>NC_137789.1:83833592-85048592 GCF_963383645.1 Muscardinus avellanarius | reverse complement strand
TGACAATTACACTCTGATCCGGTGATGGAGGAGAAAGAGCCAACGAGTGGGAAATGTCCGTGTTTCTATCCAGGAATAATTTCTACATTCATTTTACATGCTAAGTGTTTCCTATCTCTGCATAATAAACTGTAAACAGGAATAGATGGCACAATGTCCCTTAATATTTCCTGGTAATGAAGACACAAATGTACAGTGAGTGCTGATAAATATAGATGAAACATAAGCTATTCTCCCAGTCTGTATTGTTACCTTTAAAACAAATGCATTTTTGTGGTAAAAGCATAATCATCGCTAATGCAAAAAAATGACAGAAGATTGAAACTGTCCTTGTAACTACACAGAAACTTTGTGAAAGTCCTGTTAATCACCTCTGATGTGGAGGCTGGTGAGCTGAAGGTGAGATTCTAGAAAATATCATTTTGTTTCTCAACAGTCATCAGTGAAGAACTCATTGGGTTACAAACAGCAGAGGACAGGCGACGGTGACCTCTGTCAATACTCCCTGAGAAAGCACATTGCAAATCTAAACTGAGAAAACAATGGGGCTGGCTTCACCAGCGTGGATGCAACATCCCTTCTATCAGGCCTTTCAACAAAATGTTGATCATGAACAGTAAAGTTAGACCAAAGACTGCACACAGAGCTGTGCTGTGCCTTTCCAGAGGTGGTGTTAACCACGAACTTATGGCAAGGCTTAATCACAAAGCACCACAGGTAAGATACATCTCATGGAAACATCTTTTAACGTGGTTTTTCCTCTGACTCCAGATCAAGTTTGAAATGCCCGGAGAATGAGAATGAGTATTAATGCCCTGTTGTAAATCTTAGAGGAAACATTTCAATTTCCTGTAACATGGAGAATTCCCTCCTTTAAAAAGCCAGTCAGGTGGGAAGCCAGGCGTGATGAACCTGCCTGGTTTTGTTTGTTTAATCTTTTCTCTAAAGCCCCTTCCTGGTTTACAAAGAAATAAAAGTTACTCTCTGTTCTCCTGCAGTAACTATGGAAACTCTATTTTATTAAAGTCACCACTTAACTTCAAGGCTTTGTGTTGCAACTAAATGTGCTATTTTGAGTAAATCTATCCTAAACAACCTTATAATGTCAAAACACTTTTAATAAAGTTCAAAGAGCACTTGTTGATTTAAAAATGAGGCTTTTCATTATGGTAAAGGAATTTTCTCTATTTAAGCTATTTTATTGTAAAGACTGTTGCACAATACCGTTGATATCCTTGGACATTTTCGTTTTTCTTATCCATTTTTAAGAGGTTCTTCAGTAATTCTGCTGTTTTTCTCAATAGTAACTATTTTCTTTTCATTAACATATTCATCATATTCTGTAAATATGAATTAAGGTACAGGTATACAGTTGTTTATCTTCATTATCTGACTGTAAACTATACAATGGGAGTATCTACTGAAGTTTAAAAAGATGACTCAATTTGCAACTGCTGAGAGCAGTGGAGTGATGGATTTTCACAGAATAATACTTGAATTTTATGTTTACTATAAGCTAGAATGTTAATCTAGATTGTGTGTGCATGTGTGTGCGCGTGCGCACGCACATGTTTGTTTACTGAGAATTGAACCCAGGGGTATTCTATCTCTGAGCTATACCTCTAGCCCTATTTTATTTTGAAACAGGGTCTTACTAAGTTTGCTAAGGGCATCACTAAATTTCTGAGGCTGGCTGCAAACCTGTGATCCTCCTGTCTCACTCTCCCAAGTATCAGGATTACAAGTGTATACCATCACACCCAGGAAACACAGATTATTTTAGTACAAGTATGTCTTTATTAAAATTTTACTTCTTTGGGGGCCTGGCGGTGCATGCTTGTAATACTAGTACTTGGGAGGCTGAGACAGGAAGATCACAGGTTTGCAGCCAGCCTCAGCTACTTAGTAAGACCCTTTGCAACTTAGTGAGACACTAAGAATATTTTATTCTTTCAAAATAAAGAATAAAAAACAGGGCTGGAGCAAAGCTCAAAGGTAGAATGCCTCTGGGTTCAGTTCTTAGCACCAGAAAATGGTTTTTACACTTATTGTCGGTTCAAAACACAGTTACTGAGCAGATATTTATGTATTGCTCATGTTAGACAATAAACATAAAAGATGATTAAAACACAGCTCTTGTCCTCAATAGCAAAAGACAGCAAGTCAAGAATTCCAGTGTGATGCAAAAAGTATTAGAACAGAAGAAAGCAGAATAAACAGTGAAAACACAGACCAAATCAGCCTGGAAAAGCTTCCAGAAGATGATAATTTATTAAGACTCTATCCTAAGAGAGATTCAGAGAACTTTGACTAAAATAAATAAATGTCCTCAAAGACCAATTGAAAGCATGCCAGTAATCAAATAGGCTTGGTTAGTACAATATATTAAAGCCATGTATGGTTATAATAGGTTCAAAGAGATTAGATAGTCGAATTGCATAGCTAAAATTAAATGTTTTGAATCAGCCAGTCGTGGTGATGCACACTTATAATTCCAGTACTTGGGAGACCGAGACAGGAGGATCTGCCAGCCTCGGTTACTTAGGCCCTCCACAACTTAGTGAGACCCTGTTTCAAAATAAAGAATAAAAAATAGGGCCGGGGATGCAACTTGGAGACAGAATTCCCTGGGTTCAATCCTCAGAATTGCAAATTAGTACATAAATAAATTTTTGAATCTACCAATTTCATCTATAACTGTCCAAGAAACTTTTCCTCCGTGTTAAACCTG
Source organism: Muscardinus avellanarius (assembly GCF_963383645.1). Taxonomy (NCBI): domain Eukaryota; kingdom Metazoa; phylum Chordata; class Mammalia; order Rodentia; family Gliridae; genus Muscardinus; species Muscardinus avellanarius. The sequence continues at coordinate 85,045,861 of NC_137789.1, read as the reverse complement.
TGACACCTGCCTGTTGAAGCAACATGTAATCTTTGTTTGGTTGACAGCTCCACCCAGAGTCCTGCATTCCAACGCGTCCCATGGATGGCACATTCATCTCAATGGCTACATTCTGCCAGGCAGTCAGCCTCCTGATATCTATTTCTTTTCTCAGGCAGAGGAAGGTCATCAGAGAAGGGGCTGTTATGCCGGCCTTCTGATGCTTTATCATTTCACGGCTATAGTAAGTGCTCAGTTATTATTGAAAAAAATTGTAGAGAACCCAAAATAATCCTTTTCAGATGCTTGAGATAATAGTGTGTTAATTGGATTTTAATACAAAACATCCCAGGCATTCAGCTTGGGCTGAATGTCTTTAGTTTTGTCCCTTTGTAAGTTTTGTCCCTTTGGTTACTATGCCAGCTAAGGAGAATTTACAATATTTTCTTCCCTTAGGTTGAAAACATTGACCACCAAATGCACAGAAAGAGCAAATGTGAGCTGAGATAGATCTTAGGGTCACATGTCCCCATATGTCCACTGTGACCTCACTTTTATAAAAAATTATGAAAATTTAAATGGGTCCTTTTGTGGGAATAAAAGCCAAATGTAATATAAATATGGTCCATCATATATTTCCGGATTTTGAAAGGATGTCTAGGATGACGTCTAACTTTTGTAAACTCTAGGCAGTCTCTAGTTCTCACACATCTCTCTTCTCAGAGTTTGCCAAAACATCCTGACCATTGAGCACCTACATTTCATCTTAAATTATGCTCAGCTGTGTGTTCCCTGTGTACATGATGACTTTTGAATTGAAGAGAAAAATGGCATGAGGCATAAACAAAGACAAAACTCATCCATTCTTTTTATCAAAACAGGGAAGCATCACAATATTTTCTTAATAAATACAGCACACCTTTCCTGAACTCTTAGCAAGTCAAATATCCTCTCATATGCACCTCATTTGCACTAACAATTCCACTGAAATATTTTTAATATTTCTTCATTATCATGGCATGCCTATGGTAAATTGTATACATTTTTCATACAAAGAAAGGGGAGCTACATGAGGTCACGATCTTACCTGGTGTTCACCCAGATAGCAAAAGGCAGAACTCTCATCTACACAGCAGCCATCTGCTTTCAAGTTCTAGGCTCCATCTCAGCAGTACAGACCGGATCCCCGCCCTTGGTATTTCACTCTGATCATTTATGCTCCTTAAACATGGACTCACTACCTACTCTGATAAACCATGTATACACTGTATCTCTGATGCTATAGGCAACTGTATTTATAAAAAAAATCATGCAAAAAATTTTTGGCAGGGGGAAGAGAAGAGGTATTACAAAGCAGAAGATAGAAATCTTACTTTGCGTTGGTGAGAATCATCATTCAGATCCACAAAATAGATACTTCTTTATTTCCTCCTTTTGTCTTTTTTGGTACTAGGGATTCTACCTTTGACCTACACCCTCCCCACACTCCTTTTTTTTTTCCTCTCTCTCTTTTGAAGCAGGGTCTCATCAAATTGCTGAGGCTGGCCTTTAATCTATCTCACTCTCCCAAATACTGGGATTACAGATGTGCAACACTGTGCCTGAATCACAAAGTGAATATTTCAATTCTTAAAGACTAATTGTCAGTTTTGGTCTCTTGAGTAATTTTTCTCTGGATTCAAACACAAAAAGTTGAATTTATATTACCAGCTATAAAATATACCTTATCTATCGGTTGATTTATTTTCTTTATTATTTTTCCATCTGTAGATGTAACAAATTTTTGCACACCCAGTGGCTTGACACAGCACAGCACTGTCATCTTACAGTTTTGGAGTCCTAGGTTTAGTCTGGTCTACCCAGGGTAAGACCCAGTCAGGCTGCATGAGTTCCTGGAAGCTGCGAGGGAGCGCTCATTTCCTCACCCACTTGGGGTGTTGGAAGAATCCGGCCTCTTGCTCTTATGGGATTGAAGTCCCTGCTTTTTTTGCTAACTGTAAACTGAGGAAAATCCCAGAGTTTAGTGTCCCCCATACCCCTTGGCTCATAGCCTCCTCCTTCCATCTCCCACATGGGTAATGGTGGGTTGGGTTGGGTTCCCAGCCCACCATTCTCCCTTACTGTCTCTTAAGGACCATGTGCTTAGTTGGACTTTCCTGAATATTCAGGGCATTTCTCCATCTCAAAGTTTTAATGTAATCACACCTCCTTGGCCATACAAGGTCAGGATTAGGACATGAACATTTTGGGGCAGCCATTATCATATCTACCATATTTCTTAGTCATCTATGTGAATTCTGAATGTTGTAAAGTATTGATACTTTGTATTATTGGATATGTGAAGTAATAAATTAAGATAAATAGATGTAAACACTCCTCAAAAATATGTATGTGCATATAGCCCAAATTACCATGAAGATATCAGAGTTAACAAATTCAAGCGTCTGTGCTAGACCTCCGAAATCAAGTTCCTTAACTTCTCAGATTTGTGAAAGACATTGAGAAGTTAACAATGAGAGAGAGAAGGAGGGACAGAGGGAAGGAGGGAGGGAGGGAGGGAAGGAGGGAGGGAGGGAGGGAGAGAGAGAGAGAGAGAGAGAGAGAGAGAGAGAGAGAGAGAGAATGAATCAAAATATATAGAAGAAATGCAGCCGGCATAGTAAAAAAAAAAAAAAAATGGTGAGAGTAAAACCTGGAGGTAGAAAAGCTCTGGGTTCAATCTCCAGTACCACAGAGAAGAGAAAGAGGAGGGGGGGAGAAAGGAGGAGGAGGAGAAGGAGAAAGAGGAAGAGGAGGAGAAGAGGAGGAAAGGAGGAGAGGCAGGAAAAGGGAAGTTGGGGATTCCTTCTCTTCTCTTCCTGAGGAAAGCTTATTTTTAAATGTCTTGACTTACCTTCCCTAACAGGTACTGGATTTGACCTGGAGGTTCTCCATTGCTGCAGAAGAGAAGCATCATCAGAGAAAACATGAAAAGAGAAAACAAGATAAAATATAATTTAATGGTAATTAGCTACATCTTATTAATTATATAAAACAATCCTTTCAAGCCATTTACTATCTGACTATCAGAACATGGGTTGGAGTGCTACTAATTTCAACATTCAGACCTAATACTATTTGAAAAAACTCTCCCGTAACAAGAAAAACGGGTATCTACTGTTATCAGCAAATGCTTTTTACATTTGAACGCTTTTAGATATGAGCACGTTTGAGAACCTTTTCTAAGGCCACACCTGAGAGCAAAAGTGAGTTATCAATGACTGTCTTTAAAAAGAGGAGACTCGGTGGTTGAACACTGATTTCTAATCAGATGCTACAGAAGGAGCAGCCGCACGGCAGCTGTACTTTCCCAGGGTTAATTACCTTTCACTGCTCTCTACTAATGAGTCAGCTGTTCCTGTCATCCCACGCTGCCCTGGTTCATCTGGAGCCCTAGCTGTGGACAAACACGAGCCACACTCCTATTTACATGCAGGGGCGGAGGCGGGGGCTGTGCAAAGATTTCAAAAGGATTCTTTTCTAAATCCGCTAATACCTATGTGTTTTCATGCTAAAAATATTTTTTACAAATAAGGTTTCACTCGCTCAACTACTGCTTTTCTGCCAGGTCACAGGGTCTACCACCAGTAGAAGTACAATGACGCAGAAACCTTGGAAAGAGGTGAACTTTATCACCTCCACAGAAAGCTTTGTCTCTGGTTCCTCAGCACCACTGTGAAAAGCACCCTGTCAGAAAATGGACAACTCCTTCATTGATAAAAAGACTTCCTTAAGAAATTCATGTGCTAGTAACCCCAGTACTTGGGAGGTTGAGACAGGAGGATCACGGGTCCAAGGCCAGCCTCGGCAATCTAGTGAGACCCTGTTTCAAAATTAAAACTAAAAAGGGGATGGGGATGTAACTTGTTGTGCTCCTAGATTCAATTCTGAATCCCATACACACACACAGACACACATACACACACACACACACACACACACACACACACACACACACACACAATTTATATGATAAAAATTAAATTTAAAAGTATAAAAAACTATCTTAGCTTTGTGAATGTATTGTAATTAGAATTTTACAAAAATTCTAATTCTTGTAATTAAGTATGAACTAAGAATTTTACAAAAATAATAGACTTGAAAAATGCGCTTTTACCTATGTCTAGATCATTGCTGGCTGCTATTATATATGTGTACATATGCCTAAAAGATGTTGGTGTTTTTTTACCCAGATAATAGCCCTTTTACCCAAATGATGGCTCTTTCTATCTCGTGATATAGACACAGTATGTCCTTATGTATTTTTGAAAACCTCAGCCAAGAAATTAACACTTCCTTTCTCTGTTCTTTATTTCAGATGTAGCTGTGAGGGCTATACAGTAAAGTACCCACAGAGTTCCACTTTGACAGCCTCCAAAGGGACTCAGGTTAGGGACACTCTCCCCAGTTTTAAACCTTAAACTCCTGGACTACTGGCTGCTGGGTATCAACACAGGTCAGGACCATCTGGATGTCTCGTGAACAGACAGGATCCAATAACAACACTCCAAGGTTCGGCATAGGATCCTGATTTGCAGTCAAGGGCCCAAGTACTCCACTGACCCAGGGGCCACACTGAGTAGAATGTGAGGGAGAAGTTTCTCTCTAGCACTAACTTGCATCAGAATCAGATGAAGGACTCATTCAAGCCCACACGATGGGTTCCAGGGACCTGAAGCGGGGCCCAGAAGTCTGCATTTTTATAAATTTCAGGTACCCAGGATTCCAGGAACATACTTTGAGAAACACTGCCTGAACTATGTGTACTAAATTCAGTGAAGAATCCTAACTCCCAAGGGCCAACTACATCCATATGGAAGAGAAAGAAGCACTTCCCTGACTCGAGAGCCCAGCACTTGCTCTGCCTTTAATACTTTATGATAGAAAGAAACGGATAAAACGTGAATGTTCTGGCCCATTGTTGGAGTACATCCTGAGAAGTGCTTTAGAGCTTATTGAACTTGATCTCCCCTTCAGATGAAACCATTCATGTCAAGAAAGAAGCAGCAATTATGCACTCTGCTATCACAGGTGCCATTATCAAATGTAAGCACGCAAATTACAAGCCCAAGACTCTGCACAATATTTAAATTTGCCAAAAGCAAATAAAACACAGGGATGAATTAATTACAAATTATATCATAAAAACAAATTTAACTGTCAAGCCGTCCTGTAGATTTCCTCCAGACGCTGGCTGTGTCGCTAGCCGTGGGGGATCCTGACCTCCGTTGTCAGTGGTACCCGTGTTTCTCCTGCACGCTGCCATAGGAAGTGGTCTGCCCTGATCGCTGCTACTCTGAAGAACGTGTTGTTCTGAAGACTTCTTTCAGTGAACACCAAACACACACTTGTTTTGCTGTGCATGGAAGTCTTTCAGGGTGAGGGATCTCGAGAGGCATTTGCAACATTGGTCACGGGAATGCATGTTTTAGAAAAAGAGAATGAATGAGAAAAACTATAAAATGACACATCTGCTGAGTGGATTTTAGTAAAAAAAAAAAAAAAAACAATAGAGGTTAATTTTTAAACAGCCAGAGCAGAAGTTAGGTGCTTCACCATTGGTCTGCTTAGGCTAGGAAAGATAACCTGTTGTCCTGAAACATAAACCGACTTGCCAGAACTCTAGCAACCTGGGAGAATAAAGATCCAGGTGCGGAATACCAGTAAGCACCTGAGAAAGACTTTACAGGAACCGAAGCCCCTGTAGAATTCTGTGATTTTTTGTCCCATAAAGCTTTGTATGTATGTATGTATGCATGCATGTATGTGCGTGTGTATGTATTATAGGAGCACTAGAAACCTTTTAAAAGTATTTTATTGGTGTATTGTAATTATACCTTTCAATGAGAGTCAAAGTGACCTGTTCATGAATGCATACATCTCTTGGTGTGTTTCCCTCTATCCCCTCCTCCCTTTCTGTACAAGATAGTGAGGTTGGTAGAGATGCTTTCATGTAGAAACATAACATTATTTGGTCTGTTTTCTTCCTCAAGCCTTTTTTTGCCCTTTCTTCCTCTCTCCCCTGATCTCCTATTCTTCTGTTGGTCTCTCACCTCATTTTTCCTGAAGTCCCTTTTCTTTCCTATTTAAAAGTATCAATCTTATCTAAATACAAAAGGTTACCCTGGTGTGGTGGCACATTCCTGTAATCCCAGTATTTGGGAGGCTGAGACAAAAGGATCTTGGGTTTGAGGACAGCCTCAGGAGCTTAAGAATAACCTCTTTCAAATTAAAAAGGACTGGACTGGGGGTATATCTCAAAGGCAGAATGCCCCTGGGTACAATCCCCAGGACAAAAAAAAAAAAAAAATGAGGATTATAGAATCACAAGTAAGGAATCTCATTTATATCAGTATAACAATGATATCATTAGATTAATTGATTAGCTTATATAGTCAAAGTTTTACTAAGCACCTGGAGAAGGGAAAATGCCCGCCATGGTGTGGAGCCCTCAGCCCCTGGACAAGGGTGTGTGGTGCACATCCCTCCGATAGGGAAGATACTTAGGTTGTACAAGTTAGAGGTAACGAATAAAAAGCCTGAGGGTGGAATCTGTCTTGATGACTTAGGAAAACAATCTGATGGATCTGATAAAATCTCTGTCCCAGAAGTACAAAGTTCAAGGTGTGTCATTGGAGAGAATGCCCAATCCTGAAAATTTTGAATGGGGGAACACAAAGTCATAGGCTGAGCCTCCAGTGGGTGGTGGGATCCATTGACTTCTCTCCACCCAGCCCTCCCTGCACACAGTCTCAGAATAGTACTGGTTAGAAGCTTCTTGTCACCAAAGGACCCAACCTTCTTGGTTTCTTGGTAAAGTAAACCAAAAAATTTTCAGCTATTCTTATGACACACAGACAAATTGTAATCACATATACTTAGGGTACAGACGATGCTGTGACGAATTACACAACACAGGCTCCTTGACTCAAGCTAGGTAACAGGCACATCACCTCAGACACAGGTGCGCATTCATCTTGTCTAACTGAACCGCTCTGCCCTTTGACCAGCACCTCCAGGCACCCGCCCGCCCCAGCTTTCTGCTTACCCTTCTTGCTTTTCTCTCAGAGGTAAATCTTTTGGCTATATTACAGGTATATATTTTGGCTATACTACATTTTCCCAAAAGAGCGAATACAGAAATAACATGCCTTAGAAGAACTTTTAGACATCTGCATTTGAAAGCGTAATTTCTACGCTATATTTGCAACATGCATAACAAGAGCACACATGAAAAGAAGACCTTGCTGCATAGAAAGCTGGCTGGGCTTTGCTTCTCTCTGGAGCCCCTGTGGGCGAGGAGAGGCCTCTCTCCTGCCCTTCCATAGGCAGGTACTCAGCCCTCGAGATGCCATTCGAATGAGTACTGGCTGACTAGTTATCAAGAAAAGAGAAACTAGGATGTGGCCAATGCCCCTGTGATGTGCGTTTTAGAAAAACTGCATCAAATATTTAGAAGTAAAACACGTAAGTATCTACAGTGTGTACCAAAGGCAATGCTGGTAAACACATTCAGTTTGGTTAATTTAGAAGACTAATAACGCTGGGTGGCGCACACTTGTAATCCCTGTGCTTGGGCTTAAGAGACCCTGTTTCCAAATAAAATATAAAATAGGTCTGGGAGTATAGACTGGAGGTAGAAGGGTTCCATCCCCAGTACCACAATAAATAAATAAATAAATAAATAAATAAATAAATAAATAAGGCTGGGGGTGTAGCTCAGCAGTAGAGTTCCCTGAATTCAATCCCCAGAACCTACACACACACACACACACACACACACACACACACACACATAGGAAATATATATAAAATATAATATATATATGGGATGTGTGCCAGAATGTCAACAGTTAGAATCTATGTATCACATATCTAGAATACAGGATAAATGATTACAACTAATACCAAAAACACAACCCAATTAAAAAGCAGCCAAAGAACATTAAGTTTTAAAAATTTAGAAAGAAAAAATAAAGGTCTTAAAGAGACATTTTCCCAATGAAGATTTGCAGCTGACCAAGGAGCGTGGGAGGAGGACTTAACACAACAGGTTACGAAGAAAATGCCAATAGAAACCACGACGAGGTACCACAATGTGCCACGCGGAGGGGTGACCAAGGACAGAGGGGCAGAAGCTAGACCTCCACACACTGCAGGCAAATGCAAAGCGGGTAAGCCACACCGGGGACAGTCTGCAACTCCTCAAATGGACACACTTAGTGTCCCCACATAAGCTAGCAATCTGATTGCTAGGTACGCATCTAACAGAAATGAAAACATATATCCATACAAGAAATTGTACAAATTGCTAACAGTCAGCCAGGTGTGGTGGCGCACACCTGTAATACGAGCATTTGGGAGGCTGAACAAGGAGGATGGCGGTTCCTAGACGGCCTCAGTTATTACTTAGTGAGGCCCTTTGCAACTCAGTGAGACCCTGTTTCAAAACAAAGAATAAAAGGTAACAGTAGCATGATTCATAATAGCCCAAAAGTTGAAACAACCCAAATGTCTATTAACCCGGGAATGGAAAGCAAGATGTGGCCTATTTAATCAATTGACTATTACTCAGAAATACAAAAGAAATGCAGTACTGATAATGCTAAAACCCAGAAAATCTTTGAAAACCGCTACATAAAACAGGCCAGGCACAAAAGACCACATCCTGTGTGACTTCAATGGTATGAAGTGTTCAGAATAGGCCCGTCCCCAGAGACACAGAGTGTATTAGTGGCTAACTGGGCTGGGAGCAGGGGGCTGGAGAAGGTAATAAGTTGGAGATTCAGTGTTGTTTTGTGGGGTGGGTATACTCTAAATTAATTTTGAGACCATCAAGCTCACTTTTTTTGTGTGTGGTACCCAGAGGAATTCTACCTTAGCGCTAGACCTCCAGCTCTTTTTATTATTGTTGTTGTTTGTTTTTATTGTTTTGAAGAGTCTTTTAAGTTTCCGAGGGTCTTGCTAAGCTGTGGAGGCTAGACTCAAACCTGCTATCCTCCTGTCTCAGCCTCCCAAATACTGGGATCGCGTACCTCAAACTCATTTTTTTGTTGTTGTACTGGGGTTCCTGGAAGCCCTTCTACCTCTGGGGTACACTCCCAGACCTATTTTTATATTTTTATTTGGAAACAGGGTCTCTTAAGCCAGCGAGGCTGGCTTCGAACCTGCGCGATCCTCCTGTCTCCGCCTCCCAAGCCCGGGGATTACAAGCGTGCGCCACCACACCCGGCTCCTCAAACTCATTTTAAATGAGCAAACTGTACAATGTATGAATTATACCTCAATAAGTCTGTAAAATAAGAACAGACGGCACCACACAGAGCAGGAGGAGTCTTCATTTTATTGTAAATATAATAGGAAGCCCCTGGATAGCATTCAACAGAAGCATGAAATGGAGAAATCAGCTTCTAGACCAGAGTCAATAGGAAATAGGAAGATGGAGCCAGACTGGGTGGAAGTGAAAAAGATAGAGAGACAGCAAGGAGATGAAGGCCCACCCCAGAGAAAAACAAAGAAGAAACCGGAAAGGGGGGAAATCCAGAGCAGAAATGCCACGATGCAAACTCATTGCTCCTAACTCCCCAGCCCCGTCCTGTGTGGAGAGAAGCCCATCTCTTCCCTCTCGCTCAGCTACCCATTCTTCCAGATGTCTCCAGATGGAAGAATGGTCCACACTTCCCCCTACCCCTCACCCCTCGATTGCTCACACCTTTCAAGACGGCTCCAATACAAGAGGGAAACCTAGCTCTCTGTGCACTCCAGTCCCCTCAGGTCGTCTTCTGGATTTCTAGGCCAATATCAATTATAAATAAATTGTAGGCCTAGATAGCCTTTACTTTGTAAAACTATTATGTTACTGTATTAAGAAATAAGAACTGACATGGTAAAAAGCACTTGCACTTTAAAACAATTTCACATAGAAACAGTATAGAAATTTTGCCGCCTAATTTTGCAGGCAGTTTTTGGGTGGCCAATTCCCGATGGTCTTGCGGACTCATTCTCATGTTGACAGATATATGTGCCAAATCACACCTTCCCCTCATCCTCTCTTTAAGGATAAGATTCCACGATGCACTTGGGACACTTGCTTCCTACTTCCTCTATTCTTCCTCTCTTCTACAGTTTTGAGTTTTTCTACTTCTTCTCTGTTCTTTCTTCTCAGCATACAAACCTGTTTCTTCTCTATATTTGCAACTCTGTTCTTCTCAAACTTCTTTTCTAAGGGGCGCGAACAGAGGAACAGAGAATTTCTCTCTACATTACTGTGTGTGGCTGGCCTTCAACCTATAACCCTGTCTCAAGCTCTCAAGCACTTGGACCATGCCTGGCTTTATTTTTTGTTGTGAAACAGGGTCCCAATAAGTTGTTGAGGTTGGCCTCTTCAACCTGCGATTCTCTTGTCTCATCCTCCCAGGTATTTGCATTATGGGTGTACACCACCATACCTGCCTCATCAAATTTCTTAAAGTTCCCACAGATTTCTCTTTTCACTTTGCTTTATATGCAGAACCATGGCCATCTGGCTCCTGACCCTGTTTCCACAGGCTTTTATCCTGAGGTCACCACTGGGCTACTCTCTGGAATATCTAAAGGTGCATTATCATTCGTTTTCTGAGTAACACAACTGGCCAGCTTTTCATTGACAAAGTGTTTATATCTCTGTTCTCTTGATACACCTGGCTTTCTTTAGCCTTTTCTAAAATTCTCTTTTTGTGGAATCCAGTCTCTCCATTTTTTTTTTTTTTGCATTCCATATTGGTACTCCCCAGAGTTCCAATTTTTGGTTTTTTCTTAGGAATGGAATCAAAATGTCTGTTTCCATCCCAGACGCCCTCTGGAACTTCAAATCTGTGGATCGGCTATGCATGCAACACCACTACTACTGGGCTATCTCACTTCCAATATGTACTAAAGAATCCGGCATCTTTCCCTCCAATTAACCTCTTTCTTCTGAATTGTCTGTCTTGGTTAACCATTCACCTGGCTGTCCAAGGCACTTAAGACTCTTTGCCAGTTTTCATACCTATGTCCTGGGCTCCCTCCTCTTCCTCCTTCTCCTTCTTTCTATGCCCCAGTCATTTTTATTATTTATTTTATTAATTAAAAATTATTAGTGGGGATGGAACTTAGGGGAGCTCTACCTCTGAGCTACACCTCCAGCCCTTTTTAATTTTGAAGCAGGGTCTCAGTAAGTTGCTCTAGCTGGCCACCTCAAACCTGCGATTATCCTATCTCCACCTCACAAGTACTGGAATTGCAGGCATGTGCCACCATGCCTGGCGCCTGAGCTTGCTCCTTATGAAGCAAAGTCCCCTCTGTTTTGTGACTGTCGCCTGCATGTGCTACTTTCTGATGTGTGAACTCTTTCAGTACTCCTGTGTCTTCACTGCTTGATACAGGCTTGAATAGAGTAGAATTCCCATGAGTTCCTTGAATGGATGGACCCAAGACTATTTAAGTGCCTCTTTCATGGATTAATGCCACCTTCAAGCAAAGATGGCCAATCTATTCTTTCGTCCCATATTCATCTTGCAAAGAAAACACAGAACTGGCTCTGCCTGGGGAAGTGCCCTAGCCACATACATTAAGGCTGAGGAGCTGAGTGGAGGTGCAGGTGACTATGGCCTTTCGACTTTTGCACAGGCCAGGGTGTTGAGGAATGACCTATGAGCAATGACCCAAACAGAGGTGTGAGCTGTGCACTTACGCTCCTCTGAGGGCAGCCACCATGACTCAGATCCCCTCTACACTAGGAAAACCTTACAAACACATTGATATCGTCAGCAATTGTATAGAACCTACAGAACCTGGTCATGGCTCTTGAGCTCTGATTAGTAGATTTTTTTTCTTTGCTTCACTATCCTGGAAACTGTAGCAATATATATATACACACACATAAACATTTCAAATCATCTGCAATAATGAAATACTATAAACTCTTAGGAACTTATTTGAATCTACCTAGGAGGAGTCAGTACTATGATTGAGACTCTTCATTCTGAAATTATTCCTCCTCTTCTTCTTTAAGTTCTCTCTCTCTCTCTCTCTCTCTCTCTCTCTCTCTCTCTCTCTCTCTCTCTCTCTTCTTTCTCTCTTTCCCTCCCTCCCTCCCTCTCTCTCTCCCCCCCTTTGAGGTATCTTCAGTCCTATATTATATATTTATTTTGAAACAAGGCCTCCCTAACTTACCACTTCTTGACTTTGAACCTGTATTTCTCAGTATGTTTAAAGTTTCACTGTTGGGTACCAAGAAGAAAAAAATTGATTTATAACATAATTTTGTTTGTAGAAAATTTTGTCAAACCTCATTCACTTGATTCTTTGTGCTTATCATTGTGCTTTCAATGTAGTATTTGTAAAAGGTTAAAAAATGTTCTTGGGTTAACTTTCTATAATAATTTAAGGAAACTATGAGTATTATAATAACTACCTAATTAATATTGAAAGTGCAAATACAAATATTGCAATGCATCTAAACAGGTATGTAACCTGTAATCTATGTTTTTAAACATTTTTTTTAAGTAAGTGATCCTTTTATCAAGCTCTTTGTTCAAGCCCACAAGGCAAGCATGGAAGCAGTATGTATGGTGTTAACATGCCTTCCCCAGAATTGAGGTGTCTGGGAAGAATGCAGGCTCTGAGCCCAGCCTGAGAGGTGGGCAGATGACACGCCCTTTCCATGGTGTAGCGTTCTTGTCTATAAACTGGGGTGACACCCAACTTTATACTACAGACTATTGCTATTGTGGGGTGAGAATAAGAAGAATTTTAGGTATGAATTAGAGCTGGGCATAGTAGAGCACACTTTTAATCCCAGCACTTGGGAGACTGGGACAGGAGGATTGCAGGTTTGTGGCTAGGCTCAGCTACTTAGCAAGGGCTTCCACAACTTAGTGAGACCCTGTTTCAAAATAAAGAATAAAAATAGAATTTGGAGTGTAGCTTGGAGGTAGAATGCCCCTGGGTTCAACTCCCAGCACTAAATAAATAAATAAATAAATAAATAAATAAATAAATAAATTAGAAGAGTGGTTGGCTCTGTCAGTGTTATATTGTTATTATAATAGGAAAAAAAATTTTTTTCTTGACACCAAAATACTCAAAGAAAGAATTCAATTATCAGATTCTTCTAAGTACCTTGTTTATATTCACAGAGCTAAGATTTCTGGCTGTTTGACCAAATGTTTCACTTTTGGTCTGATGTTTAGCATCGGAGCTAAAGCTCATGTGGTTCTGAGAACAGGCTACTTCTGATATCAAGGTTAATTGGCATGCTAAATACACATGTCTTGAGAGGTATAATGAGCGCTTATGCTGCCGTTGAATTATTTTTCAAAATTGTAGAATATTTTAATTATAAAAAGTTCAAACAGTTACATAATTGGGGGATGATAGGGATCCCAAGGGTCATCCTTAATGTAATAGATATTATTGATAAGGGCAATAGGGCAACTTGTCAAGTGGCTCCCCCAGGGTTATTCAACCTCCTCCTGACATTTAACTATGAGAGCCGGTTGTGCCTAGGCCCCATCATCATCTCACGACCAGAGCTGGTCTTCACTTTTCACCTGTACTGTTTCCAGAGGCCACAGGACACAGGGAGGGAGTAAGCATGGGCTCAAGTCTCTTTCTGCTCGTGCTGTTGGAAGCATATCTTACTGAGCCTCAGTTGCTTCCTCTCTAAAACTGAGGTGCAATTATTGTGATTATTAAAGGATATAATCTATGTAAAGAACTTAGCATAGTGCCGGGCTCAGCATAAGCACTTGGAAGATGGCAAAGATTATGATTATTACTAATTATTGCCATACATTTCATGATTGCTGTAGAAAAAAATTCACAGGTACAATGCTGGTACCAGAGGTTTTCTTTTTTATTTACCAAAGCCTAGGAAAGAGTCATTTTTTGGTTGGTGATTTCACAGAGGTGTGTGTGTGTGTGTGTGTGTGTGTGAGAGAGAGAGAGAGAGAGAGAGAGAGAGAGAGAGAGAGAGAGAGAGAGAGCGAGCTATGTGCATGCTTCCATTATTTGCCAAAGCCAAGTCCTAGAAACCTAAGCTTTCTCCAGTTTTTCTTCTTACTTTTATCCTTCTGTGCAGTCCTATGTACTAACTAAGCTTCCACAAAGCCTGCCCCTTGTGATCCTGTGGTTGAAAAGGTTGATTATGAAAGAAGTGTTCTCGAGGAAGCAAGTGAACTAGGCCTGCAATTTCACCCAACTCCAAGCATGACGGCAGCAATAAAGGCCATCCAATGAGGCCCACTGCAGGAAATATGATACACAATCACATATTGAAACATAAGCCAAACTAAATGATGCTCTGAAATCTGATCTGTAAACAAAAAGGTAGAAATGTGCAAGGTGTTTCCCAGTCTGAAGTATAAGGCCAGAAGGTTTTCCAACTCCCTGTATTTCAGGAAAAAAAAAAAAAAAAAAAAAAAAAACTGATAGAATATTCCATCAGTTCATAAAGTCTGGTGAAATATACTGAATTTACCTGTAAAAAACAATGTTAGCAATTTCTGGAAGGGGTTTTGTGTGTGTTCATGTCAGTTAGACTTGAAACTGGCCTTAGGGGAGTAAAATGACAAAGCTTTAATCCGTAGGAAAAAAATATTCCCAAATACATAATAGAAACTAGGATAATCTTTCATGAAGTCAGAAGCAAAAAAAGGAAAAATAATTTCCCCTACCATTAAAAATACCCATTGCAGAAGCTCCGACCTCATTCCTCTGTTTCCCCAGGTCTGACATTCTGCAGTGACCGCCCTTATTTGTCCCTACATGTTTTCCAAAATATAAAAGTGAAATAGAGTCCCAAGGGCACTGTACTTGAAAGGTTATGAGAGTTAGAGAATTTTAACCATGCCTGCCAAATCAGCAGATGGCTTGTGATTATAATTATATGCATCAATAAAACGAATAATCTTTACAAAATTTGAATTTCTACTAAAGTAAGGGATTTAGTAAGCAGATGCAACAGAATGCATTTTCTTTAACCCTTTTGGTAGGCACGGGTATCTTACACACACACAAAAAGACTAAGAACTCTGGAAATAATAGGTTGGATACTCTAATTTTTGCCCTTTCTAGAGTGGTCAGATCGCCAGCCTCAAGCCTTCCCCGATTTCATTTTCTTCATGGGCAAATCAAACATGCCCTCACCTTACTTCACCCTTCAGAATGAATAAAAATGTTAAGACTAATTTTCTACCATTGTTTGATATTTGAAAGAGGTAAATTTAAAAGAGACAAATGTCTCCATTCTAAATCCTACCAAATATACTCAAGAAATAAAAAAAAGCAAGCTGTGGATACACATTTCTAGCTGATGGGATTCTTTACAAATTAGCTTCAATAACAAAACAATTTTTGTTTTTACATTCTCTTTAATCAACATTCTGGGAATGAAAGCGCTGTTTATTCTATTTACACAAGTAGCCATTTCATTTTGGTCTGGTTCTGCATAGCATTATAAGTAATGTAAATAATTTTGTCTCAGGACAAGCATGGCTTCACACACATAGAAACTGGACACATATGTGCCACATCTAAAATGAAGACAAGGTGAGGTTATACACGCCGGCCTTTAGCCATGCTTTTTGCGTGAAGATAAACCTCAAAACTTAGAAAATTAAGTTAAACTAGCTATGTAACTTTTCAATTTTGGGAGAAGTTGAGAAAATATACTCTAAAATTTTTTCTACTTTTTTGTGTGTGAAATACCAATATCTATGTTTTTATGGAATTATTATGTGCAACTATTTCTCAGAAGAGTCTCAATTAATATATATTTCATCCCAGCAACAAAAGATATAAAATTTAAGAATATTTAGAGAACATGTAATCAGTACAGATTCTAGCAATTTAGAATTTACACTACATAAATCAAATAATTTAAAATGTTCTCATCCAAAAAGATACTATACCATTGCAGTTGATTCTATTTAATAGTGTAAATAAGTTACTAGTAAAACTTTGAAAGCTTAGATATTTTTGTAAGTTAACAGAATGTTCCTATAGATACAATGTTTCTGGGATGAGGAATTCCTCAGCAAGAACATTCTCCCCAAACTTCTGTGTAAGTCAAAGCCTATCAAAAAAAAAAAAAAAAAAGTGTTCCTGACAATAAAAATCTGAAGAGTTGAACTAAAATGTAACAGATTCTTGCTTGCAAGTTTATAAGTTTGGTGAAACATTTAACAAAATAATATTCAACTATTTATAAAGAAAGTTAGATATTTCTTTAAGTTTACTGGAATAGAATTTTATCTCCTAAGGTAATATAGTCAACAATAAATTAGGTTCAGTTTTTATGTAGGTAATAAAATAAATTAAATATTTTCTAACCATAAAATCTATGAAGAGGGAAATTTTATTTTTAGTTGAAAGTTTCAATGAAGGAAATAACCCAAGACAAAAATCATACAAAGGGCCAAAAAAATAAAAAACTAGTAAAAAAAAAAAAGGAATAAACATCATAAACTCAGTAAAGAACTTTGCTCTAAATACATAAATTATAGATGTTTTATTTTTAATTTCAATGATATTAAACATTTTTGTTTACAGGAAGTTTAAGTATAATGGAATTCTAATATGTCCCCTGAATAGCTACTAATAAACTATACAGAAGTTCAATTTTTTATGAATTCACATTTAGTGTTTTTGAACACATTACCTTAGACTTGATATGAGCACGCAGCCACATAAATGGAATTGACACAGTCCTTCAAGGAGTCTCACAAGATCTGGGGCTCTGAAATGAAAAAAAGAGAAAGTTCTGTACTGGCCGATGCAAACACTTAGGGAAGCAGGTGACAGCCAGAGGCATGCCTACTCTCTGCCTCAAACTCCAAGTGCCAGTCTAAAAGCCCAACGGTACACACCGCGGACTTTGCACACTTTAATTTTCACATAATTTGTGAAGTAAGATTTATACCTCACCACTATTCTTGGCCCCCATCAGATAGACTGAAACACTGAGGACCAGAAAAGTTAAAGAGCTTATGCAGGTTTACAAATGAAGTAACAGAACCAGATTCCAAATAGATGAACTCGAGAAGGGACTGTTGTGGGTTTCTTGTGACTTTGTGCCACTCCTATGGCACTTATGACAACTGCCTTATTCTCTAGGAAATGTTCTATTTCTCTTCTTAGATGGTGGAGCCTTAGGGTAGGAAAATCTACTATAGTAGATGCCCACGGCTTCTACCATAAATCTTTGAACCAAGTGGTTTGAAAACATGTCAAAAACTGAATTGGAAAAAAAGTCCAGTAATACAAAGTTTTCTTCTGTCAACAGAAATCAAGACCTTCAAAGGTCTTTAAGGAAGGAAGCTATCCAACAAATAAAGCCAGGTGGATTTTCTTAGTTAAATTGAAAAAAATAAGCTCTTCTAAATGCAAGACCATTATTGGTAGAAACAAGTTTGCCTAAGTCAAAAGTAATGACACGTGCCCTCTAATCTTAATTACAGTTCGGCCAGCCCTAGAGTGTCCTGACCATTTCAAAGTAAATGACCATTTTTGTGAAAGTAAGTCTACTTGGCCTTATTCACAGAGTTACAACTTTTGGGCTTCAGTCAAGTTTGTCACACCATTGAGAATGGGAAAATATTTGTAGCCAAATATAAGGACTGGGTTTCCTGAAACACTAAATCCTATGTTAACAGGTCGAATATTAGCAACTACAGAAAAATAAATTCTAACACGAGACTCAAATTAAAAACAGGAAGCACAGAAGGATTAACTAATATGTTTCTAAGGTCTGAGTGAGCTAGTTCAATAACTCTGCCCTAAACTAAAATTATTAGGCAGTGATCATCGCCATTCTCAGATGCCTTGCTTTTCCATGATTCCTGCCACAAGAAAGATAGGAAGTCAGGAAAACATACTAGAAAAATTCAACTTAACAAAATCAGAATAGATCTTCTTTATACATATTTCACTTAAAATGAACAAAATACCATTGCACTACCTTCTTCATAAAATTTATTTCCTTCTAAATTCTGGTTCTTAAGAAAAGAATACTTTGAGATGTATAATGTATATTGTATGCCATTCACAGACACACACACACACACACACACACACACACACACACACCTAGTACTAAACAAATGATATAACTAAAGTAAAATGTTGGGTACACATCTGAAAGAGGAAAAGTACTTCAAGACCAAAATGTTACAGAAGCATTGTACCCCCTATCACTCACACCATATCATGAGCCTATATTATGAATCTCTCATGAATATTAATAAGCTATTTATTTCTATATTACAAAATTTGTAGATCCTTGCATAAACAAAAATATTTCATTATAAAGAATGAAACCCAGCAAGCTGATTTCTATACAATATAGAGACTTTCAATTCCTGAACAGATGATTATGACATGCCACTCTAATATTAAATGACAGTTGCCTTTAAAAACTGATTCTTGATGATATTACAAATAGAGCTACTTTAAAACAACACACTTATGTTAACAATACTTTTTTAAATGTTTTCAATGAAATTGTCAAGAGTTTATCAAACTGCTTACAACCCACTTAGCTGACAGTTCTTAGAATAAAATATTGAATTTACCTGAATATCTTGTAACAAAATCATCCTCTCTTGTACTAAACAGCCTCTGAATACACACATCTAAGGCAGACAGACATTTCAGCAAGGCAAATAAGAGTTTCTGGCAACTTCCTGCTGCCATATTTCTCTAAAAGAGCCTGCGATGCTTCACTTCAGTACTGCAAATGCTTTTTTTTTTCCAGAGAAGCAGCCAGCCAGAGCTGCCTTAGTCCCAGATAGCTTTGATTTTCCCCAAGAACAGCAAGCAAATATCCACTAATCCTATTCCATATTACAGACTCACAGCGATGATTTTATTCCCAGCTTTCAGAGGACTAGAAGACACAAGGAAGAGAGGAGCTTTTATTTTCTTGTTTTGGTGTGTTTGATATTAAGATACTGATCAAGGCAATGGTTGTCTAATATTAAAAATATATCAGGGCGCGGGACAATTTTACATTGTCAAATATGAACTTGGCTGTGCACATTGATGCGACCCAGCTTTTCATTATCATTTCCAAGCAGCCGGACAAACTAAAATTAAAGTTGCCTCATGAATTTGAAAGTTTTCAGACCCAAGCACGTACCTGAAATTGTAGTTATTTGTGAATGCACTAAATAGCCTATTTCTCCAATTCCTGCTCACTTGCCTTGGGGAGTCCACTTGACTTTGGAAATTTACAAACTTTTGTGAACCGGCCAAACCAAACAACAATACCAACAGCAGCAGAGCACTGATCGATGGAGCAGTATCTCCAGAAGTGATAGCAAAGCCCCTTCATCCTGACCCACCTGTCCAGAAATGGACTTTCACCCCCACGGTTCGGCTAAGATGGGTTCTACTTTCTCCCTAGGGCTTAATTGCCAGACTGACTTACCGCACCTCCTAGGCTTTGTTCTGCCTCTCACGCTGACATCGGGGAGCAGTGATGTAGAATAAAGCGGGGTGGGCTAGGTTAGTCCAGGGCTTGTGTCGTTGTGTGGTGTGCGGGGACACTCTGTGATACTCTAGTGAGCTGTAAGCTTTTTTTGTAGGCTTTGTGTCATTTACTTAACGACCAATCTCATTAGCTGCCAGGGTACAATGGGCTGATGCATTTTCTATGTACATACTCTGCACAGTGACCCTCAAGGTTGCCGAAGGTCTATTTAATCAGTCAAATGCTGAATATATTTGCAGTAAATCACTAAAAAAAAATAAGAAAAATAGGGGACTACCGAGGTATCTTACAGGCTTAATATTTGCCCATGGTTATTCGCAGGTAATAAAAATGCCTGCATATTTAGCAAAACAAGGGTAGAGAAGGCAGAGATGAACAGACTTTGCACTGATAACCTTAATTTTTGGAAACTTTCAGAATCAAAACTATTTTTTTAGCAAGGAACCTTGTTTTGAAATTTAAAATTAGTCTTAGTTTAATCACATTAGGCACAACAACAATGACAAAAAAACATCCCTTCTCTGAGCAGCGTCTCCTGACTGGCCCCCTCTCCCGTCCTACCCCCTGCCCAAGCAGCCTCTGAACTGGCAAAGTTACATTTCTACCCCTTTTGAGTTCCAAGGTAAAAACCTTTTTAACTCCTATGAAAAATGAAATGCGGAGAGCACTATGAATGACGACAGCTGTCCATAAGTATCAGGGAGAGTTCTATTGTCCAGCTCGTCCCTGGGTAAAATGAATACTTTACAGCCGAGGCTGTTCAGCTTGGCTAAAGAGTGTGGGGAGAAGGGGAGGAGGTCACTGGAGATTTCGCACACTAATTTAATCTGGGAAAAGGACAGGCTCTGCATCTCCCTTGAACAGACTGGCAGCAATCTGGGCCCCCACAGAACTATCTCTTTTTGCCTGTGCTCTATTTATTCCTTATCTCTGTTTACCAACCGCTAGGTCCCTTTCATTCACACCACGAGGCCGTTTCCCTACTATCAGTCAGCAGCCGACACTGTAGAAGAGCCTCAAAGGCAAAAAAAAAAAAAAGATCAAAACTAAACCAAAGCTGTTTAAACAATGCAACAGTACAAGTAAATGCATAAACCCTGATTCTTAACCCAACCCACAGGGTACAAACGGAACCTTTATAGTAAATCCAAAAACCCACCACAGTGAGCCGTGGACCACAGAGAAAGAGAAGTCAAACACCATTCATGAAATCGCCATCCAAAAAGAATGGCTAAAATGCACACTGGCCACTGAGGCTGCCTTGAACTCAAGGGTATTCTTATCTCTATCACAGATCAATTAACTGGCAACCAGGAAACAGCTACCTTGCCAGGAAAGGTGAGCTGTACCTTTCTAAGGGAATCACACTCTCATTCAAGTGTTAGCGGTTTTAAAAAAAATCCCATTATGATTACAAGTTCAAGGACTAGAACATCAACTTTCTAGTAGCTCAGTGTAATGATTGAATGTCAGTGATCCAAGAAATTTGGCATCAGACCTCCATTATATTTATATAAAGACACTAAAAAGTCCTGGATGACCCAGCCAATTAAATCTTCCTGCCGTATCTTATGAACTTTACCACCTTATGCCAAAATGATTAACTGAGGAGCTGGGGTAAAAGAACTTAAGGTACAACTTTTGAATCAATGAAAGCACTCTGCAGGGGGGACCGAAAGCAGAGACTGGGCAAGAAATATGGGCAGAAAAGAGGAGGAAACCAAAGTAGCGTGATTTGAACCTTTCAATCTCCAAGGAAATGTGGAGTTTGAATCTAAGATGTGATCTACTTGTATTAATGCTAAAATACTAAATCATTTGGAATACTGTAACAAATGGGAGAGAATGCCTGCCTAATATCAATATATCATTGAAGTGACTATTTCACACATAAATACATATGTATGCACATGAACATATTATAAGCATATAGATACATGTATAAACATGCAAAATGAGATAGTGCACAATTTCTAATGCCTGTAACCTTAGATTAAAAATTGAGACTTTAAATTTCCCTGAGTTTTTTAATCATTGAAATGATTTGAAATGATTGGTTATTGTCATAAAAATCAAGACCGTATTGACTCAATCACTAAGACCTTTACCAAAAAAGGAAAGACAATGTAGCTCATTAGCCTGGATGATCAATTGGACCGGATTTCAGTTTGTGTTTTCACCTATATGCATTATGAGCAATGAACTCTTTACTACTTGGATCCTTTTTTCCAAATGAATTAATGAATTAAATTTATCCTTTCACCAGCTGCTAGGCAGCAGATGGAACCATTTCTGAAGCC
Source organism: Muscardinus avellanarius (assembly GCF_963383645.1). Taxonomy (NCBI): domain Eukaryota; kingdom Metazoa; phylum Chordata; class Mammalia; order Rodentia; family Gliridae; genus Muscardinus; species Muscardinus avellanarius. The sequence goes on along the minus strand of NC_137789.1, from coordinate 85,024,030 downwards.
TTGTTGAATTCAATCCATAAAACTCATTTCCTAGGATTAGCAGTCCAAAGTTTCTTTTAATGTTTATATACCGCTTGGGATTTTGAATTTTATGATGTTAAACTTTTAATTTAACTATTCTTTTTTCATGTCATATCAAACACTTATGATCTTTTCAATTTCTATAGCAGACATGGCAGTTCACATAAGGACAAGAATTAATTTCAAGAGCAATAAAGTCACGCAAGTTACATTTTTTCGATATGTTCGTTCACATTGCTCTATTACCATAGAGACTATTTGCACTGTGCTTTTATATTAATGTCAACTTAAAGACTTATAGATTTGATAGCTATGAGTTTTTCTTATTTATACACGAACACTTTAAAGCTACAAGCAAGATGCTTATTAACATTATAAAACCCTAAAGTTTTGTAATTTAGTTATAAAAGTGAGGTTACTACATTATCTGCAAATAACTGCTATATTTGCCAGGTTAATTTATCTAATAAGAATTTAATCTTGACCTTAAAAATGGTGATAAAACCAATTACACAGAGTATGTAGATATGCATTTTATTACAGTTAACTTTTAAGGAGCCAGCTACCATGGACAGCTCCAAACATTTCTCTTCTTTGGATTCTAGTTCACTTGCAGTTCTTTCATGTCAAAAGAACTACAAACTTTAAATATTCCAGGTTTCTGTTATAGCAGAATAGTGACAGCCTCTCTGAAGAGGTCTTCTTTAAACATAACTAAATCAGAATCTCATAAAAAGTTCCAATGTACTTTGAAATGGTTTAAATACAGCCACTCCTACTCTCCAAGGTATAGTATATCCAAATTTAGAATATAAAAGCTTTTAAGCTTAAAACTGATGCTCCTGCTGAAACATAAATATGACTAAAAAAGAGTGAATCACTCTATGTGCAACGGTGATTTCCGCTAATTTGGCACGAGAAATCTATATTAATCTAATATTGTAGTAAGCCAAGAAGGCCACATAATAATCACCACCAAGTAATTGAATATTTAGAAGAAGGAAAAAAGAGAACACTGGTAATCTTGGGTTACAAGCATAAAAGTAGGATACCATGTAGATGAAAAATAAAAAGAAATTAGGAAAAGTCTATTTTCAGTCCTATTTTAGATTCTGATCATAGTCATCCCCATAGCTTACTTATTGCCCCTCCCCCACTGTAGAGAGTAAACACAGTTACATTCAAGATTTCTTCATAAAGTGTCTTTCTAATTTATTGGAGTTCAAGGTGTTTGTTGTTACGAAATGACTCAATGTAACTTGTATGGCAATAAGCCTCTTTTCTTTGTAAAAAATTATAATTAGAGAAGTTACTTTGCATACTTTGCTTATTAGCTGCTTTGTTCTTTGAAATTGCAAAGAGATCTCTACACCCCCTTAGGAAACTGATTATTCCCATGTATATCAGAGCACACATCTTTAATCAATGCTTTATAAAGACAAAAGCAATAGGAAGCAAAGTACTGCTTATCAAGGTACTTGAAATTTTTCTATGTCCTTAAAGTAATATTTTTCCTAAAGTAATATTTCATTGAAATCACCCTTCTGAAAATTTTTATTCAAGGTTAGTACTAAGTCTCCCTCATTCTTCAGCCTTTTCTAATATTGCTCTCACTTTCTGGAGTCTTTGACATCTACATCTATCAAAACTGAACTGTATCATTTTTAAAGGAGAATGCTGTTCCTCAGTGCTCTAAATATTTAAGTAGCACACACATCCATTTACTTTCTTCGGGACTTCCCACAAACTTTCATTTATGTACAGGTACTACCAGGATTTTGGCTTTTCAAAAAGAATACAGGAAACTTATTTTTGATAATGTGTGTCAAACTGAGTTAACATCTCCCCCACCCACCCAATCTTCTCAATTCTAGAGCAACGTCAGACTAAGAAGTTTACAGCCAATCTATCTGACCTCAGAAATTAGTTTTGCTTTGCTTATTTTGCAGAAAAAGTATACCAAGCCTTACCTCATATCAAATATACTCTGTTGTAAAACCTCACATTTCAAAAATGTATATGGACAAAGGCGTTAGTGATGCAGTGTACATGCAATTACACCATGGCATTTTATTCTGAAATCCCTCAGAAAACAGACACAAGAGATAAATTTTTACCCGAGAGATAAATAATATTTAAAATAATGTCAAGTATACAATCACAGTAGAAATCAGAACAAACATCAGAGAGACCACCGTATCATATCGGCACACTTCTGAACTTCCCCTTCTGCTCACGACCCCGCCCCTGCCCACCCACTCCAGAAACAAAAGTCACTGTTCGGACTTCAAACTTGAAAACTTGCCCACCGCCTTCAAGAGCAACACGAACGATTCACGGCTCAAAAGTTTTAAACTTACTTTTTTGTGGGTTTCCCAAACTTCTATTTCTCTCCTCCCTTGTGTGCTGAGAGAAAGCACTAGAGCTGTTTCTTTGAAAGGTAGTTCCCATGATATGACACCCCGTGCCTTTGGCCGCTTAGAGATAAGCACCTGCGTGTGTAGCCTTCCTTACGTCACACCTCCCTATTCAGACCGGCTCAATATGATTCACATTTGCACATCAACAGCCTCATGCACATACACAGATTTTTTTTCGGCTCTGGGCCCAAAACTTTCACTTTAATTTTCATCACATGATTGCGGTGGCATATGTCCTTCCAAACCGCCCATATATCAGTCATCATGCAAATGAGATGGAATATCACTCCTCTGCAGCAGATGGCCAGGGACGATAACAATGGCTCAACAGAGGAGATTCAATGTCCCTGACTTTATCGCCACGGCAACAACAACCTAAAATATATGTAATGGAAGTGGTGCTTATTAATTTTGCAGGCTCGAGTGTTCTGATTTTGTGAGTGAATGGGCTGAGTTAAAAAGGGGGCTGTGTCCTCCTGCCTCTAGAAGACTATCTATAAAAGCCAGGGACCTGGAAATTATTTTCAGTGACTAAGAAGGCAACAGCCTAGCAATTATTTGAGTAATTAGGTGTAATTCCTCCCCGTAGGCCTTGTACCCTCCTGTGCTTGCTTCACAGAAGCTCGCGAATTAGACAGGCACAGATACTGAAAAGAAAAGTGCCTCAAGATACAGCGGGAGAGCTTGCAGGAGCCCTGTCACTTGGCCTCCACCAGGCTTGGTAAACACAAGCCCCAAGCTATAAGTAAATAGAGGCCCCACTTCACAAACACAGACCAATTAAAATGACAAAGGCAGCCACACTTGGGGTGGAGCTTCGGAAAGCTTTATTCAGCTCAGCTCCATGTGAGCCGCACATAGAATGGCCTCTCATTCAGGGCACTGAGCGCTCCATTTTCATTACTGGCTGTCAGGATTGGACATGAACGCACGCATCTCTCCACGGGTTGTGCGGCTTTCTCATTCTCTCATGGGGATTCTTTTTTCCATGGGGCTACTTTGATCCCTAACTCCGAGTAGATTTTTTTGATGCAGTAGTGGGGATGGAACACAGGGATTTTCTACCTCCAAGCTACACTCTCACCCTTATTTTTTATTCTTTATTTTGAAACAGGGTCTCACTGAGTGAGGGCCTCACTAAGTAGCTGAGGCTGTCTGCGAACCATGATCCTCCTACCTCAGCCTGTGCGACACCATGCCTAGCTCCAAGTGGATATTTGATAGGCTTGCTTAGTCTTGATAGTATTTAAAAAAAAAAAATTAAATACTGGAAAAAGGAAACAGTCCTTCATCTTCAACAGCCAAACCCCAATTTTTTTTTTTTTTTTTACACTTTCAAGGAATGATTAACCAACAGCAAGGACCAGTGGGAGTTTTTGTGAAACGCTGCAAAGATTAAAAATTGAAATAAGGCTGGGTGTGGTGGGGCATGCTTGTAATCCCAGCATTTGGGAGGTTGAGACCAGAGGAATCGAGGTTCGGTTCGCAGACAGCCTCAGCTACTTAGCAAGGCCCTTCACAACTCAGTGAGACTCTGTTTCAAGATGCAAAAAGACTTAAAAAATAGGGCTGCAGGGGTGTGTGGTTCAGAGGTAGAATGCCCCTGTGTTCCATCTCCAGTACTGCAAAATAATAATAATAATAATAATAATAATAATAATAAATAAAATGGAGTAAAAAGTCTTCAAATATTTCCCAAATTTCCCGGAACCACTTTGAAACCATTCCTTTGCAATATATCCATACTAACCAATAATTTTTTTTTCCTTAGAGGACTGAATCACATATTAACATTTTCTAAAACCACTATGAAACCTGGGGATGGTGGCACACTGTTATAATCCCAATACTTGGGAGGCTGAGAAAGGAGAATTGCAGGTTCGCAGCTATCATCAGCTACTTAGTGAGGCCCTCTACAACTTAGTGAGACCCTGTTTCCAAATAAAAGAATAAAACAGATATAGAAGTAGAGCTCAGAGGTAAAATGCCCGAGTTCCATCCCCAGTACAACAACAACAACAAAAAAGAAAGAACCACTATGAAAGTAACATCATATAAGAAAACTAGACACTGAGTTTATAATTAAAAAATAGACAGTTAATACTCAGAGCTGCACAATTCACCATAACCAAACTATGAAACCAGCCAAGATGTCCATCAACAGATGAATGGATTACAAAACTGTGGGATATGTACACAATGGAATTTTACTCAGCCATCAAAAAAAAAACAACCCTCAATTACATCATTTTCAGGGAAATGGATGGAACTGGAGGACATTATGCTAAGTGAGATTAGTCAGTCACAAAAAATAAAAAATCAGATGCTTTCCCTAATATGTGAAAGCTAAGGAGAAATGGGTCATAGGAGGAACTCTAGATGAAAAAGGAAATACTATAGAGGAGCAAACAAGACAACCTAAATGAGGGGATGGGAGGGGGGTAGAAGGAAATTCTCTAAAACATACAATGTACTTAAACATATGGAAGTCAACCACTAAGCCAAGCAAGGGAAGGAGGGATGGGGAGGGAGTGGGGTGGGAATTGGGTAGGGGTTAAATTGGTGATGTGTACATGTATGTTCACACAAGGTTTTTATCCCAATATGATATATGAATATAATGCACCAATAAAAATTAAAAATAAAATATATAAACATAAAAATAAAATAAAAAATAGATATTTAAAAAATAGATATTCATAAGAATTTATTTCCTTAAAAGAGGGTTGTGAGATAAAAGATCTTAGTCTTCTCTTTCAGCAGGACCTAAATATATCTTGATTCCCCCCCTTACCCCATCACTCTCTATGTGTTGTTTCTTTTCAAGAGTAGCCCTCCTCCTCTGCCTCCCAGAACACACAAGGGAGCAGAGGGCTAAGAATCCCCCGGCCTGGGATCCCAGGGCCCGCCAACTTTATGAGGATCCACACACAGCTGGTTCACTACTTGCTTAAATCACTTATGACATTAGATATTTTATAACCTGACTTTAACAATAGTCACGTTTTCCATGTAAGGAGATGTACTCACTGAGACTCACTTTCCTTCTTAACATTTAGGTATCAGTGCATTGATGTTTTGCATTTTGTTTGGCACTGTAAATAATAAGTCGCCTGATGCACATGCTATTTAAATGCAAGACTCCAGCGCAAGAACAATCTAACCACAGCAAACATCCAACTTAAAAATTCCCACACTGAGAATATCCACAGGTCAGTGATCCACTCCCATGAGTCCTTCTCTTGAGCTCTCAGCCACACTGGCAGTGGTCCTAAACAAGATGCACAAGCTGTTATTACAGGAAGAGTGGAGCTAACAGTTTAGTCCATCTAATAGTCCAGGCACCTGATGAAGTCCAGTGACTTTAATGGGCATTATTAAGACTGAAGTCAGTAGTCGTTTGTTAGGGAGAATTTAAAAAATAACTTTGTGAGATGTAAAAGGCATACCATGCTACTCACCCATTTAAAGTATAAAACATAATAATTTTTAGAATGTTCATGGCTTTAGGAAAGTTCAGTCATCATTGGCTTTAGGAAAGTCTGACCACACCCATAAGAAATGCCAGATTCATTCATAGTCACTACACATCTGTCACTTGCTCACACCCAATTCCTTTCCTCCTGCCTAGTGATCTACTTGCTGTCTCTCTAAAGTTGCCTGTTGTAGATATTTTAGAGTAATAGAATCATACACCATCTGGCCCTTTATTACTGGCCAATTTCACTCCTCATGGTATTTGTTAGATATAAAATGCCCCCTAAAGAGCTCACTTGTTAATATTTAGGATTGATATAGTTAGGTCATGAGGGTTGGTGGTCGAGGCTCGTAAGGTGTGGCTGGCTAGAGAAGGTGGGTCCCTGGGGCTCAGCTTGGGAATTATATATGGTTTTTCCTCCCCCTGCTCACTCTCTTGCTTCCAGCCTTCTTGCTATGAGGAGCATAGCCCATGTGCTCTCCCTCTCTCCTCCTCCCACAGCCTCCCCTGCAATCTATGGTTCCTAGCCGCACATGAACTGAAACCAGAAAGAAAATAAATCTTCTTTCCTCCAAATTGCATGGCCAAGTCTTTAGTTTATATCTGTAAAAATGCTGACAGATACAATATTTTTAAGGTTCATCCACATTAGAGCATGTATTGACACTTCATTTTTTTTTATTACTGATTAGTATTTTATTCTATATAAATATATAGGGGTATACCTCATTTTATTTATCCATTTATCAGCTGATGGACATTTGTGAGTAAAGTTGCTATAAATATTTAAGTACAAATATTTGTGTGGACATGTTTTTATTTCTCTCAAATATAAACCTAGCAATGGAATTACTGAGTCATTTGGTAATCTCTATGTTTATCTGTTTGAAAAACTTTCAGTTTTTAAGAAGTATCTGCATAATTTATGTTCCCAACAGTACTGTATGAATGTTCTAAATTATCTCCATCTTTATCAACAATTGTTATTGTCTATTTTTTTCACAGCTATCTTTTAGTGTGAAGAGGCATCTCATTGTGGTTTTGATTTCCCTAATTACTAGTGATACTGAGCATCTTTTCATGTGTTTACTGTACTCTTAATTCTATTCCACTGAATTATGAACAATACATACATACATACACACACATATACAGACATACACATATAAGCTATTTATTCAGATTTTTATATATTTGTCTATTCAGATCTTTTCCCATTTTAAAATTGGATTGTTTTATTATTAAGTTGCGGAAGTTCTTTACATATATATTCTAGATACAAGTTTCTTATCAGATACAGAATTTGAAAACTTTTTCCTCATTGTGAGGAAAGTGTGAGTTGTCTGTTTCCTTTATTGATGTTGTCCTAAAAAACAAAGTGTTTTTTTTGTTGTTTTTCTATTTTTTTTTCCATACTGAAGGTGGTACTCAGGGGTATTCTAACTCTGAGCTACACCCCAGCCCTTTTATGTATTCTTTATTTTGAAACAGGGTCTCACTGAGTTGGAAAGGGCCTCATTAAGTAGCTGAGGCTGTTTGCAAACAGTGATCCTCCTGTCTCAGCCTCCCAAGTGCTGGGATTACAAGTGTGCTTCACCATGCCCAGCACAAAGGGTTTTTTTGTTTGTTTGTTTTTTGTTGTTGTTTTTTTTTGTTTGTGTTTTTTTTTTTGGTGGTGGTACTGGGGATGGAACCCTTCTCCGGGGTACATTCCCAGACCTATTTTATATTTTTATTTGTAAATAGGATCTCTTATTAAGCCAAAGAGGCTGGCTTCAAACCTGTGCAATCCCCCTGTCTCCACCTCCCAAGCACAGGAATTATAAGCATGCGCCACCATGCCCGGCCAACCCAAAGGTTTTTAATCTTGATGAAGTTCAATTTATCTATGTTTCTTGGACTACTTGTGCTTTGGTGTCACATGTAAGAAACTATTGCCAAATTCAAGAATACAAAGACTATATATATATATTTTCTTCTAAAAGTTTTATGGCTTTTAGTTCTTACATTTAGGATCATGATTAATTTTGAGTTAATTTTTAATATGGTGTGAGGTGGGGATTCAATAGTGCTCTTTTTACATGTGAATATTGACTTCCGGGGAGATGGCGACCGAGAAAAGCAGTGTTTACGAGTCCTGCTAAAACTTGATCTCTATTGCCACAAAATCAGCACTTTTCATAGCCAGAAAATAATAGCAACAGAGAAATAAAAAATGTGAACACAAAGGACAGAGAAAAAAAGACTAGAAAACAAACAGAGACCAGAAAAGAAATCAAGCCCGCAATGCGGTGGCAGAGCCACGCCGGCACCATCTTCCCTCACAGCACCAGGCTCCAGAGAGGAAAGGTAAACAAGGAGCTGAAGTGAGCAGCTGCAGATCATTTGGGTGTAATTTAACAGTTCTTTCAGTGAAAAGAACACCTAAAACTCCCAGTGGCGAAGCTCATTATGCCTTCCTGGGACTCAGAACGGAGCTCAAAACCAGAAAAGAAATACACCAGCCTCACGGCCAAGGGTGAGGCAGTGGCGCCATATTGGCAGCAGCAACAGCAAGTTCACCTCGTCACAAGACAGCCCTTGATCAGTGCGCACAATAACCATAAGTGAAATTGCAGCCCCTAAAGGAAAAATCCCTGTACTGCACTCCCAGGGACTTGGCACAGCTTTGATAATCTCCCTGCGTCTGAGATTTTCCAGTCCAACCCAGTGACGGAGTAGCGGTGGCAGAGATACCACACCCTAGTCACGGCTCCCCATGGGAAAACACCCAGCCTGGCACCCCCACAGTCTCGCACAGTCTCGATTAACTTCTTAAGTCTGAGACTTTGCGATACAACCCAGTAAATGAGTAGCGGCTGCTGAGATTACCAAAGACTTGAGATACAGAGCACCCTAAGTGAAGTTGTAGTGACTCAAAATGCTGAAATCATGGGAAAGAGGAACAACAATAAAGCAACAAATGCCCAGAACCCCATATTATCAGAACCTGATAACACAGAACTTCAGAGATCTCCAGAAGAACAAATCAGGAATATAACTGTAGAAATAATACAGGACTTTTGAAAAGAATTTAGAGAGTCTAAAAGAAATAAAGGATGCAATCATTGAGGTAAAGGCCTCAATTCAAAGTATAAACAATCGATTAGACCACATGGAGAATAGAATCTCGCTCCTAGAAGAGGATCACTCCAAAAATGAATGCATAATTTATAACTTAGAAAAAAAATCAGACAGCAGGAATTTGACATTGAAGAAATATGGGCCCATTTTAAAAGAGCTAACCTAAGAATAATCAGAATAGAGGAGGGAAAAGAAGGTGAAACCAAAGAGATTAATAATCTCTTCAAAGAAATAATAGCAGAAAATTTTCCAAACAGAGAGCAAGAGATCGATATACAGGTCCAGGAAACTTAATAGAACTCCCTTTAGACAGGATCAGAGAAGAGGATCCCCACGCCACATAATTGTCAAAATGACCAATGTGGAAGCCAACAGAGATTCTTAAAGGCAACAAAAACAAAAGGCCAAGTGACATTCAGAGGTAAACCAATTAGAATCACTCCAGACTTCCCAAACCAAGTCATGAAAACCAGAAGGGCTTGAAGTAACATATTCCAAACTCTGAAAGAAAACAACTTCCAGCCAAAAATTTCCTACCCAGCAAAACTATCTTTCAAATTAGATGGGGAAATAAGAAGCTTTCATGACAAACAGAAACTGAAGGAATTTATGTCTTCAAAACCAGTGGTAGAGAAAATACTCAAAGAGATTAACTACAAAGAAGAAATAGGAAATACACACCAGAAACAGAGGAACAAGATTTTCCATCCAGCAGACAACTAAGCAAAGAAGAATAAACAGCATTTCAAATAGAAACAAAATCTTAACTTGTTAGGAATTAAAAGTTATCTCTGAATAATCACACTGAATGTAAATGGCCTCAATCCCCCAATAAAAAGACATAAAATGGCAAAATGGATTAAAAAACAGAATCCATCCACCTCCTGCTTATAAGAAACACACTTTACAAGTAAAGAGAGTAGCAAAATCAAAGTAAAGAGCTGGAGCAAGGTAATTTATGTTAAGCAGCCATCCTAACAAATGTGAAGTAGTATTTCACTATAGTTTTTATTTTTATTTCCTTAATGATTAGTTATATTATAATAATGATGAGTGATATTCATGTGTTTATTGGTTATATAAAGTATTTTGGAGATTCATTATTTATTTTAGTCTTTTACCTATTTCTAAATTGTATTATTTGCTTTTATTGTTGCTAACTTTTAGGATTTGTTTTGGAATATTAATGTACCTTCAGATATAGAATTTAGAAATATTGCATCCCATTCTATCAGTAACTTTTAACTCTGTTTGCATTGTCCTTGGATGTATAATATTTTTTATTTTTTAGGAAGTTTGTTTATTCTTTTGTTGCCTGTGCCTTTGAAATCATATCCAAGAAATCACTGCCAATTTCAGTGTTGTGAAGTTTTATGACCCAGGTTTTCTTCTAAAAATTTAGTCTTCAGATTTACATTTAGGTCTTTTATCTATTTTGAGTTAATATTTGTGTATGGTGTTAGGTAAGGGTCCAATTTTATTCTTTTTCATGTACTTATTATTTTTCAACAACATTTAGTGAAAAGATTATTTCCTTCACCAAATGTTCTTGTCAAAAATAACTGTACCATATATGAAAGAATTTATTTCTAGGCTTTTTATTTTACTCCACTGGTTTATATATCTGCCTTTGAAGCAGAACTACATTATTTCAATTATTGTAGCTTTATAAGGTTTGAAATCATAAAATGTATATCTTCTAGCTTTGTTCTTTTTCGAGATTGTTTTGGGTATTTAGAGTTCATATATCATGTTAGGATAGTTTTTTTCTGAAAAATAAATAAATAAATGTATCATAGTTTTACCTTAAAAATAAAAGAAAAAAATATCCTCTGGTAAGAAAGAAAGCAAAAAGAAATATTGAAATGTTATCTCTAAGTGATCAAAAGCTTATTATCAGACAAATGAAACTGTTATGTGAAATTATCATTGCTAATTTTGGATAAATTGCTATAATATTAGATGTCAACCACTAAGCCAAGCATGGGAAGGAGGGATGGGGAAGGTATCAAGTGGGGGTTGGATAGGGGCTAACTGGGCGATGTGTGCATATATGTCTACACAAGTTTTTTTTTATCCCATTATGATGTATGAATACAGTGCACCAATAAAAAATAAAAAATAAAAAATAAAAATAAAAATAAAATACATGTGAATATTCAGTTGTCCCAGCACCATTTGTTGAAAAGAATATTCCTTCCTTATTTGTTTTGGCATTCTTACTGAAAATCAGTTGATCATAGAAATAGGATTTATTTCTAGAAATTTATTATATTCTGTTGATCTATATGTCCATATATATAATAGTTTCACATTCTCTTGCTCGCTGTGGCTTTTGTAGTAAGTTTTAAAATTAAGAAGTATGAACCAAGTATGGTGGCACATGCTTGTAATCCCAGAATTTGGGAAGCTGAGACAGGAGGATCTCAGTTTAAGGACAGCCTCAGCTATTTAGTGTAGCTTGGAGGTAGAATGCCCCTGGGTTTTGTCCCTAGTACCAAAACAAACAAACAAACAAACAAACAAACAAACAAAACATTGTCTAACTTTGTTCTTTTTCAAATGGTTTTCCCATAAAATTTCACATAAATGTTAGGATTAATTTGTCAATTTATTTGTAGAAACCCTTAGAATTCTGATAGAGAATGCATTGAATCTGTAGGTTGCTTTGATTTGTATTTCCATCTTAACAGTATTATAATTTCTCATAAAGATGTTTTTCCTTTTATTTAAGCTTTCTTTAATTCCTTTCAACAATATTTTATGGTCTTCACACTATGAGTTTTATACTTCCTTTGTTAAATTTATTTATTGAAGATGTTGATTAGTGTTTTACTTTCATTATTTGTTTGCTGATTGTTACTGGATAGAAATACATGCTTTTTATATGTTGATTATGCAACCTGCCTCCTTGTTGAAAGTATCTTAGTTCCAGTCAGTATTTATGATGAGTTTATAAATATAAACCTGTTTGAAAGATCATGTCATCTGCAAATGGACTTAGCTTTATTACTCCCTTTGTAATCCAGGCAACTTTCATTTCTTTTTCTTGCCTGATTATTTTGGATAGAATAGATGAGGCAAGAGAAAACATGTTGTTGTTCCTGATTTCCAGGGAAAAAACTCAGCCTTTCACCACCAAGCATGATGTTAGCTAATTTTGGAATTTTGAGAGCTCAGTGTAAAAGCATTTTTAACTTAAAAGCTAATTGCTACCTGGCACAATAACCTGCCCTACATTGGTGTAACCCCTACAGAGACCAAAAGGAAATCCTCTCCTCTAAAACTGTACAAGTGACTGGTAAGGTTTTTTTTATGGTTCTGGTTAGACTTCATCCTTGGAGGGGCACCCGCAGTCATAGCTGCCCCTCTAAAACCTACTGAAATGCATCTGCCGTGTTCTGATGAGGAGAATTCACTCGCTCCACACTGGATTGGTGCCTCAGAGCATTCACAGAAAGTCAGTTATAGCTGTTGGAACTAAATGGCAAAGTTTCCTTTGAATATTTCATTTCAGGTACTGGCATTACAGGTCATCTGAACCCCAAGTTGAACTCCTCATACTGTGGGGGACAAACTGCAGGGTCCTCATCTGCACGTTCTAGCCTTCATGCCAAGATTCTTAGGATGCTCTGTCAAGATTAGGTTTAGGTGGCACACCTGAATTCCACTTGCAGCCTGAGGCTCAAGGCATAATGATACGGCCTTTCCTTTTGACATCTTCAATATTTAATTCAATACATGGACCCTAAATATTCCCTGTACCTATTTGCAAACATAGTTATATTTATGGCCACTAAGAGGTAGACAAATGAAAACAGATATTGGGAAAATTATAAATCAGATATCACATTTTGATAATGAATGAAAGATGAAATATCTCTTGTGCAGGCACATACTAGTGAAATATTTCCTATAATAAAGATGATGATGATGATGATGATGATGATGATGATAAGCAGGAGGAGGATATTATCAATAAGAATGGTAGCTAACACTTACTTTAGTACAAATCTTATGCCAAGGCCTGGTCTAAGTAATTTTTGTGAATTAATTTGGAAGCAGAGGCACTAATATCTAACTAACTAGCTACATATGCTAGTAAAGCTGTCAAGATAGGATTTAAGCTCAGGTGATCTGCTTGCAAATTCCATTCTCAACTACCACATGACACTACAAATGTCACTCGTATCTGCAATCCTGACAGATCACCAACATCCACCATAGATATGATGAGGAAACTCTCATGTGAATTTTTCAGTGGATTATTTTTATTTTTCTCCTTTGGTATTTTTTTTATAAGAAACTGATACTTGTGGAAAGGAAAAACTATTTCTTTTTATTTATTTCTTCTTCTCGGTACTGGGTATTAAACTCAAGGCATTCTACCTCTGGGGTATACTCCAAGCCATTTTTATTTATTTTTTATTTTATTTATTTATTTATTTATTTATTTATTTATTTTGGTGGTACTGGGGGTGGAACCCAGAGGCTTTCTACCTCCGAGCTCTACTCCCAGACCTATTTTTTTTGTTTTTGTTTTTTTAAATTTTTTATTGGTGCACTGTATTCATACATCATAGTGGGATACAAAAAAAAAAAAAAACTTTTGTAGACATACATGCACACATCGCCAGTCAACCCCCACCTGATCCCCACCCCATTCCCTCCCCATCCCTCCTTCCCATGCTTGGCTTAGTGGTTGACATCTAGTATTATAGCAATTTATCCAAAATTAAAAATGATAATCTCACATAACAGTTTCATTTGTCTGATAATAAGCTTTTGATAACTTAAAGATAACATTTCAATATTTCTTTTTACTTTCTTTCTTACCAGAGAATATTTTTTCTTTTTTTTTTTTTAGGTGAAACTATCATATATTTATATATTTATTTTTCAGGAAAAATCTATTCTAGTATGGAATATGGACTCTAGATACTCAAAACGATCTCGAAAAAGAACGAAGTTAGAAGATGTATATTTTCTGATTTCAAACCATATAAAGCTACAATAATTGAAACAGTGTAGTACTGTTCTAAAGGCAGATATATAAACTATTGGAGCTAAATAAAAGCCTAGAGCTAAATTCTTCCATATATTGTCAAGTTATATTTGACAAGGTTTCCACGAACATTTGGTGGAGGAAATAATAATCTTTTAACTAAATATTGTTGAAAAATTAAAATTACATGAAAAAGAATAAAATTGGACCCTTACCTAATCCCATATACAAATATTAACTCAAAATAAAATAAATAAAATAAAAGACCTACATATAAATCTTAAGACTATAAACTTTTAGAAGAAAATCTGGGTCATAAACCTCACAACATTGAAATTGGCAGTGATTTCTTGGATATGATTTCAATGGCACAGGCAACAGAAGGGTAAACAAACTCCCTAAAAAATAAAAAAAAATATTGTATATCCAAAGACAATGTAAACAGAGTTAAAAGTTACTGATAGAATGGGGTAAAATATTTCCAAATGCTATATCTGAAGGTATATTAATATTCCAACTAAATCCTAAAAATTAACAATAAAAGCAAACAATACAATTTAGATAGGTAAAAGACTAACATAAATAATGAATCTCCACAGATAACTAATCTTAGTTGTGGGACGGGGAGGGAGAGAAACAAGATTTCCCAGACCTATTTTTTAATACTTTATTTAGAAACAGGGTCTCACTAAGTTGCTGAGAGCCTCACTAAGTAGCTGAGGCTGGCTTTGAACCTGTACGATCCTCCTGTCTCAGCCTCCCAAGCACGGGGATTACAAGTGTGCACCACCATACCCAGCCCATTTTTTATTTTAATTTTGAAACAGGGTTTCACTATGTTGCTGAGGCTGGCCTGGAACATGCGATCTTCCTGTTTCTGCCTCCTGAGTACTAGAATTACTGGTTTGTACCACCATGCCTGGCAGAAAAAAAATGTTTCTAATGTTGCCATTTTTAAGCTTTTAGAAATTTGTTATTATTTCAACAAAGTGAAATTTCATTCAAATTGATAAAATGATTTAGAAACTTAAAATATATTCTTTTTATCATGTGATTCTTTTCATCAAGAACCACATGAACACTAAAGTATGAATTCTACTATAGTAAGGCATAATCTATTTGCTAAGAAGTTTGGTGTCTCTATACTAACATCTGCACTTATTTGTAAATCTGTATAACTATACCTAGACTTCTGCTTGTGTCTACATGTATCTGCATATCTATTACAGTGATGTCTCTATCTCTTTAATCAAATGGATAAAGTTTTGATTCTTCACAAGCAGCCTGACTGCAGTGCTGTGAGCACTGGTGATACCTCCTCCCTCACTCTCTCTGCCTTGTTTATATTCACCACTTGACACATGGCATCACAAGCCACATGAATCTGAAGCAAGACCCTTTTCCACACTTACTTATATGGCGAAATGGAGGCTTTGCCTCAGGATGGTAGATGACCTGAAAGGGTCACCAGAAAATGCACTCACCTGCTTCATCCTGCAGCCTCTTGACCCTCCCAGATCAAACTCCCATGACTAAGAGGCCAGCCCTGGACACACACGGGGCAAAGTCATTCGCCGTCCAGGCCCCTAATGCATCATTTCTCTGAACAGTTCTTTTTACACACACACACACACACACACACACACACACACACACACACACACACACACAGAAACACACACAGAAACACGCCAATCTACTCTGTTCAGACACACCAATCTACTCTGTTCAAATCGATTTGTGCTAAACAAGCTCATTCTTGTTTCTACAGAGAAACAAGTCAGGCCTATTAGGACTCCACTTAGCACAAAATCCACATTTTCTAGACAGGAATCTGAGTTCCTGGTTGCCTTCTGACTGATTTGATGGAGTAGGTTGCAGTGTCTTAAGGAAATTATTCTCTGCAGTTTCTACAACTAGTTTTGTTAACATGTTTGAAATAACTGTCTTCATGACTGAACCATTAGCATAAAACAACAGAAAGAAAAGACAGAGTGAAAGATGAAGGATGGTTTTGAAATGGCCTGAGCAAAACAATCCTGCTGGCCAACAGGAAACATTCTTGAACTGAAGTGAGGATGGTGTGGTGCTCAGAAGGCTTGGCTGCTGCCCCTGACTTTTAAAGAGGTGGGGAAGAGAGAAAACACATCTAAACAAATAATTTGCAAGGTCATTTAAAATGGGCAATGTGTTTCCAGAGGCCCAAAAATATTTTTCTTACACTTTGCTAAACAGACAACATGACCAGAGGCTATTTTGGACCAACTCCCAGGAAATAGGCAATGATGACAACTGATGTGATATGGGGGTCTGTCTCAGACCCAGGAGTCTCCTGCCATCCACATTTGCCTCTGGTCAGCACCAGGTCAAGAGCCTCCCATGACAGGGAAAGGTCGAGTTTGTTGATGACGGTGCTCAGCCATTTTGCTGGTTAGGAGTCGGGGCATTTTTATTCTTACTGCTGATTTAATGCTGAAATTAGCCCCAATCATAGTCTTTCTCAATCTTAGCAGACGCTTCTACTCCTCCAGAGTCACTAGCTAGCTACCTTGTTAAGAATCACTTCTCATCCTTCCAACATAATCTCTGTAACAACCACCACAGACAGCCCCCAGGCCCAGCCTCCACTACCAGTGTTTGCCACGGTCTGCTGCAGACACCTTTAACTGCACATCTCTAAACTTATTCCCAAGGCCTCACTCCAACCTCCCCAACCCCCCCCCCCACACATAGGCTGAGCTCTTAATATAGCCCAGGGCCCAGGCTCTCTGATGCCCAAGGAAATGTGCCACAATCTAAGACATCTTTTTTCCAGCCCCAGCAGTTTTATTTATAAAGGAAAATCTAAATCCCAGATACTGAGAAGGCTGAAGCAAAAAGATCATGAGTTCAAAGCCAGACTGAACAACATAGCAAGACCCTGTGTCAAACAAAACCCAAACCAACTATTTCTACTATAAAGAAGATCTAGTCCTGCCCATCATTATGCTCTCTCAGTCGGTCTCTCTCTCTCTCTCTCTCCCCCTGTTTCCTGCCTGCCTCTGAGGAGAAGTGTGACTATAGGCCAAGGCTGGGCATGATGTATTTGTCTCTCTGGTCTGGCATGTAGCAATCTCCCAAATCAATCTCCCAGCTTAGTTCCTTCTGCCAACTGCACAGAGATGACCACCAGAGCCATGTACTAAACACAGTGGAGCCCCAATCAGTCTGAGCCCAGAATGACTGTGTGGGCTGAAGTTGGAGGAAGAATACCCAATTTCCCTCACAAAACAAAAATCTTTAGTACTATTTAAATAATCAGTTTTTTTATCTGATATCCCAAGTGATGGAGTAAGAACAGATAATCAAGTGTTGCCCTATTTTATCTGTTATGGGAAATATAGATAAGTGATGGAATGTGAAGGGCATTAACAGCAAGGCAGGGTGAAAAGAAGTAAATGTGGATGTGGGACTCCAGGGGAACAGGTGTAACAAGGCTGATCATAATCATCTGGAGCAGGAGGGCTGACAGAGTCTTGTTATCAAAGTCATTTATGGTAGCTCGGTGAGCATCCACATGAAAAAAAAAAAAAACTGTTACAGTAATCCCGCTATCTCGCTATAATGGTTTTGTCATAAAGCATAGCTAGTTTAATATCTGATATGCAAAAACAACTGGACATAGCTGGATGTGGTGGCCCATGCTTGTAATCCCAACATTCAGGAGGCTGAGTCAGGAGGATCGTGGTTCTCAAACAGCCTCAGCTACTTAGTGAGGCTCTTTGCATCTCAGTGAGACCCTGTTTCAAAATAAAGAATACAAATAGGGCTGGGGTGCAAAGAATACAAATAGGGCTGGGGTGTAGCACAGAGGTAGAATGCCCCTGGGTTCCATCTCTAGTCCTGCAAAAACAAAAAACAAACAAAAATACTGGATAATACTCACCAATTGAGTGGAATATTGGGGTATGGTTCCTCCTGGATAGCATGGCTCCTGCCTTCTCTAATTCCTTACTTCTCATCCTACTCTTTGGGCAATGCATATTCAAGCTGATTAGATCAAAAATTAAAAAAAATTAAATCTCACTAACTGTTCTGTTAATGAGGTTCTTCTCTTGCAGATCAAAGGCCAAGACATCCTCCTCCCAAATACATAGGACCTCTAAGACCCTTACAGGGCCTACAACACAGCTTGGTCTACCTTTGTCCCACTGCCATGCAGGAAGTAGCCAGAAAAAAATCTATCTGTCCATTTCCCAATATAAATCTTATAAAATCTCTGGAATGTGAGCACTGTGAGGTCTGGCTGTGAAGCCTGGTCAGAGGAGGTGGAGAACAACTTCAGCAGTGGTGGAAAAATGGCCCTAACCATCCCCCTACCCCCAGCCCATAAACCTACCTGTCTGGCCTGCTGTCAAGACCAGCAATGGGGGAAAAAAACTACAACTTTGTAGCTATTCTTTCCTCCTAATTCCCCATAAAAAACCCAAGTCTGTAAGCCTGGGACCCCTGACTCTCCTGGACTCTCTCCTGGTCAGGTGCCTCCTCCCAGATTTATCCCCAGATAAATCTGTTCCTGCTGTCTAAAATAAACAAATAAATAAAAATTAAACTAAGCCAAGTGTGATGATGCACACCTATAATCCCAGTACTTGGGAGTCTGAGATAGGAGGACCAAAAGTTTGAGGTCAGCCTGAGCAATTAAGCAAGACTCTGACTCAAAATAAAAATAATAATAATAATAAAAGGACTAGGGGTGTAACTCAATGGTATAGCACTCCTTAAGCCCAAGTAGATTCCTATCCTTCTCACAAAACCCTCCTTTTGCCCTCATGGCTTAAATGGGAGTTCTTTCCTCATGAACAATAGTTCTGATGACTACACAGCATTTGTTTGGTGTTCCAGAAATGGAATAATATTCAAGAACAGGTTTTGAAAATGAACAGAACCATCTTAAGTGTGTTAGGGATAAATTCAGACTCTCCGGAGTATCTGACTCCAGAGATTTTCAAGAGGCAAGGACAGTACTAGCCCCAGGAGACGTGAGAAGGTGACCTTTAAACACCAGAGATGTGGGGATGTGGGCAAATCACCACCCACACTGCTTCATTTTTCAGAAGGAAACTTTTTCCATTCTGGTCCCAAATTTTTCTGGTGATCTCCTGGTGAATAACAAGATACAAGATGAGGCACTTGCCATCAAGGAGCTTTGATTACAAAATAAACAGAAAAGCACAAGTACAGATGATAGCTATGAACTTGATAAAGCAGGGTGGCAGAGCAAAGACAACCTGGGTAGGGGTTGACCACGGCAGGTACCACTCAAAATGTGATGGTGAGGGAGCTCACAGAAGAGCAGAAGCAAGAGGAAAGCAGGAGGCAAAGCAAATGCAAACACCTCCAAGGAGTCTGGAATATTTGAAAGGAGATATAGGAAGAGCCTTGTTGGAACAGAGGATGAGTTCAGAGGATGATCCCATGATTCAGGGTTTAGGGCCAGGGCAAAGTGTTCAGAGTTCCTGGAGGGCTCCAGCTAGAGAAGAGATACAGTCTGATTGTAGTTTTAGAAGATTATGCGAGCCACCCTGCAGAGAATAACTTGAAGGGAGATAGAGGGAAAGCAAAAGGACAAAGAAAAGGCCATTGAGCAGGTGCAGAGTCATGCAGACAGACAGAGATGCACAGTCAGATGTAGAGAATCGCTTGGAAACAACGCACAGTCTGTTGGGGGTGAGATAAGAATTCTGTAAGGGGGGCTTGAGCCACTGCAAGGAAAGAAGCTCATTCAGTGACAGAAAAACTAGAAGGAGAAAGACTTGGCTGAGATAAGGAAATAAAGAGTTTACTTGGGCCTCATTGAAATATCCATGTACAAAGTACAGTTGAGAAGATCTAAATTTGAATGTCATACTCATGTCATACATGAGTATGACATGTAGGTAGTGGTGTGTGTGTGTGTGTGTGTGTGTGTGTGTGTGTTGCTGGGGATTGAATGCAGGGACACTCAACCTATGAGCTATATCCACAGCCCTTTTTATTTTTATCTTGAAATGGTCTCACTAAGTTGTGAAGGGTCTCACTAAGTTACTGATGCTGTCCTTAAACCTTTGATCCTTTCTCTCAGCTTCCCAAATTCTAGGATTACAGGCATGCACCATTGTGCCTGGTGCCATGTAGCTAGTATTTTTAGCCAGAGGGATTGGGTAAAATTACCCAGAGAGTGTATAGCTAGAGAACAGAAAAAAACTCAATGACCACACCATCAAATTTTCTATTATTTAGGGACAAGCAAAAGAGGATAAGCCAACAGGGTGGGTTTAACAGTCAAAATCACAGAAGGCAAGAGAAAAGATTTCATTAAGAAGGGACAGGCAGCTTGTAAGCCCCACGGTTGGGAGGCTGAGACAGGAGGATCACACAGGTTCGAAGCCAGCCTCAGCTACTTAGCTCTCAGCAACTTAGTGAGACCCTGTTTCCAAATAAAATATAAAATAGGTCCAGGAGTATAGCCTGGAGGTAAAAAAAAGTCCCTGGATTCCACCCCCAGTATCACAAAAAAAAAAAAGAAGGGTCAGGCAGTCAACCCTATCAAGTACTGATGACAGTCAATTAAGGGGACAGAACAATACAAAAAATCCAACATCCACTTGGGGGAGATTCAGGGATGCTACCGTCCTTAGAAAATGGTGCACCAGAAGTGCCATGTGCCAAAGAGCTTTATAATCAAATTGGAAAATGTGTCTCTGTTATTAAAAGACCCCTCCCCCCAAAACAAGGCAAAACAAAAATTCTATGACAGAATAATTACTATGTAGAGCATATTTATTTATTTATTTATTTATTGTGGTACTGGAGATGAAACCCAGGGTTATTCTACCTCCGAGCTACACCTTCAACCCTATTTTTTTGTTCTTTATTTTAAAACAGGACTCACAGTTACAAAAAGCCTCACTAAGTAGCTGAGGCTGTCCTTGAATCACAATCCTCCTGTCTCAACCTCCCAAATGCTAGGATTACAACCATGCACCACCACGCCTGGCTTAGCTCATATTTAATGCAAGTGTTAAGGCTGGGTGTGGTTGTGTTATGTCTGTAATCCTAGTGCCTGTAAGGCAGAACAAAAATTTTGCAAGTTTGAGGCCTGGGTTAAATCCTTGGGAAAGAATAAGGAAGGAAGGAAGGAAGGAAGGAAGGAAGGAAGGAAGGAAGGAAGGAAGGAAGGAAGGAGGAAGGGAGGGAGAAAGGAAAGAAAGAAAGAAAGAAAGAAAGAAAGAAAGAAAGAAAGAAAGAAAGAAAGAAAGAAAGAAAGAAAGAAAGAGAGAAAGAAAGAAAGAAAAGGAGGGAGGGAAGGAAGGAAGGAAGGAAGGAAGGAAGGAAGGAAGGAAGGAAGGAAGGATTACTAAACATGGTCTTTGCTGCATACAAATATAAAGGAGGCATCCACATGGACACATTTCACCTGGGAATCCAGGACGACCACAGCTGTCAGGAATGCTGGCAGAAGCAGAAGCCTCCCCAGCTGCCAGGCCTAAGCTCATCTTGATTGTGCTCTTTTTGGGATCTCTCCAACTGCTCTCTCATCCCCACCTTGCATCTCCACATCTGATTTATCTACGGATAGACTTCTGAGTTCAGAGTGAGATTCAAAGGAAGTAGGGCAGAAGAATAAGCATAAAGGTCATAGTGCCCCTCTGAATAGGAACTGGGTGACAGAGCCGCTTCTTCCTTCTCATCTGCATGTTGTTTTGGGGGCACAATAAAGCACATTAGGAATCTGTCATTAACCTCTTTGCTGATTAGGACATAATTTAAACACTGAGAAATATAGGTCTGCATATCTTAAGATGAATCCCCATCTTCCTCATTTCCAATAATTGTTAGTTTAGACGATAATCAAGAGACCTTCCTGGGTCTCCCCATATTTGAGTAGTTCCCAAATTTTCAAGTGTAGATTCTCCCAATTTAGGATGGTTTAAATTAATATTTTCTACTTTGTGAGGGTGCAAAGGAGATACATCCTCAGGAGAAACTATACTTTTCCTGGGCTGTTGACATATGATAACAGAACTGTTTTGTGACACTGAGCCAGGGGAGCTAGTCAAAACTCCAGTGAACCACAGGACCACAAAGTGGAGGCACCCACACTCAGCAGTGCTCTGTGTAATATGCCAGGATGTTCTGTGGGCCAGGTGAATTTCAGTTCCTTCCTTCCTTTCTTCTTTCCTTACCTCCTTCTTTTCTTTCTTTCTCTCTTTCTCTTTCTTTCTTTCTTTCTTTCTTTCTTTCTTTCTTTCTTTCTTTCCTTTCTCTCTTTCATTCTTCTTGTACTAGGAATTAAACCCAGAGGCATTCTAACTCCAAGCTACATCCCCAGCTCTTCTATTTTTAATTTTGTTTTTTTGTGTTTTTGTTGGTTTTGTTGTTGTTGTTGTTTGGTGGTACTGGGGTTCCTGGACACCCTTCTACCTCCAGGCTACACTCTCAGACCTATTTTATATTTTTATTTAGAAACAGGGTCTCCTAAGCCAGCGTGCACGGCTGGCTTCGAAGCTGCGCGATCCTCCTGTCTCCGCCTCCCAAGCGTGGGGATTACAAGCGTGCGCCACCACGCCTGGCTTCTATTTTTAATTTTTTTTTTTTTTTTTTTTGGTGGTCCTGGGGTTCCTGGAAGCCCTTCTACCTCCGGGCTACACTCCCAGACCTATTTTTTACATTTTTATTTTGGAAACAGGGTCTCCTAAACCAGCGCGCGCGGCTGGCTTCGAACCTGCGCGATCCTCCTGTCTCTGCCTCCCAAGCGCGGGGATTACAAGCGTGCGCCACCACGCCCGGCTCCCTATATTTAATTTTGAAACAGCGTCTTCCTAAGTTGCTGAGGGTATTGCTAAGTTTCTGAGGCTGGCCTTGAACCTGTAATCCTCCTGTCTCAGCCTCCCAAGTTTTGGGATTACAGACCTGTGCCCTAGTTTCATCAGGTCTTAGTTACAAATGTGTGTTGTTGTTGTTGTTGTTACACAAAGAACTTATGAAATTCAAGAATATGTAGAAATTCATGAAATTCAAGAATATGTAATAACTTCAAAAGAGGAGTAGAGGAAGGAGAGGCCAAGTTGGTAATGTAAAGTAGATTGGGGTGAGGGCTGGAGAATTGCATAGCACAAAGCCTAGTTCCCTTACTTTGGGTAGACCAGCAAGGATGCAGCAAGCCTTTTAGAAGGTGGTGTTAAGAGCCAGCAGTTACACAACACCTAAAAGATCCCAGCAAAGCCATTGCACTGGGGAAGCCCACCTCCTCGGCACAGAGGCCCATCTGGACGTCTGCCTCATAAAATATCTCCCTAACACAATGGATGGTGTGCTCAAGAGCATCCTTCTGGTCCCCACTCTCACATGCTTATGCTGCTCTTCAGTGTAGATTGCTGGCATCTGGCTAGAGGACATGGAACTCAAATTGAACAGTTTTCTGTGGCTGTAAACTTTCCCCCTGTAATCCAGAGAAAAAAACAGAGTATCTAAGCTAGTCTTCAAAGACGACTAAAGATGATTTCTATCAGAGATTTTAGTTCATGCAAGGTGGTGGTGAGCTATACTCGTGAATAAATGACACACATTTGGAGGTTTATTGAGATTTTTTATCCTTACCTCACCCCAGTCTCACATCACCTGTGTCTAATGGTTTTCTCCAGGGAAATGATGAAGACAGATAAAGCCAGATGCCCATTTCTACAGGATCAGACAAGCACTGTCTAGACCATCTTTGAAAGATCTGCAGGAGAAAAATGAATGGAACTGGGAAATATGATGCTAAGGAGATAGCCAGTTGCTCAAAGTTAAGGGTCCTGTGTTTTCTCTCATTTAGTGGAAGCTAGAGGGAAAAAAAAAAGGGGGAAACAAAAGGGACTTCAGATAAAAGAGGAGACAGACCAAGAGAATAGAAAGGGGATTAGGGGAGGGGAAAAGGAGGCTTGAGAAAAAGACCAATTCAATGCTACGTCCATTTAGTCCATTTATCAAGGTATCACCACCGATGTAGGTGGAGCGAGGAGTAGGTATCGTGGGCGATCCAGAGGGAAACACACCAACTGCTGTGAGCATGTATGTCTGTATCAGTGAGTCTCACTGAGATGTATGATTACAGTGCACAATAAGAGTACGTAAAAAAAATAAAAAGAAAGATCTGCAGGTTGTCACTTCTTAGGATGTTAGAATTACAGACATATAATCTGAATCACCACCACACATTTCTGGGAAAAAACCCACTGCCCTTGGACCACTGGCCAGCTGGGCTGGGGAGGAGTATAATATGAATCTTTCATGAATTCAATTCATGAATTTCTTATTTCATATCTCTAAACCCTGTTCATCTTGCAGAACTGAAACTTAGGAAACTAGCTTATGTGAGGTGCTGAATATTTTAATTAGCTTGATTATAGTGATTATTTTACAGTATTGTATATACCACATTATCAAGTTGTACACCTTAAATATGCATAATAAAAATGAATCTCCCCAAAGAAAGGGAGTGGTTGTTTGGGGTGAGGGACTGGTCACTAAAGGTACAGATTATCATTTTGAGGTGATGAAAATGGTATAAAATTGTAGTGATAGATTTTATAACTCTGCGAAAACAGTAAAGTACATTAAATTGTACATTTTAAGTGGGCAAGTAAATAATATGTGACTATATATCAGTGAAGTTTCTATTTTGTATGTATGTGTTTTATACTGTGCTTAAGCTATACTCTTATCCCTTTTTAATTTTTTATGTTGAATCTGGGTCTCACTAAGTTAAGTTCTTGCTAAGTTACTGATACTGGCCTCTTACCTGTGATCCTCCTTTCTCAGCCTCCCAAGTATTTGGGTTATGTACATACATTACCACACCAGAAAGACACTGTTTTTAAAGTCTTTTTCCTACTTTGGGCTTTTATCTCAGAAGATGATCTCAAAAAAAAAAAAAAACGAAAGTGCATGAACATATTTAAAACATTTGATACCTTCATCCAGATGGCTTTCCACTACAGTAGTACTCATGAATGCAAGAGAGTCTCTTTTATTTCATCTTCCCAGTAGTGAATTAGAAGTGCTGTTGAAGTTTTTCTTTGAATCTAGGGCTATGCTTACCAATAGATGCTTAATATTACCACTTAATATCCCTTCCCTAATTGTCTCTCTCCCAAAGCTTATAGCATCATGAAGTTTAATATTCTTTGCAGGTAACAGATTTTATCGAAGTCGCATGAATGAGTATTTATCTGTTTAATACAATAATTTTCCTTTTTTGTCTCTGTTTTTTTACCAGTCATTATAAATACCTCTAAAGGACATTTAGATTCTTTTTTGTCATTTATTATTTTCATAACTTGTTTCCTATCAAGTTATCATCTCCCTGAAAACAGAAACTATCTTTTATGCACTTGTAGTACTTAGTACAGTGTGTAACACTGATAAAGAGCTTCTCAGGAAATGTGTGTGAAACATACAAGTGAAGAAATGCTTTCTTAATCTTGCTGCATGCAACTTTAAAATAAATGTGGAGTCTATAACTTCTTAAGTGCTAAACTTGGCTTTACAAATTTAACAACCATTGAAAGAGAAAAAAGGCATTCCTAAAGTATTTACAAATTAAGGCAGAAAAGTATTCCATTCGTTTTTGAAAACATGATTTATTACCTAAGAAGTATCTTGAGACAC
Source organism: Muscardinus avellanarius (assembly GCF_963383645.1). Lineage (NCBI taxonomy): Eukaryota > Metazoa > Chordata > Mammalia > Rodentia > Gliridae > Muscardinus > Muscardinus avellanarius. The sequence goes on along the minus strand of NC_137789.1, from coordinate 84,998,310 downwards.
CTTATCTTACGCATACCCCCAAATCAACTTAAAGTATATTAAAGACTTAAATGTAAGACCAGAAAATATATAACTGTGTAACTCCCAGAAGAATATGACCAGTTAAATCTTTATAGCATTGGTGTTGGCAATGATTTCATAGATATGACACCAAAGACATAGGCAATGAAAAGAAAACCAAGTGGGATAACATCAGACTAAAAAGTTTCTGCACAGCAAAGGAAATAATTGACAGAGTGCAAAGGCAACTCACGGAATGGGAGAAAATACGGCAAACTGTATGCCTCACTGGGAATAGTTTCCTCTTCTGAATGCCCTCCTACAACTCAGTAGTAAACAAAAAGCCAGTGACCTGAATTTTAAAAAGTATATTTAAAAACTAAATAAAAATGGGCTAAGAATTTGAACAGACATTTCTATGAAGAAGACATACAAGTGGACAACAGATGAAAAATATTCAGTGTCACTAATCAGCAAGGAAATGTGAATTAAACAAAGAGATATTATCTCACACTTGTTAGGATGGTCACCATATTGAAAAAGGACAAGTCAAAGATGTGGAGAAAAAAGGACACATATACACTGTTAGTGAAATAAAAATTAGTATAACTATTGTAGAAAATAGTATGGAGGCTCTTCAAACAGTTATAAATAGAAATCCAGCAATTCGACTTCTGGGCATTTATTCAAAAGAATTGAAATCACAATCTCCAAGGGCATTCCTGTGTTCGTCGCAGGAAGGACAGATCCAGATGATATGACTGCAGCCAACTTGAGTCACAGCACAACGATTGGCCCAAGGTAACCCTAGCCAGTTTGTCTTGCATAGTTTCCCAGCAAATTATAAATAGAGAAAACCATTAGAGTGGTATGCAGAGCTTTACAACTGGACCCTGACTCTTTTAATATTATCTTAAGACAAACCAGGTATTTTCCAGCCAGGTAAAGTCACTTTTCTCCTAACCCAACAATACACTCCTCTTTCTGGTTCATACTGCAATGATCCAACCGGTTCTACTGGCACCCAGGACTATGCTCCAAACAGTAGATCCCCCAATAAATCATACTCTATTTCTTTAGTCTCCTGGTACACTGGGGCTGGTTCTCATTCATTAGGACTGGGTTATTCGAGAAGACTAGATATACCCGATCCTTCACCATGTGTATTCAGCTTGTTCATATGCTTTTATTGGTGCATTGTAATTATACATCACAATGAGGCTCAGAGTGATAAATGAAATGCATAGGCACACAGTATTTGATAGGTTTTATTTATATATACATTATATAGTATTGTTTATATATACATTTTATAATTCTGTATTATATATATATGCAATTATTGGAATAAAGCAGAGATACGCATACTGTTCCTCCTTCCGTAAAAAAGAAGGGAATCCGGAAATGCAGGGATGAATCTGGAGGGTGCTATGCTAGAGGAAATATTCTGGTCACAGAAAGACAAATATTGTATTTCATGTATATGAGGTGGTCTAAAATAGTCAACTTTGTGGAATCAAGGGGTAGAATTATAGTTAGCTGAGGGGAGGGAGAAATGAGCGTTACTAGTCAGTGGGCGCACAGTTTCAGGCAAGCAGATAAATAAGCTCTAGAGATCTGCTGTACAACACTCTACCTCTGGTCAAGGATAATGTACTGTACACTATAAAGTCAACAAAGAGGATAGGTCTCCTGTGAAGTGCTCTTAACACAATATTTTTTAAAAAATAGGTTATCTATATCCTTAAAAAAATAAGCCACTGGAAATGCTCTTTAAAAAGCCAAGAAGTCCATAACATTCACGTCTTAGTGTAGCTGGAGTGGGATTTACTTTTGTGACACCCACTTGAAAATAGCTTGAGGTGAAGTCTAATCTGGGAATCACAGAGAAGGAAGGTGGGCTGAGCCCAGTTTATATTAACACATGGTAAGTATTTATTTGAATAAATTGGATTTTAATAAAAAAAAGAACTACCTGGAAAATTTCAACATAACAGAACAAAACTCACAAAACTTGCAACTCATAGAAGATTTTAACAAAAAGTGTCGATACCTAGTATTAACTCCCCGAATGCCATAAAAGCATAATTAGTTTATTCCTAGAATACAATGGAATGGTTTAACTTGAAATACCTCACAATTCCAGATGCTGAGATTGCAGTTAGACTCTTGTCACCATGTGCGTTCGGGGTTGATAGACTTTATTATAATTATGTATCATAATGAGGCTCAGAGTAGATAGAAGCACCATGCTCACAAAACTTGAAGTATTTGTTCAGTTTTTTAAACTCCAGAAGACATAAGGATCTGTCACCAGAGGTCCCTCTGACAGGAGAACGCTATTTATAATGTGAGACTGGCTGCTCAGGCAAAATGGGTTCTATTGGAACTAATTTAATTTGACACAAGTTGATCTATTTGCATCTGAGTCCCCAGTTAGATGCTAGGTACTATTTTACACATTGATCTTGTTTCAGGCTCCAGTGTGTGCACAATGCGTAATCAGTGTGTATATCAGAAAACAAACATAATCACCAAGTACACTAATTAAGCCTAGAAAATGTTGCAACATGCATACAGTGTGTGGATTAACAAGGCAATTCATTAAATCTTAATTATGAATACTACACTTCTTTTTTTTTGTTTTTTGTGGTACTGGGGATTGAACCCACAGGCATTCTACCTCTGAGCTACACCCCTAGCTCTATTTTATTTTCTTTTTATTTTGAAACAGGGTCTCACTAAGTTGTGAAGGGCCTCACTACATAGCTGAGGCTGGCCACAAACTTGCAATCCTCTTGTCTCAGCCTCCCAAGTACTAGGATTACAAGCTTCTACCACCACATACATCTATGAACACTACATGTCTCATATATTTTTTTCCACAATGCTGCAGATAACTTAGCAGTACTATGACCCACTGACCCTATTCTCTTAAGTGGATATTTATTTATTTATTTATTTATTTATTTATTTATTTATTGGTGGTACTGGGGATGAAACCCTTCTACGTCTGGGCTATACTTCCAGGCCTATTTTATTTTATTTTTATTTTTGGAAACAGGGTCTCTTAAGCCAGCACGGCTGGCTTCGAACCTGCGCGATCCTCCTATCTCCAGCTTGACACCCTTTCTTGAAGCCAAAGATTAAGTTGATTTTATTAGAAAAGATTAAGCCAATTAGTTAAATAATTTAATAATTGATTAAAGTGATTTAAATTAAGTTGCTGAGGCTGTCTTTGGATATGTGATCCTCCTAACTCAGCCTCCCAAGTACTGAGATTATAGGTGTGCACCACCATGTTCGGCTCAAAAATAGTTTAAATTAAAATATGAAAAGATATCAAATGCAAAGCTAAGCAGTTGATTCTACACAGTCCCTTCTGAAATGTAATGATTGATATTTGAGCACCATGGATTATTCCTTTGGAAGAAAACACAACAAAAAAGATTAATATAAAATCTCCAAGTAGATAAAACATGCATAGATATGTGTATGTATTAGGTAGAAGGAACCTATAGATGCATAAAAATACCTATTTATATATAAAATATATTTTTTTACCCGTAAACTTATCTTCTAGAAATTGGTTATTTCTCAAGTCAAATTCCATTAACAAGTGTAATATAAATAGAAAGAAGAATTTATGGTGTTTCAGTTGCAGAATCTTTTTTGTTCTGTCGAACAATAGATCGTTTTAACCAATATATGGGGGAAGGAAGGCAAGGAGTGGAACCTATTTGGCTAATTTTCTTCAACACCTTTGCTATAATTTCATCAAATGACCTGGTCTCATAGTCATATTAAGTTAACATGAGGCCCCTTGAAAATTTGTGGACCATGTACACTTTTGACCTGTAATCAACCAATTTCTAGAAAACCATCATTAAAGCATAACAAATCAAGTTTTAAAAATTGTCCAGATCTTCAGCCATGCTTTGAGGTCTGTTTAAAAAAAAAAAAAAGCTAGCCAGGCATGGTGGCGCACGCTTGTAATACCCGTGCTTGGGAGGCGGAGACAGGCGGATCGCACAGGTTTGAAGCCAGCCGAGCTGGCTTAAGAGACCCTGTTTCCAAATAAAAAAAGTATAGAAATAGATCTGAGAGTGTAGCCCGGAGGTGGAAGGGTTTCCAGAAATCTCAGTACCACACACACACACACACACACACACACACACACAAAAGGCTAATCTCATAGTTAAGTAATCGGTGCTTCTTTTCTCTTTTCCCAATTTATTGGCTTCATAGAAAGCTAAATATACAGGAAACTATTCACATTTTCACCGTAAGCCATAAGCACACACTAAGGTTTATAACTTTTTTTGTTTTGTTCTGTTTCTTTCTTTCTTTCCTTTTTTTTTTTTTTATGATACTGGGGGTGGAATCCAGAGACTTTCTACTTCTGGGCTATACTCCCAGACCCATTTTATATTTTATTTGGAAACAGCGTCTCACTAAGTTGCTGAGAGCTTCACTAAGTAGCTGAGGCTGGCTATAACTTTTTATATAGCCACCACGCCCAGTTATAACTTTTTAATTCTCTTTTTTCCCTGAAAATCTTCCTTATTTCTTTAGACTGAGAACTTATCAGGATTAGCAGGTTTGATTTTTGTGTGATACATAGAAAATCAAAACCCTTGATGTTAACAGATGTAAAATCGAAAGTCAAATACTTATAAAATAATTTAATGAGAGATGATTTTATGAATTCTTTTTTTCTGTAAGCAGAAACTTAAACCTTGCTTTTGAGCCTGGAAACATGAGTCAACCAAGGCGAACTGACCTTGTGTGTAGAAACTCGGAGGCTCCATCATCCTGATTACTATGTTGTCTATTTATCCTCTTAAAACGTAAATTATAACCAAAATGAGATGGATGGCTTTTGTTAAAGTTCACTTCAAGTTTAAATTCATTTGTTTCAGTTTATCAACTTTGAAGCAATTTTACCTCAGCCTGCTACTGTGTCAGATCATCAGGCTTTGCCAAATCCAATCCATCACAGCTGAAGGCCCAAATAATAATCATCTCTTTATTACTGAAACAGCAGCACAGAACAGGAAGAAGCTGATCTGTTGCAAGTTATTATTCTTCTGACTAAAAAGTTAGAGGAGTTGCAGAAAATATGCTATGACATCTAGAAACTAAGCAGACTTATCTGTAAGATGAGGCTGTAACAATAAATTATTAAGCAGTTTTTAGGAGAAGAGCATTGCAAACCATTTCGTAAAACCAATAAAAGCTGTGAGCCCCAATCAGGAACAAATCTGCTTAATGTGAGGTCCTCCCAGTGTGCATGGGAGACCACAGATGAGCAAGCAGGAGGACCCCAAAACTCAGGCAGAAGGATCCCTCCTGCACACATACACATACACATACCACTCCAGACATTTACTACATACACTACAGATGCTACAGATGCATACCACACATATACCTATCATACATACATACATACTATATCACATATATGTGTACCAACATACACATGCCGGGTCATGCATCAAAGACATGCATATACACACTATAGATATGTAACACACATATCATACCATACACATACCTACCACAAGGCACACATATCACACATGCACAAACCAACACACACATATATATATACCATACATACCACACACATACACAACACATGCACACATACATGCACACATTATATGTGTGCACACATATTATACATACCATACAGCTCACACATGCCTCTCAACAGATGATCTCCAAGAAACCCCCAAACAAAGCCTTTTTCCCAGTTCTTTTATGGGAAACATGCTCCGCACTTGAGAGTCCTCCATTCCGCAGCAGGAGGCAGAGGCTACAGCCCTTCACTCTCACCAGCTTCAGGTTACCACACCAGCCCTGTACCTCCAAGCCCAAGTCAGCAGAACAGAACCACAGAGCCACAAGGCTGGCCCTCCTGGCAGTAGAGAAGACTCATTGCTCAGTTTCTGTCATATCTGTAAGTCTCTGTTGGGCCGCCGTGTGGGGGTGGGGGTGGGGGGCTTTACACCAATGTCTGAAGGAGAGGAAAGGGTGGCCAGGTGCTGAGCAAGGAGCAAGGAGCAGCTCACCCCCAACAGCAAGAGACACTCTTCTGCGCATCCCTAGTCAGACCTAACTCAAGTTCCTGCAGCAACAGGCCTGGTGCTTTTCTTTACCACAGCATGGCAAGGTCAGGTTTCTGACCAGGAAAGTGATAAGTCGGGTCCCTCCCCTTCCCCACGTGATCTTGCAGTGGGAAAAGGAGGCAGAACCCCGGAAGCCAGAAGTGGAGATATTGTGAGACTTCAGGTGCCCTGAGACATACTTGAGATTGCGAGACTACAGATACCGTGCGAGAGAATCAGCATGCCTATAAAACATCAGTGCCCAATCAAGCATGGGATCGAGGGAGGGGGCGGGAATGGGATGGGGATTGGATGAGGGCTAATTCAATAATGTGTGCTTATATATCCTCTCAAGTCTTGTATTCCAATATGATGTATGATTACAATGCACCAATAAAAATATTAAAATTAAAATAAATAAATAAATAAATAAATAAATAAACCAGCATAACTTTAAAAAAAAATTGGTGCCTTGAATCCACCACATGATTCACCCAGCCGATCAGGACTATGAGCAACTCTCCAAATGCTGGGACTATAAGCATGCTCCACTACATCCTGCTTATGGAATATGCTTTTTAAAACATGCTAGAAACCAGGCCCAGTAAGACGCTGGGTTCTGGGCGGGGGTCGCGGGCGGGGCACGCCAGATGGGGCCCGGGTCGCGGGACTCTGGGCCCCAGGCAGAACTGCGAGTAGCACGCCAGATCCCTGGAGAAACCAGGCCCAGTAAGACGCTGGGTTCTGGGCAGGGGTTGCGCGCGGCGCACAAAAGCCGGGGCCTGGGTCGCGGGACCCTGGGCCCCGGGCTGAACTGCGCGTAGCACGCCAGACCCCTGGAGAAACCAGGCCCAGTAAGACGCTGGGTTCTGGGCGGGGGTCGCGGGCGGGGCACGCCTAATGGGGCCCGGGTCGCGGGACTCTGGGCCCCGGCCGAACTGCGTGTAGCACGCCAGACCCCTGGAGAAACCCGACCCAGTAAGACGCTGGGTTCTGGGCGGGGGTCGCGGGCTGGGCACGCCAGATGGGGCCCGGGTCGCGGGACTCTGGACCCCTGCCGAACTGCGCGTAGCACGCCAGACCCCTGGAGAAACCAGACCCAGTAAGACGCTGGGTTCTGGGCAGGGGTCGCGGGCTGGGCACGCCAGATGGGGCCCTGGTCGCGGGACTCTGGGCCCCAGGCCGAACTGCGAGTAGCACGCCAGACCCCTGGAGAAACAAGGCCCAGTAAGACGCTGGGTTCTGGGCGGGGGTCGAGCACAGGGCACGCCAGCTGGGGCACGGATCGCGGGACTCTGGGTCCAGGCCGAACTGCGAGTAGCATGCCAGACCCCTGGAGAAACCGGGCCCAGAACAGAAAAAGATAAAGAAAAATATCGGAGAGGTGGTAAGAAAGCCGTTATGGATGCCAGGACACTGGAGATGCAGACAAAACTTATCTAAATGCACTGGAACTTATAGAAAAATTCACCGTGAAAGAGGACTGCTATTTCTCTATATTGTTAAGAATCTCAGACATCACATATAAGGAGAGAGTTTAGCGGAGACCAAGGAGAAATGCGGTGTTGAAAGAGTTCTTCGCGATGGTGGTGGAGACTTGTATTCAGGAGAAGCAGAAACCGGATCTTACCAACTTTATTTTTTTGGAGAAATTACACCAAATGTCGAATGCTACCATCACGCATGCTTAGGAACACTGGACAACATTCAGAGTGGAAAAAGAGCCTGGGAAGGATTTGAAACGGTGGAGGCAGTGGCAATGCCAGTGGCCAATATTCGGGGGAGGCAGAGATCTGATACATTACAACTGGAACCTTTGAAATACTAACCACAGAGACAGTGATCGGAACCTGCTGAGGGGTTAGGCGGGCGCCGGGGCCAGTGGCCGACATCGGAGCTTGCTGTGAGGCAAGGCCACTACTGAGGCCTCCGTGGCCGGGATTGGAACCTGCAGAGGGGTTAGACCGATGCTGGGGCCAGCGAGGCCGGCATTGGAGCCTGCCATGATGCAAGGCTTGTGCTAGGGCCTCCGAGGTCGGGTCCGGAACTTGCTGAGGGGTTAGGCTGGTGCTGGGGTCAGCGAGGCCGGCATCGGAGCCTGCTGTGAGGCAAGGCCAGTGTTGGGGCCCCCGAGGATGGGACCGGAGCCTGCTGAGGGGTTAGGCCGGTGCTGGGGCCAGCGAGGCTGGCATCAGAGCCTGCCATGAGGCAAGGCCGGTACTTGGGCCTCCGAGGCCAGGATAAGAGCCTGCCGAGGGGTTAGGCCGGTGCTGGGGCCTCCGAGGCCAGGATAAGAGCCTGCTGAGGGGTTAGGCCGGTGCTGGGGCCAGCAAGGCCTGCATCGGAGCCTGCCTTGAGGCATGACCAGTGCTGGGGCCTCCGAGGCCGGGATCGGAGCCTGCCGAGGGGTTAGGCCGCTGCTGGGGCCAGCGAGGCCGGCATCGGAGCCTGCCTTGAGGCAAGGCCGGTACTGGGGCCTCTGAGGCCGGGATCGGAGCCTGCCGAGAGGGGTTAGGCCGCTGCTGGGGCCAGTGAGGCCGGCATCGGAGCCTGCCGTGAGGCAAGGCCGGTACTGGGGCCTCCGAGGCCAGGATAAGAGCCTGCTGAGGGGTTAGGCCGGTGCTGGGGCCAGCGAGGCCGGCATCGGAGCCTGCCTTGAGGCAAGGCCGGTACTGGGGCCTCGAGGCCAGGATAAGAGCCTGCCGAGGGGTTAGGCCGGTGCTGGGGCCAGCGAGGCCGGCATCGGAGCCTGCCGTGAGGCAAGGCCGGTACTGGGGCCTCCGAGGCCAGGATAAGAGCTTGCCGAGGGGTTAGGCCGGTGCTGGGGCCAACGAGGCCGGCAGCGGAGCCTGCTGTGAGGCATGACCAGTGCTGGGGCCTCCGAGGCCGGGATCGGAGCCTGCCGAGGGGTTAGGCCGCTGCTGGGGCCAGCGAGGCCGGCATCGGAGCCTGCCGTGAGGCAAGGCCGGTACTGGGGCCTCCGAGGCCAGGACAAGAGCCTGCCGAGGGGTTAGGCCGGTCCTGGGGCCAGCGAGGCCGGCATCGGAGCCTGCCTTGAGGCAAGGCCGGTACTGGGGCCTCTGAGGCCGGGATCGGAGCCTGCCGAGGGTTTAGGCCGCTGCTGGGGCCAGCGTGGCCGGCATCGGAGCCTGCCGTGAGGCAAGGCCGTTACGGGGGCCTCCGAGGCCAGGACAAGAGCCTGCCGAGGGGTTAGGCCGGTGCTGGGGCCAGCGAGGCTGGCATCGGAGCCTGCATTGAGGCAAGGCCGGTACTGGGGCCTCTGAGGCCGGGATCGGAGCCTGCCGAGGGGTTAGGCCGCTGCTGGGGCCAGTGAGGCTGGCATCGGAGCCTGCCGTGAGGCAAGGCCGGTACTGGGGCCTCCGAGGCCAGGATAAGAGCCTGCTGAGGGGTTAGGCCGGTGCTGGGGCCAGCGAGGCCGGCATCGGAGCCTGCCGTGAGGCATGACCAGTGCTGGGGCCTCCGAGGCCAGGATCGGAGCATGCCGAGGGGTTAGGCTGGTGCTGGGGCCAGCGAGGCCGGCATCGGAGCCTGCCGTGAGGCAAGGCCGGTACTGGGGCCTCCGAGGCCAGGATAAGAGCTTGCCGAGGGGTTAGGCCGGTGCTGGGGCCAACGAGGCTGGCAGCGGAGCCTGCCGTGAGGCATGACCAGTGCTGAGGCCTCCGAGGCCAGGATCGGAGCCTGCCGAGGGGTTAGGCCGCTGCTGGGGCCAGCGAGGCCGGCATCGGAGCCTGCCTTGAGGCAAGGCTGGTACTGGGGCCTCTGAGGCCAGGATAAGAGCCTGTCAAGGGGTTAGGCCGGTGCTGGGGCCAGTGAGGCCGGCATCGGAGCCTGCCGTGAGGCATTACCAGTGTTGGGGCCTCCGAGGCCGGGATTGGAATCCTGCCAAGGGGTTAGACCGGTGCAGGGGCCAATGGCCAGCATCGGAGCCTGGCGTGAGGCAAGTTCACTCCTGCGGCCTCCAAGGTCGGGACCAAAGCCAGCTTAGGGGTTTGACCGGTTCAGGGGCCAGCGAGACCAGAACTGGGTCCTCCCATGAGGCAAGGCCGCTGCGTGAGCCAGCGAGGTCTGGATCAGTCCACTGAGTAGCCAGGCCACTACTGGGACCATCAAGAGTGGGATTGGTACTTGCAACACAGCATGCACAGAGAAATATCGCAGAAAATATAAATCAGACGCTTCTCTTAATCAGCAATAACTAGGAGGAAAAGGGCAACAGGAAGAGGTTGAGCTATAGAAAGGGCCCTATAGTGAAGCAACTAATGTGACCAATCAGAGGGTATGTAATACTGGAGGACGGAGCCTCTTTAAAATGCAGGAGGTACATAAACAAATGTATCAAAGTAAATCACCAAAGAAGTGTGGGATGGAGGGAGGGGGAGGGAATGGGACGGGGGCTGGAGGAGGGCTAATTGGATGATGTGTGCTTGTATATCCTCTCAAGTCTTGTACTCCAATGTGATTGATATATGACTACAATGCACCAATTTAAAAAATAAATTAATTAAAAAAATCATCAAAAAATAAATAAATAAATAAATAAAAAATAAAATAAAATAAAATAAAATGGACTAGAAAAAAAAATAAAACATGCTAAAATATAAAATACTGTATTCACTAAGGTTAATACTAGCAAGTTGGAACTTAAAAAGCAGAAACAAAATTAGCAGATGCTCAACCTGGTACACTGGCACAGGCCTCTGATCCCAGCTACTCTGGAGGCTAAGGCAGGAGAACCATAAGTCCAGGGCCAGCCTGAGATCTTGTCTCAAAATAAAATAAAACAGACCAGGAGATGTAGCTCAGTGGTAGAGTGCCCCTGAGATCAATCTCCAGTGCCACAGGAAAGAATTAATAGATGTTTAACCACATCAGCAATATATCGGCAATACTTAGAAAGAAGCATGCTCATTGTTGAAACTAATTCTGCAGTAGAGAACAAGTGATTGAAATGAATATAACACGCTGTGGGGTTTTGTACAGTATTATATAGGTGCACAAAATATTATCAAATTGATGATTTGGGTAAAGATAAATTTGTTCCAGGAGATAGAACTAGATCAACTAATGACTGTGAACATACAAATTTTGGATTGTTTCTTTTGAATGTTGACATCACCTTACTAGCTGATTTTAAGCCAGAATGTGCTTGTTTATTGTACCCTGGCAGAGCAAGTTCTGGAAAGAGCTTTTTTTTTTTTTTTATAGGATAAGGTTTTACCATCCTTTAGGCATATTTCATTTGCTTCCAATGTGTAGAGTTAGTGGTATAAAAACCAACAAACACCTTCCCATGTGATATGAAAATATGGGATATTTTAAAATAAAGGCAAAGTTATTAAATAACAAAAAATACCACATATATGTAGCAACACAGGAAGCTGACAGGCATTTTGAGGACATCTGCCAATACCTGGTTCCCTGGAGCTCAGGTTTTAATTAGCCATGCAAAAAGAATGGAAATACAGCCTAAGGCAATGCAAATTGGGAAGATTTGGAGACATCACCTCCTACCCTTTTGGAAGCCTAGGCCCAGGGCAAGAGAGACCCAGGATGAAAAGAGATCTAAGTAGCCCAGGGTGGTGGCACACCATTGTAGTCCCAGTACTTGGGAGGCTGAGACAGAAGAATCACAGATTTGTGGCCAGCCTCACTACTTAGTGAGGCTCTCTGCAACTTATGGAGACCCAGTTTCAAACTAAAGAATAAAAACTAGGGCTGGGGGGGGGGGTATCCCTCAGAGGTAGAATGCCCCTGGGCTCAATCCCCAGTACAGCAAAAAAAGAAAAGAGAGAGAGAGAGAGAGAGAGAGAGAGAGAAAGAAAGAAAGAAAGAAAGAAAGAAAGAAAGAAAGAAAGAAAGAAAGAAAGAAAGAAAGACAACTGCTGGACCCAGAGTTCCAGCCCCTTTGGGGGTGTTCAGTCACCCTTGCCCCATTCCCTGCTGCTTCCAATAAACCTTTTACTCCCCTTCCTGAGGTCTGCGGGTGTCATTCTTCGCTCACCGTAGACAAGAACTCGCTGGGTTTTCTCTCAAGAAACCCCCGTTTCAGTATCCCTTAGAGGTAGAATGCCCCTGGGCTCAATCCCCAGTATAGCAAAAAAAGAAAAGAGAGAGAGAGAGAGAGAGAGAGAGAGAGAGAGAGAGAGAGAGAGAGAGAGAGAGAGAGAGAGAGAAAGAAAGAAAGAAAGAAAGAAAGAAAGAAAGAAAGAAAGAAAGAAAGAAAGACAGCTGCTGGACCCAGAGTTCCAGCCCCTTTGGGGGTGTTCAGTCACCCTTGCCCCATTCCCTGCTGCTTCCAATAAACCTTTTACTCCCCTTCCTGAGGTCTGCGGGTGTCATTCTTCGCTCACCGTAGACAAGAACTCGCTGGGTTTTCTCTCAAGAAACCCCCGTTTCAGTATCCCTTAGAGGTAGAATGCCCCTGGGCTCAATCCCCAGTATAGCAAAAAAAGAAAAGAGAGAGAGAGAGAGAGAGAGAGAGAGAGAGAGAGAGAGAGAGAGAGAGAGAGAGGAGAGACCTAGAGAAAAAAGAAGCCCACCTGGGGTAACAGAAAGAAAATTGCATCTATAGGACTCGGCTGTGGGAGAAAATGCAAAATCACCTACCTGACACACAGTGAAAATCTGTCTTCAAATAATAATAACAACTTGTAAAAAGAATCAGTCTCTCAGAGGAGACTAGCACTAAAATTTGCCTATGTGGTGGCCCCAGAAAGCCAAGTGAAGAATCAGTAGAACCAGTTTGGGTTGCCTTCCAGGAGAAGCAAGTACAGTCTTCCTGAAGTAGCAGACCCTCAATTGATATGGGGCACAACAATGGCTCAAGTTTTTATATAAAAAGAAATACACTGGCAGTGTTCCCCCTCCCAAGCCTAGATTAGAACTAACTGTAAGATTAGAAATGTGAGATAACTGCAGCTGGGTTGCTGGGCCAGAAAGACAAAGGTGTAGGTTACTGATTCTATGATTTCGGGAAAGACAACCTTATCTGGGTCTGCATCCTGTCATGCTGAAGCAAACTTTTTTTTTTTTGTAAGTTTTATGCAAAGCCCCACCAAGCCCATGAGGCTTTGTAAACATTCCAGATGGTCTGCGTTTTGGGTATAAAACCTCTACTCCCTGGTAGCTCGGGGCTGCATTCGGAAGATTCAGACCCCCAGTGTAGCCCTGGTGCACCAGTGTTGCTCTCCGTGGAATAAAATCTCTGACTTTACATCTTCTGAGTCAGTGGTCTCTTTTAAGCAATATACAGACCCCATAACACAATGAATCCTCAACCAATCCACATTGATTAGGTGTCAATGCATACACAGGAACCATCTTTTAACATACAATAATAAAACACATGAGGGAATACATTTTTTAAATTAATTAATTAATTAATTTGGTGTGTGTGTTACCCGGGATTGAACCAAGGGGCATTCTACCTCCAAGCTACACCCCAGTTCTATTGTTTTCCTTTATTTTAAAATAGTTGTGGAAATCTACATTGTGGAAAGCATCACTAAGTAGTTGAAGTTGGCCAAGAATCTGCAATCCTTCTGTCTCGGCCTCCCAAGTACTGGGACTACAAGCGTGCTCCACCACACCCAGCTCTTGGAATATTATTTAAAAAGAAACAAATGGCCAGACTTGGTGGTGCATGACTGAGATTCCAGTTCTTGGGAGGCTGAGACAGGAAACATTGCAGCTTTGAGGCCAGCCTCAGCAACTTAGCAAGACTCTGTTTCAAAAAATGCTAAGTAAAAAGATGGAGGTTTATCTTAGAGGTAGAGTGCCTCTGTGTTCAATCCCTAGTATCAAAAAACAAAAACTACATACATAAGTAAAGTACATATATAAGTAAATGAGTAAAAGATAGCAAATAGAATAAAAAACAAAAATATCAAGCCCATAAAAATTGCAAATTATAGAAATGCTTATAGAATATAAAAATATTTAAGCTATTCAAATATTAAAGAGATAAAAGAGATGAAGGAAAGAATGGAAAAGCCTAATGGACAAGTAAGAGAAATCCAAAAAACTAGAAGAATCAGGAAACTTTAACACTTAATGAGAAATCAGACAAACATTTGTTTACATTCTTGAGCCACAATGAATTCCAGTGAGAATAAATAAAGCAAAATCTACACCTTGCATACATGATGGCAAATGTGCAGGATGTTTGGTAAATAAAGAAGAATATATAAAAAACAGAACTAGTTAAAAGGAAATGTAGCAGATGGACAGATTTCTTTTCCCCAACAGAGAAAAGCAACCAGCGGGCAGTCAGTGTATTAGTGTCCAGAGTGAAGAAAAAGCTCCACGCTAGAGATGTAAGAGCGATTTTTCTATCTCTTTATTTTTAAATTTTTTTTATTGGTGCACTGTATTCATACATCATAATGGGATTAAAAAAACTTGTGTAGACATACATGCACACATCGCCCAGTTAGCCCCTACCCAATCCCCACACGATTCCCTTCCCATCCCTCCTTCCCATGCTTGGCTTAGTGGTTGACATCTAATATTATAGCAATTTATCCAAATTTAACAATGATAATCTCACATAACAGATTCATTTGTCTGATATCAAACATTTGATCACTTAGAGATAACATTTCAATATTTCTTTTTGCTTTTTTTCTTACCAGAGGATATATTTTTCTTTTTTTTTTAAGGTGAAACTATCATACAGGTTTTTTTTTTTTTCAGAATAAATCTATCCTAACATGAAATATGAACTCTAAATACCCAAAACAATCTCGAAAAAGAACAAAGCTAGAAGATGTACATTTTCTGATTTCAAACCTTATAAAGCTACATTAATTGAAACAGTGTAGTACTGCTACAAAGGCAGATATATAAACCAGTGGAGTAAAATAAAAAGCCTAGAAATAAATTCTTCCATATATGGTCCAGTTACTTTTGACAAGGTTTCCAAGAACATTTGGTGAAGGAAATAATAATCTTTTCACTAAATATTGTTGAAAGATAATAATTACATGAAAAAGAATAAAATTGGACCCTTACCTAACACCATATACAAATATTAACTCAAAATAGATAAAAGACCTAAATGTAAATCTTAAGACTATAAACTTTTAGAAGAAAACCAGGGTCATAACACTTCACGACATTGAAATTGGTAGTGATTTCTTGGATATGATTTCAAGGGCACAGGCAACAAAAGAATAAGCAAATTTCCTAAAAAAATTTTACATCCAAGGACAATGTAAACAGAGTTAAAAGTTACTGATAGAATGGGATAAAATATTTCTAAATGCTATATCTGGAGGTATATTAATATTCCAAATAGAAATACTAAAAATTAGCAACAATAAAAGCAAACAGTACAATTTAGAAATAGGTAAAAGACTAAAATAAATAATGAATCTCCAAAAATTTTAACCAATAAACACATGAATATATTCTTCTTTGCTTAGTTGTCTGCTGGATGGAAAATCTTGTTTCTCTGATTCTGGTGTGTATTTCCTATTTTTTCTTTATAGCTAATCTCTTTGAGTATTTTCTCTAGCTCTGGTTTTGAAGACATAAATTCCTTCAGTTTCTGTTTGTCGTGGAAGCTTCTTATTTCCCCATCTAATTTGATAGATAGTTTTGCTGGGTGGGAAATTTTTGGCTGGAAGTTGTTTTCTTTCAGAGTTTGGAATATGTTACTCCAAGCCCTTCTGGCTTTCATGACTTGGTTTGGGAAGTCTGGAGTGATTCTAATTGGTTTACCTCTGAATGCCACTTGGCCTTTTGTTTTTGTTGCCTTTAAGATTCTCTGCTTGGCTTCCACATTGGTCATTTTGACAATTATGTGGTGTGGGGAACCTCTTCTCTGATCCTGTCTAAAGGGAGTTCTATAAGTTTCCTGGACCTGTGTATCGACCTTTTGCTCTATGTTTGGAAAATTTTCTGCTATTATTTCTTTGAAGAGATTATTGATCCCTTTGTTTTCACCTTCTTTTCCCTCCTCTATTCTGATTATTCTTAGGTTAGCTCTTTTAAAATGGGCCCATGTTTCTTCAATGTCAGATTCCTGCTGTCTGATTTTTCTTTCTTTTTTTTTTTTTTGGTGGTACTGGGGTTCCTGGAAGCCCTTCTACCTCTGGGCTACACTCCCAGACCTATTTTTATATTTTTATTTAGAAACAGGGTCTCCTAAGCCAGCGCGCGCGGCTGGCTTCAAACCTGCGCGATCCTCCTGTCTTTGCCTCCCAAGCACGGGGATTACAAGCGTGCGCCACCACGCCCAGCTGTCTAATTTTTTTTCTAAGTTATAAATTATGCATTCGTTTTTGGAGTGATCCTCTTCTAGGAGCAAGATTCTATTCTCCATGTGGTCTAATCGATTGTTTATACTTTGAATTGAGGCCTTTACCTCAATGATTACATCCTTTATTTCTTTTAGACTCTCCCTAAATTCTTTTCGAAGGTCCTGTATTATTTCTACAGTTATATTCCTGATTTGATCTTCTGAAGATCTCTGAATTTCTGTGTAATCACGTTCTGATAATATGGGCTTCTGGGCATTCATTGTTCTATTGTTGTTCTTCTTTCCCATGATTTCAGAAGTTTGTGCCTTCGCTGGGTCACTACGACTTCACTTAGGGTGCTCTGTATATCGAGTCTGCGGTAACCTCACCCGCCACTACTCCTTTACTGGGTTGTATCGCAAAGCCTCAGACCCAGGAAGTTAATGGAGGCTGCGCAAGTCCGTGGGGGTGCTGGGCTGGGCATTTTCCCATGGGGAGCTGCGACTAAGGTGTGGTATCTCTGCCACTCTTTCACTGGGTTGGACTGCAAAAATATATCAGACCCAGGGAGATTATCAAAGCTGTGCAAGTCCCTGGGAGTGCAGTACAGAGATTTCTACTTTAAGGGCCGCAATTTCACTCACAGTTATTTTGTGCAGTGAGCTGGAACTATAGCGGGTGCGGTGAACTCACTGTCGCTGCTGGCAATATGGTGCTGCTGCCACTCCCTCGGCCATGAGACTGTCATATTTCTTTTCTGGTTTTGAGCTCCGTTCTGAGTCCCTGGGAGGCGTGATCATCTTGTCCACCGGGAGTTTTAGATGTTCTTTGCACTGAAAGAACTGCTGAATTACACCCGAATGTTTCTCAGCTGTTCACTTCAGCTTTCTGTTTACCTTTCCTCTCTGAAGCCTGGTGCTGTTTGGAAAGATGGCGCCGGTGTGGCTCCACTGCTGCATTGTGGGCTTGATTTCTGGTCTCTGGTTGTTCTTCTAGTCTCTTTTTTCTCTGTCCATTTTGTTTACATTTTTTATTTCTCTGCTAATAGTGTTTTCTGGCTATGAAAAGCGCTGATTTTGTGGCAATAGAGATCGAGTTTTATCAGGGCTCGTAAACGCTGCTTTTCTCAGTCGCCATCTTCCTGGAAGTCTCTCTTTCTCTTTAAAAAGTACTTTTGAGCCAGGCATGGTGGTGCACGCTTGTAATCCCAGCATTTGGGAGGCTGAGGCCTGGAGGATCGTGGTTCGCGGACAGCCTCAGCTACTTAGTGAATCCCTCTTCAGCTCAGTGAGATCCGGTTTCAAAAAATAAAAGAATAAAAAATAGGGCAGGGGGTGTAGCTCGGAGGTCAAATTCCCCTGAGTTCCATCCCCAGACCCAAAAAAAGTACTTTTGTAGGTGCATTTTAACTGTACATCATAGTGAGATTCAGAGTGATAACAGACATGCACACAGCATTTGTTGTGTCTCCCTTCTAACCCCACCCTGCTTCTCCTTCCTGAGGACACCTTCCACAAGCAGCAGAGCTGAACTTCTAAGGTCTTTGTCAACTCCAATATCCTCCAAAGTTGGTTGCTAGCAAATGAAGGTAAACATCCTCCCCTGCATCTGTGGCTGCCAGGATTCTGCTCCATGCTAAATTGTCTCATCTTGGTCTTGTTTGCCATTCACAGTCTGCTTTTGCTCTTAAAAACAGAGGCTAGAAATACAATTCCTCAAATGTAATGAAGATGGAACTTCTAGCGAAGTGTGATGGCCTACACCTGTTATCCTAGTACTTGGAAGGCAACTTAGTGGGCCCTGTTTCAAAATATAAAAAATAAATAAATAAAAAGGGCCGGGGGTGTAGCTCAGAGGTAGAATGCCCCTGGAATTGATCCCTAGTACCAAAAAATCAATTGATCCATCAATCAAAGACAGATCTGATTCTGTAGATCCATCTCATTTCTTTGGTGCTCTGTTGCTGAAAACAAGCAGATACCTCCACAAAATGACCTTGTGTTTAGTTTAGTTTTGCCTTCTTTTTTTCATGCTGTGTCTACTCTTTCCTCCTAAAAGCAGAGGTCTAATAACAAGCTTGGAGTCAGACTCAGGGTTAGGACTGCGTGGCCAGCCAGGCACATCTGAGCCCTCGATAATATGGTGCTATGACAAGACATGCACAGAGCTTTTACTCCCTGAGAATGGAAGAGGCCAGAAGCAGTCTGGAGGCACACAGGAGGGGGATGTGAGGGGTCCAGCAGTGTCGCCTGAAATGCTGGACCTTGCTGAGGCCAGGCCCCCAAGTTGTTTGGAAAAGATGAGATGTCTGTGATATCTTCCTGTTGACCTTTAATGGCTCCCTTGTTGATAAAGTCCAATTTGTACAGTTAATTCTCTTTGCCTTGTGGTAGTTCTTCACATCTCTCGGAGTGAAACAGTGTTGGATGTTCTCAACCTGAACCACCGCCCAGGCTGTCGGTACTTCCCTTGCTGCTGCTGCTCCTGAATACCACCACTGCTCACTGGCTCCGGGCAGCAGCTATTTTCTGCCTGAAAATACATTATTTGGTTGAACTTTTCCTGCTACTTCCTTGCCAAAGAGTTTAATTTCCATTTCCTTTCCTAGCAAGTAAGCTTGGCCACCTAGAAAGATGAATTGAGACCAATGATTTCGACAACCACGTGTCAATGAGCAGTCCTTCCCGCAAAGCTCAGTTTACTCCAAATGTCCACAGTCAAATAAGCCCAAGTTTAAAAGAAAATAACATTGTACAGAGCATTGGGCCCAGCACAAAGTTGGCATTAATTTTTCCCACTTAACATATGAGACATAATAACATCTGAGAGTTTTAAACGTTATACCTAAAGTTGCATCATTGTAAACAAAATAGCAGAGTAGTGCTTCAAATCCAGGTATTGGACCCAAATTGATAACTGTTTTCTCTTCATTAGTGAAACTTTTTTTTTCTTTTTTATGGGTACTGGAGCTCAAACCCAAGGGAATTCTACCTCTCAGCTATATCCCCAGCCAGCCCTATTTTCTTTTATATTATTTGAAACAGACTCTCACTAGGTAACTGGCAGTGTCACTAAGCCACTGAGGCTGGCCTCAAACCTGCAATCGTCCTGTCTCAGCCTCCCAGGTACTGGGATTATAGATGTACACACCACCATGCCTGGTTTCTGTGCTTGATACTTTTTAAGCTGTAACTGTAAGCAAGTACAAGCATCCTTATTATCACTGTTATCATTTCTTCATTATTGAAAATTCTTTTAACTGAAAAAGCTACCAGGATTATTAAGAATCATGACAGAGGGCCAGGAGTCAGGATGAGCTGAGGGGCACATGGATGCAAGCAGCCTCCCTTTGCACAGATCACACATGGTCAGGCATTGGGACCTTCCTCACATTTAGATCCAGGCAGTTCTGACTCCAAGATTTGTGCTCATTCTATTAAAACGCATGACTTCAAAGCCACACAGCATGGGCAGCAGACAGGCAAGTCTTTGGTCATTTAAGCATGGTCTCTAGACCCACATCAGCTGTGAACTCGGTGGAATTTCAAGTTTGTACCACACCCAGGCCTCCTGACTCAGAATCCCTGGTCTGGGAGCTTCAAGTCTCAGTTGAATAAGCCCTGCTGCTGTGTCTGGTTATGTGTGGCAATGTCACACTCCTGCATGAGAACCACTGGTCTAAAGGAAAATAATTAGAAAAAATAAATGTTTTGTCCTCACTATCCAAGGCTGAAACATGTTACCAATTTTTATAACTGTTTTAAAATATCTAAAATTCTAGTAGGCCTGTTTAAAAATTAATATCAAGATATATAAAATGGAAGAAATTCAAAATAATGATGATTGTCCCCAAATTTACTTCTCTCTTTCTTTCTTTCTTTCTTTCTTTCTTTCTTTCTTTCTTTCTTTCTTTCTTTTTCTTTCTTTCTCTTTCAGTACTAGAGATGAAACCCAGGGACATTCTACCTCTGAGCTATACTCCCAGCCCTATTTTTTATTCTTTATTTTGAAACAGGGTCTCACCATGGGTACACAGAATCCATCCAAGATACCAAATGTTTTGCCATACTCATGAGTTTCCCTTGGTCCCTGGATTCTGTTATACTTGGAAGGTGACATCTGTGCGCCCATTGTCTCAGGGAAGAGATGGGAGAAGCTGAGAAACAGAGAAGCCTCCAAAACATTCCAACTTTCATTTTATTTATTTATTTATTTATTTATTTATTTATTTATTTATTTATTTATTTTGTGGTACTGGGGTTCCTGAGAACCCTTCTACCTCTGGGCTACACTCCCAGACCTATTTTTATACTTTTTTATTTGGAAGCAGGATCTCTTTAAGCCAGTGAGGCTGGCTTTGAACCTGGGGGATTCTCCTGTCTCCGCCTCCCAAGCACGGGGATTACAAGCCTGTGCTTCCATGCCCCACCAACTTTCATATTCTTAAAAAAGGAAAACAGAGCTGGGTGTGGTGATGCACACTTGTAATTCCAGCATTTGGGAGGCTGAGACAGGAGGATCACAATTTTCGGACAGCCTCAGCTACTTAGTAAGGCCCTTTGCAATTCATTGAGACCCTGTTTCAAAATAAAGAATAAAAAATAGGGCTGGGGGTGTAGCTCAGAGGTAGAATACCCCTGGGTTCCATCCCCAGTACCACAAAAAATAAATAGGTAAATAAATAAAGAGGCAAACAAGCGAATCAATATATGATTTAAAAGTTTAGTCCCTAAATAAGCCCATTTTGTGCTGCTGCAAAAAATACCTGGAGCTGGGTACTTTATAAAGAGGGTAATTTTACTCATATATTTATTTATTTTATATATATTTTTTATTTATTATTATTTTTTGTAATCATACATCACTTTGGAATACAAGACTTGAGAGGATATACAAGCACATATCATCCAATAAGCCCTCATCCAATCCCCATCCCATTCTGTCCCCCTCCGTCGATCCCATGCTTAATCGGTAATTATGTTTGATATATTTGTTTACGCACCTCATGAGTTTTAAAGAGATTCCGTCCTCCCCCATTCCCTCCCCTCTGATTGGTCACCTTAATTGCTTCTCAAAAGGGCCTTTTCTACTACTTGACCTTTTCCTGTTGCTCCTTTCCTCCTAGTTCTTGCTAACTAGGGGAAGCATCTGGATTTTATTTTCTGTGCTATTTCTATGTTCATGCCACATTGCAATTTCTGATCCCACTCTTGATGGCCCCAGTAGTGGCCTGGCCACCCAGGGGACTCTTATCCCTACCTCGCTGGCTCCAGCACTGGCTTTGCCTCATGGGAGGCCCCGATCCTGGCCTCGCCGACCCCCCCACAGAACTAACTCCTTGGCTGGCTCCACTCCCGGGCTTAGAGACCCTAGCACCAGCCTAGCCTCACAACAGGCTCCAATCCCGGCCTCACTGATCCTGGCACCGGCCTAACCGTTCGGCAGGCTCCTATCCTGGTCTCGCATATCCCAGCTCTGTCCTTGCCTCACGGCAGTTTCCGATCCCAGCCTCGCTGGCCCTGGCACCGGCCTTACCCCTTGGCAGAGTCCGATCCCAGCCTTGGAGGTCCCAGCACCGGTCTTGCCTCATGGCAGGCTCCAATCCCGACCTTGCTGGCCCTGGCATCAGCCTAACCCCTTGGCTGGTGCCCATCCCTGCCTCAGAGGCCTCAGTAGCAGCTTTGCCTCACGGCAGGCTCCGAACCCGGCCTTGGAGGCCCCGCCCCAGCACCAGCCATACTTCAAGGCAGGCTCTGATCCCAGCTTTGCTGGCCCCTGCACCGGTCTAACCCCTCGGCAGGCTCCTTTCCAGGCCTCAGAGGCCCCGGCACTGGTCTTGCCTCACAGCAGGCTCCAATCCCAGCCTCGATGGCCCCGGCACTGGCCCAACCCCTCAGCAGGCTCCAATCCTGGCCTTGGAGGCCTCAGCACTGGCCTTGCCTCGCAGTAGGCTCCGATCCGAGCCCCCTCTTCACCCAGCAGGTTGTCCCACATTCCCGAGGTGCTTAGTGGTAGTATTCCACCTCTGAGGTAATTTCTTCAAAAGTTCCAGGTGTATTACGTTAGATCTCTGCCTCCCCTGAGTACTTGCCACTGACAATGCGACTGTCTCCACCATTTCTAATTTTTCCCAAGCTCTTTTCCCATACCGCATAATGTCCAGTGTTCCTAAGCATGCGTGATGGTAGCATTCAACCTTTGGGGTAATTTCTTCAGAGGATCAGGGTGGGTTGGATCAGATGTCTGCCTCTCCCAAATCCAAGTCTCCACTGCCATCTCGGCCACTGCTGCTGCCACCGCCTTCCTCCTAGGTCTCCACTAGACTCTCTCCTTACAGGTGATGTCCAGGATTCTTAAAGATGTAGAGAAGCAGCAGTCCACCTTTGCAGGGAATTTTTCCAAAAGTTCCAGTTCAGATATATGTTTTGTCTGCATCTCCAATATTCTAGCTGCCGCCTTGACCATCTTAACCCCTCTCGAATATTTTTCTTTTTTCTTTTCCCCCCTTTTAAAAAAAAAAGAATAAGAGAAGAGAG
Organism: Muscardinus avellanarius; assembly: GCF_963383645.1. Lineage (NCBI taxonomy): Eukaryota > Metazoa > Chordata > Mammalia > Rodentia > Gliridae > Muscardinus > Muscardinus avellanarius. The sequence goes on along the minus strand of NC_137789.1, from coordinate 84,975,393 downwards.
TATTGTGGTTTGGGGAGGATGTGGGATCAGGCACTCGGTAACGATGAAATTTTTTTTTTTTTTCATTCTGGGTGTGTGGGGTAGGGGTCGCTTAAGGGTGCCCCGCCCGCGCCCACCCACACGCCCAGGGTCGGGACCTGGTGCCCTGGATCTTTACTCATACTTTAAGAAGCTAAACTCCAAGATTGAGCTGCTTTTTTGCCTGGTCCCTGGTGAGCCTCCCCCGACCCCACCCTGCATCCTGCAGGGATACGAAAAGGGACACAGACACAGGAAGGTGTCAAGTGCATTAAGGCTTCATAAAGAACTTTGCTTTATAACAATCTGCTCTCAAGGGCTAACAGTCAGAATCAACTCATTTCACAAGACTAGCACTAATCCCTGTGGAAGTAGTGCCTCCAACTAATTTCCTTCCACCACCTCTGGACAGACACTCAGGAGTCAGAATCTCCAGCATGTGAATCTTTTGTTCCAACAGCATCTGCTGTGGCATGGATCTGAAGTGGCCCTCAAAGACCCATGTGTTAAACATGGCAGAAATTCTGAAGGATGATCACCCCTGAATTTCTAAGTATATAGAATCTACCCAAGATATCCAAAGTCCCCCAGATTGGCACTATTGGGAAATGGTGGGCACTCGAAGAGGTGGACCTGGTTGGTGGTGTTTGGGTTACTGGGAATGTGCCCTGAAAGGGGATAGTAGGACCCCAGTCCCTTCTTCCTCAGGTGAGAACAAATCTCTAAAGTAATAAGAAAAGAAGATAACCATTCTGAACCACCTATTAAGAGTATTAACGAGCCGGGAGTGCAAGATGACATACACTTGTAATCCCAGCATTTGAGAGGCTGAGACAGAAGGATTGCGGTTCATGGCTAGCGCCAGCCTCAGCTACTTAGTGAGGCCCTTTGCAACTCAGTGAGACCCTGTTTCCAAATAAAGAATAAAAAATAGGGCTGGGGGTGTAACTCAGAGATAGAATGCCCCAGGGTTTCAGCCGCAGTACTGCAAAAAGGAAAGAGAGAGAGAGAGAGAGAGAGAGAGAGAGAGAGAGAGAGAGAGAGAGAGAGAGAGAGAAGAGACAGACTACTAACATCACCAGAAAACCTCTCCTTCCCCTTAAAAAATTGTCCCGAGCAGCTTCTAAGGAATTTGGGGTAGAATTTTGACCCAGCAGGGGAAGAAATAGCTGGGTGAGCTAGAAAGTGTTAGCAAGAGGTCGCAGGCACGAGGCTTTTACACTTTAATCAGTGGCTCTGACTTACACACCCAGAAGGCTGTGGCCATGGCGGTGGGTGTGGGGTCCTGAGACTCTCCGACTTTTTTGTACCACCAGAGCCCTGTAACTGACCTGAAGAAAATTTTTCAGGACCAAAGAATTCCAGTCCCTGAAGGTTGGAATAAGCTGCTTAACTTCTGAGACTGGCTGATCAAACTCAGTATGACATTCTCTAGTTCTATCCATTTTCCTGCAAATGACATAATATTGTTTTTCTTGATGGCTGAGTAAAATTCCATTGTGTGTATATACCGTATTTTCTGTATCCATTCATTCCTATGTAGTTTCATAATTTGGCTACAGTGAATTGTGCTGCTATAAACATGGCTTTGCAAGCATCACTATAGGACTCTAACTTTAATTCTTTTAGGAAGATACTAAGGGTGGTATAATTGAGTTGTATGCTGGTTCCATTTTTAGTCTTTTGAGAAATCTCCAGACTGATTTCCATAGTGGTTGTATTAATTTACAATCCCACCAACAGTGTATAAGAGTTCCTCTTTCCCCACATCCTCACCAGTATTTATTATTGTTAGTGTTCTTGACAATTGCCTTTCTAACTGGGGTTAGATGAAATCTCAGTGTAGCTTTGGTTTGCATTTCTCTGATTGCTAGTGATACTGCCTTGTGCCTTCTCACTTTTCAGTTTCAATAACAGTTGTGTTCTTCATTCTTCTGCCCAATATTCTTATAATGAACACCAATGCATATAAACCTTACTGAAAATTTCTAAAATAGATATTGTTAATTCTTCTTTGAGAAAAAAATATTTAGCATGCAAAACTTAGAAATATACTTAATGATACCACTTTTAGCACCCTGTGCATTAATGCTGAAAAAAACACATTTATTTCTGCACAGTACTTAAGAACTATCTATTTATACACTTCAATAGCAGAGTGTCACTTCTCTTATACACAGAATTGCATTGATGTGAGAGGTGCTGGTGTCTCAATGCCAGATGGTATTGTATCATATGACAGTGCTAAGACAAATAGAACTGGACACATTTTGTGCATGTATGTGTATCAATGGAAGAAATGTTTGACCAATTTATTCTGTGTGCGTAAGGTATCTGCTAGAAGATGTGAAGGCGCTAGAAGGTATTTCTTGCAAGTAAGTATGTTTTAATAGGCTTAGGTGTGCACTATCAGACAGAATCGTCAAGCCCTGGACTGGAGCATGCATTTAACATAAAGTGAATCAGCTCCTGACACTCCATCCTACAGGAAATGTCTTGGCTCAGCCTTCCTCTGGTGATCCCTGGGAATACTGGATGAGGCATTCAGTGCCAGCGTGTGTCTATTGAGTTGAATTTTTTTTTTTTTTTACTTTTATTCAGATTGACAATTGAGTGTTTTTAAATGATGAAGCTCATCTATGATTCTTTATTCCACAAATAAGCAAAGCCTCGGTTTTCTTATATTAAACACGGATGTTTAGGAATTAGGCTGCCAGTCAATTCCATCTCCTTTCAGGTAAAGTCTGCAAATCTCAAATATGGGATCTGCATGTAATGAAGTTATTCTAACCTTTTTCCCAGGAACAAATAGACGCAAAAACTAATCAAATTAAATATTGTCCTATGATGGCCCCAACCCTATCTGTAGAGGGTTGGAAATTAATAGATCATAATAATTATATGCTATGAGTATAGGTGTTTATGCATCTACACAGATCTCCCCAAAATATAATTTGGCTACATGTGTAAAATGGTAGGAACTTCTGTTCTGTACTATTATACAGGAAGGGCATGTGTTCTTCATCTTACTAAATTCCTACAAAGGTAAGTAAGAATAGCCAAAGTAAGGAGAGCTGAGAGTCCAAAGCAGAGCCCGGGCCTCTGCTCTGCAGGGCCTGGCTGGGAGTCCTTGAGGAACCCTGACTGCCGCATGCACCGGAGCCGGCTGCCATGATGGACCTGAAGAAAAGGCACAAGGCCAGGGGTCAGGGCACACAAGGCGTGCCGCATGGTGCGGGTAACCTCGAAAACACATGCTCAAGGTGGCAGGTAACCTAGAGAACATGTACTTCAAGACAAGGATGTTCTTCACTACCTGCTCCAGGCAGGAAGACAAAAGGGAAGTGGAGCTCCTACCCCAGGGTCTCCATCAGTCGGGTAAGAAGCCAACAAAGCACTCGCCACCACGCTGCACCTTCTCATTCCTGTACCTGGAAGGCAGCTCTTGCCAGTTTCTTTGCAATAAAAATAAATCCTTTTGCTATATTTGCCTCTTTTATTTACTCTAGAAAATTTGATTAAACTTGTTGGAGACTCAGTTTCCTCACTGCTAAGTAGAGATTCTACCTTCCTTTTTTTTTTTTTTTTTTTGGTGGTACTGGGGATGGAACTGAAAGGCTTTCTCCCTCCAGGCTATACTCCCAATTTTCTACTTTATTTGGAAACAGGGTCTCACTAAGTTGCTGAGAGCCTCACTAAGTAGCCGAGGCTAGCGTTGAACCTGTGTGATCCTCCTGACTTGACTCAGCCTCCCAAGTGCGGGGACTGTAAGGGTGCGCCACCATGCCTGGCAAGATTCTACCTTCCTTCTATGGTTATTATGTTGCTTAAATAATATACTTATAAGAATTAATTGCTATATTGTAATATGATGAACATACACTAATAATGTCTTGAAAAGAACTCTAAGACCGTCAATCACTTCTTGTCCTGGGAGGAAATCTGGAACCTTATCTCCAAGGGGAGAAAGATCATTTCCTTTCAGTTCAGACTCAAGTAACACTAGAAGCTGGAGTAGGGTTTCCAGCAGTGGTCCCTAGTTTGGTTTCCGTGTGCATTTGCGCATGGCGCCACATTCCCATTGTACATATATGGCCACATGTTGATGATTTTGAGCATCCAGTGAGTCCTGGGCACACTTATCTGTTTGTGTGGATTTGCATGTAGTGCATATAAGAGCTCAAGCCCTACCGTGGCCTCTGAGAGGTCCAGGGAAGGACACCCTTACATACTGTATCAGTGGGATGCTCCTCCTCCTTTCCCTCCTGCTCCTCTTCCACCTTTTCCTCCTCATTCTCTTCTTCCTCCTTTTCTTCTTTTAGGGGTACTGGGGATTGAACCAGGGGCATTCAACCTCTGAGCCACACTGCCAGCCCTTTTTATTTTGAACTTCGACACAGGGTCTACTAAGTTGCTGAAGCTATTCTTAAAATCTTTGATCCTCCTGCCTCCGTCTTCCAAGTACTGGGATCACAGGACTGTGCTTCCACAGCCAGCTATAAGTAGGATATTCTTGAGCAAATTTGCTGTGAATATGGTCGGATGCATCGAATCATCAACCCAAGAGGAAGGCAGCCAGAGATCCTTCATTCACTTCTGACCCTGAACCAGAAAGAAACTGCAACTCCTGCTGGCTGATCCCCCTGCATCAAATGATGCCTGAGTGGCCCCATGCATCAGAACCACTCTGGTGGAAACGGGGCCATCCATCAGCTGCTGCGAATGCTGCGAGCTCCCTGCACACAGGGACCCTGCCCCCTAGAACTGGGCTGTAAATCAGAGCCCTGAGCACCCAGAAACTGGCCTTTCAGAGAAGATTCTGGAAAAGACCTGGAGAAAACGCTGGTCGTCAAGATTGGGCATATGCTCCTTTCTAACACACGCATTAAAGAGTTTAGATGTCTTAAGCTAGGCTGACTTACAAAGTAAATAAGATGCTAGTAGGGTATAGGTACCAAGGTTTGAACCCAGGAACATTCTACCTCTGAGCTACATTCCAAGCCCTTTTTATTTTACCACAGGGTCTTGCTAAATTGCTTGAGGCTGGCCTTGAACCTGCAATCCTCCTGTCTCAGCCTCCCAAGTTCAGAGATGACAGGCAGACACCCGGCTACAATCAGTGTTGCTTTCAAAAAGCTTGGGATAAGTAGTGACTTTCAACTGTATTCAGACATAAAACCAAAAGAGATTTCTTCCTTTAGCCCTGTCTAGTCTGTGCGCTGAGTCATATAAGACTTGCTCAACACTTTCCCCACTCAGATACAGAGCCCCCGCATTTAGGCTAGGCCTCTGGATTCAAAGCCACTTTGTAGAGAGGAGGCCTCTTCCAGAAGAGCCTCCTGCAGATGGGCTAGGTGCTCTCTACGATTGTGTTTGATTTCCTTGAAACCAAATATATGTTTATATGCTTGCAGTTTGTATGATGGACTTAGAATGAAAATAAAAGGAGATGGATGCGAGTCATTTTGGGACAAGATTTACCTCTAGGGAGCCTACAAAACAGCTATTCATTCAGTCACCTCCAGCCTGACAGACTACTGACATTAGAGCAAAGACATGTCCTAATCGTCATGCGTGTAACCATTTTTTTCTTTTTTTCACATTTGTATGCTAATCACGAGAAGCAAAAATAGACTTAGATTGGAAATCAAAGATTGGTTGTATACAGGTAATAGAGTGCTTCAATGCTTTATTTAAAGATAGAAGGCTCTTGAACCAGGCTTTATTATTGAACTAAGACTATCTATCCTTTTTGACACTTTTTAAATTAAGTTCTTCCTCTAATTTATGTTTTTGTCAGCTTTCTTCCCTTACCTGGGTTTAAACTGGCTTTTCACACCCTCCCCTAGTAATAAACTACTCCAGAGCAGAGGAAAAAAAATTTTAATGACCCTTGAAATTCAGATTAACAAAATTGATCATTTGTATGTGGCCACAGAATTATGAATCCTTCTGAAATATCTGTGTGAAAATTTTTCCTGATGCAAAATTTCATTTTCTCTCTCCCTGACATATATGTGACTTCACCCTCTTAAAAATGGAATGGTTATGGTATCTCTTTAGTAAGGTCAAACACTGAACAAAAAAAAGGTTCGAGGGACAATTTTAAGGCTCAATGAAAGTCTCTCTTTTTTTTTTCCATTTGAATTAAGGGTGATGAGCTCCAACAATGTGTTAGCAGATCAAATAGGAAATAGTTTGCTGTTGCTGGACTTGGACCGAGAGGTCTGCTGCCTCCTCACTGGGTGTTTGATCTGCCTCCTCCTCATTCCTTTCCAGCCAGCCTGCCTCCCATCTCGCTTCCACAGACATCGAGGCAGCATAGGACAAACAGAACTGGGAGCAGCTGCACGCTGATGAGCAGTGGCAGCCACATAATCCACATTGATGTCTTGTTGGAAAAAATGTGGAACAATGTAATTCACCCCACTTACTGCAACCTCTGCCTGGGAACGAAAGGCAAACGTGACATGCAAATTCATCTGCCACTTCTACCATTGCCCATACAGAGCAAATGCAACACGATGGTAGGGCACAGCACTTTTAGTTGCTCAGATTCGATGAAGGAGACTTAGAGATCCGAATTTATTTAAAAAATAATGAGTTATTGGTAACATATGTTTTTCTCAAAAGTTACTTAATTTCTCAACAGGTATGGTATCTTCCATCAAAATCTGGCTGATTTCCATGAATAGCTTGATCTGTCTGTCCCATGTCATGGAAGCTGGTCCTTCTGCCTTAACTGTGTGTGTGTGTGTGTGTGTGTGTGTGTGTGTGTGTGTGTGTGTTACTAGCGATGAAACCCAGGGGCATTCTACCTCTGAGCTACACCTCCAGCTCTACTCTATTTTATTTTTTTATTATGAAACAAGGTCTTACTAAGTTGCTAAGGCTGGCCTCGAACTTGTAACAGCCTCTCAAGTACTGGGATTATCTCCCTGAAGTGATTTTAGACCTTCTCTCAACCATCCTATCTCTTACTGGCCCTCATAAACTGAGCGCAGTCCTATAGCCTCTTCATTGCAAGAACATTAAATGCTCCCAACTCACAGAAATCTCATCCTCCATCAGGGCACACAGCACTGTGCTCATGGAACATGCACGGCCAAGCGGAGAGCTCAGCTAGAGTCTGTCGTGCTGCAGGGTGTGGTGGTGCACACCTGTGATCCTAGTACTTGGGAGGCTGAGACAAAAGAACCATAATTTCAAGGCCAGACTCAGCAATTTAGTGAAGTCCTCAGCAACCTAGCAAGACTATTTCAAAATAAAAACAATTAAGAAGGCTGGGGTATAGTTCAGAGGTACAATGTACCTGGATTCCATCCCCAGCCAGTACTAAAAAGAAAAAAAATTAAAAATAAATTCCGACCCTCCACTTACTGGTGGCATGACTCCTGTGACTTACTCCTCCACCTTCTTTATCTATCTCTAGAATGGAGCAGTAACAGCTCTGCCTGACCAGGTGGTTGTATTCATTAGTATAGAGAAACATATAAATAGTAGATACTATAAAAACATGTTAAGTAACTAAAACTCATTCAATATAATTCATCAGAAAAATCAGGCCAGGTGTAGTGGCCACGTTTGTAATCTCAGTACTTGAGAGCCTGAGATCAGAGGATCACAGATTTGCAGCCAGTCTCAGCTACTTAGAGAGGTTTTCTTCAATTTAGTGAGATCCTGTTTCAAAACAAAGAATAAAAATAGAGCTGGGGATGTAGCTCGGAGATAGAGTGCCCCTGGATTCAGTATCACAAAAATAAAAATAAAAAAGATGAAACCAGGAAAATGTTTTATTGAAGAGCCATGAGAAATCACAGTAAAAGGGGCTCAGATAAATATCTCACATTGTAACAAAGGTTACATCTAGTACATGATCTAAGACAAGTACACAGTATTTTAATAAAATAGAGTGAGTGTTAGAACACATATTTGAATGAATTAGAATTTCCAACAAAAATTTCAATAGAAAATATCAATAGGGAGATACTAACAATCAAAAGCAGACAAAGCAGCAATTGTTGAGAAAATGTCAAAGGCTTTGTGAAAAAATGGCATTGAATATGACTTGTTTTGGAAAAGTACAGAGGAGTGGTATAGCGAGCTCACAGGCGGGTCCCATTCCTAGTCTTTTGAGGAATCTCTACACTGATCTCCAGTGTTGTACTCATTTACAATCCACCAACAGTGTCCAAGGGTTCCAATTTCCCCACATCCTCACCAGCATTTATTATTTATTATTTATTCTTGATGATTGCCATTCTAAATGGAGTTAGATGGAATCTAGAAGAGTGGAAGGGGATTGGGTGAGGGAGGTAGGAAGGGGAAAGGAGGCTTGAGGAAGAAAACAGGTCCGTATGTCCATGTATAAATTATGGATACCAATCTCACTAATATTTTCAGGAAGAGAGGAGGCAGAAATGGGGTGAGATCTGGAGGGAAATGCACCAAGTAACCTGTATATGGATGTTTGTATCACCTTGACCTCACTATAAAGCATAATTACAATGCACCAAAAAAAATAAAAGAAAAACCAATGAAGCAATAAAAAAAGAATATGATTTTTTTGAAAATCATTAATACCTAATGACAAGTAATGCATGAGCTAGAAAGATAAAGGAGACAGAACTGATATCTCATAAGCAGTCCACAGGTTTGTTTTTTATTTTATTTTATTTTTTCAATACTGGGGATGGAACCCAAGGGCATTGTACTTCCGAACTTCGGAGCTACACCCCCAGCCCTACTTTTTTTTTTTTTTTTTTTTGTGGGTCTGTAGATGGAACCCAGGGGCATTTGACCTCCAAGCTACATCCCTGCCCTGTTTTTTTTAATTATTTATTTTGAAACAGGGTCCCACTGAGTTGTAGAGGGCCTAAGTAGCTGAGGCTGTCCCCGAACAACGATCCTCTGTTCTCAGCCTCTGGAATGCTGAGGTTACAAGCGTGCACCACCACGGTTTATGTAAGCATTGTGTCTAATGAATGCATCTGCTGGCTCCACAGATGATTGCCTCGGACCTATGTGATGACGGTGCAGTACGTGTGGGGACTAGTCAGCAGGTTGTGGGTGTGGTCAGTGATCCCCACTCCAAGCTTCATCACTGCAGACAGATGCTGAACAGATTCCCAGCCCCTTTCTTCCTCTCTGCAGTAGGATGCTAATAACAGTATCGCCACACTAGATTGTTGCACAGGTTAAATTAAGAAGCACACACAAAGTACTTAGCACTTGCTCACCAAGATCACAATAAATGTACAAATATTTGTGTTTATGTTCTTATACGATTTTTTTAAATGTTAATTTTTTTGTGTGGTACTGGAGATGGAATCCAGGGGCATTCTACCTGGATGTCACCAAGTGACACCCTGGCCTCATGTTTATTCTTTATTTTGAAACAGTGTCTCACTGAGTTGCAAAGGGCCTCACTAAGCAGTAACTGAGGCTGTTCACAAACTGTGATCATCTTGTCTCTGCCTCCCAAATGCTGGGATTACAAGCGTGCACCATGTCCTGCTTAAAATGTTAATTTAAGTGTTAATTTCTGACCTGAAAGTATGACATAATTAGTTAAAGGCAAAATAAAAACTTAATGTAGAACTTAAAGGCAGGCTAGAAAAAATTGTCTAGGTGAGTGTACATTTGAAGCAAAATAAATGAGTAAATTGCAGTATAGGTAATTATAAACAACAAAGTCAATAGGTTTGACTTTATAAAATTTTAAAAATCTGCATCAAAAACATCATAAATTGTGAAAGCTATCAATAAAGTGATCAAGTCATCTAGAGGTGGCTTAATGTATACAGAGGTTATGTGCAGGAATATTTGTAATACACATATACTATATAACCAACTCATAGATGATAAAATAAAATAATATTCCACCTGGGTTTGTTAGTGCAGGCTGGTAATCCCAGTACTTGGGAGGCCAAGATAGAAAGATTGGAGGTTCGAGACCAGCTTCAGTAACTTGGGAGGCCCTCAGCAACTTAGTGAGATCCTATTTCAAAATAAAAAATAATATAGGATTTGAGGTGTTGTAGAATACCACTGGATTCAATCCCCTGTACCATAAATGAATAATAATAATAATAATAATAATAATAATAATAAATTAAATAATATTATAAATTAATCCGTAAAGTGGCAAAGGCTAGAAAATGACAAGTCACAGAAATAGCTAATTGAGCTCTTTTCTAAAATGTCTGCAGGGATACCCAGAAAAAGTTATGATCATTATTATTTATGAATAGATGGTCTTCCCCAAACTAAAGACAGCCAGTTTCTCATCTGAAATAGTGTGTGTGTGTGTGTGTGTGTGTGTGTGTGTGAGTGTGTGTGTGTTTTACTGAGGATTAAGTCCAGAGTGCTCTACTACTGAGGTACATCCCCATGTCTTTTTTCTTTTTCCTTTTTTTTTGGTGGTACTGGGGTTCCTGGCAACCCTTCTACCTCTGGGCTACACTCCCAGACCCATTTTATCATTTTATATTTTTATTTGGAAACAGGGTCTCTTAAGCCAGAGCGGCTGGCTTCAAACCTGCGCGATCCTCCTATCTCCACCTCCCAAGCGCGGGGATTACAAGCGTGCGCCACCACCACCGGCTCCCATGTCTTTTTAAAATTTTGTTTTAAGACAGTCTTGCCCAGGCTGGCCTCAAACTTGTGATCTTCCTGCCTCAGCCTTCCATGTGGCTGAGATTACAGGCATGGGCCACCTCACTTAGCTCAAAACCTTTATTTTAATTGTTTTCCCTAAATGATGTTCCTTTTATGCTATTTTCTATAACCTCATTTGTATGCTCCGGATGGATCCCTCTACTTCTAAGTGGTCACTGACAGGAAAACTTCATCCATGAAACAAGACTGACAAACAGGGCTTCACGAGTCTTCTCCTGGGCCCTGCCTTCAGCTAGAGTAGATCGGAAGGCATGTGAGGGCCTGGGTTGGACACAGCATGCTTCGGTTCTGGACATATGAGTTGACCCTATGTGTTTATAAAGGCTCTGCCTCCATGAATGCAACCAACCACAGGGCAAAAATATCCCAAAAATCTGCATTTGTACTAAATGTATTTAAACTGTTTCCTTGTCATTATCCCCTAAACAACACAGTATAACAAAATTCATTCCTTGTTTACATTGTATGGAGCTTCATGAGTCATCTAGAAACAGTTAAAGGTATACAGAGGAGGCTAAGTATAGGCTGTAGGCAAAAGTTACACAATTTTATGTAAGGAACTTGAGCATCTACAGATTAGGGTACCAACTGGACATCTCGCAACTGACCCTCCACAAGTACTGAGGGACAACTTTATTTCACTAGTCAAAACACAGTTACTGATCCAATTTTTACACTAGAAAAGCTGAGCAAAATAACTTGTGTGCTCAGGAAAAGGAAAGGGGATTGGTGAGTGTCTAGTTGGTTTCTGCTGCATTATTACACAACTGAAAGATGGAATATTTAGTAGCAGTAGAAAGCAATGTTGCCCAAGAATATTTGATGCCATAGAAAAAGCCTCATTTTATAGTTGTTTCAGTCAGCATTCTCATTGCTGTGATCTAAAATACCTGATGACCACAACTTAGATAAGGAAGATTGATTTGCTCACAGTCTAGGGGTTTCAGTCCATGTTAGGCTGGATCGCATCTGTAGAGTTCAGGGCACAGAGGCGGGAAGCAGAAAGAGCCAGGGGAGGAGACTTACACAGTCCCCGAGGCCACAGCCCAGCGGCCTGCTTCCTCCACTCCATAAATCCATTCGTTTATCAATGATTCATCTACTGATAAGATTATAAGCATCATGACTTAATTAAATCACTGTGAACATTTTGCATTTTAATTTCATGAGCTCTTTCAGGAAATGTTCTATATAGAATATAGTCAAGAGAAATTCTAGAATATAAACAATAGTCATGATGCAAAAACATTGGCTTAAATAATTAGAGCAAGTCTAAGTTAAAAGCACAAAGAGCTAAGAATAAAAGTTACCAATTGGTAAATTACAGATACTTTACTTTTGTTTTTCCTCTTTTCTCTCTTTTCTAAGCTGTGTGCAACACATATGTATACATTTACTTTAAAACAAACCAGAGTGAGGAAACTGCCTTTGAAGATGAAGTTTGGGCCTAGAACGACATGTTACCTCACACATGATACTGTCCGCATCTCACGCTTCCCCTTGAGATACTGGTCTTTTTTTTTTTTTTTAAATCTAAAATAAGGTATGTAATAATTGTCTTATTTGCTGTTAGTCTTTTTTTTTTTTTTTTTTTTTTTTTTTTGGTGATACTGGGGGTGGAACCCAGAGGCTTTCTACCTCTGGGTTATACTCCCAGACATATTTTCTATTTTATTTGGAAACAGGGTCTCACTAAATTGCTGAGAGCCTCACTAAGTAGCTGAGGCTGGCTTCGAACCTGTGGGATCCTCCTGTCTCAGCCTCCCAAGCGCGGGGATTACAGGCGTACGTGCGCCACCACGCACGGCTTCTGTTAGTCTTAAAATGCCACTTAGTTGATTTGTCTCTCTCCACACAGTGAGAACAGGATTCTCCTTTTTTGGCTTTCACTGTTGCTGTTAGAAGTTCGGTGGTCAGTCTAATTTCTATTTCTTTGTAAATAATCTCTTCTTTCTAACTGGTCATGGTCTTTGGTTGGAATGTATGTTTCTGTGTTTCGATTTCTTTGTATTTCATGTGGCATTGGGATCATTGGTTTATGGAGTTGGACCTTGGTATTCATCTACAATTCAGTAAATTCCCAGCTATTACATTTTGGAATATTGCTTCATCCCCACTTGTCTATTTTATCCCTCTAGGATTCCGATTATATAATCTCTATAAAATATATAGGTTATATATCTAAATATATATCTATATTTCATATATAATATGATTATATATACCATATATAATATCTATGTCTGTATATGATTATATATCTAATAGTATGCTTCTCAGCACTTAATCTCTTGGCCACCCTTTCTTATTTCCCATTTCTTTGTTTCTCTCTGGGCTTTATTCTGGATAACATTGTTAGTATGCCTTCTATTTGTTAAGCCAGTTCTCTTAAGTTTTGTGTAACTTGTTTTTTACCTATAATCTTGAAAAAAATTCAATCATATTTTCATGCCTAGACATTTATTCAAATCCTCGAAAACATTTGAAGTTTTAAACCTTGTTTACAGATTTTCACAACCTCTTTTTGATCTTCAACCCATTAATCACATTTATTTTATGTCTTAAATCTGATCATTACTCTCCTGAAACAGGTCTGAGCCAATCTTAACTTTGCTACTTGTTATTTCCTTTGGAGACTTTAAAATACAAGTCATGGGTCATGTCAATTTTTTTTCAGGCCTACCTGAGGTAGCATGGCTTTTAAACAGATCTTTTTACTTGCTTTTCTGCCAAACACCTGAAAGTATTATCAACCGGAGACCACTTGAAATTAAATTTTCAATTTTACCTTTCAACCACACACACCATGTGAACTGACACTACAAGTGGGTGTGCAATATGACTCCAGGTTACCAGTGCTCATGGGAGTTTACTTTTATTCCACAGAGCCCAGTACTTCAAGTCCTGCAATTTTAATTGTGTTCCCCTTTCTGGGGGGATGTGGTCTCCGAGAGACATCCTTGGCCTCCCCACCTCCTGGCTTCTTTAACATCAGAACAGAAGCTGCAGACCACAGAGTTGGCAGATCACCCTCCTGGGGCACGCGTTGCTTTGACACTTGGATAAGCCCTTAGAGGTCCCCGATTTAATGATTTTCAGCCTTCTGTTGAACCCTTCTGTTTACAAAGCTCAGTGGCATCTTTCAAAACAATAGATTCAACACTCCTGGTTTGTAAATGGTTTCCACTGGGAGGGTCTGTAAATTAGCTTGTCATAAAACAGTCATTTGTTTTTTTCCCAATCTTCTGAAGCCAGGTAACAAGAACATAAATGGTTGTGTATTACTGTACATATTTTTGTAGCCTTGAAAATTTATATGCTGGGTGCAGTGGTGCACCCCTATAATCCCAGTACTTGGGAAGCTGAAACAGGAAGATCTCAGGTTCAAGGCCAGCCTCAGCAACTTAGCAAGACCCTCACCAACTTAGGGAGACTCTTTCAAAGTAAAAAATAAAAAGGCCTGGGAGTGTAACTCAGAAATAAGATGGCCCTGGGTTCAATCCCCAGTACCACAGAAAAAGAAAATTTATAAAAAAAAATTTTTTTTTAAATGACATTAAATTCAAGAAGATAGAAAAAGAATATCAAAAGTAGACAGAAGAGATACTAAATTCTTAGGATACTCAAATGTGTAAGCACTCTTCTGAGATCTAAATTCTTACACATTAATTTAAAAAACAAAGAATTAGATATACATATTAAAAACAAATTTAATTGGTTTTTCACTTGCTTGTTTCGGCTCTTTTTTCTTCCCCAAATCTATGAAATAGACTAGGGTTTGGCAAACTGTGGACTGCAGGCAAATCCTTCCTGCCACCTGTTTTTGTATGATACTCAAGTTAAAATGGTTTTTACATTTTTAAATAGTTGGGGGGGAAAAGGAGAATACTATGTCGTGACACATGAAAATTAAAATGGAATGAAATTCAAATTTCAGTGTTTACGATGAGGTTCTATTGGAGCCGACCACGCTCCCCATTTACATCATGTCTCTGGAGCTCTGGGCTGTAGGAGCCAAGCCACTGGTTCTGATAGAGACCATATGGCCCACAAAGCCTGTGTATTGACTCCTGGCCCTTGATGGGAAAATGTGCGAACTCCCGAAATAAACAAACCTCTGGCAGAATCGCCAGGAAGAGAGAGGGAGAAAGGGAGGGAGGAAGAGAGAAGTAAAAGGAAAATAAAGATATCCCACAAAACACATTTAGAAAAGAAGTATAATAACACAGAAGAGATTTTAAATGTTTACACAATGCTCGAAGGAAATAAACTTGGAAATATCATGCAACAAATACTTTTCTAGAAAAATGAACATAGCTAAAACACTGTCAGGAAAATGGAAGAAATGTTTAAAGTTGTCATAGAGATAGAGCTCCTTCCCTTCAAAATGACCAGTGCTTTTGTGAGAAGCCTAGAATGATGGAATGATTTCCATTTATTTAACTTTTTTGTTAAATAAGAAATTAGACGGAAATTAGAAAGAAAATATTTTCAATTTATTTTCTAAAATTAGTATAACCCTGATATCAAATTATGATGTAGATGGCAAGATAAATGGTAGCACATTTCTGAAAAAATTAAATTAAATGTAATCATGTAGTTAAAAGAACAATGTGATATAAACAAGTACTATTTTTTCAATAAGGTGAAAATGTGTTGCTACTAAGCTATTTATTATAAGTGTTCCTGATTATGTTACTAAATCACAAGGAATAAGTCAAACTGTTATCTTGATATGTGCCCAAACTGTAATAAAACTCAACCTCACTCATTCTTTGTCATTGTCGTTGTAGTAGTTGTTGTTGTTGTTACTGGAGATGGAACTCAGGGCATTCTCCCTCCAAGGCACACCTCTAGCCTTTTCAGGTTTTATTCTGAAGCAGGGTCTTGCTAGTTGCTGAGGGTCTCACTAATTAATGAGGCTGGACCTAAACCTGCAATCCTCCTGTTTCAGTCTCCCAAGTACTGGGATATTAGGCATGCACCACCACACTCAGCTCAACATTCATTCTCAATAAAAACATCATATTCCTGATATAAGAAAATCTGCCTCCAACCATCAGCATTCACATAAAATTAAAACATTTCCAAATAAGAAAACATATATTAAATAAAATAACCTGGCATGGTGGTGCACACCTATAATCCCAGTACTTGGGAAACTGAGACAGCAGGATTGCAGGTTCAAGATTCCAGCCTCAGCAAGTAGACTCTCAGCAAACTAGCAAGACTTTGTTTCAAAATAAAAGAAGTTGGGCATGGTGGCGCACGTTTGTAATTCCCACATTTGGGAGGCTGAGACCAGAGGATCGTGGTTCGTGGACAGCCTCAGCTACTCAGTGAGGCCCTCTAAAACTTAGTGAGACACTGTTTCAAAATGAAGAATAAAAAATAGGGCAGGGGGTGTAGCTTGGAGGTCAAATGCTCCTGGGTTCCATCCCCAGACCCGCAAAAGTAAACAAACAAACAAACAAACATGACTAGAAGTGTAGCTCAAAGGTGTAATGCCCCCTGGGTTCAATCCCCAGATACACACAAAAAAGAAGAAAAAACATATTATATTCTCATTATTAAACATTTTCCTAGAAAATGGAAGTGAAATTTGATGAAATATTAGAAAGTCAGTAGGAAATCCAGCATAATTTGCCAATGTTATTTTTATCTGCTTAGAAAATCAAAGAAAAGCAATAGAGAAATAATGAGATATAGTATTCCTATACTCCTTCTCTCATTTTCTCCTCTTTTTTTTTTTTTTTTCCCAGTCTGGTACCAGATGTCAGAAACCAAGAGGATGAAGAAGGGGACTAAGGAAGGAGATGGCACAGTCACAAATTGGCAAGGTTGCTGGAGGTAACACACACACACACACACACACAGCATGACATGGGTATTAGTGCCCTGGAAGAAGGAAGATAGCTTCCCACTGGGCTGCTGCCTGACCTCTCAGGGGAGTGTTTGTTGTGGGGAAGAGCAGTGGCCTGTCTTGAGTTCCTCAGGAGGCCTTCACATGGTGCAAGAGAGGTCTGAGGGTGGGAAATGGAAAGGGTGACAGAGACTAAGTACAGGGATGTTAAATAAAGAAAAAATATATGGCAGCTTGGGGATGTAACCCAGTGGTAGTATTCATGCATCTTTTCTGCAAGTCTGAAATTGCTTCTGTATAATAATCACTTTGGCATAAAAAAGAAATAAAGATAACTAGGAGTTATATTGTAACTTAGTTGCTTAGATGGAAATAGTCTATACATTTTAAATGAAATTATCATATAAATTATAAGCAAGTCCAATTAAAGAATTTCTTTACAGGCCAAGAAAATCTGAAAACAATGGTATATGAATATAAATACACACATACACATATTTACACTTATAAAGGAAAAGGTAATAAAAGGAAATTCAACATCTGAGAATTAAAATTCACGGTAAATTGCATTAATTTAATTCCTATAAACTAAATTAAATTAACTTCAATTAATTTAATGAAAATTTTCAAGTCTCTTGAATCCAGAAATATTAATTTTATAAATTCACCTGATGAATTATTCACATGATGAATAATATTATCATTATTATTATGTTGTTGTTGGGGTGGTGGTGGTCTGAGGATTCTACCTTTGAACTACATCCCTAGGCCTTTTGTTCTTTTCTGTTTTGAAATAGAGTCTTGATAGGTTGCTGAGAGTCTGGCTACATTGCTGAGAGTGGTCTTCAACCTGCAATCCTCCTGTCTCAGTCTCCCAGGTACTGAGATTACAAGTGCACGCCACCATGCTTGGCTTGAAAGAAATTATTTTATGTAATTTAAGAAAGATGCCTACATAGCCAGGCGTGGTGGCACACACTTGTAATCCCCACATTTGGGAGGCTGAGACAGGAGGATCACGCTGGTTCGAAGCCAGCCTCAGCTGGCTTAAGAGACCCTGTTTCCAAATAAAATATAAAAAAGGTCTGGGAGTGTAGCCGGGAGGTAGAAGGCACCTGAGTTCCATCCCCAGTACCACAAAAAAAGAAAGAAAGAAAAAGAAAGAAAGAAAGAAAGAAAGAAAGAAAGAAAGAAAGAAAGAAACCTACATAAAAAGAGGCTTATAGGAATAATATTTATCATACTAAAACTTACAAACAAGCTAAAAAGAACAGCTACATGCATATTTTTTTATTTATAATGCTTTTTTGCTGCTCTTATGATTTGTCTTAGTCCATTCTGACAATTAAAACAAATTGCCATAAAGTGGGTAGTTTAAACAACAAATTTTTTTTCCCACAGTTCTGGAATCTGGGAAGCTTAAAGTCAAGGTGCTGGAATGCCCATCATCTGCAGAGGGCTCTTCTCCTGGTCCATAGATACCCATCTTCTTGCTATGTCCTCCTGTGCTGGGACGTGCAAAAAATCTCTCTGGGGTCTCTTTCATAAGAGCACTAATTCAGGATATCATCTTGGGAATTAGAATTTTAACATATGGATTTTGAGGAGGCAAAAAGCATTCAGTCTATAGTAGACTTTATGTGCATTTACTACTTTTTCTATAGTAATCATAAAACATTTAGGTAATGCATGCAATTACAAGCTTAAGAAATACATCATTGTGCTGAAACATCAAGAGCTCATTTCTCTTATAAATAATAATTTGAATTCTGGTAGAAAATTGAAGAACATGGCTTATCCACACTCCCTAATCAGACCTAATGTAAGAAGAAAACCTGGATCTGGTAATACCTAAGTGATATGGATACTGGTTCAACAGCCAGGGCTATAGCAGGAAAGCAATGCTTAACAAAAAGTAATTTGGCATTGGCACATTCAGATACCTAACACTCTTTCAGATGACTTTAGATTATGTATCATATGTGTTTTAGTCAACATTTTCTTTTCTGTAACCAAAATCCCTGACATGAACAAGAGAGAGGAGAAAAAGTTTATTTGGCTCACAGTTTCAGGGGTCAGTCCATCATCGGCAAACTCCAAGGCAGACATCATGGTAGCAGGACATGGCAGAGGAAATGTAAACTCAATTCACAATGGCAGGAAGCAGAGAGAGGGAGGGAGGGATGAGGGACTATACAGTCCCCAAGGCCACATTCTCAAGGCCCCACCTCTAACCATGCCCTGCCTTCAGACCTGGCTAAAATGAGGATTTGCTTTCAACACATGAGTTTTTTGGAGAACCATAACAGTTATATATGTCGGTATGTTTAGACATCATATTTACACTTTTAGTATGAAGTATAAAATTGCTTGAAAGTATATATGGTTCCCAAGCATAGCTTTCAAACCAAGGCTTTGACTACACAATTGAAAACTCAAGATGTGAGCAGATGGCAAGTTGATTTAAGAAGAAAATATACTGGAGATAAGTCTAGAGCAAAAATGACATAACATATCCAGTGTCTATAAAATGATTCCACAGTAGAGTTCCTTGAGTTCACCCAAATTCCAAGCTCCAGAAACTGGTGATACTAATAAGATCCTGAGAGGGGAGTGAATAGTGAACAGAACTTGGTTTTTTTAATGATTAGAAGTATTTTGTGATCTTCATCATATTTTGGGGGTACTGTGTCATTTTCTATATCAAGAAATAATCTTTAGTAACTAGAGAGCCCAGGAAGTCACATGCATATGAGATATCATAATACCATTTACAATTAGAACCCCAGATTTAATTTTTTAAAAATTTCACCCACTGCAAAACTTTTTTCTGATTTATAAAAGCAAGTGGAAATTTGTGAACATTTTGGAAATTCATCTCTGATCTTATAAACCAAACAATCACTTTTAAGATTTTGATACAGCTTTACCTTTTCATTTCCTGTGCATATGATACACTGATACAGTTTTGACATGCTCTACATGTTTCTGTGTTTTTTCACTTATTCTCACACCATAAATAATAATTTCATGTTGCTGAACTCTTCAAGAATCATTTATTGGTTGTGCGATGTCTTTTGCATGTATGATAATGTTACTCACCATTCTATAGTGTTGAATATTTTCCATGGGAAATATTTTCTTATATTTTCCATGAAAAGTGATTCAAGTCTTCATATGTAAAATGACAGGAAAACTGAAGAAAGTAGAGACTAGGGAGCATGCATCTTTACTTTGATGTAAGAGCATACATATTTTTTTTCTTGAAGAAGCCATTTGAGCCTTTCGTTTCCCATTCATTCCTGATAGTGACATGCTTCATGATGTTCAAGGTCACAGCAACTCTACCAGGAAGAGCCAGGGAGAACGAATGAGCACGCATTGCCTTCCCTTGTCAATCTGAGACATATTTTTGTACATGTTCACTCAAGTCTGCTCTCAACACCAAGACTGTTCTCATTCCCAAAGCACAATGTCAAAAGCACAATGTCACCAAGGCAAAACAACCACACAGGCGATGAGACAGCCCCTTGACACACATCACCATTTTTAAAATATGTAACAAAAGAGAAGAGTTGCTGTGGTTTGCGTGTGTCTCAAAGGGACCATGAGCTAAAATTTAATTCCCATGTGAGATATGAGGAAGGTGGAAACTTAATCTGACTATGGGGTTTAGAGGTGGGGCCCCTGGGCGGTGATCAGAATTAGATAAGGTCATCAGGATAGAATCCTTGTGCTTGAATACACATGGCTTTATCAGAAGAGAGAAAGACCAGGGAATACACATAATGATGTGTTGCCATGTGATGCTCTGCACTGTACTGGGACTTTGCCAGCAGGAAGGTCATCATATGTTACTTCTAACTTGGAACCTCCAGAAACATAAGTCAAAATAAACCTCTTTGCTCTATAAATTACTCAGGGCTTTGATCACCGTTTTTATGGCTGTGACAAAAATACCTGACAAGCACAACTTAGAGAGGGAAAGGTTTATTTCACTCACATCTTTAGAGGTTATCTCCATGGCTAACTAGCTTTGGAGCTAGTTAGCCATGTCTTGGCAACAGAGCCTCAGGTTGTGGTGGAGAAAAAAACTGCTGATGGTGGCCAGGAAGTGTGGGAGGGGGGAGAGAGGAGAGGAGAGGAGAGGAGAGGAGAGAGAGAGAGAGAGAGAGAGAGAGAGAGAGAGAGAGAGAAATAAGGAGGAGGAGGAGGAGGAGGAGGAGGAAGAGGAGGAGGAAGAGGAGGAGGAAAAAGAGAGATAAGAAGGAGGAGGAGGAAAATAGGGCACTAGAGACACATATAGTCCCCAGGCCATGACCCAGTGACCCAAATACACCAGCCATGCCCTACCTCTGAACATGGCTGCATTACCACCACATGTGTTTTTTTTTTCTAGGAGCCATTCTATAGCCAAACCATAATATTCAACCTCAGGCATCTTATTATAGTAACAGGAATTGACTAATGCAGGTACTATTTAAAATTTATATTTTGTAAGACATTATTTTATCTTGAATGAAGATGTACTCATACAGGCCAAAGACTCTTTCTCAGGGCTCGTACAGATAGAAATAAGTGGGGCTACAGCTCAAAGATAGGCTTCTATACTCCTTTCTTGTATTCTCTCCATTGTGTGCTTTCAGAGGAAAAACAATGCTTGATTATTGCAGGTTCTCAAGTCATCAATATTTTCAACAAACCTCTCCTTGAATTTCACAGAAATGCATGAGTCTCATGCCATTCTAGAAAAAATAAAAAATAAACTGTGGTCAGGGGTGCAGTTGGCTTCAGCTAGTGTTTCTGAATTTATCCCAAGCAAAGGATAAGAACCATCTGGCACCAATCAGCTGCAGGGGGATGGTGTACTTAAGAGGCAACCCACACCGTTCTGACCATACTCTCCCTGTTCCCTGTCCACACTGATACCTTTGCAGACTCAGAGGGGTATGAGTAGTTAGCCAGTCAGTATCAAAACCAAGTCTTAAAGAAGTGTTGCAGGTCTTCTAGAGCTCACCATGGCACATATATTACTTTTGTATTACTTCAGATTAGCAAACTGCCTACTGTGTATTGATTGCTGTATTAGACACAGAAAAAGCCTAAGGTATAAATGAAGCCCCATCTTTAAAGAATAAGGAGAAAAATAAGAACTATCATAAGGGTCATCCATGACAGGCTCAACAAAAAAAATAAAGCAGGGTAGCTGGGCAAGGTGGCTAGGAGTATAGCTTGGAGGTGGAATGCCCCTGGATCCCATCCCCAGTACTACTACTACTACTAATAATAATAATAATAATAATAATAATAATAATGCAAGTAAATTCTGAGGAAATGAAGGGAGGTCAGTGGTAGTGGCTGCTCAAGGCAGAATCACCAGTTATATGCTTTTAAATGGTGTTATAAATACACATAGCTTATTGAACTATGCAGTGTGATCTTTGTCACTTAGTAGGATGCTAAACTGTATTTGTTGTAAACTGAGTTTATTTAACTAAAAATATTGATAAATAATTAAGTGACACATAGGTATAAAAATAATTAAGAAAGTAGTACCTAAGATAGACACCTGGGGCAGGGGAGGTGAAGCTGTAGGCCATCGGTTGCCAGGCTCCAGGCAGGGTTGGGAGGAGTTTGGAGCCTGCAGCTCAACCCCTTGTACCAAACAACACCCCACTCAGGACCCAGAAACAGAAGACCTTAATGTAAAGAACTGATGTCGATGCCATCCCCGCCCTCCCTGCCCTCGCTCCTCATTGCACACATGCACACTAGCTAAGAGAAAGATGGAAAGAGGCTACTGCTGCATCCTGAATTTGAGACCAAGGGTCTGGCTGCTCAGCTATTCCAGGCCTCGCCTGGTGTTTCGTCATCTGTATTTCCAGTCCCACCTTGGTGACAGGCTCTGTACCTGTGGCAACGCAATGCTTAAAATATGGATTAGACGGAGAGCAAAGCCCTCATTTTTCTTCCACCTGGCTTAATGAGAATAGCGATGGCAGGATAATTAAGCATGCTGCATTGCTATAGATGCCATCAGTTTGTGGATCAGACAGAAGACTGATAAAACACTGAGGGCTCTGTGACAGCCCTGTCCGCTCCTGACGATGGAGCCACAGCTGCACCACCACTCAGTGTCCCCACGTGGCATGTGTGTTGTCCTGTATGCTGTGTCACTAGTAGGACTTTGTTCTCCAGGATTGAAGGCTGCCCAATGTTTCCACCATATATTGTCTTTGTTTCTGAGTCCGAATTACACCTAATTTTTTTTTTTTTTTTTTTTTTTGGTGGTACTGGGGTTCCTGGAAGCCCTTCTACCTCTGGGCTACACTCCCAGACCTATTTCATATTTTTGAAATGGAGTCTCTTACACCAGCGCAGCTGGCTTCGAACCTGCGCGATTCTCCTGTCTCTGCCTCCCAAGCGTGGGGAGTACAAGCGTGTGCCACCATGTCCGGCATTACACCTAAATTTTAAGCAAGCAAGATGGAGTAGGGTGTTTGGTTGTGCTGAGCTGTGCTTTGAGGGTTGTAATCTCATCAGTGTTGCAACAGATTTATCTGGGTGGAACCGGGGCAGGGTGCGGCTGAAGAAGGTGGGTCCCTGGGATGTGGCCTTAGGGACTGTGCTTGTGTCTTCTAAACCCCTGCTTCCTGGCTCTCTCTTGATTCTGGCCTCTGTGATGTGAGTGCAGGGCCCTTGCTCTCTCCCTGTCTGCTTCCCGTGCCATGTCCCAAGCTCGACTGCCTTCACAAAAACTCTTTCTTCCTCTGAGTTGTGTGATTGGGTGCTCTGGATTATAGCAGTGGGAATGCTGAGATGGTCAACTGGATAGTGAGCCACTGAACAGATACCACTGGCTGGCTCCAAAATATGCTTGGGATTGGACATGTTGCCATAAGACAGAAAACTCTAGAGAAAATGGAAAGGTCTGGCGAAGACTGGGAGAAAAGCCAGTAGGAAGCATCATTATCAAACTTGACTGGGGATACGTTCTGTTGGAAATGCCCTTCAGACTCTTTGGGACCTGCCAAGCAGACAGCTGGACACTCGTGGGGATTTGGTGAAGAAGACCAAGCTGATCCCGGCATCTGGGGTTTCTTTCTCAAGCTTTCATCTTAAGCTTTTGGGTTTTGGGGTTTTTTTTTAGGTACTAGGATTGAAACCCAGGGGCATTCTACCTCCAAGCAACACCCCCAGCCCTATTTTTTATTCTTTACTTTGAAACAGTCTCACTGAGTTGCAAAGGGCCTCACTAAGTAACCGAGGCTGTCCATGAACCTTGATCCTCCTGTCTTAGCCCAGATCTTATATCTATCTTAAATTTTAAGAGCTTTTATTGTTTTAATGGTGATGTCACCCTAAGCCTAACATTATCCTGGCTCTTGGAACCTGCTGAGAACCTCCCAAGGAGTCATTCTGCTCCTGGTTCCTCCCTTCTTGCCAATGCAACCCCAGCCAAGGACATCCTCCCTCTACAGTTTCACCGTCTCGTCATAAATGTAGTCCCAGTACTTGGAAAGCTGAGAGAAGAGGATAACAGTTTGAGGCCAGCCTCAACAACTTAATGAGACCCTCAGCAACTTATTAAGACTCTGTTTCAAAAGTAAAGGTAAACCAGGTGTGGTGGTACATGCTTTGGAATCCCAGCACTTAGAAGACTGAGACAGGAGAATCATGGTTCATAGACAGCCTCCACTACTTAATGAAGCCCTTTGCTTCACTAAGTAGCTAAGACCCTGTTTCAAAATTTAAAAAAAAAAGGCTGGGAGTATAGCTCAGAGGTAGAATGCCCCTAGGTTCCATCCCCAGTACCGAAAAAAAAAAAAAAAAAAGTAAAGGTAAAAAGGCGCTGAGAGTACAGTTTAGAGATGGAACGCTCCTCATTTCTGAGGCTTGATTAAAAGCATTTAGAGGTGAGAGCAGTCACAGTCAGCCTTGAGTGACCAGGTAGAGGCAAGCTCACACAAGTAATGTCTTATGATGTGTTTCCTGCTTTTAAAACATAACACATGTTCTTATCATGGATCTTACATAGATTCTCACCAGATATGTAACAGGTTATTATTCCACATTTATAACTCAGGAAACTGGTGAAGAAATATTTACTAATTTATTTCCATCAAACAGCAAGATGATTACGAGACAGGCCTGAACAGCTTCTTCCCTGTAACTTGTGCCCTATTCAAGCTGTCAATCCACTCCCCGAGCAAAGTCCAGGGCCCCACATTGGATAGGGTGGCACCCAGGAGCCTTCAGAAAGAACCTGCCACTCTTCCTGGTGCAAATAAAGCAGACAGCAGCTGCCTGCAGCATCTACTACATCCTCCTAGAGGAACATCTGCAGCAGATGCCCAACTACTGCCTCCACCGCAGTCCAGTAAGTCAAGAACAGTAGTTCATGGCCCACATGAGCTATACCACTCTTTGGAATCTTTCCAAAAATGTTAGACTTAGAGTACCATAGTGGCACCTGAATACCCAGGTGTACAGCAGCCCAATTCACAGCAGTCACAATATGGAACCAGCCTAGGTGTCAGTCAACAGATGAATGAATAAAGGAAATGTGGTATATACACACAGTGGAATTTACTTAGCCATAAAGAAGAACAAAGTTATATCCTTTGAAGCCAGGCATGGGGTGCATGCTTGTAATCTCAGTACTTGGGAGGCTGAGACAGGAGGATGGCAGGTTCAGAGCCAGCCTTGGCAACTTAGCAAGGTTCTCAGCAACCTAGTGAGACCCTATTTCCGAATAAAAAGAAAAATCGGGCTGGGGGTGTAACATTGAGATAGAATGCCTCTGCGTTCAATCCTCAATGCAAACATAAAATAAAAACTTTAAAAAATGTCATTTGCAAGAAAATGACGGAACTGGGAAACATTACGCTAAGTGAGATTAGCCAGTCTCAGAGGAAAGAGAGACAAGTAGAATTGTGGGGAGGGGAAAAAGGAAGATTGAAGAAGAAAACAGGTAAAATAATGTATGTTCATATAGGAAGGCTTCACTGTGAATCTCACTAAGATGTATGGGGAGGCAGGAGGGGAAGGGGTGGGATATGGAGGGATGCACACCAAGTGCTGTGTGCATGTAGAAACGTGCCACTTTTATGTTGTATACTTAACACTATTTTTAAGAAGCAGTAAGTACTACAAACAGGGAAGAGGAGAGGGTGGCAGAGATTAGTTCTATTCTTCAGGCTCTCGAGGGTGCTGTGTGGTACCCTCCCTATCAAATCTCCATCCAAGCCACCTGTGTGGGTCCTCCCTAATTGGAGAGTGGTCTTTGCTAAAACAGATCAGATGACCTCTGCCACTGATTTAGGGAGTGTGCTCTCTCCCATTCCAATAATAAAAAAAAAAAGGACCAGAAACAAGGAATGCTGCCAAGCCAAGGGCCTAGTGGTGGGGAGGGCAGCCGCTGCGCCTGGGGCCTGGGGCAGTTCTGCACAGGCACAGGCTGTGGTCCAACAGCTCCGTGTATGGGTCTGCAGGCCCTCTGATGTTGGAGGTGTATGGTGGTGTAGATATAGTTTGGTTTCTGTCCTGCCCTGGGGAAGGAAGCGCCAGGTCTGCCTGCCTCTAGGATTGTGGAGGGCGAGCATCTGCAACAGGGGACTTCACTCACGCCAAAACACAGCTCCTGGCTATTACACTGTAAAGAACCCAGTTACCATGGGACCTCAAATATCTGCATGTCCTGAGCAGCCCACCCTGAGTGAGATCTTTGAAAACAGACCCTGAGCAAGACCTGAAGGCACAGTGAGCAGTATCAGCAGGAGGCCCAAGGCCATGTCACGCACGAGTTGTCCAGGCTGAAGGACGCCCCAGGAAAGGGAAGCTTCTACTTATTTATAAGGTGGGACAGGAGTAATTCTATCATCAGAGAAGTAGGGAAGCGTATGGGACTCTCCAGCCCCTTTCACTCCTTTGCCCAATTATGACTGTGAAGAGCTCTACAAGCACTCTGGCTTAAGCAGGAGGGAATGTGGATCTGCAGGTGACTGCTAAGGCTCAGAGGAGTCAGGCCAACAAGTGAGGAGAGCAGAATACCCACCACCTGCCTCCTTCTTGGAAGTTTCTGCTTAGATAGAAGGGCCACCAAATCCTAGTACTTGGGATGGGAGGATCTCAGGTTCCAGGCCAGCCCAGTAACTTAGTAAGTTCCTATTTCAAAGTGATGGGGTGCAGCTTGGAGGTAGAATGCCCTTGAGTTCAATCCCCAGGATCAAAGAGAGACAGAGAGAGGCTGCCTAGACCCAGGAGGTGCTAGCTCCCATCCACAGACAGTGGATCGGTTCTGGTGGCCGCAGGGCTAGCTGCTCAGCTTCCCTTGGGTAAGAGCTTCCTCTGAGCCACAAGGACCTGACTTCACTGTGACCATCCTTGGGCCACCTCTGACTAACAGCAGATTCATGGGGGAAGTGAACACCATCCCTGCCTAGTGTGGGCTACTGCCCAGGATTCACTTAATGTCCCCCCAAGCCAGAAGCTCACCCCAGGGTTACAGATCAAACTGCATGGCATTTCTTGATGGATCCAATGGGCTGAGTCCTTTGAATCTATGAGGAATTTTCTTTCCTTTTATAGCACATCTAGCATCTGGGGAAGTGGGGAGGTCTTGCTGATTCAGTTCCAGGAAGGAATTACTGCACCTATGATTCTGAGCTATCAATAAAAAAATTTTTTTAAATGCACTGTTTCAAGCTCTGATTAAAGAGACCTGACCTCAGAGTGGATTAGATTCACTAGCTGATCCTGCTTCCAGTCTTGATTGCATGCAAATCAGCCAGTTTCTCTCTCTTGGCCTACCCTTCTTCACACCTGTATGACTGCAGACTTGCAGGTCAGGACAGCCACTAAGGGCTTCCAGCATTCTCTAGACGTCTCGTCCTTAAATTGCCCAGCACCAGCCAGAGCTCAGGTGGCCCAGTCCACCTACCTCTGTGCCCATTAGCACCTTACATCTCACCTGCTGCAACAATGCCTTTGCTCTTTCCTGGAGACCTCCCTTCCCACTTCCAGAGTAGCAGGGACCAGCATATCCACCCCAATGGCACCTCCAGGAAGACAGGTGTCCTGGCCTGGCCAAGCCAGCCAGCCTTGACTTTAAACCAAAGGAGGGCTCTTTTATTAAGACTGACAGATCTTGTTTTCTGAAGAATGTGGAGCCATGAGGGAGAGGCATACTTTGGCTTTCATTGTAGAAGGGCTGGCTTCAAAGCACTCTTCTGATCTGGAAGTACACAGAGATGCTCTCCGTTGAAGAGATGCTAGAATTCTTATATAGCTGTGCTCTAATTCTACATTGCTTATTTAGATAAAATAAATGGAAACAGACAAAATAATGTTTGATTTTATTATTTTATTTCTCCTTTATTCCTCTGTACTGGTAATTGAACCAGGGACATTCTACCTCCAATCTATACCCCCACCCCTTTCATTTTTTTTATTTTGAAACAGAGTCTTGCTAAGTTGCTGAAGGTCTTACTACATTTCTGAAGTTGGACTTGAACGTGCAATCCTCCCTAGTACTGGAATAACAGGCGTGCACCCCCACACCCAGGTGATTTCATTATATTCTATTTCCACTCTTCCACAGATACAAAGCAGGCTCTGTCCAATAGGGAATTTGACAAGGCTTTGCCATATTTCCATGGTGATCCTCTGTTCAGATGTAGTATTAAATAGAAGAGGTTATTTATTAGGAATCTTTATTGTAAAGACAATGCATTTTAGATTAGGCACATAGAAGAGCAGCTCCTTGACACACTGACCTGGGAATGTCAGTTTTATCAACAGCACGTCAGATCCACCAAGCACCCTTCACCTCTGCACACCTGTGCTTGGAGGTCAAGCCCTCAGAGAGGCCAACCTGAATGGTTCTGCTGAAAAAAACCTCCACCATTTGCCTTACCCTGTTTGTTTTTCAGCCCACAGTCTTATCATCTTCCAGTGCTCTCCTTTACTTGCTAACCACTACTGTATTGGTAACCTGTAATACACAGAAATTAGAGTTCCAGTAGAAGACAGAACTCTGTGCTTCTACTCATTTACCCATATTAGAAACATGATAATATCTGTTTAGGGAAGAAAGTACATGTTCTAGATTGCTGCAATTTAGCTATATTTCTGTTCAGCAAATTTAAATCTTAAGGGTTTTTTTTATACTGAGGATCAAACCCAGGGGCATTCTACCACTGAACTATACTCTCAGACCCTTTATTTTTTATTTTGAATCAGAGACTCACTAGGTTTCTGAGCATATCATTAAGTTGCTGGGGCTAACCTCAAACCTGTGATCTTCCTGTCTCAGTTTCCCAAGTACTGGAGTTACAGGAGGGCACCACCATGCCTGGCCAAATTTGAAACTTTGTACTGAAAAATCTTTCATGTTTTCTTGATGATGTGCATCCTAACTGATTGTTCTTCCTTTTGCTATTTTTTAAATACTCAAGTGAAATATAAATGAATTTTCTGTAAAAATCAATAAGAAAATACTAACATTTGAGTTCACCCTGAAATATAACCACTATGAGAAAGTCTGCTATGTTGATGTCCAGAATCTTCTCTTCTGGTTTATAGACACAAAGATGGACCCGTTAGCCATGACTGTGGTGTTTTTAGGTACAAGTATCACATTGTGTGTACTCCACAACATACATGTTTCACCGAAGTAGAATAGACATAGTAGATGCCATAGGCCAACTTTGTTTTATAATTTCTATTTTTGGCGGTGCTGGAAATTTCACACATGCTTGGAAAATGCTCTGCCATGGAGCCACACCCCCACATCAAGGCTGAGTTGCAACAGAGAGCCGGCTGGTGTAGGCAGAAAGAGGAAAGCAATCCAGTTGTCCTCTTAGTGAAGGACGTTGACGGTCTGAATATCATCAAAGAGGCCTTTCTCTGTGCTTGCACTTGTAGTTCTTGGGAGTAAGTCCCAGGTAGTAGAACTTAAGGGCAGTAGACAGACATATTTTAAATTTTAATAATCATTGCATGAATGCCACCACGGGGCCAGTGCTGTCTACAGTCTCCTCGGCAGCACAAGAGAGAACTGCATCATGAGCCCCAGCTACTCAGACATTTGCAAATTTTATATGTTTAGTAAAACTTTTTTTATAATTTGTGTAAAATTTATAGTTTTATAATACTGGGCCCTCTACCATATAACCCCATATTCATTTAAGTTTTACTTTATGGACTTCATTAATTAATTCATTAGTTTTCTCCATAAAGACCATGGTTATTTTGGTTAGATGTTATTGTAGACACTTTGTAGTTACACTTAAGATTTGGAATGAAGCCTTTTTTCTGCATTCTGCTTCCTCTAAGTCCCTAGTTCCTTTTATGGACAACAAAAGCTAATACTAGTTTTTCCTTGCTGACTTTGATGTCTTCTTTTCAGAGTTTGTTCCCTATTTTTATTTGGCTTCCCAATTTAATGGCTTCTCTGAATTCTTTTCAGAGATTATTTATACAAATCAGTAAACACACACACACACACACACACACACACACACACACACACAGAGGTGCTTTGCACCTGTATTCCAGTACTTAGGAGGCTAAGACAGGAGGATTGCAGGTTTGAGGCCAGTCTTAACAACTTAGCAAGACACTGTTTCAAAATCAAATAAAAAAGGCTGGGAGTATAACTTGAAGATAGAATGTCTCTGGGTTCAATTCCCAGTAACACAAAAACAAATCAACAAAAAACATACACACACATATATCCACACAAATACTTAATTTTGAAAAAAGTAAGCAGTCAATATACTGGAGATAACACACAAGTAGTTGAAAACAAAGATGCCCAGCTTCAGTAATAATCAGAAAAGTGAACACTGAGGCCACTATTAGACATCATCAGATTGGCAAGTATTAAACAGAATCAAAATAGTAGGTTCAGTGGCACATACAGCATCCCAGTACTTTGAAGGCTGACACAGGAGGATCACAGGTTCAAGGCCCACCTTAGCAACTTAATGAGCCTGTTTCAAAATATAAAATAAAGCAGAGCTGGAGATGAAGCTCAAAAGTATAATGCCCCTAGGCTCAATCCCCAGGACCAAAACAAAACAAAGTATCACAATACTGAATACTGACAAGGATGCAGAGGGAAAAAAAAGCTCAGATGCTGCTATAAATTAAAGCACATGATGTACATAAAAAATATCGATGTCATCCACTAAGCCAAGCATGGGAGGGAGGGAAGGGGAGGAAATGGGATGGGAAAGGGATAGGAATTAATGGGGTGATGTGTGCATGTATATCTACACAAGTTTTTTATCCCATTAAGATGTATAAATTTAATGCACCAATAAAAAATAATTAATAAAAAAATAAAAAATAAAATAATTAATACAACTTTGAAACAATCCGGTAACTCCCATCAAAGTGGAAAACACTATCTCTTCAGAGTCTAGAAACACAGCCCAGGTTCACTCTGTCTGTGCAGACCACTCACAAGGATGCACATGTTGCGTTGTCCATACTAATGGACATAAATAAATGCCCTTCGGTATGGTCAGAGTGATATAGATTTAAATTAGAATATACAGTTAACTTGTGCAACCGATTTTAGCATGTTTAAATTACATAACCCCAATATGGAGTGAAAGTTTCAATGTTGCAGAAAGATCCCTTTGGGATGCCATCAAAGGCACAAGTTTCACAAAGCACGCAAAAGCCCTGTCATATATTGTTTATGTGTTGATATATGTCTGGAAAAATATGGGTCAGGATACCCTTCTGAATGAGGAGACAAGGGACTGGGGGTCATAAGGGAAGCCCAGAGGAGACTCTGCTTGGGCATGACTGCATTATCTTCTCAAAGGAACAAAAATCTGGAGAAATTTAGCAAAATGATAGTATCTGTTATACCTGGTATTATGTGTTAAATGTTAGCTCTAGTTTTACCTGCACCTTTTTGTCAGTGTGAAATACTTGGATGATCAAAAACAAAAAGAAGCCAGATGTGGCAACCCACAGCTGTAATCCCAGTACTTGGAAGACTGAGACAGGAGGACTTGCTGACTTGAGCTCAGCCTCAGCAACTTGAGACTCTCAGTAACTTAATGAGACCCTATTTTGCCAGGCGTGGTGGCGCACGCTTGTAATCCCCGCGCTTGGGAGGCAGAGACAGGAGGATTGCTCAGGTTCGAAGCCAGCCGCGCGCGCTAGTTTAGGAGACCCTGTTTCCAAATAAAAATGTAAAAATAGGTCTGGGAGTGTAGCCCGGAGGTAGAAGGGCTTCCAGGAACCCCAGTACCACCAAAAAAAAAAAAAAAAAAAATGAGATCCTATTTCCAAATAAAATAAAATAGGGCTGGGGGTGTAGCTTGGAGGCAGAATGCCACTGAATTTAATCTCAGTACCAACAAAACAAAACAAGTCAAAAGAATTTTTAAAGGATCTATAAAATTAATCACTATTGAAACAATAACCTGGCAGTAGCCTTCACATGCGAACTACTGCCGCAGTGTCTGTTGCTTTGGGATGATGTGTCTGGGGATCAGCTGTAAGGAAGGGCTGACAGTCTCACCAATTCCTGGTAAGCAGGGAGCTTATCTGTGTGTTTCTAGAACCAAAGAAGATGCCAATACAGATGTACTCTAGCTACATCTCTTATGAGTTTCACAATTCCTGTCAGTGGCCAAAAATAAAGTTGTACAGCCTGGAGATTCCTCTAAATGCTAAAAACAGAACTATCAGGTTCTCAGCAATCCCACTGCTGGGTATATATCCACAGCAGGTGAAATCATTCTATCAAGAGATTCCCATTCTCTCACAATCACTGCAGCACTATTCACAACAGCCAAGAAGTGGAATGAACCACAGTAGGCACCAGTGAATGGACGGGTACAGAATGTGCTGTGTGTATACAGCAGGATATTATTGAATGGATTCTGTCATTTGCAGTAGCATGGATGGAACTGGTGGTCATTATGTAAAATTAAATAATATAATTGTCTCACTCATTTGTGGAAACAAAAATTGATCTCACAGAAGTGCTGAGTTTAGTAATAATCACCAGGGCTGAAGAAGGACAGGAGGGAGAGGCAGTGGAGAAGAGGCTAAGTAAGCCCTTATCTCGCCTAAGACACAGAGGGAGGAGTCAGCTCTGGCTTCCTATAGCAGGGTGGGGTAACACTCTATGATATATTTCAAAATAACGAGGAAAATACAAAATTCCCAAAACATAGAAATAATTTATGTTTATGGGAAACACTTGTTACCCAATTTCATCATTATCCCAAATTACAATACTATACTTTATAAAGATATAAAAATATGATATCTCAATTAAAATTTTGAAAAAAGAAGTCAGGCACAGTGGCATGTGCCTATAGTCCCAGTACTTGGGAGGCTGAATTAGGAGGATTGCAGGTTCAAGACCAACCTCAGCTACTTAGTGAGACCCTATTTCAAAATAAAAATGTATATAAAAAGACGAGTTTATAACTCAGAGATTGACTACCCCTGGGTTTGATCCCAATAATAATAAAAATTAATAACTAAATCAAATTCTCTCGACATTTTTGAATTTTATTAAAAAGCTCGATAGAGATGTATACAGCAAAAGTAGTTCCTTCCCACAATGTCATGACACTCAAGTATGTCAGTAGAATCACCATTCAGTAGAATCAGTACTTTGTTTCTAAGTCTTCACCCACAAAGCAAAGCCTTCCATCTCTATCAACTTCTCAGTAATCGGGTGGAAGGCGTGTTATAAGGTGTTCTTGACCTAGACCTGTCACCTTCTGTTCTGCCCCTACCCCCCATGGCGACGGTGGTAGTGACTGTTTTGTACAGGAAGCGGCTGCTTGCCTGGCTCCTCTGGCTGGATCAGAAGTGGGCAACTAACAAAGTTGGGTCAATTAGCATTCTTCTCTGAGATTTTTTTTCCTTTTTTTTTTAATTGGTGCACTGTATTCATACATCATAGTGGGATACAAAATTTGTAGACATACATGCACACATCGCCCAGTAAGCCCCCACCCGATCCCCACCCCATTCTCTCCCCATCCCTCCCTCCCATGCTTGGCTTAGTGGTTGACATCTAGTATTATAGCAATTTATCCAAAATTAAAAATGATAATCTCACATAACAGTTTCATTTGTCTGATACCAAGCTTTTGATGACTTAAAGAAAACATTTCAATATTTCTTTTTACTTTCTTTCTTACCAGAGAATATTTTTTTTCTATTTTTTAGGTGAAACTATCATATATTTATATATTTATTTTTCAGAAAAAAAAATCTATCCTAATATGGAATATGGACTCTAGATACCCAAAACGATCTTGAAAAAGAACAAAGCTAGAAGATGTATATTTTCTGATTTCAAACCATATAAAGCTACAATAATTGAAACAGTGTAGTACTATTCTAAAGGCAGATATATAAACCATTGGAGTTAAATAAAAGCCTAGAGCTAAATTCTTCCCTATATTGTCAATTTATTTTTGACAAGGTTTCCACGAACATTTGGTGGTGGAAATAATAATCTTTTAACTAAATATTGTTGAAACATAATAATTACATGGAAAAGAATAAAGTTGGACCCTTACCTAATCCCATATACAAATATTAACTCAAAATAGATAAAAGACCTAAATATAAATCTTAAGACTATAAACTTTTAGGAGAAAATCTGGGTCATAAAACCTCACAACACTGAAATTGGCAGTGATTTCTTGGATATGATTTCAATGGCACAGGCAACAGAAGAGTATACAAACTCGCTAAAAAAAAAAAAAATTGTATATCCAAAGACAATGTAAACAGAGTTAACAGTTACTAATAGAATGGGATAAAATATTTCCAAATGCTATATCTGAAGGTATATTAATATTCCAACTAGAAATCCTAAAAATTAACAACAATAAAGGCAAACAATACCATTTAGAGATAGGTAAAAGACTAACATAAGTAATGAATCTCCACAGATAACCAATCTTAGTTGACTGTTGGATGGAAACTCTTGTTTCTCTGGTTCTGGTGTGTGTTACCTATTTCTTCTTTGTAGTTAATCTCTTTGAGTATTTTCTCTAGTGCTGGTTTTGAAGACAAAAATTCCTTCAGTTTCTGTTTGTCATGGAAGCTTCTTATTTCCCCATCTAATTTGATAGAAAGTTTTTCTGGGTAGGAAATTTTTGGCTGGAAGTTGTTTTCTTTCAGAGTTTGGAATATGTTACTTCAAGCCCTTCTGGCTCTCATGACTTGGTTTGGGAAGTCTGGAGTGATTCTAATTGGCTTGCCTCTGAATGTCACTTGGCCCTTTGTTTTTGTTGCCTTTAAGATTCTCTGCTTGGCTTCCACATTGGTCATTTTGACAATTATGTGGCATGGGGATCCTCTTCTCCGATCCTGTCTAAAGGGAGTTCTATAAGTTTCCTGGACCTGTGTATCAACCTCTTGCTCTATGTTTGGAAAATTTTCTGCTATTACTTCCTTGAAGAGATTGTTGATCCCTTTGGTTTCACTTTCTTTTCCCTCCTCTATTCCAATTATTCTTAGGTTAGCTCTCTTAAAATGGGCCCATATTTCTTCAATATCAGATTCCTGCTGTCGGATATTTTTTCCTAGATTAGAAACTATGCGTTCATTTTTGGAATGATCATCTTCTAAGAGTGAGATTCTGTTCTCCATGTGGTCTAATCGGTTGTTTGTGCTTTGAATTGCGGCCTTTACTTCATTAATTGCATCTTTTTTCTCTTTTTGGCTCTCTCTGAGTTCTTTTCAAAGCACCTCTATTATTTCTACAGTTATTTTCCTGATTTGATCTTCTAGAAATCTCTGATTTTCTGTTTTATCGGGCTCTGATGTTGTGGGGTTGTGGGCATTCATTGCTCCAGTATTATTCCTCTTTCCCATGATTTAGGAAGTTTGTGCCTTCTCTGGGTTCTTCCCTTGGGTCACTATGACTTCACTTAAGGTGTTCTGGATCTCGAGTCTGTAGTATCTCAGACCCCACTACTCCTTTACTGGGTTGTATCACAGAGTCTCCGACCTAGAGAGTCAATAGAGGCTGCTTTAGACTGTGGGTGGTGCCAGGTTGCACGTTCTCCTATGGTGTGATATCTCTGCCACCGCCCCTCCCCCACTGGGTCAAGTCCCAGGGAGTACAGTACTGGGATTTCTCCTCTGTGGCCCGCAATTTGACTCACTGTTCTTGAGTACGCAGATGTAGCTGTACTGGATTCGCTGAATTCGCTGCTGCTGCCGCTGGTGGCAATATGGCGCCGCTGTTACACCCTCGGCCGTGGGGCTGGTGTTTTTCTTCTTGGTTTTGATTTCCACTCTGAATCCCTGCAGCGTGTGCTGAGCTCAGCCACTGGGAGCTTTAGATGCTCTCTGCGCCGAAAAATCCCGCCTGGCTGTTCCGCAGCGGCTCACCTCGGCTTGCTGTAGCCGTCCGGTGAAGTTGCCGCTGCTCCCGGCAGTATGGCGCTGCTGCCGCAGTCTCGGGCGTGAGGCCGGTGTATCTCCTCTGTGGCTCTGAGCTCTGTTCTCAGTCCAATTTCTCTCTGGAGCCTGGTGATTTTTTTGTTTCTCTGGTGATGGTGTTTTCTGGCGATGAAAGGCGTTGATTTTGTGGTAATGGAAATTAGTTGTTAGCGGGGCTCTTAAGCCCCGCTTTTCTCGGTCGCCATCTTCCCGGAAGTGTCCTGGTCTTTTAATTGTTTATTCTAATATTCAAATATAAAATTCTTTGGTTTTCAAATTCTCTATTTCCACATAACATTTGCTAGGAATTTTTTTCCCACACTCTCCTCTGGATGGATTCTGAGCTTCCATTTTTCTGCTCTTTCTGATGTTGATTTTAGAAAAATTGAGGTTCAAAAAAAAAAACACCATTTAGGTCCTCAACTTTCCAAATGAATTAACTGTGGGCAATTGGGATCTGACTACACAATGCTGTGTTGAAGTCCCAAAAAATCTTAATTCTTCCCCTAAAGTTCTTTTTCAATATATTAGGACATCAGTGCTGAACACCTGCTGAGATGGCTTAAGGAATACCTAGCCCTTGTATTGAAAAACATGAAGTGTAAATTAATCCAACATCAGATACTCATTCTTAGTTACCTGGCATCATATGTATAAAAACGCAAAGCACATGGAAGTAACTGATAGAATTCTAAACACAGTTAACCTACCAACACTCAGCCAAGAGGATATAGCAAGCCAAAACCAACCAATAGCAACCAAAGAAATAGAAATGGCAATAAAAATTCTTCCACCAAAGAAAAGTCCAGGCCCAGATGGGTTCCCAGCTGAATTCTACAAAACCTCCAGTGAACAACTAATACCAATACGTCATAACTTGTTCCAGGAAATTAAAAGAGATGGAACTCTCCCAAATTCCTTCTATGAGGCCAGTATCACATTAATCCCCAAACCAAATAAACATACCTCAAGAAAGGAAAACTATAGACCAATATCCTCAATGAACATAGATGCAAAAATTCTAAACAAAATACTAGCTATACACATTCAAAACTATATCAAGAGAATAATACATCATGACCAAGTTGGGTTCATCCCAGAAAAAAAAGGCTGGTTCAATGCAAATCAATACATGTTATTCACCACATAAATAGAACCAAGAACAAAAACCACATCATCATAGCAATAGATGCTGAAAAAGCATCGACAAAATCCAACACCCATTTATGTTAAAAACACTGCAGAAAATTGGGAAAGAAGGAACGTACTTCAACATCATTAAGGCAATATACTGTAAACCCAAAGCCAACATCATATTGAATGGGGAAAGACTGCAAGAATTTCCTCTAAGGTCAGGAACAAGACAAGGATGCCCACTATCACCACTCCTTTCCAACATAGTCCTTGAGACTCTTGCCGCAGCAATAAGACAAGAGAAGGAAATCAAAGAAATTCACATAGGAAGAGAGGAATTAAAATTATCCTTATTTACAGACGACATGATCCTTTATCTGGAAGACCCAAAGAACTCAACCAAAAGACTTCTGGAGCTGATTGACAAATTCAGCAAAGTTTCAGGATACAAAATCAACCTAAAAAAATCAAGTGGCTTTTCTTTATGCCAACAATGAATCCACAATGAAAGAAACAAAGAAAACAATTCCATTCACTATAACCTCAAAACCAATAAAATACCTAGGAATTAACCTAACCCAAGATGTAAAAGATCTCTACAACAAATACTATAAAACATTAAAGAAAGAAATTGAAGAAGACCTTGGAAGATGGAAAGATCTCCCATGGTCATGGATAGGCAGAATAAATATCATCAAAATGGCCATTCTGCCAAAACTGATCAATAGATTCAATGCAATTCCCATTAAAATACCAGCAAAATTCTTCAGAGACCTAGAAAAATCAATCATGAACTTTATATGAGAAAGAAAAGACTCAGAATAGCCAAAGCAATTCTCAGAAATAAGAAACATGCAGGAGGCATCACAATCCCAGACTTCAAATTATACTATAGAGCAATAGGAGTAAAAACAGCATGGTACTGGCACAATAACAGATATACTGACCAGTGGATTAGAATAGAAGATACAGAAACAAACCCACACATCTTTAGTCAATTAATCTTTGACAAAGGGGCCAAACACATACGCTGGAGAAAAGACAGCCTTTTCAACAAATGGTCCTGGGAGAACTGGATAACCATTTGTAAAAAGATGAATCTAAACCCCTATATCTCACCATGCACAGGAATCAACTCAAGATGGATCAAAGACTTAGAAATTAGACCTGAGACTGTGAAGTTAGTAGAGGAGAGCATAGGTTCAACACTACAACATATTGGCACAGGCAGTAACTTTCTCAACAAAACCTCCAAAGCTCAGGATATTAAAGCAAGAATTAACAAGTGGGATAGCATCAAACTAAAAAGTTTCTTTTCATCAAAGGAAACTATCAATAACCTAAAGAGGAAGCCTACAAAATGGGAAAAGATCTTTATCAGCCACCACTCTGATAGGGGGCTAATATCCAGAATATATAAAGAGCTCAAAAGACTCTACACTAGCAAAACAAACAACCCAATCAAGAAATGGGCAAATGAACTAAATAGACACTTCACAAAAGAAGAGATACAAAGGGCCAATAGATACATGAAAAGATGTTCTTCATCACTGGCCATCAGGGAGATGCAAATCAAAACTACACTGAGATTCCATCTAACCCCAGTCAGAGTGGCAAGCATAAAGAAATCAAACAACAACAAATGCTGGTGAGGATGTGGGGAAAGAGGAACTCTTTTACACTGTTGGTGGGAATGCAAACTAGTTCAGCCACTATGGAGATCTGTGTGGAGATTCCTAAGAAAGCTAGGAATAGATCCACCATACGATCCAGCTCTACCACTCCTGGGTAAATTTCCAAAAGGGTTGAATTCAGAGAACTATAGCAACATATGCATACCTATGTCCATAGCAGCACAATTTGTAATAGCTAAAATATGGAACCTACCCAGGTCTCCTTCAACAGATGAATGGATTGCAAAACTCTGGGAAATACACATAATGGAATTCTACTCAGCCATAAAAAAGAACAAAATCATATCATTTGCAAGAAGATGGAAAGTCCTGGAGAACATTATGTTAAGTGAGATCAGCCAAACACAGAAGGAGAAGGTACATATGTTCCCTCTAATATGCCCAAACTAGGGAATGTAGAGGATACCAGTGGTACTCCAAGTAATGGAGGGGAAATACCAGCAAAGCTTGAATGGAAAGATAGGGGAGGAGGAAGAATGAACTTGATTAATGAGGGTCTACATCCGAATATGTGTAAAATTATGAATATGGCATGGTTACCCTAGACAATCATTGGTGGGAGGGGGGAAGGGAAAACAGGGGCGGGGAGTGAGAGGGCACCAAGTATAGTTTAAATGTATAACCACTTATGTTCAATAAAGAAAAAAAAATTTTTTTAAATAAAAAGCAGACACAAAAATTAAGAAACTCATGCCTATAAAAATACAATAGAACCATTTCAACTTGGCGTGGTGGCGCACGCTTATAATCCCAGCACTCGGGAGGCTGAGACCGGAGGATTGCAGTTCACAGACAGCCTCAGCTACTTAATGAGGCTCTCTGTAACTTAGTGAGATCCTGTTTCAAAATCAAAAATAGGGCAGAAGGTGTAGCTTGGAGGTCGAATGCCCCTGGGTTCCACCCCTAGACCTGAAAAAAATACAATAGAACCATTTCTATATATTGACATTGCTTACAATGTGGTATAAATTCCATAAATGAGGGTAGACCTTGATTGGCAGGCCTCAATTTTACTATCTAGTTTCATTTCCACTACAATGATAACTGGATTCATGGTAGCAGTAGGGAGGAGGGAATCAACAAGAACAAAAAAATTAGAACATGTATCACAGACAGAAGCACAGAATGCTAAAATCAGGACTTTCCTGGCAGCTTGAGGTGCCACCATACAGGAATCATTTATTGGTGTGGCCTTTGGTTTAGTGTGTGAAGGCTTATATAACTGGGTGGGGGAGCCACAGGATGCAAATTTTCACAAATGAAAAATGCATAGTAATGAGGCTCATTCTGTGCTCCAGTGGCCATTAGTTAACTCCATGTTTAGCTAAGCGACAAGTGACACTATAGGTATATTACTGATCAATAACAGAAGGCAGAGTCAGGGGTGCCTCCTTTATTCCAGTTTAAAATACCCCAAGGTGTGTGTTTTGAAGAGAAGAAGTGCTAATCACAGACAATTCATGGGAGGGATCTCTGGAAGGCAGCTTTGAGGCCTAGAAGCCATAGGGAGCGTAGGATTTTATAAATGCGGGAGAAGAATGATTGCAATCCCCCTACTGAGCCCATTATATGTGTCAGAACTCTGGAAATTTGAGGAAAGTGATTTAACGCTTGAGTTAGTGACTGCCAAGAACAAATGTGTCACGTTTCTCACAGGACTCAGGGAACTGTCACAAGGGCCAGCAGCAGCCAATCCACAGCCCACAGAGAGGGCAGGCCCAGGCCAAGTCCAAAAGGCATTTGAGGAAGCCACAGAAGCTGTGCTCAAGGGAACCCTCCATATCACCGAAGGGTGCTACCGGCAGGGAGCCCCACAGTCTCCATTTGGTTTAGAGTTGCTTGGTCCATAGTTGTTGGCAGACTCCTGTGGCTATGGAACTCACAAGCAATAAGGGGCATGCAGGCAAAAATGACTACTACTCTGCCTGCAAATATCAAAGCAATGGCCTACTGGTCAGGTCTACCTAGCATTTGCTCATAAGAGTTCCAAGAGCATGTGCAACCTCAGTCATCTGTGGAAATTCACATCGCTACCCACCCCTGGCCCTGTGAAGCCTTGCTTGGACGGAGATAAAGTTACATGCAGTAAGGTACTTGGGGATCTTTACACTGCTTTGGTAAGCTCTGTTCTTTCTTGAATTCTGACCACTTGACTTTCTCTGCCAGCCTGGGAAGGAGGACAGGGGGAAAATATACCAAAAAGATTGTGTATGTGTGGAGTACTGGGGATTGAAGCCAGGGGCATTTTGAAACAGGGAGGGTCTCACTAAGTTACAGTGGACTGTCCTTGAACCTATGATCCTCCAGTCTCAGCCTCCAAAGTACTGGGATTACAAGCATGAGCTACCAAACCCAGCTGTTTCTTTAAAGTGCCCCTTCTTGTGATCTAGAGTAGCCACTGGAATTTCTACCTCTCTCCTGACTCTGATAATCCCAGCAACTTGCTCGTTCCCTTGCAGAACATCAGTGTTTCGTGTTTTCCAGGCAGCATTTTTCTCCATATTGTTTTAGACACGGTGCCATTATAATCACTCGCAATTGACCAGTAATTGTTACAGAAGCAGGCCTCCCTCTGCCAGTGCCACCCAGATGCTGGACTACACCCAGCTGAGTGCAATAAGTTCCAGAATCCAATCAAAGCTAAGCTCCATCAGTATCCAGGTTTCTCATTAGGAAGTAGAGCCAACGCTTGCTTCCATGTGCCACCTCCCTCCTCGGAGCACACACAAAGGCTCTGCATTTGAGTTGTGATTCAGGTCCCCGAAATAACTCCATAGGGAAACTGGAAAGAGACTCAGCCATGATCATTATTCAGATTTGTACATCTTATTTTTGCAACTGAATTTTTTTTTTTAGTAGTAGGTATTGAGCCCAGGGTCATTCTACCTGAGTTATACTCCCGCCTTCTGCTACTTTTCGTATTTTGAAATAGGCCTTACTGAGTTGCTGAGAGCCTTGCTAAGTTTCTGAGTCTGGCCCTGAACCTGCAATCCTCTTGTTTCAACCTCCCAAGTACTGGGATTACAGGCATGTACTTCCATGGCTGGCTTGTGACTAGCTTTTCAACTGACATGGATATGGGTGTCCATAGCCCATCTGGAAAATGGGAATAGTAACATTTTTTTTCCTACTCCAGAAAACAAAGCTATGTTGCATCCTATCACCTTTGCCAAGTGAGAATGACCCAGGAAGGACAGCTCTGCCTGAGTTATTCATACTACTTTTGTTTTTTTTAATTAAATTTAAATCACACAAGGAAGATACATACAGATAATTCTGCACTAATTAGGCTTCAGTCTTTTGTCTTCTAAGTTATTGAAAAACAAATAAGGTAGAATAATATAGAATGAGAACTTATTAAAAGGGTGGTCTTGGCCAAATTATACAACCTGCTCTATATAAAACGAGAGTGATGAGACAAAGACCCTCATCACCTGGTGACAAGACTTTGACACAGTAGCTGCTCAGTGTAGCTTTGCCTGATTCAACCTTCTACTCATCTACTAGTAATGATTGTGATAGTAATAAGTTGAATTTATTCTCTGCTATTGGCAAATAAAATCATGGCTGTGTATCACACCCACATCCACAATTTAGCACGATATTTACCCACACACACACACACACACGCACACACACTCCAGAATTTGCAAAATCCTTAGAATTGTTTAATTACCATGTAAGTGCCCTCTCGGCACTTGAGTGTGGTTTAGCAAGACCTCAAAGCATGGGCTCACGAGCGCCGAGATCTCCAGCGTACTGGGCACTATACTATCCCAGGCATGTGTGACTTTATACATACCTGAGAATGATGACAGCTGAGAAAACCAAGGAACAGATGGGATCTTTGAGGATTAAGTGAACAATGCAGTGGCACATGCAGACCCATGTTTATGGCAGCAGCATCCACAAGGGCCAAACTTAAGAAAACGTATGTATATGCAGTAGAGCTGTGCTCAGTCATAAAGAACAAAATGATTCCCTTTGCAGAATAATGGATGGAACTAGGGAATATTATTTTAAGTGAGATTATCCAGTTTCAGAGAGTCAAGGACTGTATGTTTTCTCTCATATGGGGAAGCTAGAGAGAAAATATGAAACAAACGGGACTTATAAATACGGAAAGAGACCAGTAGAATAGTGGAAGGAGATTTGGAAAGAACAGGAGGCTTGAAGAAGGAAACAGTTCAAATAATGTTATGTCTATAGGTGAAAATATCACTACCAATGTCACTAATGTGTACAGGAAGGGAGAAGGGGGAGTAGGTGGGATGCTGGAGAAACACACCAAGTGCTGTGTGCATGTGTGAATGTGTCACTCTGAACATCACTATGATGTGTAACTACAACGCACCAATAAAAGTATTTTAAAAGATGCTGGCCTTGGAGGGACAACTTGTAGTTCAATTATTCCAGTAATAAATGCCAGTGTCTTCCAGCAAGTGGACCGAGTGTGGATGAGTGTCTGGCTTCCTGCTAATAAACAGGGAAGTTTTAGTCCCTGGGGTGAAGATGTGCCATAGGTGTCTGCTGGTGCTGGCGCCCCCGTTTCTCCAGTCATTCACATTGAAACTTGGGGAAGGGACGGTTCATAAAACACAACTTCCCTTTTCACATTTCCTTGCTTCTCTAATGTCACCTTTTTCACTCTAATATTAATTTATATCAGTTTATTTTTGAATTTGCTATTAATTTTTCTTTGTTTTACATGGCTATTTCAATGACTAAAAATAGAACTTTTTAGAGGAATGTTGCGTGTGTGTGTGTGTGTGTGTGTGTGTGTTTCTGCATCTATATTTCTGCATATGAATGTTTCTGTGTAGAAATTTTGGGTATACTGCTATGTGTGCACATTTCTTTTTGTGTATTTCTGGATGTGTTTCTACATGTATGTCTGTGTGTTTCCGCTCTTGCCTGCATATTTCTCTGTATTTCCACGTGTGTGTTTTTGTGTGTATTGTTTACATGTGTGTATGTGTGTGTGCAGTGAGAGTAGTATGTGAGTGTGGGATCTAGCAGATCCAAATGTGCACATCTGTGATGGGGAGGGCTCTTCCTAGACATGTCCCTTGGGTATGTAAAATCTAGTACTCTCTAAGGAAACCAAGACGGATTGAATCCAAAATTCAAACCCTATTTCTATTAATGCTTCCCCTGAGACATAAAGAGTTCACAAAATATCCCTTTCTGTATTCTAAAGGATGAGCTACCTTCTTTCCTGTCTAATGGTGGGTTTGCTAGCAAGCATTTGTGCTGTGCCATGGAGTGCAAGCATCCACTCCAAGGATTTTTTGTTTTGCAAATGACTGAGTATGATCAATTCCTGATCATCTCAGAATTTGTACTGAACCATGAGCAGCAAGTATTTTAAAAAGGATCTTAAAATACGCATTTGCCCCAGGATCCAGAAATTTTATACCATTTTCTTTATGTGTCTAGTAGCTTAATATTTCCTTTATGTTAATAGGTGAGCTCATTATTCTTGTTATCTTCATTTAATGTTCTAAGGAGCCAGGTGAGAGGATTTGTGGGTTTAATGATCACTGGCATAAAGAACACATGAGGGTCACTCAGGACATGCCATCCCTTTCAAGGCATTTTGCCAAAAGAGCCTAGAGTTAATTAATTAATACTGGGAAATCCCCTGCCAGTCCCAGCTTTGCAAGATGAAAAAAATAATAATGAACCTTCTAGGCTATAGGCCAACACACCTCTTCTATAAAAATTAAAAGCAGAACTCTAATATCAAACATCCTTTCTCACATAGTCAGATGGTAGCTAATATAGAATTAATTACAGGGGATAAAGTAAAAATAAATGGTTGACCCAGTCGCTTCTCAATGTAGTGCATGGTGTCCCCATCATTCTCCATCGTAAGTCAGA
Organism: Muscardinus avellanarius; assembly: GCF_963383645.1. Taxonomy (NCBI): domain Eukaryota; kingdom Metazoa; phylum Chordata; class Mammalia; order Rodentia; family Gliridae; genus Muscardinus; species Muscardinus avellanarius. The sequence goes on along the minus strand of NC_137789.1, from coordinate 84,930,663 downwards.
TTACCTTGACTTATGTTGGAGTTGATATCGAAACAGTACAGCTTTCCTGGATTGGGATGTCACATCACATTTGACACACAGGTGACTGGGCGTGCCCCGCACTCTCCTAGTAGGTAAGGGCGTGAGTAGGGAAGTGTGCCTGGTTTTGCCTTGTGGGAACACCAGCAGGGCAGTGGGCAGACAATCGGAAGGGACCAAACAGCGACATTTTTCTCACCTGCTCCTACAAGCCATATTTGTGTGTGAATCTTGACATGCACATACAGAAAGGAAAGACAAAGAGGAAGAGAGCAACTAGGAAACAGAGAGGGACAAAAGAGGGCCACAGAGGCGAGGCAGAGAGATGGAAAAACAGAGAGACCGCCAGGCAGAGGCAAGAGGAATGGAATGAGCAAGGAAAGGCAAGCACTTCCTGGTTAGCTTGCTCCTCTCTGATTGGCTGCTGGCAGAGGACAGTTTCCCTGGCTGCAGTTGCTGTGCAACTGCTTCCTGCAATTAACTATTTACTTTTTCTGGTCCTCCCCTCCATTAACCTCTTGTTTGCCAAGCCATCTGGGGAGCTGAGACCTTGGCTAAAGGACGTAAGTTTATACTACTAACACTGTATATCTTTAACCTGTACCCACTTGAAGCTCAGAAATATGCATATAATAAACATAAGTTAATATCTTTTAAGTATGCACATTTATATATTTTAAGTATGCTTATATTTTATAAATTTATATTTATAAGTAAATTCATAGATTTATGTTAATATTACTTTTACTTATGAGTAATATTTGCATTACATAATACATACAGAAATAAATATGTACACACATAAAATTTTCCTAAATTATTTTAAGGTCCATGTGAATACAACATAGATCAAGAGGTCACATCCAGATCACTGTACACACCTACGCATACACATACACAAGTCACCAAGTATTAATACATGCAGCCTCACTCTGAGATGAGAAATAGCTCAGGGCTGGCATCATTTGGGGTATACCATTTACATCTACATGTATAATAAAACCGGCCAAGTGGCTGAAAAATTATAGCTACATAATAAATGTAGGGAGTGGGTGGATGATGTCCACATGTCATTGTAACTGCTGATATTTTTGACTGGACTGTGCAACAGGTCCCTCATGGGAAGCCAGTGTAGGTCTTCAGGTGAAAGGCCACCAGGAGGCGGACATGAGGGCCAGAATCCTATGCAGGGTGAGAAGCTGGCTTAAAGTATCTGTCTTTATTATCTAAAATAGTCGCCATCCCCAAATCTGCTCCTATTTAGCAGTATCAGTGAATATTTGGGAGGGTAGAGGAAATGAGAAAAGTTTCTTCTTAATATATTCCAACATCAGAACCACCAAAAATATGTTAACAAATTTTTAAAATAATTCTACGTTAGAAAGTATATGAAATATACATGTGTGTGTACAAAATGAATATATATGATACATATAACCAAAGGAAAAGCATAGCCACTTATTGCTGCATACTATATATGAAATTTTGAATAAATATGCAATGCAACCTGAATGGTAATCAGAGTCAATTTGCTATTTTGGAGAAATAATATTTCTTAGCGGGTCCTTGGTTAAAGATATTTGAGTGATTGATCATAATTTTAAGCATGGACCCACTTGTACTATTATATTTTTTCTTTTAATTTCTAAGATCACAAAATTTTCCCTAAGAAACATTTTGAAATCCCTACATTTTGCTCAGGGTTTCTTTCAGGAGACAGTCACCGCTTTAGTAATTCAAGAGATGAGAATTTGTGGGGTGTGATGGTCCACGCTTATAATCCCCGCGTTTGGGAGGCTGAGACAGGAGGATCGCACAGGTTCGAAGCCAGCCTCAGCCACTGAGTGAGGCTCTCAGCAACTTAGTGAGACTCTGTTTCAAAATAAAGTATAAAATAGGTCTGAGGGTATAGCCCCCCAGGTAGAAACCCCCTTGGGTTCCACCCACCAGTATCACACACAAAAAAAATTGGGGGATTGTAGAAGCTGAGTGTTGTTGGATAAGTCAGAGCAGGCCTGAGGGCTCCTTCCATTAACAAGAGATGAGAATTCACTTAAAAGCATATTTACTCAGATACAGAATTCATTCATTTTTATTGCTACTAGAAAGCATGGTAAAACAATTATACTTCTACTTTAACAAAAAACATCCACTGGAGTTTACTTTTTATTAAAAAATTCAGTAGGCTACCTATGTGCTAGGTACATAGTACTGATCATTCAATAGCCCTAAATGACCTTTATATTATTACCACTTTTCAAACAAGGAGACTGGATCTCAGCAAGATGGGATTATTTGTTCCAAAACATAGGATAATATGTGAGCTACAAAGACAGAATTCAGTCCCAGGACTGTCTGGGACTGTCTAGACTCTAAGTTCTCCCCTGAACTTAGAGTCTTAAAGTTCATCATGCTGAATTCCACCCTGCTCAGGCCAGAGGAGACAGCTACCACTGAGGTAAGGCATTGCTGTGCTATGTAGAGTAACAAGTGGATTTGAAATATCAGGCAGGAAATTCTGCAACTAGATTATCCTAAAGGTTTCTCAAGGGAATTTTTTCTACATTTCTTTGAATAACTATTAATTAATAATTCTACCAGAATAAGACTTGCAAAGGGATTTCTATTAAGAAAAAAAGTTAAATAGAAGAGACAAGTGGCTAGAGAGTACACCACTGAGAATTCTTTAAAGAAAGCCACAAGCTTTGGGGGGGGGGGGCGCCTGTATTTTAGTCAGACTTTTCTTAACTAGGAAGCTGCCATGAGTTCTGCTAAAAGGAGAAAGGAGGACATTATTTGAAAGAGAAGAAAGAAAAGAACTCAGAGAACAATAACAGTCTTGAAAAGAGCCGACTGCAGGAATAGACAATGCTTAAAGTGAGCTCAAAGAAAAGAATTCAGGAGAGGGGAGGGGAAAAAAGAAAAACCTTGTTCCAGAAAAAGAGGGGAGAAGCACTCTCATCTAGTTCTTTCCTTAGCATTTGATAAACTTTGAAACTGAACTTACTTCCTCATAAAATGGTTGTCTGCAGTAGGTAAAGTCTTTGCATCCTGACAAAGTATGAATCCTTTGCTACTACTTGTTCCCAGTAAACAGAGTAACTTATTTCTACATTTACTGATTGTTAGTAATGGCGCCAGGGCATGGTCTTTAACAGAACAAATTGGACAGTTTCTGCAGAGCCTTGAAGAAAACTGAGGGCTCCTTTTCTGTGAAGAGAGCTGTTTCCAGAAAGCGGGTCTGTCCCATCCCAAGAAGGACCTGCCACATGCCACACCCAGAACCCAGTCCATTAGCTCCCACACAAGGCAGTGACAATGGCATCTGGAGACAGATAAACTGTACATTTAAAATGTTGTTCCATCTTCTCTGCATGCTATCTGGTGTCACAGAATACCTAGTTTAGTTTAAATAATTTGCATCCTTCTTCTACACTTAAGCCAATAAATATTTACTAATTTCTTCTTGCATCCTTCATTCTCTGATTCAGTAAATACACAGATAAATTAAAACATTTTCACTAAAAACATCACAGTCGATAAGCTCTGTTTTTTAACTTTCGCTTGTTTTAATACGGTCCGGTTTAAAATGTGATGGTGAGATATTTCACCTGATCCACACTGTTCTTTAAAGTATATATTTGGCTAAAAAGGAAGGCACCCAAATGTATAACTCACTTTAAAAGTTTTCTACAGGACAATAATTCTTCTTAGAGATCTGGATAATGGAATTATACCACAAGGAAATTTAAATGTAGCAATGACATAAACATATACTTAATTTGGATTTAGTTTCCTTTTTCCTGGTCTGTTGGAAATTTTTCTGGAAAATATCTTGCCCTCTTTGTTTTGCTTTGTTGATACTAGGGATGGAACCCAGGAACATTCTGCCTCTGGGCTATACCCTAGTCCTTTTTATTTTTTATTGTAAAACAGATCCTGCTAAGTCACTGAGTATTGTCTTGCTACATTGCTGAGGCTCTCCTGTGATCCTCCTATCTCAGCCTCCCAACTCTTTTGCCTCATTTTTAAGGTTTTGTTGAAATATGATTCCAAAAGAAGAACTATCCTGTGTTTCAGAAGCAAGCTGAATATTCTGCCTTCCAAAGGGAGCTGTGAAGATCATGTCTTCTCCTCATTGGCTCTGTTTCACTCCGTTGGTTGTTATGGTTCCGAGGTTTGTATCACAAAGGCCATCCTGCTCTCTGTCCCTAGTTTTCTTCAGCAACTAGGAAAAAGCACCAAATACACATCTACCAACTCCCCTCCCACTCCTAACCCACTGCATCTTTACCCCGCTAGCCCTTCCAGGATTTTTTTCTCCTCCTAAAAGTTGTAACAGACATTAAAATGTTGCCACAACATGTTGGAAAAATAACAGAATTACAGTATTTGGAAATAGTTTCTTAAGAGTTAAATTGTCCATCTCAAATTTCTCTGATGTATGTTCTTCCCCTTAACATGGTAGAATTTTATTTCTAGTATTTGACCTCCATTTTTTCCCTTTCTTTCTTTCTTTCTTTCTTTCTTTCTTTCTTTCTTTCTTTCTTTTCTTTTCTTTTCTTTTCTTTTCTTCCTTCCTTCCTTCTTTCTTTCTTTCTTTCTTTCTTTCTTTCTCTTTCTCTCTTTCTTTCTTTTCTTTTCTTTTCTTCCTTCCTTCTTTCTTTCTTTCTTTCTCTCTCTTTCTCTCTTTCTTTCACTTTTTTTGTGGTTCTGGGGATTGAAGGCATTCTACCTCCAAGCTACACCTCCAACCCTATTTTTTATTCTTTATTTTGAAAAAAGGTATCACTGAGTTGCAAAGGCCCTCACTAAGTAGCTGAGGTTGTCTACTAATCACAATCCTCCAGTCTCAGCCTTCCAAATGCTGGGATTACAACCATGTGCCACCATGCCCAACTACTTTCTCTTTCTTTCCTCTTTCTTTTCTTCTTTTCTTCTCTCCTCTTTCTCTCTCTCTCTTTCTTTTTTTCTTTCTTTCCTTTACCAGATGATGAAGATACCAGCTATCTGATAGTTCCTGGACATCTTTTGGTTGTCTAAAATGATAGGGCAAAAGATGTAGCCCTAACTTACTACAAGCAAAATGGAATATGAGCTCTTTATCCAAAACAAAGCAAAAAACAATTTTTTTGTGTGTGGGCCTGGGGATGGAACCCAGGGGCATTAGACCTCCAAGCTACACTCCCTACCCTATTTTTTATTCTTTATTTTGAAACAGGGTCTCACTGAGTTGCAAAGGGCCTCACTAAGTAGCTGAGGCTAGCCGCAAACTGCAATCCTCCAGTTTTAGCCTCCCGAATGCTGGGATTACAAGCATGCGCCACCATGTCCAGCTAGCAAAGTTTTTAAAAAGCAAAAAAATAAATCCCTTATTTTCCAAGGTTCTGAGTTGCAGCAATTAGCATAAGCATTTGGGAATACAGGCCGCTTCAATGACAGCCACCACCAACCTGGCCCACACCAATTCCTAAACAATGCTACAGTGTGCCACTCCTTTGTGCTCTATCACAGACCCGGAGGGAAGCCACCTTGTGCCAGGACCTTAGAAAGTCCTCCTGATTGCCCTAGACACTACACTTTGTTTCTTCTTCCTTCCACTCTCCAGGCCCAGCCATCCAAGCACTCACCGTAAGCAAAACCCTATCCTTTTATTCCAGGTTTACATTCTTCCAAGACTTCCCACTGTTGGTAGAATAAAGACAATAACATAGTGTGTAATCCCTGTCCTTGGAAGGCTAAAACAGAAGGTCTTCAGCAATACAGTAAGATGTCAGCAACTATATTGCTGGATTTGAGACTCTGTTTCAAAATAAAAATAAAGTAGCTCATAATTAGAATGTCCCTGGGTTCAAACCCCAGTACAAAAAAAAAAAAAAAAAAGAAAGAAAAAAGAAAGGAAAAGATCGACAAGAGCCGTTGATCAGGCCCCACATGCCTCCCCTCTTCTGCCATCACCCTCCTGAAGCCCATCCTGGCTTCCCAGAGACATTATCCATGTCGCCCTTTGCCTTCTCAACTCCTATCTCCAGAGGCACCTGGAAGCAGTGGGGTTGTATACTCCTTGCTTCTTGGATTATTTAGATAAATCTACAACACAATTCACAAAGCCACCCCAGGAACCAGGTCTGGGCTTTCTGCTCTGCCACAGTCAGGAAGAAGGATGGCACAACCGACTGGATCAGAGCAGTGTTGCCAGCACATGCAAGGGGAGCATCAGGAGAAGCCTCCTAACCCCGGCCCAGGGCTGGTGGGCATGCATGAGGAAGAGCGAGGGGGTCCAAGGAAGATGGCTCCTTAGCTGGTCAGGGACATATGAAGACTTATGAAAATACACAATCACTGGAGTGTGGCTAGGCTTTCATTTGTCAATTAAAATAATTAATTTTAAAAAGAAGAAAGCACACTCCCAATGTTGGAGAACTGCACACATCATTGGTAGAGCCCAAGCCCTCCTCCCATGCCCCTTGCAAAGTCCCTGACACAACCCTTGGAATGCACAGAACACTTTTTATGCATTTAAAATAATAAAGATGCATACTTGGGAGGCAGAGATAGGAGGATTGTAGATTTGAGGCCAGCATATACAGTAACTTAGCAAGATCCTGTTTCAAAATAAAAAATAAAATAGGGCTAGGAGTATAGCTCAGAGGTAGAATGCCCCTGAGTTCAATCTCCAGTGCCACAAAAAGTAAATAAATAAAAATAAAATAAAAGCATAGAAATGCTATCTACCTTCGTTTTATGTAATATAACTAATGTAATCAGTTCCTAACCAGTGGACCAGTGAATAACTGGGACTTTTTCACTAGCCCATCCACCAAAATGTGGAAATGGTATTCAGAAATTTTTTTCTCCCAAATCTTTCAAGAACCAAGGGAAGATGTTTGTTTTTTTTTATTTTAAGGTTGCTTAATTATCGTTCTTTCTGACATTGCACAGAGAAAGTCAACAATGTGACATTTGCCATAAGAAAGACAGAAAAACGGGCTGGGAAACACAAGACGGGCTGCCATCCTAGCAGCTGGTGGGGCTCTTCGCCTGGCAAAGGTTTTGGCTTCAGTCTTGTGGTGTTCTTTGATCATTATTATGCCTCTCTCCTTGTGGAAACTGCAAATTCTCTCTGTCTTTCCACCTTGGAAGAGTGAGAAGAAGGAGAGTGCCAATATAGCTTCAAATGCAAAAGAAATGATCCCGTTGTTGACTTGAAAGACCGAGAACGATTTACGCTTACAAGACAGTCCTGTTCACTATATAGCTAGATTATTAATTTCATCCCCTGGGTGTAGGGTGGAGCCCCTGACAAGCAGTGTGAAGGTGGTAAACCCAGAAAGATAAGCCATACATTTTCTTGCAAGTGACTTGCTTGGGCTAAGCCATCAGCCACCATTATTACCGAAAGAGTATGCATCTGGGAGTACCAAGGTGTTCCGCTATTTCGGTTTATATCTGCGAGGCCTCCCAAAGTACACATGTTTAAGGCTTGATCTCAGTGCAGCAGTGCTCACAGATGGAGAGGTGTTGGATTACGAGAGCTCTGACCACATCAATGGATTAACCCATTGTGGATTTGTAACTTAGTGGGTTATTGGGAGGCCTGGTTTGAGAAAGTGAGTCATTGGGAAAGTTCTCTTAAGCCAGGCCTAGTGGTGCTGTGAACTTAGTACTTGGTAGGCTGAGGCACGGGAGGGGGTCGCAGGTTCAAGACCACCACCGGCAACTTAGAAAGACCCTGTTTCAAAATTAAAAGGTTTTCTTTTTTTCTTTTCTTTCTTTTGAAAGGGCTGAGGATGTAGAATACCCCTGGGTCCACTCCCCAGGGGGGAAAGGGGGAAAGAGAAAGTGCCCTTGAAGGGTCCATTTTGTCCCCAGCCCTCCTTTCTCTTCCTCCCTCTCTCTCGCTCTCACACATGCTCACTCTCCTTCCTGGCCGCCATGGTGACCAGCTCTGCTCCATCACATGCTTTCTGCCAGGGTGCTCCTCTTCACCACAGGTCCAGAAACAAGTGACCTTTGAACATTGAAGAAAATATAAATCTTGCTTTTCTTTAGTTGATTGTTCTCAAGAATTTTGTCACAGAAACAGAAAGCTAACACACTGAGCACCTCTACTTATAGTGACTCCTTCATAAAAATGCACCTTTGGGCACCTCTGCTACCGGTACAGTAGATTACACAACCTGGCTTCCCTGGGCCATGATCTTTGAATAACAGCAATGCAAGGAAATGTAACTAGCTACAGCCTACTAGGTTATTCTTTTGTTGCCGAAGTTTTAAGGCCACACTGACTTAAAACCATATCTATGCCCTTTATATTTGGTGATGATAGCAACAGGAATGAGAAAGCATGACCTGGGTAGCATCTTTCATAAAAGAAGCCATCTTGGGGGAGCTTTCTAAAATCCACATCAAGGTAAAGATTTTTTTTTTAATGGAAGGTTTTCTGTTGCTTCCTAATTCAGGATTAAAATACATAACTTCTATTTAAGATATTTTATAAATTAGTCATCACAAAGTAACACCCAGGAATGAAATGGCATTTCACTGAATCCCATTAATGGGAACATAGCTCTATAAAATGGGCGTAGGACAAGCACTCACTTGTTTGTTTTTGTTGCTGCATAACAAGTCACAACCACTGGGGCAACTTAGAACCAGGCCAATTTATTGACTCGTGGTTCTTTACATATTGCCACTTAGGGTCTCACAAGTCTGAAAGCAAGGTGTTGGAACCAGGCATGATGATGCATGCCTGTAATCCCAGTACTTGGGAGGCTGGCATTGGAGGATCACAGGTTCAAGGATAGCCTCAACAACTTTATGAGATCCTGTTACAAAATAAAAAATGAAAAGGGCTAGGAGTATAACACAGAGGTAGAGTGCCCCTGGGTTCCATTCTCAGTGCCAAAAAATAAAACAAGATGTCAGCAGAATCCAGGCTCATCTGGGGCTGAGGACATTGTCCAAGCTCTTCCAGGTATGACAGGATTCAGCTCCTTGTGGCTATAGGAGAGAATCCCTTCTCACTTGGTGGCTTTCCATCAGGCAGCTCTGAGCTCTGAGAGGTCATTCTCCATCCTTCACATATGCCCCTTCATCTTGAAGGTCAACACAAAGTCTTCCTCACAGCAACACCTTCTCTCCTGTCTGAGTCCCTGACATTTCTTCCCCTCACCTCTCTCCTCCAAGATACACAGTGTGGTCCTAGGATGATGCCAGTCTCCTGGAGATAAGGCTCGCTTCTTTACACAAACCATGCAATATGACAGGACCTAGTCACAGAGGTCGATTCCACATTGTCCTCTGTCCCAGGGACCACACAGGGTGCACGGCATGGGGTGCAGATCTTGGGAGTGCCTCAGAACCTTGTGTCCACACGAAGTTTTGGCCTTTATTAAAAACCCGCCGATGTCACAGATTTGCCCATTGGCTTTTCCCCTGAGGAATTCGACTGCGTGCAGTATCAGGCGGGGGCACTTGGGTAACTCCTGCATCAGTGTCACTTTATCTCTCTGGCTACAGACCAGCCCAAGGCCACTCGCTGGTAGCACATGGAGCCCAGGCCACTCTCTGAGCTGTCATTTTTCCCTCCCCCAGCACCCCTCTGAGCTCTGCATCAGCTGCTTGGATGCCACCCGTTCTTGTGGATCTTTTGACACCTCTAATTGCTCTTCTATTCCCATGCCTATTAAGTTTTCTCACCCTTTGATATTGGCATTGGGCACATTTTAAATAATTTGCCAAATAATGTTTTACTACTGCTGTTCTCTCAAAGTTACGTTGCCTTGCCTTTAACCCAACATTAATTCTGATATAAGTGATAAGCAGGGCAGAGTGGGGTTATTTTACACAAAAGTCTCCTTTCTCCTGCTTGTTAATGCAAAGAGAGGTAAGGGGCTACTGCAGATTTTCTATGAAACAATAAAACTGATCAGCAGAAACCATTTCCTCTTTAGGCACCCAGCTGGGGGTGTCTGTCCAGCTAAACCCAGAGAACCAGCTTAAAGATGAGGTTACAGCATTCTCCCGGCAGTGACATCCTTCCAAACTGCAGAAAGCTCAGCGTAGGGCTATCAGTGTCAACATCAGAAAGACAATTCTTCATCCTGCCTCATCTCCTAGGCATGCTTTTGATGTGTTCCTATGTGTGAGTTTAATTATTTATCCACTTTCGTGGTTATGGGGATTGAATCCAGGGATATTCTACACCCCAACCCTTTTTATTTTTGTTTTGAAATAGGGTCTCACTAAGTTGCTGAGAGTCTCGCTTCATTACTAAGGCTGTTCTCGAACCTGCGATCCTCCTATCTTGGCTTCTCAAGTACTAGGATCACAGGCATGCACCACTATGCCCAGCGCCCAATGTTGGGGTTTGACTGGCTCATAGAAACACAAAGGGGAATCCTCACTCTTCCCTCTGTCACTGTAGGGAGCATGGTTCCCTCACTGGGAAAGCACAGAGTAGAGAAAGGCCACAGAATTCACCAGAGACACATAGTTTTCTACTTCTGAGATGAGACAATGGGCTGTTCCCACCAGTTTTCCCTAACACCAGCCTCTTGGGTTCCTCCTCTCACCTTGCTTTAGAATCTGTCCTCTCCAGCCACCCACACAATCTAGACCTTTCTACAGCAGATCAAAGTGTGATAACCACTTTCTTCCAAACTCTGACTTGAAATCTGCCTCCCTGTTATCTCTGAACTTGTCTTAATTGTGTATGTAGTATAAAAAGAAAAACTGTGAAGTGCCCTAGAGTGGGCCTGGAGAGCAAGGAGAAAGGAACATGTGGAGTGGCCTGGAGGAGCTCAGAGACCGAGCCTCCGTGTGCTCTCCTGAGTTCACAACGGACACACAGGAAACATAAGGTCCCCAGAGCCCTTGGCTCACACTTCCAGGTCCCCTGAGTCACACTAGATGCAAGGAAAGATTCCTGACCCGCCTGCCCCATGGGCATCTCACCTCCCACGTGGCAAAGCAGCAGCTTCTCAGGACACCTGAGATGTGCACATGGAATGTAGTGCAGTCTACTCCCCCAAAATGGAGTGTTTCTTTTTTTATTTTGGAGACCACAAAATCAAACTCACAGAAAGAGTCCTTGGCGCTCCACCATCCATCAAGTCATCAGGACCCCATGGTTGACACAGTTTGAAAGGACACAACTAAGAAGGTTGTCCTTCTAAGACCTGGCAGGAAAGAATCCTAAAACAGATTTAAAAGTGACCTAAGCTGGGCGTGGTGACACACGCTTGTAATCCCAGCATTTGGGATGCTGAGATGGGAGGATTGTGGTTCGAAGAGAGCCTCAGTTACTACTTAGTGAGGCCCTTTGCAACTCAGTGAGACTCTGTTTCAAAATAAAGAATAAAAAATAGGGCTGGGGGTGTATCTTGGAGGTAGAATGCCCCTGGGTTCCATCCCTGGTACAATACAAAATAAAATAAAGTGACTTAAAACTTTGAGGCCTTTTCTGTGCCCCCATTTGTGATGGGCGGAATAGTGGTTCCCTTGAAGAGGCCCATGTCATAATTTCCAGAACGTGGCAGAGGGGAATTATGATTTTCAGATGGAATTAAGATCATTAATAAACTTTTTTTCTTAATTGGGGATTGAACCCACAGGCAGTCTACCTTGAAGCTTCATCTCCAGCCTTTTTTTATTTTTATTTTGAGACAGGGTTGCACTAAGACTCTTTTAAGTGAACTCTACCTGTTGTTTTGTCACAGTGATGGAAAGCTGACTAGCACAAACAAAACACCAGATACGAGTTCACTTAAAAGAGGAGAGTTGAACTTTAGCTTGTGGTTTCGGAGCTGGCTCCATTGTTTCTTGGCTGGAGGTGAAACAAAACATCATAGCAGAAGGGCATTGTATAGGAGAGCTGCTCTGCTCCTGGAGGCCAGAAACAGAGAAAGAGAAAAACCAGGGACAAGATACAGTCCCCAGGGCACAACTGCTCTCAGCTAGGCCCCTCGATGGCTCCCACCACCTCCCAGGAGTCAGAGCAGCTGTGAATCCACCACTGGGTCAGTGCACTGATGATAACAGAGCCCTGGTGACCCAGTCACCTCCCCAGAGGAGATATCTTTGCCACCAGCCTGCACATGGCCTTCCATGGCCACTGGGAAGCAGATGCTGGTCAGGTCAGGACTGGGATCTCATGTTTCCAGCAGCCTCTGAAAAGAAGCCAAAGCTTGTGGTCCAGGGTCTGCACTTTGAGGAGCAAAGAGCTGGAACCCAGGACTCCTAGGCTATCTTACCTGCCCCATTCACCATGGCCCTGCTGGTAACATTTGAAAATCTCCCAAGACAGAACATTTTTCCCATCACTACTGCTCAGTTGCATTTCACAAGGTAATAATATCTTCCTTTGATGCCACTAGTAAATGAAAAGACAGGTCTGTTTTTTTCACTTCTGAGCTTGGGGGAAAGACATAGGGATGAGGTAGCAGTCTGGAAATGTGCTGCCCAGATTCATCAAAACAGAATGACTCAAAACACCAATGGCTCAGAAGCACCTGAACCAAGGGACCAAGCAGGTGCTGTATCTGCCAGTGGGATGTGGGATGGGTCCCTGTCATAAACCAGGGGTGGAGGACGCAGGATCAGCTTGCAGTGGAGCGAAGCTCTGGCCAGGGCAGAGGTAGGGATACAGAGTGGAAACGAGGGCCCTGGCACAGAAATCAACTAGACAATAAAGCTCTGGGAGGGATGGGTTTTACTACCATATTTCACAAAGCACAGTGCCTTGAACTGCTCCCAGATGCGCCATTCAGGTTAGCGCGCCTCGTCTCCCCTTCCCACTTTATATGAGGCGATCATATCTTTTATTCACAGAGATGGGAACAATGTCCTTGAATGTACCATCCATAGACATCCCTGTCATTAAGTGTGATTATAAAATCTCCCCTATGAACCAGCAGTAGGGACTGGGCCAGCTTTATAAAAGTTCCATTAGTCCTAGGAGCAAAGTCTCTATGGCCGAAAACCAAATTTCTCACCCAGGGTGGAAGTGTGGCTGTCTGTAAAGGACAGAGCAGAGAGGACCTTTCACACAGAGAGTCATCTATAAATGAATTAAAAGTATCACAAAGGATTAAAATAACCCTGTGAATCACCAATTCCAACTGAGGGGCTCTGCCCAGCAAGAGCAAGCTAAGAAGTTAAGTAGAATAATGGGATTAACTTATTTAATTACAGATTTACAAAATATTTCTTTTTAAACCCTCACTCTATATCTGTAAGATACTTCAAAATGTATTTTAAGTAGCTGGTTACCTTTCAATTTAAGTATTAATGGAATATTATATTCTACTAGAAGTTATTCTCAGTTAACATAAACACACAGTATGGATATGCTAATAAGTATTTCCAAGTCACAAAAAATTACCATTTTATGCAGATGATAATGTAATGTTTAACCAGTAAAATAATTCCCTCATTTATTATAATAGCTGTAATTATAATAGCTGTATCATCATTAATAGCTACATAATAGCTGTATGGCTATTAATACTAAGGTACAAATCAATTTAAATTTAGTCAGAACTTTTGTTATTATCAAAAAGTTATTAAGACTCATTTTATGTATAATTTTAATGTGCCCCCAAAGCACTCTAAATAGTTCACCTAATTAATAAAGAGCAAGATATCATAAAAGAAACTGTTTTACCCCAAACTAATAGAGCTTTTGTAATGAAATATTGGAATCAACATTTAAGATATAGAGAAATGCTGAAATAATTTAACTTATATAGTATCCTTTAAGACTATCTTATATCCTTATAAATAAGTTTTAGATATGCTGGGCGTGGTGGTGCACGCTTGTAATCCTTGTGCTTGGGAAGCGGAGACAGGAGGATCACGCAGGTTAGAAGCCAGCCTCGCTGGCTTAAGAGACCCTGTTTCCAAATAAAAATATGAAAATAGGTCTGGGAGTGTAGCCTGGAGATAGATAATAATAATAATAACAACAACAACAACAATAATAATAATAATAATAATAATAATAAAGTTTTAGGTAGCTATTGTACAGCTTGGTGTCTATAGAAAATAATGTTTTGTACACTTGTAAATTAAAAAAGGAAAGTGATCTTTTCTTAGTTATTCTTAACACTTAAAGATTACATTATAATTATATAATATGTAATGTAAAATTATGAGAAAATCCCATATAATAACTACCTCTGACAAAAGAGAATTTTAATCAATAACACATAAGTATACATAGATAATTTGAAATTATTAACATCTTAATGTTAATATTATATGCTTAACTGAAAAAGAAAAAAGAATTTAACAAATAATCATGAAGCTAATGTTTATGAAAGCATTTATGATATATCAAGGACAATGTTTAGCATTCTATCATTTGATTTTTTTGTGTGTGGTACTGGGGTTCCTGGAAGCCCTTCTACCTCCGAGCTACACTCCCAGACCTATTTTTATAGTTTTTTATTTGGAAACAGTGTCTCTTAAGCTAGCACGACTGGCTTTGAACCTGTGCAATCCTCCTGTCTCTTTCTCCCAAGCGTGAGGATTACAAGTGTGTGCCACCACGCCCAGCTATCATTTGATTTTACTAATTTATTCTATTATGTGCTTATTATTATTTCTACAGATGAGAAGCTCAAGATGCTAAAATATGGCTGTCGCAGAACTGGGACTCAAGTCTGTCCTAATCCAGTGTCTATAGGATTCAGTATCTGCAGTTCTATCTGCAGTTCTAAGAATCTACTGGGAGGCTTGGGAGAGAGAAACTGCTGTCTTAGCCTCTCTCTATTTGATTTGCTGTTGTATTTGTTAATAACAATACCTCTTCTTCCAGAGCACCTAACTCAACTTCATCTTCTGAGACTCCTTATATAGGGAGTATATTATGAGACTGTTCTCACCAATGGAATAATGTGTCCCCACCTATGAGCAGGTAGGCCTTCTCACCCTCTGTCTTCTGTGCCATATGAATAGAGAAGATTCTCACAACCAAAAGAGAGGAGCTACAAGATGGAAGGGGCCTGGACCCCTGAATGATATAGGACAGAGTATCCCCTACACACACACACACACACACACACACACACACACACACACACACACATTCCACCAATCCCACCAACTCCCACTGAATGGTGATGTGAAAAAGTAACCAACCATTATTGTGTTAGATCAATGAAATGTCAGGAATATCTGTTACAGCAGCCGACCTGACCTGACTAATGGCTCACAGATAGCAGAGATTGCAGTACTGTCATCTATCGACTCACCCTGTCTTCAACAGCATAAGTTGGCAATCTATTCAAGAGCTGGTTCTGCACTGAAGCCTATTTGGGTGTGGTCCATGAGCTAAGAATGCTTTTCACATTTTTAAAGAATTGGAGGAAGAAAAAAAAGAGGACAAAGGAGATAGAGAGGGGGGACAGAAAGGAGGAGAAAGTGAAAGAAGAGAAGGACAAAAGTATTGGTCCACAAAGCCTAAAATACTTTTTCTTTAGCCCCTTATAGCTACTACTTACCAACACAGTTCTCCATCTTTTATAGTAAACGCTGCAAGCAAACACCCAAGATGGATCATGCATTTTTCAGCTTCACTTGGTAATTCTGTACAGCTTTCTGCTGATGCAGTGCCTCACGTAGCTGCTTTTGTTGTGCCTGAACAAGACCTCCTGCCATATCCTAGCATTTTCAGGAATCCAACATATTCACCAGGATGTGTGGGAATGTGTGGTAGATCTGTTGAGTCTATTTATCCTGTTAAGTGCAATTTTATAATCCCCAGCCCTTACTTTGTCCCCACTAGCCTCCATTCTACTCTTCTTCTATGAACAGTCATAAAAGCTAGCTTTTATGTTCAATGGATGAGTGAGATTGTGAAGTATTTGTCTTTCTGTCGTGACTTCTTTCACATAGATAATGTCCTCCAGCTCCTTCTGTGTTGTTACAAATGGCAGCATGACCCTGATTTCCATGGCACTCTCCCATCTTCTCTGCCTCTTCTGTATCTTACTGGAGGGCAAGTGGCTGAGAGGTTGTGTCCCTGGGGATTTGTGGAGCAAAGATGCCATATTTTTCCTAGACTGACAACTTCTTTTATGTGAATGAGAGACACCTTTCTATCTTGACTAATCACTCTTTTTTTTAGGTCTTGTTTCTCCCAAATAACCCTTTTGTGCTAATCAAACAAATGCTAATCAACAAAGGTGCCAATGTGTTGCTCTGGGTATTTTAATTTATTTTTATAATTTTATTGGTGCAGTATAATTATATATCATAGTGAGATTCAAAGTGACACAAACATGCATGCACACATTACTAAATATGACTTACTCAAAGGTATGTTTCATAGACTTTGAGTCTATCTCAACAAGCCACTAAAAAATAGATGATGGCTCTCTATTATAGGATAATGCTTTTTAATTGAAATAAAATGACCACACTAAATATTCATTTAACTCTGTTTTCTGGGACAACTTAGATTGATTTCTAAGTAGAAACTCATCTGACTTATGAATACAAAAACAAAATACATTTTTTATTTCTAGCACAGATGAGTAGCTCAAGCACTAACCTGGATTTCCTGTGTATTTGTCAGGGTCCTGGTGGGAAGCAGATGGCACACTCTAGCCAGTGATGCATGTGAGGAGTGTTAAATAAGTAGATGCAAAGTTGTGAGCAATGAGAGGGAGACTGGAGAGAGTGGGATATTCCAGGCAGAACAAGGAGAGGGGACGAGGGGACCCCTGACAGGGGCTGTAGTTTTTCTTAAAATGCTTTTATCAGTGCATTATATTATACATCATAGTGAGGTTCAAAGTGGTGTGTACACATGTGCACACAGTGCTTGGCGTGTTTCCCCACATCCCACCTGCTCCTCATTCCTCCCTTCTCATGCATGTTAGTGACTTTGGTAGTGACACCTTCATCTATGGACATAACATTATTTTAAGCGTTTCCCTCCTCAAGCCTCATTTTGCCCTTTCCTCTCTCATCCCCTTCCACTATTCTACTGGTGCATCTCCCCATTTATCTGAAAACCCTCTTTCCCATTTTTCTCCCTAGATTCCACATATGAGAGGAGACATATAACTCTTGACTTTTTGAGACTGGCTTGTCTTGCCTAGCATAACATTCTCTCATCCCATCCATTTTTATGGGCTGTAGCTTTTGAGAGAAGCCTACTTCTCCCCATGTGATCCTGAGGGGTGGGTTACATCAACTTCATATCCTGCCCCTGCCCTGTGTTCTGCACCCCCATAACCAGCCTGAGGCCCAAGGAAGGAGCAGGATGGGGGACTGTGGAGGGTGGGTCTGAAGGGACAGGAGGAAATATCCTTTGAGCTCTCCCATGACAGAAAAGCATAAAGTTGCATTTTGAAACTCAGTAACAACCCTTTTATCCAAGGGGCATCCATTCCCGGAACTTAAATGGGTTTCTGAAAACAAGGACAATACCAAAACCTACGATATACTATTTTCATAAAGTTCAATTAATAAATTAGGTATCATATGAGATTAACAATAACTAATAATAAAATAGAAAATATAATAACATATAGATGCTTCTTGACTCATGATGGGGTTGTTCTGATAAAACCATAAATCATCATAAGTCAAAAATATTCCAACTCAAGTGTGTTTAATATACCTAATCTATGAAAATTTATAGCCTCACCTAGCTTGCCGTAATCAGGCCTTCAAAACACTTGTGTTAGCCTACATTTGGGCAGAATTAGTCAACACACAGCCTATTTTATGATAAAGTGCTGAATGTGTCATGTTAGCATAATGTATAGTATATTGGAAGTGGAAGCAGAATGCTTATGTGGGTACATTTTTATCCCACCATAAAATCAAGGAACACAGCTTTGTCATTTAAAGTTTTGTGATATTCTTTCTTTGTCTCTCTTTCTCTGTCTCTTCCTCCCTCCTTCCCTCCCCCCATTGAAATATTCATATCTTTCACCCACAGGTTTATAACTTTTACAATCTGAAGTACAAAAGCAAAACTGGCTCAAGTTTGTTTTCCTTCTTCATGGGTTTATGTACAGAAGATTTGTTCTTACATTGATCATAACAACTTTCACTTATTTCGTTCCTTCTTAAGTTGAGAACTTTCACCAATGGTGCACTTTATGGCTTCTCTTTGGCATGTCTGCATTGCCAATATCATGGTTCTCATGCTTTGAGGCCATTACTATGTAAAATAAGGGTTGTTTGAACATAATAAGCACCGTGGTGCCACAATCATCAAATACAAGATGGCTACTGAGTGGTTACAGCAGGGTAGCATGTACAGCACAGATACACTGCACAAAGGTAGGACAAAGCCGAAAAATGCAAGGTTTCATCGGGCTACTCAAAAAAGTGAGCAACTTAAAATGTATGAATTGTTTATATCTAAAAGTTTTCACTTATATTTTCAGACCTCAGTTAGCCATGAGTACCTGACACAGTAAAAAATAAAACAGTGAATAAATGAAGACTACTGTTTTCTTTAAAGTTAAAACTGATTAATTATTTATCTCATGAAAAATAACTACATTGTTATTTTTTGGAATACATTGTTGGAAGCTCTTAGCTCCAGTCCTTATAATCTTTTAACTTCATGATGTAAAAAAGACTTTTCTATTTATCATCTTTATATAGCCTCTGTATAATTCTGGAAGGAAATACATGCCCAAGTCACCCTGTCAAATGAAACAAATGTTATTATACTACCTCAGGTGGAAGAGAGAAAATGACTTTAAAAAAGTCAAATATGCTCTCCAAATATGTATCATGTTGTGAGAGGGACCAACTTCTTTAATTTTAAGTTATAACACCATGGTCTCGGTCAACATTCTCACTACCATGATCCAAGACACACAACCGAGAGGAAGAAAGATTTACTTGTTCACAGTTTTGGGAGATTTCAAGGCTCAGTTTATGTCAGGTCAGGTCTGCAGACCTCAGAGCACGGTGGCAAGAAGCAGAGAAAGTGAGAGAGCAAGGGGTCTGCTCTCATCATGGAGGCCAGAAGCCAGAGAGTAAGAGTAAGCAAGGGGATTCAAAGGCAGAAGGCATGATCCCTACAGCCACAGCCTACTTGCCTAGGTTTCTGCCCAGTAAATCCATTACAATGGATTCATCCATTGATGAGATTACAACCCTCATGACTTAATTATATCAACTCTGAGCTTTTCAGAGAACAGTCTACATTTAAATGTAACAACCATTGATTTACTTTCAGCATTCTTCAAGGACAAGTGGCATGACCTTCAGTTGGTTCACAAAAAAAGAATAATCAATTAAAAATCTAGACTCTAACGATTGGCTAGAACAAGTAACTTTTGTGTTATACAGTCAGAGAGTCTAAGAAGAGTAATTCAATCCTTGGTCTAAAAATGTGTCAAACACTGAAATCAATTTTACAAGAATTCAAACCAAAAAAAGTATGCAAATAGCCACAATGAAAACACAGAACAATGCACGTGTGGTTTCGATGAAAACCCAAACCTGCAGAGTGCCTGGAACTGGAAACCAGGTGCATGAAAGAGCCAGAAATACAAAGTGCAGTAGATTCGCCAGGGGCCAATGCCAAGCAGTGCACCTGCCCCACCTCTCTGTACACCCATATACTTTGGCACAGCGGACCACATCTGCTGAGTGCGACTCTCGAGGAGGGAGACATAACTGAGAGATCCTGGAAACAATGTCATCCTGAACTGCACTTGGACCAGCAAAGTCATGATCCCCTTTTTGTCTGGGCATTGCATATTGCATGATATAAATATTCTCCAATACCCAAGCCACAAACTTATCACAAAGGCAAATTAACATCTTCAAGTGAGTGCTTCTAACAAATAAAAACATGGTCACGCAACCCAGAAAACATTCAATTTTAGAGATAGACAAGACTCATTGATCCCAGAATCTATGTGTTTTCATATGTGTGTGTGTGTGTGTGTGTGTGTGTGTGTGTGTATTCCTTCCTTTTCTTCACTGGGTGTTCCCACTGTGTGTTCCCACAAACAAGAAGTCTATCATAAAGCTGGTGTGGTGGCTCACACTTGTAATCCCAGCATTTGGGAGGCTGAGACAAGGGGATCGCAGTTCGCAGACAGCCTCAACTTCTTAGTGATGTCCTTTGCAACTCAGTGAGACCTTGTTTCAAAATAAAGAATGAAAAAATAGGGCTGGGGGTATAGCTTAGAGGTAGAATGCCCCTGAGTTCCATCCCCAGTACCATACACAAAAAGAAGCATATCATATGTTAAAATATGATGTGTTGGTCAGCTTTTCATTATTGTAAAAAATACCTGCAATAAGTAATTTGCAAAGGAAAAAGGTCCATTTTGGTTCACAGTTTTGGAGATTCAGTTCATGTTCAATTGGCCCTGTTGTTCTGGGCCTGTGGCAGTGCATCTTGGTGATGATATATGGGGATCAAAACAATTTACCTTGTGTCTAAGATGCAAAAGAGGAAGAAAATATGGGTGAGGAGAAGAAAGGAGCTGGGATCCCACTCTCTTCTTCAAGGGCATTCCCTCAATGACTAGAAGACCTCTAGCCAGGCCTCACCTCTTTTCTCTTTCTTTTTAAATATTTTAGTGGTGTCATGCACTGTAATTGAGATTCAAAGTGATACATTCATATGTGCGCATACTAGGCTCCACCTCTTAAAGGTTCCACCACCTAGCAAGAGTGTCAAAGGCTGGGAACCAAGTCTTTAACAGAAGGACCTCTGGGGACACTCCAGTTCTAAATGGCAGCCAATATAGACATAAACAACAATTATATAAAACAGAACTCTATGGTAAAAGACAGACAAATAGAATGGTCATGTGGTAGTATTCTCAGAAATACTATCAATGCCACTCACTGAGCATTTAATGTTGTGTGTAATACTACCTAAGCACCTGATGGGTTTTTGTTTAAAATTTTAAAAGTATAAAATAAGATTAATCTTTCTTATGTGTCTCACTGAAAATGAATTATTTTACAGCCATCATAAAAAAATGTAGTTCCCTGAGGCAAATAATGTTTTTAAGCCACTATAAGTAATATTTACAGAAAGTCCATTGGGCACAACAAATAATTCTATGAGATTCTAAGTGGAATAAAGAAGAAAGAAAAAGGTATTACCTTCTTTAAACAGAAAGTTTCCAATCTAAGTTGAAATACACTTCCATGGACACAAAAAGTATGAACGTGGGGAAACACATAAATATTATTGGGAGGCAAAGTGGACATATTTTGATGGTAATAAAAGTTTCAATGAGGTATTTTAAAGTATTTTCCAGAGTAGAACTGAAAGATGATTATAGGTAAGAAAAATTTACTGAAATTATAAACAACTAAGAGAAAAAAGGATTGAATATAATACAATAATGTAACTCACCTGGTGCAGGGCAGGGCCCCTACCAGGTGCAAATGCTCGGCAGTGAATGTGATTTCTGAGTCTTCCTTCAGAAGACTCTTTTTAAGGCTCTTGGGTGTAGGAGAGAGAAACTACCATAGCATCTTTGAAGCCAAACAGAGCTACTTTCTGGCCCATCGTGCAGATGTAGAGTCAAGAAGACGCCTTTCCCTCTCTCAGTCAATTTCCTGTGAACTTCCCTCTCAGACCATCCCACTCTACCTGGTGAGCATTCCGGAGTCCAGCACAAGAGAAAACCTGTCTTTCCCAAAGCTTCACTCACTACCATATACGCGGCTGTCACTAGCCAGAATGGAGTATGTGTTCACCACTTGACCACTATAAATGAGGTGGGAGCCCTTTGGGGGCTTTTGAGAAGAAAGGTATGATCTGACCTAAGTTACAAGTTTTATACTATCTACAGAGGTAAGAATGAAACCTGAACTCAGAAAGCTCTAGAAGCAACTGGAGGTGATGGCAACTTGAATCTGAGTGAAAGCAAAAGCCATCAGAAGCAGACAAATCCGGGAAACTGTATTTTCAATTAAAAGCCAGGATAATTTCCTGATAAACTTAATAAGGTGTACAAGGGGGAGGAGTCAAGGATAATATTTTAAGCCTGAGAGACCAGAAAGGGTGAACTGCTCTCTGCTGAGATGGAGCGGTGTCTTCTAAAGAAAGTCCTGATGTTTATTAAGCACCCAAGTAACACCTTTGAGCAGGTGCTGAATCTACAGTGTTCACATTCACAAGGGAAGTTACAGTTCACAAGCTGGAGACCTAATGAAATGCGTATAGACAGAAAAGAGGTGAAAGCCAAGGGGTAAGCCCTGAAGTCTTCCAGTGGTGCTGGTGAGGAAGAGGAGGAGAAATACTAAAAAGGAAAGTTAAGAAAAGTCACTTCTGAGATAGGAGTAAACTCAAAAGTGTGTGGCATCCTTGATGCCTAGTGGAGAAGCACAGGACAGCAAGGAGAGACAGACGGCCCCAACCCTCAGGCAGACATTGCTGCACAAGCCCTCTGATGTCTGCCAAGCTTGCAGTACAGACACAGGCTCCCCATAGGTCTAAATATGGAAAGTTATAAATGAAGTTTGAGGATTGTAAAATAAAACATATTTCATTCTCTGATTTTGAGAACTATACCTTCATAAGAGGATTGAAACCTGCATTCCAGTTGAGCCTTTTCAGACTTCTTACGGCTCTGAAGGGAACTCAGCAGCACAGGAGTAAGAGACCCACCCCCATCACCCCTCAACACGACTCCCTCCTGCACTGGGAGGGGTCTCACATGCAGAGGTGTGGACTCTTCCACCCTTGGGCTTGGGGAAGACATCAGCCCTTCTCAGCTGTGACTGCCAAGACATCCAGAGCAAAAAAGGGGTCTTCCACCTGGCACTAGTGCCCTTCTCTTTAGCCCAGGTTCTCTGGACCTTGAATCTACCTCCATGTGCAGCCTCATCTAGTTTCACCCTTCCAAGTGTGGGGCCCAAATCCCCAAAGCAACTGTTGGCAGGAGTGCAGACAGAAAAAGAACACACAGCTGGGTATGCCCCATTTGTGAATGATGAAAGTATAAGTCACTAAGAAAAAAGCAGGGAAGACATAAAAGCTAGATTCAAAATGGCAAGGTTGAGATTTTCAGGGCTCTATCCCTCCACAGAGGCAACTAATGAGCTGTCAAAAAAATCCAGTATGAGTCAGCTTTTATAGAGTTCTGGAATCCAATAAAAAACAAAGTATGATAACCAGGGGAAGGACTGGTGATAGACGAAGCTCCCGCATTTCAGTAAGAGACACCTTTAACTGCCTACCATTCTGCAAGCCCCAGACCGGCCATCATGGCAAGGACAGCAGCATACACCACTGGTCCAGGTGGCTGGTTTCACAGGGAGCGATACGGGCACTATTCTCAAGGAACTTGGTGGATCATTTTGACCATCTGGCGACTCCCAGAATGTTTCAGTCAGCATTCTTACTGCTGTGATCCAAAACACCCGATGACCATAACTCAAAGGAAAAAAGATTGATTCGCTCAAAACTCTGGAGGTTTCAATCCATGTCAGGCCATGTCAGGTCAAGTCTATAGAACTCAGAGCAAGGGGAAGTCCCAAAGGATTATATATACATATGTGTGGAGCAAGGGGAAGTCCCAAAGGATTATATGTGTGTTGTGTGAGTGTGTGTGTGTGTGTGTGTGTGTGTGTGTGTATTTTGGGAAATTATATGTAAATTATATATAATTTCCCAAAGCCATACCCCAGTGACCTACCTCCTTCAGCCACATCCTACCAAACTACCTTACTACCCAATAATCCATTAATCAATCAATGAATTTATCCTCGATGAGATTAGAACCCTCGTGATTCAATTATTTCCCTCTGAACATATTTACATTGCTAATACATTAGCTTTTTCAGGGCACATTCTATATCCAAATCATAACACTGAAGGATTGGCTCATAGCATGCATTCATTTCACCTGATATGAAACATTTCTTGGGCCTGGTAAGTTTTTGCTGAAAGCATCTGAAGGCATAAGTATTTGGTACAGCAGCAAAGAACAAGAAATGACATTTGGAAGTAGGCACAGCAGTGCATGCCCATAAGTACTGTACTTGGGAGGCTGATACAGGAGGATTACAGGTTTGTGGCCAGCCTCAGAAACATAAAAAGACCCAATTTCAAAAGATAGAAAGGGCTAGGGGTATAGCTCAGAGGTAGAATGATCCTAGGTTCAATACCTAGCCAAAAAAAGTAAGAACATTTGGGACAAGCAACACTCAGATGAAAACACATAAAAAGAAAGAGATCAAAAATAAGATTAATGCAAGAATAAATGCTTTAGAAGATCTCAAGTACAACAGAAAATCAAGAAGGCCATTCACATGTTTCAGGATGGATGAATGCTAATAAAAATCCTGAGAACACCCTAAGTTCTCACCTCTGGCTCTACATGAGCAGGAATTGAAGGCTAAGGCTGAGTTTTAATCAGCTTGGCCAAGTAAAAAAGGAGTATCTCAATACACAGTTTAAAAACACTAGGAGAATAATTTGATTTTCCTTTTCAGCTACATGTATTTAAGAAAACTCTCAAAATACTACATGACCACAGAGCACAAATTTTAGTAGCTATACACACATAATATTCACAATAGAGTAAATAATCATAGCCCTCACATATTTAACTCCAAAGATGCAAATAGATTAAAAATAAAAGAATAGAAAGAGATAGTCCAAGAACACAGCCACCAAAAGAAAGCTGTTTACTATACTAATATCAGACAGAGATAAACTGACTGTCCTACAGCAACAGAGACCTCTACATCCCACTTGAAATCATAAACAGCACTAGACAGGTCAAAAAGGAGATAGTGACTTGAGTAACACTATATGCTAATGAGAGCTAATAGACATACACAAAGGACCCCACCCCTAGTAGCAGAATATGCCTTTCCTAAAGTGCATTTAGAATGTTCTCTAACACAAGATATATTGGACCCCAAAACATGGCTCAATAAATTTTACTAAATTAAAAATATATAAAATATCTTATACAACCATTACTAATATGCTAATAATATTACTAATAAAAGGAAAACTGGAAAAGTTCACAAATGTGTGAAAATTAAATATACTTTTAGCCAAAAAATGGGCCAAAAAATTACAAGTGAAACTGTGAAGATATAGAATGAATGAAACAACACATTGAAATCCACAAGATTCAATAGCTATCAACTCCTACATTAAAAAAGAAAAGGAGCCGGGCGTGGTGGCACACGCTTATAATCCCCGCGCTTGGGAGGTGGAAACAGGAAGATCGCGCAGGTTCAAAGACAGCCTCGCTAGCTTAAGAGACCCTCTTTCCAAATAAAAATATAAAAATGGGTCTGGGAGTGTAGCCCAGAGGTAGAAGGGTTTCCAGAAACCCCAGTACCACCAAAAAGAAAAGAAAAAAAAGAAAGAAAGAAAGAAAGAAAGAAAGAAAGAAAGAAAGAGATCTTAAATCAATAACCTAACTTTAAATATTAAAAATTATAAAGACAGGTGGGGCTTGGTGGCACATGCTTATAATCCCCACGCTTGGGAGGCTGAGACAGGAGGATCGCGCTGGTTCAAAGCCAGTCTCGCTGGATTAAGAGACCCTGTTTCCAAATAAAATATGAAGTGGGTCTGGGAGTGTAGCCCGGACATAGAAGGGTTTCCTAGAACCCCAGTACCATCAAAAAAAAAAAAAAAAAAAAAAAAACTTACAAAGACAGTAGTGAAACAAACTCAAAATTGAAAGGACATAAGAAAATTATTAAAATTACAGAGTGGAATTAAGTGAAATGGAAAACAAAAACAATAGAATCAACAAAACCAAAAGGGGCTCTTTGAAAAAAATCTGTGAAATGGACAAATATTCAGCTAGACTGACAAAGAAAAAATGAAAGCGCACTCAAATGACTAAAATCACAAGTAAAACTGAGGACATTAACAACAATAAAAAGAACTATAAAACATCATGCAAAGAAAAAGAATTATAAAAAGTACTCTAAACAATTGTACACTAAAAATCAGATAATCTAAATAAAATGGACAAATCCATAGAAACACATAAACTACCAAAACTGATTCAAGAAGAAATAAAAAACCTGAATCAATCTTTCACAAGTAATGAGTTGAATAAGTAATTTTAAAAGAAAAACTCCCAAGAAAGAAAATGTATGGACTTCACTAGTGAAGTCTACCAAACATTTAAAGAATTAACACCAAATCTATTTTAAGTTCTTTTAGAAAAAGCAAAGAAGGGGTATATTCTAACTTATACTGTGAGTTTAGCCTTTTCTTATACCAAAGCCACATAAAGTCATTACAAAAATAGAAAACCATAAACATGCAGAAAGTTCTCAACAAAATACTTGCAAACCAAATCTAGCACATATTAAGAGGCTTATACTCTATGACCAAATGTGATTTATCCCAGGAATGCAAGGGTGGCTCAATGTATAAAAGCAGTCCATACATTTTCTTTCTTGGGAGTTTTTCTTTTAAAATTACTTATTCAACTCATTACTTATAAAAGGTTGATTCAGGGTTTTTTTTATTCTTCTTGAATCAGTTTTGGTAGTTTATGTGTTTCTAGGGATTTGTATATTGGTTGAAATTAGTAGAATGAGAAAAGTTCCGCAGGATCATCTCAATTGATGAAAAAAAGGTATTTGAGAAAACCTAATACCATTTCATGACAAAAACATTCAACAAAATAGACGTAGAAGGGAAGTATCTCCATAAGACAAAAGGCATTTGAATGAATAGATAAGAAAGAGGTAATGCTGAACAACATGTGAGTGTATTAAATGCTATTCACACTTTCTGTGGTGGACTGTATATTCTATGAATTTCACCCCAATTAAAAAAAATAAGAGCAAGAGGAAAATGAAACAGGAAAGGTAAAACAGTCAACACCATGAAGAAGGGGACCAATGTTTTCCTCTTCTTATGAGTCTCCTAATTCATAAGAAGCAAAGAAATAACTAATATGTGTTGAAATTTTGCTATGTACTAGGATTTTTCTTAAGAACTTTGACCATATAATCATGAACCTCTCATAACTATCCAGTGAGATGTTACTTTCTTTCCACAAATAAAGAAATCAAAGCACAGAGATTAAGTCAAGTAGCCACAAAGTGGCAGAGCCAGAATTTTAAACCAAACAGTCTAAATTCAGAGATTATATTCATAACCTAATGGTTATGTGACCATACAGTGTCACGGCCTGAGAGGAGAAGTAAGAAAAGCATGAAGACAGCACAGGCAAAATTTCTGAGTAGCCTACTGACATATATGTTTAGAAAATATATAAATTAATAAATGTATATAAAAATAAAATATATAAATATATATTTATATTTTTCTAAATATATAAAGAAATTTAGTTCCTATACATTAAGATTGATGAAAGCACACACATCAGAAGTAGTGTCAAGGGTTTGAAAAGAACATGGAATATGCTTTCAACTTTGCTTGCATCCACCTGAAATAAGAATAGAGTAACAAATAGAAAACCAAATTCAGTTAATATTCAGTTGTTAACCATAAAACCACAAGTAGTTTTCAAATCTCTTGTTGCAAATCAGACTTAGACGAAATTAATATAAAAATGAATTTAAATAATGTCAAGTCCACCTCCATACTTCTGTAGCTGAAGAAAAACTTTCAGAGCAGTAAATAGCTTACTGCTTTGTGCCAGATTTTATATGCTAGTCCCCTAAATCTTAACCTGTGAGTCTTTTCAGTATATTTTACCCATAGCTACATAGACCCACCAATCAGATTTCACTGAGTTGATATAAAAATAGTTTAAAATGCATATTTATATGAAATGCTTAGGTTGAACTTTTTATAAACAAATATTTCTAATATCTACATATAGCCGGGCATGGTGGCGCACTCTTTTAATCCCCACGCTTGGGAGGTGGAGACAGGAGGATCTAGAAGCCAGCCACGCAGGCTTAAGAGACCCTGTTTCCAAATAAAAAAGTATAAAATGGGTCTGGGAGTGTAGCCCGGAGGTAGAAGGGCTTCCAGGAACCCCAGTTCCACCAACAAAATAAATAAATAAATAAAAATAACAAAAATATCTACATATATCTTCCATTTAGGCTGCATAGTTAAATATAAGTAGAATATGATATATTTTTCACATTTCAAGTCTTCTGTCTTAAAACACAATGTTATAGTATTTGAATTTCAAATGGTGCAAAAATGTTATATTAAAACAAACATTTCCTTAAGATATAAAAGGAATGATTATGAAAAAATAGAAACAAGAGCTGGGGAATCCTAGCACCTTGGAAAAATCAAGTGAACTTGGGCAAATTGGAGGCATAATTAAGTTTTGCTAAACCGCAAACAAGGGTTGCTAAGTATGTTTCTATTTATCTTATACCCATGTGTCTGAAGGAAAATGTCACCCATATGTGTTTAATTCCATTTTACTTAAGCTGAGAATAATTGTTGAGAAGCTATTTTATGTCCAGTAAGTTTCCCGAGTTTTAGGAAGCTTTCCTTTTCTCTCAGAATAAGCAAGTGGTGTTGTGCCAGCAGAGAACAGAACTTGAACAGGGGGCAGATTGAGTTTGGTTTTAAACTTAGAGCTCACAAATTTGAGTGACTGCCAAGCTTGCTGAAATGTGTTTTCTTCAATCTCCTTAAACCACATTAGGCTCTCAAAGGGTAAACTGTGAACCTTTCCATTGTGAGTTTTTCTTTCCTAAACTGAAAGCCACATATTGTAAGGTTGTAATGCATCTTATCAGATCTTGGTTTCATTATCTTTTCCTTTAGTGTAGCCCTCCCCTCCACAAAAATAATGTCATCTTGTGATATTTTTAAGTCTATCCATTATGTGTAGAGTTAATTATCTGTGACCATTATGCTTTTGAAATGAACCCACCTTTAACACCAAGGGAAAACAAAGAAGTGAACCAGGGACATATTTATATTTTTAAAATAATACATAATCAATAAGTTCCCTCATTTCTGATGGTTCCAAAGAGTCTCGGATGACTCACTCCAGTCTCAAGGGGGATGGGAAAATCGGAGTGAAATCAGCAGATTGATCCAGACATATGGAAGGCATGAAGATGCCGGAGAGTGGGAGAAGGGAGAGAGGGACATTCAAAACAAGGCCATGTCGATGAGTTTGCTCACTGCCAATAAACTGAAAAACATGTCATGGAGCATTTACCATTTAAATGGGATGACATTTAAAGAATTCCTTTTGTTCATGTTTTTGAGACTTCTCTATGATTTTTAAGATGGTATGAATTATTTTGCATATTTTTATTCCTTTCCACAACTTTCTTCACCTAATCGCAAATTTGAGCATTTGCATTTCAGCTAAACTATGCTAACAAGCATTAAGGAAGACTAAATGAAAGAGTTAATAGGTTCCAGAAGAAATTCTTTAATGATGAGAAAAAGCTGGTATGGAGGGTCATGCTGAGAGGTGGGATATTTTTCCAATTTTATTAGTGATCATTTCATCTGATTAAGGATCATATCTGTATGTTTATCTTTGCAATTCTAAGCATTTGTTGCTTTCACACTTCAAATTTTTTTTTCTTTCAGGATAAAACCCAATATGTCTGAAAATAGTCTTTCTATAGGTTTTGCTTCAGTCTTAGGGTAGTTACTAATAAATCTGTGTTGTTTATACTTTACACCAATATCCTAGCTCAGAATTGTAAAGATAATACCTAGCTTTTCATTTATCAAAGAAGAAAGATTATAAAGTCAGCTTTCATTGCATGCTTTTTTATTTCACATGAGCTTGGAATGTTTTCCTAATCAATTCAGATTCGCTAACAGTTATATTGATGGTCACTTCTACAAATAATGCAATACCATTTCTCAGATGCTCAAAAATTATTCCTCCATATTGGTATGGAAAGTATATTGCAAAAACATAAATAATGTGAGGTATCATTGTTTTAAGTAATCCTTGACATATGGCTGTTTAAGCTGTAGTTATTCAAATGTAAGTATTTGGTAGATTTCTTGGCTGTTCTTTCCAGTTCTTTGACCAGCAGCACACAGATTATTCTGTAATTGTTCTCACACCAATACTTTGGGTTCCCAAGGACCATACCTTCCGGACCTCAGTCCGGGTATCAGGACTTCTCTGATACCCTCCTTGAGCAAAATTATTAGAGAGCTGTGTTAAAGCTTCCCACAATGTCCACAGCTTTATCTACTTTACCCTACCCTTCTGTTCTTTTTTTTTTTTTGGCTTTGTATATTTTGTGGCTATTTATTAAGATGGTAGACATTTTGTATTTTTATGCCTTCCTATGAATTGACTCATCTTCAATCTATTGAGAGATCTCTTTCCAGATGTTTCCTTTGATATATATATTATGCCCAGCCTGTTAATTAATAACAAAATAATTATATAGGTTTATTATTAATTACTACTGTGGTTTCTATTTAAACTATAAACACCATCAAGAGTTCTATGCTTGAGCTAGGTGTTGTGGCACACACTTGTAATCCCAACATTTGGGAGGCTGAGACAGAAGGATCATGGTTTGAGGATAGCCTCACCTACTTAGTGAGGCCCTTTGCAACTCGGTGAGACCCTGTTTCAAAATAAAGAATAAAAAATAGTGCTGGGGGTATAGCTCAGAGGTAGAATGCCCCTGGGTTCTATCCTTAGTACCTAAAAAAGAAAAAAAAAGTCCCATGCTGTATATTTTTAAAGATACTATTATATTCCTGGATGGTTAAACTGGCCACATGCTGTGGTTTTCTAGTAATGCCAGAATTGGTTTATAAGATTACAAATAATATTGCTTTTTAGTTAATGCATTCTGTATATATTAAGCACATACTGTGTGCTAGACCATGCAAATAAGGAACTCTTCTGGACCTCACTTTGTTTGTAACCTTGTAAGTTAAAATTATATAAGTGGTTTCTTTCCAAAGGCTATGATCATTTACTCTATTGTGGTGGATAGTGTGTGTGTGTGTGTGATGATTTGGATTGGGGTGCCCACTATCACTCACAGACACAGGATAGCAATGTTGGAAATGAGGCTTGGTGGCAATCTTAGCAGTGGATAAATCCATTCTAATGAGTTTCTCTGGGTGGTGGCCCAGGCCAGCAGGATGTGGCTAGAAAAGGTGGGTCCTGGGATTACAGTTTGTGGATTATAAATGATTTCTCCTTTATCTAATTGCCCTCTGGCCTCGAGCCTCAAGGATGTAAGAGGAAAGACTTGCGCTCTCCCTCTCCCTGTTCTCCACTGCCATGACCAGAGATCGGTGGTCTCCTGTCTCACACTGAATGAACTCAAAATCTTCAAACTGTGAGCAAATAAATCTTCCTTCTTCTAAATTACATAGTCAGGCCTTTGGATTATAGCACTGAAAATTCTAAATAACACTGTGTGTGTGTGTGTGTGTGTGTGTGTGTGTGTGTGTGTGTGTGTGTGTGCGTGCGCGTGTGTGTCTTTCTAAATTCAAAACTTTTATAACCACTATGCTCCAGTCTGGCAAAAGTAAGGCCCATCCTAATTCTAGGTGCTTTGAGCCAGTCTCTGGAAAGATTGGTCTGTGGAGTAAGAAAGTATAGGAACTGCAGGCAGAAGTCATGGGCACAACCATGGTAAAGTCTGATCCTCACAAGCTGAAAGGATCATGGCATCTAAGAATTTGTTCTTTTGGCAGAGACCTTATTATGTTATTACAGCTCAGAGGCACTTTCCTGATACTCTGGATTATCTGATCATATGAAACTGTCTTTTGTTTCTGAAAAATGTACACTTTTTCATGAGTTTGTAAAACAAAAGCTGAAGCAAAATCTCATCAATAATTAGATAAGCCAGGTGTGGTGGCGCACGCTTGTAATCCCCGTGCTTGGGAGGCACAGACAGGAGGATCGCGCGGGTTCGAAGCCAGTCATGCTGGCTTAAGAGACCCTGTTTCCAAATTTTTAAAAAGTATAAAATAGGTCTGGAAGTGTAGCCCGGAGGTAGAAGGGCTTTCAGGAACCCCTGTACCACAAAAAAAAAAAATTTGGTAAGATCCCACCACTGCATGAGTCTTTATCTATATACAGTCCTTATTTAATGTAATTTAGTTACCAATCTTCTCCTTTCTTTTCAACCTCTAGCAGATTAGCCTATAGATACAAAGGCATCAAAATGAGAACTTAAGAGGATCTCAGAAGACTACCTCTGCAAGGTGAGGACTCTTTTTGTCAGGTGAGGCCCAGCCCAGTCTGAGGATCAGCATGTCTTTCTCCTTGGATTTCAGGATCTTTGAAATCTCTCTTTCCGGGGACAACTACATTTGGATGGGTATTCTGATAAATAAACACTTGCTGAATGAAAACCTGAAAGTGATAATTTTGTGCATATGCACTTCAGACACTATTTGAAAGAAATAACAGATTGATTTATGGCAGAGGAAATTAAGACATTTCAAATGTTCTGTTATCATCATGACCAAATCTACTGACACCAAATGCATTTTTCACTAAAATTAAGAGACATGTTTTGCTGTTGCATTTGATCATCTTTTTTTCCCAGAGATTCTGGCAGCTGCAATGACGGGCCCACCTTCAAGAGCCAGAAGCATTAGTGCTAGTCCATAAAACTACAGCATGTGGTCTTCAGGTATAATTGACTTCCATAAAAAATCCCTTCAGAGCCAAGTGTGGTGGCGCACACTTATAATCCCAGCATTTGGGAGGCTGAGACAGGAGGACTGCAGTTTGAAGACAGCCTCAGCTACTTAGTGAGGTCCTTTGCAACTCAGTGAGACCCTGTTTCAAAATAAAGAATAAAAAGCAGTGTTGAGGGTGTGGCTCAGAGGTAAAATGCCCCTGGGTTTCATCCCTAGTACCACAAAAAAAATTCCTTCAGGCATGCTTCCCACATATATGCACAAAAATATGATGATAGAAAAACACAATCTAATAAAACCCCAAATTACAAGTCACTTTGTACACTGTGTGTGTATAGCAATTTTTTCTCCGTGAGTATTTTCCTGTTATTTTGCAGAGAAAGTTTATGATCTCCAGTGAGGCTGAGCAAAAACCAGGATTTCCACTCAGTCACTGCAAACCAGTCCCTACATTTTTTCATAATAAAATCTGGGATTTGGAGTTAGGAATCTAGTCTAAACTAAAGGAAATGGAGTTCCAGAAAGATATATTTCTCAAGAAAAATTACAAAATGTGTTTTAAACATGGTATATATTAATAACTTTCCTTGTAGCAAATGATTCTTTTACAGGCAGAAACTAAATTTTTACAATCGTTACATTATT
Organism: Muscardinus avellanarius; assembly: GCF_963383645.1. Taxonomy (NCBI): domain Eukaryota; kingdom Metazoa; phylum Chordata; class Mammalia; order Rodentia; family Gliridae; genus Muscardinus; species Muscardinus avellanarius. The sequence goes on along the minus strand of NC_137789.1, from coordinate 84,897,431 downwards.
TATTTTCATGGCTATACTGTAACCCATCAATAAAGATAATAGTTTGGGACTATTTGGTGAAGTAGTCCCTTAGTGTCTATGGGGGACACCAGAACTCTGTTGGATATCAAAATCCACAGAAGTTCCAGATCTTTATATAAACTGGCATAATATTTACACATAATCTACACACATCCTTCTGTTTCAAATAATTTCTACATGATTTATAATACTAATACAAGTTCTGTGTAAGTAATTGTCATATCATATTACTTAGGGAATAATGGCTTGAAAATTTTTGTATATGTTCAGTCAGGCACAATTTTTTGGCTGAGTATTTTCTATCCAAGGTTGGTTGGGTCTGCAGATGCAGAAACTTCAGGTCCCAAGGGCCAATATTACTACATTTCAAACTCTATTTCAGTGGGTCGCCCATGAGACAGCTCAGTAGACTGTGAAGGAATTGCCACCATTATTCCCACCATGTGTATGTAGGTGGTGAGGGAGACTCAGAGAGGGTCAGAACTGTCCAGCATCATTCTGTCACTAAATGGTTCAGGTGTAACGCGTACCTGGGGGCCCCATCTCAGGCCCCAATACAGCCTGCTGTGTGCTCAGAAGCTAGCCTCTCACCTGTGCCTGTGCTCCTGCAGGTTCCTTGCCCCTCCCCATCTATCTGGGCCTCTCCTCCAGCCAGAACCCCTGAAATGCCCTCTATAGGGCCCGTATTTCCATGCTGCTCTTCATACAGACCTGATTAAAAAGCAGACAATTTGAGGGGGGGACTGGGAATTGAACCCAGGGACATTCTATCTGAGCTACACTTACTTACTTACTTATTTTAATTTTAAAACAGGATCTCACTAAGTTGCTTAGGGTCTTGTTAAGTTGCCAAGTCTGGCCTACAATCCTCCTGTCTCAGCCTCCCAAGTATTGGTATTACAGGAATACTCCACTGCACCTGGCTAATCCAGTGATATTTTAAAAACATAAATCCTTCTCCTGCTCCTCAGAACCTTTCAGCGGCTTCTTGTCACACTCAGAATAACACCTACAGGTCTTTCCTGACCGAGAAGGCCTAGCAAGGTCCAGCCCCTCTCTTTCTACCCTCATTTCTTTCTTGTCCTTACGTTAGTCTTCTTGGCCTTCTCCTAGGGCTCTTGCACTTGCTGGGTCACCTGCCTGGCACATCCTCTGAGGATCCACAAGACTTGGCACCTGACTTTGCTTGGGTCACCGTGCCTATCACTTCTTCAAGGGAACATTCGCACCCGTTGTACAAACTCTAATGTGTGGGCCCTCTGCTCAGTCACCCAAAGAACTATTTTTTAACCTATTCTTGTTCTCACCAAACAACTTAATATTGCCTCGTATTATCTTGCTATTTACATTTATTCATTGATTTGTTACCATTTTTCCATTAAAAATCAATCCCATGAGTCTGAGGACTTTATATAATTCACTATACCATAGCCACATGACCCAGAAAAGTACCTGGAAAAAAGTAGGCCCAACAATTGTGGGTTGGTTTAACTTATTAGAGTTAAAATATCCTTAGGATAGATATTAAGAAACTATCATCACTACCAGATCAAAGGACATAAACATATAAAGGTCATTGATATAGGCTGCATTTCCTTTCCAGGCAATTTGTTTGATGAATATTATATTAAGTTGGCGTGTGTGTGTTTAATTTTTTTATTGGTGCATTTTAGTCATACATCTCTTAATGGAGTACAAGAAAGTACAGGCATTCATTCACACATCACTCAATTAGCCCTTACCCAATTCCTACCCCAATTCCTTCCAATTGTCAAAACCATTAAAGAATCCAACTAAGAGCTGGGCATGGTGGCACATACCTATAATCCAAGAACTAGGTAACCTGAGACAGGAGGAAGGAGGATATCAGGTTTGAGGATAATCTCAGCAATGTAGTGAGATTCTCAGCAACTTACTGAGACCCTGTTCCAAAAACAAAAATATAAAAAGGGTTAGGGGTATAGCTCAAAGGTATAATGCCTCACCAAAAAAATAGAGAGAGAGAATCCAACTAAAGAGATTAACCTAACCAAGGCAATGGCTTAAGAAAATACAACCCATCATAGATTATTGTTTGTGTCCATCTCCTGGACTACATTGTTTCAATGTGACTAATAGTTAAAACTAACCAGTTACACACCTTCTACTACCCTGGTGGCCTCCAGAGGTGAACAGAATGCCAGCCTTTGGCCTCTTGTCACCTTCCACTTCCCTGTCCATGATCCAACCTCAACTACAAACTCAATCAGGGGAAGAACAAATGACTCCAATCCAATACTGATCATGGGCTGATTTTTGTAAAAATGGCAGCCTAGCAAGGCTGACTGACCAGACGGGGCTGGTGTTTTTGCGGAATTAATACATCATTGTCACCTGGGAACTTAATGCTAGAATAAGGTCTTGTCTATTTCTTGATTTTATAAGGCCTCAGATTTTCTAGATGCCTAATATTTATTTTCTAAGAATAAATTACAATCATGATTGCATGAGCTATCCTAATGAGAATGAAATTTCTGTCTCTCAGTGCACACTTTGTTTGTTTTGTTTGTTTGTTTGTTTTTACAGTAAGCACCCCAAAAATAGAAGAGGGAAAAAACTATTTATCATCAGAAAACAGTGTCAGAAAAACTGCTGTTCAATTTCTAAAAGATGGAAAATAGTCTTAAATGTTTTGACAGAGTAAAAAATTCACAAACAAATGGAGAATTTGTGAATAACAACAAAATTTGGAGAAATGTTACAACCCAAAAATGTTCACCAGCTGCTTAGAAATCAAAATTCTGGTGTTTTCTGTGGATCATTTAGTTCCACAACACAATGATTCCAAAAATATATATTAAATGGAGACCCAATGAGAGTTCATCTATTTATTAGTTCAGGAAAAAGTGGCATTAAGCTAAAGATCCCAAAGGATATCACAATAAAATGTAAGAGATGCTTCATGTCTGCTCATGAGGCATCTAAAGAAGAATTCTTGGAGGGTGTTGGGGAGTGTGGGTTCACTGCCACATGGTGACTCAGGGATCCTGGCCCCACCATCTCTTGGAGCCTGGAGCCTCATTACCTGCCACTGGATAACCAATGGGGAAAAAAGGACCCAGAATCATCCAGCCCCTTCTCCAGCCTCACCTAGGTAGACCATACCTCCCTTCCTCTCTCCTACTACAAAGCTTGATCTAACCCAGCAGCAAAACAGAGGAAACCACATCCCAGCAACCATGATTTACTAAGAAACTGAAAAACAGTTCCAATGACCAAAACCATCTCTTGGAAAGACAGCAAGAGGTATGCAATATTTAATAATATCCATCAAAATCAAAATTAAGGATATTTCTATGCTGTGTCAGAGATTGCTATTCATCCCCTCAAAATTAATTCTTCCCCTTTATGTAGCATATTAGGACCCCTACATTTTAACCAGGCACATGGTCCCCCAGAGCAGGTATATTTGTCACTACTTTCTTTGTAATTAGCTGTGATCCTGTCACTAGGATCTAGCCAAAGTGGGGAGCATGAAATTGGGGTGTGCTATTTCTGATCCATATCCTTAAGGAAAGGGGAATACTTTCTACTTCCCATTAATTTTCCTTCCTGCTGACTGAAGTGTGGCAGGCCATCTGGGACTATGTTGATGAGGGCAAAATTCTTGGTATTATTGAACAAAAAAGACTCAAGAGGCCCAGATCCTGACAACAGCCCAAACAGTTAAATGAGAGAGAAATGCACTTCTATCTTGTTTAAGCTACTGTTTTTTATAAATCTCCATTATAGATGCCAAACCTATAACTGATACATATGGCCAGCAATATGGAATTCTGTTCATCCTCGATTCAACATTTAAAATGTCATAAAAAGGGAGAGAAAGAAAGGAACTTGGCCAAAGATAGAAAATATAAATGTATTCATTATATTTGTACAACATGAAATGAACTAGATATTAATAAGTCTCTTTATTAAATGTATAGCCATGGAAGGTGACATAATAAGAAATAACCACCATTCCTGCACTGGGTCAAATTCATCCTTTTGATGTTCATAAAAAAATACTCCATGTTTCAATTACAAGATTGCCTGAAAATATTCTGCCTTCCCTTAGAATATAATGTGATGGTATTTTCCAAACAAATACTTACCTTATCCTACCAATGGAGACTTCAGTTATCATTCACAGTGTGTGATCTCCACTCTTCAGTAACACACGTATGTGTGCACACAGAGAATGGGGTAACTGTGAGAGCTAACACTCAGCAACAGTTCTACCTCAAAAGCAAATTCCCAGCCAGGGGTGCTAGCACATGCCTATAATCCCAGCACTTGAGAGGCTGAGACAGGAGGATCACAGGTTCAAGTCTAGTCTCAGCAACCTAGTGAGATCCTGTTTCAAAATAAAAAATTATAACTTAAAAAGGGGTAGAGGTAGGGGTACCTCAGAGGTAGAATGCCCCTAAATTCAATCCCTAGTATGAAAAAAAAGTGAAACTCTGACCCAAAGTAGGAGCACACCTTTGCTTTTGTATTTGGGATTGATGTAAGAGATGACAGGGACTGTTGCTCTTTGGGGCCAGGGTGAAGAGTGACAGCAATAGATAAGGAGATTTCCAGATGGTCAAGAGAGTATAAAACAAAAGGCCAAAGTAGACTAAACTCGGTGATGGAAGACAAAAGAATGATAATAAAAGGCCAAAGGAGCGCATTCCCTCTTCCTTCTGCCTTTGATAAGAGAGATTATCACTGTGTGTGTGTTTGTGTGTGTAGGCATAGGCAGTGTAGGCATGCACACTCTTACAGAACCAAAGAGCTGAAGCTGCTTAGACAGAGAACCACTGTTGTGTCTTAGTCTATGTGCATTGCTATAATAGAACACCTGAGACTGGAAAATTTACTTCTCACCACTCCAGAGGCTAGAAAATTCAAGATTAAGATAATGGCAAAATCCACTCTCTGGTTGCAGATCCTTCGTGTCACTGCAGTCTTTGGAGAAGATAAATGTTGTATATTTACATGGTAGAAGGAGAGCAAGGGGGAACGTATCCCCTCCATAGACCTCCTTCCTATGGGCACCTGGTCCCATTGGAGGGAGAGCCCTCATGGTCTAATCATCTCTAATGACCCCACCTGCTAATGCTAACATATGGGCAGCATCTGAATTTTGGAGGGACACATTCAAACACAGCAGAGGAACTATAGTACCACCAGCATACAGGCCCATGATTGGCCCAGTGGCCAGGCTTCGTATAGTGGAAGAATTTTCTTTGAAAGAACCACTCACACATGTGTTTAAGATTTTCTGGAGTCTCTTAGGTAATGCACTGTTAGAAGAATACAGATTATGCAATTAAAATTCAGGATTATTATAAAGTACTAATATCTAGACTATATAAAGAACTCAAAAAACTTAATACTAAAGAAACAAATAACCCAATCAAACATAGAGAATTGAACTGAAGAGTCACATTTCAAAAGAAGAAATACTGCTATGAACATAGGTATGCATATGTTGCTATATTTCTCTGAATTCAACCCCTTTGGAAAGATACCCAGGAGTGGTATAGCTGGATCATATGGTGGATCTATTCCCACCTTTCTTAGGAATCTCCACACAGATCTCCATAGTGGTTGAACTAGTTTGCATTCCCACCAACAGTGTAAAAGAGTTCCTCTTTCCCCACATCCTCGCCAGCATTTGTTGTTGTTTGATTTCTTTATGCTTGCTACTCTGACTGGGGTTAGATGGAATCTCAGTGTAGTTTTGATTTGCATCTCCCTGATGGCCAGTGATGAAGAACATCTTTTCATGTATCTATTAGCCCTTTGTATCTCTTCTTTTGTGAAGTGTCTATTTAGTTCATTTGCCCATTTCTTGATTGGGTTGTTTGTTTTGCCAGTGTAGAGTCTTTTGAGCTCTTTGTATACTCTGGATATTAGCCCCCTATCAGAATGGTGGCTGGTAAAGAGCACAATATGTAATAGCCAAAATATGGAACCAACCCAGATCACCATCAACAGATGAATGGATAGCAAAACTGTGGGAAATACACACAATGGAATTCTATTCAGCCATAAAGAAGAACAAAATTATGTCATTTGCAAGGAGATGGAAAACCCTGGAGAACATTATGTTAAGTGAGATCAGCCAAGCACAAAAGAAGAAGATACATATGTTTCCTCTCATATGCCCAAACTAGGAAACACAAAGAATACCAGTGGGACTCCAGTTATTGAAGGGGAAATACTAGCTAAGTTTGGATGGTAAGATAGGAGAGGAGGATGGTCGGTCTTGATTAACGAGGGTCTACACCTGAACATGTGTAAAATTATGAATAAGTCATGGTTAACCTGGACAGCCATTGGTGGGAGGGGGGAAAGGAAAATAGGGGCAGGGGGGAGGGCATCAAATATAGTGTAAATGTATACTATTTACGTTCAATAAAAAAATTGTTTAAATAAAAAAATAAATAAAATAAATAAAAATAATGAGAAATTTAAAAAAAGAATAAATACAACTGAACAATAAACACATGGGAAAATGTGCAACATCACTAGCAATCAGAGAGATGCTAGTGATGTTTAATCTAAACTATACTGAGATTCCATTTAATTCTAGTTAGAATGGCAATCATCAAGAATGCAAACAGAGGACTTCCAGGAAGATGGCAACCGAGAAAAGCAGCATTTACGAGCCCTGCTAAAACTCAATCTCTATTGCCACAAAATCAGCACTTTTCATAGCCAGAAAATGCCATCAGCAGAGAAATAAAAAATGTAAACACAAGGGACAGAGAAAAAAAAAGACTAGAAGAACAACCAGAAACCAGAAATCAAGCCCACAATGCAGCAGCGGGGCTGCGCCAGCACCATCTTCCCTCAAAGCACCAGGCTCCAGAGAGGAAAGGTAAACAAGGAGCTGAAGTGAGCAGCTGAGAATCATTTGGGTGTAATTCAGCAGTTCTTTCAGCGCAAAGAACGTCTAAAACTCCCAGTGGTCAAGTTCATCAAGCCTTCCAGGGACTCAGAACAGAGCTCAAAACCAGAAAAGAAATACGCCAGCCTCACAGCCGAGGGCGTGGCAATGGCACCATATTGCCAGCAGCTCCAGCCTCACCGCTGAGAGCGTGGCAGTGGCGCCATATTGCCAGCAGTAACAGTGAAGTCCACCAAGCCCTTGACAGCTCCTGATCAACACGCACAATAACAATGAGTGAAATTGTGGCCCCTAAAGGAGAAATCCCTGTACTGCATGCCCAGGGACTTTGATAATCTCCCTGGGTCTGAGATTTTGCAGTCCAACCCAGTGAAGGAGTAGCAGTGGCAGAGATACCACACCTTAGTCACAGCTCCCTGTGGGAAAACGCCTAGCCCAGCACCCCCACGGTCTCGCAGAGCCTCAATTAACTCCCTGGGTCTGAGACTTTGCAATACAACCCAGTAAAGGAGGAGTGGGAGCTGAGATTACCACAGACTCAAGATACAGAACACCCTAAGTGAAGTCGTAGTGATTCAGGGAAGGCACAAACTTCTGAAATCATGGGAAAGAGGAACAACAATAGAGCAATGAATGCCCACAACCTCATATTATCAGAACCTGATAACACAGAAATTCAGAGATCTCCAGAAGATCAAATCAGGAATATAACTGTAAAAATAATACAGGACCTTCAAAAAAATTTAGAGAGTCTAAAAGACATAAAGGATGCAATCACTGAGGTAAAGGCCTCAATTTAAAGTATAAATAATTGATTAGACCACATGGAGAATAGAATCTCACTCCTAGAAGAGGATCACTCCAAAAACAAATGCATAATTTATAACTTAGAAAAAAAATCAGACAGCAGGAATCTGACATTGAAGAAATATGGGCCCATTTTAAGAGAGCTAACCTAAGAATAATCAGAATAGAGAAGGGAAAAGAAGGTGAAACCAAAGGGATCAACAATCTCTTCAAGGAAGTAATAGCAGAAAATTTTCCAAACATAGAGCAAGAGGTTGATACACAGATCCAGGAAACTTATAGAACTCCCTTTAGACAGGATCGGAGAAGAGGATCCCCACGCCACATAATTGTCAAAATGACCAATGTGGAAGCCAAGCAGAGAATCTTTTTTTTTTAATTTTATTTTATTGGTGCACTGTATTCATACATCATAGTGGGATACAAACTTTTGTAGACATACATGCACACATCGCCCAGTCAGCCCCCACACGATCCCCACCCCATTCTCTCCCCATCCCTCCCTCCCATGCTTGGCTTAGTGGTTGACATCTAGTATTATAGCAATTTATCCAAAATTAAAAATGATAATCTCACATAACAGTTTCATTTGTCTGATACCAAGCTTTTGATGACTTAAAGATAACATTTCAATATTTCTTTTTGCTTTCTTTCTTACCAGAGAATATTTTTTTCTTTTTTTTAGGTGAAACTATCATATATTTATTTTTCAGAAAAAAATCTATCCTGATATGGAATATGGACTCTAGATACCCAAAACAATCTCGAAGCAAAAACAAAGCTAGAAGATGTATATTTTCTGATTTCAAACCATATAAAGCTACAATAATTGAAACAGTGTAGTACTGTTCTAAAGGCAGATATATAGACCATTGGAGTTAAATACAAGCCTAGAGCTAAATTATTCCCTATATTGTCAAGTTATTTTTGACAAGGTTTCCACGAAGATTTGGTGGTAGAAATAATAATTAGATATTTAGTTAGAATTAACTAAATATTTAGTTAGAATTAACTAAATATTGTTGAAAAATAATAATTACATGGAAAAGAATAAAATTGGACCCTTACCTAATCCCACATACAAGTATTAACTCAAACTAGATAAAAGACCTAAATATAAATCTTAAGACTATAAACTTTTAGGAGAAAATCTGGGTCATAAAACCTCACAACATTGAAATTGGCAGTGATTTCTTGGATATGATTTCAATGGCACAGGCAACAGAAGAATATACAAACTCCCTAAAAAATAAAAGAAAATATTGTATATCCAAAGACAATGTAAACAGAGTTAAAAGTTACTAATAGAATTGGACAAAATATTTCCAAATGCTATATCTGAAGGTATATTAATATTCCAACTAGAAATCCTAAAAATTAACAAAAATAAAGGCAAACAATACAATTTAGAGATAGGTAAAAGACTAACATAAATAATGAATCTCCACAGATAACCAATCTTAGTTGTCTGTTGGATGGAAACTCTTGTTTCTCTGGTTCTGGTGAGTGTTACCTATTTCTTCTTTGTAGTTAATCTCTTTGAGTATTTTCTCTAGCGCTGGTTTTGAAGACATAAATTCCTTCAGTTTCTGTTTGTCATGGAAGCTTCTTATTTCTCCATCTAATTTGATAGAAAGTTTTGCTGGATAGGAAATTTTTGGCTGGAAGTTGTTTTCTTTCAGAGTTTGGAATATGTTACTCCAAGCCCTTCTGGCTCTCATGACTTGGTTTGGGAAGTCTGGAGTGATTCTAATTGGTTTGCCTCTGAATGTCACTTGGCCCTTTTTGTTGCCTTTAAGATTCTCTGCTTGGCTTCCACATTGGTCATTTTGACAATTATATGGCGTGGGGATCCTCTTCTCGGATCCTGTCTAAAGGGAGTTCTATAAGTTTCCTTGATCTGTGTATCAACCTCTTGCTCTATATTTGGAAAATTTTCTGCTATTACTTCCTTGAAGAGATTGTTGATCCCTTTGGTATCACTTTCTTTTCCCTCCTCTATTCCAATTATTCTTAGGTTAGCTCTCTTAAGATGGGCCCATATTTCTTTAATGTCAGATTCCTGCTGTTGGATATCTTTTTCTAGATTAGAAACTATGCATTCATTTTTGGATTGCTCATCTTCTAAGAGCGAGATTCTGTTCTCCATGTGGTCTAATCGGTTGTTTGTGCTTTGAATTGAGGCCTTTACTTCATTAATTGCATCCTTTATCTCTTTTTTGCTCTCTCTGAGTTCTTTTCGAAGCACCTCTATTATTTCTATAGTTATTTTCCTGATTTGATCTTCTAGAAATCTCTGATTTTCTGTTTTATCAGGTTCTGATGTTGTGGGGTTGTGCACATTCATTACTTCAGTGTTATTCCTCTTTCCCATGATTTCGGAGGTTTGTGCCTTCTCTGGGTTCTTCCCTTGGGTCACTATGGCTTCACTTAAGGTGCTCTGGATCTCGAGTCTGTATTATCTCAGACCCTACTACTCCTTTACTGGGTTGTATCACAGAGTCTCTGACCCAGGGAGTCGATAGAGGCTGCTTTAAGCTATGGGGGGTGCCAGGTTGCACGCTCTCCTATGGTGTGATATCTCTGCCACCACCACTCCCTCACTGGGTCAAGTCCCAGGAGGCACAATACTGGGATTTCTCCTCTGTGGCCCGCAATTTGACTCACTGTTCTTGAGTACGTAGATGTAGCTGTACTGGACTCGGTGAATTCACTGCTGCTGCCACCGCCGGTGGCAATATGGCGCCTCTGCCACGCCCTCGGCCATGAGGCTGGCGTATTTTTTCTTCTCTCTTTTTGATTTCCACTCTGAATCCCTGCAGCGTGTGCTGAGCTCAGCCACTGGGAGCTTTAAATGCTGTCTGCGCCGAAAGATCCCGCCTGGCTGTTCCGCATCGGCTCACCTCGGCTTGCTGTAGCCGTCCGCTGAGTTCGCCGCTGCCGCCGGCAGTATGGCGCTGCTGCCGCGTCCTCGGACACGTGTGTCTCCTCTGTGGCCCTGAGCTCTGTTCTCAGTCCGCTTTCTCTCTGGAGCCTGGTGGTTTTTTTGTTTTTCTGGTGATGGTGTTTTCTGGCTATGAAAGGCGCTCTTTTTGTGGTAATGGAGATTGGTTGTTAGCGGGACTCTTAAGCCCCGCTTTTCTCGGTCGCCATCTTCCCAGAAGTCTGTCAGAGAAACTTTCTATCAAATTAGATGGAGAAATAAGAAGCTTCCATGACAAACAGAAACTGAAGGAATTTATGTCTTCAAAACCAGTGCTAGAGAAAATACTCAAAGAGATTAACTACAAAAAAGAAATAGGTAATACACACCAGAACCAGAGAAACAAGATTTTCCATCCAGCAGACAACTAAGCAAAGAAGAATATATTCATGTGTTTATTGGTTAAAATCTTTGCAGATTAATTATTTATTTTAGTCTTTTACCTATTTCTAAATTGTACTGTTTGCTTTTATTATTGCTAATTTTTAAGATTTCTATTTGGAATATTAATATACCTTCAGATATAGCACTTGGAAATATTTTACCCCATTCTATCAGTAACTTTTAACTCTGTTTACATTGTCTTTGGATGTACAATTTTTTTTATTTTTAGGAAGTTTGTTTGTTTGTCCTTTTGTTGCCTGTGCCTTTGAAATCATATCCAAGAAATCGCTGCCAATTTCAATATTGTGAAGTGTTATGACCCAGGTTTTCTTCTAAAAGTTTATAATCTTAAGATTTACATTTAGTTCTTTTATCTATTTTGAGTTAATATTTGTATATGGTGTTAGGTAAGGGTCCAACTTTATTTTTTTTCATGTAATTATTTTTCAACAATATTTAGTGTTAGGTCTTTTATCTATTTAGAGTTAATATTTTATATGGTGTTAGGTAAGGGTCCAACTTTATTCTTTTTCATGTAATTATTATCTTTCAACAATATTTAGTGAAAGGATCATTATTTCCTTCACCAAATGTTCTCGGAAACCTTGTCAAAAATAACTTGACCATATATGGAAGAATTTATTTCTAGGCTTTTTATTTTACTCCACTGGTTTATATATCTGCCTTTGTAGCAGTACTACACTGTTTCAATTAATGTAGCTTTATAAGGTTTGAAATCAGAAAATGTACATCTTCTAGCTTTGTTCTTTTTCGAGATTGTTTTGGGTATTTAGAGTTCATATTTCATGTTAGGATAGATTTATTCTGGAAAAAAAACTGTATGATAGTTTCACCTTAGAAAAGAAAAAGGAAAAAAATATCCTCTGGTAAGAAAAAAAAAGCAAAAAGAAATATTGAAATGTTATCTCTAAGTGATCAAATGTTTGATATCAGACAAATGAATCTGTTATGTGAGATTATCATTGTTAATTTTGAATAAATTGCTATAACTTTAGATGTCAACCACTAAGCCAAGCATGGGAAAGAGAGAGGGGGAGAGAATGGTGTGGGGTAGGGGCTAACTGGGTGATGTGTGCACACATGTCTACACAAGTTTTTTTTTATCCCATTATGATGTATGAATACAGTGCACCAATAAAAAATAAAAATAAAAATAAAAGTAGTAATAATGTGAAAAAAAGAATGCAAACAATAATAAATGTTGGTGAGGATGGGGGTAAATAGAAACTCTTATATACTGTTGTTTGGATTGTAAATTAGTGCAAGCACTATGGGGATCAGTATGAAAGTTCCTCAGAAGATTAGGAATGGAACCACCAAATGACCCACCCCTCAGCATCTTTCCAAAGGAATTAAAGTCAGAATACTACAGAGATACATACATGTCCATGTCTATAGCAGCACAATTCACAGTAGCCAAATCATAGAACCAGGTGTCCATCAATAGATGAATGGATTAAAAAATGTGGAATTCTACTCAGAGAGAAAAACAAAATTATGTCATTTCAGAAAAATTGGTATAACTAGAATATATTATGATAAGTGAGATTAGTCAGTCTCAGAAATTCAAGGGTTGTATGTTTCTTATATGTGGAAGTCAGAGAAAAAATAGGAAACACCTAGAAACTTTAAATGTGGAAAGATACCTGTAGAGTAATGGAAAGGGACTAGGGGTGACAATAAGGGAGGGGAAGGGGAAGGATTGAAGAACAAAAGAGTTCAAACAATACTATGGCAATATGTGTATGTGTTACTACTAAATTCAGTAACTCATGAGGGGAGGGAGGGGAAGGGAACAGGTGGGTGTGGAGGAACAACCAACTGTTGTGTGCATGTATGCTTGTATCACTTTGAACTTTACTCTGCTATACTATTGCAATGCACTAGCAATGTAATTTTTTAAAAGAGAAATAATCATGTTCCTATCATAGAACAGGTCACCCAGTGACAGCCTGTATCTGAAGCCAGAGAGCTCATCTCTACCCTCTGACTTCAGGACAACAGTAATGGAGACATCAGCCCCTGCTCTTAGGGGCCCCTGCTGTCACATGCCCTTTCCCTCTAGGGCAGCTGAGAAGTTACTGGTGACCATCAAGCTTGCATTCCTGTTTACCTAGTTTTGCAACCAATTTGTTTTTTCTTTATTATGACCTAAGCAAATTGATTCATTCATGTTTCAATAGAGGAGTATGCTTTTCTGTCTTGATTAACAAAATACTTAGGGTTTTCATACAATACTCATACTTGGGATCTGGAGTTGGGCAGAGTGAATTAAAATCCTAATATAGCATTTATTGCTTGATGCATACATATAATACACATAATAACTCATATTATATACTGTGCATACATATAAACTTACTACACACACACACACACACACACACACACACACACACACACTTACACTCATCGAATCCTCAAAATGATAGTATGCAGCAAATTCTACTGTTTCCCATTGCTCAGACATTACCTGAATCTGTGTGGTGTATTGTCAGGATCTCCATGCTGCTGGCCACTGAGCCACACTTCCTCTTCATTCTATTGTCTATGTAACTCTTAGCTTCCAAGATAAACCAAATGTGAGCATGGCATCTATCCCATTAAATTATTGAGAGATTTTTTTACTCTGTTTTAGCAGCTCTGGGATCAAACCCAGGATCTTGTACATGCCTGGCAAGTGCTCTACCACTGAGCTACATCCCTAACCCAAGAGAATTTAATAATCTAATCCTTATAAAACTTCTGAGAACAACTCTCAGCAGACAGAGAGTGGCCAATAAATATTAGCTAAAAACATACTACTTATACAAACCAATATTTTTGTTTAGAATATATTTGTGGAATATTAATTGATGCCAGATAGGGCAATGATGTCTAATCTGGGTCAGATCATGCATATGGTCAATGTGCTGAAAAAATTCTTGTTGATTTTAGGAATGACAATGGCATTATGAACATTACAAGAAAATGTTCTTTCCTTGAAATGCATACTGAAGCATATTGAGTAAAATGGCATGATATGGTTCAAACTTCTCCCACATTCAACCAAAAAAAGGCAATTGATGAAGTAAATATCACATAATGTCAATCATCTTACAAAGCTGGGTGATGGGTACAAGAGAATTTGCTGTACAATGTATATTTAAATTCTTTCAAAATAAAAAGTTGAAAAGATAAAAAGAACATCAGGCAAAGTTTTGTAGACTAGATCCTTCAGGCTCTCCTCAGTAGAATGCCATGTTAGTTTTGGGTCATGGGTCTCTGCAGAGGATCTTCAGGAATGAGGTGAGAGGAGGCAGAACAGAGGTATTGGATCCCTGCCCACCCTAACCAAAGTCACTCCCTTTTACCCATTCTCTGCAAAGAAAAGCCACTGAAGAATCTTTTGAGGGAAAGAGCTGCATGGATCACTCATCCTGTGGGGTGAGAGGCGACTTTTTTTTCTCTCTCCATCTGTACTTTCAGAGCAAGAGTCCTCTTGCCTCCCAAAGTCCATACTTCTGAGTTTCATGTTATCAAATCACACCATACACTACTTCAATTTAACTGTTACCTATTTTTTCCAGTCATTTCTCTTCATTTCTGGAAAGTTTTAACTCCTGTGTCACTGTTGCAATGCTTAACCACTTGTGATTTTCAATACATGCTCAAATGAAGCTTCCTGCCCTGACCTCTGAGTTTCTAGAGTCTTCTCTAATCAACTTGTTATCTACCCTACCTCAGGTGCTCACAGCCAGAGTCAAAGCCCGCACGTGAATTCCCCCCTCAGAGTTCTTTCTATTTTCACCTCTTCCAACATTCACATCACAACCCACACCTACACCACTGGATGCCTTGGCTTTTCTACTGAGTATCATAATCTTGATGGTTCCACTCTCTTTTCTTTCCTCACATAAGTTCCAGGGTCAGATATTTACAGAGATATCTTAGCTATGCCCCTAATTCTATTGCCTTTCCTCATTTTGATGAATTCATTTTATAAAACCACCCCAGCTACACTCAACTGTGCATCCATGGAGCAGAGCAAGGCTGGAGAAACATCTGCAACCAGGCTGACCTGACTTCACTGAATCAGGAACACACATGTCAAGTGGAACCTCCAGGCCACAGGGTACCATGGCCTCCCAGAAATGCTCTCTCCCAACTCCTGAGCAGTCAGTTCTATTCTTTACTCTCAGTCCTCTAATACCTCATGGCCCGCCTCACTTGCAGATGACAATCTTGCCTTCTACTTCACTGAGAAAATTTAACCAATTAAAAAGGAACCTCTGTAGACTGTACACCAGGTTGAAGATCATCCTCCCCAAAATTTATACTTCCCCAGAATCTGTGAACATGACCTTATTTGGAAATAGGGTGTTTGCAGATGTAACCAAGCTTAAAATCAGGTTATACCATATTAGAGTTGTCATAACTCTAATATTGCTGGTGTCTCAAGAAGAATAAAAGAGATACAGAGTCAGAGAGGAGACACACAAGATGGAGAATGCTAGGGGAAGACAGAGGAAGGGTTAGGGTTGTACACCTGGAAGCTGAGAAACACCAAAAATTTCCAGCAAACCACCAGAAGCTAAGAGAGAAGTACGGAACAGATTCTTTCTCAGACCCTCCAGAAGGAACCACCATGCCAACACCTGATAGCAGACTTTTGGTCTCCTAGACTAGGAGAAAATAAATTCTGTTGTTTTAAGATACCAGTTTAGGGTTCTTTGTGACAAAAGCTGTAGGAAACTCATACAGACTGCATTTACACATTCATCTGCAAGCTTCTGTGTCCACAAACCTTTCCTTCCAATTTGGCACAGACCTCTTGACTCCTAGTTAAGTCCAGCCCTTCTTATTGACCTGATCCTACATTCTCTTCTTAAGAACATCCCTTCTCTCATTATACCTATTTTTAAAATCTGTATTGGTTAGTTCCCAATAGCATATAAACATGCTATTACTTCTCTCAACTTAAAACCAAATTAATGAGAAAAAAACAACACCCTCACTTGAACCTACTTTCCTCACAAGCTATCACCCTTTTTATTCACAACCTTTTACTGAAAAACTCCTCAAACTCACCTTCTATACCCCCACATTTCACCTTTCTAGCTCCTATTCCTTCTCACTTCACATCCCCCATTCTCCATCTGTTTTTCTTCCTACCTAATCCCCTTCCAGGATTGTACTATACTCTCTGCTCATGTATCTGAAGTCCCTTTTGTTTTCTATTTTCTCTCCAGCTTCCAAAAAGAAAATATATGACCCTTGGCTTTTGAAGACTGATTGATCTTACTTCAGTTCCATTCATTTTCCTACAAATGACATAATTGGATCTCCTTTTGGCTGAGTAAAATTCTTTTATGTTTATTTGCCACAATATTCTAACCTATTCATCTGTTGATAGGCACCTAGGCTGGTTCCACAGATTAGCTGTTATGAATTGTGCTGCCATAAAAATGAACATCCATTTATCACTATCATATTCTGACTTCAGTATCTTTGAAAAGATACCCTGGAGTGGTATAACTGGGACATATGGTGGTTCCAATTCCAGTCTTCTGAGGAACCTCCATACTGGTCTCCATAGTGGCTATACTAATTTGCAATCCCACTAAAAGTGTTATATAAGAGTTCCTATTTCTCCACATCTTTGCCAACATTTATTACTGTTTGTATTTTTTTCTGCCTGCCCTATATTTTTTTATTTTTTATGTGGATCATATTGAAAATGGCATACATTCAGATTGTGCTTGCTACCTTCCCCCCCCATATCCCCTTCCCCCCTCCCAACAATGAGTGTCCAAGTTAACCATGCTATGTTTATATTTTTACACAAATTCGGATGTAGCTCCTTCATTAATCAACCTCTGCCTTCTTCCTCTCATATCCTTCCATTCTAGCTTTGGTGAGGTTTCTCCTCCATTGTCTGGAGTTCCTCTGGTATCCCTAATACTCCCTAGTTTGAGCATATTAGATAAAACCTAAGTCCCTTTTCTTTCTGTGCTTGGCTGATCCTGCTCAATATAATGTTCTCCAGGTATTTCCATCTTCTTGCAAATGACATGATTTTCTTCTTCTATATAGCTGAGTAGAATTCCATTGTGTTTATTTCCCATAATTTTGCAATCCATTCATCTGTTGATGGAGACCTAGGTTGGTTCCATATTTTGGCTATTACAAAATGTGCTACTATGAACATGGGTATGCATATGTTACTGTAGTTCTCTTATTTCAACCCTTTTGGACAAATACCCAGGAGAGGTATAATGGGATCATATGGTAGATCTATTCCCAGTTTTCTAAATAATCTTCACACTTAGAATTTCCATAGTGGCTGAACTAATTTGCACTCCACCAATAGTGCAAAAGATTTCCTCTTTCCCCACATCCTCGGCAGCATTTGTGGTTATTTGATTTATTTATGCTTGCCACTCTGATTGGGGTTAAATGGAATCTCAGGGTAGTTTTGATTTGCATCTCCCTGATGGCTAATGATGTTGAAAATCTTCATGTGTCTATTGGCCATTTGTATCTCTTCTTTTGTGAAGTGTCAATTCAGTTCGGTTGCCCATTTCTTGATTGGGTTATTTGTTTTGCTAGTGTAGAGTTTTTTGAGTTCTTTGTACATTCTGGATATTAGTCCTCTATCTGACTAGTAGTTGTTAAAGATATTCTCCCATTCTGTAGGCTTTCTCTTTAAGTTCTTGGTGGTTTCCTTTGATGAGAAGAAACTTTTTAGTTGGATGCCATCCCACTTGTTAATTCTTTCTTTAATTTCCTGCACTTTGGAGGTCTTGTTGAGAAAGTAACTGCCTGTGCCTATATTTTGGAGTGTTGAGCCTGTGCCATCCTCTATTAACTTCACAGTCTCTGGTCTAATTTCTAAGTCTTTGATCCATCTCGAGTTCATTCCTGTGCATGGTGAGAGGTAAGGATTTAGTTCCATCTTTCTACAAATGGATAGCCAGTTCTCCCAGCATCATTTGTTGAAAGGCTGTCTTTTCCCCAGCATACAAGATTGGGCCCTTTGTCAAAGATCAATTGACTGTAGATGTGTGGATTTGTTTCTATAACTTCTATTCTATTCCACTGGTCAGCCTGCCTGTTGTTGTGCCAATACCATGCTGTTTTTACTACTATTGGTCTATAGTATAATTAGAAGTCCAGGATTGTGATGCCTCCGGCTGGGATTTTATTGCTGAGGATTGCATTGGCTATTCTGGGTCTTTTCTTTCTCTATATAAAATTCATGACTGATTTTTCTAGGTCTATGAAGAATGTCATTGGTATTTTAATAGGAATTGCATTGAATCTATAGATAATTTTTGGCAAAATGGCCATTGTGATATTTATTCTGTGTATCCACGAGCAAGGGAGATCTTTCCATCATCCAAGTTCTTCAGTTTCTTTCTTTACTATTTTATACTTTTTGTTGTGGAGGTCTTTTACATATTTGGTTAGGTTTATTCCTAGGTATTTTATTGGTTTTGAGGTTATAGTGAATGAAATTGTTTTTTTTCTCTCATTGTGGATTCATTGTTGGCATAAAGAAAAGCAACTGATTTCTTTAGATTGATTTTGTATCCTGCAACTTTGCTGAATTGGTTAATCAGCTCCAGTAGTCTTTTGGTTAAGTTCATTGGGTCATCTAGATAAAGGATCATGTCATTTGCAAATAAGGATCATTTTAATTCTTCTCATTCTATTCTAATTCCTTTTATTTTCTTCTCTTGTCTTATTGTTGTGGCAAGAGTATTAAGGACTATAATGAAAAGAAAAGGAGTGGTGATAGTGGGCATCCTTGTCTTGTTCCTAATTTTAGAGGAAATTCTTGCAATTTTTCCCTATTCAATATGATGTTGCCTTTGAATTTATTTTATATTGCCTTAATGATGTTGAAATACATTCCTTCTATGCCAATTTTCTGCAGTGTTTTAACATAAATGGGTGTTGGATTTTGTTAAATATTTTTCAGCATCTATTGATAAGATCACGTGGTTCTTGTTCTCTGTTCTATTTATGTGGTGAATAACGTGTATTGATTTTCATATGTCAAACCAACCTTGCTTTTCTGGGATAAAACCGACTTGGTCATGGTGTACAATTCTCTTGAGATGGTATTGAATGCATATAGCTACTATTTTGCTTAGAATTATTGCATCTATGTTCATTAAGTGTATTGGTCTGTAATTTTCCTTTCTTGAGGTTTCTTTATTTGATTGGGGGATTAATGTGATACTAGCCTCATAGAAGAAATTTGGAAGAATTCTATCTCTTTCAATTTCCCAGAACAATTTGTGAAGTATTGAGATTAGTTCTTCACTAAAAGTTTTGTAGAAATCAGCTGGAAACCCATTAGGGTCTGGGTTTTGCTTTGATGGCAGAATTTTTATTGCTGTTTTTAATTCTTTGCTTACTATTGGTTGGTTTGGCTTGCTATGTCCTCTTGGTTCAGTTTAGGTCGGGTATATGTGCTTAGAAATCTGTCAATTTCTTCCATGTTTTCCAGTCCATTGGAGTATAAATTTTCAAAATAGTTTCTGATAATTCTTTGAATGTCCTCACTGTGGTGATATCTCCTTTTTCATTTCTGATTTTAATAATTTGAATTTATTCTCTCTTTCTTTTGGTTAGGTTATCCAGGGTTTGTCAATCTTATTAGTCTTTTTGAAAAAAACAGCTTTTTGTTTTGTTCATTCTTTAAATTGTTTTATTTATTCTCTATTTTATTTATTTCTGCTCTGATAATTTCCTGCCTTCTGCTGGCTTTTGGATTAGACTGTTGTAGTCTTTCTAGGTCCTTGAAATGTGTCATTAGATTGTTTACTTGGTGACTCTCTGTTCTTCTTATGTGGGCACTCAGTGCTATAAACTTTCCCCTTAACACTGCCTTCAAAGTGTCCCATAAATTTTGGTAAGTTGTTTCTCTATTTTCATTTAATTACATAAATTTCTTTATTTCTCCCCTAATTTCTGATCTTACCCACTCATCATTCAATAGTGTATGACTCAATTTCCATGCATTTTAATAGTTTCTTTTGGGTTTCCTGTTGTTTATTTCTACTTTCATTCCATTATGGTCTGAAAAGATGCAGGGAATTATAATATATCTTTTGAATTCACTGGTGTTTGCTTTGTGGCCCAGGATGTGATCTATATTAGAAAAGGTTTCATGGGCTGCTGAAAAGAATGTGTATTCTATTGCTCCTGGTTGATATATTCTGTATATATCTATTAGGTCCATTTGGTTTATAGTTTTCTTTAATTATGAAGAGTCTTGACTCATCTTTTGCCTTGAAGATTGATCTAGTGGTGTGAAACACATGTTGAAGTCTCACAATATTTTTGTATTTGGGTCTATTTGAGATCTGATGTCCAGAAGGGTTTGCTTTACAAATGTGGCTGCCCCCACATGTGCGGCATAAACATTTACCATCATATCTTCTTGGTGGATTGTTCCTTTTTACAAAAGGAAGTGCCCTGCTTTGTCTCTTCTGATGTGTTTTAGTGTAAAGTCTGTTTTGTTGGATATCAGCATTGCTACCCTTCACTGTTTGACTTTCATTAGCAAGATATATCCTTTTCCATCCTTTCACTTTCAGTCTATGAATGTATTTGGCTGTGAGGTTTTTTTTTTTTTTCCAATTTGGATTATGTTTTTAAATCCACATTGCTAGTCTATGTCTTTTGATTGGTGAGTAAGTCCTTTGACATTCAGAGTTATTATTGAAATGATTTTAGTGTCCTGTCATTTGTGTTGTCTTCTGTTTGGTATCCTGTTATTTATTCTTTACTTGGACCAACTTTGTCTTTTCTCTGGTTCTAAAAATTGCTTCTTTTTTTTCTTTATGTTTTATTTTTTAAGTGTTTTCTCTAGTGTTAGCTTTGAACTCATGACTTTTTTTTTTTTGAGATTCTGCTTATATTGAAACACTTTTGTTTTTCCATCAATTTTGAATAATAATTTTGCTGGAAATAGCAATTTTGGTTGGAAGTTTTCTTCCAGGGCCTGGATCACATCATACCAATCTCTCCTGGCATTCATGACTTGGGTTGTATAGTCTGGGATAATTTTTATTGTTTTGCCCCTATATGTCACCCATCCTTTTATTCTCACTGCTTTTAAGATTCTTTCCTTGGCCTCTATGTTGGTCATTTTGATTATTATATGGCATGGGGAGGTCCTTCTTTGATCTTGTCTTAATGGTGTTCTGTATGTCTCCTGGACATGTAGGTCCAAGTCTCTTTCCATGTTTGCAAAATTCTCTGAAATTATTTCTCTGAAGAGATTACGAATGCCCTTGGTCTGTACCTCTATACCTTCTTCAGTGACTTTTATCCATAAGTTAGTACATTTCATATTTTCCCATAGTTGTTGGATGGTTAGATTTTGTTGCTGTAATGACTTCTGTATGATGTTGACTGTGTTTTTGGTTTTCAATGAACTGTCTTGTAATAGTGATGTTCTACTTTCCATTTCATCTAATCTTCCATAATTTCTTTCTATTGCTGTGTTCATTTCATTTACTGACTCTTTCATTTCATTCCAGTCCCCTTTATGATTCTTTCTTAGTGTCACCATTTCCTTTTTCATTTGCAGTACACTTGTTTTGAGGCCCTTCATCATACTGTAGATCAGAATTCGGAATTCCCCTTCTCACATTTCTTGTAGGTCAGTATTCATGTTTCTGTTGTCTCTTCACTATTCCTAGTTCTCATATTTTCTGGGTTCTCAGGCTTGTTTTTCTGATGTCTTCCCATCATTTGTGGGTATTATGTCTAATCCAATCATAGTAGTAGGAATTTAGAGGTGTCACTAGGTATGCAGTGCTTATTCCAATGGTGAAGGTTGGGTAATTGGGGAGAAACTGAGGTGATGGGTACAGAATTTGAGTAATGTAGAGGATATGATTAGTTTAAGTAAGCATTTAAAAATAATAAGTTAGTATCTGGTTGAGAATGAGAGAAGTTTAGATAGTAGGACTCTTGTAGTTAGTAGAGTATTTAAGTATAGAGTTATGAAATACCTTGAATATTAAACACGGAGATACAGTGAGGGAAAATCAAGTTTTGAGAGAAGAAAGTAGATAGGCTAATGTGAAGAAGTTTATAAAATGAATGGGGGAAAGGAACAAACAAACAAAAATGAAGTAACAAAACAAGATACAAAAGCTAACAATTATACTTTGAAGACAAAAACAAAAGGAAAAAAGGAAAAAGAAAAAGAAGAGAGAAAAAATAAAGAACAAAAATAAAATAAAATAAAAAGAACTCACGATGGTGTGAGCCAACAAAGCAAAACAAACAACCAAACCAACAAAAAAAATAATAAAAGAAAAAAAGATGGCAACCAAGAAAAGCAGGGCTTAAGAGCCCCGCTAACAACTAATCTCCATTACCACAAAATCAGCGCCTTTCATAGCCAGAAAACACCATCACCAGAGAAACAAAAAAATCACCAGGCTCCAGAGAGAAATTGGACTGAGAACAGAGCTCAGAGCCACAGAGGAGATAACTGGCCTCACACCCGAGGACGCAGCAGCAGCGCCATACTGCCGGCAGCAGCAGCGACTTCACCAGACGGCTACAGCAAGCCGAGGTGAGCCGCTGCGGAACAGCCAGGCGGGATTTCTCGCCGCAGGTAAAATCTAAAGCTCCCAGTGGCTGAGCTCAGCACACGCCACAGGGATTCAGAGTGGAAATCAAAACCAAGAAGAAATATGCCAGCCTCACAGCTAAGGGCGTAGCAGCGGCGCCATATTGCCACCGGCGGCAGCAGCAGAGAATTCACCGAATCCAGTACAGCTACATCTGTGTACTCAAGAACAGTGAGTCAAATTGCGGGCACCAGAGGAGAAATCCCAGTACTGTACTTCCTGGGACTTGACCCAGTGGGGGAGGGGCGGTGGCAGAGATATCACACCATAGGAGAACGTGCAACCTGGCACCCCCCACAGTCTAAAGCAGCCTCTATCGACGCTCTGGGTCGGAGACTCTGTGATACAACCCAGTAAAGGAGTAGTGGGGTCTGAGATACTACTGACTCGAGATCCAGAACACCTTAAGTGAAGTCATAGTGACCCAAGGGAAGAAACAAGAGAAGGCACAAACTTCTTAAATCATGGGAAAGAGGAATAATACTGGAGCAATGAATGCCCACAACCCCACAACATCAGAACCAGATAAAACAGAAAATCAGAGATTTCTAGAAGAGCAAATCAGGAAAATAACTGTAGAAATAATAGAGGTGCTTCTAAAAGAACTCAGAGAGAGCCAAAAGGAGATAAAGGATGCAATTAATGAAGTAAAGGCCTCAATTCAAGGCACAAACAACCGATTAGAACACATGGAGAATAGAATCTCGCTCTTAGAAGATGATCATTCCAAAAATGAACGCATAGTTTCTAAAGTAGGAAAAAATATCCGACAGCAAGAATCTGATATTGAAGAAATATGGGCCCATTTTAAGAGAGCTAACCTAAGAATAATTGGAATAGAGGAGGGAAAAGAAAGTGATACCAAAGGGATCAACAATCTCTTCAAGGAAGTAATAGCAGAAAATTTTCCAAACATAGAGCAAGAGGTTGATACACAGGACCAGGAAACTTATAGAACTCCCTTTAGACAGGATCGGAGAAGAGAATCCCCACGCCACATAATTGTCAAAATGACCAATGTGGAAGCCAAGCAGAGAATCTTAAAGGCAACAAAAAGGGCCAAGTGACATTCAGAGGCAAGCCAATTAGAATCACTCCAGACTTCCCAAATCAAGTCATGAGAGCCAGAAGGGCTTGTAGTAACATATTCCAAACTCTGAAAGAAAACAACTTCCAGCCAAAAATTTCCTACCCAGCAAAACTTTCTATCAAATTAGATGGAGAAATAAGAAGCTTCCATGACAAACAGAAACTGAAGGAATTTTTGTCTTCAAAACCAGCACTAGAGAAAATACTCAAAGAGATTAACTACAAAGAAGAAATAGGTAACACACACCAGAACCAGAGAAACAAGAGTTTCCATCCAACAGTCAACTAAGATTGGTTATCTGTGGAGATTCATTACTTATGTTAGTCTTTTACCTATCTCTAAAGGGTATTGTTTGCCTTTAATGTTGTTAATTTTTAGGATTTCTAGTTGGAATATTAATATACCTTCAGATATAGCATTTGGAAATATTTTATCCCATTCTATTAGTAACTGTTAACTCTGTTTACATTGTCTTTGGATATACAATATTTTTTTTTAGGGAGTTTGTATACTCTTCTGTTGCCTGTGCCATTGAAATCATATCCAGTAAATCACTGCCAATTTCAGTGTTGTGAGGTTTTATGACCCAGATTTTCTTCTAAAAGTTTATAGTCTTAAGATTTATATTTAGGTCTTTTATCTATTTTGAGTTAATATTTGTATATGGGATTAGGTAAGGGTCCAACTTTATTCTTTTCCATGTAATTATTATGTTTCAACAATATCTAGTTAAAAGATTATTATTTCCACCACCAAATGTTCGTGGAAACCTTGTCAAAAATAACTTGACAATATAGGGAAGAATTTAGCTCTAGGCTTTTATTTAACTCCAATGGTTTATATATCTGCCTTTAGAATAGTACTACACTGTTTCAATTATTGTAGCTTTATATGGTTTGAAATCAGAAAATATATATCTTCTAGCTTTGTTCTTTTTCAAGATCGTTTTGGGTATCTAGAGTCCATTTTCCATATTAGGATAGATTTTTTTTCTGAAAAATAAATATATAAATATATGATAGTTTCACCTAAAAAAAATAGAAAAAAAAATATTCTCTGGTAAGAAAGAAAGTAAAAAGAAATATTGAAATGTTTTCTTTAAGTCATCAAAAGCTTGGTATCAGGCAAATGAAACTGTTATGTGAGATTATCATTTTTAATTTTGGATAAATTGCTATAATACTAGATGTCAACCACTAAGCCAAGCATGGGAGGGAGGGATGGGGAGAGAATGGGGTGGGGATTGGGTGGGGGCTGACTGGGCGATGTGTGCATGTATATCTACAAAAGTTTGTATCCCACTATGATGTATGAATACAGTGCACCAATAAAAAATAAATAAATAAAGTAAAAAAAAAGCCCTACTAATTTACAGATATGGAGCTGGGCCCATATATTATTTGTATTTCTGATCACTATGGTAGATTCTAGAGTATATTCCAATGTCTCTTATTTGCTCTGTACCCTATTGTCAGCTTTTGAACCCAGTCTCCACATAATCTTCTCTCTCACCTCTGACAGCTTTTTGCAGAGGCCTTCTAATATAGACTTGGCATGACCCCTTGTGATTCTGTGCAGGTACTGCTCCTTGAACACCTTTCATGTGTCTTTGGAGGTTCTAACTGGACTAGCCCACTCGGTTTCTTCTCTGGGTGCACACAATTACCTGGCTGCCTTGGTGCACATCACTGGAGGGCTGGCTGTGCTGTTTGGGTCTCAAGGCTTTTCTGGGCTCACATGGTTACCTGGTCCTCCCCTGGGTTTCTGGAGGTCTGTGCCACTGCTGCCTTTGGTGAGCTCATGGTATTTTGGCATGGGCGCTGCTCACCACTTAAGATGTTGGAGGTTTGTGGTCACTTTCAAGCACTTGGATCATTTGTCTGAATTTCTTGGACTGCTGCACCAGGGCTCCCAGTTTGGGCCCATGGCCCACAGCCCACAGTGGCACCAGTGGCCAGTCTGCAGCATGTCAGTTGCATGCTCAGGCTTTTAGCAGTGGATCTCGCAGTTCAGAGTTATTGGATTCCTTCCAGTGTGGTTCCTATTTCTGTTTTGGTTTGTAAGCTGTATTTATTTTGCTTGTGTAGATGCTATCTTCTCAGTAGTTGAACCTTATTTGTTTCAGCTACTGAGATGTGCTGTATCCCACACTCGCCATTTTGAATACCCAATGCAAGTTCCTTATTCTTTATTTTGAAACAGAATCACATGAAGTTGGAGAGGGCCTCACTAAGTAGCTGAGGCTGTCTGCAAACTATGATCCTTCAGTCTCAGCCTCCCAAATGCTGGGATTACAAGCATGTGCCACCATGCCCAGCTCTGTTTGTATTCTTGATGATTGCCATTCTGTGATTAGATGGAATCTCAAAGTAGTTTAGATTTGCATTTTTCTGATTGCTAATGATGTTGGACTTTTCCCCCATATATTCATTGGCCATTTGTATTTCTTCCTTTAAGAGGTATCTATTCAATTGCCCATTTTTAATTGGGTTATTTGAGGGTTTTTTAGTGTTAAGTTTTTTTAAGTTCTTTGTATATTCTAGTTATTAGTCTTCTATCAGAAAAATAGTTGGGAAAGATTTTCTCCCATTTTATAAACTCTTTTCAAACTCTTGATTGTTTCCTTTGCTGCACAGAAGCTTTTTAACTTAATGCCATCAAATTTGTTGATTCTTGTTTTTACTAATCTTTCCCATTCTATCTTTGGTATTTCAGAAAACCCAACTTACTCTACCTTCAGAGCACACACAAATTCTGACTATATTTCAATAAGTTTTCTGTTGCTGTGACAAAACACCTGAGAAAATCAACTTAAAAGAGGAAACAGTTTCAGTGTATGGTAACTTGGCTCCATTGATTTAGGGGCTGTGGTAAAGCAAAACACCATGGCAAGAGGCATGTGATAGAGGAGAGCCTCTCCCCTTATATAACCCTGAAAGGAGAAGAGAGAGAGAGAGAGAGAGAGAGAGAGAGAGAGAGAGAGAACAAAAGAGAGGAAGAGACTGGGGCCCAATATTCCCCTCAAGGGCTCCCACTTCCTATACTTTTCATTATCTCCCAATAGTGCCATCAGCTAAAGACCAAGCTTTCAACACACAATCCTTTGGATACATTCCAGATCCAACATAACAGGTCATTTACACTAGATTTGTCACTCCCACCCAGGTTGTTGATACAACCACTCTCACCTGGATAGGCAGCTGCCCATTACAAGTTTCCTTACATCTGCCCTTCTCGGTGTTCTTCCCACCAATGTCAATACAGAAGTCAGAATTCATCTGCTGAAAGCTTGCAATGGTTTTCTGGTATACTAAGAGTCCAAACCAATGCTCCTACAGCAAACTCTAAGGTGCCATCTGTCCAATTACTGGTTGTCTTTCTGATTCTTTCTTTGATAAATATTTCTGATATCATTCCACCCACAGCAGCCCAACATCACAAAGCCTTTCTTGAATGCCCCAAGCTCATCCCACTGTCCAAGCTTTGTTGTAGAGGTTTCTTCTACTTTAGACATTTCTCCCAAAAAATACACAGCTAATCCTCTTCCTTATTTCAAGACTGTGTGAATCTCATCTCTCTGCAAAGCCTTACCAACTGTCCCACTTAATATTGCAAATAGCTCTTGCAAGAGCTCCAGAACTCTTAACTTCCCCTTCTGATTCTACTCGTTTTTTAATCCATAGTATTCATCATATTATAATATACTGATTAAATTTTATTGGCTTAATAAATAAGCTTTAAGCTGGGCATGGTGGCACACGCTTGTAATCCCCGCACTTGGGAGGCAGAGACAGGAGGATTGAACAGGTTCGTAGTCAACCTCGCTGGCTTAAGAGACCCTGTTTCCAAATAAATAAAAAAAAGGTCTGGGAGTGTAGCCCAGAGGGAGAAGGGCTTCCAGAAACCCCAGTACCACCAAATAAATGAATGAATGAATGAATAAATAAATAAATAAATAAATAAATATAAATAAGCTTTAAATGGTGTTTCCCCACACTATCTGTCAAGCTCCTTGAGGGGAGGGTGTCTTAATCTGTTTTATGTTGCTATAACAAAATACCTGACATTGGAAACTTTATAAAGAAAAGTGGTCCACTGATTACAGTTCTTACAGTAGGGAAGTTCAAGATTAGGTAACAGTATCTGGTGGGCCTCCTGCTGTGTCATAATATGGCAGATGGTGTCACACAACAGGAGTTTGTGGGAGAACAGCAGAGCTTTAGCATGGAAGAGTAAGTTTATAAAAAGGACGTAGGGGAGACACCAAACTCAAATATAACAACCTATTTCTGCAGTAATTAATGAAGTCCCATGAGCCCTCCCCACTCCAACCAGATGGGCATGAATTCCTTCCAAGGGTGAAGTCCCATTATCAAATTACTTCCCACTAGGCCCCACCTCTTCAAGGCTTCATATCTCTCGATTCTGTTACATTGCAGACCAAGCATCCAGTTTATAAAATTTTGGGGAACAAACCATATGCAGATCATAGGACATGGCCTTGATCTGCTTTGTTCATCATCTATCCTAAGACCTAGAACAGAACCTGGTACCCAGCAAGTGTTGTGGCCACACCTTTCTCTAGCAAAGGCAGTAAATGAGCTCTAGATGACAACTCTGTCACTGAACTGGCAAAGTCTGACACATGTGATCTAATTCTAAGATAATAGGTAGATTGCTTATTTTTCCATAACACCTCAATCTTAGTCAATTGAGGGTTTAATGGGCTATGAATTTTTATTCTGTTTGTGTATGTGTATGTGTGTGTGGTACAAGAGAAACCCAGGGCTTCATACATGCTAAGCAAGTGCTCTACCACTGAACTACATTAGCAACCCAGAATTTATATCCTTTTTATGTACTTCAAATGCCAGTTGATTAAATGTAGAACCATATATCTTAACTGAGAGTCTAGGTAGGCATAGCCTTGATACTTTCTTGTGACCTAACAGGAATGTCATGAACATTTGAAGGTAGACAAAAAAAAGCATCATGATCACAATAATTTTGAATCTCTATTAATACATATAAAAATGGACAACAAAGGCCACAAATTATTACTATATACAAATTGTTAAATATTTAGAAAAAATAATAAAGACTACATATGACTATAGCCATTTAAATAAGAGTAAATAAATAACCCATAGGGAATCAAGCAGTGTGCAGTATCTTTTCTAGTGTTTTTAACTCATCCTATAACTCATTTACTATAAAATAATAAAATGTAGATATGTGGTGACTGATAAATCAGGAGATTCAATTCATTCTTTATTATCCTATGAGTCTAAATAGATCAAATGCTTGAGATTTACAACTAGAAGTAATAGTGAAAGGACAAAATGTCATGTTGTGACTCATTAGAAAAGTTCAAGTATAGAAAGAATAAGGAACTCTTTATTTCTAAAAAGGTATCAGTTCCTATGAAGAACATTCTCCATGCTAATCCAAAAAGCAAGGGGCATGTGAATGGAAAATGACAGATTTTTTTAATATTCTCCAAGAATTATTTTGACAAAAAAATCCCATTTTAGTGAGGAAAGCAAGTCATGTGAAAAAGAGAAGGATTAGCCAGGCATTGTGGCACATGCTTATAATGTCATTGTTTGGGAGGCTGAGACAGGAGGATCGCAGTTCATGGACAGCCTCAGCTACTTAGTGAGGCCCTTCTCAACTCAGTGAAACCCTGTTTCAAAATAAAGAATAAAAAATAGGGCTGGGAATGTAGTTCAGAGGTAGAATGCCCCTGGGTTCCTTCCCCAGTACTCTGAGGGGGAGAGGGAGGGAGGGAGGGAGGGAGGGGGAGAGAGAGAGAGAGAGAGAGAGAGAGAGAGAGAGAGAGAGAGAGAGAGAGAGAGAGAGAGAGAGAGAGAGAGAGAGAGAGAGAGAGAGAGGAGACAAGAGACATCTTCAGGTATGCACTTGAAGTTGAAATCTTATGTTAAGTGTCTGGTTACTTCTGAATAGCCTGAGTACAATAAACACAGTTGGAGGCCCTGGGCTTTGCCAATGGAACAACTAACAATGGGCAATGTCAATGTGAAGAC
Source organism: Muscardinus avellanarius (assembly GCF_963383645.1). Classification (NCBI taxonomy): domain Eukaryota; kingdom Metazoa; phylum Chordata; class Mammalia; order Rodentia; family Gliridae; genus Muscardinus; species Muscardinus avellanarius. The sequence goes on along the minus strand of NC_137789.1, from coordinate 84,867,508 downwards.
ATTGCTACCCAGCACATACTTCCCACCAAAGGATCTACAGAACATTTCTAGGAGGCATATACATATACACCATATACACATACACTATACACACACATATGCACACATATATTTTATTATAAATAAAGTATCTACAAGTAATTTGCAACAGAGCTTAGCTGCATTTGAAGTATTGTTTAAGTACCGGAATGTAAAGAAAAAATCTGAATCCATATATATATATATATATATATATATATATATATATATATAAATATTACAAATGTATGTGTGTATAAAGTGGCAAATATAGCATCTGTGGTACAATTATGTAATTTTATATATTTATCATAAAACATACTAATATATCAATTATGCATCTCTATATGATTTAATATAATAAATAATCATATACTATATCATATTATCCAAGTATGAGTTTTTCTTTTTTTTTTTTGATACTGGGGTTCCTGGAAGCCCTCCTACTTCCGGGCTACACTCCCATACCTATTTTATATTTTTGAAACAGGGTCTCTTACGCCAGCGCGGCTGGCTTCGAACCTGCGCGATCCTCCTGTCTCCGCCTCCCAAGCGTGGGGATTACAAGCGTGCGCCACCACGCCCGGCTGAGTTTTTCAAATATTGTAAAAGGTGAATTTCTACTTCTGGATGTATCCTTCTGTATCTAAGTACTTAATCTGAATGCTTTCATACTAATACACTTAGTGCTTGAAAAATTAAAATTCTATTCTCTCAGTAATTTTTCAGTGAGATAGTTACTCAAATATTCAATGCATCAAACATTCCTACTTTAGTTTCTCAAAGATTGTATTGAACACTGTAGTAACAAGTGAAACAGTCCTGTGTGTGATGAGTCAGAACAGAGTAATTGTGAACTGCTGTAAACAATAATTCTGTGTATTCTTCATCATACTCCCATGTTCCATATATCTTACTAAAAACTTTCCTATGCTTCCAGGAATATGGCGACCAAGAAAAGCAGTGTTTATGAGTGTTGCTAACACTCAAATCTATTGCCACAAAATCAGCACTTTTTATAGCCAGAAAACACTATCAGCAGAGAAATTAAAACTGTAAGTACAAAGGACAGAGAAAAAGAAGACTAGAAGAACAACCAGAGACCAGAAAAGAAACCAGCCCGCATTGCGGTGGTGGATGCTGCGCTGGCACCATCTTCCCTCACAGCACCAAGCTTCAGAGAAGAAAGGTAAACAAAGAGCTGAAGTGAGCAGCTGTGGATCATTCAGGTGAAATTCAGCAGTTTTTTCAGTGCAAAGAACATCTAAAACTCCCAGTGGCCAAACTCACCATGCCCTCCAGGGACTCAGAACAGAGCTCAAAACCAGAAAAGAAATACACCAGCCTCATGGCCAAGGGCATGGCAGCAGTGCCATATTTCTCTCAGGATTACCCACAAAAAATAAAATAAAATACTTAGGAATAAACTTAACCAAGGAGGCAAAATGAGGTAAAAGATCTCTACAAAGAAAATTATGAAACATTGAAAAAACAAATCAAAGAAGATCTTAGATGATGGAAAGATCTTCCATGTTCATGGATTGGCAGAATAAATATCATTAAAATGGCCATCCTTCCAAAAGTGATCTACAGATTCAACGCAATGCCCATTAAATTACCAAGGTCATTCCTCACAGACATAGAAAAATCAGTCCTTAAATTTATTTGGAATAACAAAAAAACCAGAATAGCCAAAGTAGTTCTCAGCAACAAAAACCATGCATAAGGAATCACAATTTCTGACTTTAAAGTATACTTCAAAGCCATTGTAATAAAAACAGCATGGTACTGGCAAAAAAACTGACACATAGACCAATAGAGAAGATTAGAAGACCCAGAAACAAGCTCACATGCTTTCAGCCAATTGATTTTTGACAAAGGGGCCAAAAACATACACTGGAAAAAAGCAGGCCGGTTCAACAAATGGTGTTGGCAAAACTGGTTAAACATTTGCAGAAAATTGGAAATCAATCCCACTTTCTCACCCTGCACAAGACTCAATTCAAGATGGATCAAAGACTTGGAAATTAAACTAGAGACCTTGAAGCTCCTTGAAGAGGGCATAGGTCCAACACTGCAATACACAGGCACAGATAAACACTTTCTCAACAAGACCCAAAGGCACAACAAATTAAAAGGCAAATCAATACACGGGATTGCATGAAACTGAGAGCTTCTGTTCAGCAAAGGAAACTGTCAAGAACCTCAACTGAGAGCCAACAGAATGGGAGATTTTTGCCACTTACACTTCCGATAGAGGACCAAAATCTAGAGTATACAGAGAACTCAAGAAACTCAACACTAAGAAAACAAAGCATCCAATAACAAAATGGGCAAGCAAACTAAATAGACACTTCACAAAAGAAGAAATTCAAATGGCCAATAAATGCATGAAAAAATGCCCAACATCATTGGCTATCAGACAGACAGATGCAAATCAAAACTACCCTGAGATTTCACCTAACTCCAACTAGAACGGCAATCATTCAAAACACAAACAGCAACAAATGCTGGTGAGGATGTGGAGAAGTGGGAACTCTAAAACATTGTTGGTGGGATTCAAATTAGTGCAACCACTTTGGAAAACAGTATGGAGAATTCTCAGAAGAATGGGAACAAATCTACCATTTGATCCAGCAATACCACTTTTGGGTATCTACCCAAAAGAAAGTAAAACCAACTGCCAAACTAAGGCATGTGTATCTTTGTTCATAGCTGCACAATTCACCATAGCCAAACTATGGAACCAGCCATGATGTCTATCAACAGATGAATGGATTACAAAACTGTGGGATATGTACACAATGGAATTTTACTCAGCCATTAAAAAAAAACTCAATTACATTATTTTCAGGGAAATGGATGGAACTGGAGGACATTATGCTAAGTGAGATTAGCCAGTTACAAAAAATAAGAAATCAGATGCTTTCTCTAATATGTGAAATTTAAGGAGGTCAAAGGAGGAACTCTAGATAAAAAAGGAAATCCTATAGAGGAGCAAACAAGACAACCTATATGAGGGGATGAGAGGGGGAAAGAAGGAAGTTCTCTAAAACACACAATGTACTTAAACATATCTAAGTCAACCACTAAGCCAAGCAAGGGAAGGAGGGATGGAGAGAGAATGGGGTGGGAATTGGGTAGGGGTTAAATTGGTGATATGTACATGTATGTCCACATAAGTTTTTTACCCCAATATGATGTATGAATAGAATGAAACAATAAAAAGATAAAATAAAATAAAAAACTTTCCTACAGATCAAATGTTGCCAACACCAAATACTGCTGTCCACCTGTTTCTCTTTAAAGTAAGAACAAAATTTACAGTTAAGGCCACAGTGGATGCAGATTTATACTAATAGGTGACTGTTATCCATGCAACACTGAAGTACAATATTAAATTGATCCACAGAGAAACAATGTGCTCATTTCTCTCTAATGTTCCCTAAATATTCTTTCTATCTTTGCTCAAAATATCACAGGTTAATCCCAATCTCAAAGTTAGAACACCAAGCATTTTACACATATGTTTGTATCACTTTGAACCTTACTATAATATGTAATTACAATGCATCCATTAAAATATTTTTAAAAGAAATTCCTTCCATATTGTTATGGTTTGAATATAGAATGGATCCCCAAAGTTTTGTGTATTGGCAATTCAACAATATTCAAGTTGAGATTATTGAATCAGTATTCTAATCTCATTCATTGATACATACACTGAAGGATTAATACTTTGAATGAATTTACTAGGTGGTAATTTAGGCAGGAGGGGCTGGCTTGAGGAAGGAAATCACTAGAAATGTGGCCTTGAGGAACATATCTGTCCCTGGACACATCTGGCTGAACTTTTTGCTTTCTTGCTCCCTTGAGATGGGCTGCTGTCATCTGCCAAATGCCATGCTGCCATAATGTCTGCCTTGGAGCTGATGAACTATGGACTGCACCTCTGAAACTGTGAGCCCAAATTCAACCTTTCCTCCTTTATGTTGTTCATGTCAAGAATTTTAGTCACAGTAACAGAAAAACTGACTAAAACATATATGATACGTTGTCAGTGACCCGAAAGAGTGTGACATGTCTAAACATGCCAGCATCAAATTCATTTTTCTCCCTAATCTTTGACTTCCTATTATAGACCTGACAATTGAGCCATATTTATTTTATTCCCTGCTATATAAATAGTCCTTAGCCTTGTGTTTCTAGGGCTTTGCAATTTGACAGGAGATAAGCATTCCGTCAATATCTATTAACTGATGAACAAGTGAACCACACAGCGTGGCCCGGTGGTGGATGTCATGAGAGGGTGCACTCCATGGCCACTAGTGTGGCAGGAGGAGAGAGGTGCATGTACACTCACACACAGGACCACACTCAACACTCCCCTTTTTTTGGTATTTATTCTAAATCACCTAGAGGACAAGCAGTAAAAGAAAAGGCAGGCTGCAAGGGTGATCGATACTGAGGTGACACTGAATTCACTGCTCCCAAACCTTTCTTCTATCTGAAACCAGATTGCTTCAAGTCTCCTTTATTAGCAGATCAATGCATAAAGTAAGGCTGAAACAGAAACGCCACTAGAATGACTCAGGCACTAGGAAGAGCTACACGCCATGTAATTGTGAAACATTGTATGTGTCTCCTACCCAGTGAGAGAAATCATCGCCCCTCTTTCAGGAAGTTTGACCAAGGATCCAGACCTCTTCCCCAGCAGGACCCTCAGCAGCAGGGACCATGGGGCCCATTCATGTAGCTTCTTATGCTTCTCTTCTTCTGTGAGATTTGCCTTTCAAACTAGACAGAAGCCCTTTGAAAGGCAAGATCTTCATTTTTACCACCCATCTCCCAAGACACATCAAATGCTTCACAACTCCTCAAAATATATTTGCAAATTGATTGATTTCTCTCAGAAGAGCCTCTCATACAACCTATTTCAGTACACACTATTCATATCTAAACTGGCCATAATGTCTTGTGCCCAAAAGCAAAAATTCTTGGATTCATCTCATAACCACAACATGTTAACTCATTACGTTAATAATTATCATACTCTGCTGGGCAGATTGCACCAGATCCTGGAATGTAATCAATTAATATTGAGCACTGAGTGTTATTAGTACGTGTTCTTGCTAATCAGGACTCCATTCTCCCATCTGAAGCCAACCTGTGAGCATTTCCTTAAATCTTTCTCTAACTGCCTTCCAAACTGGAAATGCTATATTTGAAGCACATCACAAACAATGCAAAAATGGTTGTGTCCAAAAGAGCTCATCACTCCTGCGTTATTCATGAAAAAAACACAAAATTTAAGAGACTATCATGACTTTTTAATTAAGCTTTGAGAAATAAATGATACATTTTGTTAATTATTTTTAAAATTTCTGGATTTGCTATAGGCACCACTACAGAAAACCCTTTCTAGGGAAACTTCTTCAGATGTTTTCTAGGGCATAATGATTTGATCATAGTTAGGGATTCTGATTGCGGATTTATCTGTTGTTTCTTTTGTTCAAAGCCCAAAACCTTCTGGCACCCAAAACTGGCAGAGCAGCCTATCCATTTAAAGCTTTCTATCAGATTACTCCGACCGTGTGAGGTCTCCCATAAAGCTAGATAACATTTACAGCAGTTTGCATCCGGCACAAAGCTTTTCATAAATAAATAGGGCCAGAGGCATGTTTGGATGGCAGAGGGCAGCCTCCTGTTTCATTCTCCCAGAAAGGTGTCCCTGGTCTAGTATAGATATGGTTTACTGGCAGAAAAAAAAAACAAGTAACAAAAATAAAAGATGACTTGGTTACCCCCGCGAGTGGGATGCTCTTGACACTCTCGGTCTGAAGCATGAAGCTCAAGGAAACATGATCAACTTAATCGTGAAGATGAGGGGTTGACTTTGTTGTTTTCAAGGCTTTTTTCTTTTCTGAGTAGCCAAACTGCTTGTTTTCCTGGAATCACTGAGACACAAAACATCTTGTCCAAAAGATGCTGAGAAGAGGAAGAACAGAGACAACAGGAAAGAAAATCGGAAGGGGAGATTTTCACACCAAGGCGAGCAGGCGGTGAGCAGAGACAGGACCAGGCAATGAGGAGCAGGGAGGAAGACAACCTCTTTCAAAAACACACATTAGCCATTTTTTGTAGTGATTCAGAGCAGAGGTGTAGCAGGAAAGTGAAACTTAGAAGCTATCAGACACTTGAGGCTCAAGCAAGAGCTTAGTCGCAGATCTGGGGACACACCTCCAGGGAAATGGACATGCTGTGACTTAGCAGCTGGCTCTTGGGGAAGAGACACAGAGAGAAAATTTGTGATGGTGCTTGTCTGGAGCACTAAGTACACTTTCCAGTAAAGCCGTGCATTGTGAAGCCAGCACTCTCTTTCTCTACCGCTGAACCCAAAGCAGGCACTTAACCTTTTATATTTTGAAACCCAAAGGGAAGAGAACACTCAAAGGGAGACTTCCATTCCAGGCTCAGCCTTCAAATTAACTTTGCTGTATTAGAAAAATAAACAGGCAGGTGCAGTTCTAAATTGGGCCTTCTGTTAGCCATTTAAAGAAGAATGAACACATTCTATTATCCCAAACTGTTTTCCTTGTTCTTTCCCCAGGAAGAACACACAGAACCGTATATTTCAAAAGTTAACCCAAGCCGGGCGTGGTGGCGCATGCTTGTAATCCCAGCACTTGGGAGGCAGAGACAGGAGGATCGCGCTGGTTCAAAGCCAGCCTCGCTGGCTTAAGAGACCCTGCTTCCAAATATAAAAGAGTATAAAATAGGCCTGGGAGTGTAGCCCAGAGGTAGAAGGGCTTTTAGGAACCCCAGTACCACCAAAAAAATAAATAAATAAAAAGTTAACCCTAAGCACTGATAGCTATATAATCAAAGGAAAAGATATAGCTGGGTATGGTAACAAACACCTGTAACCCCAGTACCTGGGAGGCTGAGACAGGAAGATTACAGGTTCAATGACAGCCTCAGCATATTATCAAGACCCTCAGCAAGAAAGAAGAAAGTGAAAAGGTAAGCATAGGCTTCTGCCATCTGCATGGTATATTTTTGTGGCAGACAGAGATGAAACCATTCAAATAAAATTATTATATACTATATACTATATATATATATATATATATATATATATATATATGGCTTGAAGCTGAATGTATGGTCCAGTGGTGGTTGGTATACTAGAAAATTTTATTTTATTTTTATGTGGATCATATTAAAAATGGCATATATTCAAACAGTGCTTGGTGCCCTGCCCCCACCCTGCTTTCCTATTTTCCCTCCCAAAAATGAGTGTCCAGGCTAACATCTATTAGTTCATACTTTTATACATATTAGAATGTAGCTTCTCCATTAATCAACCTCATCCTTCTTCCTCTCCTATCCTTCCATTCCAGCTTTGCTGAGGTTTCCCCTCCATTATCTGGAGTCCCTCTGGTATCCCCAATACTCCCTAGTTTGGACATATTAGAGAAAATATATGTCCCTTCTCTTTCTGTGCTTGGCTGATCTCACTTAACATAATGTTCTCGAGGTCTTTCCATCTTCTTGCAAATGACATGATTCTTTTTTTGTAGTTCTGGGGATAGAACCCAGGGGCATTCTACTTCTGAGCTACACCTCCAGCCCTATTTTTTATTCCTTTTATTTTGAAACAGGGTCTCACTGAGTTGCAAAGGGCCTAAGTAGCTGAAACTGTTCACAAACCCAGATCCTCCTGTATCAGCCTCCCAAATGCTGGGATTACAAGCATGCACCACCACGCCCCACTTGAATGACATCATTTTGTTCTTCTTTATTGCTGAGTAGAATTCCATTGTGTGTATTTCCCATAATTTTGCAATCCATTCATCTGTTGATGGAGACCTAGGTTAGTTCCATATTTGGGCTATTACAAAATGTGCTGCTATGAACATGGGTATGCATATGTTACTGTAGTTCTCTGATTTCAACCCCTTTGGAAAGATACCCAGGAGTGGTATAGCAGGATCGTATAATGGATCCATTCCCAGTTTTCTAAGGAATCTCCACACTGATCTCCATAGTGGCTGAACTAGTTTGCACTCCCACCAACAGTGCAAAAGATTTCCTCTTTTCCCATATCCTCGCCAGCATTTGTTGTTATTTGACTTTACTAAAAAGAATTTGAGCATATGGGCCACGAGGCAAATCTGTTTTGCTGCTGTGCAACACCAACTGCAAGAAACCGAGGAGCACAGTAAAAGGACCCAGTCCAGGGAGAGGACTCAGCTGGGTTCACTCCCAAGTACCAAACAACAACCACAAAAGTGACTCTTCAATAAAAACCTAAAGAAGACAAAGAGTAAGGGAGATGGTGTGCAGGTGCGGGAGGAGGCAGAGCAGAGGCCTTTGACAAAGCCCCGGAGGAGTGAATGCAGGTGACTCTGGTAGGACACAGTGAGCCAGAAGTGAAGAAGGAGGAGGAGGCTAGTGTGGAGAAGGAGACAGGCAGGGCCTGGTGCTGTGGGCCCTAGAGGCTTGTACAGAGTGTGACAACAATGAGAACTGAGGTCTCCAACCCAGGGAGCAGCTCGAGCACCCCCTGTGCACCTGTGCGCCTGCTAGGAGCACTCTGGTAACAAGCTGGAGACTGTGTGGAGAGGAGGAGAGACAGTATCAAGAACATGCCAGCAGACAGATTTGCAGGAGAGTTGCTTTTCCTTGGACAGGGTATGATGCATTCCAGAGATGGCTGGAGTACGGTCTCCAGGGCTTTTTTAACGTGGTGGTACTAGGAAAGAACTCAAGGATGGGGGATGAATGACCATCACTTTTAGTCCCCTTGAGGTGCACTATGGCAAGCACCAGTGCCATCAGGGTCCACTCTAAAGGCTTTGAACATATGCACATGCTTTCCATGTTCCAACTCCTTTCATCTAATAAATGAGGAGGAAGGGAGCTACCTTGAGCCTTCAGCCAGAGAATGGCAGTGCAGTAGTAGAAATCCATGGGCTGCAGACTTCCACCGTGCTTTGCTCACACAGGAAGAGGAGGCTTCCCAGAACCACCAGCATGGGCAAACAACCTAGTGAGGCCATGCACAACTTAGTGAGACCCTTTTTGAGAAATAGAAAATGAAAAATAGAGCTGGGGTGCAGCTCAGAGATGGAATGCTTTTGGTTCCATTCCCAGTAACTAACACACACACATACACACACACACACACACACACACACACACACACACACACATGCACACACACACACAAACAAAACATAATCAAAAGGGATCTTTCTTAAAGTAACAGCTATAAGAAAGGGATTGGGAGAGTTGTGGGATTATGGCACCCTCAATGATCTGCATGTCCTTCAGCACCCTGTGTTGAGGGACAGTGGCCTGGCAAGAAAAGGAATCTACAGGCAATACTGGAGCCCAGCAGGAACGGCTTCCCTCCGAGGACAGCAGCCAAACAATGGGTTGGGCTTTCCCCGAACACATGCCCACTGGCCTGCGCCACAGCAGTGGTGGCACAGAGCACTGCAGAAGGGAAGTGCCCACTGAATGGTACAGACGTGGCCTGGCCCATCTGTCCTAAACAGTAGGTCCAAAGGCCACAGGTGCAGGCGGCACTAAAAAGTAAAAATTACACTCAGGTGGGTATAGATCACTTGATAAAACAGGAAGAAGAAAATCTAGGATTGGTTTCCAATCAATAAATGGATAACAACAGTCTATTCATCTTTGGCACCTGTTGTTTCTTCCTCTCTCGTTTACTATGAATAAAACTGCTTTATTTATAAAAGATGTGGTGTGTACCCAGAACCAGCTTTTCGCCTATTGTGAGTGAGGCAAAGTTTGTCTTTGTGTGTGGCCCAGCCAGCTGGCCAGGGCTGCTGTCTTTCTCTCCTACCAGGTGTCGGGGCCTCTGCCGGCTCGCTTTCTCTGTGTCTCCTGGCCCAAACCCACACTCTCATTCTCCTGTTAAAATAGTTTGCTTTCACTGAGGTTTCTCTAGCACCTCATTCAGAAAGCACTGAGATGAACCAGAGGCAGAGGGTGAAGGGAGTGTCAAACAGCCTCAGCCCACAGCCGACGCGTAGTGAAACTTGGCCCTCCAAGCTTGAGAATGAGCTGAATTTGAACTGTGACTTGAAATCTGAGAAAAACAGCGAAGAACTTTCGTGTGTGTGTGCGTGTGTGTGTGTGTGTGTGTGTGTGTGTGTGTTTAGTTGTTGTTTTTTTAATTCAAGTTCATTAAGGTAAAAATTACACATGGTAAAATTTAGAAGTACAGTTTGGTCAGTTTTAACAAATGTATGCAGTACTATAACAACCAACTTAATTGAGACAGATATAGAACAAAACCATCATCCTGAAACATTTCTTTATCATGCCCTCTTGTAACCCATCTCCTCCCCGACCCAACCTCTGACAAACGCTGATCTGGTTTCTGTCTTTATGACGTTTTACTTTATTTATTTATTTATTTAGTGGCAATTATTTATTATTATTTTTTGCAATCATACATCACTTTGGAATACAAGACTTGAGAGGATATACAAGCACATATCATCCATTAAGCCCTCGTCCAATCTCCATCCTATTCCCTCCCCCTCATCTTTGATATAATTGTTTACGCACCTCATGAGTTTTAAAGAGATTCCATCCTCCCCCATCCCCTCCCCTCTGATTGGTCACCATATTGCTTTTCAATAGGGCCCTTTCTACTACTGTATCTCCTTCTGTTACCCCTTTCCTCCTAGTTCTTGCTAATTAGGGGAAGCATCTGGATTTTATTTTCTGTGCTATTTCCCTGTGCATGCCGCATTGCAAGTTCCGATCCCACTCTTGATGGCCCCAGTAGTGGCCTGGCCACCCGAAGGACTCTGATCCCAACCTCGCTGGCTTCAGCACCAGCCTTGCCTCATGTGAGGCACCGATCCTGGCCTTGCTGACCCCCCGCACGGAACTAACTCCTCGGCTGGCTCCTCTCCCAGCCTCAGAGGCCCCAGCACCAGCCTAGCCTCAACAGGCTCTGATCCTGGCCTCGCTGACCCTGTCACCGGCCTAACCCCTTGGCAGGCTCCTATCCTGGTCTCGCAAGTCCTACCTCCATCCTTGCCTCACAGCAGGTTCCGATCCCAGCTTCGCTGGCCCTGGCACCAGCCTTACCCCTCGGCAGAGTCCAATCCTGGCCTTGTAGGTCCTAGCACTGGTCTTGCCTCACGGCAGGCTCTGATCCCGACCTTGCTGGCCCAGGCACCAGACTAACCACTCGGCTGGCACTGATCCTTGCCTTGGAAGCCTCAGAAGTGGCCTTGCCTCATGGCAGGCTCCGATCCCGGCCTTGTTGGCCCCGGCACCGACCTCACCACTCGGCAGGCTCCAATCCAGGCCTCGGAAGCCCCAGCACCAGCCATACCTCACAGCAGGCTCCAATCCCGGCCTTGATGGCCCCAGCACTGGCCTAACCCCTCGGCAGGCTCCAATTCCGGCCTCAGAGGCCCCAGCACTGGCCTTGTCTCATGGAAGGCTCCGATCCCAGACTCACTGGCCCCAGCACCAGCCCAAACCATCGGCAGGCTCAGATCCCAGCCTCAGAAGCCCCAGCACCGGCCTTGCCTCACAGCAGGCTCCGATCCTGGCCTCGATGGCCCCAGTACTGGCCTAACCCCTCGGCAGGCTCCGATCCTGGCCTTGGAGGCCTCAGCACCAGCCTTGCCTCACGGCAGGCTTCAATCCGAGCCCCCTCTTCACCCAGCAGGTTGTCCCACATTCCCGAGGTGCTTAGCACTAGTATTCCACCTCTGAGGTAATTTCTTCAAAAGTTCCATGTGTATTATGTTAGATCTCTGCCTCCCCCTGAGTACTTGCCACTGCCAATGCAACTGTCTCCACCATTTCTAATTTTTCCCAAGCTCTTTTCCCATACCGCATAATATCCAGTGTTCCTAAGCATGCGTGATGGTAGCATTCAACCTTTGGGGTAATTTCTTCAGAGGATCAGGGTGGGTTGGATCAGATGTCTGCCTCTCTGAAATCCAAGTCTCCACCGCCATCTTGGCCACTGCTGCCGCCACCGCCTTCCTCCTAGGACTCCGCTAGACTCTCTCCTTACAGGTGATGTCCCGGATTCTTAAAGATGTAGAGAAGCAGCAGTCCTCCTTTGCGGGGAATTTTTCCAAAAGTTCCAGTTCAGATGGATATGTTTTGTCTGCATCTCCAATGTTCTAGCAGCCACAGGGGCCATCTTAACCCCTCTCAAATATTTTTTTTTCATTCCCCCCCCCTTTTTTTTTTTTTTAATAAGAGAAGAGAGTATGTGTGGTTTGGGGATTATGTGGAATCAGGCACTCGGTAGCGATGAAAATTTTTTTTTTCTTTGTGGATGGGAGGGGGGTCTCCTAAGGGTGCCTCACCCGCACCCGCCCACCCAACCAGAGTCAGAGCCTTGTGGCCCGGACCTCCAGGGCCTTCGGGGTGTGTGTGGCAGAGTCGCCTAAGGGTGCCCCGCCCACGACTGCCCACCTGCCCAGGGTCAGGGCCATGTGGCCTGGACCTCTGGGGCCTTCTGGGTGGGGGGGGGGGGTCCGCTTAAGGGTGCCCCGCCTGCACCCGACCCCAGCAAAGAACTTGCAATGGCAGAAAGAAGAGGAAGGGTTCCCCAGATAGATGCTGAGCAAAGGGCTGGAGTTGGGGGTTCAGGTAGTATGGAGCGTAATAGTCCACATGCCATTTGAATTCTGGATCCACCAGTAACAGATATTTGAGAGGGGTTAAGATGGAGCCCTAGGAGGAAGGCGGTGGTGGCAGCAGTGGCCGAGATGGCGGTGGAGACTTGTCTTTGGGAGAGGCAGACATCTGATCCAACCCACCCTGATCCTCTGAAGAAATTACCCAAAACAGAAAGAAAACCAGGCCAGACTTGCTTTTGTTTTCTTTTCCTCCTTCCTTCCTTCCTTCTTTTTGTGCTTTTTGTCCTTCCTTTCAAACTGGGGGTTAAACCCAGGGGTATTCTATCTCCTAGCTACATTCCAGCCTGTTTTATTTGTTTAACCAGGGCCTCACTAAGTCGCTGAGGCTGGCCTCATACCAGCAAACCTCCTGTCTTCACCTCCAGAACAATGGAATTGCAGACAAGTGCCCCACAGGGCCCAGTTCCGAACTCACTTTTCTAACACATCTACTCTGGCGATAACTAACCCACTTCCACCGTGGTGACATTGGTCCATTCATGAAGGCAGAGTCCTCAAGACCTATCACCTCTTCCATGTCCCATCTGGCAACACTGTTAAAATGGCAATTAAGTTTCAAGAAGAAATTAGGAGGGGACATTTAATCTCTAGCAAATGACTAGATATTTAATTTTTCTTCAAAGTTCTGAGTGGGATTCAGGTCCCCGGAGGAATCCTCAAACTCCACTTTCTGCCACTTTTGAGGCCAGCTCTGTTTGCAGCTCAATAATCTGTTAAAACTGGTTCAATCCACTGATGACAAGAAAGGGGACAAGCAATATACCTTTCTCTGCTGTTTCTGGAACACATGGCCAGCGCTGTCCACCTGAAGAGTCCCCCACAAAGAGGGGAATGCAGAGAGAAGGGCAGCGGGGTGGAGCAGTAAAACAATACACTCAGGCCTGGGCAAGAGATCCCAAAGGCTTTGCAACTTGGAAATCCCAATTTTTTTAATTGGTATATATTAATTACACAAAGTGGTGATTTCATTGTGACATACTCATGCACGTGTATAATAGAGTCTGAACAGTTTTTCTCTCCATTACCTCTTAATACCCTCTTCTCCTCCCTCCCACTGTCCCCTTCTTCTGCCCTATTTGTCCTTCTTCTACCTTTATGACATCTTTTTTCTCTCTCTAGCTTCCACATGGAAAAGAAAACATTCAGACCTTGACTTTCTGACTGACTGATCTCACTCAGCATATTACCTAGTTCACACCATTTTCCTGCAAGTAATATAACTTTGCTCTTCTTTTATGGCTGGATAAAACTCTATTTTTTTGGGTGTGTGTGTGTGTGTGTGTGTGTGTGTGTGTGTGTGTGAGTGTTTTCCTGGAAATTGAACCCAGGAACAATTCTACCTTTGCATTACACCCCCAGCACAATTTTCATTCTTTATTTTGAAACAGGGTCTCACTGAGTTGCAAAGGGCCTCACTAAGTAGCTGAGGCTGTCCATGAACCGTGATCCTCCTGTCTCAGCCTCCCAAGTACTGGGATTACAAGCATACACCACTACACCTGGCTAATAAAATTCCATTATGTGTGTGTGTGTGTGTGTGTGTGTGTGTGTGTGTGTGTGTGTATGGCACATTTTCTTTATCCATTCATCTTTATCCATTAATTCATAGATACCCAGGCTGGTATTATAACTTGGCTATTATTAATTGTGCTGCTATAAATACAGGCATGCATGCAACTCTAAAGTATGCTGACTCTTTGGGGTAAATATTGAAGAGTGGTACAGCTGGATTGTATGACAGCTCTGATTTTAGTTTTTTTGAAGAACCACCATACTGATTTCCATAGTGGCTATGAAATTTATATTCCTACCAACAGTGGGTAAGGGCTCCTTTTTTCTGGCACCATCACCAGCATGTATTATTGTTTGTGTTCTTGATGATTGCCATTCTGGCTGGAATGAGACGACAGCTCAGTGTACTTCAGATTTGCATTTCCCTGATGGCCAATGATGTTGAACATTTTTTCAAATGATTGTTGGCCATTTGTATTTCCTCTTCTTTTGAGAAGAGTCTGTTAGTTCATTTGCCAGCTTACTCATTGGGGTGTGTGTGTGTGTGTGTGTGTTGAGGGTTAGTTCTTTATATATTCAGGATATTAATCCTTTGTCAGAAGAGTAACTGTCAAAGACTTTCTCTCATTCTGTAGGCTGTCTGTTTACACCGTTGGGCAGACACTTTTTAATTTGCTGCATTCCTACTTATTAATTCTTGGGTTTATTTCCAACTGTAGGGATCCTACTCAGAAAGTGTTGCCTGTGCCTACATATTGGGGTGTTTTCTCCAGGCTTTCTTCTTGCAATTGCAAAGTTTCTGGCCTTTGTCTTAGGCCTTTGATCCACTTTGAGTTGAGTTTTTTACAGGATAAGAAATAGGAATATATTTCCAATCCTTTACATATGTACATCCAGGGTTTCAGCATCATTTTTTAAAGAGGCTTATCTTTTCAACAATGTACATTTTTGTCAAGATGTCACTGTAGCTGTATTGGTTTGTCTCTCTATTCTATTCTATTCTATTCTATTCTATTCTATTCTATTCTATTCTTCTCTACTGATCTATGTGTTTTTATGCCAGCACCATGCATTTGCTACTTTGTTTCTGTAGCATAATTTGAAATAGGGTATTCTTATACCTCCAACATTTCTCTTTATGTTTGGGATTATTTTGATTATTATGGGTTGTTGATCTTACATATGAGTTGTAGAACTGTTTTTTTCTAATTCTGTGAAGAATGTTATTGAAATTCTGATAGAGATAACATTGAATTTATAGATCACTTTTGGTAATATCGCCATTTTTATGACCTTAATTTTGCCTATCCATGAACATGGGAGCCCTTTTCATCTTCCAGTATAGCCTTTGATTTCTTTCCTTGGTGTTCTATAATTTTTATTGTAGAAGTCTTTGACTTCCTTGGTTAGGTTTATGCCTAAATATTTTTAAAGCTAATGTGAATAGAATTGTTTTCCTGGGTTTTTTTTTTTTTTGCTTAGTGATAAATCCCATTTTCTATTGATTTACCATGTAAAACTGGATGTGAAGGCAAAATAAAATCACACCCATGAGAACACTAATTTTGCATGTTT
The DNA here is from genome assembly GCF_963383645.1 of Muscardinus avellanarius. NCBI lineage: Eukaryota > Metazoa > Chordata > Mammalia > Rodentia > Gliridae > Muscardinus > Muscardinus avellanarius. The sequence goes on along the minus strand of NC_137789.1, from coordinate 84,851,681 downwards.
AAGGAAAATGAAAAAAATTGTATGAATAGTTACTAATACTTTTTAGTATAATCCACACCTCCACCCATATATACATATGTTGTTCTGGGTCTTCTCACAGAGGTCATTGGCTACAGCCCAAAGACTCTGAATGTAAATCTCATTTTTCTGCTCACAGGTCTTCAACAAATCCATCACCGTGTGGTGTGTTCTCTACCAGAATGTATCAGAGGCACCACTTCCTTCCCCCAGGCTCAGCAAAGAGCATTTGGTCTCTCTAGAAACAGGGGAGCTCTCTTCCCCCATGTCCCCTCAGGAAAGTCTGCCAATGCAACCCATCAAATTGTTCTTTTGTGGGTAAGTCCCATCTATACCCCAATTTTCTAAAAAAAAAAAAATCATAATGTCATTAATAAAGTTTCACAATATAGGTTTTACCCTAATGTATTCTTGAGGAAAGAGGGTGGGAGTACATAGTAAGCCTCGAAATACAGGGGGAAATATCCAAAATCGTCTTCAGTCTCATCTCACCTACTAGCTTCCATATGCCCTACTTACTAGCTTCTTTCTATTTGGAATAAAAATTCATTAAATAGGCTCAAGTGCTTGCTAAATTAGTGAAAATGTTACCTTTCCCCAAATTGGTCCTCTATGTTTGGTATACACTACTGGCTTTTGAAAATGAACATGCTGAACAACTGGAGAGAAGAGAAAATATAAAAACACGTAGGAGACAATGATTCAAGACACAGAGTAGATGCACATGAAGAAGAGGACATTTCCAAAAACCATATGGCAAGGGGGCCCTACAGTCTAATAGTGTGATTCATGAGGAAAGTCTCTCATTGGAAAAAGTCTTAAAGTGTGTAAATGTAAATGTTACCATGTGTTGGATAATCCAGAACAAGATTTAGGATTGTTTTTTACATGTAAGAATCACTGTTACCATCTCCCCTGTACAATCATTCAACAGCAATTTATGGAGATCCTACTATGTGCCAAGAACTGTCTTGAGGGTTAGGACAGAGCTGTGAGCAAAAGAGAAGATAGTCTGTTTTGCTTATTGAGCAAAAAAAAAGATGAGGTTGTGGGTGTGTTTGTGTGGATATGTGTGTGTGATTACATCAAATAATGTTGTGCATTTTGGAAACCAAGGGAGTAATTGAGTGAGTAGGGATAACTGGTGATAATGGAAAACAGAACAGGCTTGCAAGATCAACAGGGTGGTCCAGGAAGACATTAACTAAGAAGTTAATATTTAAGTTCGTAAGTGAGGACATGGAGATGTCTAGAGAAGAGCCTGGGAATTTTACAGGGAGAACCCAGCTATGGCTCCAGCATATGGTGCTAGAGCCATATCTGATGATTAGAAAGGCTAAACATGGTAGAGAAAAGCCAACTTTTGTGCAAGGACTTTCTACTGGTCTATGAGAAAGAGCTCACCCTCATGGAGGGAGGAAGCTAATTTGCTGAATGTGATCCAAACCAGAAAACTAAGTACAGCAGTAATTTCAGACACTGCCAAATTTCCAGCCAGACATACCCTAGGGAATGAGCATCCTTGGAAAGAACATTCTCTACCAAGCTGAAAGTACTCTCTATCCAAAACATCTAATTGTAGGATTAGAGCAAGCTTGATGGGATAGGTCAAGACATTGTTTATCTAAAACTAGAAATGAAGCTTAGGAGAGCTTACAACACTGCTAAAAATAGAAAATGTTTATAGAAAGTGAAAAGTATGTAAACACAGAGCATATGTGTGCATGTAATACGAAAATACATAGAAAAAGAGCAAAAAATGGTAAACAATATCTGACTCTTTTTAAAAATAACTTTTATTGTGTGTAGTCCAGGGTTACAACAGGATGTCTTAGGATACATGCTGTTAGGGTTTTGATGTGGACTGGCCCTAAAAAATCTCAAGTATGGGCAGTACAAAAATGCAAACCTAGCTACACTGAGGTACATAGGAGGTTGGGAAACATTCTAAATCCAAGCCTAATGTATAAATAGGAGAACATTTACTGTAATGAAGCAGATAAACAAATCTGCCATCTTATATAGTTAATGCTGTTGTAACAGGAATAGCTAAGATCTGATTATTTAACAGAAATCCCTCATGCGATACAATTTTATTAACTACAGTCCTTGTGGTTTACATTAAATCCTTAGACTTCTTCATTCTACCTGTTACTTTGTAGTCTTTAACCTGCGCCTCTTACACACACAAATGACATCCATCCTAGGAACCACTGTTTTACTCTCTATCTTGGTGTATTTGACTCTTTCTTTCCTTTATTTTATTCACATATAAGTGAGATTCTGTAATACTTTTCTTTCTGTCTCTGGCTTATTTAAATTAGCATAATGTCCTCCAGATTCATCCGTGTGATGGCAAATGGCAAGATATCTTTTATAAGGCTGAATAATGCTCCACTGTATATATGCCAGAGTTTCTTCATCTATCCATTCATCCATCAACAGGCATTCCAGGTTGCTGCTGACCCTTGGCTATTATAAAACTGCTGCATTGAATGTGGGAGTGCATGTACTTGTCTCATCTCTTTGACCTATAACCAAAAGCCATCATTACAGGTGGGACATGATATGTCATTGTGGTTTTGACTTACACTTCCCTGATAATTTGTGATGCTGAGCATCTTCTTTTTTTAATTTTTATTGGTGCATTATATTCATACATCATATTATGGTAAAAAAAAAACGTGTGTGTACAAACATGTACACATCACTGATTTAACCCCTACCCAATTCCCACCCCATTCCCTCCCCGTCCCACCTTCCCTTGCTCGGCTTAGTGGTTGACTTCAATATGTTTAAGTACATTGTGTGTTTTAGAGATTTTCCTCTTCCTCGCTCCTTTCTCCTCCTTTAGGTTGCCTTCTTTGCTTCTCTGTAGGATTTCCTTTTTCATCTAGAGTTCCTCCTATGACCCGTTTCTCCCTAACTCTCACATATTAGGGAAAGTATCTGATTTCTTATTTTTTGTGACTGACTAATCTCACTTAGCATAATGTCCTCCAGTTCCATCCATTTCCCTGAAAATGATGTAATTGAGTTTTTTTAATGGCTGAGTAAAATTCCATTGTGTACATATCCCACAGTTTTGTAATCCATTCATCTGTTGATGAACATCTTGGCTGGTTCATAGTTTGGCTATGGTGAATTGTGCAGCTATAAACATAGATACACATGCATTAGTTTGGTAGTTTGGTTTCTTTAGCATCTTCTCATGTATCTGTTAGCCATTATATCTTCATTACAGATGTGTCTGTTTAGGTTCTTTCCCATTTTTAGTTGGGCTATTTGTTTTGCTGTTAGCTGGTTTGTAAGAGTAGATATTATTTGCAAATGTATTCTTCTTTTCTATATAGGCAATCTCCTCCTGTGTTGATCAATTCCTTTTCTGTCAAGAGCATTTTCATTTTATATAGTCCCTTTTATTTATTTTTGCTTCTGTAGTCTGAACTTTTGGTGTAATATTCAAAATATTGCCAAGGTCAAAATCAAGTTGATCATCTCTATATTCTCTTCTAAGATTTTCATATTTAATTTTAGTTTCTGAAAACTCCATTTGAAATTGATTTTCATGTATAGTGCAAAGCAAGGGTCCAATTTATTTTGCATGTGAAATATAGTTTTCCCAGAATATTTGTTGAAGAGATGTTTGGTTCTCCACTGAGTTCTTTTTGTGCCCGTGTCAAAAGTTAGTTGATTGAACATCCTTGGATTTCTTCTTATCTGTTCTGTTCTATTCTATTGGTCTATATTTCTGTTTCTATGTCAGTACCATACTGTTTTAATTAATAGAGCTTTGTGATATGACTTTAAATCAAGAAATAGATTCATCCAACCTTGTTTGTCTTTCTTTCTTGTTTAGTATTTCTCCAAATTGCTATGACTATTTGAGTTTTTTGTGGCTGTGTATGGATTTTAGAATTTTTCTCATACTCCCGCCTTGATAAGTAATGTTGGAATTTTTGACAGGATGGCATTGAATCAGTAGATTCCCTTGGGCAGGATGGGCATTTTAATATTAATTCTTCTAGTCTATGCACACAGGACATCGTCCATTTATTTATGCTCTTCAATTTTTTTCATCACTTCATAGTTTCCTAATTATTGATTTCCAAGTATTTTATACTGTCACAAATGAAATTTTTCTCAATTTCTTTTCTATCTAGGTCATTATTTATGTATAGAAGTACTACTAATCTTGTGGTTTGATTTGTAGCCTGTAACTTTACTGAATTCATTTACCATTTCTAAGAATGTTTTATGAAGTTCTTAGTGTTTTCTATAGAAGGTCCTGTCTCTAGCAAATAGAGATACTTTTGTTTCTTCCTTTCTGACTTAGATGGCTTTTATTTGTTTTTCTTGTTAGGTTGTTATTACTAGTACTTCCAGTAGTAGATGTGATGCCCTGCACCAAATCTCAATAGAAAAGATTTCAATTTTTCTCTACTGATTATAATGTAGCTATAGGGTTGTTATTTTTAAATGGCTTTATTATGCCAGGAAACATTCTTCCTATACCCACACTGTTAAGACCTTTTGTAAGTAAGGGATGCTGAACTTTGACAAATGCTTTTCTTTGTCAATTGAGATGATGACATGCTTTTTATCATTTACTCTATTATTATAACATATCATGCTGATTGTGTTGTGTAAGTTAAACCAGACTTGCTTGCCAGGGATAAATCCCTCTTGGTCATGACATTATCTTTTGACATGTGATTGAATTTGGTTTGCTAGATTTTATTAAGGATCTTTGCATTATTGTTCGTTAGAGATCATTGCTTTTAGTCCTCTTCTGCAGTACTGTTGGCTGGATTAGATATCAAGGTGACAACTACCTCAAGATATGTGTTTGAAAGTATTTCCTCTGGGTATATTTTTTTCTGGAAGAGTTTAGGAAGCACTAGTAATGATAATTCTTTGTTTAATCAAACCCAGACATGGAGCTACCTGGTCATAGTATTTTCTTTGTTGGAAGGTTTTTAGTTACTTCTTAAATCTCTTTCTTTGTTATTGAATTCGTAAAGCTTTCTATTTCTTCCTGATTCAATCTTGGTAGGTTATATTTTTTCAAGAAATTTATCCATTTCCTCTAGGTTATCCAATTTGTTGGCATATAATTGTTCATAATAGTCCCTTATGGTCTTTCTTTTTTCTGAAGCATCTGTTGCAATGTCCCCGATTTTATTTCTGATTTTATCTATTTGAGTCTTCTCTATTTCTTTTTCTTGGTTAGTCAAATTTGGGGTTTGTCCATCTTGTTTATTTTTTTCAAAGCATCAAATTTTGGTTCTATTGATTTTCCCTGCTTTTCCTATTATGTATTTTTCTGCCTTTTTGAGGTGCAATGTTAGACGATTTATTTGGATCTTTCTTCTATTTCAGTATAGGCACTCATTGCTATAAGCCTATCTCTTTTAACTGCCCTTATTATATCTTATAGGTTTGGGCAGGTCATATTTCTATTGTCATTTACTCAAGATATTTTAAAATTTCTTTTAACTTATTCGTTGACCCATTGGTTTAGAAGCATGTCACTTAATGTCCAATTTGTGGATTTTCTAAGACTTACCTTGTTATTGATTTCTAGTTTCATATTACTGTGATTTTAAAACAACATTCAATATGATTTTGATATGTTTGGACTTGTTAAGACATCTTTTGTGGCCTGATGTATGGACTATCCTGATGATTGTTCTATGTCCACTAGAGAAGAATGTATATTTGGAACTGTTGGATGGGAAGTTCTATATGTGTCTATTTGGTCCATTTGTTCTAAAGTACAATTCAAATCAAGTACTTGCTGATTAGCTTTCTATCTGGTTGATTCTTTCATTGTTAGAAGTCAGTTGTTGAGGTCCCCTGCTGTTATTATATTGCTACTTCTACCTTCATGTCCATTAACATTTGATGTATATATTGAGACATTCCAGCACTGTATGCCTATATATGAAAAACTATGTCCTCTTAGTGAGTTGACCCTTCTATTATTAAATAATGAACCTCTTTGTCTCTTGTAAGAGCTTTAGACTTGAAGACTGTTTTATCTAATATAAGCACCCCTGCTCTCATTTGGTTACTATTTGCATGGGGCATCTTCTGTCATTTCTTCACTTGGTTTATGTATGCCCTTAAAGCTATTTTTGCTGTAGGCAGTGTACAGGTGGATTTTTTTTAACAGTCAGCCATTTTATGTCTTTAGATTGGAGAGTTTAATCCATTTATACTCAAGATTATTACTGACAGGAAAATACTTACTCCTGCTATTTTGTTAATGGTTTTCTGGTTGCTTTTAGTTCTTTTATTCTTTTCTTCTCATCTTATTATGTAGTTTTGAAATGTGATCATTTTCTGTTTCACTAAGCTTTGATTCCTGTCTGGTTTGTGTATCTTTATAGGTAGGTGTGTGTGTGTGTGTGTGTGTGTGTGTGTGTGTGTGTGTCATGGTTACCATGGGACTGACATAAAACATTTTATAGTTAGTTAAGCTGATTACAACTTAACTCCAGCTACATACAAATACTTAGCCAAGGGGCTCCCTCTTGGTGTTGGGTCTAATATGGCCACAGTGGTACTTTGCAAGGGAACATGTGTTGAGGGGCTATGGAGTTGGGGCATGGACTCAGTGTACTCTGGAACTGCTGTGTGACTGGGATGTGGGCTAGGCGCAGGTTCACTCCCTGAGGCATGGATGAAGCAGACCCCCATGGAGCCAGCTGAGACTCTGAAGCACTGCCCAGTCACTCAAGCCCCAGGCAAAGATGTAACTGTGACTCTGAGCCTAGGGATCAGGAATAGCCCTGACACAACCCTGGGGGAAAAGGAATGTTCCAGAGACTAGGGTTCCACGGAGTAGGCACACCTGCAATTCAGGTTCTGGAGCCATGGGGCCATGAAACATGGTGGCGGTTCAAGCACCAGGACAGGATCATATAATCATGTCCCTGGATCTGGGAGCAATAGGATGCTGCAGTGGCCGAGGCTTGCAAGCCAGGAATGGTGATAGCAGTGGTCCAGGAATGGAGGCCTGCAGCTAGAGTTTGGGCCACAAGCATGGAAGAGCTGAGTAATCATGAGTCCCCTCCCCAGAGAGCTTTGGTACCTCATTAGCTATATGGTCCAGATCCATGGAGGCAGGGCACTGCAGAGGTTGGCTAAGGATGCTTCTCTGAAGAAGGGCCCCAGATCAGCTCGGGCACTAAGGGGTGCAGATGCCCTCTGGGCTGGGCTCCTGGTAGTTAGTGTGCAGGTACATCTGGGGGTGTCAAGGTCATGACTACCCCAGGGCTGATGCTCTTGATTTCTAGACAATGGCACCAGTTGGTTGTTTGGGCTCCTATGGGACACAGCTGGGCCTAGGCATTATATAGCTAGGCACAGGGTGTGGCTGCCACTGGGTGTGGGGGACAGAGGTGGAATGCCTAAGAGGCTGCTTGTTCCCAGGGGTAGGGGCTGCTGCAGCCCAGCGAGGAAATGTTGCGTGTCCTCTTGCATGCATGTTTCAAGATAGTGGAGCCTCAGAGAGAAGGGATACAGTGGCTGTGGTTTGGGGACAGAGCAGTGCAACATGGGCACAGGGGTATGGTGGGCATAGAGTGGGCTCTTTCTCTGGCCCAGCAGTGTCCAAGCTGTGAGGATGTCTGAAATCGCCAGTGGCCAAGGAACTGCTGAGCACTTCCTGTCACCTTGCCTGCAGGCAGAGTCCCTCCAGGTTGCCAGCCAATCCTGAGGAGCAGGGTTGGCAGCAGCAGCAAGTGTCTGATCCCCAGGCTCCCACCACCTTTTACTGACTCCAGAGTTCACCTTGAGTCACGGGGTAAACCCAGGGCTGATTTCTCATTGATTTGGTCCTGTCTTGTAGGGAGACAGGCAAGTATTGAGCAAATTCTGTCACCCTTCCTGCTGATGTCACCCACCTGGCTCTGGATATGGCTTTCAGAGACTTAAACGTCAACATCAAAAGGGAACTGTGCCTGGGTAAGTGGCAAACTCTAAACCAAAAAGGACAGAAACCCTGGTGAGCAGGGGCCAGAGTTTCTCTCCTAGCAGATGTCAGCAGATGTCAGACTTATTGTTGAAAAGCTCCTGGTCTTTCCTCTGATTTAAATCTTTTAGTTACCATTACTGTCATTCACTAGAATGATAGTTTATTGATTTGGCTATCAAGTAAGTCAAACTGATTTGTCAGCTTGAACAGGATCACCTCCTTATGAACAAAGAAGAAGCACTAAACTTTCTGACAATCCCAGTAATAAACCCTGGTACTAGGGAAGAAAAAAATTCTAGGTTATCATCAATTAAAATAAATAAATTCCAATTTTATATGCCTATATAAATGCATTGCTACAAATCTCACTGTTTTGTACAATTACAGTGCACCAATAAAAATTATAAATAAGCAAATTATATTAGAGGAAATATTAATTTTTTTCCAGTCTCTCTATTGATACCATACAATCATCATCAATAGAAAGGCTGTTGATCAAAAAAAACTTTATAATAAGTCCATAACTGGAATTTGTTTCACTTTCAATATTCATCTGCATTTTAAAATTTGTAGTTTCTTATATCTGATACTCCTTAAAAAATATTTGCTCTAGTACCTACATTTTTAACTTATATTCTTATATTAAAGTGGACCCCCCAAGTTGTATAAACTGCAGGCCCCAAATATGAATTGTGCCCTGATAATTATCTTAAATTTTATTTGAAGTCTTTCACATTGTAATTACAAATTTGACCTCAAACTGTTCTACAGTCACATAAACCTCTCAAGATGTTCCGATGCTTTGGGTATGTTTTCAATTTATCTTCCTGGGGAATCTGTCACTGAACAGCCTGCCTGTTCCAGTGTGCGCCGGTCAGTTTCTAGCTCCGGTACAGAGCCACCATGCTTCAAACTCCGGGAACCCACTGCTCTTCAGTACACACCCGTTTCCTGGAGCCCACATGTCCCTCCTTCATGGTCTGCTACCTAAGTGGAGTAGAGCAGATCCTCCAGCAGCTCTCGAGACACAATGCCTGGCAGTTAAAAAGTTTTGAAACCTTGCATATTTTCAAATATCTTTATTCTGCCTTCACAACATTTGATTAATAATTTGGCTGTGTAAAAAAAAAAACCTGGGCTGGAAATAATTTTCCTTTACCCAGATGGATCTCAGAAGTACAATTCCTCTTAGCAGTACATTCCATTTTACTTCTCTTCCTGTTTCTTCCCATTGTATCTTATTCATATATATTCATTCTCTCTCCCTCCGCCTTTCCCTCCCTCCCATGATAGAGATTGAAACCAGGGGTAGTCTACCTCTGAGCTATAGCCCTGGACCTATTTTATTTTTATTTGGAAACAGGATCTTACCAAGTTGCTAAAAGTCTTACCAAGTTGCTGAGGCTAGCTTCAAATCTACAATCCTCCTGCATGAGCCTCCCAAGTATTGCAGGCATGCACCACAATGCCCAGCTACTCTCACTTTTTTTATTTTTTGTTTTGAAACAGAGTCTCACTAAGTTTCTGAGGGTCTTGCTAAGTTTCTGAGTCTGGCCTCCAACCTGCAATCCTCCGGTCTCAGCCACCATTCTTTTTTTACTTTTATGTTTTGCTTGGTCACCACAGCATTTCTTTTCATTGTTAAAACCCACTTAACATACACAGTGTTTCAGGAACTTTTCTTTTTTTGAGATAGATAATTCCTATTATTCTCTGAACTTAAGCATATGCACATTATCACCAGTACCTGTCCATCTGCTCCTCAGGACATAGGTTCAAAATTGGTAATTTCATGGAACTCAACAACATAAGGACTGGTCAGCAGTATCTGTAGCTGAGGTTTTGAGTAGGTGGGTCAGGTCTGTACTTAAGAGTCCTGAGTCAGCCAGGCCTAGTGGTGCATACTTGTAATCCCAGAACTCAGGAGGCTGAAACAGGAGAATTCCAGGTTCAAGGCCAGCCTCAGTAATTAGCAAGACCTTCAGCAACTTAGCTAAGCCTTGTTTAAAAACAAAAACAAGAACAAAACCAAAAAGAGCTGGGGTGTAGCTCAGAGGTTTAATATGTCTCACGCTGTCAAGCCTGGCATCCAGTGCTTGGAAGGCTAAAACAGTGTGATCTTAGATTCCAGGCCAGCCTCAGCAATTTAGAGAGACACTGAGCAACTTAGCTAGACCCTGTTTCAAAATAAAAAGGGGGGAGCAGGAGGAGTACTTTGAAGGTAGAATACCCCTGGGTGCCATTCCCAGTACAAAAAATATACAAAACAAGCCGGGTGTGGTGGCACACGCTTGGAATCCCAGCATTCAGGAGGCTGAGAATGGAGGATTATGGTTCTCGGACAGCCTCAGCTACTCAGTGAGGCCCTTCGCAAATCAGTGAGACCCTGCTTCAAAAATAAAAAGACAAAGAAATAAAGTGGGGGCTGTAGTTAGGAAGTAGAATGTCACTGGGTTCCATGGCCAGTACTGAAAAATACACACACACACACACACACACACACACACACACACACAAAGAATACAACATCACTTTTGTGGTCTTCCTGCCAAAAATGGGTAACTTGAATCAAATCATGAGGAAGCATCAAATTAACAGCCTCAAGAGCATTTTGCAAAATTACTGGCCTCTACCCTTCAAAAATGGAAGGGCTATGATAGAAAAATATGAAAAAAGTGTTTCTGAGCCAGCATGGCGGCGCACGCTTGGAATCCCAGCATTCGGGAGGCTGAGACAGGAGGATCTTGATTCTCAGACAGCCTCAGCTACTTAGTGAAGCTCTTTGCAACTTAGTGAGACCCTGTTTCAAAATAAAGAATTAAAAAAAATTGGGCTGGGAGTGTAGTTCGGAGGTAGAATGACCCTGAGTTCCATCCCCAGTACTGCAAACACACACACACACACACACACACAGAGAGAGAGAGAGAGAGAGAGAGAGAGAGAGAGAGAGAGAGAGAGAGAGAGAGAGAGAGAGAGAGAGAGAGAAGGTATTTCTGGATGAAAGGAACTGGGGGACACAGTGTTAAGTTAAACAAGGTAGGTGCAGGCAACCAAACAACCAAACCACCAACCTCAAAGAAGCAGAGACTAGAATAGGAGCCACCAGAGCCCCAGAAGGTGCAAGGAAGCCGGAGAGAACACAGGGGTACAGTTGATGGCAGAAATCATTTCTGATGTTCAAAAGCACAGCACAGTAGCTATGCTTCACAGTAATTCATTGTATATTTCAAAATCTAGGAGAGAGGATTTTGAATGTTCCTGGCACACAGGTGGCTGTGTGACTGGAAATGCTTCCTTGCTCCTTTTGAAAACTTCAGCTGCTTCTGCACAATGAAGGTGGCAGCAGTTGTCTCTAAGGATGCTTGGCTTTTATATTAGTGCACAGAATGGTGGACTTTGTTGTGGCACATGTGTGTGTGTATGTAAAATCGTAATTTGATCAATTTCATTCCAACTCCCCACCCCCTTTTTCCACCCTAATGGTCACCCTCCTACTTTCATGATGCCCCCTTTTTTTCCTCCTTTTTCCCCCATAGCTTCCACATTTGATTGAAAACAATGGGTACTTTTCTCTCTGAGTCTTATTTCACTCAAAATGATGGCTTCCAGTTTCGTCCATTTTCCAGCAAGTTATATAATCTTGTTGTTCTTTATGGCTGAAAAAAACTCCATTGTGTATATATACCACATTCTATTTATTCATCTGTTAACAGACACCTAGGCTAGTTCCATAATTTGGCTATTGTGAATTGTGTTGCAATAAGTATGGTATGCATTATTCTCCAAAGTATGCTGATTTTAATTTTTGGGATAAATACCAAGAAGTGGCATTGTTGAATCAGTTCTACTCTAAGGACTCTTGAGAGAATTAAAGAAGATGACTCATTTGAACACTGAGACCAATGCCTGACAAGAGCAAATGGCATGTTGGGCGTTGTGGTGCAGTCTGTGATCCCTGTGATTCAGGAGGCTGAGGCAAGAGGATCACAAATTCAAGGTCAGCCTGGGCAATTTGGTGGGACCCTATCAAAAAAATAAAAATAATAATAAATGCTGGGGATATAGCTTAGTAGCTGGGAGTGTAGCTCAGTGGAGATATTAAAACACAGTTCACAATAGCCAAATGATAGAACCAGCCTGGATTGATCCTCAGGACTGAGAAGAAAAAGGCAAAGTATGACTGGTAAGCAGTGTAGAGAGAAGGTACCCAAGGTTGCTCCCACCCAGCCCAAGGATGGAAGGCATATTCTCAGCCACTTCTCTGGCTGCATAACAGAGATGTAAAAAGCAGGTGATGTGAGATGAAGAAGGAAGGGGAAAGCGATAGATTCAGAGGCTCCTAAAATGCAGCTGTGCTTGATGAACTGCCCTTAGCAGAAGACATGAAGCAGAGCTGCGCGGAGAGATGGAGAGTAAAGCTCCTCTTCCCCTACTGCCCCTTTTGACATCTTGAGAAATTTAAGATGACTCATCCTTTGACATTTCTAACACTGTCTATATTTCCTTCAAGCAATGAATATCAACCCATCTGTTGGACTTTTAACCAAAGCCTTGGTTATAAAACAAATTCCCCCCAAAATGCTGCTGGTACAGTTTAATGCTTAGACTTCTATAAGACAACAATATATCTGACCCAAACGAGGTGTCTATCAACAGGTGAATGGATTACAAAATTGAGAAATACACACATTGGAATTCCACTCAGCAATAAAGAAGAACAAAATTATGTCATCTGCAAGAAATGGAAGAACCTGGAGAACATTATGTTGAGTGAGATTAGCCAATCACAGAAAGTAAAGGGGCATATGTTTTCTTTAATATGTACAAGCTAGGGAATATTTGGGATACAAGAGGAACTCCAGGCAAAGGAGGAGATAGATGCTGGGGATAGAGCTTAGTGGCTGGGGATGTAGTTCAGTGGAGCTAGGGAGGTGGTCTAAGGGAAGGAGAAGTCTATCTCAGTGTTCTCTATTGGGAAGAGAGAGATGAGGAGGCAGGGTAGGGTCACCAAGTTCTCTGTGTATGTATGTCACTGCTAACGTAACTTGCACCATGATGTGAGATTATAATGTGCCAATAAAGGCACATTAAGAATAATAAAATTTAATTAAATACTTAGCTCATTGCCAGTTTTTTGTGGGGTATGGTACTGGAGTTTTAGCCCAGGGGAGTACTTCCTCCAAGCTATACCTCAGCCCCTTTTATTTTATATTTTGAAATAAAGGTCTTGCTTAATTGTTGAGACTGGCCTCCAGTCTGTGGTCTTCCTGTCTCAGCCTCCCAGGTACTGTGATTACAGGCATGCCACCATTCCCAGTAAATATCTACATATTTTTTTTAAAAGAAAATCAACTTCTTTCTAATTCTCCCAAGTACTCAAAACAGCACACAATCCATAATGTTAAGTTTTCTGGTCCAGGCCCATTTATAATTTCAACTTGGCCACATGTTATTGCCTCAGATCCATAATTATGTTTATGCCTTTTGAACAAGCTGATGAAAAGAACATTTGCTTAAGGTTCCCGTCAATGAATGCAGAGCTTAGGCCAGTCTTTAGCTTATACAAACGTTATGCTTATTAATTCAGAATATTCATTCAGTTATTGAAACATGATGACAAAACTATACAGTGAAAAACTGATTCTCTATTATACATATTAGCTTTGTGCAAAAATCCTTTGGCTTGGGAATAACGGTCCGAGTCTCAGAATTCATATACCTCTTTGAATTTTCCCAACTGTGATTTAGGTATCAAAACTATAACATCAATGCTCTGAATACATAGATTATAAATTATCAAAATAAGTCCATCTGATTAAGAACTCTCCAGCTGGATTTCAGCTCAAGAAATTCTAAAACTGCCTGTGTGGAGCCCAACCCATGCAGCAACCACGCATCCTTTTTAATTAAAAGCCAATGATATGACTCAGGCCACCTGTTTCATTGATCCTACTATATCCTTATTTTGGTCTGAGTTCTCTTTTGAGGATTAAAACTTTTGTGAAAACAAATAAAAAATATTTATTCAAAATGAACACTATTATTCCACATCCTGAAAACTATATTTCCTACTATAAAAATTCATTTATCTACATTAATGTAAACAAGCCAAGAATTATTCAACATGATAATCACAGTAATTTGACGGGCTAACAACTAAAATAACGCTTATATATGTTTTGTGTTATATTTACATATCAAAATGTCCTCACTATAGACCCATAAAGGAAGGTTTTTATTTTATTGATTTATTTTTTGGTGGTACTGGGGTTCCTGGAAGCCCTTCTACCTCTGGGCTACACTCCCAGACCCATTTTATACATTTTTTTTATTTGGAAACAGGGTCTTAAGCCAGCGCGACTGGTTTCGAACCTGCACGATCCTCCTGTCTCTGGCTCCCAAGCACGGGGATTACAAGCGTGCGCCACCACGCCCGGGCAAAGGGAGGTTTTTTTAAAAAGCTGCTAACTTAGACACATTTTGACAAGACACCTATCTCCCAGATATTCAACAAAACAAAATATAACAAATACAAAGGAAAGGAATGTTAGGAGCGGGAAAAGGGAAGAATGGGTGTAACCATACTTTTATGGCAGAATCTAGAAGCCATATAACTTGTTGGTACAGCTCTCTAGATCTTGAGTTCAGTATGGATGGCAGAGATAGGGAGACTTCTGTGGGAGTCCTTAGAACCGCAATCTGCTCCCATTTAAAGAGTTCCACCTGCCGGGCATGGTAATGCATGCTTGTAATACCAGTACTTGGGGGGCTGAGACAGGAGGATTGCGGGCTAGAGGCCAGCCTCAGCAATTTATAGAGCCCCTGCTTCAAAATAAAAAATAAAGAGGGTTGAGGGTGAGTCTACCTCAAAGGTAGAATGTTCCTGGTTTCAATCCCCAGTATCAAAAAAAAAAAGTTCCACTAGTGTTATTTACAGAAAAAATACATAAGTAATGCATATATATTAACTATATATTTATTAACTATATATATATATGTTTTATTCTGTAAAATATAACATACGTAACTTTATTTCCCAGGTAGTCTAATCACCCTTCATTTAGCAATGAAGACGGGAGCCAGTGTAAAGAGAAAAAGAGGAGGAAAAGCAGCTCAACCTGCGCTGTGTGCCTAGACCACTGACCGCGGCCTTTCCTTTTAAGCAAAACACAGAATGCAGTCAATGCTGAGAAGGGCCTCCTTTCGCACGCCATAGGATCAGTGACTCCAGCTTCAGAACTATTTAGGAGGTAATTATCAAACGTTCCTCCAGGCAGAACAGAACGAGACTCTACTACTCCCAGCTGCGGGATGGGTTCCATGAGAAAGGAGATCTAAGACATTCTCAAAGGTCAGTGAGACACTGCTGGCTCCCGAGAAGCACTCTCAGAGATTCTTTGCTGCTGGAAGGCCAGTGATCTGTCCCTGGAGGAGTCCTCGCACTGACCTAGGGCAAGAGTTGGGGGGTCTACCCTCAGGAGTCAGCCTGGGAACCATAAAGAGTGAAGTCCAGCTGCCCTCCCTCTTCCCTCAGCCTGCTCAGGCAAAAGCTTGACCAGCCAGCAGAGACTCAACACCCAGGAGGACGCTTCTGTGAAACACAACCTTCTCCTCACCAAACCATCCATCCACTTTGGCCTATCAGAGAAGCTACCCTTTCTCGGTACATACTATGCCTCAGAGGAAAATGACGTGGGCTGAGAGTTCAAGGGCACTTTGGCTGGAACCAGATGAATTGTTGCAGTTGCCAGGGAAACCTTTGAAGACAACAATACTTGATATGTCAAATATCTGAAGTCTATATGAGACAGAGTCACTTAGATGGTAAATCCAAGAAAGCAAATGGCCTGAGAGAGACATTGGTTTATGAAAGTGTTTCTAATTTCTTATGTGCTTGTAAACTTTTGAAAATAGAGAAGATTTTATCATCCTAATTAGCCTATAAGAAATGATCATGTTAAGTGCTAAGGCTTAGGATACAAGATAAAATTCCATATAAAGACATTTAGACATCTTAAACATTTATGCATTGACCAATAAACTAAGGTTTCATAATAACCTTAGAACAAAATATAACATGTCTCCATAAAACTATCCCCCTGAATTCCTTGGGATTTCGTTCTAATCTGTTATGCTCTAGTATGCTTTTCTTTCCAGACTTTCAGTGTAAAATGAATATCCAATATTATTACATGTGTCTTATTATAGAACCAAAAAAAATGCTTTCTGTAGTAATTTTGAGGAGAAAACAATTAGCAGGTAGAACAATGCCATATTATTTTACATCATGAAAATATTGATCTAATGGAAACTTTCTAAGCTGCATTTTGCTTCAAATGTTGTATTTGCTAGATTCTTCCATGAATCCAAATTGGGGATTTTTCAATATTTTTCATCAGAAAAAAAATCATCCTAAAAAATCTGTTTAATGAGGATTTGTGCACATCATTGGCACCAGAGTTCACCTAGTCTTTTGTAATTACAAAAATCAAGAAGGAATTTGAAATGAAAGCAAGGTGAGGACTTCAGAAAATTATGGTTTTCTCTTGCACCTCAACACCTTCATGGTGAAAGGCCCATTTTTAGATTAACATGTTTGGGGTTTTAATTATTATTTTACTGATCTATGATTTTGGTGAAGGACACTGTTCACAAAGGACCTCTTTTAAGCAGGTATTTTCCCTTTAGGTTTTTAGAACTCTGGAAACTGTTCAGCGTTCACTGCTCTGTGCTGCCCTCTGCTGGTCCACTTCTGCAAGTGGTTTCCAGAAAACAACTTCCACACTGATACCCAGATTCATCAATAAAGTGTCCCAGGGGCTGTAATTCTTATCTCTTAGGTGATGATGTACAGAGTAGCATTTCATTTCAAAATATTTAAAGAAAGAATGCAAATATTTTATTTTAGTTTGGAATTTTAATTTTTTTTATTTTATATTGGAGATATACCACTTCCCCAAAAATAATTTGCACACCACAAACTGAAAACACTCTATTCTCTAAAAAGTTCAACTGTAAAGTCAGCAGGAAAGCAAAAAATTACTTTTAATTTGCTTAATGTGTAAATAGTTTGTTAAGAATGCCATTATTTTTATCTCAGCTGCTCAAACCTGACTTACAGGAGAATCGCTTTTTTTGCCTTATGTATTCTAAGTTGATGTGAATGGACCATGCCAGTTAATCTGACAGCAATTTATCTGACTCAGTTAGAAAGATCAAGGCTCCAGGTCGTGTGCAGTAAATGTATCCACCAATTTCTCAGAAACCACAAACTCTTTTCCTTGGAACACCTGCTCTTAGCTGCACTTTCTATTCTACTCTAGTTATAACTGCTTTTCTCAAACAGCCACCATGAGACATAAAGCTGACACTGTCCTGACAACCAAAAGCTTGGTTATTATGCATCTAGAGAGACAATTTTGTTATGATGCTAACTTTATGTGCATACAAAGTGCCAATAAGTACAAGTGTTTACTAAGCTTTGCTTTAAGAAACTCATCAAGAATTCCAGGTATTGCATATTGACCAAAACAACCTCTCAACTTCAAAACAACCATTTGAGAGTTTTAAATGATGTTCATTTTTAGCGAACAAAGCTAGCTAGGGACTAATGCAAATCTTATCGCTCAAGAGAAGATTCATAAAGTTTGATTCCACAGTGCCTACATTCCAGTCAACAGACATACAGCATGCATACGGTGCAGGTCTCCTATGGAGACAAACAATCAGTGCAAGTGTTCAACATATCTTCACATGCGATGCTTATTGTATGTAAGCAACAGATGCACTTCTCATCTAAGCACTGTAAAAAGTGATGTTTTAAATAATTCTAAATAGAAAATGAGTCAGTCCCAGTGCAAATATAAACCTAAAAGAAATTCCATACTGTACAAGTGACATTTGCAGAATGAAACACATTGACATTTTAGCAGAAATGTCTGTTGAGTATCATAATCTGTCAGGTCTCCTCCACCCACATGTCCTCTTCTCCTCCACAGCTGTCATTAGAAATGACTCCAGGTGACTTCCCCAGGCCCAGCTGATGCAGGGTTATCATTCCAGTGCTCATGTGTGTGAGAGGAGGGGGGCAGAGGTGGGTCCTGATCACCAGGCCGGGCCACGCTGAGGCCAGCACCAGCTGTAAGGAAACAGCCCGAATCTACTCCTGACGACACGTTTTTGGCCTTACCTTTGCCCAAGGAATGTCTACACGTGTGTCCAAAGTTATCTTTTCCTGGATATGTTCCAAAATGCTCTGACACTACTTCTTTTAGGGTTTCTCCACACTGGTCCATTCAGATATTGTATTGCTTTCTAAAGGAGGGGAAAAAGTACACGTGAAAATTATCATAAGAAAACCATTGATTCTTAATCAGTTACAAACAAATGCCAAACCAAAATAAAGGGCACCTTGCACGAGCCTGCCAGGTGTTGGTTTGGGGATAGTGAGAGGCCAGAAACCTTCTCTTCTCTGGTAGCTTTATTAAAATTCATATTTCTGAGACATAAAATATACAACTGCACCACGGTCCTTTGCTTCTTACCTCTAGTGTTCCCGTGAGGTTACATTCTCTTAAAAACATCCTGCCCTTCTCCCTACAGAAAGGTTCCATAGAGTCGGAAAGCAGCCGCGCTGCAACTTGC
Organism: Muscardinus avellanarius; assembly: GCF_963383645.1. NCBI lineage: Eukaryota > Metazoa > Chordata > Mammalia > Rodentia > Gliridae > Muscardinus > Muscardinus avellanarius. The sequence continues at coordinate 84,833,035 of NC_137789.1, read as the reverse complement.
TAACTTTGCTCTGTGCTATTTACCGACCGCACAAAGAAAGTGCTGTCCATTCAGATCCCGTTTCAAAACTCTTTTCACTAAGAGCTAGCCAACAAACGGGCTCATGTCCCGAGCCACGGTCACATCCCGGGCCGGGCCGGCGCGGGCGGCGCCGAGTGGCACGGCCTCGGCTGGGGCTGCGCGGCGCGACCCGGCCCGCGCTCTCGCCTCCACTTCTCTGCGTCGTTGCTCTGGTGTTTACCAGACGCTGCCTGCTCCCAGCGTGCTCCTACACCCTGGAGGCCCCGGCTGCCCGGACACAAACGGGATCGGGCAGCCGACCTAGGAGCCAGGCTCGCGTCTCCTGGAGTCTGTCCTTCGGAGGCGCTCATCTCCCCAGGTGAACGCGCGGTGAGAGGACTGGCTAATGGGCTCGGTGCTGGAACACCGCGAGCCGGGTCAGCGCTCACTGAGACCCTCGGGCCTCAGACGCCTGCGGCACCTCCCTCCACACGGAGCCCCCACCCACCCCTGCGACTCGCCACGGAGAAAGCCCTGGGCAGAGGGCGGGCGGCTAGGGGAGGGGAGGTCACCCCCCCACACACACACTGCAGATGGGACCTAGCCCAGAGGCCCAAGCTGGCTCCTTCCAGAACCTGCTTAGGAAGCCCGGGGAAAGAGACAGCTTGGAGACAGAGCCTGGCACCCTCGGGGCCAAGCGCGGTGACGAATTTTGAAGAACAGCACTTGGAGATAGAGAAAGGAGGATCAAGGATTCCTGGCCAGCCTCAGCAACTTGGAGAGGCAGAGGTGTAGCTCTAAGGTAAAATGCCCCTGAGTTCAACCCCCTCAGTAGCACAAAAATAGATAGATGATAGCTGATGATGGTAGATAGATTAGATAGACAGTAGATGGTAGATAGATAGATAGATAGAGATAGATGATAGATAGATAGATAGATAGATAGATGATAGATAAGAAGGGCCCAGAGCTCTTCTGTCCCCTTCCTACATGTGCCCAACACACGCATGCCCCACAACCTGGGCAGGGCAACCACAGGGGTAAGGAGCAGGGTAGCCAGAGAGCAGCAGGAATCCCCCCCCCCACCCCTGCTGCAAGCAGGCCTCACAAGGAGAGAGGAGAAAGAACTAGGCCTAGGTCCATGGGGGGCGGGGGGGCAGGAGGATGTACTGGGGATTGGAGCCAGGAGCAATCGCCTCTGAGCTATACCCACAGCGCTTTTTATTTTTTGAAATAGGGTTTTGCTAAGTTGTTGAGACTCTTACTAAGTTGCCCAGGCTGGCCTTGAACCTGTGATCCTCAGCTTTCCAAGTACCAAGATTTGCTGGCATGCAACACAGTACCCATGTCTGAGGCCTATTCTGGATTATTGACTATTGCTCAAATGAGACTGTGTGGCTTAAGTTGAAAAGGAGATTTTTCCTATTACCTGGGAATGTTCAGAAGAGTTGTGGGAACTGCAGGTCAAGAAATTATCCAGGAGTGAGAGAATGTTGGTCTCTCTATAAAAAGGAAAAAAAATTTACAGGAATTGTGGGAACTGCAGGTCAAGAAATTATCCAGGAGTGAGAGAATGTTGGTCTCTCTATAAAAAGGAAAAAAAAAATTTACAGGAATAGCAGGAGAAAAATTGAAAGCTGTATTTTGGTTCTTTCAAGAGCTAGGCTTTATCAATGTCTCTAATACTCAATTAAGCTACTTAGCTTGAACTCTCCTGCTAGACCAGACACTCCAGGAAGCCTGTGCTTTCCCCTCCTTGAGGTTTCTGCACCTGCCCAAGGATGCCAGCTGGTTACTTGTGCTGCCTGTTCCGATCTGATTGTTTAAGCCATTGCTGTTCATCATGGTCACACTAGAAAAAAATATAGATGAATATATTTTCTCACAGATGTTTTTGGTTACCTCTAAGACAGTCTAAATTACTAGATACAAAATTATTTTTTTCTTTTATTATACTTTCCCAAATGTCCTTTGCGTGCTCTCCCTCTCTCTCTACCCCCCTCCATTTCTTTCAGAAGACCTTATATAATATCAGAGTTTTGTGCAAGCTTTGAGTGTTGGTGATCAAAGACTAAAACAAGAACACCCTTGGCTCAAGGTGCACCACAAAATCCACCATCATTTTCTCTTGGGGGCTTCTCTTTGTGGATCAATATCACTCTTTTTTCCAGAAAAAGAAAAAGGTACCAGGCCATTCTGTGACCCTCCTGACCCTTCTGCTTCTTTCCCCCACCTCACATCAATGAATTTCTGAGAAGGGTCTCACTAACTTCTTCCATATTCTTGGTTCTAGTATTTTGGATGGCATAGAAGCTATTTCTCTTTGGCCAAAACTCAGAGAAGCTCAGAGGAATTAAAAAAAAAAATCAAAGGCAAGCCTACTCGTGAGCTTCCCAAACTGAGCAAGTTTGGGTGCAGCATATGCAGTCTCAGTTTTGGAAACCACAATATGCCATTCATCCCTAACTAGATGACGGGACAGAAATGTTGTTGCTGAACCAACCAAGGCAAATATGCTTGCTGCTTACCCAAAACAAACTTGCAAATCCAACTTCTACTGCTTCAGATTTTCAGATGGGAAAAAATTTTCCTACACATAATTCTGAAACTGTTTTTTTCTACTTGCTAAGTGAAAACAAGGGTAAATTTGGGGCACATCTGGGAAGATAGGGTTCTCACTCAACCCAATCAACCCAATATAAACCCAGAACAAAAATAGTATTTGCTTAAGAAAATTCATCATAGGTAGGAAAAATCTAAGGTCCCTTCCTCAAGACGGGACTGGGTTAGAGTTGGTCTTATGAAGAGGGAGTAAGCAAGTGTCCAACATATGGGTATTAAAACACAGACCTTTGGAGCCTATGATTTGATTTGGGCAAGGAAATGCAATGTATTCATTTCTTTTGTTACTAAATGTCTTTCATCTGTTCATTAAGGAAGCCCCTTCCACCATCTACTTTCCTGGGCCTGCAATAATCTTTGAATGAGGAGCTAACATTGAGACCCTGGACTAGGTAACTTTAGTCTGAATACAAGAGCTAATGTTTAGACCCAGGACTTGATAAAAAGAAGCTGATGAATTTCTACTGGGGCCATACCCCATGGCAGAACTTTGGGAGAAACAACCAGGAGGCTTCTTCTAAGGACAACCTCTGTATTTGGCTTGCTGCTACTATTTCCCCATCTCTCTTCTAATGGAAAAAAAAACTCAAAATAAAGAGCCCCTTTGGCCAGCCTCAATATAAATTCCACTTTCATCCATCAGCACACTCTTGATTCCACTTTCATTCCACAGCACATCCACAAAGGAGGAGTCTACTATTATTATTTAGGGCAACATCTCTGGAGTACTTAATTTGCGGTAATCCACCCATACCCAAATAAAATCTCACTCTGCAATCAATAAATATTACTATAAACAATGTAGAAATCTTCCTCCAACATGGTGAAATCTAAACAATGTTCCATAAAATGGGCTGAGACTTTGAATTTCTGGATGTTACAAGTTACTTATTACTGGTAAGGTGCATGGCACACACCTGTAAGCCCTGTACTTAGAAGGATGAAACAGGAGGATTGCAGTTTGAGTCCAGCATGTGTGGACGTGAGGGGGAGGGGTAACTTAGCAAGACCCTATTTCAAAACAATTGATTGATTAACTTAATTTCTTTAGAGCGGTGAGGAGCCTATAATCTCAGTACTTGAAGGTTGAGACAAGAAGATCACAAGTTCAATGGCAACTTAGCAAAGTCCTCGGCAACTTAGTGAAACCCTGTTTTAATATGTAAAACATATACATATATAAATAAAATAGAATCATCAAAGTGGCCATTTCCAAAAGAGATTCTTAAATTCATTTGGAAAAACAAAAAGCCCAGAATAACAAAAGTAGTTCTCAGCAACAAGAACCTTGAAGGAGGGATTACAATACCTGACTTCAAACTATACTACAAAGCCATAGTAATAAAACAGCATGGTACTGGCACAAAAACAGGCACATACACCAATGGAGCAGAATAGAAGACTCAGAAACAAATTTGTACACTTACAGCCAATTGATTTTTTTATAAAGGGGCCAAAAACATAACACTGGAAAAAGGATAGCCTCTTCAACAAATGGTGTTGGCAAAACTGGTTAACCATATGCAGAAAAGTAGAAATACACCCCACTTTCTCACCTTGCATAAGAGTCAATTCAAAATGGATTAGAGAACTGGAAATCAGACTAGAGATCTTGCAGCTCCTTGAAGAAGGCATAGATCCAATACTTCAACACATAGCCACAGGAAAAACTTTCTCAACAAGACCCCAAAGGCACAAGGAACTAAAAGGCAGATCAATGTGTGGGATTGCATTAAACTGAAGAGCTTCAGTAAAGCAATGGAAACTCTAAAGAACCTCACCAGAAAGCTGAAAGAATGGGAAAAAAAATTTACCACCTATTCCTCCAATAGAGGACTAATATCTAGAATATACAGAGAACTCAAAAAATTCAGCACTAAGAAACAAATAACCCAATCAAAATATGGGCAAGTGAACTAAATAGACACTTCACAAAAGAAGAAATTCAAATGGTCAATAACTATATAAAAAATACTCAACATCATTAGCAATCAGACAATGCAAATCAAAACTACCCTTAGATTTCACATAACTCCAACTAGAATGTCAATCATTCAAAACACAACAAATGCTGGTGAGGGTATGGAGAAAGGGGAACTCTAATCATTGTTAGTGGTATTGCAAACTAGTGCAACCACTTCAGAAAACAGTATGGAGGATCCTCAGAAGAATGGAAATGAACCTACCATATGATCCAGCAATACCACTTCTGGGTATCTACCTAAAAGAACAAAAAACAAAGTACCAAACTAATGCATTAATATTCATGTGCATACCGCACAATTCACAGTTGCCAAACTGTGGAACCAGCCAAGGTGTCCTTTAACAGGTGAATGGATTACAAAACTATGGGATATGTACACAATGGAATCTTACTCAGCCATAAAGATGAGCAAAATTACATCATTTACAGGGAGAAGGGATGGGACTGGAGAACATTATGCTAAGTGAGATTAGTCAGTCACAAAAAGTAAGAAATCAGATCCTCTCCCTACTATGTGGAAGTTAGGGAGAAGATGGGTCATAGGAGGAACTCTAGACGAAGAAAGAAAAACTATAGATGCTCAAATAAGGGGACCTAGTTGAGAGTGATGGGAGGGGGAAAGAAGGAAATTCCCTAATGTGCATGATGTACATTCACAAACATATCAAAGTCAATCACTAAGCCAAACATGAGAAGGAGGGAGGGGGAGAGCTAATTGGGTGATGTGTGCATGTATGCCTCTACCATCTTGTACCCCATTAAGATGTTTGACTACAATGCACCAATTAAAAAAATTAAATAAATGAATAAATAAAATAGGGCTGGGGTGTAGTATAGCTTAGAGATATAATGATCCTGGATTTAATCTCCAGTACAATACATCACACACACACACACACACACACACACACACACACACACACACACAATAATCATTACTGGATAAAATAGCCAGTAAGTGCTTATGTTTAAAATGCCTTAAAACAGTCATATAGGTATATTCGATTCAGAAAGAACTGCAATAACTGGTGCTTGAGTTTTTTCATTTGTTGTAGGTTTTTTTCCTGGAACATTAGATTTATTTAAATCAGAGAACCAGAGCGCAAAGATTGACCTAGCACCTGAAACCATGTCTCCTGGAGGAGTTGATACACAAGGTGATGGCCTAATTATTGTTGATAAGGACTTCATTGACCGTATAGAACTGTACCCAAGCAAGCAGGCCCTGATTAAGGGTGCTCAGATTCCATGGTTTAATTACAGCCTTCGAAGATGCCTTGTGGAGTTTACAGGCAGAGATGAAAAGAAAAAGAACACGTTTTGCTGGCAACTTAAAAAACACAGCTAGCACCCTGATGTCCATGGTACTGCAAAATGCACAGCCGTGGTGGGTGATGCTGGGGCGCAGCTTTGAGAATGGGTGAGAGGTTGGCCGGGAGCAGTGGTCGCGATGTGTCTCCAAAGCTGTGCAAACCTAGATCCGGGAGTATGTAACTCCCGACTCCTTTTCCTTGAACCATGCCAATTTTTAAAAAATTCTTTGAGAAACCAGTGGGTGGGCACAGATGGGAAGTGGGAAGCTGCAAAAGGGAAGAAGATGGCATTGGAGAGGAGCGCAAAGCCACGCGTGCCTCTCCAGGCGCGCGTCCTCAGGACGCAGATGGCGCGGCCACACCGCCTGGCACCGCCGCCCCCGTCGCGCCCCCTATCGGCTGCCAGCGCAGAGCAACTGGAATGGAGACCCAACAAGGCTGGGTTTGTCTGTTTGCATAAACCCAGGGCAGGGCTCAATAAGCAACCTATGATGGGTTTTGTGCACACATCACTTTTAAAAGAACAAGAGGTTTTTTTAAAAAAGGAGTTGGAACTGCTCCATAGGGTTGTAAAAGATGTTGCTTCTTGTTTTATACCTGCAGTATGGTTCTATTAATTTTAAAAGCCTCCTCACTTCCCTCCCACTCCTCACTTCCCCCTGTGAAACGCAAAGCCTGATTAGAGAATCAGGGACCTCCTTACACATTCTGTAAACAGTAAAACAACCTTTTCCTAACGAATTACCAGCAGGTGGATCCGCTTAGGAAAAGTTAAGGCAGCCTGGCGTTTAGTAACTCAGAGCGGCACGGGTAGAAGCAAGGCCAGGAGACACTAAAAGCCCCTGTGCGGCTCAGAGCTAGGGTCCTCCCAGCACCGGGTACAGGATGCATGGGTCGTCTTCTTGAAGGTCAGCCTGCATCAGAGAGCTGTGCAGTGGCCCTCGGTGGGCAGCCATGATGGCTGCTGTTGAGGAAATACAAATCAACGTGGATGAGGCTGTGTAGAAGACAGGTATTAGAGAGAGGCGAGAGCAGGAAAGACTTGCTTTCTCAGATTCCTTGCAGCTTCATTTGTGGAATCCTCCCCCAGACTCAGGCTTACCTACCACGGTGTAAGAAGAAATTAACACATGCCACATGCTATGAGCTTGGCATGAGGACAGAAGGGTACCCTCCTCTCCAGCTCCTCCTTCTCCAGCAGGCCCAGCCTGCTGCAAATAGCACTTTTGTTATGCTTTATAGGAGCTGGGGCAGCCATGTTGGAGGTGGGAATTGTTTGCAGGGGAAATGTCCCTGGGGGCTGTGGCAAGGACAGGTTTCTGCTCTGCACATCTGTACACACCAACCCAAAGCTTGTTGGCAAATCTTTGACTCAATACCAGAACCTTGGAAGTAAATTACACCTCCAGGGTAGGTTGCTTCAGAAGACCTCAGAGGTCAAAGCACACCCTAGGGAGACACTTTTCAAGTCATTTTAAGGCAGCAGATCCTTCCTCAAATGCAGGACCGCTGACCTCAAAACACAAGAGCCAAGATGCCACAGTAAGAGACAGAGATGCCTGTGACTACCCGGTGCATGCCTCCAAACCACATCACAGGCTTCCAACCTGGCTCTGCCTTTACTGTCTGTGTGAATTTGAAAAAGTTTCCTGCCTTGTGCCTTGTTTTCTCTAAGTGATAACAACTCTACTCACCTAGAGTTAAATTATTTAGGGGAAAATAATTTAATGGGAATTAAATTCATTTCTGCAAAGGGCTTAGAACAGGGCCTCTTATATAATTACTTCAGGCTGCATGTCTGTAAGTCATATTACTACTGGACCTGCAGTATGTGGAGATCAGAGCCCAGCAAACTCAACTTCTCTGTTACCATGCAGTGGCCTTAAAGCACATCCAAATAACATGAGTTCTAGAAAGCAGCTTGCAAACTTGTGCTCATTAAAGTCAAAGATTATGCTTCTTCAGGATGCCCCTAGAAAGCCCAGAACCAAGAATCAGTTTCTGACTTAGCATTAAAAATAGGGATGAGTTGAACTAATGCTGCTCAAAAACAACACTGAAGCTGGGTATGGTGGCACACACCTATAATCCCAGCATTTGGGAGGCTAAAATAGGAGAATTACAAGTTCAAGGCCAGCTTCAGCAACTTAGCAAGATCCTGTTCTAAGATAAAAACTAAATAGGACTTTGGGGTACAGGTTGGAGATAGAATGCCCCTGGGTTCAATCCCCAGTACAAAAAGTAAATAAATAAGCAAACAACAACAAAAAAAAAAAACAGTGTTGAGTCCGAGACAACACGTCCACGGGCTATGTGAAGGTCATCAATTAATATATAAGCTAATATTTGCATAGCAAACACTATAATCCAGACAATATGTTGGGTTCTAGTAACACACTGGAAAAAAAAAAAAGACAAATTCCCCTCTTCAGGGTGCTTGCCATCCAGTGGTCATGGCAAATATGAGATGAATGAAATATCAGGGTATATTTCTAAAAAGAAGCAAAAAGCAAAGGAAGCCTACCTTCCAAGCAACTAGGAAGGGCTTCTCCTGAGAAGTGACATTTAACCTGAGATGTCAAAGGCAGTGAGAACTAACTGGGCAATAGGGCTTGTCCTCTTCCCAAGGAGTTGATGTGGAAAGGGTCCATTCAAGAAAAGGAGCGACAGAAAGCAGGTCCAGGGTATGAGGGGGCTGGCCACAGGTGGGCAATGGAGCCCCCAGCCCCGGATACATGGGCCTCCAGCTACACCCTCCACCATCTTGGTAGCCCCTGGTCCCCCTAACTCCCTACTCCCTAAACCCCTAACATCCTAGCCTCCCAGCCTCCTAGCCCCATAGCTCCAACTATGATGGCCTCATCTATATTTATTTACATGTTTTTGTCAATAATCCCTTCAAGGACAGAAAATATATATATATATATTGGTACTGGGGTTCCAGGAAGCCCTTCTACCTCTGGGCTACACTGCCAGACCTATTTTTTTAATATATTTTTTTATTTGGAAATAGGGTCTCTTAAACCAGCAAGACTGGCTTTGAACCTGCACCATCCTCCTGTCTCCGCCTCCCAAGCATGGGGATTACAAGCATGTGCCACCAGGCCCGGCTCAAGGACAGAATATTTTAAGATAGCTGAGATTCATAAGTAACACAGATCACAAACTTTTTCATCTATACACAGCACATTAACAAACCTGAGCTGTCCTTCTGGCCTTCACTCCATGGCACTCTTCTATAGTGAAGTGAATATCTACATTTTTCTCTTGAGAAAGAGCCTCCTAATCAGTCTACGACATCATTTCATTAAAAATTTTTTTTTAGTTTTCCAAAGTATCTGGTTTTTTCTTTTTAATCTCTCTTATTAATGGTCTTTTTAGAAGTCTACTTCAGTCATCCTGAGTGACAAGTTAAAATTTTCATTCAAGATCTTGAAACTATGACTAAAAGCAAATATGTCATATTTTAGTTATAGCCAGCCCACGGATAAATCAAACTGATGAATAGCATCAATAGAAAAGATTTTATGTAGCTATTTTCTTGCTGTTATTGTTGTTGTTGTTGTTGTTGTTGTTGTTGTTGTTGTTGTAGTTAAGCCTAAATCATTCACTTTCCCTTTATACCTTTAGAGGTGGGTAATAGCCCAGTCCTTAGCGGGAAGTCAGTGCTGATCTTGTGGTGTGATGAGAAGAGCCTTCTATGGCTCAGAGGAAGAGTTCTGGATCCTTTGCCACTGTTTTAGTTAGATTTTTGTCACTATGACTAAAATATCCAATAAGAACAACTTTGAAGAGTAAAAGTTTATTCTGACTCACAGCTTCTGAGGTTCAACTATAGCTACTCAAGGCAGAAAACTCCTGGCAGCGGGATATGGTGAAGGAAAGCTGCGCAGCTTATGACAGCTGGAAGGAAGAGAGAGAGAAGAAGGGGCAGGGTAGCCATGGCTCCCTGAGACCCATGTCCTCCAGCTACACCCTGCCTGCATACAGTCACCACCCAGTAAGTCCATCCAAATTATTAACCCATTACACTTCTACATCCCAACATAGAAGTTTTTCTGGGGGACAGTCAAGAGCCAACAGCCACCAACTAGCAAGGTGACTTGAGTGATTTGAGTGATAAATATGACTTTAAAAGACCATTCTCAATTAAATAAAGTTTAAAACAAAACCCTTAATTAGTCTTGATTCAATACAAAATTTGCCCACTGGTTCCATGTCCTGTGTCCACTTCTATACCAGACCGTCTATAAAGACCAGTCCTGGGACAGGACTCACCCCAATTCTATGAAAAGTCTCTGTTATTAGCTTAAATGTTAAATGTCACCAGCGTGGTGGTGCACGCTTGTAATCCCCACGCTTGGGAGGCGGAGACAGGAGGATCGAGCAGTTTCGAAGCCAGCCGCGCTAGCTTAGGAGACCCTGTTTCCAAATAAAAAAGTATACAAATAGGTCTGGGAGTGTAGCCGGGAGGTAGAAGGGTTTCCACGAACCCCAGTACCACCAAAAAAATGTTAAATGTCCCCCCAAAAGCCCAAGACTTAAAGTCTTAGCCACCAGCATGTGGAGAGTGGCAGAATGTTTAAATAGTGAAGTCTAGTGCAACGAAGTTGGGTTGCTGGAGGTACGCCCTTAAGGGAGATATTGGAACCCCAATTGCATCTCTTTCCACCCCCCTTCTTTTGCCAGCCGCCATGGTGAGTGGACCCTCTGCACCTCGTGTTCCCACTGTGATGCGCTGCCTTTCTACACCCAGAGACCAGGGACAGAAGCATCAGAACTGAGTCAAAACCCATCTTTCTTTCTGTAAATCAGTCTACCTCAGGCTTCTGTCATTAGACTCTGTAATATACCCCATAACCACAGAAAGCTTAGCTCTCGGATCCTCAGGAGTAGCATTGTCAACAGCCCAAACAATTCCCCCATGTATAGGAGTAGACCTGGCACACTGCCATGTGAATCTGTGCCCCAGGACCACCTCCAACAGCAAGACACCCAGAGGTAAAGGGCAGAAGGGATGTAGAGCCACATCCCTCCCACCAAATTTTTGGAGGAAGGACATTAGGAACTGGTGAAATCATTTTGACTCATCATAAAAAGAATGATGTGGGTTTTTGAAAAGAACTGCTTTAATGATAGGTTTAACATTTTTATCTGGACCACAAACATGCGCACACCTGCACACTTCAGTACACTCACAAAACCCAAGAGCAATACAAAGCCCTAACAATAGCAGCAGCTGGCCTACATTTTTGTTTTACTATTCTCTCTCAGAAACATAGTCTTGATTATTTATAGGTAATAATACATGTTATTCACCTCCCTACCAGAAAATTAAGAGTTGACTAAAATATACTATAGAGCCATTCCTGAATAGGAAATAAAAGAAGCACTTCCATTTATGAAAGATAGAGTATTTAAAAATAGAATAAAGTACAGATATTTCTCATTTGAAAACATTTTGAAACCTTTTAATATCAACATAATATTATATGGTCTTTGAAGAGAGATTTCACATCTGATTTCGCCTTGTAAAAACCCACAAAGCCTAGCAACATTGCTTGATGAAAATTAGTTAAATGAATGAATAAATTCCCAAAAGTTCACTCATAAGATAGTGAAGGCCATGCCAGTCGTGGTGGTACACGCTTGTAATCCCAGCATTCAGGAGGCCGAGACCATAGGATCGTGGTTAGCCGACAGCCTCAGCTACTTAGCGAAACCCTTCGCAACTCAGTAAGACCCTATTTCAAAAATAAAAAGACTAAAAAATAGGGCTGGGGGTATAGCTCAAAGGTAGAATGCCCCTGGGTTCCGTCCCCAGTATCCACCCCCAAAAGAAATAATGAAGGCTATTGAACATTGGGATCAGGAACAGAGAGAAGCAGAGTAAGATGAACATGACAAAATAATTCTAGTACTCTCCAATTTTGCCCAGCAGTAAGATCACTCATTAAAAATATAGGGTTCTCATTATAAATATAGATTGTCCCTGTCATCCTCAATTGCCAATATATTTGAATTCAGTAAGTCTGGTGCTGAACCCAGGAACCTGCATTCAATGAGGGCTCCAAAGACATTGGACATTGAGAAGCATCCCTGAAGAGACTTGCTCCACAGCTCCTGGTGTGGCCTGCTGGCTGGCTGCCCATGGGGCTCAGCAGAGGAGAGGCTCCCTTCCTTCCCCTTCAGCTTCTCCAGACTGGACATAATAATGATCCTAACTAGTAACAGATCATCAAATCAGTTGGTTATTGCAAAGTCCTTAACACAATACAGACACAGGTATTAGGCCACCCTAAAACCAATGTGAGGAGTCACTATAATTTTCTTATACATTATTTTTTCTTGAGAATTGAATTTTATTTTTAACAATTATGAATTTTTTTCATTTTAAATATATTGCAAGGACATGGAAAACAAACTCAAAGAGTACAATTGAGGACAATGTGAAGTCTAATCTCCTACTTTTGACTTAGAGTCATCCAGTTTTTCATCTAAGAGGTTACTAGATTTTTTTAAATATATTAGTGCATTGTACTTATACATTTTTTTTTTTTTTGCTATACTGGGGATGGAACCCAGGGGCATTCTACCTCCAAGCTGCACCCCTGGTCCTAATTTTTAGTCTTTTTATTTTGTTGAAACAGGGTCTCACTGAGTTGCAAAGGGCATAGCTGAGGCCACGAGCTGTGATCCTTCAGTCTCCACCTCCCAAATGCTGGGATTACAAGTGTAGCCACCACACCCGGCCTATATATCATTTTTTAAAAACAAAAATAATTTGTGTGCCTGTGTTGTGGGCCAGATATTGTCTCCTCAGAATTCATCTGTGGAAGTTCTATTGCCAGTACCTCCAAGTATGACCATATTTGGAGACAGAATTTTTGCCGCTAATTAAGCTAAAATAAAGTCATGAAGGCGGGACCTAATCCAATGTAACAGGTGCCCTAGAAGGAACAAAAGTGTGGCTGGGTGTAGTGGCACAGGCCTGAAAGCTCAGCAACTCAGAGGCTGAGGCAGGAGGATCTCAAGTTTCAGATCAGCCTCATCAAGGTGGCAAGACCCTGTCTTAAAAGGGCTGGGCTGTACCTCCCTGGTAGAGCTCCCTGGATCAATCCCCAGAGGAAGTGAGGGAAGGAGGGAAAATGTGAATACCAGACGGGTGAATACCAGACGGGCACATACTGAGGGGATTCTGCCCAACACCAGCATTTGGCAGGATCTCCAGCCCACCCCCCAGCCTGCAGGTACCAGACTTTCTAGCCCTCGCCATCTGCTGAGCCAGTTCCTTAAAATAAATCTAGATAGGTAGGAATAATGGATGAGAAACATCTAGATGCAGTTACATACATATACCACTGATTCTGTGTCTGCAGATCCCTAGCCACACAGCCCTTGAAAATGATAAACATGACACATTTAACACTACTTCCAAATGTAACTCTGCTCCAGGCCATCTATAAAAGGGTGGCAGGAGGGGAAAGCTCAGAGTCCTGTGTTGGAAGCTGCTGGAGGGCACCAGGATCCCAACCAAATGCTAACTGCTACTTTTGCGTAGGATTTTAATTTACCGCCTCCTGATTTTGTTTGTAAGCAGCACCCTGGAAAGCAAGCCTTCTGTGGGCGCTGACAGGCTCCTCCGCCTTTGAGGGCTGGCTGTGTGGCGCCCAGAAGTACCAGGAGTATTTGGACTGCAGGGCTGCTGAGACCACTCCCCTCCCTACTTTACCCTCTCACAGCACAGCGGCCTCCACCGCAGCCAACTTAGGGAAGCTGAGACAAGAAGTTCAAGGCCAGCCTCAGCAACTTAGACCCTCAGCAACTTGGCGAGACTCTGTTTAAAAATAAAAAATAAAATAGGGCAGGGGATGTAGCTCCTTGGTTCAATCTCTAGTACCAACAACAACAAAGCATCAGACCCAGGTTTTCTGAAACATATTTGATTAGAAACAGCCTGGGCCAGCATGTCTGCTTGTGGCAAATTTGGGGGTCTCTGCAGCCTCCCCCCTCACCCCCTTCAGTGCAGATGCGCTTTACCTCGGAGTTTGCCAAGCCTTAGGGAGGCTGTAACAGGACTCCAAAATCAATGCTCCAGGTAGAAACATCGAGTGCTGAGGTCAGGGATTTGGGGAGCTGCCTGGGGACATGCTCTTGGGGTGACAGCACTTACAGGCAAGGGCCGTGTCTTATCCACCTGAGTGGCTCTTGCATTCAACTGTAGTGAGTGAGTCTTCAGGATGATGGACGAAGGGACAGAGGAGAATGAGTGGGACTCACCTCTGTAATTGTAACACACTGGTGAAGCCCTGCTTAACTTGCACTTTTGTTCATTTTGCTTACTTATTTATTATTATTTATTTATTTATTTTGGATCTGAAGCACAGGACATGAATCTGGGTGCTCAGCTGGTCTGTGGGCCGGGGCACTCAGTGAGTATCTATCCTTTGAAGTCCAGGGGCCTGCAAGATGTCCCTACATTCACTACAGCAATTAACAAGTAGATTGCCTATCTTTTTATTTAAAGAAATGACATATGCTAAGAGAGCTATGCTTTATAAAAAGTTTTCTACAGTGAACATGCTCATAGAGAAGAACACTTGACTGAAGACCATCATAAAAAACAGCATCTGCACAGCAGCCAGGAATGCCAGGGACCAGGTACTAACTGTGTTTTTCAAAAATATGCTTTTCTCTGGATTTGAGTACATATTTCTTTCAGGGTGTTCTTTAAAGAATAATTATTTGTATCACTAGATGGAGACACAGTTTGCCAAAAAGCTATTATCAGACAGAACTAAGAACTTCTCAGTTCTTAAGAAGAAAACAAGAAGCAAAACTACTATGTATAAACTGAGCATGGTGGCACACACTTGTAATCCCAGCATTTAGGAGGCTGAAACAGGAGGATCAGGTTTGTGGACAGCCTCAGCTACTACTGAGTGAGGCCCTTTGCAACTCATTGAGACCCTTTTTCAAAATAAAGAATAAAACAATAGTGCTGGGATTGTAATTCTAAGGTAGAATTCTTCTGGGTTCCATCACCAGTACCAAAAAAAACCTACTCTGTATAGTGTTTCACATATGCATAGCATTTTATGAATTTAACAAGTTCACACTGTGTTATTAAACTGAGAGGAGTTTTCCTTTCTCAAATAATATTGAAACTGTGAATAAAAAGGTAGAAATAAAAACTGTCAATCTCTAATAAAACACTAACATCCAAATATGATGGTGTCAAAATTCCATAATATTTTGGTATCTCAGACAACAAAAATCAGTATCTAAAACTTGTGCCTCTGAACTTAATTATCTGCCTTTGTGCACAGCAGCTAATCCAACATAAAGTTGAATCAAAATCTCTCTCCCAGTTTAAAGGGTCAAAATTGAATTCTATGCTTGCACCACAGTGCAAAGCAGTAGACCTGACTTTGAGATTCTTAAGCTAAAATAAAATGTCAGAGTTCCAGTTCTTCATAAAAAGAAAAACAAACACAGCTGGGCCTAGTGGCACATGCCTGTGATCCTAGTACTTGGGAGGCTAATATAGGAAGAGTGCACAGTCAAGGACAGCCTCAGCAGCTGAGATGTATAATATAAGGAGAGATGAGACTGAAGACGATTTTGGATATTTCCCCCTGTATCCCGAGGCTTACTATGTACTCCCACCCTCTTTCCTCAAGAATACATTAGGGTAAAACCTATATTGTGAAAATTTACTAATGACATTATGATTTTTTTTTTTTTAGAAAATTGGGGTATAGATGGGACTTACCCACAAAAGAACAATTTGATGGGTTGTATTGGCAGACTTTCCTGAGGGGACATGGGGGGAAGAGAGCTCCCCTGTTTCTAGAGAGACCAAATGCTCTTTGCTGAGCCTGGGGGAAGGAAGTGGTGCCTCTGATACATTCTGGTAGAGAACACACCACACGGTGATGGATTTGTTGAAGACCTGTGAGCAGAAAAATGAGATTTACATTCAGAGTCTTTGGGCTGTAGCCAATGACTCTGTGAGAAGACCCAGAACAACATATGTATATATGGGTGGAGGTGTGGATTATACTAAAAAGTATTAGTAACGATTCATACAATTTTTTTCATTTTCCTTAAACATGCAAAATTAGTGTTCTCATGGGTGTGATTTTATTTTGCCTTCACATCCAGTTTTACATGGTAAATCAATAGAAAATGGGATTTATCACTAAGCAAAAAAAAAAAACCAGGAAAACAATTCTATTCACATTAGCTTTAAAAATATTTAGGAATAAACCTAACCAAGGAAGTCAAAGACTTCTACAATAAAAATTATAGAACACCAAGGAAAGAAATCGAAGGCTATACTGGAAGATGAAAAGGGCTCTCCATGTTAAGGTCATAAAAATGGCCATATTACCAAAAGTGGTCTATAAATTCAATGTTATCCCCATCAGAATTTCAAAAACATTCTTCACAGAATTAGAAAAAAACAGTTCTACAACTCATATGTAAGAACAACAACCCATAATAATCAAAATAATCCCAAACATAAAGAGAAATGTTGGAGGTATAAGAATACCCTATTTCATATTATGATACAGAAGCAAAGTAGCAGATCCACGGTACTGCCATAAACACAGACACATAGATCAGTAGGGTAGAATAGAATAGAAAATAATAATAAAATGGAATGGAATAGAAAATAGAATAGAGACAAAGCAATACAGCTACAGTGACATCTTGACAAAAATATGATAAAAATGTACATTGCTGAAAAGACAGCCTCTTAAAAATGATGCTGAAACACTAGATGCACATATGTAGAGGATTGGAAGTATATTCCTATTTCTTACCCTGTACAAAACTCAACTTAAAGTGGATCAAAGGCCTAAGATGAAGGCCAGAAACTTTGCAATTGTGAGAAGAAAGCCTGGAGAAAACACCCCAATATGTAGGAACAAGCAATACTTTCTGAGTGGGATACCTACAGTTAAGGAAATAAACCCAAGAATCAATAAGTAGAAATGCAACAAATTAAAAAGTATCTGCCCAATGGTGTAAAGAGATAGCCTACAGAATGGGATAAAGTCTTTGACAGCTACTCTTCTGACAAAGGATTAATATCCTGAATATATAAAGAACTAAAAAAAACCTCAACTCTCATACACACACACACACACACACACACACACACAGACCGCAATCAGTAAGTTGACAAATGAACTGACAGACTCTCCTCAAAAGAAGAGGAAATACAAATGGCCAACAATCATTTGAAAAAATGTTCAACATCATTGGCCATCAGGGAAATGCAAATCTGAAGTATACTGAGCTGTTGTCTCATTCCAGCCAGAATGGCAATCATCAAGAACACAAACAATAATACATGCTGGTGAGGGTGCCAGAAAAAAGGAGCCCTTACCCACCATTGGTGAGAATATAAATTTCATAGCCACGATGGAAATCACTATGGTGGTTCTTCAAAAAACTAAAATCAGAGCTGTCATATAATCTAGCTGTACCACTCTTCAATATTTACCCCAAAGAGTCAGCCTACTTTAGAGTTGCATGCACGCCTATATTTATAGCAGCACAATTCATAATAGCCATGTTATAAAACCAGCCTAGGTGTCTGTGGATGAATGGATAAAAATGAATGGATAAAGAAAATGTGATATATATATATACACATATAGATAATACACAAAATGGAGTTTTATTAGTTGGGCATGGTGGCGCACGTTTGCAATCCCAGCATTCGGGAGGCTGAGACAGGCGGATTCAAGTTCGTGGCCAGCCTCAGCTACTTAATGAGGGCCTTTACAACTCAGTGAGACACTGTTTCAAAATAAAGAATAAAAAATAGGGCAGGATGTAGCTTGGAGCTAGAGTAGCCCTGAGTTCCATCTACAGTACCAAAAAAAGAGTGAGAACAATCACTAAATCCAAAGCCCAGGTAGACAAGTCTTACAGTGCTGAAAGAAAGGAAAAGAAGGACCAAACAACCAAACAACCAATCACTTAAAATGGCCTTCTTCCCTCCCCAGCCCTGGCCCCCAGCTTCTCCCAAGGCTTCCTGTTTCTCCTTCTCCTTTCCCTAGGTCTTTTCTGACTTTTTTTTCTCCAAAACTCTCTGCTTTTCACTGTCCATTCCATACTTAATAAAATATGATATTTTAATCAAAAGATTTGTTCTACTTTTGAACACAATATCAAATTCCCTGTTCACTTTAAAGCAATAATGCTTATCATTTAATAGGCATTTAATTTTCTTATAAAATGAAATGCCTTTCCTTCTGTGCATGTCGCATCAATCGACTATCCTCCTATTATCCAAAGCCTTTAATAAAAGCCCCCACCCCACGCCTGTTGGCCTGGTAGCATTTATTTCATCTGAGGCCAGCTCCCTTTTTCCAGGAAGAGCCTAGAGTTAAGCCCAAGTGTAGGTGAGGAGGTGGGAGCACCAGGTCTCAACTGTGCACTGCAGTGAATGCCACCAAGCACCTCGGAATTCTGTGGGAATTCCCAGACCTCAGAGATGCCATCCTAGCTGGACACGGTGGCACACGTCGTAATCCTAGTACTTGGGGAGCTCAGACAGAAGAATAGCTCATGGCCAGCCTTAGTAACTTAGTAAGACTCTCAGTAACTTAGTGTGACCTTGTTTCCAGTTTTAAAAATAAAATAAAATATGGGGGTAGCTGGGAAGCAGAATGTCCCTGAGTTCATTCACCAGTAGGAGAGTGAGAGCGAGAGCGAGAGTGAGAGAAAGTTCCTTGGGTCTTTATGGCCATTGTTGCCTCCTGAAAAGACCTTTCTCCAATGATGCCTTGTTAGCACTGTCAAGTGTTATGTGAGGCTTCACACACCCTCCTTCCTTTGCAATTTAACAGGCATGTAAAATTTCCTCCTGTGGTCATGACAGTCCCCATCCTCTGACAGCACTATTCCATATGCTTCAGAAACAGTGTTTCTTCAGGTGCAGCCAAAAAGCAAAGGAAATCAATCAGTCAATAACATTTTCAAGTTTTAATATTTTAGAAAATACTGAGGAGAAGAAAACTTTCCTAGAGTGTAAAAGCTCAAGTTATTTATAAAACCTTGGTAACTTTATATTAAATTAAATTACTAGCCCACTAATAACAGTACACTAGGCAGGAAAGAACAAGGGAGTGTGTCTGTCTGTAATACCTCCATTTAAAGTGATTTCTTGTCTTCCCTGGGAAGTGTTCCAAATCAGAAGTCAAAAGACAGCTGCTTTATTCCAGATGTTTTTGGCAATCACAGGCATACATTTAGACTGAGAGTCAAGACACAGACAGCGATGTTAAAAACATAAAATAGCTCTTTTATGAAGCATTTAAATTAATTTCTTTTAGCATTTAGAATAAAAGAAAGAACAGATGGCAAAGAGTTAGTTTAAAGTGAGTACCATTAAAATAATCTTAGCTAAAAAGAGAGTTTTCCATAACAGGAATTCATAAAATATAAGAGTTTAGGCAAATTTTTAAAAATGGCCCATATTAGTAAGAGGATCTATCATAACAATTACACTTCATACACTAAAATGATGTGCAATCAATATATGCAGAGTCTTTGTGTCATGCTAGAATACAAAAAAAGTGTAATGTCAACCAAAAAAGTATTGGGGCAAGGGGAAATATTGAATCAAGTGCATGCTATTTTCTTCAAAAAATATACTCAGACTTTATAACTATTCTATTTCAGATCTCTGACCATGGTCACCATTTCCATATAACTTGTGCATGTGTTATATTCAAATATAGAGAAGTAATCCATGTATTTTAATAATAAAGTTATTTGTAAAATCAAGGTTTTGAACGTAAGATTTCTTTTCTTCACAGTTTATTTTTTAGCAGAAGATTCCAACCAGTTCACACAGTTCCCATTGATAAAGGGATTTCTGTCTCCAAATTTAGCTGAACGGTTCCTTAGAAACCCATAAAAAGTTGTTGTGTGTCTGTACAGAATTTAACATACGTACACTTACATGTTACTTTAATTCACACACAGAGGCTGTATTGTTAGGAGCCCTGCTGAATGACATGCACCCTGCAGCTGTTGGGCTTCAAATGCTGAGTCGGTAATTCTTGACTAACAAATTCTGACAATGGCTATAATCTTATTGATAACTCCCAGTTAGCGAACGATTGTTAGTGATGGTAATAGAGCCAGACTCTGATGAAAGGAGTTGGGGTTGGCCCAGTAATAATAGCCGAGACATAAAGTTTAAACCTCTTTATGGCATAGCTGACCCCAATTACATCTCAAGACAAATAACACCCTTTACTCAAACACCTGGTACTAAATGTGGCCACTTCAAATGTCTCCCTCATGGGAGTCTCTGATCATTTCAGGACCATTCAAACAATGACTATTAATTGCTCATCTTGTATTTGGTATGCTGGACCTCTCTGAAGTTGAGAAAATTATTTTTTAAGTGCTTTAGTTTATTGAGAATGATTTTACAGCACTTTCACTTACTGATGCTTTGTTCAAAAAATAAATAATGCTGCCACGAGCCGAGGTAGAGATTAGGCACATGACAGTTTGTGCAAAGTATAGCGTGCTTTCCAAAGTGTATCCCAATTCCATCAAAATAGAGCAATAAGTGTGTTCACTTAAAAAATAATAAAATTGCTCAAAGCACAAAGAATCACTACTTGATGCAAATAGTACAAGATTCCTTTAAAGTAAAGCATAGAAATCATTTTTAATTCATTCAGGACTCCTAAAGGGAAAGATTTAGGACCACCTTTTTCAGTTCTGAAATTTTACACAAACAACCAAGATCTTGTTCTGAGATCCACTGGTGGAGGATGCAGCCCTCAGTTAGATAATTTGGGTGAGTTCCTTACTCTTGCTAATGCTCAGTTTTCTCACCTATAAAACAGAGTCAAAACAGCACCTATTTCGAATGAGTTAGTGCATGTACAGCCTGACACTACATCTGGCCACAGGAAGTGTTAATCTATATTTTTATTTTTATTTTTTTATTTTTTGGTGGTACTGGGGTTCCTGGAAGCCCTTCTACCTCCGGGCTACACTCCCAGACCTATTTTATATTTTTGAAACAGGGTCTCTTACACCAGCACGGCTGGCTTCGAGCCTGCACGATCCTCCTGTCTCTGCTTCCCAAGCACGGGGATTACAAGCGTGCGCCACCGAGCCTGGCTTAATCTATTTTTTTATTATTGAGAGTATGGGTAGAAAAAATGGCTCAGACAACATTTCTGCATTTCTTTAACTGAATAAAATAACATGTTTTCTTAAATGAAGCATGGACACAAACTTTGAAGAGAACCCTGCATTCATGCAATGTACTTATTTGTTTATTGATCTATTTGTTTACTAAGCTAAAGCCTTCTTTTGCCAGATCCTGGAAGAAGTACATATTCCTGTGGCCCACACACCTATTGTCTAAGGAAAAAGTGACAGACTGTACTGAAGGTAGCCAGGGTGTGTGAAACCAGGCACAAAGGGGACGAGCTCAACCCTTTGTAAACAGAGCGAAGAACAGCTCATCAAAATCAAGTCTTGCCCCTTACCAGGCATATGAGACACTGTCCAAATGAGACCATGTCGTCCTTCATCGTCACAATTATTAGTACAGCTATACAATGTGTTCACTCATAATTTTCTGGTTTGAGGTAGAGCCTACTAAACTGGTGTTCTACCTTACCTCTCAGATCTTTTTCTCCCATTCAACCCCAATTTTATTTTATTTTCTTACGTTGCTTATTTTGGTCCTGGCTTGTATTAGGTCTACCCTGAAAAGTCATAGGAGAAGATAAACACAGGACTTTAGAATAACTTTCTGGTCTTACATGAAAGCAGTATCAGTACAGGCTGCTTTCTCAAGGGCATACTTGTTCTATCATGCTACAATTGGTCTTAGAAGCTAAAGAAGCTAGGGGACTGAGAAGGGGGGTGCCAGGATAAGACACCATGCCGGGGGATGTCCACATGTCTAAGTAGTAGGGTGACAAACTACTCTTGGGTTTGCCAAGAACTTTCCTGGTTTCAACACTGAACACTTCACATTCCAGGAATCCCTCATTCTAGTCCCAGGCAAGCCAAAAAGGTTAGGGTACACATGAGTAAACTTAACTCTTTTCCTTGGATACTTTTCCCCTACAACAGTACTTTGTTCATTCAACTGGTATTTATTAGAGGCTACAACATCCTAGATCTCCTTCTAGTGGGCATTAACAGCGTTCTTTTCCAGGTTCTATTGAAATTACCCACATATATCCCCTAAGAGATGAAGCATGCTTCTCCTTGTGGGTCTCAACTCCATCTCTGTGCTCTCAATGGACAGAGATGGATGACATTTGTCCATCCAAAAGAGACTTAAGTCTATCATTTTATAGAGATTACATTCAGTAGAGGGAAGCAGAGATAACCAAGTGAACAAATAAGCATAAGAGGTAAGTGTCACCGGACGTGATGGCGCATGCGTGTAATCCCAGTGCTTAGGAGGCTGAGACAGGAGGATCACACAGGTTTGAAGCCAGCCTCAGCTACTTAGTGAGGCTCTCAGCAACTCAGTGAGACCCTGTTTCCAAATAAAGTATAAAAAATAGGTCTGGGAGTATAGCCCAGAGGTAGAAAAGCCCCTGGGTTCCACCCCCAGTATCACAATAAATAAATAAACACATAAATAAATAATGAAAAATAGGACAGGGTGTAGCTAAGAGGTCAAATGCCCCTGGGTTCCATCCCCAGATGCACAAAAAAAATTTTATTAAGAGGTAAGTGTCATAAAGAAAATGAAATCAGATTCTGAGATGGGGAGTAAACTCTGTCAGGGGAAGTACTTGTAGACAACATTTGACCTGAGCCCTGGGTGATAGTAAGGAACCAACCATGGGACTACCCAGAGAAGGAGACTGGGGTGGAAAGAGAGCCCAGGAGAACCTGTAGCCATAATGGCTGAAAGGAAGCCAGCAGACCCGAGAGCAATGGTGAGGCCAGAGAGCTAAGACAGAGTTCTTAGGACCGTGCAGGGCAGAGCTGCTGGAGTGCACTGAAAAGGGACTTTGGTCTTTCTGTCAATTGCCCTGGAAACTCCTGGGGGTGTAAAACAGGAAATGGAAGAGTTATAGAGGTTAACATGATCCAATTCACTTTTTCAAAATATCACTAATATTGAAGAATGAGCTGCAGGGAGAAATACCTGGGCAGAGAGGATCAAGAAGAAAGCTCTTGAGGCCCATCTGTGTGTATCTGCATAGACTGGTGCTTCACACTGTGGTCCCTGGACCAGCAGCACCTTTAGCATCACCTGGAACCTGCCAGAGATGCGAGTTTTGACCTTGCCCCAGAGCAACTGTGTCAGAAGCTCCAGTGTGGTTAGCAACCCTTCCCATGAATTGTATGCAAGACAGTGTGAGGACCTGTGACCTAGGGACAGGGCTGGGGTCATGGTTTACATATAGAATGTTCCCTAAAGAGCTCATGTATTAATGTTGAGAGCTGATACAATTAAATCATGAGGGTTGTAATATCATCAGTCGATAATATCATTGGACGGGATTTATTGGTTGGTAAACTAGGAAGCCGGTGTTTGGTTCGAGGAGGTTGGTCCCTAGGAGTGTAGTCTCGGGGACTGTGCTTGTGTCCCTGAGTCACCTTGCTCCTCTCCTGCTTCTGGCCTCTGTGATGGGAACGTGGAGCCTGCTCTCCCTCGCCCTGCTTCCCACCATCCTCTGCCCTGGGCTCCACTGTGTAACTTGGCCTGACACGGACTGAAGCCCTGAATTCTTCAGAACTGTGAACAAGCAGCCTTCCTTCTTCTGCATTGTAGTGGCCAGGTGTTTTGAATTATAGCACTCAGAATACTGACCAAAACACCTGGGGAATATTGTGGCAAAACATCTAGTGCTGTGTTAAACCTCAATCACACTAAGTCGTAATTGTCAAGAAAGAGATCCCTGGAGAGAGTTATGTGTGAAGGGAAGACATTTAGGAAAAACTCTGGGTCTTCCTCTTAAGCAGATGAGTGGAAGATGGTGAATGTCTGTTAATCTAATTAAGCTCCTATTGACAACATGTTCTACACCAATTTATCTTCCCCTTAGTTAAACTGGAGGGATCCCTCTAAAATGCAAATAGAATTGTGTCACCCACTCATGTTTAGTTTTTCCCCTTTCCAGGAACACTTCCACTATGCTATTCATACAGCTAACCACACACTTGCAATCTTAAAATCAGAAACCATGCTAGGTGTTTTAACAAAAGGAATTTAATGCAGAGAATATGTTTCACAGGCACTGGAGTAGAGGGCTAAATTGCTGCAATAACCAGAGATAAGACCTGTGGAAAGCAGCTTTTCTGGCCAAACCTTTATCATTGAAAAGCTCAGAGGAGGCACTGGCTAGCTGGTCAGGTGCTTCCTTGAGTTGCTGCTTCCTGGGGAGGAGGAGAGCACAGAGATGGAGTTGAGACCCATAAGGAGAAGCATGCTTCATCTCTTAGGGGATATATGTGGGTAATTTCAATAGAACCTGGAAAAGAACGCTGTTAATGCCCACTAGGAGGTCATACTAACTGGAAGGAGCAAGAGCCTCCTCCTCTGTCCTGCTGGCGAGTCTCCCTCTAGTGCCCCCTACCTGCAGGCACTAACAGGGATCATTGTCTGAAGGCCAAGTTTGATTGGGGATTTCTGGCACCAACATTACAGAGCAGATCCTTCTAAGGAAAGAGATGGTAAGACTGGCATTGATAGAAAGGAGCCATATGACTGGCACACAGAACAAAGAACTCTTTCT
The DNA here is from genome assembly GCF_963383645.1 of Muscardinus avellanarius. Taxonomy (NCBI): domain Eukaryota; kingdom Metazoa; phylum Chordata; class Mammalia; order Rodentia; family Gliridae; genus Muscardinus; species Muscardinus avellanarius. Next base: position 84,808,343 of record NC_137789.1, on the reverse strand, counting down.
CCAGGAATTGTTTTCTGATCCTTAACCTAGCACAGAGTAAGTTCTGCACATGCTCTCATGGCAAAACCCATCCATCCTTCATCTATTCTCATCTTGCTGTCAGTCTCCCCTACTAAATGAGCATATCTCTAGAGGATGGGGCTGCTTTCAACATGCTGTCAGTGTCTTCTCTACACTCACCCTCATGTCTGGGTACAGTAGGGGATCATAGACATTTGTTAGATGTGTTGGCCATTGTACCAAACATTAGAAATGTGAGGTGAAAAACAGAAGATTTTTTTCTCTCCAGGAATCAGTAGACTATTGTGAAAAAGGAAAATGTGTGTTATCTGTGATCTTTGAAAAACTGGGAACAGCACCAATAAGCACTTTATTTTGATAATGTTCATTAGGCAAGTTTCATTCATTTAATATGTCAAACACTGAGATAAATGAAAGGCTCTCACAGAAAAGCTAAGAGATTAAAATAATAGTGCACTTGGGAGCTTTATAACACTATAGAAGACTTCAATGCACAGCTAACATGTTAAAAGAGTGCTCATCTTCCTAGACCACAGCTCTCCCCAGAACTATTCCACACTTAACTTCCCATGGCCAGCAGCCCAATCTCAACTCAATCTCAACAGCTAAGCATTCAAGATTGTCATTAGCAATCAGGGAAATACAAATCAAAATTACATTGACATTTGAGAATGACAACCATCAAGAATACAAATAATAATAAATGCTGGTGAGGATGTGGGGAAGTAGGAATTCTTTGGTAGGATTATAAATTAGTACGACCACTACAGAGATCTCTGAGGAGGTTCCAAAAAGACTAGGAATGGAACCACTATATCACCAGCCACACCACTCCTCCAGTATCTTTCCGGAAGAACTGAGGTTAGAATACTATAATGATACATACACACCCATATTTATAGCACCACAATTCACAATTGGCAGATTATGGAACTAACCTAGGGTGTCTTTCAACAGATGGATTGATAAAGAAAATGTGGTATATATACACACAATGCAGTTTTGCTCAACCATAAAGAAGAACAAAATGATGTTATTTTCAGAAAAATGGATGAAACTAGAAAATATTATGCTAATTGAGATCAGCCAGTATATATATAGTATATACTCATATACACGATATGAGTATAGTCAAGGGTTGGTTGTATGTTTTCTTTCATATGTGGAAACTAGAACAAAAATAGAAAGAAAAGGAAATTCAAAGAAATGAGGAGAGAGACCATTAGAATAGTAGAAGTAGATCGGGAGAGGAGGATGGATAGGAGAAAATGAAGATTGAGGAAGGTAACTGTTCATGTGAATTTATGTCTATACTCTTGTGTAGACATATAGGTGTCACTACCAATCTCACTAACATGCATTTGGATGGAGTGGGGAGCAGCACAGGTGTATACATAGGAAACCACACCAAGCACTGTATACATGTCTGCTTGTATCACTTTTACTCTCACTAAGATGTATAATTACATTGCACCATGAAAGTATTTACCTGCCTCATTCAAGGCGAGTGATTCTGCTCTCAGCACGTAGCCCAGTTGATTTACCTGTTACTCCCTAAATACATCAGAAGCAACTCCCGTCTATCTGTTTCTTTGCCTTAAACACATATAAATTTTGTGTCTAGCAAGAATTTATTTTAATATAAGAAGCAAGATAAATATCAAATTTTATTTTTATCCAAGTATCCAGACAGTCATTATCTAAACAAACATCTCTTCCCAAGGAATTTTAAATGTCCCTCAATATATTCTTAAACTTCCCTTTGAATTTGTGTCTATCTCTGGGTGTTCCATTTTGTTCTGGGAAACATTTATCTCCTTTGACATGAGCGATAAAATGTCCTAGTCACTGGAGCTCTCAAACCTTAAAATGCTTTAACAGTACCCTCTAACTGATAATTTTCAGGATCTTTCATGAGATGTGTTTTTTGCATTAGGAATACCTAGAAAACCACTTGTAATCTCAACTACACCAAGGTTCAACTACACAAGAGTTGCTCCAGGGAAGCTTACTTTTCTCCCTTTAGATAGTTAGCTGAAAATGATGTTTAGTTCCATCCTGCCTTTCACTCTAGGATCAACACTTTACAGATGCTCAATTCCGATTCAGAGACAGACGAAAAGCTTTTTGTAAAAATGATAAAGTTAAAGATATATTATTTTCTTGGTCTGAAAACAGAGTTCTCTTGTTGCAAAGCAAGATAAATAGACTGGGTGGAGTGAAACTTCTCAACAGGAAGTAAATCCAGTGGCCTTGCAAGTAATTGACAAGGGCTCCAGGAATGAAGCCAGCTCGCAGAGCAAAGCGATCCACACAGGGGGCCTGGGGCTCCCAGTGGAGAAGCCTTTATCCTGGAGCGCCCCCTATCTACAGCTGCTCTCAAACACTGGAGCTAGGAAAACTGTTTTCCACTTTGCTGTGCATTGAACACACACACACACACACACACACACACACACACACACACACATTGCCGCCAGTTCTGCCGCTGGAGTGGCCAGGTTCAATGACTATAATATACTCAATAAAAAAACAAACTTAAAATCCAGCAAAATGCACCACTCCACTTCTCATCATGATTGGACTAGGAGACCGTACATTGCTATAACCAGTGCTGCAAATGCAGACACTTCTGCATGAGCAGCAGAAAAGGGTGCTCTCACAGAGGCAATAGAGACAATAGGCTCTTTTCTCTAGTGGCCAAAACACACAGATAATGGATAAGTAGGATATTGGGCACTGCAAAGTACAGCCTGGGGTCACCATGTTATTTCTTATAGAGCCCTTCCTGGAAATCTGAAAGCTCAGGAGAAGTTCTTTGTCCCCTTAATTCCAGGGTAACAGTAGACACCAGTGTATCAGATGACCCATGTATGATGCATTCTATATCTAATATGGTGGCATGCAGTACATGTGGCTGTTGGGCACCTGAGCTACAACTCAGTTAAAGTCAGGTGCACCATAAGTATGAAATATACCCTGGATTTCAAAGATGTGGTAAGAATAAATAAAGAAGCGATGTCACCCATAATTTTATGCTGATTAGATATTGAAATGTTAATGCTTCATTATACTGGGTTAAATATTTTTAACAGTTTTTCTATCTTCCTTTTTTTGTGTGTGTGGTACTGGAGGTGGAACCCAGAGGCTTTCTACCTCCAGGCTATACTCCCAGACTTTTTTTATATTTTATTTGGAAACAGGTTCTCACTAGGTTGCTGAGAGCCTCACTAAGTAGCTGAGGCTGGCATCGAACCCGTGCGATCCTCCTGTCTCAGCCTCCCAAGCATGGGGATTACAAGCATGCACCACCACGCCCGGCTTTTCTATTTTCCTTTCTTTTAATGTGGCTTTATAGTTTATATTTGTGGCCCACATTTTATTTCTAATGGACAACACATACCCACATGATTGTTTATCTAAGCATAGAACTTCAGGGGCATGGTTCTCTAAAAAGACAGGTAGAGTTGGATGTCAAATCTTTTCCACACCTGAGTTCCTAGTGTGTCTGATGGAATAAGCTGTCCATATGATTGAATCTTCTTTCATTTCAAGTAATAAGTCAACCTGCTTCAAATAGTGGAAGCTTATAATACATACTCAGAGTTTAGAAAATCTCACCTGTAATTTCAGAAGAGAGATTTGCCTATGGGGGAGGAGAGGCTGAGAGAATACTTTAGTCCCAACAGGGTCACCTAAGAATTACTAAACCTTCACATAAAATCTATCCAACAGGATGATCAGCAATGGATTGGTTCCTTTCTTTTTTAAAACAAAGTCTTTCTAGGTTGTTGAGAGTCTCACTAAGTTGCTGAGGCTGATCTTGAACCTGCAATTCTCCCATTTTAGCCTCCCAAGTGCTGGGATTAAAGGCATGTGCCACCATGCCTGAAGAAGAACTTCTGATTGCCTCTTCATTTGGGCTGTTGAGGCAGGGAACCTCAGAGACGATAACAGCTCTAACAGTTCTCATTTGGATTACCTTGGATGAGGTACTTAACTCTTGTAAGCTTCACTTTCTGTGTCTGAAAATTGAGGAACATAGTAATATCCATCCACAGTGTTTGGCGATGATTAAATAAGTTGCTATGGTTTGTATATGGATGTCCTCCAGAAAAGCTCATGTGTTAGCAGTGCCGAAATGCTCAGAAGTAAAATAATTGGATCAAGGACCTAACATTATTAGTGTGTATACCCACTGATGGATTAATTTGAATGGACATACTAGGTGGTAACATAGGCAGGTAGGGTGTGGCTGGAGAAGGCTGTCACTGGGGGCAGAGCCTGGCACTACATTGCTCCCTGTCCCTTCCTCTCAGTCTCTATTTCTAGCCACCTTGCACTGAGCAGCTTTCCTTTACCATGCCCTGCCACTATGATGTTTTTGCCTTGAAGCTGGCCAACCATGGACAAACCTCTGAAACCATGAGCCCAATGATCCTTTCCTCCTTTAAGTTTTTTTTAACCCAGATATTTGGTTACTGATGAAAAGCTAACTAATACATAACTTAATCCCATTAAGTATCCAGAACAGTTAATCATCAAGAATACAAACAACAATAAATGCTGGCCAGAATGTGGTACGATAGGAACTCTTATACACTGTTGGTGGGATTGCAAATTAGTATAGCCACTAAGGAGATGAGTAGAGCAGGTCCTTAAAAAACTGTGAATAGAGCCACCTACAACCCAGCCATACTGCTTTTGGGGATCTTCTCAATGGCATTGAAATCAGATTACTGTAGGCACACATGCATTTCCATGTTTATAACAGCTCAATTCACAATAGCCAAACTGAAAATAGCCTAGGTGTCCATCAACAGACAAATGGATTAGGAAATTGTGCTATATATACACAATGTAATTCTACTCAGCCATAAAAATAACACCAATATATCATTTGCAGTAAAACGGATGAAATTTGAGAGTATTGTGCTTAGTTAGATTAACCAGTCACAGAAAGGGAAGGATCATATGTTTTAACTCATATGTGGAAGTTGGAGAGAAACTTGGAAATACGACCTTAGATAAATGAGGTCTCCGTGGCAAATTTAGTTTCAATGAGACAAAGTCATGGTATCAGTGTAACTGCTTCCTTACGGGGGCTGGGAACTGGTTTCCTTGCCTCTTTTGGTGTTAGTGGCCACTGCACTTCCTGGCTTGTGGTCCCTTCTTCCATCTTCAGAGTACAAAACTTCAGTCTTTACTTCCATCAACATGTCCCTTCTCCTGTGAGTAGGAGGACTCCTGCCACCTTCTTTTCCAGATAAGTCCCCTGGATAATCCCTCATCTCAACCTCCGTAGCCAATTCACACCTGCAAGGTGTCTTTACCCCACAAACTAACATTCACCACCATGGAGGTCAGGGCCTGGACATATTATTGCACATGCATGCACAGATTCCAAAACAGATGTTTCAGGAATCTAGAACTTATTGCTAGGATTTTTGACAGATGGCACTGAAAATATACTGAATGTTTCTCTTGATGGTAAAATGTTATAGCACACACTAAGGAATAGGCATGAAGCTTAGCTCCCATGAAGGCACTTTCCATTACTGTGCTTTTTATGTTCATTCATTCATTGTGGTTCTGGGGCTTGAACTGAGGAGAATTCTACCTCTGAGCTAAACCCCAGCCCTATTTAATTTTTTTTTTTAAACAGGATCTCACTAAGTTGTAGAGGACCTCACTGAGTTACTGAGGCTAGCTTCAAATCTGCAAACCTCCTGTCTCATCCTCCCAAGTACTGGTATTACAGACATAAACCACCACTCCTGGCTACTACAGTACTACAGTGCTTTGGTGGGCCACCAGGACCATCTGTTCTGTCCCCACCTTGGCCCCCCTCCCCACCACACTCATCCTTCTGCAGCCGTGCTCTAGCTTATCTTCGGTGTCCTGCCATGCTCAGGCCTGCCCACCTACTTGCTCAACCTTGACATGGCCTGTGTGTTACTATTTCTCTTCTGCCTCCCACTGAAATGAGATGTTAAACAAGTCGGCACAATCTTTGATCCTTCTTCCCCTCCTTTGGCTGAGCATGATGCCTGTTCTCAGCATGTGCTCAGAGAGCATCTGTTGAGTTACTTCTCAGTTCATCCTCTGAGAACATGAAGCAAATTATCAGACACAAAGCATATAACCTCTTTTATAACCACCATCGAGTAACAGCACTTGGACTGCCTTTCTAACTCAAACAACTAGAAAACCCCCAAAACGCAAGAAACAACAATGTCCAGACCAAAGACAGCACATATGCAGGACTGTGGTCATGGGAGAGGGGCTTTCTGCAACCCTAAATAGGGCCCTGAGAGTCTGGCTTTCCTTGGAATATAGAGACCTGAGTCTGAGGGGACAGGGTAAGTGAAATTCATAGAGCAGGATCAGAAAGGAGTAGACAGAGTTCCTAAGATTTACAGACTTAGAGCTCCTCTCAAATCCCCATCTGATTACTGATTCTTGCACCAGAGGAAACTACCCCATACAGAAAAGCAGGCAGTTAGAAAGTGGGGGGCTAAAATAGCCCATGGTCCCAGCCACCAGAGTGGAATCACTGCTTAAAATTAGAGTAACATCCTTAGAAAGCATTGCCCTAGGAAAGGGAATAAATTAGCCCCAGACAAAAGCCTGTTCTAGATTCTTCCTAACAAAGCTGCAAAGCCAGCTTTGAAAGAATCCAACTGGTCACAAGTAACTGCATGCTAGATTCAAGCTCGACACTATTTAGGGATACACAACCAAATCCCAAACCCAGCAGCATTCGCAATGGCGAAGAATGGCCAGCATTCCATCAAAATTTACCAGGCAAGAAAGAAGAAGAAAAATATGATCCATAACTGGGAGATCAATCAATTCAAAACAGACTAAAAAACAGCAGAGATGATGGAGTTCGGTGACAGGAATGCTAAAATAGCTGCATTATTAGTTTTCTTGTGTTCAAGAACCTAAAGAAACACATAAAATAATTTAATGAGAAAGTAAGATATAAAGATTCATAGAACTTCTGGAAATGAACAATACAGCATCTAAAACAAAAATATACTGAATGAATACAAAGAATACTATTGAAGTAATTTCTCGGTGTATCATTCTAACCATTAACTTTACATCACTGGACCATCTCTGTCCTTAGACAAAAGATTTTCAGTGCTTCAACAAACACACTGCCAATGGTCCAATGGTCTAAAGCCCTAAGATACAGGGAATAACAGATGATTTAAAGGTTCAGGGAATAAACTGGTGGCTTAAAGCCCTAAGATCCAGAGAATAATCACCACGCCATGAAACCTAGACACACTCCAATTTTGTGGACATCAATGCTATGGGTGACTGAGACACATTTGTGCATATCAGAATCTAAGAGTTTAATTAAAGTTATGATGTGAACAAAGACTGTCCATTAGACAAGAAGAATTTGGTCTTGGCAAGTGATATTTGCATCAATTTGCTTAATTAGATCAGTACTTTTAAAACAATTTGTACAGCATAGGATTAAAGGGCTGAATTTCAAAGGATCTATCAGAAGCCACAATCATGGCTTCAAACAAATCATCTGCAAGAAATTGTAGTCTGAAAATAGCAATTAGCAGCCCACAGAAAAAATTTAATGGAGACCATTTCTATCAATTGAATAACCATGGATAATATGGCTTGGCTGGACTCACTGATAACTTAATCTTCACCAAATTTTTCAGAGTGGAAGCAAACTGCCCCTCTTGTTTATTTCAGAATTATGCTTTAACTAAAAATTAATCCCAGGTGCAGAAATACTCTGTTATTTTGGCTTTGGAGGCGACAGGGATAACAAACCTCATTATCAGCCTCAACTTGCCAACTTCATATTTTAAAAAAGGAATTCACTCCCTGGATATGTAAAATATCCTGGATATCATAGACACTGATGTAGCAAATCTGCTCTCAGTTGAAGTCATGATTCAGAAAACCATGGAAAATGTATTTCATGTATCCTAAAATAAATCATTGAATAAGTAACCCTGCCCATTCCTCTTCCCAAAAGAGAAAAGAAGTATTTGGTGGAAATAATTCCTTGAAGAAGGTTAAATTTTTAAACCTTAGGTTAAATTAAAGGATACTTTTATCTATGCTAATATCTCAAGAGCATTCAGAGAGCAGATTTCCAGCCCTGACATTGGCTGGTGTTGTGGTTTAGTTCTGGAATGTTCCCCTAGAGGCTCATGTATTGAAAGCATGGTTCCCAGTATAGCAAGGTCTGAAGGGGTGGGGCTGTTAGACAATGGCTGAGTCTTCAGGGCTCTGACCACTCATCTATTAATCAGTGGATCAATCCATTGAAAACTGGATGGACGACTGGGAGGTGGGACCTTGTTGAAGGAAGCAAGTCACTGAGGGCATCCTGGCCACTCCCACTCTCTCTGCTTCCCAGCTACCATGAGCTGAGCAGCTCTACTCCACTACGCCCTTGCACCATGATGTTTCTGCCATGGAGTCAACTGACCATGACTATAAAACCATGAGCCAAAATAAATTTTTTCTTCTCTAAGATATTCTTGTCAGATGTTTGGTAACAGTGATGAAAAGGTGACAAACACAGCCAGTATCTTCCCACCTAGACTTTCTCTTACTCCTTCAGAGATTTGCTAAGTTAATGGCACTGATGTTGGTACGACACAGAGATTCTCCCAAATACTCATGTCTCTTCTGATTCAGAGAAAGTGGAAGTGTTAAATAAATAAATTATAATGGATCTTCAGTTTAAAAAATAATGTTCATGGCTCTATCCCCATTCTTTACTACTGTGCTCCCTGTGCACGCTTCCTACATAAGAGATCCAGGTGGTGGTAATTATAGACACTGAAACAGAAATTATTTTCCTCCAAGTGTAACCTGTCAAACAGAATAACTAGTAATATGATGAGGAACCCTAATCAAAACTAAGACTCAACTAATATCTCACACAGGGGACAGGTAGATTTGAATCTCACAGGTGGCCACTGTTTTCCCAGATTTTCATTGAATTCTCAGAGAACATTCTCTTTACCTGCCTGCTTTCCATGGGATGGAAGCCCTGTGGAAGTTCCTGTTGGTGTTCTTTCTCTAGGGGAGGGAGTATCCACAGGAGGGTACAGAGTAATCTAGTTCATCACAAGTCCCCTCTTAACTCATTCTATAGGGACTGCTGAGCCAGGACTGAACAAAACAGGTAAACATCCCTCACTGCACTGACCTGCGTGTGCAAAACACTCCCAAGCAAGATAAAAATGCATGCGGCCATGTGCCTGCTGAGCAGGAAGGGACAGGAAATGAGATATGTGTACATGGAGGTGTGTGGCATGGGGGTGTGCCTGGTATATGTGTGCTAGAATGTGTGTGTACTGTGTGGGGATGGGTGTGGGGATTTGGTTGTGGATATACCTGTGTGTGTGGTGTATAAGCGTGAGTGTTTAGTGTGTGTGTATGTCTGTATTAGTGTGGGCATGAGTATGGGTGTGGGGTGTGTGTGTGTGTGCATCTGGATGTGATAGATTGGAGAGATGGTGTATGTGTTGTGTGGTGTATGAGCTGTGTGTGTGTGTGTGTGTGTGTGTGTGTGTATGTGTGTGTACATGTGTGGTATGGGATTGTGGGTGTGGATGTTGTGTGGGTGGGTAGTGTAGGGGGATGCTCTACAGTGTTCATGCGTGTGTGTGTGTGTGTGTGTGTGTGTGTGTGTGTGTAGAGAAGGGCAAAGCTAGAGTGGTTGATGCCTTTCCCAGGAAGAGCTGGGGGGGAATGTGATATCTGCAGGGAGGCACAGGGCCTTCCTGGAGTAGGTATATGCCAACCCAGTTTAGAAGTCACTGGAGGTCAATGCCTGCATCGAGGGGACATGACAAGAGAGAAGCCACAGCAGAGGAGGGGCAGGTTGCCAGAATCCCTCACCTCCTGAGGAGTTATCATTTCACTTGTTTGCAACAGGGCCTTCTGAAAGGCTCCAGCAAAGAAACATGAAGAGGTGCTCACTTTGCCAGATCTACTCTCGCTGCTGAGTTTATACCTGCCAAGAGATGAGCAGGGGCAGGAGTCCTGCAGCCCCTGAAGGCAGCGGTTCAGATGTTGGAGAGGAGGACAGTGACCGGCCTGTGTGACACACCCCACCCTGATGGGGTGGGCTCACAAGACATGTACCATGAGTCATTTTGAATATGATTTTACAGGCAAATGAATGGGAAGTACAATCACACTTACTAGTTACATCAAAACATCAGGCAGTACACAGAACTTGTGACCAACTCTTAAAGTACATGTAAATATTAGCCGGCCAGATCCACCTTCAGGACCCAGAAGCACCTCAAACTCCACTACCCACCCCACCCAAATCTGCTCTTCCAGGTTTCTTTTCCAAGAAATGCAGTTCCATTCTTTCCAAAACCCAGTGGCATCTGTGCTTGCTCCCCATTAAACTCCAGCCCAATGCCCCAGCAAATTCTGCCAACTGCTCCTCCTGGGCTGGACCAGGGGCGCTGACCATTTCTGTCACCTCCAGCCTTTCAACCCCTTCCTGCACACTTTGCCCACACTGGCTTTTTGTTCGTGAGACCTTTCAACGCTCTCTTGGCCTTTCTCTGGTTGAGCAATCCTTCCTCCCTTTCCACCTGACTCCCACACACATTTTTCAAATGCAAGCATAAATGCACCCCCCTCCAGAATCGTCTGACCCTGTGCCCTGCCTCCTCTAACTGCACAGAGGACCTACAACAGCACCCCGTGCTTCTCTTTACTGCCTTTTCATCGTCTGTTATGGGAGGACAGGTGGCCCAAGGTGACCATCATGTGACTTTCTTTCTTGGCAACCTTCACATCCCCAAGGCCCAGAGAGGGACCAGCAAGTTGTAATTAGCAAATATTTACTGGAGAGAGAATGAGCCACAGTGTACCAAGCCCTTGTCTCTGTACCAAGACACAGAGATAATAAATTAAATTCCTTTTCCTCCGGGAGTTCAACACAAAATATGACTCTCTGATGCATAAAAGTCTGGGAAAGTCCAAGAAGTTATTTCATTTTTCTAGCAGTCAATTTAATATATGTTAATATAATAGAGAAGGCCATGAAAAATTCTTCTAGTGAAAAATCTAAATGGGTATGGTTAGTAGATATAATAAGAAATTAATACCTTTCATGTATATGTGTGTGTGTGCATGTGTTGTTGTTGGGTTTTCTATCTCCAAGCTAAACCTCCACTCCTTTTTATTTTTTATTTTAAAAGAGGGTCTCATTAAGTTGCTGAGGATTTTACTAAATTGGGGAGGCTATCCTTGAACCTACAATCCTCTCAACTCAGCCTATCAAGTGCTAGGATTATAGGTACACATCCCCACACCTGGCTAATAAATTAGTCTTTCATTAATTTGTAAAAGAATCATGTTGCCCTGAGCCTGGCTGAGGTCTGGGCTTTGCAGGTGATGTTCAGAGGCCACCCTCAGCTCTGTCCTTTCTAGATGAGCTTCCTTCATGCCTCCAACTGAGCAGTAGGAAGCAATTTGCTTTCTGTGCCTAAATATAGAGAGTAGATAGACAGATAAGTATACAATATGTAATGTCATATAGCTCCATATTATATGCTGTAATACAGAGAACAATATATATGCTCTTCTATATATACTATATATTCATTTGTTTATACTATATATACATTCTGTGTATATTTAGTATAGTAGTAGTTCCCAATCCAGAAAGTCACCTTCTACCTTAGAAGTTTGTTTTGAGGAGTTTTTAAAAAGCCAACTACAACCTCAACTACAATGCTCTGGAAACATGCTAAGCCAAAGATCCCCTGAATATTTCTTGCTCCCACCATTATGCCCCCAGCAATGCCCTCTGCTTCTTACCAATGTGAGGGGATCCCTCAAGATACAAACCAGCCCCTGCAAATAGAGAAACCCAAACCTCTGGTTTCAGTAACATCTAGTTAAGATGTATCTTTATTATAGTCTCTCTCAACTATCCACTAAGATAACAAAAAAAGAGAAAAAAAAGAAGCAAAAAAAAAAAAACCAGAAAATGTGAAAATGTATAATATCTCCAAAACATGGTATCAGAATCTTAGAATACTATCACTGAAAGACTTTTTTCTAAGCCAGGTGCAGTGGATGCCCACCTGTAATTCCAGTACTTGGGAAGCTGACACAGGAAATCACAGGCTCAAGGCAATCTTGAAAACTTTAGCAAGACCTTCAGCAACTTAGTGAGATCCTGTTTTAAAATAAAAATAGGGCTGGGGGTGTGGCTAAGAGGTACAATGCCCATCCCCAGTAGCCCCTCCTATACACACACACACACACACACACACACACACACACACACACAGAGAGAGAGAGAGAAATTAAATATGCCATGTTCAGGAATCACAAAACTTAGTAGCATTATGATGTTACTATTTCTCCATATTTATAGATTCAAAATAATCAGAATCATAATTCCAGGGAGGCTTTTTAAAAGATTTTGGTGAACTGATTAAAAAGTTCTTATAGAAATGTCAAAGGAACTATTATGTCTAAGACAGTCTTGTACAAGAATAATTAAATTGGAGAACTTAAACTCTCTGACTCTAAGAATTACTAAAAAGTTTCAATAATCAGCACAGTACAGTTCTCACAAATTAATAGATCAAAGAAAAGGAAAAAGGAGCCTCATAATGGACACATATAAACATAAATGATAATCTAGTTCTTCAAAAGTTACCAAACAATTCATTGGAGAAAAAACACAGTCCTTTCAGTAGGTGACACTGCAGTAACTGGACAGCTTTATGAAAAAAAATCCTGACAGTCAATTATACTGTACACAAAAATTACTTCAAAATGCGCCATATACCTAAATGTAAAAGCTAAGGCCATAATCCCTCTAAAAGAAAATATAGAATATGGAGTATTTGAGGGTATGCAAAATTTTATCAGGTTCCAGAAATCAATAATTAAAAGAAAATAAACTAGTCGTGTGTGGTGGCGCTGCAGGCTTGTAATCTCCGTGCTTGGGAGGCGGAGACAGGAGGATCGCGCAGGTTGGAAGCCAGCCGTGATGGCTTAAAGAGACCCTGTTTCCAAATTAAAAAAAAAAAAAAAAGTATAAAAATAGGTCTGGGAGCGTAGCCCGGAGGTAGAAGGGCTTTCAGGAACCCCAGTACAGCCAAAAAAAAAAAGAGAGAGAGAGAGAGAGAGAGAGAGAGAGAGAGAGAGAGAGAGAGAGAGAAGAAAATAAAAATAAACTAAATCTTTATGCTCATCAAAGCTAAATATTTATCCACTAAGAAAATGAATAAAATTTATAGGCAGCAAGAAAATACTCAGAAACCTTTATATGACAAAGGACACACATCTAGGACAAATAAAGAAGTCTTACTACTTAAGAATAAGGCAGATATCACAATTTGTTTTAATTTTCACATTTTATTTTATTTTGTTTTTGTGGTACTGGAGATCGAACCTGGGGTTGTTCTACCTTCAAGCTACATCCAACAGCCCCTTTTTTTGTGGTGCTGGGGATTGAACTCAGGAGAATTCTACTTCCCAGGCCTATTTTTTTATATTTTGAAACAGAGTTTCACTAAGTTGTGAGAGCCTCGCTAAATTGCTAAGGCTGACAGTGAGCCTGGGTTCCTCAGGTCTCAGCCTCCCAAGTACTGGGATTACAGTTTGTGCACCACCACGCTGAGCTAATTTGTGAATCTTAAGCAGATACTTCAGAAAAGGTGTGGAAGTGACCAACAAGTACATGAAAAAGCACATCAGTATTCATCATAAAAATGCAAATTAATGCCAAATAGGATAGCACTATATACCCACCATAATAGCTTAAAATGATCAACTCTAAATGCTGGTGAAATATAAACTGTAACTCATATATGGACAGTGGGAGTGTTAAATGCTATATCTACCTGGAAGTTACTTATAAAAGTAAACATGTACCTACTTTATGACCCAACAACTTCATTTGTGTGTGTGTGTGTGTACATATATGTATATTTTTGTGCATATATAAACACATAATAAATGGAAACATTCCTACATGTGTGTATCCAAAAGAAATAAAAACAAGCATGTTAAAAAGAAGTTTTATTCCTCATAACCCAAATGCAGAAACAACCTACATGCCAAAGAATAAACAAATGATGCTATATCTACGTCATGGAATGCTCTTCAGTGTTTTTAAAAAGACATCTGATGTGTATAACAACTTTGATATATCTCAAGAACATCACACTGAGAGGAAACGCTTGTGTAAGAGAACAGCGTTTGTATGATCCCATCCATGTGAACCTGTAGAGCAGCAAGCCTACTCTGTGGTGGTGTGCCCATCTCAGGGGTTAAGATGGGGCTAATGGGACGGTCAGCCTACAAAGAGCAAGGGTTTGCCTTGGCTCACAGATTTGGAGGTTCCGAGCATGACCCACTAGTCCCATCACTTTGACCCTCTGGTGAGTAGCACATTGTGGCAGAAGTGTTTGGCGGAACATTGTTTCCCTCAGGTGGAGGGAACAAAAGAGATAAAGAGGAAAGGGCCGGGATCCTACTGTCCCTCTCAAGATTACAGCCTCTGGTAGCCAAGGAACCTCCCACTGTGCCACCTCGTAAACTTTCCACCAAGCTTGGAACTGAGCCTTTAACATATGGGCCTTTGGGGAACACTGAAGATCTAAGCTATAGCAAAGATGTCTGAGAACTTTCCGGGGTGAAAAAAGTATTCTCTTTGGAAAACCAGGAACATACATTTTTTTCAAGTCAACTAATGTGCACTTTTAGAAATGTATGAGCCAATTTTTACACTAAGTTTATAATAAAATATTATTATGTAATAATATTCAATATGTATGATAATGCATAAGACCATACCTGTATTATTTATTAGATATGATATAGTTGTTATATTTGTTTATACTGAAAATTATAATTAAATATTGAATTCTAATGACATGAAGAAATAGGGGATAAATAAACATATTTGCAGTTGACTAGGATGGATGAAAGGAGAAACAGACTGACAGACATGGGAGGAAACAAGTATAATAACACATTAGTATAAAATTTGAGTTGTGGGTATATGGAATTTTTTTGTCATATGCTCGAAGCTTTCCAAAATATAAACATGAGACTTTTAAATGAAGCTCATGCAATTTTGTGGGGAGTTGTGTATTTGTATGTATGTTCATATATAAGTATACATGCTTGAATGGGTGCTAAACACAATTTAAGAAAGTATATGATACAAGTGAGAGAAAACTTTTGTGGTCAAGTTCTATGTCGTGAAAGCTTCAGAGTCTTGTATAGGACTAAGGAATGTTTTCTAAAGAAACTTTGGTCCTGCATTTCAGTTCTTCTATAAGCCAATTGCACTGAAAGAATACTGGTTCAGAGCTGTCCCTGCCCTAAGCACCTCACTTCAGAAAGCTGCCTTACCTCCCCGTCAGTCAACAGTCAAAGCATGCAAATACCTTACAGACAACAACGCGGTTTTTGTTTTATCTTTTCAACTGCTAGAAAAAAAATTATTCCCCCATTGAAATTATTCATCTATTTATTCTTGGATCAAGCCAGACTCTCGTGGATCCAAATATAAAATATATTTTTATCCAAACAGTAAATACAATATTGTCAGGTCCCTTCATAGGTCTAACACATAGTCTAAACATTTACTGAAGGACATTACAAGAAATTTGTAAGAAATTCAATATTGTAAATATTATAAAGATAGTGTTGATACCATAATCCTGTGTCACTCAATGCCCCTATTATCGGAACCTGAAATTATCTCTCACTGTTTTCAGTAGGGGGAAAGCTTCACTAATCTTGAGTGCCTGTTTTATTCTCACATGGAAAGCAAGAGCACTATAAGTACCTATTCCTTGCAAGGAACCTTGAGCCAGATCCACTTCCACTTCTACAAGCAACCCTTTGAGAACATCCTGAAATCATAAAAGTTTCCGGCCTTTTCGTATTTTCTCTGCCTTTTCTATTCTAGAGTATGTTATGCCCTTCAGTGTGATGGTTTATATTCTTGTTTTAGTTATTTTAACTCAAATTGGCTCCTGTGATAGTTTTTGGCATTCATAAAGTCAATGATCATGGTGTTTTATTTATCACCAGCATCCCTTTGCTCAACTGATTAATATCTTTAATATTATACTTGTGATTTAAGAACCATAAACCAAGTGTGGTGGTACATACCTATAATTTCAGTATTGGGAAGGCTGAGACAAGAAGATTGCAGATTCAAGGCCAGTCTCAGAAACTTAACAAGGCCCTCAGCAACTTAGCAAGACTCTATTTCAAAATAAAAAATAAGAAGGGCTGGGGGTGTAGCTCAGAAGTAGAACTCTCCCTGGATTCAGTCCCCAGTGCCACACACCAAATAAAAGCCATAAAAATAAATTCCATGCAATCCTTCTAAGAAACTAAAATAAACAAAATAGAGAACTTATTTTTTTTTTTTTTTTTTTGGTGGTACTGGGGTTCCTGGAAGCCCTCCTTCCGGGCTACACTCCCAGACCTATTTTATATTTTTGAAACAGGGTCTCTTACGCCAGCGCGGCTGGCTTCGAACCTGCGCGATCCTCCTGTCTCCGCCTCCCAAGCGCGGGGATTACAAGCGTGCGCCACCACGCCCGGCTAGAGAACTTATTTTTAAGAAATTAGGGAAGGAAAGTAGAAATCAAAGAACATTCTAAAACTTCTGCCCCATCAGGAAAGCATAATATCAACAGACTGTCATCTTTTACTAATTCTATAGAATATAACATAAAAATATAGTGAACCCATCAATCTAGAATCTCTATAAGAAATGAAATATGAGCAAATTCAAGGCCTATCAATAGTGAGCATCAGTGAGTTTCATCGGTCTTTACCAACTGGTTTCGTGGATTGTCCTTTTAAGGAAAAAAAGTCACCTCTCGCTGTTTCTTCTGTACTATGAATAAAGACGTTTTCGTCACAAAGTCTACAGGATTGTGGGATAGATCTCATATGATCAAAGTCAAGAAATTCATCAAAGAAATCAAGGCAAACGAGATTTCTTATAAGGCCAAAACTACCAATCATTTTCTAGATACATTTAACTTTGCTTTTTTAACAGGAACACCTAAATGCCTGTCAGCAACTCAGGACACTTGAAGAGAGAGAGAGAGAGAGAGAGAGAGAGAGACACCTACAAAGTAGATGCTTGTCCCATGAGTTTGGTTCTTAAGTTTAGCTGAAGAAACCAGGGGGCTCAGTGAGAGGCTGGTGACGCAGCCCAGACACAAGGGAGACAGGTGAAAGGGACCAGCTCCCGGGGCCATGCCTGGCCTTGTCCTGGACTTTTCAGAAGTCTTGTGGCGGATATGATGGTGACAAACAGAGCAGCACCATTGGGAGCGAGTGACTCGCTGGCATTAAAAAAAAAAATCTCTATTTTTTTCAGAACTTAATAAAGGTAGAGAAAAGCCGCGAATGTGCCCTCCAATGCCCTGTGCCCAGAGTGGCTCAGGTGTTTCAGCAGTGAAGAGCCGTTCTCGTAGAGGATCAGCAATCACCAGTTGTAAACAACACAGAGGCTTTCACAACGTGACATGCACTAAGTTCTCTTTCAAAGTACGCACAGACTAGCCCAGAATGACAAGAAAGGAAAAGCACACAAACCAATCATCATCAATCCTACACTACAAATAAACACCATTTCGCTCACAGACAGTACAACTTTACAGTGTGTTAAGCAACTGGTGTCCGGAAAAAAATGTGAGTCAGAAAAAAGAGAATTCTTAGCAATGAAACCACAGCAACTGATTCATCTGAAATTTGAGCTGAAAATCAAGTATACAATTCATTAAAAATCTTACTTGTAAGAGCCGTTGGGAAATCAGGTCCAAACAGACTGAAGGGAACTATAGTGTGACAGTGTTAGAGAACTCTCATCCAAAACGTTGACACATACACAGAACACAAAAAAAAGGAAAAAAAAAAAAAAAACTTCCCACAAACTTTGAAGCCATGTGACTCCAACTTCAGTCTGCGTCGCAACCTCTCCTCTCCCCCTATTTGCTCTTATTCAAAACTTTCATGCTAATGTACACAGATTTATGGATTATAAGCAGGTGGTTTGCATAGGAGTTCTTCTCTGTGTACAAGTGAACCAGCAATTGAGTAATATCTTTTTGTGAAAAATTAGATTTTGTTTCTGTGATTGTCTTAATTACTATAAAAATTATAATTTGTCAAGCCGGGAGTGGTGGTGCACTCTTGTAATCCCAGCATTCGGGAGGCTGAGACTGGAGGATTGCGGTTCGTGGACAGCCTCAGCTACATAGTGAGGCCCTCTGCAACTCAGTGAGACCCGGTTTTAAAATAAAGAATAAAAAACAGGGCAGGGGGTGTAGCTCAGAGGTTGAATGTCCCTGGGTTCCAGCCCCAGACCCAAAAAAAAAAAAGATTATAATTTGTCATCTGATAGAGAAGCTAAGACTATTTTAATTGTTCTTTGACATCTGACCATGAATTTCATCTATTTCACAAAGGGTATCATGGTTCAATGATATAAATAACAAACAAAAACCAAAAAAAGGAAAGACTGAAAAAGAAATTGGTTTATGGTCTGAGCAATTTCAACTTCTCAACAGTGCCTTTTGCAGAGACTTCTGGAAATCCACTAGAAAATAATAATAATAATAATAATAATAATAATAATAATAATAATACCATCACCAAAGGATTCTTCTGTAAAGCATTCTTTGATGAAGTATTTGACACTTTGTGTTACTTTTAGTTATTTAGCTGCTATTTAAAATGTGAATTCCACACATGTACTTACTGGCTTTAAATATGTGAGACGCAAGTGAACTAGGTAAGATATTTAGGTAAGATGCTAGTATTCATGGAAAAACAAAAGCCAAACAAATAAAATAAGCCCTTTATACTCAAGTATTACAATGTCTCTAGATTCAATATTTCTCACATTAGTTTTAACCATATTCTATGTGGACCAACATAGAAATCCCTTTCCTGTTTTCAAAAAGGATTGGTTATTTTATGTAGTAAAGTAAACAATTGAGAGAGACAAAAAAACTTAAGAAATCCACTTTGTTGTGTAAAAGCTTTAGGCTGATGCCTGCCAAGGAAGTTGACTGTATACGTAAAGATTACTAATCACAATCTAACCTGACCAAAATGTGCAAGGAGTTTCTTGTGAGGAAGAATTAAAGATGAGTTTTCCCTTCACTTTTGTTTTAAAGCTCAGAATTTTTGTTTTTAAACTCAGGTCCATTTTTCAGTGTCATTAATGGATCTAAATGGCAAATATTTACCAACATTGCTGGTGACATTCTTTGGCCATTGATTTTTTTTTAAATACTCTAAAGCAGCCAAGCATGGTGGTGCACGCTTGTAATCCCAGCATTTGGGAGGCTGAGACCAGAGGATCGCAGTTCGCGGACAGCCTCAGCTACTTAGTGAGGCCCTCTGCAACTCAGTGAGACCCTGTTTCAAAATAAAGAATAAAAAATAGGGCAGGAGGTGTAGCTTGGAGGTTGAATGCCCCTGGGTTCCATCCCCAGACCTGCAAAAAAAAAAAAAAAAAGTCTAAAAATACTCTAAAGCTGGGCATGGTGGCACACATCTGTAATTCCAGTATTTGGGAGGCTGAGACAGAAAGATCACAGGTTCAAGAACAGTCTCAGCAAACAGTGAGACTCTCATCAACCTAGCAAGACCCAATAAAAATAAAAGCAAAAATAAAAGGGGGTGGGGGTTTAGCTTGGAGATAGAATGTCCCTAGATTCAATCCCCAGAGCCACAAAGAAAAAAACAGAATCTGAGACTATCTTTGCAATATGAGTATGAAAATTATATTATATTTGTTTTTCAAAAGTTGTTCTTAAAGACTCAGACTTAAATACAACAATAGCAAATCAAATGGAAGGTCTTGAAATCCTAAATCAAAGCATCTGGTCAGAGGTTATCCCAATAGATCCCATGCCACTCTAACTTAAAAGACATTTTTTTTTTTTTGAGGTAATGGGGGTGGAACCCAGGGGCTTTCTACCTCCAAGCTATACTCCCAGACCTATTTTATATTTTTATTTGGAAATAGGGTCTCACTAAGTTGCTGAGAGCTTCACTAAGTAGCTGAGGCTGTGCAATCCTCCTGTCTCAGCCTCCCAAGCACTGGGATTACAAGCGTGTGCCACCACACCCAGCCTAAAAAACATAATTTTTAAGAAAACAACAGTCAAAAGTATTCGTCACCGATTTGTTTGCCAAAACTACAATGATGTATTTTCCCTCTGTTTAATTCTCATTTCTCTATTGTCCTGTTTATGGAGTCAAGAAAATAATAACACCAAGTTATTAAAGTTTAGGACTCAGGTACTCGTGGTTAGTTTTAGCATTAGTTTGGTACTAACTGTGGATAACATTTATACCTGTAGCCAAATATATTTGAAAAGCAAATGCCAAGCAACCTGTTGCTATAGAAATAAAGGGAATGATAATAAAATAAAAAATGGGATTCTCTTTTAGAACACTGGGGCTAGGCTTTTTCCAGAAAATGCCTTACTCTTATTCCAAACAACAATCATAAAGAGTAGTAGAAAATTAACTGAATATCTATGAAACTTTAAAGTTCAATTGTTAAAATACTCTGGACAAGATTCAAATCAGTTCACAGATGATAATTATAAGTTCTGAAATGTGGCTCACAATTCAGGATGATTCTTGAAATATATTTTAAATCATCTATCAGAGTGGACTTTTTCATGGGTAACTAGTGTTGTTTTGAAACCAAGAAACAAGAATTTAAGGTGTGCCAAACCTGGGAAATTTACTTGGAACCCAAGTGCCTCAGTAAACCAGAATAAGGAAAAATCTACTCATGCAGTCAAATCAGCAGATCCAAGCACTAGCACGTCAGGAAGCTTTGCATGAACAGCTTTGCATTAGCTTGCAAGCACAAAGTCGTCTTTCACTACACGGTTAGGAATGAGAACCCCATCATGAGCAGGAAAAGAAATAATATGTCCAACAGCTAAAAGAAGCTTCCGTTATGGTTTTTCCCATCCGTTCAATAGAACTCTAGACAATAACATCATTGAAGACATTTTTGAAATGGTTCAACCTTTAAGAAATTTTGGAATTAATGTAATAACCCTAAATAAATTTAAACAAGTTGAACTTGATGTGTGTGTGTGTGTGTGTGTGTGTGTGTGTGTGTGTGTGTGTGAGAGAGAGAGAGAGAGAGAGAGAGAGAGAGAGAGAGAGGCACCAAGGATCAGACTCAGGAATATTCTACTTTGAGCTACATGTTCACCCCTATTTTTTATTTTTTATTTTCAAACAGGGTCTCACTAAGTTGCAAAGGGCCTAAGTAGCCAAGGTTGGCCATAAACCTGCAATCCTCCTGCCTCAGCCTCCCAAGTACTGGAATTACTGCACCTGGTGAACTGACCTAAATTTCTATACATGAAGTAGAGAGATCTTTGCAATTTATTATTTGCTTTATATAGATAAAGAAGTGAAGTGTGATGGAGGAAATGGCCCAGTGCTGGCTACGGTTTGAATAGGGCTGTCAACCCTCAATGCTGTGGCATGTAGTATTTGAAATTCTTCTACTGGGGTACTGTGGACATTGCAGGGTTTTGGTGACTTTTCACAATAATATGCCTCTCTTATCTCAGTTCTCCTATTACTTCTTTGGCTGATAATGTTACCCTACTTCAGGATCAACTGCTCAGAGGGCTTAGCCCTTCTCTTGCCTTTCTTTCTCAACATCACATTTGCTACAAAATCCCACAAATTTCATTTATAAAATGAATTTCTCTCTAATTTTTCTCCCACATCTCTCAACTGCTTTGCTTCAGGCCTCTGAGACCCTGACTTTGAGTCCAAGACTTTGCCAGAACCTCCTCAAGGGCCTGCTGACCTCTGCCTGCCTACGTCCCTCCTCCAGGAGCCAACGGGGGTTGCACACACCACTCTTTGAAACCCACATTCTTGAACCATGAGATAAGTCTGTTCCATACTCTAGATCAGTGTATTTGTCCTAGGATTGATCTCTAATAAAAGACAGTCAAAGCCTGAGTGCTACACTTGGTGCTGCACACACTCGAGCAGGAAAAGACATGCAACCCCACCTGTCACACTTCAGAACTTTCATCTCCCTCACCTTCTCCTCAATGTTAACCCTTAGTAAGAGTGTGAGGACAACTAGAGCCCCTAAAATAGAGAAATAATTAGAATCCCTGAAATTGCACAAAGCTCTGCCAGGCACATCTTAAAACTAGCAAAAGCCGCCAGGCATGGTGGCACACGCTTGCATTCCCAGTACTTGGAGGCTGAGACAGGAGGATCTGGGTTTGTGGCCAGCCTCAGCTACTTAGTGAGGCCCTTTGAAACTCAATGAGACCCTGTTTCAAAATAAAGAATAAAAAATAAAGCTGGAGCTGGAGCTCAGAGGTAGAATGCCCCTGGGTTCCAACCCTAGTATTGCAAAAAAAAAAAAAAAAAAAAAAAAAAAAAAAAAAAAAAAAAACACTAGCAAAATCCTCATGCTTCGTCCTTGAGGATCACACACAGCTCCACAGCTGCAGATGGTTGCCTCTCTCCTCATGCTCTGTGACCTGGCCTTGCTATGTGGGGTGTAGAATTCATATGCCACTTCACAGCACCCTAACTGGTAGAGAGTAGGTAAAACAGATATAAGGAAAATAGACTCTGAGTACTGTCTTTAGGAGCTAAGCTAGTAAGTGAGCGACTCAGAGACAAGAAAGCACCACCTGCACCCTATGGAGAAGTGAGTGACTAGCCCAGCTGATATGATAGCACAAAGATGTACCAGCAAAAACTATATTTAAAAGACAGAGCTCCAAAGGGAGGCAGAGTTCCATTTCAGACTCTCCAGCTGCTTTTCTTTCATTCTTTTCTCTTGTTTTGTAATAAAATTCTGTTTAAGTTTTGTAATAAAATCCTATTTAAGTTTTACAAAACTTAAACTCTTGACCCATCATTTTCCCAATTCTTAAAGTCTAGCTGAATTGAGGAAAAGAATCCACGGTGCCATTATAAACTATAACATTATAAACTGTACCTCCTTTCATCCCAAACCGCCTTTCATGGCCCCGGTCACAACTGGCCCATAACTGACCATGGTCACTGACCCCAGACACTTTGTACTATGGATTCAATGTAGCTTGCTCCTCAAGGGTCAATGTGGAGGCTTGGTTCCTAGAAGAGCAGTGTTAGCAGATGGTACAAACTTTGGGAGCTGGGTCCTAGTGGGAAGTCCTAGAATCAACTGGTGGTGTACCCTTTTAAGGTCCAAAAGGGGGAGTACGCTGAAAAGTTATTAACTATTTTTCATGGAATTCTGGCTAGTCCTCAAAAGAGGATCCTTATAAAAGCTAAGCCTGCCCCCAGCTTACTCTCTTTCCCTTCCTGTAGCAGATGTGCTCACCAGTTCCCATGATGACTCCCGTTTACACACTCCTACTGCCATCCACCAGATGAGTCCAGAGGGTCAACCAACTGGTGCAGGCACCATGCCCTTGAACCTCCAACATTGTGACCTAAACAAACCTCTTTTCTTCATACATAGCTTGCCTCAAGTATTTCATTATAGTTATTGAAAGCTGACTAATATACTTTGCCTCTGTGTTGCTATCTCTGGGTCTTACAAAGCAGAAAAAAATTCCTTAATTAATAAACACACATTTGTTTCTGCTTCAAAAGAATGAAGTAGATAAAATGAAATCTGTATAATGCATTAAGTATAATACAGATTATTTTAAAATGCTTTTAAATGTTTAGACTGAAGAAAAAGAGAGTGGGTAATTTTTAGAAAAATTTTTTATGATTTTGGTAAATAAAGCCTTTTTTGTTGTTGTTTTGGTACTGTGGTTGAACCAGAGGCATTCTACCTCTGAAATCTACCCCCACCAAGCCCTTTCTTTTCTTTCTTTCTTCTTCTTTTTTTTTTTTTTTTTTTTTTTGAAACAGGGTCTTGATAAGTTACCAAGCACTTAACTCAACATGCAAAACTCCTATCTCAGCCTCCCAAATACTGGAATTACAGGTATGTATCACTGTACCAGTATTGGGAATGGCTTAGGAAGATTTGAGAAAGCTCTAATTATTAACAGATATATTTCAGAAATAATTGTGTCAAAATGGCAGACCTAGAGAGAGAAAGGCTTGGCTTCAGTCAGGAAGCAAACAGCTATTGAAACTTAGATTGACTTAACTAAAAGTAATTAGCAAATCAATAGGAGAGGGGAGAACTAGGACTTTCTCTGTCTAAAGACAGATCTACATGATTAGCTAGGATAGGAGGAGGGAGTCGACCTGACCTTTGATCATGACCTTCCTGAAAAGAGACCTAGGAGGAAAGAACACCTGGGCTCCACCTTGGCAGGGATATAAGGGGACTGCATCAGAATTACGTGAACAAGATGGAGGTCATGTGTATAAAAAAGCCAGGTCCACGTGTGGTCTCTTTGGTGAATTCGCTCGAATCGCACACCCCCGTCCCCCGTGCCATTTCTGAATGGCATGGGGCTTTAACTGTCTTCTGTATTTCTATCTTTTTAATAAACTTCTTTAAATCTTCAGCAAGAGTCCAAGCTAATGTGTATTCGCCCTTAGCTCAGGACAAGAACCTGTGGTTTTTCTGTTTGGGGGGGTTTTTGTGTGTTTTGAGTGAAATTGTGTCTGGAACCCTAACAGTGGTCCTTGGGGACAGTTTCCCCAAAACCATAACATTCACAAACCATAACAATTATCACACCTGGGTCCCTTTTTCCCCCCCTTTGTAGTGCTGGAGATCATACCCAGGTTCTCATGCATGTTAGGCAAGCCCTATACCACTGAGCTCTACACCCCCAGCCTCAAGCCAATTCTTCAGCTATCCTACACAAATATTTTCAGAGAAAAACTAAGATAAAATAGTTTTAAACTGCACCAAAATGCAGTTTAGCAAAAAGAAGAATATTCAAGAATCAACATTCAATAGCAATTATTTCTTTGGTTTTGGGGGGAGATACTAGGGGTGGAACCCAGGGCCCTTTAACCTCCAGGCTATACCCCAGACCTATTTTTATATTTTATTTGGAAACAAGGTCTCACTAAGTTGCTGAGAGCCTCATTAACCTGCTGAGTCTGACTTGGAATCTGCAGTCCTCTTGTCTCAACCTCCCAAGTACTGGGATTATAAGCATGCGCCACCACGCCTGGCTCAATAGCAATTATTTCAATATGCAGGAGTGAAATAAATATGCAAAACATAATTTGCAAAAAAATCATAAATAATATACATTAGTAAATCATAAAAGCATATATCCAAATGGTTATATGTCAAATCCAGCATATAAAATTACCAACAAATTTTAGAGTGGAGATTTTTAAATGGGTTTGGAAGATTTCATTGAAAAATACTTTCCTCAATTTTTTTTAATTGAATATTCTTTCCCTTAGGAAATTGACAAAATTTAAATAATTTTAGACCAGCCCCCAAATTATCTGTGATTTTTATTTGACAAAAAAAAAAAACTAGATACCTGAAATCTTTTTTTGATTGTTTTTTTTTGCAGGTCTGGGGATGGAACCCAGAGGCATTTGACCTCCAAGCTACACCCCCTGTCCAATTTTGTTTTATTCTTTATTTTGAAACAGGGTCTCACTTAGTTGCAGAGGGCCTCACTAAGTAGCTGTCTGCGAACCGCGATCCTCCTGTCTCAGCCTCCCAAATGCTGGCATTACAAGCGTGCACCACCACGCCTGGCTTGAAATCTTAATTAACTGAATTTGGATATATTCAAAAGCAAAGCTTTACGAACAAGGTTTTGCAGGTTTTTCGTCACATGATAATCATGAGCTAGCATCTTCAGCACACATTTGCTCACATTACCAACAAGAGCCAACTTCCACAATGAATTAAGTGCTGGTAACAACTCTGAAGTTGGCATTTCCTTGGGTTTTGTTTGTTTGTTTAAATTTACATCTGCTTCTAATAAAAACTTAGAGAAGCTTATTATGTTTTGAAAATAAAAATTGTCCTGCTCTTTACCTAACCAGCTCTGCGATGACCTCCCTCTGTCTGTGATGACACAGACTACCCATGGGAATGATGAGGCAAAGCTCTTGGTCATTTTTGCAAGCAGCTTCACAAATTTTAAAATGCATTATTTCCAAAAGAATAATTTTAAATTTGTCATGCAAAGCATAGGAAATTATTAAACTTGTTTAATTGTAATTATATTGGTTTGTAAAGTTATGGACAGATAAATTATGTTTAGCATGACTGTTCTATAAATACATGATTTTTTTAAAGTCCTGAGCTCAGTGGTAGAGCAGGTGCCCAACATGTGCAAGGCCCTGGGTTCTATCCACAGCACTGGGGATTGGGGGAATCTTTTTTTTTAAGAGAGGGGACTTTCTTAGTATTCTAACTTGTACCACACTTAAAATTTCTGACAAAAAAAATTCTCAAACTACCCAAACATTGTTCTTTAATGTAATAATTGACCAGTCAATTTGAACAATACTGGTGATTTTTCTTTAGGCCTCCATTTTAAACTGATTATTTCCCTTAAAGATAAAAAAGGAGAAAGAAAAAAGAAAGCAAGGTCTCCAGTTCCTCTTGAAGCAGCTGAACACTTAGTAATTTGCATAAAGGAGCCACCTCATCAGGGAACAAAGGAAAACTTTGAACGGACAGATGGCTTTATTTACTTAGGTAAAATTCAGATCTGAAGAGCTCGCTGGACTTGAAAAACCACATTGTCCAAAGGAGATTGCCAAACAGTGCTTCAGTGTGCGAATGGAAACCACAGGGTGTGTGTCTACACAGAGGGGAGGCTCCCTCCAGGACCCTTCACCTAGCAGGGACTGACCACTGGTGTTCGGGCAGGCAGAGTGCTCCCCATCTTGTGTTCATGAAAAAACCTGAGAAAGCGCTTCCAGGAGCCGCTTTGGTTCATATCCTCCTCCCATCTCTTTTCCAACAGCTTGGCCTTGTTTGTCAAGAAGGGGTTCTGCTGCTGGAGCGGGGGTTTTTAATTACTTTAGATGGAGGGCACCTGGCCACAACAGCGTCAACCACGAGTAAAACAGGCTTTCCAAGGAGCTGACTCCTGCACTGCATTCTGGAACTGGAACAAAAGATTAATTATGCACACCTGGTGCTGCCAGTGAACCCACAGGCCGAGAGTTCCTTGAGTTCCAAGCGCTCGAGGGGCGTTTGCTGATGGAGATGCATTTCCAACCACGCTCCTGGCTCCTGACCTCCCCTGTTCTCTGGTGCCTATAGCAAAGATGAGACGTATTATCAGCAAACTTTTCACCTTTCCTGAGATCAATTTATTCTGCACAATAAATGTCTTTAACCATGCTTATTTAATTGAGATGCATTGTTTAATTGTGGCACTTGTTTCCATTTCCAAATATGACTCTTTTAAAAGAGAAAATTATAACAAATAGATCTTTGCAGATCTCCACTGGCTTTACTTGCAGTTCGAGGACCTTGCACCAGTCTGGACCAGATGGTTCAGCATGCCCTGCCTGATCACATGGGCAGGCTGTATTACATTCAGGGAAGAGAAAGTGAGATAAGGAAAACTAATGAGATTGAGAGAAGGTTGGGTTGATAACAGCCCCTTCACTGCACTTAAACCCTAGTTCTCATTGGAAACTTTATTTGAACAAGTTGGATTAGTTTGTTATTGGCTCTACTATGCCTTACAACCGTAGGTTACAGCCTAATTACACATCAAGTTAGGTGGCATCCACTTTGTAGGGAGAGGTGGGGGCGCAGGGGTTACTGGGAATTGAACCCAGGGACATTTTACCTCTTAGCTGCTTGCCCCCAACACTATTTTATTTTATTTATTTTTTGTTTTTTTATTTTTATGTATTTATATTTATTGGGTTTTATTTATTTATTTATTTTCCTTTGGTGGTACTGGGGTTCCTGGAAACCCTTCTACCTCCGGGCTACACTCCCAGACCTATTTTTATACTTTTTTTTTTTTTTTTTTTTTTTTGGAAACAGGGTCTCTTAAGCCACCAAGGCTGGCTTTGAGCTTGTGTGATCTTCCTGTCTCTGCCTTACAAGCGCGGGGATTACAAGAGTGCGCCACCACACCCGGTTTACTTTTTATTTTGAAACAGGGTCTCACTAAGTTGTGTATGGGAGAGAGCAGGCCTCACTAAGTTGCTGAGGCTGGCTTTGAACCAGTGATCCTCCAGTCTCAGCCTCCCAAGTACTAGAATTATAGGTATGGGACAGCCAACTACATCTGGCTATACAGAGACATTTTTAGGCCAATCTTAAATACAGAGGGAGGTTAATCCAAATCTGTTTTCGTTTCATAGTGTTGCAGGAGGATAGGTTGGAGGGGGAAAGGTGTGTGGTGTGAAATAATCCCCCCCCTACCACCAGACACACAGAGACAAACAGAAAAACCGTGGATTCTTGTCCTAAGCTAAGAATAAGTATTCATCGCTTGGACAGCTGCTGCAGATTTAACGAAGTTTATTAAAAGATAGAAATATAGAGATAGTCACAGCCCTGTGCCGGAGGAGACACAGGGGGGCAATTCGAACGAAAATGCCAACAAATTCCAGTTTCCTGAATTTTTATATTGTCTAAGTCCAGCAGGTCCCTTTGATTTTTTTGGAGATCATGTTACACCTTATCGCCAGCCCCGGCTCTGCTTCTGTTATCTCTCCAGCCGAATTTATGGCCTACAGGGGGAGACATCTCTGTCTCCAAACACAGGCCCAGATTTATGGCCTGAGAGGGAGGCATCTCTGTCTCCAGACACAGGCTTTTACCTTTTGTCTTCTCCCCCAAAATGTGTTAAATTGTTCTTAGGAATGCAAGGACATGTTAGCTTAACCCTGGCTTTCTTAGTAAAGAAGACATATTTTAAGATTGGACATCTTTCCCAGTTTTGACACATTAATACTTTTTAAACTCTCTTCCCAATACCAGTACAATAGCTCCCAACAATGAAAAAAATTAAGGTACATTGTAGAGCAATTTGGGGTCATAGCAAGACTGGGTGGCAAGTATAGAGATCTCTCATACACTTTCTGCTCCTACACATGACACCCTCCCCACTGTCAACATCCCCAAAGACTTTGTGCATGTTGCCCAGAGTCCACAGTTTGGTTGAGGGTTTTCTCTTGAATTGTGCATTCTATGGGCTTAGAAAATATATAGTTACATATGTCTTCCATTATTTTATTCTACAGATTAGATTCACTGCCCTGAAAACCCTTTGTGCTCTGCCTATTCATTCCTAAGTAGCTGAGGCTGACTATGAACCTGCCATCCTCCTGTCTCCGCCTCCCAAGGGGTTACAAGCGTGCGCCACCATGCTCAGCTGATGTTTTATTTTCAGTGCCAAGTAGTATTCCAATGTCTGAATTAGCACACTTATCCATTCTACAACTGAAAAATATCTTATTTCGTTCCATCTGTGAATAAAGCTGTTATAAACATCCATGCAGAGGTTTTTTTGTGGGCATAAGTTTTCACCTTGTTTGGGTAAATACCAAGGAGAGCAATTCCTGGCCACAGGATGAAAGCAAAGTCTTCCAAGTGAATGTACATCTTCCATGCCCACCCCCCATGAGGAAGAGTTTCTGCTCCTCTATGTCCTCAACAGCATTTGACATCCCATTGTTCTGGATTTTGGTCATTCTTACAGGTGGGCAACAGTATGTCCTTCTTTGGGGGGGGGGGATGAGTGTGTGTGTGTGTGTGTGTGTGTGTGTGTGTGTGTGTGAGAGAGAGAGAGAGAGAGAGAGAGAGAGAGAGAGAGAGAGAGAGAGGGAGGGAGAGAGAGAGTTAGGAGAAAGAGAAAGAAAGTTTCTGAGGACTGAAGCACCCAGGGGCATTCTACCTCTGGACTAAACCTGAAGCCTTTTTTATTTTTTTATTTTGAAACAGAGTCTTGCTAAGTTGCTGAGGGTCCCACTAAGTTGTCAAGGCTGGCCTTGAGCTTTCAATCCTCCTGTCTTGACCTCCCATGTACTGGGATTACAGCCGTGTGCCACTGTTCCCTCACTGGGCTGTGTCCTTGTTTTAATTTGTACTTCACTGGTGACATATAATTAATATAGAAAGCTGATGGCAGCTAATCCATCCTCCCATGGCTTAGCTGTGTTGACCAATCCTGCAGGGAGGAGGCAGGACAGTGAGGAGGCATGTGTCTGCTCCTGGTCACACAGCTGGAAGAACTTGAATGATGTGCAATGATCTGATGAACCAGCTGCTCTCTGTAGATGGCTGGCCAGAGCAAGGCAAATCCATTTTGTGGAAGGCCTTCCAGTTCTGGGAAAAGTCCCCTACCTGAAACTTCCTGCTTTCTCATATCTTTCTTGGCACAGACTGCAAGGAACCTTTAGAGAACTCCTTTCCTGCCTCAGGGACCCCTGCTTGCCCACCTAGGAGCTACTCACCAGAATTGACTCTCTCTTCTGAGTAACCTAGGTAACCCCTCAGCCTGAGAGCAGAGATGAGCTTCATTCTCTCTTAGAGACCCTCCGCCACCGGTTTTATCCCAGTGAAGCCTGTCCTGCCATAGAGCCACCCCCTCGCTCTCCCTCCCCTCCTTCTTTCCCCCTCTCCTTTTCTTGCTCGTCAAACCTCCTGTGTGCAGTGCCTTGCTTCACCTTAGGAAGTGGCCAAGGAGGCCTCAGGGGGCCCCAAAACAAGTGTCCAAATGAACCCCACTTGCTGTGTTGTCAGCCGAAGGACATGTCCTAGTCACAACCCAGCTGTGTTACAATCTAAGTAGCAGAGTCCGGCATGTCCTCAAAGACCCCTCGGGCCCCAGATGACCAAGATGCCCTGAGCCATCTCGTGACTGCAGGACTGAAGTCAGCCTCATGCACCTCCTCCTCCCACCTGCCCCTCTCCGAAGTCTCCTGTTGTGCGGAGCATCTCTCACTCTGGAGAGGACCTGCATTCTCTCTTGAATGTGCTCTTCTCACTTTCCTAAACAAGCCTGTCTGTAGCTCTACCCTTTATCTTGGAAATTCTTTTCCAACTTGAGTCCATGCCCCATAATATCTACCTGCCCATCTTGGTTACACACCTAACACACCAGCAACCACCATCATCTCCACGTGAGGAATAGCTCCAAAGCCCACCCTTTTTACCATCGCCACTGCCACCAACCAGGCTCAGCGGCCACCGTGGCGTCTCACCTAGTCAGTGCACATGCTCCGAGCTGCCCTCTGCTCCACTTTCCTTAATCTACCCTGTAGGCACCTGTCACAGGGTCCTATGCAAACAATGGCCAGCCTCACATCCTTCTGCTCAGAACCCCGTGGGGCTCCATGTTGCTTTCAGAAGGCAGTCCTGGAATGATTTGTGAGGGGAAGGATTCTTACCAGTTATCGGTTATGGAAACGAATTGCACGGGTGCTGCAGAGCCCTGAGACTCTGAGACAGGGCATTCTGGTGGTACCGTGGCGTCTGAAGTGGAGGGAGAGTGCTGGGAAGCCTGGACCAGGGGAGCTGGGTAGGCTCTGAGGCCCGCAGTAGAGAGCCAGTTGAGGTGGGGTACCCTGTGGTGGAGTGCCCTCTGGTGCTCAGCAACAGCCTCCTGGAACAGCAAGCCACACCACAGTTGTCCACAGTAGCAACAGCTTTTTAGAAGACCCAGAAAATTCTGTTTTATAGGATGGTTGTCCAGCACATTTTAATGTCTTGGAAAGTACTGCACAATGTAGCTTTTTTCTTCTTCTTTTCTGTTTAAAACTGTGTTTTTGTATATTTCCTGTGGAGATTGCCTCTAATCCTGAGCCTAATTCCCCTTGGAGAGATAATCTGGCATCCAACTGCCATGATGGTAGCTAGAGAATTAGCCTTCTTATCTAGGCCTGGAAGGAATCACACTGCTGATGAGCAGACCCTCCAGACACCTCCCTGGAGAGTCCGACATATCCCAGTTTCCACTTGTGCTTCCCTGAGCACTCAGCTTTCCTATCCGTGTGCCCCATGGTCCTTCTCCTCATCCCTCAGAGGACTGTGCATCCCTCTGACACCTAG
Source organism: Muscardinus avellanarius (assembly GCF_963383645.1). Classification (NCBI taxonomy): domain Eukaryota; kingdom Metazoa; phylum Chordata; class Mammalia; order Rodentia; family Gliridae; genus Muscardinus; species Muscardinus avellanarius. Next base: position 84,776,284 of record NC_137789.1, on the reverse strand, counting down.
GGTGGTGTCTCCAGGGCTTGGTGAGCAGTGTGCAGAAGAATGACCTCAGAGTTGTCAATGCACAAGCTTTGGAACTCCATCCCCAAGTTAGGATGCAACCCAAGAACATGCTTCTTATTGTGTACTTTTTTTTTTTTTTTTTTTTGGTGGTACTGGGGTTCCTGGAAGCCCTTCTACCTCCGGGCTACACTCCCAGACCTATTTTTACATTTTTATTTGGAAACAGGGTCTCCTAAGCCAGCGCGCGGCTGGCTTCGAACCTGCGCGATCCTCCTGTCTCTGCCTCCCAAGTGCGGGGATTACAAGCGTGCGCCACCACGCCCGGCTTATTTTATACTTCTATTGGTGTATTATAATTATACATCATAGTAAGGTTCAAAGTGATACAAATACATGTTCACACATCACTTTAAGAAACATGCACACATGCTTCGTGTGTGTGTGTGTGTGTGTGTGTGTGTGGTATTGGGGTTTAAACACAGGTGCACTCCACCTCCAAGCTACAAACTGGCTCTATTTCTTTATTTTATTTTTGTTTCGAAACTTACTCTCACTAGGTTGAGAGTCTTGCTGAAGCTATCCTTGAACCTGTGATCCTCCTGTCTAATCTTCCCATGTACTAGGATAAGAGGCATGTGCCACCACACCCAGTGCACACAAACTTCTTAACAAATTCCCTAGGTAATATTGGTAAAGTTACTCAGTAAACAGCACTTTGAGAAACATGCTGTAAGGAAATGCTCACCATGTGCTCTGCTCTCAGGGATGTACAGTCAAAACAAATACACAGCAAATAATCCCAGCTAGTACATGCTCAATACCAGGAAAGAGAGATGAATGCTGCTAAAGAAAGCAAGGAAAATGAGATCCACATGGACAATGTGCCATCTGTCTTGGTAACGAAGGTGAGGCTCCGAGAGCGAGCGCTATCCAGCAACATCAGCGACTCCTGGGCATTTGTTGGAAACGCAGATTTTCAGGCTCCAACCAGAATCCTGGGGGAGGCTCCAGCATGCTGGTTTGTTTTTTGTTTGTTTGTTCTTGCTTTTGTTTTTGCAGTCCTAGGGATGGAACCCAGGGGCATTCTACCTCTGAGCGACACCCCCAGCCCTATTTTTTATTCTTTATTTTGAAAGAGGGTCTCACTGAGTTGTGAAGGTATGCTGTTGCTGTGTACTCTCTGCTGGTGTTTGAGCAACATGAAGGTGGAGAAAGACTGGAGCAAGGAAAATATTGCAGGGACAGACTGCACCTGATGCCTTGGAAGGACAGTGAGTAACATTTTCTTGTGTGTGGTACTGGGGTTCCTGGAAGCCCTTCTACCTCCGGGCTACACTCCCAGACCTATTTTATACTTTTTTATTTTTGAAAACAGGGTCTCTTAAGCCAGCGGGGCTGGCATGATCCTCCTCTCTCCACCTCCCAAGCGCGGGGATTACAAGCGTGTGCCACCACGCCCGGCTAGTGCGTAACATATTAAGATCAAAACATGAGCCAGGCATAATGATGCACAACTTGAGGAGGATTGTGGATTCAAGGCCAGCCTCAAAAACATAGCAATGCCTTCAATAATTTAGTAAGATCCTGTTTCAAAATCAAATAGGGCGCCGGGCGTGGTGGCGCACGCTTGTAATCCCCGCGCTTGGGAGGCAGAGACAGGAGGATCGCGTAGGTTCGAAGCCAGCCGCGCACGCTGGCTTAGGAGACCCTGTTTCCAAATAAAAATGTAAAAATAGGTCTGGGAGTGTAGCCCGGAGGTAGAAGGGCTTCCAGGAACCCCAGTACCACCACCAAAAAAAAAAAAAAAAAATCAAATAGGGCTGGGAGTATAACTCAGGTAGAATGCCCCTGGGCCCAGTCCTCAGTCACTCACACGCACACACACACACGCACGTGTTATTTTGTGATGTGCGTGCCAAGGAGTGAATGTTGCGCCAGTTTCCCATTGTGGCACCCAGCTCCTTGTCTGGAGTGACTGCCAACCACCCAGGGTGCTTGTGGTCAGATCATCCCAGTGAAAACATGACTCCGTATGGGTTGTTCTGAATGACTTGTACTTAAAACTTCACCCTCTGATTTCATCCTAGTTCATATATTTTTTTCTTTTTATTATTTTTTCTTTGTATTTATTTATGGTTAATTTTATTTCAATTTTTTTCATGGCTGGTATATAAAGACCACCCTAGGAAGGTGTGATGCTCTACAAGGTTTAGTTAGTTCACATTTAGCATTCCATCTGTACCAATTAAACCATAAATTTGTTCATATACTGGAAAATAAGAGTGTATTCTTTGAAAGTGGTAATAAGCCAACAGGTTTCAAAGCTGTGATGCTTAATAAACTGCATATGCACCCAATATGTTACATGTACAGAATGAGGGATCATGATTAAAGAGGGGTATAGTTAATGACAGAGGGAAATTGTGTTCATTGAATTGCAGAACTGAGATATTAATTATAAACTTTTATTTCAAAAGCATTTGCACTGTTTGAACTACTAATGAGAAATAATGTAAGGTCCTGGGCATGGTTGTACACATCTGTAATCCCAGTACTTGGGAAGCTGAGAGGAGGATGGCAGGTTCCAGGCCAGCCTCAGCAATTTAGAAGGCCCTCAGCAACTTAGTGAAACCGCTTCAAAAAATAAATAAATAAATGAAATAAGTCTGGGGATATAGCTTGGAGGTATACTGCCCCTGAGTTCAATCCTCAGTATAAAAAAGAAGGAGGAGTTAGCCGGGTGCGGTGGCTCACGCTTGTAGTCCCCGCGCTTGGGAGGCAGAGACAGGAGGATCGCGCAGGTTCGAAGCCAGCCACGCACGCTGGCTTAGGAGACCCTGTTTCCAAATAAAAATGTAAAAATAGGTCTGGGAGTGTAGCTTGGAGATAGAAGGGCTTCCAGGAACCCCGGTACCACCAAAAAAAAAAAAAAAAAGAAGGGGGAGTTAGGTGAAATCTCAGGGTAGTTTCGATTTGCATCTCTCTGATTGCTAATGATGTTGAGCATTTTTCATGCATTTATTGGCCATTTGAATTTCTTATTTTGTGAAGTGTCTATTTAATTCACTTGCCCGTTTTTTGATTGGGTTGTTTTTTTAATTTATTTTTATTGGTGCACTCTAATCATACATCACATTGGAATATAAGACTTGAGAGGATATACAAGCACACATCATCCAATTAGCCCTCATCCACTCCCCATCCCATTCCCTCCCCTCCCTTGATCCCATGCTTGTTTGGTGATTAACTTTGATACATTTGTTTACTTACCTCCTGAGTTTTAAAGAGGTTCCATCCTCCCCTATCCCATACCCCTCTGATTGGTCACCTTACTTGCTTCACTATAGGGCCCTTTCTAAAGCTCGACCTCTTCCTGTTGCCCCTTTCCTCCTAGTTTTTGCTGATTAGGGGAAGCATCTGGTTTTATTTTCTGCGATATTTCTCTGTGCATGCCACATTGGAAGTACCGATCCCACTCTTGACAGCCCCAGTAGCCTGGCTACCCGGTGGACTGATCCAAACCTCGCTGGCTCAAGCAGCGGCCTTGCCTCACGGTAGGCTCCGATGCTGGCCGCTGGCCCCGGCATCGGCCTAACCCCTTGGCAGGCTCCGATCTTGGCCTCAGAGGCCTCAGTAGCGGCCTTGCCTCACGGAAGGCTCCGATGCCGGTCGCTGGCCCCGGCACCAGCCTAACCCCTCAGCAGGCTCTGATCCCGGCCTCGGTGGCCCCAGCATCAGCCTTGCCTTAAGACAGGCTCCGTCCCAGCCTCGCTGACCCTGGCACTGACCTAACCCCTCAACAGTCTCCGTTCCGGGCCTCAGAGGCCCCAGCACCGGCCTTGCCTCATGGCAGGCTCTGATCCCAGCCTCAGAGGCCTCAGTAACGGCCTTGCCTCAGAGTAGGCTCCGATGCTGGCTGCTGGCCCTGGCACCAGCCTACCCCTCAGCAGCTCCGATCCCAGCCTCGGAGGCCCCAGCACTGGCCTTGCCTTACGGCAGACTCCAATGCCAGACTCGCTGGATCTGGCACCGGCCTAACCCCTCGGTAGGCTCTGATCCCAACCTTGCTGGCCCCGGCACCAGCCTAACCCCTCAGCAGGCTCTGATCCCGGCCTCAGAGGCCCCGGCACCAGCCTAACCCCTCGGCAGGCTCCAATCCCAGCCTCGGAGTCCCCAGCACCAGCCTTGCCTCATGGCAGGCTCCAATCCCAGCTTTGCTGTCCCCGTCGCTGGCCTCACTCCTTGGCAGGCTCCAATCCAAGCACCCTTTTCACCCAGCAGGTTGTCCCACGTTCCCTAGTGTGCATGGTGGTAGCATTCTGCCTCTGGGGTTATTACTTCAAAAGTTCCAGGTGTAATGCATCAGATCTCTGCCTCCCCTGAGTACTGGCCACTGCCATTGCCACTGCCTCCACCATTTCAAATCTTTCCCAAGCTCTTTTTCCACTCTGAATGTTGTCCAGTGTTTCTAAGCATGCATGACGGTAGCATTCGACGTTTGGTATAATTTCTCCAAAAAATACGGTTGGTAAGATCAGATTTCTGCCTCTCCTGAATACAAGTCTCCACCGCCATCGCGGCGACCACTTCCAACACCACCTTCCTCCTAGGTCTCCACTAAACTCTCTCCTTACAGGTGATGTCCAGGATTCTTAAGAATGTAGAGAAGAAGCAGTCCTCCTTCGCGGGGAATTTTTTCAAAAGTTCCAGTTCATTTGGTAAGTTTTGTCTGCATCTCCAGTATCCTGGCATTCGCCGCGGCCTTCTTGACCCCTCTCTGATATTTTTCTTTTCTTTTTTCTTTTTCTTTTTCTTTTTTTTTTTAATAAGAGAAGACAGTATGTATGATTTGAGGAGGTTGTGGGATCAGGCTCTCGTAGCACTGCGGCCCGGCCGGATTCTTCTGGGGGTCCTGCATGCCCCGTGCAACCTCTGCCCAGGACCCAGGGTCCTGCAGCCTGAGCCCTGGTTCTTCAGGGGGTCCGGTGTGCCTCGCGCGACCCCGCCCAAGGCCCAGGGTCCTGTGACCTGGCGTGCCCCACCTGACCCCCATCCAGGCCCCAGGGCCTTGTGACTCAGGCCTCAGTTTCTCCGGGGGTCTGGCGTACTCCGCATGACTCCGCCAGGGGCCGAGAGTCCTGCGACCCGGGCCCCGGCTCTTCTGGGGGTCCAGTGTGCCCCGCCTGACCCGCTGCCCAGGGCCCAGGGCCTTGCCACCCGGGATCCAGTTTCTCTGGGGGTCTGGCGTGCTCTGCATGAATCCGCCCGGGGCCCAGAGTCCTGGGCCCGGCTCTTCCAGGGATCCGGCATGCCCTGCCTGACCCCTGCCCGGACCCAGGGCCTTGCAACCCGGGCCCAAGTTCTCTGGGGGTCTGGTGCGCTCCCAGGTTATTTGTTTTCTTAGTGCTGAGTTTCTTGAGTTCTCTGTATGTTCTAGATATTAGTTCTCTATTAGAGGGGTAGGTGGCCAAAACCTTCTCCCATTCTGTTGGCTCTCTATTGAGGTTCTTGACACTTTCCTTTGCTGTACAGAAACTCTTTAGTTTCATGCAATCCCACGTATTGATTCACATTTTAATTTCTTGTGCCTTTAGGGTCTTGTTGAGAAAGTTTTTTATCTATGCCTATGTGCTGCAGTGTTGGTCCTCTGCCCCCTTCAAGGAGCCTCAAAGCCTCTCACCTAACTCCAATTAGAATGGCAATCATTCAAAACACAAACAACAACAAATGCTGATGAGGATGAGAAGTGGGAACTTTAAAACATTGTTGGTGGGATTGCAAATTAGTGCAATCATTTTGGAAAACAATATGGAGGTTCCTCAGAAGAATGAGAACAAATCTACCATTTGATCCAGCAATACCACTTCTGGGTATCTACCCAAAAGAAAGGAAACCAAACTACCAAACTAATGCATGTGTATCTATGTTCATAGCTGCACAATTCACCATAGCCAAACTATGGAACCAGCCAAGATGTCCATCAACAGATGAATGGATTACAAAACTGTGGGATATGTACACAATGGAATTTTACTCAGCCATTAAAAAAAACTCAATTACATCATTTTCAGGGAAATGGATGGAACTGGTGGACATTATGCTAAGTGAGATTAGTCAGTCACAAATAGAAGAAATTGGATGCTTTCCCTAATACGCAAAAACTAAGGAGAAATGGCTAACAGGAGGAATCTAGATGAAAAAGGAGATCCTATAGAGGAGCGAATAAGGCAGCCTAACTGAGAGGATGGGAGTGGGGAGAGGGAAACTCTCTAAAGCACATTTTGTACTTAAACAAACTTATCAAAGTCAACCACTAAGCCAAGCATGGGAAGGAGGAATGGAGAGGAAATGGGATGGGTATTGGGTAAGGGCTAATTGGTGATGTGTGCATGTATGTCTACGCAAGTCTTTTATCCCATTTAGATGTATGACTACAATGCACCAATAAAAAAGTCTCTAATAAAAAGGAGGAGGAAGATGACAAGCAAGGAAGAAGAGGAGTATAAGGTAGAAAAATAGAAAAATAATTTCAGGCAATAATGTGTTTTATAACTTGTCTTCTTACAAAAGTATAGAGTGACATCATGTACTATAATTAATCTATAAAATCAGAAACAAAGAAACACTGTGCCCATTGAAAGACCTCTTTAAGTGTGCTGAGCAGGTTTGGTGGCACATTCCTGTAATCCCAGTAATTAGAAGGTAGAGATGAGAGAATTACAGCCTCCCCAATTTAGTGAAATCCTGTCTCAAAATAAAAAAATAAAAAATAGAAGGGCTAAGGGTTTAGCTCAGAGGTAGAAAATCCCTGGGTTCAATCTCCAGCACAAAAATAAACAAACAAACAGGGAGCTGGAGAGAGATGGCCTTTCTTTTTATCCTTTGTGACTTGCAACAGAGTTGACAACTAGATAGTCTGTGATTGTTTAACTTGTCATAATGCCTGGAGATAAGGCTTTCACTGCTCCAGAATCAGACACTAACAGGGGACACTGGCACGCACATTATGTAGTAAAAACAGTAAACTGTATGGCAGAGGACCTGCAGTGCTATCTGGGATTTAACTTCACAAGAATATCTCAGTTAGTGGGATTTTAAAGAAACTGTCCAACACGGTTCTGGGGAGATAGCAGGACCTTAGGAGAGGTTAGAAAGAGCAGTCTATGATTCTGATAACTACAATTATATCATCTTCTTCCTAAATTTGTTAGTATGTTTCAGAATAAACACACTAGAATTTGTCTCATTTCCAATATTTTATTAAATTATAAAATTTGGCTTATTGTTCCCATGTTAAAATTCTGTGATTTGTCATAATTTTTAAAAATTACTACCTGTTGCCTATCAGTAATAAAATGTCCAGGATGTAGGTTTTTGACCAAATAGGATTAAGCAGGATTTGGGTATAGCTCAGTGGTAGTGCACTTTTTTAGTATGTGATATGCTCTAGGTTTGCTTCTCAGCATGGAAAGAGTAATTTTCTTAAAAAAGAATTAATCACCATGTGGGCATTCTTTTAAAATTAGATATTTAGCATTCATCTTGTTCTATAATTACTAACATAACTTTTTAAGATACTTCACAAGCATCAAGAGTATACCATCAGCATGCTAACATATTCATCTATTCATTAAATAATTATATAGTTAGACTTATCTTTCTTTCCCAGATAAAATAACATGATGCTAGGTGGATAATAGCCATAGGTTCAGTTGAGACTGCTGTGAATAGCAATACTTGCTTGACGTACTTTATACGTGATTTAAATATATTTCATGTGACATAAATAAATGTTTCTACAGCACTGGTGAATGATATCAGCTATTAGGATGTAATGATGTTATGTCCTTATAGTTCCTCAGGCTTTTTTGTTGTTTTGTAGCCAGTAATTCTCAAAAAGTCCACTAGGCGGCGCTCTTGCCACAACTATGGAACAAAAGGTAGCTCTTAGAAATTACCAAATGAGACTTTCCTTACACTTTTTTGTACATTTTTATTGGGAAACTTAATGTAACCTTCACAGGCAGCAGATGCAAAGGTTAAAATATTCAAATAACGCCGGGTGTGGTGGTGCACGCTTGTAATCCCTGCGCTTGGGAGGATGAGACAGGAGGATCGCGCGGGTTCAAGGCCAGTCTCAGCTACCTAGTGAGGCTTTCAGCAACTTAGTGAGACCCTGTTTCCAAATAAAATATAAAAATGGTCTGAGAGTATAGCCCGAAGGTAGAAAGCCTCTGGGTTCCACCCCCAGTACCACCCAAAAAAATAAATAAATAAATATTCAAATAACATTATATTAAGTAAAAAAAAAAAAAGCAAGGATGGTGATATAGGTCAAATTTTAGAAACTTGTATAATCATTTAATTTAGGCAAAAAAATATGTACATCTACAGACACTCCAACACAACTCACTGTTCTTCAAAAGAGTCAAATATGGCTGGGCGTAGAGGTAGAAGGGTTTTCAGGAACCCCAGTACCACGAAAAAAAAAAGAGTCAGATATGGAGGAAATGGACTGAGTGGTGTGTGAGTACATGTTCAACCCACTTTGAATCTCATTATGATGTATAAATACATTGCACTATAAAAGTATTAAAATATTTTTAAATCTGAAAAATAATGTTTGTTTGTTTGTTTGTTTGTTTTGGTGGTACTGGGGTTCCTGGAAGCCCTTCTACCTCCGGGCTATACTTCCCAGACCTATTTTATATTTTTATTTGGAAACAGGGTCTCTTAAATCAGAGCGGTTGGATTCGATCCTCTTGTCTCTGCCTCCCAAGCGCAGGGATTACAGGCTTGCGCCACCACGCCCAGCAGAAAAATAATGTATTTTAACAGAGAGAAATAAAGGTGAGCTTTTTAAAAACATCAATTATATATTTTTATTTCAAGAACATTTCATTTCTATTTGCTAATAGCTCTTAAACTACAATAGTAAAAGGTGTTCCTGTCCAAGGCTTCTACATAAAACTCACCTGGGACGCAGACCATCTTTATTCACAGCCTTGACGCTCCATGTTTTCAATGTATTGTTTCTGTCTCTCAAGTCAATGATTTTTGTTATGAACGCTAAGAAAAACTTATTAAGTATCCACCTTGGTGGTCACACATAGAATTTTTAGCAAACCAGACTTATGGGAGTGTAATTTGAATCACAATGTGCATACATGTGAGTGTGCATGTGTGTGCACAGGTTTGAGCTCACATGTGCGTGGGCATGTGTGCACTCTGTCATTCTGGCCTGTTAGTATTATTGGGAAACTGGTCTATGTTATTTCTCTTCTTTATTTCAGTATTAGCAACAGACTTGGCCTCATTCTCAGGAAAGACCGCAGCGACTCACCTGAGACCGGGTGGATAAAAAGACAGCAGGGACCACGGAGGAGCAAAGTGGCGTTTCAACCTTCCCTGGCACCGCGAAGGAGCCAGGCCACCGCAGCGACGAGCAGATGGAGCCGGCAATAGTAAGACATTATGAACACTTTGGAAAATGATTCCACAAAGCCAAGTGGCCTGTGGTGTCACTGTGGGAGAGGTGGGATGGGAAGGGAGACCTGACTCAGATGGGTCTGCAGGGGGCACGTCCCACCTAATGATGCTGGTATCCGCGCAGGGGGTGCGGAGCGCAGATGTCCCTGTCCACCACCTCAGCGCAGACCCAGCGCCATGAGCACAGGCACCCGACCTCACCAGAGGCCGGACTTACCCTGAAGAACCCAGGACGCTGTTCACACCCACACCACCCGTGCGATGAACCCCAACTCCTCAAGCCGACACTCAGGGGCCCCCACAACCCCATCTTCCTTCATCTTTCCAAACTGGCCTCCCCTCCCCTAAAAGCCTGTCCCAAAAGCCTCCCCCCACCCCAGTGGCCATCAATTTGCGAGCATGCGGCGCCCTCCTTGCCGCCCCCATCCTGCGCCCACCTGCGCGTCCCCATCCTCCAGGGAGCCCACCCTCACAGGCAGGGGGCTCCACTGCCTCTTCCTTAGTCAGGCCCGAGGTTCATCTTCCCTGGCAGTCTGCAAGATCCTGCTGAACGTTTTCCACGTGCGTCGCCTGATTGCAGCCTGCCCAGGTTTGAATCCCTGATTCGCCGCCATTCACCAGCGGCGCAACTTGGGAGGCGGAGACAGGAGGATCGCCGCACTCGGCGCGATGCTCTCCAGTTCCGCTGCTTAAGGTCCCCACTGCATCCCAGCCTCCATGGAGTCGGCAGAGAAACCGGCTGTGGATTTTGTCCTCGGGCTCTGGAATGCGCTAAGGGGCTTCCGTCTTGTTGGTTTCGACCTTTGTTGTCTTTGGCTTTTGATACTTTGATAAGAAAAATCAAACTGTTCTGGTAAAGATCTCTTCAAATGTGTAGTCCCTGCGCTTCTGGGATATGTAGATTCACGTCTTTTATAAAACTTGGGAAGTTCTGGGCCATTAGTTTTTCAAATATTTTTCCTCCTCTTTCCTTCCACTCCTGAGATACCCCGGGTATTGGTCCACTTGGTGGTATCTCAGTTTTCTGAGGTTCTGTTTATTTTTTAATTCTTTATTTTTTCTGCTCCAAGAACTGGATAGTTTTATCTGCACCCAACTTGCTGTGGCATGTGATAATGGTGATTAAACCCAGAGGCATTATATCATTGAGCTACACCCCCAGCGGCGGCCCCAGACAGCCGAGGGCCACGTGTGTTCTCTCAGGTGACCCTCAGCTCTACATGGAAACTAGGGAGAGAAACAAAAGGGACTTCAGATACGTGTGCAGAGACACAGTGGAACAAAGGAAGGAAAATGGAGGAGGGAGGAGGAGAAGGAAGAGAAAGGGAGACTTGATGAAGGAAACGGTTCAAATAACGCTGTAGTCATCGCTGTAAAGTCAACGCTGTAGACTTTATCAATACAAATCTCAAGTTATGTATGGGGAGGGGCAGGGAGCTGGGATGGGAAAACACCAAGTGCCTGGTGCCTGTATCCATGTATCACTCTGAACTTCATTATGATGTATAATTAAAAGGCACCCACAAAACAAATTATAAATAAATAAATAAAGTGCTGGACAAGAAACAAAACTGTCATGCCAGGCGTGGTGGCACACACTTGCAATCCCAGTACCTGGGAGGCTGAAACAAGAGGTTCGCAGGTTCGCAAACAGCCTCGGCTACTTAGTGAGACCCTCCGCAACTTAGTGAGACCCTGTTTCAAATAAAGAATAAAAATAGGGCTGAGGGTGTAGCTTAGAGGTAGAATGCCCTTGGGTTTCATCCCCAGTACCACACAAAAAATGAACAAGAGATTAAGATATTCTCAAAAAATAAAAAGCTGTAGAAATTATTTTTATTTATTTTGGTACTAGGAATTGAACTCAGATCATTCTACCTCTGAGCTACACCCCCAGCCCTATTTTATATTTTATTTTAAAGCAAGGTCTTACTAAGTTGCTGAAGGCCTTGTTAAGTTGCTGAGGCTAGCCTCGAATCTGCGATCTTCCTGTCTCAGCCTCCCCAATACTGATATTACAGGCTTGCGGCAGCACGCCTGGAGAGAAATTGTTATTTACAGACCTGTCTTACAAGAACTGTTAAAGGTGACTTTCAGGCTGAAAAAAAGCATCGTAGGCCATAACTTCAAGCTCTATGAAGAAATAAATAACACTGTAAGGGTAACAACAAAGGCAAATGTAAAAAAAGCTCCTCTTTTTTCCTCTATGGCTTAAAAGGCAAATGCATACAAATAATCATGAATGTATGTTAAAGGACATGAGACATATAAAGATGTAATCTGTGTAATAACAGTATCAAAAGGGATGGACAGGGCTGAATTAGGACTAAACTGGGCGCCACTTGAGTTAAGTCAGTATTACTTCAATCTAAGTTGTTCAAAGTTTAAGAGGTTAGCTGGAATCCCCAAAGCCTAAGAGACTTACTAGAAAACATACAGTGAAGAAAATAAAATGGAGTCCAGCACATGCAAATGTATAGAGACAGACCACAGATCGGCGCTTCATGGAGGCTGGGCGGGAGGGCGATAGGGGGGGTGACTGCTTTAATGCGGCTTCTGCTTGGATGAAAATACTCAGGCACAAACTTATGAGTGAACTTCATGCCACTGAATTATGTACTTTAAAATCATTACAATGGTATATTTAGGTTATGTGTCTTTTATCTCAATAAAAATAAAAGAAGGGAAAAAACATCATGGCATATACTCAGTGACCAGTCACATTATTACAAGTCCTAACAGAAACCCGAGTCCATAAACACAAACCTAGCAGGGAGTGGTGCCCCAGACACATAATCCCAACACTTGGGAAGCTGAGACAGAAGGATCACAGGTTTGAGGTCAGCCTCAGCAACTTAGCAAGACACTGTTTAAAAATAAAAACTAAAAAGGACCATAGCTACATATGATGGCATATGCCTATAATTCCAGCACTTGGAAGGCCTCAGCAACCTAGCGAGACTTGTTTCAAAAAAAAAAATTTGTTAGCCTGGTAGCCTACATTAATAATCCCAATACTTGGAAGACTGAGATAGGAGGATCGCAGGTTCAAGGCCAACCTCAGAAAATTAGTAAGATCCTATATCCAAATAAAAAATAAAAAGGGATGACAGCGTAGGCAGAATGCCTTGAGGCTCAATCCTCAGTACCACAAAAAGGGGGAGGATGGTTGAGTAGATAGTTCAGATGTATAACACCCCTTGGTTGAATCCAAGGACCAAGAATAGAAGGAGGAGTGGAAGTTATAACAAACCACTTGTGGTATTGTATTCAAGTCCCCACAGCATGCTGAGTATTCCCTCCGTGACCCTGCAGGGCTTTGAGGTCACAGGTCAACCATGCCAGATGCTACACAAAAGAAGCCAAAGAGAATTGATTCCTGGTGACCAGAGTCAACCAGACGGCAATTTATTATGAGGTATATTTATTATCCATCAGAAAAACTCTCACCCTCAGTTTCCTATGTGCTCCTTTTTGTTCGATGCTGAACATCTTTCTGCTTATCCGCGTTAGCATTAGCACCAGCCGGTCACTATTCCCCTTGAAATCATTTCTTTCCTAGATGGTGGACATCTAAAGAGCAGGAAATGACTGTGACTGGTCCCTGAAGCTAGTAATACTCGGAGCACAATCTCCACTAATATTTAAGGTAGATGTGTGAATATCTTTACAATATTCAGGCAAATATTCTAATATTCTGTTCCCTGATGAAAACCTTCACCAGGAAAGTAAAGGATTGGAAAATTTAGGATTTTTATGAGAATGTCTCTGTTTGTGGTACTGGGGATTGAATCCAGAGCCGTTCTACTTCTGAGAATGATTTTATTTTTCATTTTTGAAACAGGGTTTCAATTCGTTTTGGAAGGTCTCAGTACATTGCCGAGGCTGACTTTAAATTTGAGATCCTCCTGTCTCGGCCTCCCAAGGACTGGGATTACAAGAGTGCACCACTATGCCTGGCTTTATCTCACTTTCTTGATGTGCAAAGATTTTTCATACAGATGGCATCTACTGATAGTGCTGCAACAATGGTGAAGGTATCATTTATTTGAGTGTGTTCATATTCATTTGTTTCTTTTTGTTTTTCTGTCTAAGCTCTAGGAGATCTCCTAGCCCCCTAAATTTCAGTGAATAACCTAGATTTTGTTTGGCTTCTAATGCTTTCGATAGTTATTTCATTATCTGGTTTTGTCTTGCAACTTGAACAGATTCATCAGGTTAAGTAAAACAGTTTTCTAGCAAGAGAAAAAAAATCAGAAAGCACAGACTGTGAGGAACATTTCAAGTTTCACTGTTGCTGTTTATTTATTGCTCTAGCTTATGATAATGCTTTAGAAGCTAAATGCAGTTTAAAAATAAATACCCCATCTGGACCAATGTTGCTGAATTTTGTAATTAGTTCCTGACTTCAAATGAAATTGACTCCTTCATAAGAGAAAAAGTATATATATGCACCATTTATTAGATATGTGTATTGTGCACTAGTATATATGATGATATATATAATATGTTATATATAAAAATATACACATGTATTTATCTAGTATACTGCTAATGTTACATCCAAATACGAATGTGTTAGTCAGCTTTACATTGTTGCACTCAAAACACCTGACAAGAACAACTAAGGGGTGGGAAGATTTACTTGGCTCATGGTTTATTTCCCATCATGGTGTCAGGGATAGCAGAGGAAAGTTGTTCCACTCGTGGCAGCTGGAAGCAGAGAGAGAGAGGAAGGAGCCAGGGACAGAAATGGTCTCAAGACCACACCCCTGGGTCCTTCCTCCAACCATGCCCCACCCACCCGTCATTTTTACTACCTCCCAGTAAACCCATTCCGGTTGTTAATGATCAGGTCGACTACCCGCCGCTGAGGTCAGAGCCCTTACAATCCTTTCACCTCTGCATGCTGCTGCGATGCCAGTGAGTCTGGAGGACGCTCCGGGCCCCAGCCATGACAACCAACAAGCGATCATGGTTTCTTCTGCTTTCTCGGCTCATTCAAGCTCGTTAGTATTTCAGGAGAAAGCTGGAAGCTAAAGTGAGAAGCCCACCACATAGTAGAAGGGTTTTAGCAATGGCTCTACTGCGCATGTTTCACAGGGTGTGCCAAATTACGAGTTTCATTGCAGGTGTCATGACAACACTTTTGGAATCCAGCTAAGGGGAAGTTGAGGTAGAGACACATTTATCTGGGATTAGTGGGTGGCATTCGAGAGACAGTCACGTCTATATATAATTAAGTAGTGGGCAGAAGCCTCACACAGCAATGGCTTCCAGGAATCCTTCCACCACCCTCTACAGCAGCTCGCACAGCGTGACAAAGTGTCACAGGAGATGCAAGTACACAGCTTAGTCTTCTAATCACTTCAGAAAAGAGTGATTAGCAGACTACCTTTTATCCCAGTACTTGGGAATCTGAGACAGGAGAATCAAAAGTTCACAGTCAGCCTCAGAAACTTTGTGAGAACTTAAGAGCTGAAGGTGTAGTTCATAGGTAGAATGTCCCTGAGTTCAATCCCCAGTAACTAATACACACACACACACACACACACACACACACACTCACACTCACACACACGCACGCATGCACATATCCGCACACAGGCGTGCATAGTCTCCTGATGACATGGAGTACTTCAGCATCTTGCACCTGACATGTATTTTCTTGTGAGGATAGAGAATTTTATATGCAGTGTGATGCAGGCAGATTTGCATCCTACCAGTTGGGCTTTTTTAAAAAAGCTGAACTGTGATGAGATCATCACATTTGAAAGCTGTCTGAGCTTTGCAATGAAGTAACAACAGTATGTTAAAGATTTAAGTACATTTTAAAAACCAGGGAAGAAACAGGAACAAAAGATGCAAACGTTTATATAAAAAGATGATCATATTTAATTATGAAATTTGGAAAGAAGCCTTGAAATTCTTCTTTTAAAAGAAATGAAAAAGCACAGCCTCCCAATTTAAGCATATATAAAAAATGCTTTTTGTGATCTTTATTCATATGTAGAATACTCAAATGAAATCTGTGTGGTGGTACGTGCTTGTAATCCCAGTACTTAGAAGGCTGAGACAGAAGGATCCAGGTTCACAGCCAGCCTCGGCTACTGATGCCCTCTGCAACTCAGTGATACCCTGTCTCAAAATAAAGAATAAAAAATAGAGGTGGGGGTGTAACTCAGAGATAGAATGTCCCTGGGTTCAATCCCCAGTACCAAATAAAAAAGAATAGTCAAATAAAAATTAAAGCATATGAAGAAAACTAAATGAAGAATAGCAATGAAACTAATAGAAAATATTCTGATATTTAAAAATTATTTCTTTTTATTTTAACATCAGACCAAAGGTGGTAATTCACTAAGAGATACAAATATAGGTATGATGGCTCATCCCTGTAATCCCAATACTTGGGATGCCGAAACAGGAAGATCTCAGGTTCAAGGCAACTTAACAGGTCCCTCAGCAATTTAGTGAGACACTCCCTATTTTAATATTTTTTAAAAATAATAAATTACAAAATAGAAATCAGAAATCAATTTCAAATAGATTTAATACATCAACTCCATTGTCCATGAGAGAACTGAATAGGAAAAACATTAAAAAATATTGACATAATTTACTGATTTGAAATAAAACATCAATGCCTATGAGGATAACTGTGTTGGGCAGAATAGAGGCACAAAAAGATGTCCTTCCTCATCCCTGGAGCCAGAGCACATGTCAGTGTCTAGGCAAAGGAGGAGCAAGCAGCAGATGGTGTTAAGTTTACTGATGAGCTGACCCGGATCATCCAGGTGAGCCCAAAGTAATCACAAGCGTCCCTCTGAGTGGAAGAGGAAGGCAAAAGGCTCTGACTCAAGAAAGACTGGAAGATGCCACACTGCTGGCTTCAAAGATGGAGAAGAAAACCACAGCCAAGGAAGGGGGGCAGCCTCTACAGTCTGGAAAAGACAAGGGGATGGTTTCCCAGGAGCCGGCAGAAACCAGTCCCAGGGCCCTGCTGATACCTGCCTAGCACCTGAGTTCCACTGTGGGCTCAGCTCTCCAGAACCAGAAAGGAATATCTATGTGCTGTAACAATAGTAAAAGGAAGTCAATAAAGCAACAGAAAACACTGTAACTAGGACCTCCCCAGTCAAGCAGCCACACCACACACAAGTCAAAGAGCAATGAGAGAGCTTTAGGCACCTTGAAATCCCATAGCCCATGTTCAAAGAAGACTTAATAGTTTCTTTCAATTTGATAACAATCCTGAGACATTATATGACATTAGCAATTGCAGAACTGAAACAAATTGTGTAAACTATTAATATAAAATTAATCAACATTTATATCAACATATCATATTAATATAGAAACAAATCTTGTTTAACCATTCTACAGAAAAGATCGTTTAGGTTTTGTTGTAGAAAATCAGAGCACATAATAATTATTATGTAAAAATAATTACATAATAATTATGTAAAAATGAAGAAGGATATGAAGAAGAAGAAGGAGAAGGAGATGATGAAGAAGAAGAAAGAATAAGAAAAAGAAAGAGAAGACGGAGAAGAGGAAGAAGAAGAAGAAGAAGAAGAAGAAGAAGAAGAAGAAGAAGGAGGAGGAGGAGGAGGAGGAGGAGGAGGAGGAGGAGGAGGAGGAGGAGGAGGAGGAGGGAAAGTACAGAGAAAACTCTAAAGAGGCGTGTCAGGCAATTGATAAAAATAGAATGTCATTTTGCTGTGGTTTCAGACATTGTGGAAATGATTTTTAAATATTTGAATTTGATTTAATTTTCTTATTCTGATAAAAGTTTTACTTAATTTTGTATGCTTTTTCAACATTGCATAAGCTTCATGCTCCATAAAATCCAGCTGCTCCCTCAAGGATGTCTGCGAAACCTGTGTTAGGGTGCCCTCAGCACCGCCAGCCCCTCCACTCAGGTATGTCAGCTGGGCCGCCTGCTGGGCTCTCTCAGGGCAGAGCCTGGACAAGAGCCACTTTTGAGCCCAAGGCCAGAGCACTTTGGCACAGAGCAGTGGTCCTCAAAGTGTGGCCCCCAGACCAAGAGCCTCTGCCCTGGTGACTCAGAGGCACTCTACAGTGCAGGGACCGCTGCCCTGGGTACAGTCTGGAAGGCCAACAGCCACTGTTCCTTGATGCTGGCCGTATCTTCACAAGTCCTCCTGACTCCCCTGGGGACCACTTTGCGCTCTCACAAATCTTACCCACCCTTCATTGGAATACCTTCTCTTTGCTAGGATAAAAAAAATAATACCTAGTAGCATTCTATTGGAATATGTTGTTAAGGAGTGATGTTGTGTTCCAAACTGTAACTAGAATAATGTAGTTATATACACCCCTTAGACCCTCGGATCCAGAATTTCTCAAGCCTTTTCAAGGGCAACTCTGGCAGTGAGGCGCCATCTTGTGGCAAAATATAGTCACTGCATGAAAATAATATATGACTGGGTATTTAGGTTTTCAGTTTGGGTTTTAGTTTTGTGTCATTTCATTTCATTTTGGTTTTTTCTTTTTCTTTTGTTAGTGGCACTCTAGGGAGCTTTATCTTTTCTCCAAACTAAATTTACTTTTGAAAGAGATGAAGTTTTGGAAAGATAAAATGAAAACATATGATCAAGTATTAAGGGCAGGAGATTCCAAATAAACTGACTTAGAAGGAGCTTTATTAGGACTGGGTTTTACAAAGAAGTGCACAAACAGGCCTGGGAAAGAATGCTGGTGAGGGTTTGGCCGAGCTGAGGGTCTTTGCAGGCCTCCTTCTTGCTTCAGGAAGGAAAGGTAGAGAGAAAGAGAAGAATGGATGTCTATTGTCACACACAATTCCTTTCGTCCATTAAAAACCAGCTGAGTCATTTTTGGGGACTTGGTGGCAGAGGATATCTATGGGATGATGCTGACGGTCAAGACTTCTGTGAGAAAAATTTCTATGAAAATTATATGAGTTTTGTAGTTAGAGAGTGAAGGAAAGTGGCAGACCTATAGGATCTAGTCCAGTTCACAGGTAAATAATAAAACTTCAAGGGCAACAAACCCACAGGTTCCCTGTAGTTTACCATGCAGACCACTTCTTTCTCTATATCCAGCCCCATTTTTATCAAAGTAACCATTACGGCTTGGATCCAGAATGTTCCCAGAGTCGGTTCCCAGCCTGTGGCGGAGCCTCTAGGTGGGCTTGGTGTTAGGACGTTCAACCCTTGAAGGTAGTAGTGGGGCCCAGCCCCTCTCTCTTTGCTTCTCAGCACCGTGACATGGGCAGCTTTATTCTATCATCTACTTCTGCTAAAATGTTTCTTCTCACTATAGTCCAGAGCAACAAAGCCAGTCAATCACAGATGGAAACCTCTGAAACTGGGAGCTGAAATCAATCTTTCCCTGTTAAGTTTATTTTCCTGGGTATTTTGTCACAGTGACAGAAATCTGACTAACACAAGTAACTCTGATTTGTTTGCAAGATAGGCTTAGTCTCATTCGCCTTGGCCTTGTTATTTGCAAATATGCAATAAGAATTAGTAGGCCCAGGGTGGGGGAGGTGAGCAGAAAAGTGAGAGACTGGCGGTTGCCAGGGAATCAGGCCCTGGCCAACCACAGGTAATCATTCAAGTTAAGGATCTAAACTGTGCAAAACTCATGGGTCCCCAAAATCCAAATCTGGCCAATCCTAGAACAGATAGAAAACCTCAAGAAGGTTTAAAAGCCCATCCCCCAAGGGCTTCAAGGTCACTCTCTTTCCAAGGCCCCCCCTTGGCGGGGTCTGCTTTGTCCTCTCTCTTTCCCTAAATTAAAATAAGCTTTTATATTTCTATACCCTTTGTTAGTCCTTCATTCATTGAGATCTGTACCAGTATTGGGAATGGCCTAGGAAGATTTGAGAAAACGATGATTATTAATATATTCCAAAAATTGGGTGAGGGGCAATCTGTGAAAGGACTTGGTTTCTGCCTAGAAGCAGGCAACTATTCCAATGTAAATTAACCTAGTTAAAGGTAATTAGCAAGTTTATAGGAGAGGGGAACTAGGACTTCCTCATCCTCACAGGTTTACATAATAATTGGATATTCTAGCTAGGATGGGAGAAGGGGGTCAACCTTGACCTTCCTGAAAGGAGATACCTTGCCACACCTTGCTGGGGGAGGAACCTTACAGGGACCTTCACTATGTCAGAATTATGTAAACAAGATGGAGGTCATAGGTATAAAAAGTTCGGCCCACGTGTTGTATCTTTAGTGGGGCATTCATTTGAACCACCCCCCCATGCCATTCTGGCATGGGGCTGTAACTGTCTTCTGTATTTCTATCTTTTTAATAAACTTCTTTAAATCTTCAGCAAGAGTCCGGGCTAATGTGTATTTACCCTTAGCTTAGGACAAGAACCCGTGGTTTTTCTGTTTTTCTGGTTTTTTTGTGTTTTGAGGGAAACTGCCTGGAACCCTAACAGGGGTCCTCGGGGACAGTTTTCCCAAAACCATATCATCTCACACCACAACAAGATCCACTGGAAAAGAACCCTAATAAGAGGAAACACCTCTGTTTCAGAATGACTCTAGGTTCAGTCACTATTCTCCCTCTCTCTCTCTCTCTCTCTCTCTCTCTCTCTCTCTCTCTCACACACACACACACACACACACATACACACACACACACACACACATACACACACACACACACACACACACACACACACACACACATACACACACATGCACTTCCTCAGAAAGAACCGAGATTTGCATAGGGAGAAACCTGGATCTCTGTACTACAGAAAGAATGTCTTATTCACCTTTTTCTTCCAAAATATTATCAGCGTTCCTTGCTTGGAATTCACTTTCACTTAACTTTTGTGGTGGTATGAAAGCAGTATGCATAACTGAGCATAGTGAGCATGCCTGTGATCCCAATATCTGGGAGGCTAAGGCAGGAGGATCGCAGGTTCAAAACCAGCCTGTTTCAAAACGAAGAACAAAAAGGGCTGTGGGTGTGATTATGGAAAAACACAGTAACTTTTGTGGGTTTTTGGCTCCCATGGCAAAAAGAATATGAACACACACCAGTCAGAAATAAAAGCAGAAGCCAGGCATGGTGGTGCACGCTTGTAATCCCCGCACTTGGGAGGCAGAGACAGGAGGATCACACAGGTTCGAAGACAGCCTCAGCTACTTAGTGAGACTCTCAGTAACTTAGTGAGACCCTGTTTCCAAAAATAGGTCTGGGAGTATAGCCCAGAGGTAGAAAGCCTCTGGGTTCCACCCCTAGTACCACAAAAAAAAAAAAAAAAAAAAGAAAGAAAAGCAGAGGTTTTAATTGAAGTAAAGTAAAGATACAGGTTTAGGGGAAATACTGACCATCTCGAAAGCAAAAGGGGCTATGGAGAGAGGGCCAAGAGCTGCAAAAGTGACCCCAAAATAACTAAAAGAAAATAACAAAATGGCTCTGAATTGCTCAGAGCTCCACCTCTTTTATGTGGCTTATAGAGAGGGGGTGCACAGGTCACACTGAATGGCAGCCTCTTCTTTGAAGCTTTCTAATTCACAAAAGGTGGGAATTCCTTTACATAAAAATCCCATGGATCAGAGACCTGAGGTGGGGTTTTGGGCTTTAACAAAAAGGTGTGACTTTGGGAGGATCTTCCTGGAGGCAACAGAACTTTGACAAAAGATGAAGCTTAGGTTTTAATCACCTCAGGAATTTCCTGAGCCAGCCTATTTTGAATTAAAAGTATAAGACTGGCTTTTCAGAATAACAAACATCTCTTAAACTGAAATTTTCTGATCTTAAAATCATATCTTCCTTCCCTTCGCAATGTATCTCCTTTTTACCAAAATATTATTTTTTCTACTCTACCTCATTGGGTCAAATGTTTCTGAGTTCAATCTGTTACGGTTTGGAGATAAATGTTACCGTTTAGGAGAACTGTTCCTGGGGACCACTGTTAGTCTCCAGGACACAATTCCCCGCAAAACGCGGGTTCTCTTCCCAACTCAGGATAGATGTACACTAGTCAGGACTCTTGCTAAAGATTTAAGGAGTTTATTAAAAAGATAGAAATACAGAAAACAGTTCCAGCCTCATGCTACCCAGGGACAACATGAGGGGGTGCTTCGAATGAAGTCACCGACCCACAAAACCCGGAACAGCTTTTATAGACATTCTCCATCTTGGTGCCCATGAGTCTGAGAAAAGCATCTCCTGCACATCTGAGGGCCAGCTCTCAAAGTGAGCACCCTGCCCTCTCCGGCCAGGGAGGGGAGGAGGGATGTTGTTTGTTTGCTTTTTCTTAAACATATATTCACTTTTTTCTTCTTCCCAAAGGCTTGCCCCAAATCCTTGATTTGGCAGATTGGGGCAGGTATGAAATTTCCAGGAACATATATGCCCCTATTCACAGGCTATTTCTTGGATAACTTAACTAAAGCCTCTCCAGATCTCCTCTGATCTCTAGCCACTCTCCCAGATACATACCTTATGTAGCAGCTGTATCCTAGACTCATAGAAGATTTTTGCATACTTTGCCTTTTCTGGTAATGAATTCGGCTTTTTTTTTTTTTTTTTTTTTTTTTGTAATGTAACTCATCCTGTCTGTCCAGGCTGGTTCAGGAACTACTCTTTCAGCCAGATCTGCCCGGCACCAGCACATGCACCCCACCCCTGGGAAGAATGCTCTCTGAACTCAGTTAACCCGACTAAAAGGATTCCTACCACTTGAGACAAATGCAGTACAGGCCAGAAAATATCAGTCTTAGAGTTAGAAAACTTCAGAGATAGAATGCCCCCCCTAAGTTAATCTCCAGTTCCAAAACAAACAAAAAACTCTTCTTCAGTCTATTTTCTCAGTACTTTTATTTTTAAAGTGAAGCTGAGCGCCGGGCACGGTGGCGCACGCTTGTAATCCCCGCTTGGGAGGCGGAGGCAGGAGGATCGTGCAGGTTTGAAGCCAGTCTCCCTGTTTCCAAAAATAAAATAGGTCTGAGATACGGGTGGGGGTGATTCAAATGAATGCCTCACCAAAGATACAACATGTGGGCCGGACTTTTTATACCCATGACCTCCATCTTGTTTACATAATTCTGACATAGTAAATGTCCCTGTAGGGTTCCTCCCCCAGCAAGGTGTGGCAAGGTGTCTCCTTTCATGAAGGTCGAAGGTGAAGGTCTACCCCCTTCTCCTATCCTAGCTAGATTATTATGTAGATCTGTCTTTAGAAAGAGGAAGCCCTAGCTCCCCTCTCCTATGGACTTGTTAATTACTTTTATCTAAGTCAATAGCTTGTTTGCTTCCTGACTGAAACTGAAACCAAGTCTTCCTCTCCAGTTCTGCCATTTTGACACAATTATTTTTGAAATATATCTATTAATAATCAGAGCTTTCTCAAATCTTCCTAAGCCATTCCCAATACTGGTACAAGACACTTGTAATCCCAGTACTTGGGTGGCTGAGACAGGAGGATTTTAGGTTTGTGGTCAGCCTTGGCTACTTAGTGAAGCCCTCAGGAACTCAGTAAGACCCTGTTTCAAAATAAAGAACAAAAAACAGGGCTGGAGGAGGGGGGAGTAGCTCAGAGGAAGAATGCCTCTGGGTTCAGTTCCCAGTATCTTTGGAAGCTGCTATTTTATAACAAAACCATAACTCCAAATGTGATGCATTAGGCAGAGGGTACATGGGGCCCTGGTAAGTTTCACAATTATAGCTACTTGGGTCTGACCAGCCGGGCTGTGCCATGATAACACAGGGCAGTTTGACCCAGTGTAAGGAGCAGTTACCAAAAACAAGAAAATAGTCACAAGGGGGAACGTTCCAACCTTGACCACCAAGGCCAGCCTCCACCACCTGTGGGCAACTGAGTCCAGCTATTCTTGGGGCCAGGTACTATCCCCTCCCTTGCTCTCCAAACCAGGCACTACCCGCTCTGTTGCTCTCTCTGATATAAAAATATTTTACTTCCCCTTAGTTTTGCTGCTCTCCTGAGTGAGACAGTCTGGCGGCTTAACTTTGCCTGCAATAAATTTTTCCTAATTGGACCAGCCTCTGGGGTTTCCAGTCTCTTGGGTTGTGCCAATCACCTTACATGATGAAACTGATTCTAGTTCTTTGCAGCAAAGTAGGTACATTCCAAGAGTCCATGAAGGACCTTCACACCAAGAAGATAAGTCAGTGTTGCAGAGGAATTACTCAGATAAATAGAAGACAACGCTTCCCTTCTGATAGGTCAGGTCCCTTCCGCTCCTCTCATGGGATCCTGAGGCTGGGACAGAAGGTAGAACCCTGGAAGCCAGAAGCGTAGAAGGGGCAGATTCTAGATGTGGTGAGAGGATCAGCATTCACCTGCGTCACTAGCCCACATCCCAACTATCCAGCTACCCAAATACCCTCAGTTCCTCTCTCAGGCATGATTCTGCTGACCGATAGCCCTCCTCCCACAATATCAGTCAGCAGACCTCGTCAAGAGTGACAGACAGTTGATTAAAGGGGCCTGGTCTCACAGTCTTTGGCTTCCTTTGCAACCCCTGACTCAGTTTCAATGTTATATCTGGTGCCGAACCCAGTGGATTTTCCCCCACCGGGCCCCTGAGAAGAACCCTCCTCTCTACTCCCAGGAACCTGGACTCTCCGATCCTTGATTGGACCAACCACTCTCCGACAGGGTGAGTTCCTTTACCTTCCTCTGGTCAGTGGGTCATCGCCTCTGGCTTCTCTGTCTAAATGCACGGCCACATCAGAGTTGCCCTGGACAACCAGGTTGTCCTGAGAAGGGAGTGGAGACACCCCTTCCTTCCTCTTAGCCCCGTTACTGGATGTTGATCAGGATAATGGGGACACCTGTCTCCTGTTCTTTGTCCTCGTGCATGAACCAGACATGGGAAACCAAAATTCCAAAATAGATCTCCAGTCCCCACTGGGTTGTCTCCTCCCTTATCTCCAGACCCTGGGGCTATCGAAGGATTTACACTCTAAGTGCCTCCGTTTCTATTGTAACATGGCGTGGCCTCAGTACATGTTGGATAATGGGTCTTGGTGGCCTGAAAAGAGAACTCTGGATTTTAATATCCTGACCTAATTCAGCAACTGTTGTAAGCAGTCTGGTAAATGGTTGGAAGTCCCTTATGTCTAGGCCTTCTTTGGCTGGCACTCCTCTCCCTCCCTCTGTTCCCACTGGTCCACCGCCCAGGTCCTACTGGCTTGGGACTCTTCCACCTATTCTACCCAACCTCCAGCTCCTCTCCCCCATCAGCCACCATTTTGTAATTCTGCTGAGTCACAGTCACCATCTTGTGACTTTTCCAAGTTACAGGCACCATCTTCTGATTCTACCCCTGATCACCGCCTCGACCTCCACTCTACCCTACAGCTAATTCCCCTTCACCACCAGAGTCCACCTCCACACTCCTGCTTCCCCATATCTACCCCTCCCTCTCTGATCTCAATCTGCCATTGGAGTCCCTCCAACAGCTTCTCACCCTAACCTTCTTCCCCTCCACACCATCCTCCCTTAAGGGACCAACACTTATCTCCCCCTCGCCTTCCCCTGTAAGTCACCATACCCACTCCAAGGACCAAGGACCCCCCTTGTATCTTGGCCCCACTCTGCCAGGTTGCTGGTACAGAGGATGTGGTCCGTGTCCATGTCCCTTTCTCCCTCCCGGACCTTGCTCAAATGGAAAGAAAACTGGGTTCTTTTTCTGCCAATCCATCTGGTTTAATTAAGCATACTTTTTTTTTTTTTTGTGGTACTGGGGTTCCTGGAAGCCCTTCTACCTCTGGGCTACACTCTCAGACCTATTTTATACTTTTTTTATTTTTTGAAACAGAGTCTCTTAAGCCAGCGCAGCTAGCTTCGAACCTGCGCGATCCTCTTGCCTCCGCCTCCCAAGCGAGGGGATTACAAGTGTACACCACCACGCCCGGCTTAAGCATACTTTTAATGGCTGATTTTACAGACAATGACCAGGTGGTGAAACCTCCCCTCCCTATATAGAACACCACTACTCTGGTTGTCACAACCCACCACACCCCAGTTAGGATTGTCCTCTGTGACTCCACTATTTTCCCTGCCCTCTCCCAGTTTCCCATATCCCTCTATCATCAACGTGAACTTAAACCCATCACTTCTCATCTCCTGGTCCAAGGATTACTCATCCCCATCGATTCCCTTTACAATACCAGTTAAAAAGCTTAATGGGACTTATTGCTTAGACCAAGACCTCCACTTAAACAATGATGTGGTGGTTCCAATCCACTCAGTTGTCCCTAATCCCTATACCCTCTTATCTCAGACTACTCCCATTACTACTCATTTCTCTCAAGGATGTTTTTTATACCATCCCTCTACATCCTGAGTCATATTCCCTTTTTGCCTTTACATGAGAGGACCCTGCACACAGTTCACTCAACAATTAACTTGTACCATTTTTCCCCAAGGTTTCTGAGATAGCCCACACCTCTTTGGCCAGACTCTAGCACAAGAACCCCTCCAGTGCTTCTTAAGTCCTAGGTCCATTTTACAATATGTAATCATCTTCTATTTTGTAGCCTCTCCCTTAAAATGTCTATATGGCACACTGCCCTTCTTAATTTTCTCAGAAGCAGGGATTACAGGGTGACCCCACATACAGCCCAGTAATCAGTGCCAGAGGTGCGGTGCCTAGGCCTACATCTCACCCCAAACACCCAGAGACTGACTGTTGATCAGGTCCAGGCCTTATGAGACTTGCAGCTGCCCATCTTGGCTGATCAAATCCAATCTTTCTTGGGCTTTGTGGGATTTTTTTGGCATTGGATTCCCAACTTTGCCATTTTAGCTAAGCCACTATATGAGGCAATCAAGGAAACCCCAATTGGCCCGCTCACCTTACCCGTGGCTGTTTGCAGAGCCTCCTGGCTCTCCAGGAAGGCCTCCTTAAATCCCCTCATCAGTGCTATACACTGATGAGAGGCAAGGGATAGCCACAGGAATTCTTACTCAACCCCTGGGACCAACCCAGGCACCAGTAGCTGGCCTAGGGCTCTGGCAGCAGCCACCATGCTCACAAAAGAGGCTCTCAAAATTTGTCTATGGCTGCCCCTGCAGGTTTTTTCCCACATAGACTACAGGATTTACTCTCATCTCGAGCACCCTCTCTTCTATCCCCTTCCTGCACCTAGAAACTTGTTCATGGAAAATCCTGACATTAGACTGTCCCACTCCCCAGCCCTTAACCTGGCCACTCTTCTACCCACTAGGCCAGGGGCCAGACCCTGATTCTCAATCCCCTGATGATTTTCACTCCTGTGTAGATATGATTGAGGCCCTAGCTAAACCCCAGGCAGACCTTCAGGACACTCCCCTTTTTAATCTAGATATTATCTATTTTGTAGATGGCAGCTCTGTCCCTAAAGCCAGAGAGAAGAGGAGAGCAACCTATACAGCGGCCATCTTAACTCAAGTTATTGAGGCTGCCAGGAAATGATAAAGCTGAAATATGGCAAGACAACCGTTACAACCATCCCAACCAGCCGCTGTATTATTTTTAACTTTTCCCACAATGATGCCTAACTACAGCCTGGCTGAACAAAAAAAAAAATAAATAAAAACACCTGACCAAACTTGAGGCATCCTCCACAAGGGATAGATGGCCTATAATACAGAACAAAATTGCCCTGGCTGAGGCTCAGGCCGAAGCAGTCGATAACCTAATACATAATTCCCTACACGTTGGACCTACAGCACTTAAACATTTCCTAAACCTAATGTTTTATTCTCCCCTCCTGCAACAGCTGATTAATAAAGTCAGTGCCCCCTGTTCTACTAGCACTACTATTTCTCCTCAAAGAGGCCTATTCCCCTCTTTTCCTACCCACCAAATGAGAGGACATTTGTCAGGATAGAACTGGCAAATTGATTTCACCCATATGCCCTTTCACAAAAAACTAAAATATCTTCTTACCATGATCAATACCCTAACAGGTTGGGTAGAGGCTTTCCCCTCAAAGGATGAGACAGCCAGCATGGTGGCCAATGCTCTGTACTCGGACATTATCCCTCAGTTTGGACTCCCTAATTACTTACAGTCTGATAATGGACTAGCTTTTATTTCTAAGGTTACTCGACAAGTGGCATAAGCCCTTGGCATTTCTTGGAAGCTCCACATCTCATATCGACTGCAGTCATCAGGAAAGGTAGAAAAAAATGAATGGGATTCTTAAAAACCATCCAACAAAACTTTCCCTGAGCTGCAGGTGTCATGGCCCAAACTCCTACCACTGGCTCTGGCCCGTGTACAGGCCAGCCCGTGAAGCCCCACCTTCATGAGTCCCTTTGAATTGTTGTATGGTTGCCCTTTTGTGCTTACTCACTCTCTCCCTTCAGATCCCCCTTCTTTGCTTTCTGTCTCTCTTGTCTTTTCTCAGGCACCCCCTTAGGGAATGTGCTGACCGATATCTTCCCAACCTTGGACTGCAGAAGCAGCTTTACATCTGCCAGCAAAGGCCCTTAAGCCAGGAGACCAAGTCCTCAAGTTGCTTCAACCAAAACATCTCCAACCACATTGGACTGGGTTCTTTACAGTGATCCTCACCACACCTGCTGCAGCCAAACTGCTGGGGAACCCCAACTGGCATCACCTTACTCAGCTAAAAAGGGCTCCGTTACAACAGCCTCATGACAAATTCTCCTGTGCAGTGTTGGGGACCACTAAACTCCAACTTTCTCAGCAAAATTCTTTTTAATGTTTTTATTTCAACAGACCCACCTGTTTATGTCTATAAATTCACCCCACAGGAGACCTGTTTGCCCCCCTCCACAAAACACTGGACTGACCACAAGGTGGGTCAGCACAGTGCGCTCTCTCTCTCTCTCTCTCCGGATGCCAGACAGCCATAAGTATTGAACTTGCTCTAAAATCTGTTCCTAATGCTCCTGACCCAATAGCATGCTTTCCATTTGATCAGACTGACCCATATTGCCTAACCCAAGCAGAGGTGACTCCAAGTGGCGCTTGAATCTACAACCTCCTCTTTGGCCTCCCTTCAGCGACAAATTACCTCCCTTGCTAGGGTAGCCCTCCAAAATAGACGGGCTTTGGATTTACTCACTGCTGAAAAGGGTGGTGTTTGTCTTTTTCTCGGGAAAGAATGTTGTTATCATTAATAAATCTGGTCTAGTAGAGGAAAATGTCCAAACTCTGACCAGGTTAAGTGAGGACCTAAAAATATAATATCAATAGTTTATCTCATATCTGCAATAGTTCCAAGGGCCAGTAGCTACTTGGCTACTTCCCCTCCTAGGACCCATTATCATGATTTGCCTTTTCTTTTTGATATCCCCTTGTCTGCTAGAGTTCATTCAGATACACATTACTGAGTTGCCCAGGGTAACCTTCAATCAACATCTGCTTCAGCCATATTCCCGCCTGCCCACTTGTGAATGACCCAACCTCTCCTGTCCTAAAGGCCCCTATAAGACGTCCCCTCTGACATCAGGAAGTAGTTATTGACTGGGTCATCGACCAATATCAACAAAAGACCAGGATAATAGATCAGGTTCCTCCCCCTCCCCCCACAGGACCCTGCAGCTGGGACAGGAGGTGGAACCCCAGAAGTCAAAACCAAAGATGGGACAGACTCCAGATGTCGTGAGAAGACCAGCATTCTCCCACCTCGCTAGTCTCCACCCCAAGACCCCAGCCGTTTAAATACCCTCACTTCCTCTCTCAGGGGTCACTCTGCTGATCAACAGCCCTACCCCCAATATCGGTCGGCAAACCTTGTCTGGGAGCGGCAGACAGTGATTAAAGGGGCCTGGTCTCACACTCCTCTGCAGGGTTTTGACTCCTTTGTGATCCCCAACTCAATTTCAACATTATACCTTCATGGCCAATCACAACTTTTCTTCCTTGGTATCTAATTCAACTAAGCAGATTAAAGAGGCTAAATAGTTTTCAGAAGAATCCAGGCATGGTAGCATGCATCTATAGTCCCAGCTACTAAGGAGGCTGAGTCAGGAAGACCACTTGAGCTCAGAAATTTGAGCCCAGCCTGGGCACCATGGCTCACTTGTTCGTTCTCTCTCTCTCTCTCTCTCTCTCTCTCTCTCTCTCTCTCTCTCTCTCTCTCTCTCTCTCTCTCTCCCTCCCTCCCTCCCTCCCTCCCTCTCTCTTCCTCTCCCTCTCCCTCTCCCTCTCCCTTTCTGTTGCACTAGAAATTGAACCCAGAAACATTCTACCTCCAAGCTACGACCCCCCCAGACTTTTTTATTTTTTGATTGTCTAACAGGGTCTCTAGGTTTTTTTAGTCTTCCTGTGCTATTGAGGCTGTCCTCAGACCTGCTATTCTCCTGCCTCAGCCTCCCAAGTACTGGAATTTCAAGCATGCACCACCACAGTTTCTGGCCCTCAGTTTCTTTTTAAAAATAAAACTCAAGCCAGGAATGGTAGCTCATGCTTGTAATCCCAGCATTTGGGAGGCTGAGACTGGAGGATCATGGTTTGAGAACAGCCTCAGCTACTTAGGACTTTGCAACTCAGTGAGATTCTGTTTCAAAATAAAGAATAAAAAATAGGGCTGGGGGTGTAGTTCAGAGATAAAATGCCCTTGGCTTCCATCCCCAATACCAAAAAAATAAGTAAAGTAAAATAAAATAAATTAACATATGTACTGGTTATTTGTATTTCCTCTTTTGAGAAGTATCTATTCAGCTCAGTTTTTATTGAGTTTTTAGTATTAAATAAGTTCTTTATTCTAGCTATTAGTTATCAGAGGAGTAGCTGGCAAAGATCTCCCATTTGTGGGCTCTCTTCAGCCTTTTGATGGTTTTCCCTTGCCATTTTAATTGGATGCCATCCCATTCATTGATTCTCAGTTTTATTTCCTGAGTTTTAAAGGTCTTATTGAGGAAGGCTCTACTAGTGCCTTTATGATGGAGAGTTGGCCCTGGTTTTTTTTTGTTGTTTTTTTTTTTCTTCCAGTAATTGCAAAGTTTCTGGTCCACTTTTCAGGTCTTTGACCCGTCCTCAGTGGAGTGTGAGATATAGGGGTCTAATTTTATTCTTATGCATATGCATATCCATTTTCCCAGCACCACCTTTGAAAGGCTATCTTTTCTCCAACATATGTCTTTGGCTCCTTCATAAAAAAGTCAACTGGCCTTAAAAGTGAAATTTGTCTCTGTATCTTCTATTCTGTTCCACTCGTCTACCTATTTGTTTTTGTGCCAATACCATGCAGTTTTTACTATAGCTCCGTAGTATAATTTAAAACCAGGTATTGTGGTATTGTGATGCCTCCTGCTTTTTGCTTTTTTTTTTTTCTTTTTTTTAGTACCAGGGATGGAACCCAGGGGCATTCTACCTCTGAGCTACACCACTAGCCCTATTTTTTTGTCTTTTTATTTTTTAAACAGGGTCTCACTGAGTTGTGAAGGGCCTTGCTAAGTAGCTGAGGCAGAAACTGAAGGAAACTCAATCAGTTTCCTTCAGTTTCCACCTCCCGAATGCTGGGATTATCCTGTATGGTTCTTATTGCTCAGAACTGCTTTGGGTATTCTGGGCATTTTGTTCTTCAGTATGAACTTTAGGACTTTTATGAACTTCAGGACTATTTTTTGTCTAGCTCTGTGAAGAATGAAAATAGAAAACAAAAGGGATGTCAGATAAATAAGAGACTAGTAGAATAGTGGGCTAGGGAAGCGAGGAGAAAGGGGGGAGAAGGCTTACGGACGGCAACAGTTCACAGGACGCTATGCCTATGTATGAATGCTTTACTACTGACCTCACTGACGTGTCTGAGGGGTGCAGAGTGCTGTGTGCTTGTATCACATTGAGCCTTAGTGTGATGTATGATTACAATGCACAAAGTATACTAAAAAAAAATCTCAAAATTAAGATGTGTTAGAGTGCTGGGAATGCATAACCTCTCAAAAGCAAAGAGCCCATTCCTCTAGGATAGCATGCGGTTCAATCTGAGGGCATCCGAGTGCCAAAGCTTCACTTGGGCTTTATAAGCCAGGGCACAGTTTAATAGCAGAATGCATGGCCAGGATGCCCAAGGCCCTGGTTTCCATCCCCAATGTTGTGTTGAGTGCCAAGAGTTTTCTGATTTCTTCTTTTTTTTTTTTTTTTTTTTTTGGTACTGAGGATTAAACCGAGAGGCATCTGTAGTCCCATCTCCATACTACACCCCCAGCCCAATTTAATTTCTTATTTGGAAACAGGGCCTCACTAGATTGATGAGAGCCTTTCCAAATTGACAAAGCTATCTTTGAACCTGCGATACTCCTATCTCAGCTTCCCAAGTACTGGGGTTATAAGTGTGCATCACCACAGCTGGCCCCCACTTCTCACCCCTATCCCTCCCTACATTCAGGTTTCAACCCAATACTTACCTTAGTAAAGTCATACCCAAAAAGTATGGGTTTTGCTTAATCTCAATTGAACTGATTGTTATTTAAACACTTGCACAAATTTATTTGATAAAATTTGAAAGCTACACATTTAATGCATGTGAGATATTATGCTACAAACACTAGAAACTGTTGTGTGCTTTGGCATTAGAATCCACTAGAGGGCAGAAAAGCATCCAGCTGAATTTTCTTCAATCTGTGAAAACTAAGCTTATATTTTATTTATTTTCTGTTTTTTGAATTTTATTGATACCATGTAATTATAAATCATAGTAAGATTCAAAGTGGTCCATTCACACACACATACACACACAGCATCTCTTGGTGTTTTGAAATAAAACATTATTAATCATGAAGCTTCTTTAGGCTATTTAGTGTTTCTGCCAAATACATATCTCACCAAAAAGTTCTTATCTATCATTATTCAATAGCTTCTTCACTTTCAAAAACAGCTTTCGGCTCTTTAATTATATGCAAAAAACTACTTATTTTTTTCAAATGAAGTATCATAATTGCTATGGTAAATGCAACTAACTGGAATCACAGCATTGCTTTTGTTCTTTATTACATAGTATTGCTGCAGAATTTCATTCCCTACCCCCAGATTTCTTAAACAAAATTATTTATAAACCTGTGGCCATAGATAAAAGTAAAAATTGAGAATGTAATTTCATAATATTGCTGAAGCCAAAGGGCATATGTGTGTGTGTGTGTGTGTGTGTGTGTGTGTGTGTGTGTGTGTGTGTTACTGGGGATGGAATCCCTGGACTACATTCCCAGACCTATTTGACATTTTATTTGGAATCAGGGTCTCACTAAGTTGCTGAGAGCCTCACTAAGTAGCCGAGGCTGGCTTCAAACCTGTACAATCCTCCTGTCTCAGCCTCCCAAGTACTGGGATTACAGGCATGTGCCCAAATCTGGGGGAAAAAAATCTTTAAAAGAAGAGGAGCCAGGCATGAGGGTGCATACCTGTAATTGCAGTACCCGAAAGGCTGAGACAAGATTGTAGGTTTGAAGTCAACCTCAGCAATTTAGTGAAACCCTGTTTCAAAATTTGACATTTAAGCCCGGTGTGGTGGCACATGCTTGTAATCCCCGCTCTTGGGAGGTTGAGACAGGAGGATCGCACAGTTTCAAAGCCAGCCTCACCTCAGCTACTTAGTGAGGCTCTCAGCAACTTAGTGAGACCCTGTTTCCAAATAAAGTATAAAATAGGTCTGAGAGTATAGCCCGGAGGTAGAAAGCCTCTGGGTTCCACCCCCGGTACCACCAAAAAAAAAAAAAAAAAAAAAAGAAAAGAAAAGAAAAAAAAATTGACATTTAAAAAATGGGGGCTGGAGGTGTATCCTGAAGGTAGAATACCCTGGGGTTCAATCCCCAGTACCAAAAAAAGAAAAAGAGGGATTTTCAATTGTCTTTTGATTTTTGCATTGCTGTATTTAATTAATGTATTTATTTACTTATTTATTTACTTACTTGAGGTACTGGGGATGAAACCCAGGGGCATTCTACCTCCAAGCTACACCCTCAGCTCTATTTTTGGAAACAGGGTCTCACTGAGTTGAAAAGGGCATAAGTAGCTGAGGCTGGCCTTGAACAGCAATCCTCCTGTCTCACCCTCCCAAATGTTGGGATTACAAGGGTGTGCCACCATGCCAAGCTGCATTGCTATATTTTAAATAAATCAATTCAACATGTCAGTATATTTTGTTACACACTAAACAAAGCACCATGCAGCACCTATGTTCTCTCCCGGACATGCATCTCCCCAGACCAGGACAAATGGATTCCTTTTTACTTAAAGTAGCAATACCATTATCTAACTTCAAAAGACAAAAACTGGCCAAGCATACTGGTGCACACTTGAAATCCCAGTACTTGGGAAGCTGAGACAAAAGGATCACAGGTTTGTCTGAAAACAACATGTAGTAACTTAACAAGCTCTAGTTTCAGAATAAAATAGGGCTGGAGGTATAGCTTAGACGTAGTATACCCCTGAACTTAATCCCTAGTGCGAAAAAAAAAAATTTCTGAAAGACAGAAATTGTGTCAGGATTATTAGTTCAGGGTATACACATATATATATACATATAAATGTATAGCTATCAATGTTTCAATAGTACAACCTCTGCCATAAATATCTTTCATTCAAAGAAAATGAGCACAGATTTTTCTTATTTCAGTTTTAATAAAATTCACATTTTAAAGACAAATTCTTAATAAATGCATTTAAATATTATTAAATAAGAATTATAAAATTAGACCCTGTACATGAATATCTGATAAACATTTTACTAAAAATCATATACAAAAATAATAATTTCTTACTGGTATCCTCAGATATAATTTATATAATTAAATGTTTAATATGGAATATTAATTTTAAGAAAATAATATTTCTAGCAAAAATAAGGTGTAATAGCACAAATTTAATACTCTATTTGCAGCATATGATTTAAACTCTATTTAAACTATTATAAATTACTATATGCACAAAAGGTAACCAAGACTTCATTCATTCTATGGTAACACAGTTAATCTGTTGCTTCTGAGAAGTCTATTATTTTACTCAGGTCAATGCCCAAAAAGCCAGAAGTTTCATCTCTTTTTACACTTAGCATGATTCTAGGCATTTTTTCTTCAAACTAAATTTGCATTCTTAAGAAATGCCTGTGGGAGAAAAAGAAAAAAGTATTAATGACCGGACTTAAAATATGTAAAAATTATGCTTTTAATATTTATTTGTTTATTTATTTATTTATTTATTTATTTATTTATTTATTTATTTATTTTGGTGGTACCTTCTACCTCTGGGCTACACTTCCAGACCTATTTTATATCTTTATTTGGAAACAGGGTCTCTTAAGCCAGCACGGCTGGCTCAAACCTGCGTGATCCTCCTGTCTCCGCCTCCCAAGCGCAGGGATTACAAGCGTGCATCACCACGCCCAGCTACTTTTAATATTTATGAACACTTAATCCATGAACTCAATTTATAGTCTAACCCTAAGAACGTAGATCAATATGTTTGTGGAGACAGAGGACCTATTAGAGACAAAGAGTGATGGTTTCCCTATTAAAGTTTTTTTTACCTAAACAAAAAAAATGAACTTAACATCACCTACTCATAAAATATTCATATTATTTATCTAAAATATTATTATAATATGTTCTTATGTAAATGATTAGGAAGAGATACTATCAAAGAAACTACAGAAGAAATCACTAATCTCTAAAATTTATAATTTTAAAGAGTCATAATTATCAACTCTGTCTTCTGCAGCTTTAGTTTCAGGACTATGTAGGCTTGAGTTGAATTTTTTCTTTTTATTTTTTTGGTGGTGCTGGGGATTGAATCCAGAGCCTCATGTATGCTAAACACATACTCTACCACTGAGTTATATCCCCAGCTCTGTACTTTAAATTACAATACAATACTTGTTTAGGGGAAACTCTGCCAGTAATTTTAAGAATTTTATATAAGTTTACTTATTTACATAAAAATATATATTATATATATATATATATATATATATATATATATATATATATATATATAGTGTGTGTGTGTGTGTGTGTGTGTGTGGTACTGGGGGTGGAACCCATTGGCTTTCTACTTCCGGGCTATATTCCCAGACCTATTTTATATTTTATTTGGAAACAGGGTCTCACTAAGTTGCTGAGAGCCTCACTAAGTAGCTGAGGCTGGCTTCGAACCTGTGTGATCCTCCTGTCTCAGCCTCCGAAGCGCAGGGATTACAAGTGTGCGCCACCACGTCCTGCCATAAAATATATTAAAAGCCAAAAAAGAGATAGATTTGGCTTGACTTAGGTCAATAGCCAAATTAATTTTCTTGATTTATTTGTTTGTATTATTCAAAAGCTTTGAGACAGGTTCAAGGTAATTGACTCAAGTATCTTGCCACTGAATACTGAAGTTATCTAGCTAATTTTCCTTACTGTAACACATGTGAAGTTTTAAATTTAGCAACTGTAAATATTCAGAATTAACAGGGCTAATTACAACTAATTTATAATAGTTTTTTAAATAATATTAAGAAGAGTAATAACATCAAAGAGCCAACTGAGTTATCACACATAACCATAATTTGGGCATTTTAAATGATAGCAGTTAAATATTATGTTTGCAATTATTATTAACTTCATTAAATTACCTTTACAACACATCCTATCATTATGCTGAAAACAAGGTCAGTGTGGTCTCAGTAACTGCTGCAACAGACTTGTGAGATGATTAAGTGAATCCTATGCAATGATTTGGTATATTTTAAATTACATTGGCCAATGCAAGATATTCATGGAAATTTCTAGACTATAGGTACTTAGTGGCTTCCCTTCGCCACTTTCACAACCTGAGAAGGTCTGCTAAGGGGAGTTGTCCGTGGTGCTGAAGTGCTGACCAAAATATGCTGACTTTATACCACAGGAGGAAAGAACTAATTAGCAAAAATATTTACAAAGACATAAGTTAGCCAAGCATGGTGATGCACAGCTTGTAATCCCAGCATCTAGGAGACTGAGACAGGAGGATTAGCTACTTAGTGAGGCCCTTTGCAACTCAGTGAGACCCTATTTCAAAATAAAGAATAAAAAATAGGGCTAGGCGTGGTGGCACCTGCTTGTAATCCCAGCATTTAGGAGGCTGAGACTGGAGGATCGTGGTTTGCAGAAAGACTCAGCTACTTAGTGAGGCCCTCTGCAACTTAGTGAGACTCTGTTTCAAAATAAAAATTTAAAAGAATAGGGCAGGGGGTGTAGCTCAGAGGTTGAATGCCCCTGGGTTTCATCCCTAGACCTGCAAAAAAAAAAAAAAAAAAAAAAGAATAAAAAATAGGGCTGGGGGGTGTAGCACAGAGGTCAAATGCCCCTGGATTCAATCCCCAGTACTGCAACACACACACACACACACACACACACACACACACACACACACAAGATAAGTATCTTTGCACAGGCTTGTTACATTTTTAGTCCTTTGCTTTTTCTTCTGCTTCTCCAATATCTTCTGTTTTTTTTCTTACATTATGTAAACCAAAGTTTTATATACCTAGTTCTATTTTTATTATATCTTTTGACCAGTTAAGAAAGTATAAGCCTTAAATTGTCTCATCCACCAAATGTCTACCTGCATGTTTCCGTACAAAATAAAATAACACAAAAACTATTGAACCATTTAAAAAAACTATTTAACTAATGCACCATTGCAGATGTTTTAAATTAAATCAGTATAACAATGCCTTTAGACCAAGTTTAAACAGAGTAACACTCCTGGTGATTAAACTCCCCAGGTAGAGCTAATATCAGCTTCTTGGTTTCTTACATGGTTCAAAATGTTGTGAAGTTAGATTGTTAGAGGGCTGGGGCTGCAGCTCAATGTGCCACAGTTTATTCTTAGCAAGTGCAAGACCTTGGATTCAATCCACAGCATCACCAACAAAAACAATCTAAGAAAGCTAAACTTGTAAACAATATAAGAAAAATAAACAAAGCATACTCACAAGGTTTTCTAGGTCTGTGAGCACAGTGGACTCACTGCCAATCTCATTAACAATCTGGCACATCTTTTGTAATCTAGGAAAAATATCCAAAGGTCAATTTATGTCTATAGGTACTATAAATGTGAGGACAATTATGTTAATTATCGTCACTAATTCATATAGAGTAGCTACGATCTAATAAGCACTTCATATGTCAAGTGGTTAAATGCATTTTTTTCATTACTTCCCATAGTAATGCAATCAGGAAAGTGTGATTGACATTTTCCCTTTAGAGATGAGGAAGGAGACGCAGAACATTTCTTACTCATAGGTACCAAAGTCTGAATTCTCTCTAGCATTTTGTACCATCATTTAATGAGTTTTGCCTTACTTAATTTCTTCTCATCACTAAATACAAGTTGATTTTGAAAACATCAACAAATCAAACTCAACATCCTGAGCAAAATTAACTATTCCTCAGGATATGCAATCTAGCTAATGAGAAACAAAATGCTTAAAACGTGTTTCCTTTAAAAGGAAAGTTTAGGCTTAGAAAGAAATTGTAAAACAACCAACTGAGATCTTACACATAACCATCATTTGGGTATTTATTTATTTATTTATTTATTTATTGGTGCTGGGGTTGAAATCCAGGGGCTTTCTACCTCCGGGCTACACTCCCAAACCTATTTTATATTTTATTTGGAAACAGGGTCTAAGTTGCTGAGAGCCTCACTAAGGAGCTGAGGCTGGCTTTGAACCTGCACGATCCTCCTGTCTCAGACTCCCAAGCGCTGGGATTTCAAGTGTGCGCCACCACGCCTGGCTCTTATTTGGATATTTTAAATGATAGCCATCTGGTATTATGTTTGGAATTATCATTAACTTCAGTAACTTAAATATCCAAAAGAATCATTAGACCAATCTTTGCAACACATGATATCATTATCTAGAAAAATCTAGCCACTCACTGTGCAAATGCCATGATATAAAAATATTTACTTTAAAATATTGTAGAAGAAAATGGTGACCTACACTCCATAGTCATGTTCTTATTTTTATATGAGAGAGCACTTGATTTATGCCAAGGAATTTGAATAATGATAAGAGGCTTCAATCCTGACACTTTGGTCTTTAAGGTAATATGGCTATTTTCAGATTTGGATATATTCCCAGGCGGAATGTGATTTCCTTCTTATAGTTTCAACATCACACACAAACCGTAAGTACTGTCAGTGTTATAAATAGCACTTTATGCAATGTTTAGTCTATTATGTCTCAATGGAAGACAGTCAGAGCTTAAAATTACATGCATTTAATGTTGTAAAGAATTATTTTTTCAAACCTCTCCAAGCAACTTACAAGCTGGCACTGAACAATCTCTGGTGTTGTGATATAGCCGATGGAAATGTTTGCTACATTCAGCTGAAAACGTGACTGGACCTACAGGATGGAAAAAAATGCGTATTATAAACACTCCAAGCAAATTGCTAGCACTTTCTGGATGGAGATGATCTGACCTATGAGCGGAGTTTACCTCTTGGCTGCCTAAGAGAACTGGCCTGAGAGCTCTTCCCTGACAGGCGCCGTGGGAGGCAGTGAACTGTGGTCTGCGAAAAACATCTCATTCCACTCTGCATTCCCAACACCTCACATAATGGGAGCTTCATTTCCAGTAAAACTTTTTAGAACACTAGAGGGGGAAAGCTCCAGAGGTAAAAACTATCCGGAGGGAACAAACAGAGGGCACGTGAAGAATAAACCATCACTCTCCCTGGTTTCCCCTTTCTGTCCCCGGGTTTTCTTCCTTGAATACGAGCTCATCTTTACATAAAGAGACATTGATCCCATTTTTTTAATGTGTAGTGCTATTGTGAAGTAGACAGGACCCTGGGATTTCCCTCATCTTTCCCTGCAAACCCAAGGGGAGCTCCGTCAAGACTGTCACCTTACACTGGACTCTGCTTTCATGGAAGCAAGAGAAGTAGGACCACAGCCAGGTACACTCAGCACCATGTACTGCTCACAGCAGCATCTCCACTCGGCTCTCATCATTAACAAACATGGCCCTTAGATTTGACTAAGTGGGAAAACCAAACTACATCTTCCCACATTAGAGGCCTGAGATATAAAGCAATAAAAAGTAGCTGAGATGATGAGGAACAGGGAGCTCACAGCAATAGTAAAGAGAAGGGGAGACTGCAAGAATTTGGTGATTTGCTGGAACTGGCATGGGATGACTTAAAAGGGAGTCACAAAGTCTGCATAAAGAATAAGATAGCGTCCCAAGAGGCCATTTCATCTGTGCGTAGGTTTTGGCATCTTAAAGTCTGCTGCTCTACTGTTCAAGAATCTTTTGTTGTTGTCCCATTGGCTGGGAACACAGTGTGCACTCCTCAGCAACCCAGTTAGGATGTCCAAAAGGATTCCATACTACCTTTTCCGCCATACGGGGCCTCCTGCCAATTGCAGTCCTCCCTAAATTCACCCACAGAGTCCATCCGTACCTGCCACCTGTCCTTCCTCAAACCACACCATAAGCCTGCATGCTTTGCTCAATGGCTTACTCCAGACAAGAATGCTCTTCTCATCCTGGGGAAACTTTATTCATCCCTGAAAATCAGCTCAGTCCACAGCTGGGCACAGTGGCACACACCTGTAATAGCAGTACTTGAGAGGCTGAGACAGGAGGATTACAGGTTTGAGGCCAGCCTCAGCAACTTAACAAATCCCTCGGCAATTTAGTGAGATTATCCTCATCTTTACATATATGTGTGTATACATTTATAATACATATTTAGTGAGATATGTGTGTAAACATATATAATCCTCATCCTCAGTGCCTGATACAGTATGCTTTATGCAACCGTTTTCTTTAACTAAATCACTGATAAATTGCATTGCTTACCTGTGAAATGTTTTATGAATTTGTCTTTCAAGTTTAAATCTCTTGGGACTATTTCTGCAAAGAAAAGAAAAGACTTTAGAATTTCTAAGACCTACCTCCACTATTTAAAAATATCCGTAGCAACTTAGCAAGACTCTTAGCAATTTAATGAGATTCCATTTCAATATCTATATGGACTGGGGATGCTGCTCAGAGGTGGAATGGCTCTGGGTTCAATCCCCAGTACCTATACATCATTAACATGCAATTCACAGCAGTGTATGTACCTGATCGCAACCGTTTATGCGCAGCCCAGTCCAGCCCTGGGGCCAGGGAGTTCGGCAGAGCTCTAGGACACTTACAGACTTCCTGAAGGTAACAGCCACTGCTCAACATCTTCAACATCTGACTGTCTGCCTGTCCTAAACCGCCCCCCCCATCCCCAGCCTCAGAAATGACGTCGCACTCCACCCTTTGTTCTGGCCAAAAATTAACAATTGATGGCTGCTTTCCACTTTCCCTCAGTACTCCATCCAACCCTGAATTCATTTTTGCATATGCCATTTCCACAATTGATCCCAAACCCATGCAGTTTGTTTGTTTGTTTGTTTTATTTGGCACCAGGGCTTGAATCGGAAGTACTCTACTTTCGAATTACACCCACAACCCTTTTATAGTTTTTATTTTGAAAGAGCTGAAAAATAATTTTTTTTTTATTTTGTTGAGTTGCTGACAGCCTCCCTAAGTTGCTTGATACTGAGATCCTCCTGTCTCAGCCTCTCCTGTACCAGGATTACAGGTGTATGCCATGCCCAGAGTCTGTGCACTTCCGCGTCCCTCCATTCACAGAGTCCCATCCAAGCCACCGTACTTTTGTGGCTGTCCTTGACAGAAGCCTCCTAACCCGTCTTCTCCCTATAATTCTTTCTCCCCACAGCAGCCGGAGCATACAAACTGAAATGTACTTCAGGCCATGAGAGTGACCAGCTTGAAAGGCCTGAGCTTAAAATAAAACAAAACTCAATAGTCAAACCACATCCCAGAATTCAACTGATACTCACTAAAAATATGCGATCCAGAAAATGCAATTTAGGAAAATAAGCGGGAGCATATGGAACCCATTTAGAAGAAGAGAAAACTTAGACTTTAAAAAGACACTTGAGCTTCAAGGTTTGTTGGCGATTGTACATTTCAGCATACACTGTTTTTATGATAGTGACTCGTGCACGTCGCACCTATTTGAGTGCAATGGGAGTGAGATTCGTCACTGCTACATAGGTGAGTCTAAGCCACCACAGAAGGAGTGACTTCAAAAACTGAGCAGTGAGCCGGGAGTGGTGGCGCACACTTGTAATCCCCGCGCTTGGGAGGCTGAGACAGGAAGATCGCGGAGGTTCGAAGCCAGCCTCGGCTACTTAGTGAGGCTCTCAGCAACTTAGTGAGACCCTGTTTCCAAATAAAATACAAAATAGGTCTGGGAGTGTAGCCCGAATGTAGAAAGCCTCTGGGTTCCATCCCCAGCACCATAAAAAAAATAAATAAATAAAATAAAACACCTAAGCAGTGGGAGGAGCCTTGGAAAAGGAAGACACAGGAACTCAACAGTCTTGCACCTCCTCAGAGCCCTCCCCAGCTCCCTGCAGGTCTCTGAGCAGAGGGCAGGATGGAGGGGGCCAGGGGAACACAGGAGACTGAAGCTCCAGCACTTGTGCTTTTCAAAAAAATCAAAACTTATCAGCCAGGCATGATGGTGCATGCCTGGAATCCCAGTTCTTGGGAGGCTGAGACAAAAGGATCTCAGGTTCAAGGCAAGTCTCAACAACTTAGCAAGACCCTCAGCAACTTCAAACGACCATGATTCAAAATAAAAACAAGTAAATAAAATAGAGCTCCGAGTGTAACTCAAAGGTTCAACTGGGTTCAACCCTCAGTGACACACACATACACACACAAATCTGAGTTTCTCAATCTTCCATTGCTCTACTGAAATTGATTTTAGAAAGTTTTCCAAAACAGCTGGGCGTGGTGGTGCACGTTTGTAATCTCTGGGCTTAGGAGGTGGAGACTGGAGGATCGCGCAGGTTCGAAGCCAGCCTCGCTGGCTTAAGAGACCCTGTTTCTAAATAAAAATATAAAAAATAGGTCTGGGAGTGTAGCCTGGAGGTAGAAGGATTTCCAGGAACCCCAGTACCACCAAAAAGAAAGAAAGAAAGGAAAGAAAGAGAGAAAGAAAGAAAGAAAGAAAGAAAGAAAGAAAGAAAGAAAGATTTTTATCTATCTATCCAAAACAGAAATCAGATTACATATGGAGAAATAAAACCATATAAATGTCAAATAAACTGATCTCCAGGCAAAGTACTTTTTTATTGAGGCCAGTTTTGTCAACAAGATGAAAATATTGGTGTTTCAACAACTGCTTTGTAGAAATAAGTAATTTTAAAAATTTAAAAAGTAGCCAGGCATGGTGGCACACACTGCTAATCCCAGCATTCGGGAGGCTGAGACCAGAGGATCGCGGTTCACAGACAGCCTCAGCTACTTAGTGAGGCCCTCCACAACTTAGTGAGACCCTGTTTCAAAATAAAAAATAAAATATAGGGCAGGGGGTGTAGCTCAGAAGTTGAATGCTAGCTGATGTCTGGTGCGGAGGTGATGACTTGCTGCGGGGTTCACAGAAGTCTTTTGTGTTGATTCTGGGTGTATGAGTGGAGGAAAAAATGGTTTGTTTTTCCTACAAAGGCCTAGATGAATGGGATAGAATTCCAGCAGGCACAGGTGAGAGAAGCACATTCCAGAACATGGCAGAATCACAGACATGGAGTCAGGGTAACTGTATAAGGAGCAAGCACCAAGCCTGCGATACCGTGGTGTACTCCAGGCCATGCCCGTGAGAACCACAGAAGGTGGGGGTGGGAGAGATGCAAAAGGGACCTGAATGTCCTGCCTTCACAAGGAGTCAGGACTTTCTTGGAAAATCAGGAGAAGCCACTGCAGACTCAGAACAAGCTCCACACTATTTATTAAGAACCCACAGTATTATTAAAAATGGTCTTGAGCTGGATGTGGGGGCACCCGCCTGTAACCCAGTACTTTGGGGCTAAAACAGGAGCCAGATTCAAGACCAGCCTCAGCAATTTAGCAAGGCCCTCAGCAACTTAGTGAGACCCTGTTTCAAGATAAATAAAATAAAAAGGGCTGGGTGTGTAGCTTAGAAGTAGAATAACCCTGGGTTCAATTGCCAATACAAAAACAAACAAACAAAAAAAGATTGTTCATTTATAATTGTTGAGAACCTCACCAAAGCCACCTTCACAATTTCTCCTTAAACTCCAAGTTAGTAAATTCTTGCA
This sequence comes from Muscardinus avellanarius, assembly GCF_963383645.1. NCBI lineage: Eukaryota > Metazoa > Chordata > Mammalia > Rodentia > Gliridae > Muscardinus > Muscardinus avellanarius. The sequence goes on along the minus strand of NC_137789.1, from coordinate 84,732,685 downwards.
TTAAAACAATATGAATCAGACTCTAAAATTCTATAGAAATAGTGCAAATGTTTACAGAAATATCTTGAAAAGACAAAGGTTGTAAATGGGATGTAATATATGTTAAAACCTCCCAAGAGTCTGGCATGATGGTGTACGTCTGTAATCCCAGCACTTGGAAAGCTGAGACAAGAGGATCACAGATTTGAGGTGATTATCAGTAACTTAGCAAGACTCGGTTTCAAAATAAAAAATTAAAATAGTTGGGAGTGCAGATTTGAAACAGAAACCCCAGTACCTAAAAACAAAAAACAAACCCCCAAATTCCTAACAGTCCCTCCTTCAGTTCTATTTCTCTGGATCTCACCTGTTCTCATTCTCTCCCAACCTCTTTGCTAATGCCTAGCATCAGTTGCTCAGCCTTGCAGTGTTGGCCGGGGAGCCCCCAGGGCCCTCATTCCTGGAGCTCCTTCCATCCCATGAGGCTTGGGCAGTCCGGAGGGGGGAAGGGAGATGGGGGGGCGGTGCAGAGAGAAGAAAGCTGCACTTTCTGACTCTCGGCCTAGCAGAGCTGACAGGGCACTGTGAGCACTAGAGAGAGAGCCTCGCAGACCACTGCAGGTCCATGAGGGCGTGGCGAGGTGGTGGAAGGACATTAAAAGGAAGATGCTGATCCTAGACCTTCAAGGAGAAAGTCAGGATCTGAGCTGAGCTCCTTAAGGACAATGACCAGCCACAATGGGTGACTTCCAAATCCCACACCATCACAGCGATGCCGTGTGTGCCTCAAATGGCTACATGGATGGACGGGTGGAAATACGAGCATCAGGTGGGCTGTGAGGAGGAAGGAGAGCCAGGAACGGTGGACCACCATGGCTCCAGGAACCTACAGCTCATGTGCTACCCTAAGTTCCATGAGCTACTCTAGCAAACTAATTGAACCTGAGGAGGGGGTGAGGACCTGATTCACAGCTGGCCAGCAAGAAGCACAGGAGAATCACCTGTGGCTTGAAATTGGCATCTGAAGGTGGGGCAGTCAGTCTTAGGTACTGAGTCCTCAGGCTACAGGATCTGATGCCCATGTCCAGGTAGAAAGTATCAGGACTGAATTGAAGCAGAGGACACTCAGCTGAAGTTCCTTGCAAAATCACTTGCCTGCTAGGGGAGTGGCACACATACCTGGTATCAAAAATGGCCTGTGTCTTGAGACTATAGTAGGAGAAACTGAGCCTGAGTTCGTTATTTCTACGTGTTTTCAGCAAGGATTTTAGAACTTTGAGCATGTGCAGAGGCCTGGGTGATGGGGTGTATTACACTAACACAGAATTCCGGGTACATTTGGCAGTACTTGGCCCCCAGGACCTGAGCACTGTTTCCTCCTACATGAGCTATGACCCCTGCCACTGCTAAGCGCATCCAGTGAGAACATCCAGAGGAGTCTTTGTTTCTGTCTTCACAGGCTTGCTTGTCCCTGACCCATGCCCAGGTGATACATTCACAGACGGGCATGTTCCAGTGGAACAAGCCATCTTGCCCATCCCCATGGGGGCAAAGTACAACACTCAGAAACAGCTATGAAAAGCAACAGACTTTGACGGGGACCTGCAGGTGACTTGAGTGTGTGTGTGTGTCTGTGTGTGTCTGTTACTGAGGATGGAACCCAGGGGCCTTCTACCTCCAGGATACATCCTCAGACCTATTTCACTTTTTACTTGGAAATAAGGTCTCACATTCCTAGACCTATTTTATTTTTTATTTGGAAATAAGTTCTCGCTAAGTTGCTGAGAGCCTCACTAAGCTGCTGGTGCTGGCTTCAAAACTGCCATCCTCCTATCTCAGCCTCCCAAGTATACTGAGATTATAAACATGTACCATCATGCCTAACTCTTATATATATATATATATATATATATATATATATGCATATGTCTATATGTATGTATATATATATATATATATATATATATATATATTTTTTTTTTTTTTTTTTTGGTGGTACTGGGGATGGAACCGTTCTACCTCTGGGCTACACCCCAAATGTCCAAATATATATATTATTTGGAAACAGGGTCTCTTAAACCAACCTGTGCAATCCTCCTGTCTCCGCCTCCCAAGCACAGGGATTACAAGCATGTGCCACCACACCCGGCTTATATTGGTTTTTAAAACCTCATACTGTTGCTACTTTTAACCCTGAATAAAATGTTCTGTTTCTCCCTTCTGACTCACTTCAAGAGATATTCATTGTCCTCTTTAACCAGAAAAAAGATCTGTTCAACTTAAATGAAACCAGAGATCTGAATTAACGTGTTGCCACAAATGTTTCTGTAGCTTGAAACTATCTCCTACGCCTTTCATATTCCAAGTGGCATGCCATCCTCTGAGATAAACACCTGCCTTACCAAAAATATTAAGTCAAAGTGTATGATCAGTGTACCCCCACTGTGGCCACTGTCCCCTCCTACTTCTTGGGCTATCTCCACCTGCTAGTTAGACCACTTCCCACACACCCAGCTCGGCTCCCACCCTGGCCTCCTATGACTCCAGACTTGCAGAACATCCTGCTTATTCAACAAAGGCATGCAGTAGCCCCCCCCCCACCCCTGCACACACTCTCTGAACATACTGGAAAGAGCACACATCTGGCTGCCAGCTGCTCTGGGTGGTCTCAGCCCTCTGCATGAGGTTGTCATTTAAGATAGGTGGGCTTAATCCATGCCTTATCCCAGTACTCGGGCTGAGATAGAAGGATTACAGGTTTGAGGCCAGCCTCAGCAACTTAGCAAGAATCTCAACAACCTCTCTGGACCCCGTTTCAAGACAAAGAAAGAAAGAAAGAAAGAAAGAAAGAAAGAAAGAAAGAAAGAAAGAGCAAGCTGGGGGTGTGGCTCAGAGGCAGAATACCCCTGGGTTCAATCCCCAGTTACTACCAAAAATTTTTTTTCTAAAGACAGGTGGAAGTTTGAAGTTTGTGAAATGCATAGGTAAACATTTGTGCCATAACTATTATGAAAGAAAAATGAAGCCAGGCACAGCAGGGCACATCTGTAGCCAGATACTCAGGAAGCTGAGGATCACCAGTTTGAGGCCAACCCGGGCTAAATTGCCTGGATTCCTAAATTGGAAGACCCTATCTCAAAACAGTAGTTTTAAAAGGGCTGGGAGTAGCCAGGCGTGGTGGCGCACACTTGTAATCCCAGCGCTTGTGAGGCTGAGAGAGGAGGATCACACAGGTTCGAAGCCAGCCTCAGCTACTTAGTGAGGCTCTCAGCAACTTAGTGAGACCCTGTTTCCAAATAAAGTATAAAATAGGTCTGAGAGTATAGCCTGGAGGTAGAAAGCCTCTGGGTTCCACACCCAGTACCACCATAAATAAATAAATAAATAAATAAATAAATAAAAATTAAAAACTCATTTATTAAAAAAAAGAAAAGGGCTGGGAGTGTAATTCAGTGGTAGAACATTTGCCTAGCATGCAAGAAGCCCTAAATTCAATCTCCAGTTACACACACACACACACACACACACACACACACACACACTAAGAAATCTCTCTATGCCTTCTTTTTCTTTTTCTTCTCCTTTCCCAATTGTACTGAGGACTGAACACACAGACATTCTACCTGCCTTCTAAGCTACACCCCAACCCTTTTATTTATTTTGATACAGAGTTTCATTAAATTGCTGAGGCTGGCCTCTTCAACCTATGATCCTCCTATTTCAGCTTCCCAAGTATTGGGATTCCAGGTATAGGACACCACACCCAGTTCCTCTTTGCTTTCTTAAAAGTGAAGTCCCCAGGCAAAGAAAGAGTCACTAGGAGCTCTGGTATGACAGCCTAGGAGCTATGACATGCAAGCATCCAAATGGCCCTGAAGATGAGCCTCCTGCCCCAGCCCGTGCCAGCAGCCTTTGCTTGAGCAGGGTCTGAGCAGGGACCCTTTGAGCTCCTCCCCTCCCTCAGCGCCAGGCTCCTAGCCCCGCACCCACACCCACCAGCCCAGCTTTCCTGCCCTCCTCTGGGCTTTTCCCTCCTCATTCACGCAACCTCTTTCTACCTAGGGGTGTCTCATGACCCTCTAAAGTGGCAACTTGTTTTCCCTTGTCATTCTTCCCACCTCCCTAGGCATTTAATAAACAGGAACCCAGGTGTCCAGAGTTGATGTGGGAGCAGCTGGCTGACTTCTGACCCAGGATCAGCCCAGTTACTGTCAGTCCCCAGTCTCCGTGGCCAGCTTGAGGCAGCAGGGAAGATGCTTGCTGAAGACGTCCAGGTCTTAAGGCAGTCCTGTTGACTCTCGAAATCCCAGAAAACTCAGAAAGGAGGCACTGACCGGTAAGTAACCTGCCACCTGTCTCTGGTCCTGGGGATGCAAACCCAAGGCCTTCGGCTGCCCCATCAGGTTACCCCCGCCTGGGAAGAGCCACAGAAAGCGGGTCTTTGCCAGCCCGATTTTGAGACTTAAGTCCCAATTTCGGTAAATCCAATAACTTCATCACGTCTTTCCCCCAGAGGGAGTCTGCAGAGATGATCTGGTCTCTGAGCTCGTTCGGGCTTCCCAAAGCAAGTGCCTTGCCTTCCTCAGGGGTCCACGAAGACCCGGGCTCGGGCGGAGCTCGGGCTGCGACCCGGCGGACTCACCTGAGCTCCGGGCGGCGCGGGCGGCCTGGCGAGGACCCGCGGCCGCCAGGAAGGGCAGCGGCCGGGGCTGGACGGCGCCGCGGGCGGGCCTGCGCCCCCGGGGTCTCCCCTGCGCCCGCGGGGACAGCGCGAGCGCCAGCAGCAGCAGCGCGGGCAGCGGGGCGCCCGGCCCGGCCGGCCGCATGGCTCGGCTGGGAGCCGCAGCCCCCGAGGGCCGGAGGGCGGCGCGGCAGGGGTCCCGGCGGGGCGGCGGCGCCGGGTCCTCCCCAGCCCAGGGCGGCCTCCTGGAGCGCGGCGCGCCGCTCGCGGGTCCGCGGGCTGCTGCTCAGCGCGCCCGCCGCGGGGGGACCGCTGTCTGTGTGCGCGGGAAGGGAGCGCAGGGAGCGCGGCAGGGAGCCGATCCCGGCCCGGGGCTAGAGCCGGGGCCAGGACCCGCCCCGCCCAGGACCCGCCCCGCCCAGGACGCGCCCCGCCCAGGACCCGCCCCGCCCCGCCCCGGACCCGACCAGGCCCCGCCCCCTCCTCCCAGGCCCCGCCCCGCGCCGGGCGCCACAGGTGCGCTGGCGGTGGCTGAGCCGTGCCTGGGACTCTCACCAGTTAGGTAACTAACTATATTTTGCAAGAGTTTTGTCAGTGCTTAAGAATAAAGAAAATGAGATTAGGCTGAGGTGTAGCTTCCAGGTAGAGTGCCCCTGGGTTCAAGCCCAGTACTAAAAACAAAAAACAAAATAGCATAGAAGATTTTAATAGGCACAGTGTTTAAAAATCTATTATTTCATCTTGCCCAATTTTTTAAATAAATATTTATTTTTATTTCTGTTTTGTTGTGCTGGGACTCAGTCTCAGGACCTCTCGCATGAGCACTCCCCCGTGAGCCACAGCCCTTAGCCCCACCCAAAATCATTAATAACATGAATTTTACATTGTATGTGTGTGTGTGTGTGTGTGTGTGTGTGTGTGTGTGTGTGTGTGTAGTACCGGCGGTGGAACCCAGGGGCTTTTCTACCTCTGGGCTATACTCCCAGACCTATTTTATACTTTATTTGGAAATAGAGTCTCACTAAGTTGCTGAGAGCCTCACTAAGTAGCTGAGGCTGGCTTCCAACCTGCACGATCCTCCTGTCTCAGCCTCCCAAGCTCGGGGATTACAAGCGCGGGTGTGCCACCTCTATCCCTGTGTACTTTGTACCTTTTTCGGTAGCCAAGTTAAATTTTTCTGAACAAGATGACTGAAATAATGTTTCAACTCCACTAATATTAATGATTTGGGGTGTTTGGATTTTATTTAATTATGAATATAAAAAACAGAACAGCAACAGAAAACCTGGTAGAAGTGCCCAGACATTAAGCCCTGTGTGGAGTCCATAGCAGCAGGCCTCCTCTTAGAGTAACAAAGGTGTTCATGCCCATAGCTCTTACATCGTGCTGTGTGTGTTTACTCTGACCTTTTCATCTTTTAACTTCAATCTCTTATATAACTTTTAAATGATTTCTTTCACAGATTTTTGGTCTCCATGAAATCTTACACACACACACACACACACACACACACACACACACAAACACACACACACCAAATTGTAAGATTGTCACTTAATATTTTACTCTAAGGAGTGTGGTAACAGAGACCTGTAATTGTTGCGGGTGGAAATGTGCGTGGTGTGTGTGTGGGGAGAAGTAATGCCCCTACCACCACCACCACACAAACAGAAAAACTGTGGATTCTTGTCCTAAGCTAAGAATAAATATTCATCACTTGGACAGCTGCTGAAGATTTAAAGAAGTTTATTAAAAAGATAGAAATATAGGATATAGTTACAGCCCTGTGCTGGAGGGGGGAACGGGGGGGGGGGGAGGGGATTCGAATGAAAATGCCAAAGAACTCCAGTTTACTAAGTGTTTTATCCTGACCAAGTCCACGGCAGGTCCTTTGATCTATAGATAATGCTACCCCTTATCTCCAGCCCAGGCTCTGCTTCTGCTATCTCTGCAGCCAGATTTGGGGCGGGAGGGGGGAGCAGTACTGTCTCCAAACACAGGCCTCTACCTTTTGTTTTATCCCCCAAAATGTGTGAAATTGTTTTCCCAGGATCTGGGATTTCTTCCCATCTCTGGCTCTAGCTTTCTTTCCTTTAAAATGTAAATTACAAGTCCCTCCTTTTTGTTAGCCCTGGCTTTCTTAGTATAAAAGATATATTTTTAAAATTGGATTTCTTTCCCAATACTGATACATTAAATACATTTTAAAACCTCTTCCCAATACTAGTACACTGAGCCAGGAGGATCTTGGTTTGAGGACGGCCTCAGCTACTTAATGAGGTCCCCCACAACTTAGTGAGACCCTGTTTCAAAATAAAGAATAAAAAATAGAGCTATAAGGGTCTCGATAGGTTACCATGGTAACTCTTGATAGGGTCCGAGAAGCACCCCCTTACCCAAATAATGAAGAACACACCAAGGATGTAAAGTACAAGCAGGGTTTATTGTGCTGCAGCTCTTTACTGGCTAGCCAGTGGTCGAAACTCCTTCACTAACTTGACTGTCAGTTGAGGAATTGCCCAGCAGCTACCAGAGTGAGCCTCTGGCCGAGCTAGCGTTAGCCTCAATAGACAGCAAGGAAAGTGGTCGGAATTTCGACCCAGAGCTCACTCCAGGGTCTGAATTTATAGCCCCAGGAGGGAGTGGTTACACACGTCAGAGCCTGCCAAAAGTCTGAGCCCCCCAACCTTAGAATACAACCAATCAGATACAAGGACAAACAAGTACAACCAATAATTTTAAAACATGCATCCACACACTTGAATCACAGCAAATAGTTTCAAAGGTATGCCTGTCTACGTCATCGCCCGCCAAAGACTGCTTATCTCCCTTATGGTATGTGCTCTTTCACTAGGGCTGCCTCTGGCTAGGTTTGTGGAATGCAGATGTTCCTGGTAGATAAAACGGTTACAGGCTTATAACTCAGGAAAAAATACTTTTATATTCTAAAGCACTTAAAAGCAATTCCTAAACTTTAAAAGCAATTTCTAATATTCTTTAAACATCAAGCAAGTCTAAAACGAAAGACTATTACCGGACAAATGCCTGGACATATGAATAAGCAGTTTTACAGAAGCCAGAACTTGAGCAGGCAGTTATTAAAGAAAGACAGGAACTTACAAGTTAACTATATTCTGAATCCTAAATCCAATGTCTTAATTCTCTAAAGCCATTCTTAACAGTACCAGGGCAGCCTGGCCAGAGGTCAGGGGTCAGGCCCGAGGGTGTAACCCATGGTGGACCATAGGGGTCCCTGTCTTGTGCCGTCAGAGGAGTAGTGGAAGGGCGAGGCCAGGCGGTCCTGACCCGCAGCCTGCTCCGCTCAATGGGCTCCTGCAGGCCCGCTGTCCTGGACCCGCCTGGCCCTTCCCTTCTGCCCCTTCTCTTCCTGACCCCCCAGACTTGCCCTGCAGTTGGGGTCTGGACTCTGTTCCTGTGAGCCAGGAATACTCGGTGTCCACGCTGCTGGCCACATAGGCCTCGGCATCCAGATCCCTCCAGAGGGTCCGCTCGGGCCCTGGCCCCAGCTCTGGCACCACAGGGATTGGGGGGATGGAGGAGGACATCTCCAAAGACTGCCCTGCAGCCCCCCTGGGCCCGGCCGGGAGCCGCCCTGTTCCCGCACAGGGCCCTGCAGTGGCATGACTGGCCGAAGCCCCTGCCCTTCCCGCGGGGACCTGCGGGAGACCTGCAGAACATTACAAGGAGGAGAGCGGGCGAGGAAGACACACATGTGGCCTCCTGTAAACAGTCTGATTTCCCAACGTAAACCAGTGGAAGTGCTGTAGAATGTTCTCTGGACTGGAAAATCCCAGTCCGAGGAGGGGCTGCCTTTCCCACCCACCTTGGCTGGGCCAGGCTTAACTCTGCGCTGAGGAATCTGCCTGGAGAGCACGGCCTTGTTCCCCAGGTCGAGGGGGAGGGCTGATCTGGCTCAAAGATATGGGGATTGGGGCCCATGTTGCTTGCAGCTGTGGGGGGCAGCGCGGGGAGGACAGAGACCTTGGCCGGCAAGCTGGAGGGAGCCTTCTGGGCAGCTGGGCTTACAGATCTTCATTCTGTTTCCAATCCTACCTTACTTCTATATCTTAACTCTATATTCTAATATCTTACTTCTATAAGGATCCTACCTTAATTCTATAATATGAGGGGGTTATTTTCCACAGCATTCCTACAATCTCCCCTTGGGTCACTCTTTGCCAATATTCTCTGTTTATGGAGGCAACAAACTAGACTCACAGGGACATTGCTTTGGTTGCTACTCTGGCCTTGAGTGTCCCCCCGAGGTCCACATGTAAAAGCTGGACCCCCACAGGGGTGCAGTGCTGGGCAGGGCTGTGCACCACAGGGTGGGGCCTAGGGTTATATCCTTAGGCCCTTGGGGGTACCCTTGAAAGGGATTGTGGGGCTCCTCCATTCTCCTCTCCCCACCCTGCTTCCTAGCTCTAGATGTGACCACTTGTCCTGACATAGTAGCTTCTGCCAGGGGTCCAAACTATGGGGTCTGCATGATCTTGGCCTTGATCCAGAACCATGAGCTTAGGTAAACCTCTACTGATCTCATAAATGGCCTGTCTCAGGCATATCGTTGTAGTAACATGAAGCTGACCAAAGCAACCACATACACACATCAAAAACAGCAAAAAACAGCTGCTTCAAATGCACTGGAGGATTTTTAAAAATTACTAAATTATGTCAGAATAACAGAAAGCTCAAATAAGGATATGTGCATACAAAAGGTTTCACTACCAATCTTGCTAACATGGACAGAGAAAGAGGGAGAGGTGGACATGGAGGGAAATAAATCCAGAGATATATGAGTGTATGTTTATATCACTTTGAATCTCATTATGATGTATAATTACATTGCACCAATTAAAGTGTAAAACAAGGATTACAAAGAGTGTAATGTATAAATGTCTGTGCATGTCCTTTTTTACATCTTCATATACAGAAACCTATACAACGCTCTTACGATTCTGAATTGGCCAAAAGGTATTCTTCGGAGGAAAAAGATAATATTTAGGATTCTACAGCAAATACAGCATAGTGCATTCTACCCATATTTTTGAGCGGAGGCGCCGTATGCATAGACTAGAAAACCACAAATAATTTCATCCTTAAGTAAATGTTTGAATCACCATGAACTTTTTTTTTTTTGTGGTATTGAGGTGGAACACAGGGGCTTTTCTACCTGCGGGCTATATTCCCAGACCTTTTTTATACTTAAATTGGAAACAGGGTCTCACTAAGTTGCTAAGAGCCTCACTCAGTAGCTGAGGCTGGCTTTGAACCTGTGCGATCCTCCTGTCTCAGCATCCCAAGTGCTGGGATTACAAGCACGCACCATCATGCCCAGCCAACATGAACTTTTAAGTCTTTGCTACACTGAGTACATATAAATCATTAAAATGACGGGAAGTAACTAAAAAAATTAAAAGGTTGAAATTAATTTTTTTAATTTTTTGTGGTACTGGGGATGGGACCCAGGGACATTCTACCTCTGAGCTATACCCCCAGCCCTATTTTTATTCTTTATTTTGAAACGGGGTCTTGCTGAGTTGTGAAGGGCCTCACTAAGTAGCTAAGGTTGGGTGCAAACCTCGATCCTCCTGTCTCAGCCTCCCAAATGCTGGGATTACAAGCGTGTGCCACCATGCCCAGCTCAAAAGTTTGGAATTTAAGATATTTGATAAAATTTTGTATGTAACATTCTATTCAGGACAAAATTAAATTATAAAGCACCACTCTCATCTTGAGGGGAAAACAAGATAGTAAATGTTAAAATGCCAAAAGACAAAACAATAATAATAACTTGAGAGATGTTGGATGTAGTGATGCATGCCTGCATCACTGAGGCTGAGACTGGAGGGTCATAGTCTTGAGGCCACCTTAGCAATTTAGTGAGGCTCTCAAGAATTAATCAAGACTCTGTTTCAAAATAAAAAATAAAATAGGAATGGGGGTATAGCTCAGAGATGTAATGCCTCTGGTTCAAACACCGAAACCACACCACAGCACTTAAGGAAATCCAGGAGCATATTTCAATAATCTGTGTGTTCAGGTGACAAAGATATTGGATAAGTATGGCATTAAAATAATGTTTATATTTTAATATAATTATATTGATATATACCATTGCTGATGCTCTTGAATTTTTGTTTTGTTTTTGTTTGTTTGTTTTGCAGTACTGAGGATAGAACCCAGAGGCATTCTACCTCCGAGCTACACCACCAGCCCTATTTTTTATTCTTTATTTTGAAACCGTCTCACTGAATTGCAAAGGGCCTAAGTAGCAGAGGCTGTCCGAGAGAACCTCCATCTTCCTGTCACAGTCTCCCAAATTCTGGGATTACAAGCGTGCGCCACCACACTCAGCTTGCTCTTGAATATTTTAACAATTGTTGGATTCAAATAGTAAAAAAAAAAAAAAAAGTGGTTGTAAACTGGGCATGGTGGCATATACTGGTAATCTCAGCATTTAGGAGGCTGAGACAGGAGGATCGCGGTGGTAAAGCACCCCTGCATTTGTACCCAATACCCAGAAAAAAAATTCCTCTTTGGGATCTCATGTTACATTTGTGTATGTGGTGGTGAGGCACTGAAAATTAAACCCAGGGCCAATCTACAATTAAATGACACCTCCACCTCACCCACACCAGCCCCCTCATTTTTAAACAGGGGTCTCACTAAGTGAAATAGCCTCAAATGTGAGATTTTCCTGCCTCAGCCTCCCAAGTACTAAAATTACAGGTGTGGACCACCATGATCGGCTTCACATTGCATTTAAACAGATGGACAACTATTACTCTACAAATGCTATCTCCCAAACCATACTTTAAACCTCTCTAGCCTGAATACAGAGCATGTATTTATGTATGTATGTATGTATGTATGTATGTATGCATGTATTTATATTTTTTATTTTTTGCAGGTCTGGGGATGGAACCCAGGGGCATTCGATCTCCGAGCTACACTCCCTGCCCTGTTTTTTATTCTTTATTTTGAAACAGGGTCTCACTAAGTTATGGAGTGCCTCACTAAGTAGCTGAGGCTGTCTGCGAACCACGATCCTCTGGTCCCATCCTCTCAAATGCTGAGATTAAGCCGGGCGTGGTGGCACACACTTTCGCGAGGCTGAGACCGGAGAATCGTGGTTCGCAGACAGCCTCAGCTACTTAGTGAGGCCCTCTGCAACTCAGTGAGACCTGGTTTCAAAATAAAGAATTAAAAAATAGGGCAGGAGGTGTAGCTCAGAGGTCGAATGTCCCTGGGTTCCACCACCAGACCCTCAAAAAAAAAAAAAAAAATGCTGAGACTACAAGAGTGCGCCACCATGCCCGGCTCAGAGCGCTTATTTATGATCCTTCCTTAATACACTGAACAAATCTCAAGCTGGATAAGAGAAAACCAATAGCATTCTCCCAGGATAATTATCTCCTATATCTATGGCTTTCCTTCTGTTGGCATCAGTTACCCATGGCTGACTGCAGCCTGAAAGAATGCAGTGGAAAAGTCCAGAAATAAGCAATTTTTGAGAACAAATAAATTTATTTGTTTGTTTGTATGTTTGTTTTGCAGAACTGAGTATTGAACCTAGGGGCATTCTATCTAGCTTGGAGAACGAAAGCCCCTGGGTTCCATCCCCAGACCCCCCCTCCCCACACACACAAAAAAAATAATGTACAACTACAATGCACCAATAAAAATTTTTTTAAAAAGACATCATTCACTGAAGCTGCTTAGATTCACAGTGAACAAATCTTCCAACCATGAAACTGCAAAGAAGGAGGAAGGCGGTCATGTTATTTCTGCTGCTCTACTTCAGGCTGTGAAAGTCATAGCCACTGTGTGCTAAGTGCATAGATAGGACCGAGATGCTTTTGGATTTTTTTTTTTTTTTTTGGTGGTACTGGGGTTCCTGGAAGCCCTTCTACATCCGGGCTACACTCCCAGACCTATTTTATATTTTTTAATTTGGAAACAGGGTCTCTTAAGCCAGAGAGGCTGGCTCCGAACCTGCGTGATCCTCCTGTCTCCACCTCCCAAGAGCAGGGATTACAAGCGTGTGCCACCACGCCTGGCGCCTGAGATGCTTTAAACACATGGGCAGGAGGCAGGAATAGAAGCTTCTCCAAAGCCAAGCATGGAGTCCCCTGCTAGAGCCTCACACATGAATAGCGCCATCTCAATTCATCACTACAAAATGGAGAGGGAGGGAGAGGAGAGGGAGAGAGAAAGAGCATTCATGTAACTAACTTTTTATTGCAATATATTGTTATAATTATCCTATTATACTATTAGCTATTGTTATCCTTGCTGTACCTAATGTATAAGTAAAACTTTATCAAGGGTGTGTATGTATTAAAAAAAAAAACCATAGCCGAGCGTGGTGGCATAAGCTTGTAATCCAGTACTTGGGAGGACATTGACACAGAAGGATGGCAGGTGCATGGCCAGCCTCAACAAGTAAGTGAGGCCCGCTGTAACCTAGTGAAACCCTGTTTCAAAATAAAGAATAAAAATTTGGGCTGATGGTATAGCTTGGAAGTAGAATGTTCTTGGGTTCAATCTCTAGTGCCACAAAAAAGAAGGAAGAGAAAGAGAAGAGAGAGAGAGAGAGAGAGAGAGAGAGAGAAAGAGAGAGAGAGAGAGAGGATAATATATATGGGGTTCAGTACTATTGTGATTTAGGGCACCCACTGAGAGCCTTGGAATCCTTCCCCACAGACAAGGAGCTTGTCTTTACTGGAAAGTGTTTCCTGTACAGGGCAGTGTTCACTGAGGAAACTTATCCACCAATAGGTGGCGACGATGATTTAATTTCTGCAGAGTTTATTGTATCAGAAAAGCAGTATATTGCTAAAAACACCTTATTTCATTTTGCATTTTTAAGATGCATTTTTCACCAACTTCCAATGCCCTTTCCACGCCTTTCCGTCTGCCACTGCCCCATGTAACTGTCACCTGAATGATGTAGGATCTCCCTTAGTGAGGCTTCCCAGCCTAGGCCTTCTCCTAAACCACCCTGATCTTTCCACCAAATCACACTTTTAAAAGCTTATCTGGGCCGGGCATGGTGGCACACGCTTGTAATTCCCACGCTTGGGAGGCTGAGACAGGAGGATCGCGTAGGTTTGAAGCCAGCCTCAGCTACTTAGTGAGGCTCTCAGCACCTTAGTGAGACCCTGTTTCCAAATAAAATAGAAAATGGGTCTGGGAGCATAGCCCGGAGGTAGAAAGCCAGGGTTCCACCCAAGTACCACCAAAAAATAAAATAAAATAAAAATTAAATTTAAAAAAAAAGCGTATCTGGTTATGACAATGCCCTGCTCAAACCTCAGAGGTGTTTCTATGCCTGACAGTGCTAGGTCCAAATGGGCAAAGCAGTTTTCAAAAGTTTTATTATTTGGAACCTTTATAATTTTTAATCCTCATTATCTGGCTGCACTGATTTTCTCAAACTGTTTTCCCAAGCAAAGGTATCCCACTGTTCTGAGCCCAATCTGCCCTATTACTATAAATTATTCACATGTATACAAAGACATGCATATGTACGTTCAGTGGGCCCTCCATATACATTTATGGATCCAACTAACTACAGGTTGAAAAAATATATATATTTAAACGGAATCTATGAGCCAGATATGATGGTGTACACCTGTAATCCTAGTACTTGGGAGGCTGACACAGGAGGATTGCAGGTTCAAGGACAGCCTCGGCAAGTAGTGGGATCCTCATCAACCTAGCAATACCCTGTTTCCAAATAAGAAATAAAATCAGGCTAGGGATATAGCTGGAAGATAGAATGCTGGGTTTAATCCCCAGTACCACACACACACACACACACACGCATCTATAACTGAACATTACAGATGTTTTGTCATCGCTCTGCAAATGATACAACATAACAGTTATTTACATAGACTCCACACAGCATTGTCTCTGATAAGTCAACCTGGATGCTTTGAAGTATACGAGAGGATTTGTGTAGGTTTTATGCAAATATGACACCATTTTATATGAGACTTGAGCATCCTTGAATTTTGGTACTGAAGGGGATCTAGAAACCCATCCCCTGATGTAGCTGTTTACATGTATATCCACGTATATCATATACACATTTATGATACTCTGGATACATATCCTACATACACATACATACTCATATACATATTTGCATCCATCCTATATGCATATAGGGCGCACCTTTATGTTCCTAACCCTTCCCTGCAGTTGGAATTGATCTCTCCATTCTTTATTTCCAAAGCACTTTGTTCCTTCAAGGCCATCTATCCCACTAGGGTTGCTTTCAAAATCAGATGATAGGCATGTGTTGTCTTTCAAAACACGGTGAACTTCTGGAATAAGGGGATACCTATATGTAGGGGAGAAGACACATGCAAATGATTCAGTAAAAAGTTTAACAAATTGTTGTCTTGATTACAAAATACTTGTCAATACCATCACAAAGAGTCAACAGCAACTCTATGGAGAAAGGACAGTCTTTTAAAAAATCTAAACCAGGCATGGTGGTGCATGCTTGTAATCCCAGCATTTGGGAGGCTGAGACAGGAAGGTCCAGGTTCACAGCCAGCCTCAGCTACATACTGAGGCCCTGTGCTACTCAGTGAGACTCTGTTTCAAAATAAAGAATGAAAATTAGGACTGGGGTGTCGCTTAGAGGTAGAATGCCCTGGGTTCCATCCCCAGTACCACACAAAAAATAAATAAATAAATAAATAATCTAGTGCTCTCTGGGTATGGTGGTGTGCACTTGCATTCCCAGTACTTGGGAGGCTGAGACAGTATGATGGCAGTTTCAAGACCAGCCTCAGCAACTTAATGAGACCCTTGGCAGCATAATAAGACCCTGTTGCAAAATAAGCAAAATAAGCCCGGTGTGGTGACACACTATTGTAATCCCAGCATTTGGGAGGCTGACACAGGAGGATCGCAGTTCCTTACAGCCTCAGCTACTTAGTGAGGCCCTTTGCAACTCAGTGAGACCCTGTTTCAAAAAATAAAGAATAAAAAATAGGGCTGGGGGGTATAGCTCGGAGGTAGAATGCCTCTGGGTTCTACCCCCAGTACCATAAAAAAAAGCAAAATAAAAAGGGATGGGGTGTAGTCTAGAGGTAGAACACTTCGGGGTTCAATGCCCTTTATAAAAATTTTAACAAACAGTGCTGAAGAAAACTAGATGCCCACAAATAACAAAATAACATGGACACAGAGTGTACGCCCTTAACAAATGATTACTTAATGGACAACAGAACAATAGATATAAATATCAAAGTTAAAACTAGCCGGGCGTGGTGGCACACGCTTGTAATCCCAGCGCTTGGGAGGCTGAAACAGGAGGATCTCACAGGTTTGAAGTCAGCTTCAGCTACTTAGTGAGGCTCTTAGCAACTTAGTGAGACCCTATTTCCAAATAAAATATAAAATTGATCTGGGAGTATAGCCCGGAGGTAGAAAGCCTCTGGGTTCCACCCCCAGCACCAACAATAAATAAATAAATAAATAAATAAATAAATAAATAAATAAATAAATAAAAGTTAAAACTAGAATTTTTAGAAGAGAACATGGGACCTTGGGTTCAGTGATGAGATTTTAAATCTATCACCAAGGTGTAATCCATGAAAAATATCGATAAATTTTATCAAGATTAAAAGACTGCTTTATGAAAGATACTGTTATGAGAATGAAAAGAAAGAAAAAATATTTTCACCCTAGGAGATAAGGAACTTGTATCTGAAATAGAAAAAGAACTCTTTTTTTTTTTTTTTTTTTTGGTGGTACTGGGGTTCCTGGAAGCCCTTCTACCTCCAGGCTACACTCCCAGACCTATTTTATACTTTTTCATTTGGAAACAGGGTCTCTTAAGCCAGAGCGGCTGACTTCGAACCTGCGCGATCCTCCTGTCTCCACCTCCCAAGCGTGGGGATTACAAGTGTGCGCCACCACACCCGGCTGAAAAATAACTCTTAAAACTTAATAAGAAAACAGTCTGATCTTCTCACTCTCTTGGGCAGAGGCAGCAGCTGGGTCCAGGTTGGGGTAGCTGCTCTCATCTCTCGCTCCACACAGGAGCATCCCGGGACCCCCAGCCACGTCCCCCACTGGGGAAGCTTATGATGCCATACTGAAACACCTCCTTGGGCTCTCCAGTTCAAGCCGATGTGTACTTCCCACAACTGAGAGTTTCATTTTGTGGACACATTAAAGGTCCATTAAAGGTGGCATGAGACCAGGCAGGAAGGTGTTCGTGAGCCAGGCGTGGTGGCCCACGCTTGTAATCCCAGTATTTGGGAGGCTGATACCAAAGGATCACAGTTCGCAGACAGCCTCAGCTACTTAGTGAGACCCTCCGCAACTTAGTGAGACCCTGTTTCAAAATAAAGAATAAAAATAGGGCAGAGGGTGTATCTTGGAGTTCCATCCCAGACCCGAAAAAAAAAAAAAAAAGGTGTTAGTGATGGGCATTGTAGACCTCAATCCAGAAAGCTTTGCCATCACCTTGACCTGCAGTGACTCGGATGATGCTCCTGCTGGCTTGGCAGTTGAACTCAAGGCTGTCAAGGCTGTGTTTGCAGACTGACAGCTCCTCAGAAATTCTTGTATATCTGGGGAAAGGCGCCCAAACAGTCAATGATCACTTACTTTCATTCATCCCAGGCCAGCAATTCTGGGTGGAAATTCTATGTGAACACCCATGTTGCAGAGTGTTCGTCGATGGACACCAACTCTGGTTTCTACCATCGCCTTAGAACATTATCTGCTATTGATCCATAAAAGTAAATGGGGACCTGTAGATCACCAAGCTTGGCTGATGTTCAAACAGAATCAGGTGCCACAACCACAAGACTCTTGGTCTGGAAGAAGTGGCCCAGCAAGACCTTGAGACATAAAAGGAAAACAAAACAAAAGCCAAGCCTCACTGTTTCTTCCTTCTGTGTGGTTTAAGCCCCAAACGACAACTCTAGCTACAGGCTGCCCGTAGGAAGCAAGCTGTTGGACAAAGAAACCTAGCCAGTATTCCCCAAACAAAGTAATACATTAATGCTGGATTTTATTCAGACTACACTAAATGGATTTGTGATGCTTTGTGATTTGGTAGCAAATTATTCATCATATCAGAGGAAGGTGATGTTTAGAAACAAAAGTGCTAAGACGTTAAAAACAACAACGGTACACTGAAATCAATGTGTTTCTGTACTGAAATGGAATTGTGTAGCACAACCAAGATTTCAGTCAGAGCCGGGAGTGGTGGCGCACGCTTGTAATCCCAGCATTCGCGAGCGAGGCTGAGACCGGAGGATCATGGTTCGAGGACAGCCTCAGCTACTTAGTGAGGCCCTCTGCAAATCTGTGAGACCCGGTTTCAAAATAAAGAATTAAAAAATAGGGCAGGAGGTATAGCTTGAAGGTTGAATGCCCCTGGGTTCCATCCTCAGACCCACAAAAAAAAAAAAAAAGAGAGATTTCAGTCAGGGTATTTATATAGAATGTAGATTGTTCACGGTTTACTTTTTAGATTTTCTCTTTCTTTCTCTCTTTCTTTCTTTCTTTCTTTCTTTCTTTTTCTTCCTTTCTTTTTTTCTTTTTTGCGGGTCTGGGGATGGAACCCAGGGGCATTTGACCTCCAGGTACACCCCCTGCTCTATTTTTTATTCTTTGTTTTGAAACAGAGTCTCACTAAGTTGTGGAGGGCCTCACTAGGTAGCTGAGGCTGTCCATGAACCGCGATCCTCTGGTTTCAGCCTCCCGAAAGCTGGGATTACAAGTGTGCACCACCATGCCCGGCTCTTTCTTTTCTTTGCACAGCATGTCATTCAGTTTTTGAAGCTTTCAGGAAGTTATTTATTGATACTCAATGTAATTATTAAAGAATAAGCAATGTCTCAAGAACACCAAGTTATGGACTTTTGAATGCACAAATATCTTAGGTCTGAGAGAAGAAATTACGTATTACAATCATAATACAGGTAAATTTATACATTATAGAATTGGATAAATAAAACTGTTTTTCAGGTTATTATCAATCATGTAAAATTCTATTTACGTTGCTTCCTTTTTCCTCTGAATTAGCACAGTATTGGCTTCATTAAGAAATAATTAACTATGTCTCCCTGGATTTACATAATAGCTCATTAAGTTGTTATTAAATTAATTGAAAACACATAAGAGTTGATTACATAGGCAGTTTTTCTTTTAGTTAGTATTATATAAACTTTTAAAAGTATATGAAAGTGATTTTGGAGTGCAGTGTAAAGCAAAAGCAAATGGTCTGGAATAACTTACTTGGAAATAATTTATTTCAACTTAGCTCATTATATAATTTTTTATGTGTGAACCTCATCACTATCCCTAAGCAATGCCTTTGGAGCTTCTGAAGGAAAGACGTCTTCTGCAGTGTTGGCTCTGTGGCTCAGAAGAGCTCATGGCTTAGAGGAGACAGTGGGATAGGATGAGATCCACCTTGGAAAATAATGCAGCTAGTTAACTGAAAGCAAAGTTCCAGGACTCTGGGCCTTTGCATTCAAACAAAAGTATGATTGCTTCCAATGAACACTTGCAAAACTGCCCAAACAGAGCGTCTCCAGCAGGAGGCTTCCTACTGTCCATGTCACCACAAGCCCAGGGATGGTTGCTTCCTGGGTGCTGGGCTTCACAAGCTGCATTGGCCCGGTAGAGAAGGACCCTCGGCATTGCTTGGTCCAGGTAGTGGGGGATGAGGGGTGCTGGATGGGGGTGCATTTATATGTAATTTAGGTTTTGTTTTTACAGCATACATGTCTTGTTATGACATGCCCTTGTCCTGCTTTGCTTTTGAGTTGTTTTACACAACACACAGAGCCACTAAAGTGGCCACATCATTTTCACGTTTTGAGAATGTAGACACTGTTTCAGTACCAAAGTCTAATATACACACAGCAAACTAAAATTGTAAAGGTTTAATATGAAATATCTTTGGATTCTTCTCAACTCTGAAACTGTTCATCACAGTTCCGTGGTTTTATTTTGATTTAAGAAGATACTTTATCCAACAAGATGAGCTGCACCTTAATAAGTGTTATTCACCATCTGACTTAGTCATACTCCATCAGGAGGACTGTTATTGGCTCCAGGTATTTTCAAGCCTGTGACTAACTTCTCATGGCATACAAAGCCACTTTTGAGGAGTGTTCATAGAGAGAACTAGATTTAACATTTGGCAGAAGACTTCATGGGAGAGCTATTTTGAGTGGCCAACCATTCTCAGTCATTGCATAATTCAGTAGAAACTTGAGATGCAGGGAGTATAACTGATTGGAAGTGACTATTCTCTCTACTATCAGCTAACTCATTAGCAGCCATAGGCAGCTTAGTATGAAAATATGGTGTTAACCCTTCCTTTCCCTATGAATCAGTGGGAATCTCTTTGATAGGCCTACAGGGTTAAATATAAAGGATGTGATTATTTGATTTAGGTTTAGGTAAATGAGTAGTTAATCCACTGTCCTGATGGTTAGCTGTAAACTGGAACACATTTACATCCTCTTCTTGGCCTGTGAGGTCTAAGGTTGGAAATTCAGAATGGAAAGTGCAATTTAAAGCTTCACAGGACAATATTTGCATATTTAAGGAACTATTTCTGACCAGAGCCCTGATTTTGCAATAACCAAAACCAAGGAAAAACAACCAGGCTCTGGGGAAATACAAGGCAGTCTTTCTCCTTCATCTATTTACTTACTTGTACTCAATTCCTTCTTGATATTTCAGAAACTCTGCCCGATGATGTCCGTGTCCAATGCCTTCTGAGCTTCTATGACTAGTCTCTACTCCAAGCTTTGGGACACATAAGTAATACTAATCCTTGTTCTTGAAAATATTCTAGTTTATTATTCAATCTTAGGTTAATTGGATTAGCATAACTTATTTTCCTCAAGACCCCTGTGTCAGATTGAGCTGATCATGGGACCTCTGGTATTGAGCAGAGGCCCTCGGGAAGCTTGGTAAACATGTGGAATTCTCAGGGACTAGCTCAGTGGGGCAGGAAGAAGAGCTGAGCATCTGCTCTGTGGATCCTCCATGGTTAAGATGCGTGTGGTCAACTCTCTGCTGGACGTGGGAGCTCTTCACAAGGCCTTGGGAAACAAAAAGTCAATTTCTGCCAGTTTGCTATATTTGACATATTTTTAGTGACAAGATATATCTTTCATTTACCTGGAAAAGTGGCTCTTCTGAAGTATTTAAGCTAGTCATTCATTTAGAATGTCACCCTTCTCTGAGCTAGACCCCCAACAATACATTTTTCTTTTGAAACAAAG
Source organism: Muscardinus avellanarius (assembly GCF_963383645.1). NCBI lineage: Eukaryota > Metazoa > Chordata > Mammalia > Rodentia > Gliridae > Muscardinus > Muscardinus avellanarius. The sequence continues at coordinate 84,711,709 of NC_137789.1, read as the reverse complement.
TCTTGCTAAATTCCTGAGGCTGGCCTTGAATCTGTGATCCTCCTGTTCCAGCCTCCACAATACTGTCAATCTAAAAGGGGAGACAATTTACTTTGGCTCACAGTCTTGGAGGTTTCTGTACACAGTTGCTTGGCTCTGTTGCTTGGGCCTGTAACAGTGCAATGTATCATAGCAGGAGTGTGTGATGGAGAGGACTCTTCACCTCACGGCATCCAGGAGGTGCAGGGATGGGGACTCCAAGTCCCCTCTTAAGACAGGCCCCTCTGACCCAAGCTCCTCCCAGAGGCCTCACCTTCTGAAGCCTTTACAACCTCCTGATAGCTGATAGAACTAAGCTAAAGATCAAGCTTTAATACAGGAGCCGAGACTTTTGGGAAGATGGCGACTAAGAAAAGCAGCACTTACGAGTCCTCCTAAAACTCGATCTCTATTGACACAAAACCAGCGCTTTTCATAGCCAGAAAACACTAGCAATGGAGAAATAAAATATGTGAACACAAGGGACAGAGAAAAAGACTAGAAGAACAACCGAGACCAGAAAAGAAATTAGGCCTGCAATGCAGTGGCGGAGCCACGCCAGCAGCATCTTCCCTCACAGCACCAGGCTCCAGAGAGGAAGGGTAAACAAGGAGCTGAAGTGAGCAGCTGCAGATCATTTAGGTGTAATTCAGCAGTTCTTTCAGCTCAAAGAACATCTAAAACTTCCAGTGGCCAAGCTCATCACGCCTTCCAGGTACTCAGAACGGAGCTCAAAACCAGGAAAGGAATAAGCCAGCCTCACGGCCGAGGGTGTGGCAATGGTGTCATATTGCCAGCAGCAACAGTGAGTTCACCATGCCCTGCCACAGATCCTGATCAGTGCGCACAATAACCATGAGTGAAATTGTGGCCCCTATAGGAGAAATCCCTGTACTGTATTCCCAGGGACTTGTGCAGCTTTGATAATCTCCTTGGGTCTGAGATTTTGAAGTCTAACCCAGTGAAGGAGCAGCAGTGGCAGAGATACCACACCTTAGTCGCAGCTCTCCATGGGAAAACACCCAGCCCATCACCCCCATGGTCTCATGCAGCCTTGATTAAATCCCTGGATCTGAGACTTTGAGATACAATCCAGTAAAGGAGTAGTGGCGGCTGAGATTACCACAAAATCGAGATCCTGAGCACCCTAAGTGAAGTTGTAGTGACCCAGGGAAGGCACAAAATTCTGAAATCATGGGAAAGAGGAACAACAATAGAGCAATGAATGCCCACAAATCCGTATTATCAAAACCTGATAACACAGAAATTTAGAGATCTCCAGAAGATCAAATTAGGAATATAATTGTAGAATAATACAGGACTTTCAAAAAGAATTTAGAGAGAGTCTAAAAGAAATAAAGGAAGCAATCATTGAGGTAAAGGCCTAAATTCAAAGTATAAACAATCGATTAGACCACATGGAGAATAGAATCTCGCTCCTAGAAGAGGATCACTCCAAAAACAAACGCATAATTTATAACAGAAAAAAATCAGACAGCAGAAATCTGACATTGAAAAAATATAGGCCCATTTTAAGAGAGCTATCCTAAGAATAACTGGAATAGAGGAGAGAAAAGAAGGTGAAACCAAAGGGATCAATAATCTCTTCAAATAGCAGAAAATTTTCCAAACATAGAGCAAGAGGTCGATACACAGATCCAGGAAACTTACAGAACTCCCTTTAGAAAGCAGAGAAGAGGTTCCCCATGCCACATAATTGTCAAAATGACCAATGTGGAAGCCAAGCAGAGAATCTTAAAGGCAACAAAAACAAAGGGCCAAGTGACATTCAGAGGCAAACCAATTAGAATCACTCCAGACTTCCCAAACCAAGTCATGAGAGCCAGAAGGGCTTGGAGTAACATATTCCAAACTCTGAAAGAAAACAACTTCCAGCCAAAAATTTCCTATCCAGCAAAAGTATCTATCAAATTAAATGGGGAAATAAGAAGCTTCTATGACAAACAGAAACTGAAGAAATTTATGTCTTCAAAACCAGTGCTAGAGAAAATACTCAAGGAGATTAACTATAAAGAAGAAACAAGTAATACACACCAGAACCAGAGAAACAAGATTTTCCATCCAGCAGATAACTAAAATTAGTTATCTTTGGAAATTCATTATTTATTTTAGTGTTTTACCTATTTCTAAATTGTATTGTTTGCTTTTAGTTTTGCTAACTTTTAGGATTTCTATTTGGAATATTAATATACCTTCAGATATAGCATTTGGAAATATTTTATCCCATTCTATCAGTAAATTTTAACTCTGTTTAAATTGTCTTTGGATATACAATATTTTTTTTTATTTTTTAGGGCGTTTGTATACCCTTCTGTTACCTGTGCCATTGAAATCATATCCAAGAAATCACTGCCAATTTCAATGTTGTGAAGTTTTATGACACAGGTTTTCTTCTAAAAGTTTATACTCTCAAGATTTACATTTAGGTCTTTTATTTATTATTATTATTATTATTATTATTATTATTATTATTATTATTATTATTTTAGTGGTACTGGGGTTCCTGGAAGCCCTTCTACCTCCAGGCTACATTCCCAGACCTATTTTATATTTTTGAAACAGGGTCTCTTATGCCAGCGTGGCTGTCTTCGAACCTGCGCGATCCTCCTGTCTCCGCCTCCCAAGCGCGAGGATTACAAGCGTGCGCCACCACGCCTGGCGTCTTTTATTTATTTTGAGTTAATATTTGTATATGGTGTTAGGTAAGGGTCCAATTTTATTCTTTTTCATGTAATTATTATTTTTCAACAATATTTAGTGAAAAGATTATTATTTCCTTCACCAAATGTTCTTGGTAACCTTGTCAAAAATAACTTGACCATATATGGAATAATTTATTTCTAGCCTTTTTATTTTACTTCACTGGTTTATATATCTGCCTTTATAGCAGTACTACACTGTTTCAATTTTTGTAGCTTTATAAGGTTTGAAATCAGAAAATGTACATCTTCTAGCTTTTTTCTTTTTCAAGATTGTTTTGGGTATTTAGAGTTCATATTTCATGTTAGGATAGATTTTTTTTCTGAAAAATAAATAAATGTATGATAGTTTCACCTTAAAAAAAGAAAAAAAAATCCTGTGGTAAGAAAGAAAGCAAAAAGAAATATTGAAATGTTATCTCTAAGTGATCAAAAGCTTGATATCAGACAAAGAATCTGTTATGTAAGATTATCATTGTTAATTTTGGATAAATTGCTATAATATTAGATGTCAACCACTAAGCCAAGCATGGGAAGGAGGGATGGGGAGGGAATAGGGTGGGTATTGGGTAGGGGCTAACTGGGTGATGTGTGCATGTATGTCTACAAAAGTTTTTTATCCAATTATGATGTATGAATACAGTGCACCAATAAAAAATTAAAAAAAAATAATACAGGAGCTGGGCGTGTTGGTGCACGCTTGTAATCCCCACACTTGGAGGCGGAGACAGGAGGATTGCGCAGGTTCGAAGCCAGCCGTGCTGGCTTAAGAGACCCTGTTTTCAAAAATAAAAAAGTCTGGGAGTGTAGCCCAGAGGTAGAAGGGCTTCCAGGAACCCCAGTACCACCAAAAAGAAAAATAAATAAATAAATAAATAAATAAATAAATAAATAAATAAATAAAATACAGGAGCCTTTGGGGGATACCCCAGATCTAAACTATATCAGGTCTATTTGTGTAACTTTGACTTCATTCTGAAAAGAGAGAGTGTTTAAAGCTTGGGAAATAAGAAACCAGATTTAGAAGCAACTTCTTTACTTCTAGCATAAGAATTTTGGCAAGTCACTAAAAAATTTTGTCTTAGCCGGGTGTGGCTTGTAATCCTGGCGCTTGGGAGGCTGAGACAGGAGGACCGCGCAGGTTCGATACCAGCCTCAGCTGGCTTAAGAGACCCTGTTTCCAAGTAAAATAATATAAAATAGGTCTGGGAGTATAGCCCGGAGGTAGAAGACCCCTGGGTTCCATCCCCAGTACTACAAAAATGAAACAAAACACAAAACTAACTTTATTTTGGCTTCTTTTTTAGTCATACAAGGGGTCCTAAGGTTGCATGTGGACCCCAGGGAGCAGGAGCAGGCAGGAATGGGCCATGAGCTCACAGCTCCCACAGTGCTTGTTGCTTCATAGCAACAACTCATGGAAATATTCTTTATTATTTTGAGGCAAGTGGACTTCGGTGGTTACTATTCTTAGAAATAAAAAAAAAATTAGCCATTACTGCTTTGGGTTCTCTGAAGAGGACACTAAATTCTACTTAGCTTTTAAAAAGGTCTCAATATGGTGGTTTAGTCTTTCTTTTTGGTACTGGGGATTGTACCCAGGGGCATTTTACCTCCAAGCTACAACCCTGCACCTTTTCGTTTTTATTTTAATTTTCAAACAGGGAGGGACTTGATAAGTTGCTGGGAGCCCTGCTAAGTTGTTGACACTGGTCTCAAACCTGCGACCCTCCTGTCTCAGCCTCTCACATACTGGGATTACAGGTGTGTGTCACCACGCCCAACTCAATATGACTTGAATTGTGGCAAAAATGACTTTTCCCACACCAACAGATTATCACTTTTCTTGCTGTTTCTTGTTTTTAGTTCATTTATTCATCAACAAGAAGAATGTTCAGACTTCCGGGAAGATGGCTACGGAGAAAAGCGAGGTTTACAAGCCCCACTAACAACCAATCTCTATTACCACAAAATCAGTGCTTTTCATAGCCAGAAAACACCATCAGCAGAGAAACAAAAAATGTAATTTCAAGGGACAGAGAAAAAAAGGGCTGGAAAAACGAGACACCAGAAACCAGACTGCAGTGCTGCAGCCGGAGCCATGGCGCAAAGCGGCAGGCGCCATTTTCCCTTGCAGCACCAGGCTCCAGAGAGGAAGGGAACTCATAACGGAGCTCAGAGCCACAGAGGATATACGCCGGCCTCATGCCCGAGGACGCAGCAGCAGTGCCTTATTGCTGGCAGCAGTGGCGAGCTCACCGGACCGCACCAGACCGCACTCAACAGCCCACCAGGCTCCAGAGAGGATCGGCAGACAGTGAGCCGAGGTGCACCGCTGCGGATCAGCCAGGAGGAATTCAGCAGATTTCTCAGCGCAGGGAGCGTCTAAAGCTCCCAGAGGCTGGGCTCAGCACACCCTGCAGGGACTCAGAGCAGAACTCAAAACCAGAGAAGAAATACGCCAGCCTCATGGCTGAGGGCGTGGCAGCAGCACCATATTGCTACCGGCGGCAGCAGGAGTGAATTCACCAAGTCCACGACAGCTCCATCTACGCACTCAACAACAGTGAGTCAAATTGTGGCCCCTGGAGGAGAAATCCCAATACTGTACTCCCAGGGACTTGACCCAGTGGAGGAGTGGCGGTGGCAGAGATATCATACCATAGGAGAACGCCCAACCTGGCACCCCCCATGGTCTAAATCAGCCTCGATTGACTCCCAGGGTCTGAGACTCTATGATACAACACAGTAAAGGAGTAGTGGTGACTGAGATACCACAGACTCTAGATCCAGAGTACCTTAAGTGAAGTTGTAGTGACCCAGGGAAGAACCCAGAGAAGGCACAAACTTCTGAAATCATGGGAAAGAAGAATAACAATGGAGCAATGAATGCCCACAACCCCACAACATCAGAACCTGATAAAACAGAAATTCAGAGATTTCTAGAAGATCAAATCAGGAAAATAACTGTAGAAATAATAGAGGTGTTTCGAAAAGAATTCAGAGAGAGCCAAAGAGAGATAAAGGATGCAATTAATGAAGTAAAGGCCTCAATTCAAAGTACAAACAACCGATTAGGCCACATGGAGAATAGAATCTTGATCTTAGAAGAAGATAATTCAAAAAATGAACGCATAGTTTCTAATTTAGAAAAAAAAATCCGACAGAAGGAATCTGACATTGAAAAAATATGGGCCCATTTTAAGAGAGCTAACCTAAGAATAATTGGAATAGAAGAGAGAGAGAAAAGAAGGTGAAACCAAAGGGATCAACAATCTTTTCAAGGAAATAATAGCAGAAAATTTTCCAAACGAAGAGCAAGAGGTCGATACACAGGTCCAGGAAACTTATAGAACTCCCTTTAGAGAGCATCAGAGAAGAGAATCCCCACGCCACATAATTGTCAAAATGACCAATGTGGAAGCCAAGCAGAGAATCTTAAAGGCAACAAAAACAAAGGGCCAAGTGACATTCAGAGGCAAACCAATTAGAATCACTCCAGACTTCCCAAACCAAGTCATGAAAGCCAGAAGGGCTTGGAGTAATATATTCCAAACTCTGAAAGAAAACAACTTCTAGCCAAAAATTTCCTACCCAGCAAAACTTTCTATCAAATTAGATGGGGAAATAAGAAGCTTCCACGACAAACAGAAACTGAAGGAATTTATGTCTTCAAAACCAGCGCTAGAGAAAATACTCAAAGAGATTAATACAAAGAAGAAATAGGTAACACATATCAGAACCAGAGAAACAAGATTTTCCATCCAATAGACAACTAAGACTGGTTATCTGTGGAGATTCATTATTTATGTTAGTCTTTTACCTATCTCTAAATTGTATTGTTTGCTTTTTTTTTTTTTTTTTGAAGGTCTGGGGATGGAACCCAGGGGCATTCGACCTCTGAGCTACAGCCTCTGCCCTATTTTTTATTTGTTATTTTGAAACCAGGTCTCACTGAGCTGCAGAGGGCCTCACTAAGTAGCTGAGGCTGTCCGCGAACCACGATCCTCCAGTCTCAGCCTCCCGAATGCTGGGATTACAAGCATGCGCCACCACGCCCAGCGTATTGTTTGCTTTTATTGTTGCTAATTTTTAGGATTTCTAGTTGGAATATTAATATACCTTCAGATATAGCATTTGGAAATATTTTATCCCATTTTATCAGTAACTTTTGTTTTTGTTTTTTTTGGTGGTACTGGGGTTCCTGGAAGCCCTTCTACATCCAGGCTATATTCCCAGACCTATTTTATATTTTTATTTGGAAACAGGGTCTCTTAATCCAGCGTGGCTGGCTTCGAACCTGCGTGATCCTCTTGTTTCCGCCTCCCAAGCGCGGGGATTACAAGCGTGTGCCACCACGCCCATCTTCTATCAGTAACTTTTAACTCTGTTTACATTGTCTTTGGATATACAATATTTTTTTTATTTTTTAGGGAGTTTGTTTACCTTTTTGTTGCCTGTGCCATTGAAATCATATCCAAGAAATCACTGCCAATTTCAATGTTGTGAGGTTTTATGACCCAGATTTTCTTCTAAAAGTTTATAGTATTAAGATTTAGATTTAGGTCTTTTATCTATTTTGAGTTAATATTTGTATATGTGTTAGGTAAGGGTCCTAGTTTATTCTTTTTCATGTAATTATTATTTTTCAACAATATTAAGTTAAAAGATAATTATTTCCTCCACCAAATGTTCGTGGAAACCTTGTCAAAAATAACTTGACAATATATGGAAGAATTTATCTCTAGGCTTTTATTTAACTCCAGTGGTTTATATATTTGCCTTTAGAACAGTACTGCACTGTTTCAATTATTGTAGCTTTATATGGTTTGAAATCAGAAAATATACATCTTCTAGTTTTGTTCTTCTTCGAGATTATTTTGGGTATCTAGAGTCCATATTCCATATCAGGATATATTTTTTTCTGAAAAATAAATAAATAAATGTATGATAGCTTCACCTAAGAAAAAAAAAGAAAAGAAAAAAATATTCTCTGGTAAGAAAGAAAGCAAAAAGAAATATTGAACTGTTATCTTTTAGTCATCAAAAGCTTGGTATCAGACAAATGAAACTGTTATGTGAGATTATCATCGTTAATATTGGATAAATTGCTATAAAACTAGATGTCAACCACTAAGCCAAGCATGGGAAGGAGGGATGGGGAGGGAACGGGGTGGGGATCGGGGAGGGGCTAACTGGGCAATATGTGCATGTATGTCTACAAAAATATTTTCTTTATACCATTATGATGTATGAATACATTGCACCAATAAAAAATAAATTAAAAAAATAAAGAAGAATGTTCATTTATAATCCACATTGAGCTCTGCAGATAGAAAACTTTTTCATGGCTTTAAATAAGCCATTCATGTGATGGTTTGTTCCTTATGAATGGACTGTGCCACCAGTTAATGAATTTTTTTCTGCATGAGACCAGTGGCTCAGCTGAGAGAGCGCCCTTCTATGCTGCAGAGCCTGCTGAGCCAACTATAAAGTTTGTTTGGATTTCACTCTTCTACCTTCTTAAACCGTTTTAAACATAAAACAAATTCATGCCCTTTAAGGAAAGAAAGTTACCTTCTGTTCCTGCTAATCTTGTAAATCTCCTGAGAGTGATTAATATGATTACTTAAACCCAACCATCCAAAGTGGATTGGGGGCTGTTTTATGAGGGAATTTGTTCTTGTCCATGTTGTGGCCTGTCCTTTCCCTCTCTGCTTGAGTGCCAAAGATCTCAGCTTCTCGGAGCTGTGCTGGGCAGACAAGTCCAGGCCAGAGCTGGCTCCTTCCTCCCGGGTCTGTGGCCCGTCTCAGCCTTGCCCCATCAACAGTGACACCCCAAGGTCACAACAGCTCAGCTTTAGGCTTTTGTTTTGCTCCCCTCTCTTACCTGTGATTTCTCTTGGGGGAGAGAGGGTAAAAACAGTGATTAAGAGAATGTTCTCTCTCTCTTTCTGTGGCATTCTACCCCCAAGCTACACCTCCAGCCCTTTAATTTTATTTATTTATTTATTTATTTATTTATTTATTTATTTTATTTTTTTGTGGTACTGGGGGTGGGACCCAGGGGCTTTCTACCTTCGGGCTATACTCCCAGGCCTATTTTATGCTTAATTTGGAAACAGGGTCTCACTAAGTTGCTGAGATCCTCACTAAGTAGCTGAGGCTGGCTTCGAACTTGTGCGATCCTCCTGCCTCAGCCTCTCAAGCGCTGGGTTTACAAGCATGCGCCACCACGCCTGGCTTATTTTTTTTATTTTGAATCAGGGTCTCAGTAAGTTGCTAGGGTCTTGCTAAGTTGCTGATGCTAGCCTCAAACCTTTAAACCTCCTGTCTTAGCCTCCTAAGGGCTGGGATTACAAGTATATCTGTTTATTTTCTGTCTCTTACAAATTATTGCCAAATAGATCTCCCCTCTCATCACAGTATTTCTGCTCTACCATCTACTTCCCAGGACTTCATCACGAGAGCCGAGATTTTAGTTTGAGAACTTCATTTTTCTGATCTATTCAGGTGTTACTTTGTGTGTGTGTGGTACTGAGGATAGAACCCAGGGGCTTTCTACCTCCAGGCTACACTACCAAACCTATTTTATATTTTATTTGGAAACAGAGTCTCACTTGGTTGCTGAGAGCCTCACTAAGCTGCTGAGGCTGGCTTTGAACCTGCGCAATCCTCCTGTTTCAGCCTCCCAAGTGCTGGGATTACAAGTGTGCACCACCACACCTGGCTCAGGTGTTATTTTTACCATTAAGATTTCTACTTCTGAACTCTGGCCTTTTCCCCATTTCTCTTATTTATTTTTATTCAGTATAATTCTATTATATTAATATTAGTATTACTTGGGAGGCTGAGAAAGGGGGATCACCAGTTTGAGGAGAGCCTCAACTACTTAGTGAGACCCATCTCAATGTAAAAAAAAAAAAATAGAAAGAAAGGAAGAAAAAGTGAAGACTGTCATTTTTCAAAGGACGTAAGGACTATGTAGTGATTCTCAAAGTGGCTCTCCAAATCCCTCCACCCAGGAATATGTTAGACACTCAGGCCTGTTTTCTGAAGCTCTGGAACAGCAGGGCAGCAGGCTGTGCTTTACAGTCACTTTACAGCCACACAGAAGTGTCCATGGTCACTTGTTTGGGAACAGTGGGTTAGAGGATTAGCCTGGGTCCTGAACGGCTGTGCAAAATCACCACTGGGCAGGAACACACCTCTGGTCAGATGCCACCGTCAGGAGAACACTGTGACCTCCAGCTCCCTCCAGTCTCTGCGTGTCCCCACTGGCTGACTCCCACAGAAGCCAAAGGCTGGGCTGGCACAGGGCAGAGAGCTGGCGGGGAAGGGCAGCAGGTGCGCTCATTGGAGCCAAGAGAAACTGCTGAGCAAAATCAAGTAACGAGGTCTGATCCTCACCAGTGGAGAAAGACAGCCCAGTAGGAAACACGAGCTCATGTTCCGAAGGGCAGTGCTGTAGATACCAGGACAAAGGCAACTGGCCAGACCACTGTGCCTGGGAACGGGGAGCCCAGGAACAGAGACTCTTCATGCCAAAGCCGAGAGAGCAGAGAAAATCACAGCAACATGGAAGGAGTAGAGAAACAGAATCGTTGTGCATCGCTGGTGGGAATGCACAACGATGGCTCCTCAGAGAATGTAACCTAGAATGATCCTGTGATCCAGCAAGTCCACTTCTGAGAGAAGCAGCGACGTAAACAGACACCTGTACACACTCAGCATTATTCACAGTAGCCACAGGGTGGACACGATCGAGAGTCCATCAGCACACGTGAGTGCCCAGTCACCCCTGCATTCGAGGCTCTGTGTCCGGGTTGCATTCAACACATACAGATTGTACCTTCTTATCTTTGTTCCCTAAACAGCACAGTACAAAGCCTATGTTTATAGCATTTATGTTGTTTCAAGTGTATAAGTAATCTGGAGATAACAAAGCACACAGGAGGATATGTGTTGGTTGTATACAAGAACTCTGCCAATTACATATGGGCCTGGAGCCTCTGAGGACTGTGGCGTGCCTGGGAGATCCTGGACAAGCCCTTGGATGCGAGGGCTGACTGTACACGTAGTGAGATATTATTCACAAACGGGTAGGAACTCGCATAATACTCTTTAAGGGATATTTATTTTTTCATGGGGGGAGAAATTTGGTGGATTTATTTATGTATTTTGTAATACTGGAGATCAAACCCAAGAGCATTCTACTTCTGAGCTATATCCCCAGCCCTTTTCTTTCCTTCCTCCCTCCCTCCCTCCTTCCTTCTTCTTTTCTTTTCTTTTCTTTTCTTTTCTTTTCTTTTCTTTTTTTTCTTTCTTTCTTTCTTTCTTTCTTTCTTTCTTTCTTTCTTCTTTTCTCTTTCTTTCTTTCTTTCTTTCTTTCTTTCTTTCTTTCTTTCTTTCTTTCTTTCTTTCTTTCTTTCTTTCTTTCTTTCTTTCTTTCTTTCTTTCTTTCTTTTTCTTTCTTGTGGTATTGGGATGGAACCCAGGGGCATTCTACCTCCGAGCCACATGTCCAGCCCAATTTTTATTCTTTTATTTTAAAACAGGGTCTCAGCCAGGCGTTGTGGCACAGGCTTGTAATCCCGTGCTTGGGAGGCGGAGACAGGAGGATCGCGCAGGTTCGAAGCCAGCCGCACTGGCTTAAGAGACCCTGTTTCCAATTAAAAATATGAAAAATAGGTCTGGGAGTGTAGCCCGGAGGTAGAAGGGTTTCCAGGAACCCCAGTACCACCATAAATAAATAAATAAATAAATAAATAAATAAATAAATAAATAAATACAGGATCTCAGGGTCTCACTGAATTGCAAAGGGCCTAAGTACCTGAGGCTGGCTATGAACCCTGATACTCTTGTCTCAGCCTCCCAAATGCTGGGATTACACCCAGCCCTATTTTATTTTGAAACAGGGTCTCACTAAGTTGCTGAATCTGGCCTTGAACCTGTGATCCTCCTCTCTTCATACCTTGCTTAAATCATCTTTGAAATTTTGGTTTTTCTGATGAACTATCTTCCTAGTTAAAAGAATAGATTTTAAGTTATTAATGTCAAGAAAAATCTTATCATTTGTTGTATGAGTAAAATTTTGGTAGCTGGAAAAATTACATTTATATTAAAGAGAGTGTGTATATGTGTACGATGTATGTGTGTATGTATGTGTATATGTGTATGTATGTGTATACATGTGTATGTGTGTATATATGGGTGTATATGTGTGTATGTGTGTATGCATATGTGTGTATATGTGTATGTGTGTGTGTATGTGTGTATCACAAGGGGCCAAACCCAGTACCTCATACATGCTAGGCCAGTCAGTGCTCTACCAGTGATGTATGTCCGCATGCCCTCCAAATCATATTTTCACCCTTTACTCTTCAGCTCAGAGATTTGGTAGAGACACATGACAATGGCTTTGCACTCTGCGTGTGAATCCCAGCCAGTTTCCAGGAAGCAAGGTTAATTCATATGCTATTTTGGTGCCCTGATCTTTAAAATGATTGTCACTTTTAAAACTGGTATTCATAGATGTCAGATTGAAGAGAGAAAAAGAGTATCATAAGCTTGATTAGCAATAATGAGAACACACCGTACTTACTTCAGCAGGATAGTTATTGTGGTCTTCAGTGGGGCCATACTCCGGCAGCCGTGAGATGCTGCTTACACCCACCTTCTGCTGCTAGAAAACGCGTCCAGGCATATTTGTGGGGAGCAGATGGGCAGTAATCATGTATGTTTCACGAGCACATCACCCTAAACCTAAATGCCCTTCCACTTGTGTATTCCTTATTGTCCTATTAGAGGAGTTCACATGACCTCCTACTGATATCTGTGCAGATTTCCTCAGGAGTGGCCACCCTCATTCACAGGGTATTTTTTCCAACGGTTTGGTTGCAACTATTTCCTCTGAGGCTGTCAGCAATTGGCATAGAGGCCTCGTAACCCTTCTTGGTGAACTTACTTGAGAATGTATAATTCAGGCCTTTTTGAAGTCCTCTAGACTTTCATGAGAAATTTGAAAAAAAAATTTTTAATAAGAGCCAGGTGTGGTGGCACACACTTGTAATCCCAGCATTTGGGAGGCTGAGACAGGATGATCCTGGTTCGTGGACAGCCTCAGCTACTTAGAGAGTCCCTCCGCAACTTAGTGAGACCCGGTTTCAAAAATGAAGATAAAAAATAGGGCAGGGGGTGTAGCTCGGAGGTTGAATGCCCCTGGGTTCCATCCCCAGACCCACAAAAAAATAAAAAAAAGAATCTTTAGGATTATCAATTATATAACTTTAATAAGTAAAACATCATTTTAATACAAACTATTGAATAAGTATTAAATATTGCACAAATTTAATACAATATAAAGTTCAATGAGACAAAACAGAAAGTATCAGCTGGGTGTGGTGATGCATGCTTGTAATCCCAGCATTTGGGACACTGAGACAGGAGGATCGCGGTTTGCAGACAGCCTCAGCTACAACTCAGTGAAACCCTGTTTCAAAATAAAGAGTAAAATAAAGGGCCTAGATATAATCAGAGGTAGAATTCCCCTGGGTTCCAATCCTGGTACTGCAAAAAACAAAACAAAACAAAATAAAAACACACACACACAAACAAAAAAAAAGAGTATCTGAGTCTCTTTTCTACTGGTTCTCACTCACACTTCTAACAGATTATGTAACATCCTAGCTGAGCATGGCGGCACACACCTGTAATTCCAGTACTTGGTATGCTGGGACAGAAGGATTACAGGCTTGAGTCCTTAGTCCTTAGCAACTTACTGAGACCCTCAGCAACTTTTTGAGACCCTGTTCCAAAGTAATACATAAAATATGTTTGAGGGTGTAGATCAATGGTAGAATGTCCTTTGGTTCAACACCCAGTACTGAAAAAAAAAAAAAAAAAAAGAACAGTAAAAGAAAATTTAATAAACAACTCTGAGGATTGTCCCAAATGGCATGTATGCATTTGGAGTAATTACTGAAATATGTCATAATTTATTTCTTTTTTTGTTAACATGTCAACTATAAGACATAAAACGACATGCTGAACTGTGTGCCCATGTCTGTACAGTGGTCAGGCAGGCTGTGCCCCCGGCTCCTGGGGGAGTGCACCGAGGCCCGGTCACTCTGCTCATGCACAGCTGCCCTCTCTGCTCTGAGTAGTAACGCTACTGCCATTTTCATTCTACAAATAAAGAAACAGGATCGTAGAACAGGCCATTGGTTCAAGGTCAGAAAATGGTAACTGTGTGCCTACCATGGTGGTGCACACCTGTAATCTCAGAACTGGGGAGGTTGAAACAGGAGGATTGCAGTTTTGAGGCTACCCTCAGCAATTTAGTGAGGCCCTGAGTAACTTAGTGAGAATTTGTTTCAATAAATAGTTTGTAATCCCAGCATTTGGAAGGCAGAGACCAGAGGATCTCAGTTCGTGGATGGCCTCAGCTACTTAGTGAGGCCCTTCACAACTCAGTGAGACCCTGTTTCAAAAAATAAAAAGACTGGCTGGGCTTGATGGTGCACGCTTATAATCCCGCGCTTGGGAGGTGGAGACAGGAGGATCGCGCAGGTTCGAAGTCAGCCACGCTGGCTTAAGAGACCCTGTTTCCAAATAAAAAAGTATAAAAATAGGCCTGGGAGTGTAGCCCAGAGGTAGAAGGGTTTCCAGGAACCCCAGTACCACCTAAAAAAAAAATAGTTGGAGTGTAGCTCAGAGGTAAAACACACCTGGGTTCAATCTCCATTACTAAAAAAGAAAGAGTGAGTGTCGCATTTTCCCTGGCAGTGCATTCTTCTCTCTCTTGTAATTTGTGTCTGAGTCTCACTCTACATTCATTATTCACTGAACAGCATCATCTAAACAAAATCCAGTATCACCAGTTTTGAGTTGTCTTATGGCTTTTTTTCTTCCTGGTCTGTTGTAGGGTGGTGCTTAAGAGGTCTTTACTAATTTGGCTTTCCTTGCCTACAGACAGTATATTTGCATCTCTGCAAAATTAGCAATTAGCTCTTTGGCTGCACTGCAAGCATTTGCACATAACTGCTAAGATAATAAGCAACTCCTACTTTGCAGCAGGCGGAGTTGGCCATTATAACAGGACCAACATTTGAAATGCACGTGGTCACTGAAGAAGCAGTGCTCCGTGATAGCCATGGCATCCGGTGGTTCCCGCGCCACCTGGGGACACGGGGGCCCCTTCTACTGGAAGTCACAGACTCTCCAGGCTGGTTGGCTATTGGAGCCACACTGGACTCCAAATTGGTTAGTGAATATGGCTTCTGTTAGATTGGTACGTACCTGCCCTGACATGCTTACAAGGTAACATTTATTTTTGGAACAATTTATTAATATACGATGATTAAAATAACTTTAGGTCTTAACCATGTTAATTTTATAATTGTTCACAAAGATATAAAACACACGTTTCTTCAATTTTTTTTTTTTTTTTTTTTTTTTGTGGTACTGGTGATTGAACCCAGGGGCATTCTATTTCTGAGCTACGCTAAGCTCTATTTTATTTTTTTGTGGCACTGTGGACTGAACCCAAGGGTGTTTTACCTCTGAGCTATATATCCCTGTCCCATTTTATTATTTTGAATCAGGGTCTCACTAAGTTGCTGAGGATCTAAGTTGCTGAAGCTGGCCCCCAATCTGATTCTCTTGTCTCAGCCTCCCAAGTGTTGTAATTCCAAATGTGTGCTACCACTACCCCCCCCCCCTTTAATTTTAATAATGAGCAATTTCCCATGCAGCCCTCCATGGATATGCAGAAAGGATAAGCATTGATACTTCTGGCATTTAACCCGAGGACGAGTTTTAACTTCCTGAGATGCCCTTTTGAGCCACTGCTGATGGCTGGGGCTGGAGTAAGAAGTGGCCATCTTTGTTTTTCAGGTCTTTCCTGAGGTAGGTGGCAGTCAGTTCATCATGTAATTCAGTAAAGCAAGCTGAGAGGAGCACTGCAGGAAGAAATTTCCAAATAAAGAAAGCAAAGAAGGCAACCTGGGGAGAGCCACTCAGGGACCTGCAGAGTCAGAATGCAGGTTACTGGAGCTGGGCAGATCTGCACCTGCAGGTCCTCTGGAAGTCTCAAAGAACTTGCCCCTTGTTAAGAGACACAAGCCAGGTGTGGTGACACACGCTTGTAATCCCAGCATTTGGGAGGCTGAGACCGAAGGATCACGGTTTGCGGACAGCCCCAGCTACTCAGTGAGGGCCTCTGCAACTCAGTGAGACCCGGTTTCAAAATAAAGAATAAAAAATAGGGCAGGGGGTGTAGCTCGGAGGTCGAATGCCCCTGGGTTCCAATCCCAGAAAAAAAAAAAAAAGCAAACAAACAAAAAGAATAAGTGGAGTTCTGGGGGTATAGCTTAAAGGAGGAATGCCCCTGGGTTCAATATCTATAGCTATGCCACATAAATATACACTGAAATAAATTGAGGGTAGCAATTAAATATAAACAATATATTCAAAACAAAAAATATTTTGAAAGCTGAAAGCATCCTAACAATACAAAGTAGAATGTAGTGTAAGACTAAAGGACAAATACATTAAGAAGATACAACAATTCTGAATCTAGATTCATTCAGTAATAGAGTCTAAATTACACAGAGCAAGCCGGGCATGGAGGCACATGCTTGTAATCCCAGCACTTGAAAGGCTGAGACTGGAGGATCATGGTTCAGCTACTTAGTGAGGCCCTCGGCAACTTAGTGAGACCTTGTTTCAAAAAATATAAAGAATAAAAATAGGGGGGGTGTAGCTCGGAAGTCGAATGCCCCTGGCTTCCATCCCCAGATCCTCAAAAAAGAATCAAAAATTACACAGAGCACATTTGGCAGTACAGTGAGAAGATCATTTTCAGGAAATCCAATATATCAATCTCTTATATTAATTTATTTTTTTGTGTGTGTGTATAGTACTGGAGATTGAACTCAGGGGCATTCTACCTCTGGGATATACCCCCAGCCCTATTTTTTATTCTTTATTTTGAAACAGTGTCTCACTAAGTTGCAGAGGGCCTAAGTAGCTGAGAATAGTCTGTAACCTATAATCCTCCTGTCTTTGACTCCCAAGTACTAGGATTATAAACATGTACCATCACATCTGGCTATTAATTGATTTTTTATTGTCCTGTTTAGAAACCAGTTTTTGTCTTCTCCAAGAGAAAGAAGGTATCTTTTTGTTTTCTTCCAAAAGTTTTACTTTTCACTTTCAGTTCTGTGACTCATTTTATACACATTTTTGTGTTTCAGATAAGTTTCATGGGCACTATACAATCAAGGCAAGTTTATTACTTGTTATTAATATTATTTTTGTGGTACTAGAGATTGAACTCAAGGGAATGCTACTTTTGAGCTATATTCCAAGCTCAGATAAGTGGTGCATGCCTGTAATTCCAGTACTTCGAAGGCTGAGACAGGAGAATTGCAGGTTGGAGACCAGCCTCAGCAATTTAGTAAGCTGCTCAACAAAATCCTGTTTCAAAACACAAAAACAGAAGTGAGTGTCTTTACTTATTTTTGCAGGGTCCTAGGGATTGAATCCAAGCATTCTACTTCCAAGCTACATCTACAGCCCTATTTTTTGTTCTTTATTTTGAAACAAGGTCTCATAAGTTGCAGAGGTTCTTACTAAGTAGCTAAGGCTGGTCTCAAACCTGTGATCCTGGTGTCTCAGCCTCCCAAATGCTGAGATTACAGTGTGCACCACCACACCCAGCTGCCATGTTTTTTATTTTGAAACAGGATTTCACTAAATTGCTGAGTCTTATAGCCGGGCTTGGTGGCACATGCTTGTAATCCCAGCATTCCGCAGGCGGAGACTGGAGGATTGCGGTTTGTGGAGAGCCTCAGGTACTTAGCGAGGCCCTTCGCAACTCAGAGTGACCCTGTTTCAAAAAATACAGACTAAAAAATTAGTACCGGGGGTGTAGCTCGGAGGTAGAATGCCCCTGGGTTCCATGGGGGGGTGGTGGTAGGAATTTGCCAAGTCTTGCTAAATTGCTGAGGCTGGCCTGGGATTCTCCCGTCTCAGTCTCCAAAGTATGGGGATTCTAGGTGTGTGCCACTGTGCCTGGCTTAAGGTTCATTTTTTTCCTGTCAAGTCCCTTTTATTGACAAGATCACTGTCTCCCTACTAAACTGCAGTGTTGCTTTTGTTGTGAATCAGGTGAGCACATGTACATGGGTGTATGTCTGGGCTCTTTTTCATTTTACCTTGTGAGCACACAACCAGGACTGGAATTGAAAAGCCACAGATGGTCATTTCCTCCAGTGCTATTTTTAGGCTGCCACATGAATTGTTTTTGATAGAGTTCTTCTGATTCTTTTCTCTGACTTTCCATCTCTTTTTAAGGATGAAGACGGACCCGAGTTGAGCATGTGCACTGCCAGTGCACGCGGGACATGGGGAAGGAGCTCCCTGTGTGGTGAGCCTGTTCTGAAGCTGGCCTGTGTTGGTGGTCCTCCCGCTGTGAACACACCAAGAACCACGGCACTGTGCGCCACAAGTGGGGGAACTCTGTGACATGCTACTTGCTACTCAATAAAGCTGTTTAAAAAATTTCAAATTACCTTTTAGTGAGCAGTATGTTTTAGAACCTTGTTTTTGAAGGAAAATAGTAGGTACAAAAATAAACATAACAGTTTGGCTGTGCTATTTTTCAAGGAGTATACATAGCATTTATGTATTTATTTATTTTGGTACTAGGGATTGAACTCAGAGACATTCTACCTCTGAGCTACACCTTCAGCCTGATTTTCTCTCTTATTTGGCAGCAGGGTCTCACTAGGTTGCTGAGAGCTTCACTAAGTTGCTGAGGCTGGCTGCAAACCTGCAACCTCCTCTCTCAGCTTCCCAAGTGCTGGGATTACAAGACTGCACCACCAGGACCATTTACATATAGTTTTTATAAGCTGGTAACTCTCTAAACTTACATATTAAACAACAGCTTATCAGAGGCATCCTGTAGAACTAGTATATATCCAACTTAATTCTCTACTAGTACTTGTTAATTGAATGTTTAATGCTTCCTGAAAATGTCCCAAGTCCATCTCAGAATGCCCCTGGCTCTCATAAAGATATGTTAAGCCATGTGTGGCTCTAACTGCACTTAGCCATTTTATTTTCTCTTCCTCCTAAACTCTTGAATCTTCAAAGCTTTGGGGACCCTTTCTTGGGTCTTTTGATGCATATAAATTGACTTATGAACATTTAGGAGGTATTTTTTAACAGCCCTCAAAGGGCTTAAACTTCAAATTAATGAAAAGCTTTCATTCTAAAAGAAATGTTTTAATCTTACTATGTGAGAAAGTTAATTTTTAATAATCTTTAGAGCCTCCCTATATTTTAAAGACCAAATTGTGAAAATGAAAAGTTGTCTCTAATGATTTGTTAGACACAAAATACTAAATTATTTACTAAAATTATTTTAAAACATAAAGTAGTATTTCAGAGCTATAATACCACCATTACATTTGGAATAGAATGCTTACTTTTTTTTTTTTGCAGTACCGAGATGGAACCCAGGGGCATTCTACATCCAAGCTACACCCCCAGGCCTATTTTTATTCATTTTGAAACAGGGCTTCGCTGAGTTACAGAGCCTTACTTAGTAGCAGCTGAGGCTGTGAACCATGATCCTCCTGTCTCAGCCTCCCAAATGCTGGGATTACAAGCATGTGCCACCATGTCCGGCAATACTTACTCATTTTTGAAAGATGAATGTACCCCCCCCCACACACACACACATACAAAAGAAGGAAGACAGCACAGGTTACCGACTTTGTATCCTCAAGTCTGCAGTTATGCAAAACTGCAGACATCACAACTACTCTCACAATCTGAAGATACTTAGAAGTCACGCAGCAGTGGTGCAGGAGGGAAGGAGGGAATCAGCATCACACAAGTGACAACTTTGGAAGTGGAGACATTTCCTTCTGGCTTTCCAGTGATATCCACAAAAGCCCCCCTATTTATTTATTTGATGCTGGGGATTGAACCTAGAAGCATTCTGCCTCTGAGCTACACGCTAAGCCTACTTTGGAAGTGGAGACATTTCCTTCTGGCTTTCCAGTGATATCCACAAAAGCCCCCCTATTTATTTATTTGATGCTGGGGATTGAACCTAGAAGCATTCTGCCTCTGAGCTACACGCTAAGCCTATTTTATTTGGAAACGGGGTCTCACCAAGTTGCTGAGGCTGGCTTTGAACCTGTGATCCTCCTGTCTCAGGTTCCCAAGTAATGGGATTACAGGCGTGCACCACCAACCTGGCCCACCTGGCTCTATTTCTTAAGCACTCAAAAAGGAATTGTTATTCATGATGTGAAATTCCAACTATCTCAACTGATAGTAATTACTGAATACAGTAAATGGCCAGATAATTAAAACCCTGTTTGAAAGGCCTCTACGTAGTTCTTCTGTTTGTTTGGTACTGGGGATTAAATTTAGGGGTATTCTATGTCTGAGCTATGCCCCTAGCCCTTTTTATTTTTAATTCTGAGACAGGTCTCACTATGCTGAGGCTGACATGGATCTTGGGATCCTCCAGTCTCCCAAGTACAGGGATTACAGTCATGTGCCTCATGTCTGGCTTTTTCAGTTTTTAGAAGCACAAAAATGCTCATAAGTCACCACTGGTTGATGTGGGAGTCCTATGGGAAATGAGTTCCAACGTTGTAGGGTAACTTCTTTCTTACTGTATTCCAACCCCTTGGGAGTATTAGGACAAGACTTCTCATATAGAATAGCATATGTGAATGTTAGTAACAGAATACTATTGTCTGTGTAGCATTTCAAAATGTGTTAAATTATGCATTACTGCTTTTAGTTTTTTTTTTTTTTTTTGCAGTACCAGGGATTGAATCCACAAGCATCCTACCTCAGAGAGCTACACCCCAGCTCTTTTTAAAAAATACTTTTGAAACAAAGTCTCACTAAGCTGCAGAGGGCCTAAGTAGCTGAGGCTGGCCTTGAACCTGAGATCTTCCTCTCTCAGCCTCCCAAGTACTGGTATTGTAAGCATACACCACTAAGTCCGGCTCAGTGTTCACTGTTAATCCAAATTCTGGAAAGATTATCAGGTGACAGGACCATTGTCAGTATTTAGAGTTACTTTTTCACTCTTGCTTGTAAGATTTTGTGATCTTACATGCAAAATTGGAAGACTATTCATGAAAATAAGTTCCTTTTTGCAAAGGATCTAATTGAGTGGAGAGTGGCATGAAGACAGAGGTATAGTTTCTACTACAAAGTAGGAGCCTCTTCTAAAGGCAACATACTGTCTCTGGAAGTCACATACTGCACAGGCTGGGCACAGAGATGAACATGAGGCAGAAATGGCTCAGCATGCAGGTGGGTTTATGCCTCTGTGAGACTTCATACTTCTGGAGAAGATTCGTTGAAGAGCTCATTCTTTAAGAAGCTAAGCATTCTCACCAGGAACGTGGGCTGATTGAGGAGACAGCCACTGGTAGAGAACAATTCCATAGATGAAAGTGACACCGCCATTACTATTAATATCACTACTAGGAACGTAGAAAGACCTGACGACATTCCTAAAGCAGCCGAAGAAGAATTACAACATTGATTTGGGATTATCAGCGTTATCTTTGCTATTAGGTTCCACAAGACTGGAGAGCAAGTTCTGAAGTAAAACCTAACATTTGCAGAAACAGCTGTTGAAAGCTGCTGCGAGTATTAAAATTACTAAAATCGTCAAAGTTAAACTTCATAGTTTAGTGCAGTTGGAAGGATTGCTATCTCTAGCTGGCCTTGTACCTGCCCTGAAGGAAAAAAGGTTCACTGGCCTAGTCCTTGAATGAAGCATGGACATTGCCTCAAGATGCTGCCCGAGGATGCATTTTAAATGTACAGAATAAGCCGGGGGTGGTGGCACACGCTTGTAATCCCCCCGCTTGGGAGGCAGAGACCGGAGGATCGCGCAGGTTCGAAGCCAGCCGCGCATGCTGGCTTAGGAGAACCTGTTTCCAAATAAAAATGTAAAAATAGGTCTGGGAATGTAGCCCGGAGGTAGAAGGGCTTCCAGGAACCCCAGTACCACCAAATCATATATATATATATATATATGAAATATATATATATATATATGTGTGTGTGTGTGTAAATATATATATATATATATTTGCAAACAGTGTACTTTGACCAACAACCCTCTTCCCCATTACCCCAGTCCTTCTCCAGGTCTCCCTGGGATGCACTCTTACACACCACATGAAGACTAAACATGGAGGACTAAGCTTGCATTTGAGGGCTGTTATTTCCTATGAATACAGAACTGGTATAGCTAAGTTTTATTTTAAGGTAGGAATGAAACAAATAGGCAGAGTTTACTGTAAATGTCTCCAAGTCTGAGACACTAGGAAGAATGTAAACCAAATAGCTTACTGCTGAGTGCTCAGTCTCATTACTACGTTAAAAATTGTTTGAAAGAATCTCCACCTTACTCAGAAAGATCATAAATTATATGAAGTATTTGTAAAAACTGGCCAAGGACAGCTTGCTTATGCCCTAAGAGTATGACTAACATAAGAGCTATCAATTAGTGGACATTAATAACAGTTTCAACCACTGCCCTGTTACCATTGGCAACTACTAAGACAGGTAAATTTATGAAAATTAGTTTTTAAGGCAAACATTACCAATCTTGGTTGGCTTTAGCCCTAAATTTTTTCACTTCCTTGATAGTATCTATAAACCTGTATCTAAAATCTTGGAAGGCAACACCTATTTAGCCCTAATTTTAAATATGAATACAGTTTTTAAAAAAGACTATTTTTTAGCAGCTACTCTTACTTTGAATCTGGGTTGGCTTTGTGATTGTGACCAAAATAATCTGCTACAAATGTCATGACTCCTGCACTTCTGACTTTTGCCATCACTTCTTAGAATGATGCTCTTGGTGAGAAGCAGTGGTTTGTTTGATAGGAGCTCCACAGGTACTGCATCCGTGACTAGCCTGTGAAGGAATGATGTGAGGGTGTGTGGTCAGGATGGACCACTCTGCTCCAAATAACAAAAACTAACAAGACTCTTGCTCCTGGACAAAGGAGATCCAGGAAATGTTCAAGAGGTGTCAATGGCTTATTTAGCTGTGTGTAAATGAGGCACATGGAGAAACAGAAGCAGCAATAGTTTAACAAAAATACAGGACTCAAGGGCTGATAAATTGGAGCCAGTCTTCTCCAATAATCTGGAGATTCCCAAAATAAGAAAGTCTAAGAAGTTTGTGATCCAAACAAGGACTTCAATGTTAGGTCAGTGCCTAATACACCCTTCTCAGAAGTTAGATGAAGTGACTTCTAAGGATAGAAGTTAGATAAAGTATTTTTATGAAAACACTATCATTCTACATAGAATCCCACGTGACTTATAATTTAGCTAACATAAAAATAGTGAAAGGCTGAAAATTTTGTGTAAGATAATAAGACAAGGATATCTGTTTTCATCACATCTATTCAGTATGTATAAGTAGAGAAATTAGAAGAAATTGTGTTCTAGAGAAATCAGAAGAAATGGTGTCCATATCGGGAAGGAAGTAGAAAGTATATTTGCAGATGATCTGAAAATCTCAAATACATGCATACTCACACACAAACAGTAGAGTTCATTAAGTCAGCAAGTTTCAGAATGTAAGAGCAACATGCAAAAATGTTTTTTTTTATCCAACAAGATAAGTGAACTTAATATTGTTAAGATAGCAATATTCCTCTCAAAGTCATCCACAGATTCAGAGCAGGTCCCATAGAAATTCCAATGGCCTTTCCTTTCAAAGAGGAAAAGCTGATCCTAAAATTCACATGGAATCAAATAGGAACTCTAAAGCAAAAGCAACCTTGGAAGAGAGCAAAAATGAAAGACTTCCAGATTTTAAAATTACGAAGCCATGGTAATCAAATACTGTAATACTGTCTTCAAGTGGTCTGAAATTATTAAATATTCACACGCAAAGGAGTAAATTTGGACCCCTACCTCACACCATATAAAATCAACACAAAATTAATCAACAATGTAAATTTAAGAGCTCATGATATGAAATTTTTGAAGGAAAGTACGGTTAGTCTTTATAATCTGGCAATGCATTTGGCAATGAATTCTAAACATATGATAGCAAAAGCATGAGCAAAAAAGAAAAGTGAGATAAAATGGAGTTGATCAACATGTTATCTGTACTTCAAAGGACATTAGCAAGAAAACAAGACAGGATGGGAGAAAATGTTTTTAAACCATGTGAGTCTAGTATCCAGAATATTTAAGGAATTCTTAAAATTCAACAGCTTAAATGATTCCATTTAAAAAATAAGCAAAGAGCTCAAATAGGCATTTCTTCACTGAAGACACACCATGTCCCACAAGCACGAGACACCCTCTGGGGTGGCTGAGAAAGACAAAGTAACACCAGCGTGGATGTGGTGAAAACTGAAACTCATACATTACTGGTGAGAGTGCAAAAACATCCAGCCACTGAGGAAGCAATTTAAGTTTCTCAGGTAGGTAAAGATACGAATTATGCCCCAGCAACTCTCAACCTAAGATACAGAAAAGAGAATTACAAACTGGTAGCTGTGAGGGAAACTTAAACAGGAGGACTGCAGGATCAAGGCCAGCCTCAGCAACTTAAGAAACTCTCAGCAATTTAGCAAGAACCTGTTTCAAAATAAAAAATAAAAGAGCTGAGGGTGTAACTCAGAGGTAGATTACATGTCCCTGGGTTCAATCCTAAATATCCCCTCACCTTCAGCAAAAGAACTGAAAACAGGTACCCAAACAGTGCTTTCTTTCTTTTTTTTTTTAATTTTCAGTAATGGGGATGGAATCCAGAGGCATTCTACCTCTGATCTACATCCCCAGCCTGCCTGCCTATCTATCTATCTATCTATCTATCTATCTATCTATCTATCTATCTATCTATCTGGTACTGGGGATGGAACCCAGGGGCATTCTATCTCTGAGCTACACCCCCAGCCCTATTTTACTTTGAAACGGTCTGATTTGCAAAGAGCCTCACTAAGTAGCTGAGGCTGTCCACAAACTGCGATCCTCTGGTCTCAGCCTGCCGAATGCTGGGATTACAAGCATGTGCCACCACGCCTGGCTTTTTATTTTTTATTTTGCAACAGGGTCTTACTGAGTTGCAAAGGGCCCAAGTAGCTGAGGTTGGCTATGAACCTGCGATCCTCTCATCTCAGCCTTCCAAGTACTGGGATTACAAGTGTGTGCTACCAGGCCTGGCTCCAAACAGTGAATATGAAATAATTCACTTTCAAATGGTTAACTTTGTGAACTTCACGTGTGTGTGTGTGTGTGTGTGTGTGTGTGTGTGTGTGTGTATGTGTATTTAAAAAACAAGCAAAAAAGACTAGACCAGGTAATGTCTAAGATTCTCAAAAGGTTTAAAATTATATAATGGCATAATCAATTCCTCCCTGTTTTCTGAATATGAAGTGGAAGGGGTTAGATGAACAAATTAAATGAGGGGGACAAAGGGGGCCCTGAAAGACAACAAAAGAGATGTGAAAGAACTTTAGGAGAAAACTGCGTTTATTTTCAGAGACGTTAAAAAATAATGGACCTACCAGGCATGGGGGCACATGCCTGTAGTACTTGGGAGGCTGACACAGGAGGATCAGAGGATCAAAGTCAGTCTCCTAACATAGTGAGGTCCTGAACAACTTACTGAGACCATTAAAAAAAAAAAAAGTCAATCAGCACTCTTGGGAATTAAGACTATAACTGCCACTATGAACCAGGCTCTGGCTCATGCCTATAATCCCAGCTACTTGAGAGTCTGAAACAGGAGGTGCATAAATTCAAGGCCAGACTCAGCAACTTGGTGAGACTTTAACTCAGACATAGAGACTGGGGATGTAGTTCAGTGAGAGAGTGTCCTTGCATTCAATACCTAGTACATGGGGATGAGGGGGGGGGCACTGAAAAGACTCCCATTAAAGACTGTATCATTTAGATAAGAGAAATGGAGACCTAAAGATTTAACATCCAATAAGAGTTTGAGAAGACAGAAAACAAGATTTTTTATTTTCTTTTGGTGCTGGGGTTGAACTCAGGGACAGTGTACCTGAGGTAGACCCCAGCCCTATTCTATTTTTTTATTTTGAAACAATGATCCACTAAGTTACGTAGGGCCTAAAGTTGCTGAGGCTGGCCGCAAACCTATGATATTCTTGCTCAGTTTCTCAAAATAATGGAATTACAATTGTGAGTCACCACACCCAGTCAAATAAAATTTTTAAAAATTCTCTTCAAATTTCAGGACCTGCGTTCCTTGGTGGAAAGGATTCACTGGGTGCCTAGTAGAAAGAATAATCAGGGTTGGGGAAAGCAAGACACCATTGGGCCAGTTTCTAATACCAGGACTAAAAAAAAAAGCTCCTAAAAATTCCTGAGGAGTGTGGGAATGGGGTAGGAAACATGGACCACAGAAGACAATAGAGGCACGATGGAGCAGTGTCTCCAAGAAACTATATCCAGCAAAACTATCAAACAAGCATGAGTCTATTTGCAGATTTAAAAAATTTCTTTCACTGAAGCTTTCCTAAGAAGTTATTTGATTATAAATTCTAGAAAGAGAAAACCCCAAATCAGTGTCTAACAAAATATAAAAGGCCATAGAATATGAAACAGGCTTGGAAAACAACCAGCTGCTGGAAGCAGATCAAATGGTTCTAAAATGGAGTTCTCTGAAAAATGTGACTTGATAGAATAAAATATGATGAGGCACCGGAAAAGACTAAAACCATAATAACTACAATTATCTTGGATATTTGGATGCCAAAGCTCACAGCATACTGCTTTTAATTAGCACAAACTAACAATTCAATGGATAACTTTAGATTCCCATGTCTTACTTTAAATAAAACCATTTCAGTCTTTAATGAAAGGAATATATGAACACTTCTATAATGGATATACAATAGGATATAAGAAAAACGATCAACACTGCCCCAACACTGAAGTGATCTCAATGAGATGGTTGGTTTTGTATCATGTCATAGCACACGACTACTCTACAGCACAAAAACAGTAAAGATGGCCTTAGCAGATTCATTTAGACCCAGTCAAATCTGCTTAACAAAACCACCACATACAAAGTAATTTATTTTGTGTTTGTATTCTTTGCATAAAGATGTCATTGAAAGATTGAATAGAAACATATGAAATTATTTTTTCATTTATTAATGTTGTCAAATTCAGTTTTCTATACACTATAATTATTCCATTTTTGTACTATTAGATATACACATTTAAAAAAATATTTAACTTATTTTTATGAAGAAATTAAGTATTTTTTCAAAAAGAATAATTTTGTTACTGTTCTCTAGTAACAAATCTGAAACAACTCTCATACAACTCAACTACTTCATTTAAATGCCTTTGCTTGATGGCAACTTCACTAAATGTCTAGTTTACACACTTCTATTCTACATAGCACTGTTTTTACCCTGTTACACAGTATACAGTTAAGAACATTTTTTGTAATAAACATGTTTCTCTTTGATATGATACAGAACAATATTTTCACACTTCCCAACAAACTCAAATATATTAAAAATGTATCCTTTTTTAAAAGGCACACACATTTACAGGTTCAAATCTTTATTGTTTTAAAATTGTACAGGTCTTTTACAATACAATATTCTGTTATTTAAATCACCTCTAAATGGTTAATATACAATGAATATCTTTTTCTGAAACTCAACCATGAATTACGATTTTATCAATGATTATTCTAAACAGTCATAAGATGTTGGGAAGGCTTGAGTGCTCAATTTTAAAACACCAATGGCATAGACTCTTCCCTGTAGAACCCAGGTGACCTATCTGCTGAAAGTGCTTTGAAGATTGGTGATGATTTATGGCTGATCTTAAAATCAGTCAATCAAATTACAAAGTTCCTTTTTTTTTTGAACCACCAAAGGGCATTAAAAAAAAAAATCAATGAAAATTTGCTTTAGTAATCTATAGAGGCAAACTCAAAATTATGATTATCTGCATGCAATAACACCTCTCTTTAAATAGTTTTGAAGAATTTATACATTTTATAAAGAATGTGTTAAAGAGTGCAAGTATTCTGATACTGATTTCACAAAAGGACAAATGCTGGTAATAATAACTAACATTTAACATCTAAGTTCAAGCTAAGGTATATTTAACAGGCAATTAATATGGCCAGTTGTAAGCCACAATGCACAGGGTACGCCCTTTGAGAAAATCAACTAGTTTGGTCCGCATTTCTAGAGTTATCTGGGTGAAAAGAACAAAAAACAAAAACATTTTAATTCAGCCAAGAGTTTTGATGAATTTATTGTTCCTAAAACGTAGCCAGTTATAAAGTAAATGATGTTCACCAATGAAGTACACTGTCATGTTGACTTTTATATAAAAAGATGGCCCACTGTTTTTGGAGTGACCAATGAGCACTGAAGGATAATTCAGAAAATTAAACAGAACGTAGGCTAATTTCTTCCATAAGCTATACTTTCTTATTCCATGACACAGCTTTCACTCTGTAAAACTTTGTCCCCAAAGGAACTTTAAATCTGTTTTGTGCCTAAGATGGAAAGAAAAAAAAAAAAAAAGAAAGAAAGAAAACACTTGAATGATTAAACCAAATCACAAAGGTATCCTTCTATTATACTACTCATGAAACAGTATTTTTTGGAGGTGGGGGAAGAGTCTTTATCACACTACAAAAGATCTACTCCTCACCAAGTGAGAAGACACTGAGTCACACATATAGAAGATTAGAGTGGGTACAATATATTACAAGTGAGCTATATGTCTGTAAGTATCAAAGAAACCCATAAATACAGTACAATTTCCATTTGTGTTTTAAAACATCATGGCCCCAAATTACAGTGAGTTAGAAAGAATGCTCAATAGATAAAACCGATTTTATAGCACTGATTATACTGACATTACCATCAGGTCCTTTCTTTTGGTGGCCTGGAAAATGAACCCAGGTCTACCTCTGAGCTATTTTATTTTGAGACAGGGTCTCACTAAGTTGACAGGGCTGGCCTGAAAGTTGTGATCTTCCTGCCTTAATCTCCAGAGTAGCCAGGATTACAGGCATGCTCCAATGTGCCTGACCTCAGAGATCCAAATACCTTCTATTACCTTTCTTCAGTACAGATAGAGAATGAAAATAAGAAAACATTAACTCTACCAACAAACAGAATTCACTGTTGTCATCAGTTACACAACAGTGCATGTGAGTTATACTAGTAATTTAATAATCATAGGACAGAAATATTGTAGTAGTTTTCCTTAATAGATCCACAGATTGTTGGTGATCCATCTTTAAGAATAGACAGATAATATAAAGAATTATAAAACTGTTGGCTTAAACTCAATCTAACTAAGCTCATGCTCTCAATGAAGTGAGCTAAAAGGCCAAGAACAGCACAGGCATGATGACTCTTATGAACCAGCTAGTCTGCATTACTGCACAGAGCTTTTACCTTTTTGGCTTGACAGTATTCCTTTTCCATGACTTTTCCAAGTACCCAGGGTCTTCTAGATGCACCTGAAGCTAATGAATCAAATTGTCAGTTTATTTTTAAAAGTAGTTATAATTATTCATGAAAATAGAACTGACAGTCAAAACACAAATGAAGTTCTCATGTCTCAATGAATATGTAAAACTTAAAACTGCTAACACTGAAATTGCTTAATAATTAAGATAAAACTGAATTCTGGTTTCTTTTCAACTAGTAGTATATGAATTTTTTAAACTCATTTATTAAGTATACATAGTACATCAAATCACAGAACAAACACAGTGTGGATAAACTAAGCACAAATCATGAACAAATAGACCTAGGAATTCTATGCTAACTCAACACTGCCACCTATCAAAACAACTATCAGCAGAGCACTGACTTCTTTGTCTATATTTTCATTTGGTACACTGTACCATTGGTACATCATATTGGGATATAGAGTGATAGAAACACACACACACACACACACACACACACACACACACACACACACACACAATGAATGACCAATTCCAAAGACTTGCTTTCTTAGGGGCAGTACTTTCAACAGCACTGGGAGGAAGGGCAGGATCTACACCTTATGCTTGCAACCATGGCGCTTTGCACAATGTAAAACACTATTAGTGCTCAATAAACAACCAATGCTGTTAAAAGAAATGATGTCTTAAGGGTTCTTGGGTAGTTCTCATTCAGCCAAAGTGTGACAAGATAAGAAATAGTCATTCTCTTTTAAATTTTGGAAAAATACTTGTCACAATAAACTTGACTTCAAAGTTATTCATCCAATCAACTATTCTGTTTATGGTAAAGCCTTTGAGATTCCCAAATGAGGACATAATTAGTATTTATTTTATGAAAATAATCTGGCAAGAGAGCCATGAAAAATATCCGGAATAAATCCTCAGAAATAAAACTAGGAGGATACTATCACACTGTTGACAGAAGCCCCCAGATGGCATGACATGAAAACTTTTCTGATGAGAAACAAGCACTGAATAACTAATACATAATGGTGGAAAGACTCACTGACAACAAGAAGCATGCATGAGAGAAGAGCTGTGAGTGCTGCTCACAGGCACAAAGAACTCTGGCAGTCTACCTGGCTCTCCACTTTCCCGTCACCATACAGGGATGGTAGGACCCAACTAGCATCCTCCACCATGTGTTCTTAAAGGAAAAGGGAGGGGGTGGATATTCATAATCCCTTAATTTTGTTAAAAAATTATTTCTTCAAGGACTTGTAAATGTCTTTAAACAGGTAATGAATTGAAAAGAAAAAAGTATGTAGTGTTTCCTGAATTAAATACTGATCTCTTTTAGTTCTTAGGAAAAGGACACTGAAATATTTAAAGGTAAAGGGCTATGATTTAATTTATCATATGGCTGGTGTGGGAGCATGTACACATTTGTGTATAGTTGTATACTTTGACATATACACATAAAGAGATAATTCAAAGGGAGCAAAATGTTAACAGGTGAATCTAGGTAAACGTGTTTATATATTTTTTAATATTTTAAGTTTTTGCTAAAAGTTATCTCATCCATTTCGAGATTATAAAAAATATAGAAGCTGGACAGGATGATGTATGCTTCCAGTACAGAGGGAGCGCAGGATTGCAGCCAGCCTCAACAACTTAGTGAGACCCTTTTTTATTTTTTTGTGGGTCTGGGGATGGAACCCAGGGGCATTCGACCTCGGAGATACACCCCTTATCCTATTTTTTATTCTTTATTTTGAAACAGGGTCTCACTAAGTTGCAGAAGGCCTAAGTAGCTGAGGCTGTCCACGAACCATGATCCTCCAGTCTCAGCCTCCCGAATGATGGAATTACAAGCATGTGCCACCACGCCTGGCTGTGAGACCCTCTTTCAAAATAAAGAATAAAAAATAGGGCTAGGCATGTAGCTCAGAGGAAGAATGCCCCTGGATTGAATTCCCAGTACCAATGGACACAGAGGGAGGGAAGGAGGGAGGGAGGGAGGGAGACAGACAGACAGACAGACAGACAGACAGACAGACTTGTATGTTTATCTTCTCATTTCCTAAGATTCTTTGGTATTGTATTATGGACATTCCAAACAACCACTACAAAGTGAAATGATGGAATAGTCAAATGACACTGGGTTACTCCAATAAGTATCTGACTCTATTCACAGAAGCATAAATCTACAGGATATACCTTTTCTTTTTCTAAATAATTCTACTTAGCCACGTATGGTGGCACACGCTTGCAATCCCAGTACTTGGGAGGCTGAGACAGGAGGTTCGCGGCTAGCCTCAGCTAATTAATGAGGCCCTCTGCAACTCAGAGAGACCCTGTTTCAGAATAATGGGGGTGTAGCTCAGAGGTAGTATGCCCCTGGGTTCAATCCTCAGTATTGCAAAAAACAAAAAAAACCCAAAAACAACAACAACAAAAAAACACTACTTAAACTAAGTATAGCAGGATATGTATTTGGTGTTTGAGTTCCAATAGATGATGAACATTATTACTTAGTATATTTAAACTTAGCTTATTGCCTTATCCAAAGAATTAAAAGTATTTACTAGAAATTAAATATATGGTAGAAATAGGATGATAAATAAGATAGAAAAGACAACTTATCATTCATTAATTTACATTTTTTGCGATACTGGAAATGGAACCCAGAGGCATTCTACCTATGAGCTTCTTTTTTTGTGTGTGGTACTGGGGTTCTTAGAAACCCTTCTACCTCAGGGCTACATTCCCAGACCTATTTTATATTTTTATTTGGAAACAGGATCTCTTAAGCCAATGAGGCTGGCTTCGAACCTGTGTGATCCTCCTGTCTCTGCCTCCTAAGCACGGGGATTACAAGTGTGCGCCACCACGCCTGGCCCCCGGCTCTATTTTTTATTCCTTATATTGAAACAAGGTCTTAATGAGTTGCAGAGAGCCTCATTTAAGTAGCTGAGGCTGGCTGTGAACCTGCGATCCTCCTGTATCAACCTCTCAAGTACTAGGATTACAAGTGTGAGCCATGACACTGGGCTAGACAACTTATTATTTAAAGAAATTTTTGATAATCTATTTTTTTTTCTTTTTGGGTGGTACTGGGAATGGAACCCAGGGGTATTCTTCCTCCAAGGTACACCCCAGTCCTTTTTATTCTTTATTTTGAAACAGGGTCTCACTGAGTTGCAAAGGACATAAGTAGCTGAGGCTGTTTGCGAACCATGATCCTCCTGTCTCAGTCTCCCAAATGCTGGGATTACAAGTGTGTGCCACCACACCCAGCAGGTATTACCTTTATAAACAAATAAAACATGTATCAAGCTTGAATAGGTTATACATGATAATTTTGACAATTCTGCAATTATAAGGGTATGAGATACCTGAATTGTTGTATATTTAGATCAACTTATCCATCATATTAACTATACTCTAATTTTGAATTGTCCCAAGGAAATCTATGAAAATAATACGGATAATGCAGATTTCATAAAATAAACGAGAAGGCTCCCTCTTAGTTAACTTAATTACATAATTAGACAGCAGGGAAAAATCTTTTAAAAACATATATTCCCAACATTCTAGCTACTATGACTAAAATCATGGAGGTGACACTTACCACCCTCACCTGGTTTGAGATCCAGGGCAGGCAGAGACTCTGAATGTAGAAAATATAAAGTAGGACTAACAGTAAATAATACATAATTGTCATGGCGCTCGTCTAGGATGATGAGTACCAAATCTCCCACCTGAAAACTAAACAAAGAAAATAAATTTTATTGACTTTGAGAAAGATACAATCTCATGACCTTATTTTTGAAACAAGGATACAGTCAGCTTTTCTAACTTTGAGTTTTGCATCCTTTGGATTCAACCAACCAAAGACCAAAAATATCCACAGAAAACATTGCATCTTGAGCAGGGCATGGTGGTGCATGCTTGTAATCCCAAGTACGTGGGAGGCTGAGACAGGAAGATCACAGGTTCACAGCCAGCCTTGGCTACTTAGTGAGGCCTCTGCAACTTAGTGAGACCATGTTTCAAAATAAAAAATAATAAAAATAGGGCTGGGGGTGTGGCTTAGAGGTGAAAAGCCCCTGGGTTCAATCCCCAATACAGGAAAAAAAAAATTGCATGTATGAACTTACTATGCCATTTTATGTAAGGGACTTTAGCATCCACAGACTTTGATATTCACAGGGGGTACTGAAGCTAATCCCCTCCAGTTACCAAGGGACAACCATGTTTGCAATGCTCAACTATATAACATTAATGAACACTAAATCTGGCCTCTACATAATGTTCTTTTGTATCCTGCCCAGCTGCAAATGGGACTGCTGGTCATACACAGATTTTAAACTATGATGCCAACAACTGTCAGAGAACAAAAGTTGTCTTAATTTTCATGATCTAGTATTTAAAGTAAAAAAGAAAAAACTTCACGGACAGGGGTAGAAAAAAAAATAATACCTGTAACAGTTTAGTCATAGGAAGCTTTTATCCCCTAATATTTCAAACCAAGAAACATAAATTGAGAGAGAGAGAGAGAGAGAGAGAGAGAGAGAGAAAGGGAAAGAAAGATATCTAATTTCTAGTGAGCATCAAAGAGCTAGATCCTGTTGCTCCAGCTTCCAAAAGTACAGCATTCCTCAATTTGAAAGGAAAAGCAATTGAGCTAAGTCCAGGTCCTTCATTAGACCTAAATACATCCAAGACACAGGTCTGAAAGAACAGAATGAGGAGAAACATAGGTACAATTGACTGCCTGTATGCTTAGTGGTATCTCTTTTAAGTCTTTTTAAACTCTAGATCAAAACATTAATAAGTCTTGAAATTTAATCTCAGATTTTTTAATTTATCAAAATCATGTAGTTTAGTTGGTCCTACACTGAATAAATCATCAAAATCAGCTAGGATGCTTTTAAAGGATGGCAACTTTTTATTCATTAACTGATTTTCTCACACTTATTCCCATGATGATGAGACAACATTGTTTAAATGTCCAGAGCTCATACATTAAAAGAGGAAACATGACCTCTCTGAGGCAGTTAATTAAAAGCCTTTCTCTCTAGCTGGGCGTGGTGGTGCACGCTTGTAATCCCTGTGCTTGGGAGGCTGAAACAGGAGGATCCCACAGGTTCAAAGCCAGCCTCAGCTACTTAGTGAGACCCTGTTTCCAAATAAAATAGAAAAAAGGTCTGGGAGTATAGCCCAGAGGTAGAAAGCCCCTGGGTTCCACCCCCAGTATCACCAAAAAAGAAAAAACACCTCTCTCTCTCTAAAAAGACTACAAATTAAAGTGGTTTCTCTCTTCAATAAATCTAAAACTAACAACCCAGTGATTAAACTTGTAAAGACAGATACTGTTCTTTTTCAAATAACCTAAAGAAGATAAAATTCAAATGATGTTAAGAACCACAAATATATAACAACCAAAATTTGGTCAACAGACCTATTCCTAGAAAGATAAAGGATCTTGAGGCTGAGACAGGAGGATTCCAAGTTTGAGGCCAGCCTTAGCAACTTAGGCCTTCGGCAACTTAGTAAGACCCTGTTTCAAAATAATTAATAAAAAAAAAAATAGGACATGGAGGAAGAATGTCCTTGTTTTCCATCCCAGGTACCACAAAAAACAAAACAAAACAAAAAACAGGAAAGGAAAAGAAAATTTAGTTCAGTAATTTCTGCATTGGTGCTATCAGCTATGAGGCCATTATTTATGAGCTGATATCAATGCTTTTCTTTATTATTCCACAATTCCCAAGTAAAAGAATTATTACTCTGATATAGTTAAAAAAAAAAAAACTATTAGCTGGGCATGGTGGTGTATGCTTGTAATCCTAGCATTTGTGAGGCTGAGACCTGAGGATTGCGGTTCGCAGACAGCCTCAGCTACTAAACGAGGTCCTTCGCAACTGAGTGACACCCTGTTTCAAAATTAGAAAAAAAAAAAATATATATATGGCTGGGGATGTCACTCTGAGGTAGAATGCCCCTGGGTTTCACCCCCAGTACTGCCAACAAAACAAAACAAAACAAAACAAAAACAAAAAACTTGCGCCAGGCACGGTGGCGCAAGCAAGCTTGTAATCCCTGCACTTGGGAGGCGGAGACAGGAGGATCACACAGGTTCGAAGCCAGCCGCGCTGGCTTAAGAGACCCTGTTTCCAAATAAAGTATAAAAATAGGTCTGGGAGTATAGCCCAGAGGTAGAAGGGTTTCCAGGAACCCCAGTGCCACCAAAAACAAAAAACCAAAACACTATTATTGAACTCATAAACTTTATAGTATATTATGAATCTGCAGCACTTCAAAAAAAAGGGAAACAAAATTAAAATCAAGACCCCTCCAAACTAAAATGAAAAAGACTAATTAGATAAATGAGACTGAAGAGGTGGCAATAGCTGAAATGTTAATAGAGTCAAAAAGCCATCTAGAGTATTGGTGAGAATGACAATGCTGGAACAGGAATGACTGGGGATGTAATCCTAATGGTTCTGGTGTAATAATAATTAATAATCTGGCAAGACCTTGCTTTTCCATACTCTTTCCTTGCCGTTGAGTACAAAGCACTCAGTTCAATGAATATGGACCTGGATGATTATTTGGACTAAAACATAATAATAATTCAATTATACAAACATTTTAAACAAAGTCTAAAGTTAAATACTTACTCTCTAATTGCTATCTTTTCAGAATGCCTTGAAGATACTGAAGACATGCTCTGAGACATCTAAAATGAAAGGGAAAAAAATCCAGTTTGTGAACCCTATACACACAGAGCACCCCATGCACTTACTGCAAACATTTCTTTCAATATTGTATATTCCAGCCTATGTTCCAGCCTCCAAAGTCCAAACTTAGGTAATGCTTGTGTTCAATCACAATTTATTTCAACAATTAGTTTTATTAGACAATCTTACCTACATTTTTACTTATGTTGCTATTTTATCAAATTTTGGTTGGATTAAAAACTGATTTTAGAATCATTTACATTATGGAGAAAGAATCAGAAACTTGAGTAAGAATTTGAAAATAAATCTTTCTTTTGGAAAAACAAAAATGAAACAAATCCAAAAATACTCTTAAATATCTTCTCATGAATCTCTGATTCTACCCTGGTTGAAATGGGGCAGGAACACAACGCTGAGTGTTAGAAACTTCCTTTTCTTCATGTCAATTCCTGAGATTAAGTTACTACTGTAAGCAATTAGCAAATAGTAAGAGAAGTGGTAGCCATCCATTTCAGCTCCTAAAGATGAAAATACTTGCTAATGGATTTTCAATTACCATATTTCAGCTGGGACTGCTCTTTCAATGAGGTTTTTGTCCATTTATTAACATCCTCTTGTGATATCTGGGCCATGAGTTCTAAGTCCTAGGGTCCTAAAGAGGTTGCAAGAGTGCCTTTCTTTCCTAAGTAAAGTTGCCCCAATGTACAGCTACAGAAACCAAGGACAGATATGGTTCTTTTGTCTGTCTGATATAATTTTGATTGTCTTAATCTTCTCCATTCTTTTCCATAAATTAATTGGTACAATGTAAGGTCTCAATAAGTATTTAAAAAGAGCGACTTAAACAGTAACAAATGGCTAAAAGGGTCTAACAGTGTAAAGCAATTTAATTAAATCTAATCGGAAAAATGACTTCTATCTTGCCAGGTGTGGTGGTGCATGCTTGTAATCCCCGCGCTTGGGAGGCGGAGACAGGAGGATCGCGCAGGTAGGTAGTCAGCCTCGCTGGCTTAAGAGACCCTGTTTCCAAATAAATAAAAAAATAAAATAAAATAGGTCTGGGAGTGTAGCCCGGAGGTAGAAGGGCTTCCAGGAACTCCAGTACCACCACCCCCAAAAAAGACTTATATCTTGGCAATGAAGATTGGAAATTTTTAACATCATCTTCAAATTTACTGAAGCTTTAAAAAAGTTTAAGTGTTTCAAATATTTACTGTAAAAAGGGTAAAAAGATTTGGAGAAAACCTGTCGACGGAATTGTATGTCTGTGTGAAAGTGCAATTTATATCATCATCCCTTTGAATGTGAATCTGAGAGGCAAAATTTATTCATTCAGAAACACGTGGAACATCAACCTACCAAGACCCTGTTTTAAATAAAAATAAGGTAGGGCTGGGGTTGTATCTCAGAGGTGGAATAACCCTGGGCTCAACCTGCAGTACCACAAAAACAAAAGTATGTGGAAGCCTTTATAGTATACAAATTTAGTTGTAACAAAGCATGAGAAAAATGACTCAATTCCTGATAAACAGAGCATATATTTTCTTGGTTCTTTAAAATGTGTGTGTGCGTTACTGCGGACTGAACCCACGGGCATTCTACCTCTGAGGTACACCCTCAGACTGATTTTATTTTTATTTTAAAATAGGGTCTTGCTAAGTTGATGAGAGATTCACTACTTGGTGAGACTGTCCTTGAAGCAGCAATTCTCCAATCTTAGCCTCCCAGATACTGTGATTACAGGTGTGTGTCACCACACCAGGCTCTTCAAAGTCCTTTTGAAAAAGTAATCATTGACAAGTACACTATAGAATATGTAACTTTTCTTCAAGTTGAGACATAAGAAAACAAGCACATATATCACTATATTTAGAAAACAATTATGAAGCCATTATGGTGCATGCTTGTAATCCCCACACTTGGGAGGCTGAGACAGAAAGATCACACAGGTTTGAAGCCAGCCTCAGCTACTTAGTAAGGCTCTCAGCAACTTAGTGAGACCCTGTTTCCAAATAAAATATAATAGGTCTGGGAGTATAGCCTGGAGGTAGAAAACCTCTGGGTTCCAATCTCAGTACCACCCCCCTCCCCAAATTGTGAAGAACATCTCTCAAAACTTTTTAAAAAATACTAAAAAGAAGCCTTAAACTGTTTCTATTTTCTTATAGAAACTGTAATTATTTTAATTAAAAAAAACATGAAGCCACTGTGCCTTATTAAAATGAATGAATGAATGATCCACTGTAAACCAGACCACTGAAATAACTGGTTAAGATCATCATGGGTTAAAGAACAGCCATGGTTAATGTGAAGACCAAACAAGGACTTTTGTCTTTCAGACATTTCCCCTTAAAAGATAAGATTCATTTGGATGTGGTAGTGCAAGCCTGTAGTCTCAGAAGTATACTTGGGAGACTGGGAAAGGAGGATGATAGGTTTGATGACAGCCTGAGATAACTTAGCCATACCGTGTTTCAAAATAAAAAATAAAAAGGGTATGAAACTCAGTGGTAGAAATGTTAATTGCTCCTGGGTTCAATCTCTAGAAATGCACACATACACAAAGAAATAAAAATACAAAAAAGGTAATATTCATAAATAGGATATAATGCATTAAAATTATGTATCCCTGGGAGAGTGAACATGTTAATATTCAAAGGGCTTGTGAAACATAACTAATTTTTTAATTTTATGACTGAATTAATCATTACTAAGGTTACAATACAAATAATTATGGAATCCTAAGAATTTTGTCTTAAGAATCAAATACTATTATTTTCTTAATTTTTTGAAGCACCTTAAGAATGTAGTTCACTTGGTTAGTTCTAGACTTAATTCTACCAAGCGATTTTTTTTTCCCCCTTTGGTTGTGGTATTGGGGATGGAACCCTTCTACCTCCAGGCTACACTCCCAGACCTATTTTATGTTTTATTTGGAAACAGGGTCTCTTAAGCCAGTGACGCTGGTTTTGAACCTGTGTGATCCTCCTGTCTTAGCCTCCCAAGCACGGGGATTACAGAAGTGCGCCACCATGCCCGGCGAGATATTTATTTTTAAACCAAAAAAGTGTGAATCTACAATCACTACACTCAGATGACAACTCCTGACATGACTTCATTACTGTGAAAATCAATGATCAACGTTGCTTAATGAACACTACTAGAAGTAAATTAAAGCATAATCTTTTATTTATTATTTTGGGGTACAGAAATATAAAAGCTTAAAAATGTTAAAACTGTCCCCTTCTCCCCCCAAAACTTACCAGTCTTTGATTTAACCGCTTATTTTCTTCTTCTTTTAGCTGTAATGTCTACAGGTAGAAAAAAAGAGGCCCATGGTTTATCTTTGTATCTGCTACTCAAATAAATCTAAACTGAATGATTGTCAGAAAGTTTTACTTTCAATCAAACTTTGGTTTTCTTATGAAAGGTTAATGGGGACATTATTTTTCAGGAACACTTCCCAACAGTGTTAATTATTTAGTGTTTTACTGAGAATGAAAACAATTTTAGGTATATTTGCCTAAGCCACCATTTTCTAAATGTAGATATGCTTTAGCTGAGGAATCTTTAAACATCTGGTAAATATATGAACCCTGTCCTCGAAGGCTCATCTAAGAGAAGGAACTAAAGGAACTAGCATTTACAACAAACATCTCTGGTGATTCTTTTTTTTTTTTTTTTGCAGTACTGGAGATGAAACTTATTCTTTATTTTGAAACAGGGTCTCACTGAGTTGTAAAGGGCCTAAGTATCTGAGGCTGTTCCTCAGCTGCAATCCACCTGTCTCAGACTCCCAAATGCTGGGGTTACAAGTGTGTGCCACCACGCCCTGCTCAAACATCACTGATGATTGTAAGATGGGTAATCATACAACTTTTATTAAAGAGCAAATGCTGTATTTGAACAAAACTTGTACAATTTTGATTCTGGGTTTTTAAATCACACAGTTAAGCTCATATAGAGCACAAAAATTGTTGAAGACCTTAAAGGCCTAAGAAATGAAGCTAGTCACTGAATAGAATTTGTCAAATATATGTACAATTTTGTACAAAATTAGAGGGAAGCCTCTTACTGCCAATTTCCTCTTAACTGTTTCAATTAATCTTTAGTAAATATGTAAATTAATTTTACATGAAACCATTATTTCATACATTTATTTTATAAAAGCTACCCATCTTTTTCTTTTACACAGACCCAATTCTTTGGGAAGTATGACACATGAGACCTGAAATACCACTGCCAATTGTTAAGCCACTTAAGATTAAAATTATGGCTTCTCAAAACATAAACCACAAAAACAAATTAAGCACAAAAAATTTAACTTTTAAACACATATAGCCTACTGTATACTTCAGATAAAGTTTACTTAATGATCTTCCAAAGTGAACTTTCAAAATGGTGCTTCACAGAATTTACTTACTCGTTCCAAGAGCATTATCCTCTGTTTTTCT
Source organism: Muscardinus avellanarius (assembly GCF_963383645.1). Classification (NCBI taxonomy): domain Eukaryota; kingdom Metazoa; phylum Chordata; class Mammalia; order Rodentia; family Gliridae; genus Muscardinus; species Muscardinus avellanarius. Next base: position 84,671,259 of record NC_137789.1, on the reverse strand, counting down.
TCAGACAGCATATGAACATTTTCTCTAAAATTGAGAGAAATTTTAAAATTCTGAATTTTATTTTTCTGAGTAAGATTTCAGAAATTGAAGTGTTAATACAGATCACTTTAAAAATTTAAGGGCTTGTACAAATGTTTTAAAAGTAGCCTGTATTAAGTTAGAACATGTTTCAATATTGTCTGTTCTGACCGGTATCTACAAAACTTTTGAAATGACAAGCAAAACTTTTAACATACACTTAATAAAATTTCTTCAACTTTTATATTTTTCCACATATTAAGAATCACTCTTCTTACATGAGTGAATTCATTTTTGAAATAAATGTAATGAAGGCACCAGGCATGGTGGCTCATGCTTGTAATCCCCGCGCTTGGGAGGCAGAGACAGTAGGATCACACAGGTTCAAAGCCAGCCTCAGCTACTTAAACTTAGTGAGATCCTGTTTCCAAAAAAATATAAAAATAGTTCTGGGAATATAGCCCGAAGGTAGAAACCCCCAGGTCCCACCCCCAGTACCACCCCCCCAAAATGAAGGCTACATATATAGTTCTCCTGTAATACCACTTTGATTTTATGTTTTCAATAGATTTTAGTTCTGAATAATAATTTATATCAATACTAAATATAAAATCTACAAGTAGCAATCAATACCTATGTATCTGTATCTATGCAAGTAGGCATTAAAATTTACAGATACATAAAATTTGGCTGGCTATTTTTTATACCAGGAGTGTTCTACCTCTGAGCTACCTGGTCAGTTCTTTTTATTTTTTATTTTTTAATTTGGGAACAAATCTCACTAAGTTGCTCAGGTTGGCCTTGAACCTGCGATCTTCCAATCTCAGCCTCACAAGTACTGGGTTTACAGCTGTGCACCACCACACCCAGCTAAGATATATAAACTTCTAATTTTTATTTTATGTCACTATTTAGAATTTGGGGACTTCCACTGTGATTTGATGTATAATTTCATAAATTGTTGGATTACATTTAAACTGCATTATTTTTACTGCTTTATTGCTCACTTACTCCACTATTTTTTTTTTTTTTTGATAGAAGTGTCCTAACCTAACTATGGGTCTTCAAAGTTTACATTCTACTATTATTTTATTAAAAAAAAGTTAGGGCTACATTCTAGAAAACACCTACATGTTAAACACTAATCAGTTTTTGGTGAAATATACTCTCTCTAAAAATAAAATTTCCACCTTTTGCTTTTGAAATGCTTGAAGCCTACTCGCCTTGCCTTTCTGCCTATCACATTACCCCTTTCTGTATTATCCTGCTATAGCTTTAGCTGCCTCTCCTGTAGGCAGATTGCATGTCTAAGTACCTTTTTCTTTCTTGAGGTTCTCTCATTCCAATCACCACGTTCTCTTGATCTGTTTAAGCCTTAACTTTTTTTAATTACTTACTAAAGGCTGTGGATAATCAGTGATTTTAAAAGTATTTCCTTCCTTCAGAGTTGTGTAACTTGCAGAATGGTACTCCTGATTTAAAAAGCCTTAAATGACACAGGAGAAGACAGATAATACTTACTGGACAGACATCATGCTTGTCTCCATTGCTGAATCCACTCTTCCTTCATCTGCTGTTTCCAGGGCCAATCGATCTGCCTCACCTGGGAGCTCAGGAGCACAAGCTCCATAAAGTTCTGGGGCCGCGGCTACATATGGTGAAGGAACAAAACTGCTGCTACGCAACTTACTAACTTCTTCTTCAAGCTTTTTCTTTTCCTCAAGCAAACGAGCTCGATCTTCAGAAAGTGACTCTATCAAATCTGAAAGATCCCCAAATTAAAATAAACATTACTTAATGAGAACGAAAAAGTCCAGGTGAATACTTTTGTGTTGTTACACAACAGCACTAACCTTTATCCCGTTCTTGCTGCTGCATCGTACTTTTCAACTTGTCACTAAGATCACTGATGATGTTTTCTTTTCTCATTTTCTCTCTTGTTAAAACAGTATTAAAATTTGTCTGAAACAGAGAATTTAAGTTTTCTGTATATACTTAGCAACTAAAGCTAAGAAAACAAACTTTCAGATATTCTTTTCTATGGTACAACTGTATGTGTGAAAGATTCACAAATGTGTAATTTTAAGTAAAAATGTTATGTATTCTGGTAAAGGTTATATTTTCTTGTTTCCAATTTAATATCTTGAGAGCAAATTCTATTTTCTCATTATTGTCTAAATATTTATTGTCAGAGGAAAAGATTCTGAAATCTCGGGAAAGAAGTAAAATGATACAATTCAGAATGCTGTCACAGACATCACTTTTTCTTTTCTTTTCTTGTTTGAGTGATCTTCCTGCTTCTGAATGACCTTTTATCTTAATCTAAGTCTTGATAGGCTGTGTTCTGGATATCTGCAATGGCCACTGACTTCTTTTTTAGTTAGCCTCATTACTCCCCAACTTTTACATACTTTCTTACTGAGGTTCATATATCCAGCTGCTTGGATGGATTTAATGAAAGAGCTGGTAATCTTAAGTTTCTTTTACAGAGAAGACTAGAATTTTCAAATATTTCATTAAAAAGATTTGAATCATAAAGAGTAACAGATGAATGATGAAATAATCTAAATTGATTCTCCCTATCTGCCTAGCATTTCTAATTCCCAAACTTTAAGGGCTGTTTGGGCCGGGCGTGGTGGCGCACGCTTGTAATCCCCGCGCTTGGGAGGCGGAGACAGAAGGATCGCGCAGGTTCGAAGCCAGCCGCGCGCGCTGGCTTAGGATACCCTGTTTCTAAATAAAAATATAAAAATAGGTCTGGGAGTGTAGCCCAGAGGTAGAAGGGCTTCCAGGAACCCCAGTACCACCAAAAAAAAAAAAAAAAAAAAAAAAAAAAAGAGCTGTTTGGTTCTTGAATGAATAAATAATAGCACTAATACTATTAGGAAGCAATAGGGAGTTAAAAAAATAATTTGGTATCTTTAGATGTTTTCCTTTTTGTGTGTGGCATTGAGGACTGAACTCTGGGGTATTCTACCTCAGAAATATAATCCCAGTCCAATTTTTATTTTGAAACAGCATCTCACTAAGTTGTTGAGGCTGGCCTCAAACCCAAGATCCTTCTTGTCTCAGTCTCCAAAGTACTGGGATTACAGGTGTGCAATACCATGCATGTCTGGAAAATTCAGTATTTTTAAAGATAAATCTAACATATTCATTAAATGAAATGGGATTTTAGGATGGTTATCAGAATTTATGGTGGGTATGCCAGAAAGAAGCGCTAATTAACATAAAAAACAAATGGGCCCAACTCATAAATTACCCATATAGAACAAGGTTATACTATCACTATAAAAATTGGAAGGTACCTTAGAAAATATCTCTCAGTTTTAAAACGTGAAAACTCAATAGTTGTCTATTTGATAATTTTTGTTCCTATCAGTTGATTTATCCCCTAATTCATTAAAAAAATCTGAAATTGAGTATGTGCTCACAAAAGAGCACAGAGAGTACAAGATATAGAGGTATCAATTCTATGTAACATGAATCATACAAAGGAATCCACAGAAAATGGATTATTAAAAACACAGCTGTTACTTCTTACATAAAACGACTGGCTACTTTTCTTTCTTAATACTATCTTTCCTTGGCTTGTCATATGACATATTATTGTTATAAAATTTTTAAAATATTCATGCCTTTATCATGATGATATTTAATAAATACTAACAGGATCAATGTAAGGGAAATTACATAAAAATATAAGAAACCGTCATCTATGAAAAGAAATTTGATTTGTCTGTTTATGTCTACTCATTTAGAAATGGGGATAGAAGCACATACTTGCTGCTCAGCAATCAAAGATGTTCGAACATTTTGCATTTCTTCATTCTTTCTCTTTTCTTGTTCTTCAAGTTGTTCTAGAAACTTAGCTTTTTCTTCCTGAAGCTTCTCTTGGAGTTCAGCAACTAAGCTTAAAGAATCTTCTCTAGTAGATTCAATGGTAGAACTTAAAAATTGAATAATGTATTAAAAATTTTTAAAAATTACAGATGCAATCACAAGTGTATCAAATACCATATTTAGGCTATTCATCTTCTACAAACCTTTGTATATCAAGAAAGATATTCTGAATCTTCTACCTTTATGACTACAAAGTTAACAGAAATAAAAAGTTTAATATGAATTATACACCATCTGACATTAACATGGCTGATAATATCAGAAAAATTCAACACCATCTGCTGCTTTACTGGGTTATATAAAATTCTATGTACCTATTAAGAGATCATCTTGAATTTTCAGTTTTGCTATTTCTATAGCTGCAATTTATATGGCTACTGAGGGAAAAAGAAATATAAACTCAGTATATTAAATAGGTTTTAACCTCCATAAAATAGATTTTGGTTCATTTTGCTAGCTAATGAATAAACAACATAGAGCCAAAACTGAACCTGAGTTTACAAAGCAAGTCCTACATATTTCTGAACCCATCTTTTGTCAAAACTTGCTACTCAGGTAGGAAGGGCTTGCTGACAAAGTACAAGAGCTGAAAAGATAAGGTGAGCACAAAAAGATCAAACAGGTGAAGGAGTGCTTTAGCTTCTGATATCTGAAAATTACTCCTTTATTTACTTCAATCTAATAATCTTTTGTATTAGAAAGTCTGCCCATGAAGTAAACGACCCCCTGGAAAGTGTTAACATAAGCTACAAAAAGATAAGGAGTTGTTAAGAATCCCCAAATTCCTTCAGTCATCGTTTAACTCATTGATTTCAGTATGTATTTAGATTTTAAATGAAATTTTAATATTTTCACAATCAGAATGCACTTTACAAGCAGTATATTTAAAGCATTTGCTCTTCACTATGTAATTTCCTAATAAAACAAATATAAGTGTGCAATACTATAGCAACCGATAATCATACAGAAAATTGAGATTCTGTTCAAGTTCCAAATTTATTAATAAAATTTACCTCAACCTTGATACTTAAATTATCTTAAGGGATAGTTTTAAATGACCAAACATAAATACATAGCTTCAGACAAGCTACGTCTTATCAAAGTTGAGACTTTATAAGCAGGGTGGAATGGGGGCGACTCTCAAATCCCTAACAAATTAGTTAAAAGGACAAAGGATTTATTTTCATAGTTTATGTTTTGAGGCTGGAGGAGAGGCAGATATTCAACTTACAATCTACAGTAGGGCTAGAAAACTGTTAGGGAGCATAAATGTAAATGTTAAGGAGAAACCAGAATACAAACAGGAGTTTACTAATACTGAGAATTCTGGATAAAACTAGGACTAAGTAAGGCATAGAAATAATCCTTTTCAGTTAATATCTTCCTTTAAGAATTATCCCTATAGCTTTAAGGTGAACTGAAACTGTTATGAGCAAAAGGATCAGGTAATCAAAGCAGAGCATTGTAAAAGGCTGGGTAAGAGGGGGAAAGAAAGATAATGAACAGTAAAGGTTTTGAATTTTGTTTCTGGGTATTGAACTCCAAGGACATTCTACCTCCAGTTCGACTTTATTTTTTATTTTGAAACAGGATCTCACTAACTTTTGGAGGCTGAATGTGATCCTCCTGTCCCAGCCTCCCAAGCACTGAGATTACAAGTGTGTATCACTATGCCTGGATAAAATTTTGTTTTTTAAAAGACTATTAGGAGCCCAGTACGTTGGCACACGCTTGTAATCCCAGCAATTGGGAGGCAGAGACTGGAGGATTATGGTTCACTGACAGCCTAAGTTACTTAGCCAGACCCTTTGCAACTCAGTGAGATATTGTTTCAAAAATAAAAAGACTAGAGGAGGGCGTGATGGTGCACACTTGTAATCCCAGCATTTGTGAGGCTGAGACTGGAGGATCGCGGTTCGCGGGCAGCCTCAGCTACTTAGTGAGGCCTTCTGCAACTCACTGAGACCTGTTTTCAAAATAAAGAATAAAAAATAGGGGAGTGTAGCTAGGAGGTTGAATGCCCCTGGGTTCCATCCTCAGACCTGCAAAAAAATAAAAAATAAAATAAATAAAGACTAAAATAGGGCTGGTGGTGTAGCTTGGAGGTACAATACCCCTGGGTTTCATCCCTGGTGCCCACAAAAAAAAAAAAAAAAAAAAAAAAGTAAGGAGCCTAGTGTGATGGCACAAGACTGCACAGTACTTGGAAGGCTGAAATAGGAGGACACAGAAGGTTGAAGGCCAGCCTCAGCAACTTAGTGAGACTCTGTATCAAAATAAAACAGGCTAAAGGTATATAGCTCAGAGGTAGAAAATCTGTGTTCAATCCCACTATCTCTCCAACCCCTGCCCCGCTGGACAGAAGATTATGTAAAAAGGAATACTGGTAAAGAAAGCATAGCAAGCTGGAGAGATTTAAATTAGGTTTATAGTAGAAATAATGAACTAGTATACTTCAAATTGCTCTGTGTGTGCAGGCATACTAAAGATGTGCAGTACCCATAATTTCTAGGTATTCCGCATCTTTGTGTTGCCTGGTGCACTGCTTCAGGGTCAATGCTGTGCTGAAAAGATACAGGTTGAAGACATGGTTCTAGGCACACAAGCATGTATAGCCACAACTGCCTCCCTGAAAATACACTCTTCACCCCCCCCAAAACCAGAATAAGCATATTGATTAGCATAGAATATATCATAAAATGACTAGTTAGATAACTTTTGGAGGGTAAAGCAAACATCAAAAGTGATCTGTGAATATGTGAGATACTACTACTCATGTCATTTTAGAAAAGTCTTCATTAAAAAATTCTATTTATGCTAACATGTAAAAAGGGTTAGTATACTAAAATATCTTAAATCTCAGTTTTAATTTTTAGTACAGAAAATATTGAGTTATAATCCATATAACCAAAGTCACTTGGGAGTCCTCAGTTTTATAAAAGTACTCTAAGACCAATGTAGTCTAAAACCAGTGCTTGTGATTTTCACAATATTCAAAGGAAATTAGCAAAAACAGAGGATGTGGCTCAGATTGCTGTGATCTGCAAACCCTTAAATACTATCTGTCCCTTCAAGGAACAAGTGTACTGACTTCTGGTCAGAGGCAGATATCTGCAGGCAGTAGTATAGGGAAAGACATATGGTGTGTACCCTGAGAATTTGTCACTCCCTTCACCAAGACTTTGAGGAATAGTAAACTTGCATGGCTTTACATGGTACACTGAAGAACGGATAGCAGAGGCAGATGAGAACTGAAATTCAACAAATTTAATGCGAATGACATGATTCTGCAGTGGCAGAAGCCACAGTGACATAAACCACCAGAGATATGATATGACTCCATTACAGGCAAAAAACAAGAGCAATAATCAGGTTTGTCCCAATCAGGTGTGGCAGCTATAACCCCTGCAACCCAGGAGGCTGAGGTATGAGGACAAGTTCTAGGCCAGCCTGTGGCAACTTATTATGACCCTCTCTCAAATAAATATTGGTACTGGGCAATGAATCCAGGAGCATTCTATCTCTGAGCTACAGCTACACTCTCAGATCCCCCCCCCCTTTTTTTTTTTAATACGGTCTTGCTAAATTGTTGCGAATGGCCTTGACCTGTCTTGGTCTCTCAAGTATTAGGATTCTGGATATGTGCCAGTGCACCCAGCTTTCAAAATAAAAATTACAAAGGGTTGAGGAAACAGGTCAGTGGTAGAGTTATCCCTGGGTTCCATCTCTAGTATGAAAAAAAGTTTGTCCCAGAAAAATCTTTCCCAGCAGTTCTCCCTGAGGCTTTAATAGAATAGCCAATGAAAGGCTCATTAAAACTGTAAAAACAAAATAAACTCCAAATCTGACATTAAGAAATCTAACTAGCCAAGAATTATATAGGAATTTCAGTTTCTTTCTCCACTGCTTCTTTCCTACATGTATAACTATGGTATTCCCTCGGAAGTGAAGCAAGAGTGATTTCTCATGGTTCTTCACATAATGCTGATATTCTTCAAAAGCACACTTGAGCCATTGGAACCACACTGATGTGAAGCCCTGAAGGACAGTACACAGAAAATCTCCCAGGGAAGAGGAGGGCAGGGGCATTTTATCAGGAAATGCACTTGAAGTTATATAAAAGTAGAAATGGCCAGGTCTACAAATCTACTGACTTGTGGACAATGGGTAAAAGGCGGGCCTGAATACTGAACACCTTGAAATTAACTAATTTCCTTTCTTGTCAGGAACTTGGTGACAAATCTGTAGAAAAGGCATGTGGAAATCTCTTAAATAGGAATAAACTAATAATAAAATAAATAAATAAAAAATAATAAAATACTATCCTCTGAGGATATTATGAGTCACTGCAATGAACCCATTATATGGGCAAGTTGACATGCTTCTCTGGACACCAGTTAACTTTTGCTGCAAAGACTCATGATCATAAAGGCAGGAGTGAGGTTATGCATAGGTTAAGAAACCTGGGTTTCCATACATCAAGCAGTAAACACTGAGCTGCCATACTGCCATGTTCTCTAGGGAGACCAGTCAGCTAACTGCCACGGGCTGATTATCTGGACCACAAACATTATTAGAGTAAGAGCAATCTGTTTTTACAGGGTCAGTTACTCTCCAGATGGCTTGACATTCCATGCTTGCAATATTTATGCCAAACTACCATTTCTGAACTTAAAAACGGATGTACTCACTAGAATTGCTTCTGAAAGGAGTAACTGTTTTACTGTGAAATGTGTAGCCATGGTCTCATGCCTACGGAACTCACCAGCCTTGCCACACATATAACAGCTTCTGAAGCAGTTGGCCTGTTACAACTGTGGACCAATCTATTGCAGACCCACAGTACCAGAAGGGTGCCACTTTACACAGCTAGGATAATGTCCAAATGTAGTATATTCTCTGAAGCACAGATTACTATGTAATACCAATTATCCCAAGAAGAATAGGTAGGTTAAAGAAACAAATAACTGGAATAACTACTGCCCCAATGAACGATAAGTAATAATATACAATTTTGAGCAAGGCTGATTTAGAAAGGTGGTTCCACAAAAAAAAAAAAAAAAAAAAAAAAAAGGTCCTACTGAACTGTATCAAGCTTATACTACCATTTGGCCACTTAGGGTTCTTCATATTGAACCAAAAGTTAAAAAATGAGGTTACTATATATGACTAAACTTCCTTACCAATGGGAAACAGGTTGCCCCTACACAACGACAGCAGAGAGAAAGCTTAATGGAACCCAGGGGGATTTTTTTAGATGTGTCTGGGCACTGGGCAGAACAAACATGACAACAAAACTACAGTAGCTATATTACAAAAGTATTACTAATGACCATTACTTTAGAAACAAAGACTTGAATCATGCCTATTAGGTAATGAATAAGACCAGATGAGACACTGTCTCAAGGACAAATAGGGTGGGTAATAGAAGGAAAGTGAAAATACCTATTATGAATGCAAGGTTGGTTACAGAAATCTGGTAAGTCAGTTTAGAGAATTCTTCACCCTTGGTATGTGGTCATCCTTTCAATATTTGTTGAAATTCCTCATTCCCTACCCGATATACATCAGTTTGGACAGAATCCTTCTACAGAAATAAAGACTGGTAATTAAGGTATACATATTAATCCAACTTGAATCTGGGCTAGCAGGACATGAATTTGAGCCTTACCTTTTGAAGAGAGATTAAGCACACCTGAGGTTATACAATGAGATTAGGTTGCATCACATCAAACAAGTCATTGCTGTGTTTTTATTTGAAAGTTCATTATGGGCAAAAGAGATAGATGCAGTGCTATACTGACTGCTCCCTTCCTTGATCTCATATATACTCCAATGCAGATATTTTACATTTCCTGGCATCCTCTATACAGTCTGCCTATGTAAAAAACACCTGCAAGATTTGGAAGGTGGAAGAGAAGCCCAGGCTCATTCTCCAGAGGTGATTATAGCTAGATCCAATCTCACAGTGGGCTCCTGGCAAGTAACTGAGAACTATGACCTCATGCTGCAGATTAAGCCAGACATCACTGTCTTGAAGAGATTCTTGAGTGGTGTAGCAGCTTCCCAGCGAGGCAGGGAGAACCATCGGCTTTGGTGAGTGCTTCAGTCTAATTTCCTAATATTTCACTTACAGATTGACAGACTCAACTAAACTTTTGTTGGACTTTTCTAGGCCCTCTGGGCCTCCACACCTTGGCAACTCTTCTGGTCAGGCTAATTTCCCAGCTATAGCACAAAATCTGGTAAGTCAGTTTAGAGAATTCTTCACCCTTGGTATGTGGTCATCCTTTCAATATTTGTTGAAATTCCTCATTCCCTACCCCTGATATATTTAGCATCATTACCTGCCTTAAGTAAGAAGCCTGTTAGATCAGTTTGGACAGAATCCTTCTCACTTCTAATGTTTTCTTTCTTTTTGGAATGGTACTGGGGGTTGAATGTGTGTCTTCATGCATAGTAGTCAAGAATTCTAACATAGTCTCAACCCTTTTTAATTTTGAGAGAAGGCTTTACTAAGTTACAGAGGTCTTAAACCTTCTTTATGGATTGGTATTGGGAGTTGAACATGGGGCTTCGTGCATACCAGGAAAGAGTTTTAACATAGTCCCATCCCTTTTGAGACAGGGTTATGTAAAGTTGAAGAGGTCTCAAACTTAGAAGACTCCTTCCTTAGCCTGCTAATTAGATGGGATTACAGGTGCACGCCAGATGCTTTCTCTTTCATTTTTTTTTTGGCACTAGGATTGAACCTAGGGGCATTCTACCTCTGATCTACCCCTATCCTTTCTTATTTTGAGACAGTCTTGCTAAGTTGTTGAGGCTGGCTTAGAACTTGTGATCTTCCAGTCTCAGCCTTGTAAGTAATATGAATTACAGGCACGTGCCACAATGCCTGGCTCAGATTTTTTCTCTTAGCAATTTCCTCCGCTGATTCCCAACATACTCCCTGGCTATAAATTTCAATTTGTCTATTCTGTACCCAGAATCCACCCCAGTTCGATCCTGAAGCCTCTTTTCCCCAACAGAAATAGTTCAATATAACCTGTGCTTATTATCTAGCTCTGGTCTTTGACAAGCTTCCCTTAGCACTGACTCCACTTCCTCTAGTCTGGACATATTCATGCAGGCCCTAATTCCTCTATTAAATCCTTTAATCCCCCTAAAATACCAGAAGGGGTAAGTTTAACTGTACACCAATATATGTATTATATAGCAGATAGTTAATCCCATGAAACTGTTTACATGTGAAAAGGCAAGAGGTTTAATATATTTTTCTATGTGTATATGTGTATGTATGCCTATAAGTATATTCACTTAAGAGGAATTAATGATAGGACTTATTATGTTCTAGAAACTGTTTATTGGGCCACAAAATCTCGTCACAATTTTTTAAAAGGAGAAGTACTAAAAACCATCTTCTGTGATCAACAGGCAGTAATATCAGACAATAACAATGATAAAAATGCAAAACAAAGCAACCTACAATCACATCATCAAACCTGGAATTTCAAAACATTATCTTTCCAACCACAGAAAAAATAACTGAAAGTATAATAAAGAAAATAACAGTAACAAAAACTACATATTCCCAATCTTAGTTGAGTCTTTTCAAAACAATATTCAAAGGAAATTTTGAACTCTTTAATACATGCATATAAAATTGAGAACAAAAATAATTTTCAATGGAAGCATTTTGTAAACCTGAAAGTTATTAATTATAAGAAAAAAGAATCTCCTTAAAATATTTCAAATTTTCTGAAAACAAAATATTGATCTTTAAGTTACTAAATGGATTTATATAGTCTATTATTTTAATAATCTTTGCAAGAATTCCTATTTAAAATGTAAAGTTGTTACTTTATAAAAACATCCCAACTGCTACATTCACCTGAGGTAAATGAATAAATCAAAGTGGTATGATTACACAGGCATATCTGAATCACCAGTATTTTAATTTTATAATTGCAGACTAAACTTAATTCTTACCTTTTTGCTATTTGATTTTCAAGATGTTTAACTTTTTCTAATAACTCTTTCTCAACAACTTCTCTTTCCAATTTAAATTCTTTTAGGGCAGCCAGAATAGCTTCATCTTTTTCAAAATTAAGCTTCTGAATTAGTTGCTCTCTGTCTTGTTCATGGCTCATGACCAAGTTCTCTTTGTCCTTCTCAAGGTTCTGGATAATAGCTTCATATTTCTCTTCTTGTTGGGTGATTTTTTCTTCTTTTTGTTTTTCAAGAGCACTCAATTCTGAGTCCAACTTACTCTGAAGTTCAGCTATTTGTTCCTTAAGATTTTTTTCAATTTCAAAAGCTTGGTGATGCAAAAATGTCACTTTGTCTAATTCAGCTTTAAGTATATTAGATTCTTCTTCATGTCTACTAATTAACTCTGAAATGCACTGATCTTTTTCAATTGTCATTAAAGTACTTAGCTCTGCTAAACCTACCTGATAATTTTCATTATTATCTTGAATCTTTTGGTTTAGTTTACTTATTTCTGTTCTCAAATTTTCGGTCTCTTGTTCAAGGAGAGATTTCAAAGTTTCCTTCTGCTGTGTTTTGCTTTCTTCTAGCAACATTTTTATTTCGTCAGTTTCTGCTTCCTTCAGTGCAAGTTCTACCTCTAACTTGCATCTCATGTCTGACAAATCAGAAACCTTGAGCTTCAATTCCTGCAGCTGCTGTTCTTTTTCCTTGATGGTTGTTGCATGAGACTCTTCTATCTGATCAATTCTTTGTTGATTTTCTTCTTTCAATTTCTCCAAAGAAACTCTGTGGTCTGTCATGACCTTTTCAAACTCCTGGGTGTGCCTCACGTGCAGCGTGTCCTCTAGTTCTTTCAGGTGGCTCTGCTCCAAGCCCTGGAGTTCTGCCCTCAGCAGCTCCATCTTCTCGTCATTCTCAACATGGAGCTTCTTCAAGTCCTCTAATGCGCTCTCTCGTGACTGCTTCAGCTCTTTAATTTCACAGTTTTGAGTGTGCATTAGAGTTTCCATCTCTAACAACTTCTGATCCTTTTCATTCTGTAGACAAATGACAGCTTCTTTTTCATGTTTAACCAAAGCAAATTCATTGTCTTTATTTTGTAAAACCCCTTCAAGGCATACTAGGTCTCCTTTCAGTTTTTTAATTTTGTTCTCATTCTCTTCACTCTCCTTTAGTAGTGCATCAAGTTTAGCTTCATATTCACTTTTTAAAGACTGTAGTTCTTTTTGATGTTTTTCTTTTAGTGTTATTTCTAGGGAACATTTTACTTTTTCAATAATGTTTCTTATTTCTAATGCTGTACATTTTAAGGAATTTGAGAAATCACATTGTTCTTTTTGAACAAATGTTCTGAAGTGGCAAAGGTCTTCTTTGATGGTTTTTATACTGAAATGCGAGTCTTGGGCAACAACTCTACATTTTTCCAACTGGACATTCAGAGAAGCATGATCATCAAAATCCTCTTTAACACATGTATTTGTATCCTGCATACGTCTACTATCTATTGCGTTGATAACTGATGAATACAGTGATTCCACCATCATTTCTGGACTTTGTGGATCACTTATAGGATTAGGAGAAGATAAATTTTCTTCTATTACAAACTCATTCACAGCAGACATAAAATCAGATTCAGGACTTTCTGCTAATGAATCCAAGTCTAAAGAAACTTGGTGAATAGTTTGTTCTATATTTGGATGGGGGATAGTTTCAAAATCAAATGTATGTGCATCAATACTATCTGGAGATAATTCTTCTAGGGGACACACTGCAGGACACAAGGGATCCTGAACAGTGAGAGGAGGAGGAGTTCTTGGTGAGGTAGTAGTTGCAACTCCTGCTGCACTTTCCAGGCGTGGAGAAGAAGCCGACTGTGGAGATGCCTGACTTACAGACGCCTGGAAGAGAGAGAGAGAGACAGATATTCAAGAGCTATAGCAACACATACATCTTACACTGATGAAGTATTTGAAAGAATTTGATTTGCCTTTTGTTCATTCAGTAGATCTGTAATGGTCTGTGACATTTCATCCAAACTTTGTGCTGCTTTTACCAAATTATGGAGGGCAAGTACATGCTGGTGTAGAGGTTCAAAGTCACAAAGTAAAGGGACCCTGAAGAAACAGAATATAAACATGTTAGACTTCTGATATCTTAACCAAAAGATAACTGCCAAAAATTATGTCCCTATGTCAAAAATAACATAATCCCTCTTAAATCAATACCAGGAACATCTGAAGAAGCTTGAATCATTATCAGTTAAGTTAGAAACCTCTCAACACTACACCAAGTAAAAACTAGAAAAATAAACTGCATAAAAAGCTACTAACTTTCATCTACTTTATCTTCATTTGCTGAACACTTCTTAAGAATACTGTTACTCTTTTTCACATCCTTAAAACACTGAAAGTCAGGTGTGGTGGCATATGCTTGTAATCCTAGCATTTGGGAGGCTAAGACAGGAGGATTGCAGTTCACAGGCAGCCTCAGCTAATACTTAGTGAAGCCCTTTGCAACTCACTGAGACTGTTTCAAAGAAAAAAAAGAAAAAAAAATAGGGCTGGGGGTGTAGCTCAGAGGTAGAATGCCCATGGGTTCCATCCCTAGTACCACAAAAATAAAGAAGGAAAGAAAAGAAAAGAAGGAAGAAAGAAAGAAACATTTTAAGGTTATAACTGAGGTAAAAAATACTAGTGACATTTACCTGAGGAATGGCTGAACTTCTGAAGGACAGAATGATTGCAGAAACTGTAAATCTTTTAATGAAATATCTGGAAGTTCACAGTCAAACTTTCGAGGCTTTTGAGTCTGCACAAAAAAATTACCAAAAAATAAAGTTTATATATAGCTTATTAGAACTCAACAAAACTGAAAAAGTGTAACAATCTAATCATAATTCAGGAAGATAATAAAAATGAAAGACCAAAGACACAGTCTACTAGTTTTCTGAAACCTAACAGACTGGTAACTAAGAGGCTTTTTCTTCCCCTTTTGTTTTCAGCATCCTTTCACAGAAATTCTAGCATTCCCATCACCATTAAATAAAACATATGCTGCATTAGTCATATATCTATTCCTAATTTTTTCCCTGATTTACATTCAGCATGATTATGAAAGACCTATCGAACTACCTGCCCTCTATCTATTCTTACTACCTGTTACTGTGCTGCATAGTTTAAAAAGTATTTTACCTAACATTTCCTCCTTTACTTAATCCTTGATATTCCCTTTACATTTTCTAAAACAAAAACTCTTGGTCAGCTTCAAAGTAAAAAATAATAACTGGAAAGCCTTATCACTTGTTTTCTTACTGCCAAAAATGGCAACATGTAAATTAACTGTTTTAATCACCACTTAAGGAGATTTTAGAGATATCCTCTTTAGAGATATGCTCTTCATACAAAATAAAACAAAACGACTTCTAGGATAAAAGTGTGTAATCCCTATCCTATTACCCATTATTGATAATAAAAATGTATGTATTTCAGCCAGGCATGGTGGATCACACTTGGATTCACATTACTTGGGAGGCTGAGACAGGACTTAAGTTAGAAACCTCTCAGCAACTGAGAGTTGCCAGCATCAACAACTGAGGCCCCATCTGCAACTTAGTGAGACCCTGTTTCAAAATAAAAAATAAAATAGGGCTTGGGGTGTAGCTCAGAGGTGAAACACTGAAACACTCCTGGGCTCAATCCCCAGGACCCCCCCCCAAAAAAAACCCAATAAAATAAAACAACTAAACATGTATTTAAATCCCTAAAAAAAATCCTCCAATAGAAACATGTTAGCTGGGCATGGTGGCATATGTTTGTAATCCCAGTACTTGGGAGGCCGAGACAAGAGGATCACGGGTTTGAGGACAGCCTCAGCAACCTCAGCAACCTAGTGAGACCCTGTTTCAAAATAAAAATAAAGGGCTAGGGTTGTAGCTTGGCATTCTAAAAAAAAAAAAAAAAAAAAAAAAAAATCAGAATCATGTTTAAAGCTAGAGAGTTAACATGAGGGAAGGGAAACCCTAACATCGAAGTTTGTTCATGCAAATGTTTCTTCTCACTTCATAAAATTAATGAACTTAATATCAGTTTTAAAACATATTCATTTTTCATGTTTAAATATAATGAAAAATTAATGAGGAGTCCTGCTTTCATATATGCCAAAACATTAAAAGAAAGCTAAGTGGGGAGAGAAGAATGAGATGGAGACAGGAAAGGATGAGAAACGAAATGGTGAGAGGAAAAGGCAAAAAAGAAGGGGGGGGTGGTAAAAAAAAAAAAAAGCAAAACGTCAAACCGAGATACTCTATGTCTATTGAGCCAAACACTGTAATATGAGGTATCCTCTTATGTGAGAAGATTCTTGGTCAAAAATTATGACTATATGCTTAATGCTATCTGACTTTGAATGCCAAAACCACTTTTACAGTGATTTAACAGAAAGCACATTTTTTGTTTCTGATAAATATTTCTACTTCTGAAAAGAAATATTTTTATTTCCCATTAATTTACATGACTATTTATATGGTTATAAATATAATTTGTTATGGTTAGGTAAATACATACACAAAAGGATGGGGGCCAGGAGTCCAGTCCCCTAAACAGACGGTTTCTTAAAAAAGATTTCCCTGTATAAAGAAATTAACAATATGGTTATTTTAAAACTTTAACTTAAGGTAAAAGATTATCTCTGTTTTTTGAAAAAGTAAATTAAAACTGGGTAATGGTTCGCATTTAAAACTTAATAAATCCAACTCCATAGTTTTAAAAAGAATGTTTCTCTAGATTTCAATATCATATACATGCACTGTGGTACTATAATAATTTTTATCTGTGAAGTGAGAACATCCTTTTTCCTTTAAAAAAGAAACTTAATAGTAAAGAATACTAGTAAGAAGAATTAACAGAAGTGACCATCAAAAGAAGAATGCTTACTAAATAACTTCCCAAAAGATTCCCTTTTGGACTTCTCAGCTTCATACAATCGCTTTCCATCTTTGATTAAAGCACCAGCCCACTAGGAGAAAAAAAAGCTTAGTTAATAATATATACCAGTTTCCTAATGTTCAAAACACAACAAAAACAGAAATCAAATTGCATACCTCTCTGTAGTGTTTAATGAACATTTTTCTCCTTACTACCTCAACAACAGCTAAGCAATACATCTGAGGAACTGTACTAAGAGCTTCAACGATTTTGACTCTTTCTAATAGTTCTATTACAAGGCGGAGCAAAGCTTGCAATTTCTCTCCATCTTGATCAGCATGAAGCATCACAAAGCAACACCACCTATAAAATAAGACCATTATTTTCAAAGCCACCAGTTTGCTAAAAATAATTTATTGGTTAAGCTGAGAAAATCAAGATATGCATGCTCTATAAAAAGTCTCAATAAAGTTAATAAATCAGTATTATAACACAATGGTAGGGAAAATTTACTCTTATCACTGGGGATAAACCATAAACCCTGATCATTCTCAGTGACACCAGAACCACTTACTTCAGTCTGACATGTAGATTATTTGCTAGTTCTTGTTTGGCAGTGGTACACTTCTGTTTAATATCCAATAGTTTTCTATGATTTTGCAACATAATCATCAACTGATTTGCATGACTCAGGCACAAATCAGGTAATACAGATGCATCCTTCAAGTTTTCAGCTCTCATCTGATTTGCTAAAAATCCCTTTGAGAAAAAAACATTTTAAATGACATTTCATTTTGTTTACACAAGTAGAAAAACACAAATAGAAAATTCTTTGTTAAACGTACACTGTTAAACTTTAAAGCAAGATTTAAAAATCTTATTTTTCTGAATGTAGTGGATCCATTCAAAGTAGAAAACCTAGAATTAAGAGATCTTTGTACATCTAAGTTTTATTTTTCAAACTCAAAAAAGCCCAATAGATTAATTTATATAAGAATATATATGTATGATAGACAAAGGATGAGCCAAACGATCAAATATGATCAAGTCTTACAAAGACATCAGGATAAAGTGAATCTGACAAATGGCAATTCAGAGGAAATATACAGCAAACACTGACAAAGGGGAAATTAGTTTTGTCATTATTTACTGGGAGTGCTGACTTTGATTTTGCACCTACGAAAGGCATTATAACATTATTAGTTAATATTTAAAATGTATAAACACTGTACTTCAGCAATTCCATTACTGAAGACTTTGCCAAATACATAAAATTATATTGGGATAGTCAAATAATATTTATAATAAAAATTAAATTAAATGACCATCAAAAGAACAAGAGTTATATAAATTATGTTTGATTTTATGAAGATTAAAAAGAAAAAGACCCTGGAGAAGCAACTGAGGATCAGAAATACAAAGGTTTGTCTCTAATAACAGTAGCCTGTGGCTTTAGGTATGTGATATCTAGGAAAACTTGAGGAACAATTAGGGAAGTTAGGCAGTGCTTTACCCAGGGGACTTCCCCTGATTTCTAAAAAAATTAAAAAGTAATGAACAGTTTTATCTCCTTGCAGAACCAAGAAATAAACTGGAGACCAGAGCCAGCCAAGGAAAAGGACAATGGAACACTGTGCATTTTAATCCCTCAAGGTTATATTCTACAAATACGGGTAAACCATAAGTTGACTGGACATTCCAAGTACTGAGACAAATTTCTAGTCATTTAAATCTGTGAAACCAGAGTAAGGTGATGCCAGCCTACAGATGTACTTAAGAGTATGACAAAAGCAAACACAAATTCTCTGAAAGGAATTTGTATCCTAATTATAATTTATCACAAGTCTCATAACACTTCTTTGAGTCTTATAAAAATTAAGAAATTTTGCCAGGTGTGGTGGCGCAAGCTTGTAATTCCTGTGCTTAGGAGGCGGAGACAGGAGGATCATGCAGGTTTGAAGCCAGCCTCGCTGGATTAGGAGACCCTGTTTCCAAATTTAAAAATGTAAAATAGGTCTGGGAGTGTAGCCTGGAGGTAAAAGGGTTCCATCCCCATCCCCAGTACCACCAGAAAAAAAAAAAAAAAAAAGGAATTTTAAGCTATATTAAAAACAACAAACAAACCATAGAGCTGAAAAATAAAAGGAAACCATTAATAAATGATTAACTTAAATTAGCTACAACTGTTAAGCAGGTTAAATGAGTATCCAAGATCAAGATGGTAAAAGATCTAAAACATGTAACTGGGGCCGAGCGTGGTGGTACGCGCTTGTAATCCTTGCATTCGGGAGGCTGAGAGTGGAGGATCTTGGTTTGCGGACCTGGTTCGCAGATGGCCTCAGCTACTTAGTGAGGCCCTCTACAATTAGTGAGAGCCTGTTTCAAAATAAAGAATAAACAATAGGGCAGGGGGTGTGGCTTGGAGGTCAAATGCCCCTGGATTGCATCCCCAGACCCCCAAAACAAAATAAAACATGCAACTGGAATCACTTAAGAATAGAAAAACAAGGCCGGGCGTGGTGCCGCATGCTTGTAATCCTGGCGCTTGGGAGGCAGAGACAGGAGGATCACGCAGGTTCGAAGCCAGCCGCGCGCGCGCCCTGGCTTAGGAGACCCTGTTTCCAAATAAAAATGTAAAAATAGGTCTGGGAGTGTAGCCCGGAGGTAGAAGGGCTTCCAGGAACCCCAGTACCCCCCCCACCCACACACACACGAATAGAAAAACAAGCCGGGAGGGCATGGAGGTGCACGCTTGTAATCCCCGCGCTTGGGAGGCAGAGACAGGAGACTGCACAGGTTCGAAGCCAGCCTCAGCTACTTAATGAGGCTCTCAGCAACTTAGTGAGACCCTGTTTCCAAATAAAATATAAAATAGGTTGGGAGTACAGCCCGGAGGTAGAAAACATCTGGGTTTCACCCCCAGCACCAACAAAATAAAATAAAATAAAAAAAATAAAATAAAATGCTGGAGCTAGGTGTGGTGCCCACAAATGTAATCCTACTTTTTGGGAAGCTGAGACAGGAGATTGCAGGTTCGAGGCCTGCCTCAGCAACTTAAGTGAGAACTTTTCAAAATGAAAACTAAAAAAGGGTTAGGAGTATAACGCACAGTTTAATTTCCAGTACTTTAAAAAATAAAAGGGCTGAGATGTAGTTCAAAGGCAGTACACTCCTAGGGCTAAACTCCAGTAGCTTCCTCCACCCTTGCATCCATGTGATTTAAAGAGATTTTTAAGTGACAAAATTAAGTGTACCACTAAAAAGTACTAAAGAACATTCTAATTTATATCACACCGGCCTATATCAAAGATGGATGTTTTACTTTGGAATTAAAAAAAAAAGGAAAAAAAGCTAACATGAAGGCTATAATTATTGGTGTGGCCTAATGGGAGAGTACATCCATAGGAAAAATGCTGGCAAGAAAAGTCAAGCAAGAAAGCAAGCATCATAGTGCAGTCATGAACTTCAACTATTTGGAGCTGAGTTGCTTCATCACATTAAATTTGCCATTGTGTTTGATGTTATCCCACTTGTTTATTCTTGCTTCAATTTCCTGAGCTTTGGAGGTTTTGTTGAGAAAGTTACTGCCTGTGCCAATATGTTGTAGTGTTGAACCTATGTTCTCCTCTACTAACTTCACAGTCTCAGGTCTAATTTCTAAGTCTTTGATCCATCTTGAGTTGATTCCTGTGTTAGGTGAGATATAGGGGTTTAGATTCATCTTTTTACAAATGGATAGCCAGTTCTCCCAGCACCACTTGTTGAAAAGGCTGTCTTTTCTCCAGCGTATGTGTTTGGCCCCTTTGTCAAAGATTAATTGACTAAAGATGTGTGGGTTTGTTTCTTTATCTTCTATTCGAATCCACTGGTCAGTATATCTGTTTTTGTGCCAGTACCATGCTGTTTTTTACTACTATTGCTCTATAGTATAGTTTGAAGTCTGGGATTGTAAGGCCTCCTGCGTGTTTCTTGTTATTGAGAATTGCTTTGGCTATTCTAGGTCTTTTCCTTCTCCATATGAAGTTCATGATTGATTTTTCTACGTCTCTTAAGAATGTCACTGGTATTTTAATGGGAATTGCATTGAACCTATAGATCAGTTTTGGCAGAATGGCCATTTTGATGATATTTATTCTGCCTATCCATGAGCACGGGAGATCTTTCCATCTTCCAAGGTCGTCTTCTATTTCTTTCTTTAATGTTTTATAGTTTTTGTTGTAGAGGTCTTTTACATCTTGGGTTAGGTTTATTCCTAGGTATTTTATAGGTTTTGAGGTTATAGTGAATGTAATTGTTGTTTTTGTTTCTTTCATTGTGGATTCGTTGTTGGCATAAAGAAAGGCCACTGATTTCTTTAGGTTGATTTTGTAACCTGCGACTTTACTGAATTTGTCGATCAGCTCCAGAAGTCTTTTGGTTGAGTTCTTTGGCCTACAGAATGGGAAAGGATCTTTACCAGCCACCATTCTGATAGGGGGCTAATATCCAGAGTATACAAAGAGCTCAAAAGGCTCTACACTAGCAAAACAAACAACCCAATCAAGAAATGGGCAAATGAACTAAATAGACACTTCACAAAAGAAGAGATACAAAGGGCTAATAGATACATGAAAAGATGTTCTTCATCACTGGCCATCAGGGAGATGCAAATCAAAACTACACTGAGATTCCATCTAACCCCAGTCAGAGTAGCAAGCATAAAGAAATCAAACAACAACAAATGCTGGCGAGGATGTGGGGAAAGAGGAACTCTTTTACACTGTTGGTGGGAGTGCAAACTAGTTCAGCCACTATGGAGATCTGTGTGGAGATTCCTGAGAAAGTTGGGAATAGATCCACCATATGATCCAGCTATACCACTCCTAGGTATCTTTCCAAAGGGGTTGAATTCAGAGAAATACAGCAACATATGCATACCTATGTTCATAGCAGCACAATTTGTAATAGCCAAAATATGGAACCAACCCAGATCACCATCAACAGATGAATGGATAGCAAAACTGTGGGAAATACACACAATGGAATTCTATTCAGCCATAAAGAAGAACAAAATTATGTCATTTGCAAGGAGATAGAAAGCCCTGGAGAGCATCATGTTAAGTGAGATCAGCCAAGCACAGAAGGAGAAGATACACATGTTTCCTCTAATATGCCCAAACTAGAAAACACAAAGGATACCAGTAGGACCCCAGATATTAGAGGGGAAATAGTAGCTAAGTTTTAATGGAAAGATAGGAGAGGAGAAAGGCCGATCTTGATTAATGAGGGTCTACACCTAAACATGTGTAAAATTATGAATAAGACATGGTTAACCTGGACAACCATTGGGGGGGGGGAGGAGAGGGCACCAAATATAGTGTAAATGTATACTACTTATGTTCAATAAAAAATTGTTTAAAAAAAATTTGCCATTGTGGGTGTAGGACAGGCAGTCACAAATTAAAGTACTAGAAACTCTTTTCAAGATTTCTTATTTTTTCTCTATCCTTTAAAGATTTCATTTTTTCTTTAGGGGGGAACAGAAAGTACTCAAATGTTTATCAAAACAATGATCTTCCTTTTATCATATTAAAAATATATTTATAATCTCCTCTTACCCCCAGATATGAGAAACATATTCATGGTTTATATTTTAGCTTTCATCAACAGTAGCTTGAACTCAAACAGGGTACATAACACTTTGGTATCATACATAAAATACCTATAAAGACAAACCACAAAATCTTTTCCCAAAGAAGTCAGAAATAAGTACCTGAGCGAGCTCTTTCTGTTCATTCACCAGGCGGCTGCAGCTAGCGATCATCTGGTCCAGGGCATACAGCCGATCTTCAAGCCCTTTAATAGCTTTCATATTCTGATTATCAAGTTTGGCAATAGTTTGATGGCATTCTACTATAAATGGTCGAATAATCTTTGGATCAAGCTAAATGATAAGGAAATCCATGAGTAAAACTTTAGCAATTACTTTTAAATGTTTTTCATACTATTTGAAATATAACCCCAGAGATGTTATAAAGAAAAACATGAGCAATCTAACATATATTCATGGAATGTCAAAAATAGAATAAACAGCAGCTTAGATAAGTGATACTGAATACACTAGAATACATAATTAAGAACATAGTTTCAGGAGTCACTCATTTCCATCAATGCCATGATTCAATCAATTATTAACATCCATCAGAAAATGTTTTCATCCAGGTGTCATAAGGTTAATGATATAATTATAACCTTAGGATTATAAGGCTAATTATAAGGCAGAGTTAATGACTAAAACTCATTCCTTGGTTATTAAT
This sequence comes from Muscardinus avellanarius, assembly GCF_963383645.1. Lineage (NCBI taxonomy): Eukaryota > Metazoa > Chordata > Mammalia > Rodentia > Gliridae > Muscardinus > Muscardinus avellanarius. Next base: position 84,648,128 of record NC_137789.1, on the reverse strand, counting down.
TACTCTTATCAACCCAGCTTCTCTCTAAAATATGTATCTTCAGTGTTACCTCCGCATCTTGAAGAAAAAAATCCTTCATTCTTGGTTTCATCTCCACAGGTATTGGCTTGATTTACTATGCTTTCTTACTCTTTAATCCTTCCCGTTCTTGGGCTTTAATTCTATAAATCTGCTGGATTCATGAAACCTAAAAACATTTTCAACACTGGTCCCTTTCCCCTGCTCAGTCGAAGATCACCAAAAGACATTGCTTTATTTGAACCTGTTGTATATTTGGCGTAGTAATATACCTTTTCCAAAATTCAGTATTTCGGAACATTACCTCTGCTGTTTCCCTAACAGCATTCCTTGCTGGTACCTTTTCCTGTCTAATCTTTAAATACCGGTGATCCAGAAGGACACTCTTTAGCTCACTTTTATTTGTCTCTATATGTTTTTACTATTAAGCATAGTTTTTTTTTTCTTCTTTTGGTGGTACTGGGGTTCCTGGAAGCCCTTTTACCTCCGAGCTACACTCCCAGACCTATTTTTATATTTTTTAAATTTGGAAACAGAGTCTCTTAAGCCAGCGAGACTGGCTTCGAAACTGCGTGATCCTCCTGTCTCTGCCTCCCAAACGTGGGGATTACAAGTGTGCGCCACCACGCCCGGCTTAAGCATAGTTTCTAATGGAAGTAAATCCAACCGGTATTTCAATCCCCAACAGGTTCACAAGTTCTTAGACTGTTCCTAGATACCTGCTAGTATCTACATGTGCTCAGCCATGGTATTTTGCTATGGTTGTCTCTTGATAAAATCCCAATGGCTTCTTTCTGCCTACAAATAACATGCAATATGTATAGAATAATGTTAATATTACATTGATTTGATACCAGTAAATCTTTTCAGGAGTGCTATTATTTTAGGCTGAATTACTTAATCCTTCAAGATAAAGTCTGTGTGTTCTACTTCATCTTTGCTCATACCCATAAACTGTTTAATCCCATCTTTGTCCCTACTTAAAGGTCTTAGTCAATTACCAATTCCTTCATCATTCATGCCTTCTCTGATCTCTAGTCAAGAGTAGAATGTGACTTGATTACTGTTGCCTGTGTCTTGTACAAGACAGAGAGCATATAAAATTAGTTAAAACTGAATCACTGTTATTAACAAGAATCCAGTGGAGTTAATAAGGGCTGAACTTCGAATACCACCCAAACCTTAACAGAGCCATTATTTAGGTACTGGCAGTATCACTTTGCACAACATTAAAATTTATATATGGTGAATATTTTACTTTTCTCCAATCTGTGGAAACTTTGGTTGAATATACACGTTTTTTGTTCCATAGTATTATCAAAAAAAAGATTAGTTGTACATTATTATGGTGATAAAAGGTCTGAAAATGATGTGTAAAACTGATCCAAATTTTTAATTTGGCCAAAATTATAACTAAATGCAAATGTAAATTAGTAGGAACTTTAGGAAGAATAAATAAACCCAAAACTGAGGCTCCTCATGTTTCTGTTATTTCATAATTTAGAGAAGTACAACCAAACATGGAAAAAAATTAGTTTATAATTTATTTCTCCTATAGAATAATAGAATAACAATACAATCTCCAAAGATATTATTGCACTTAATAGTTTATTCCATTTGTTCACAGGTAATGAAGGTTAAAATTTTCAAATGAAGTCTCTGTAGTTTTGCCAGGTATACATTTGAACCACAGAATTGTATTGATAATCATCTTCACGCTTTCAATACATAGCACTCAGTGCTAAACTATGTTTTTTCTCTTGGGTTCTTCCTAGACATCTGCATCACAGACATCTGACATCACTGATTAAAGAAGAAATAGATAGCAAGTGCCCTCCTGTGGATTGAATGCAGGGCCTGACCAATGCCAAACAAGTGCTCACCACTAAGCTGTATCCTAACAATTTTAATTGTATTTTGAAAGAGGGCTGCCAAGGCTGACTTTGAAGTTGTGATGTTCCTGCCTCCCAAGTCCCTGGGATCACAGGCAAGGGCCACTGTGGCCAGCCATAAATGCAATTTTTAGTTTTCTAAAATATCAGTTGCTTAAAAAGGAACATTACATAAACACTTCTACCAGCTTGAACACCAATAAAATGTATGATTACAATGCACTGATAAAAAAAATAAAAATAAAAAGGAACATTAACATAGCTTTTCATTTTGGGTAGTAATCTTTGCCAAATTTATTATGTAATCTTCTGCCCTGGCAATCATCTTTATTAAATACAATAACTACCCTTCTGGATGTCACTGAGGAAATAGATACCAAAAAGAATTAAGAAATCCACATTTTAAAAAATTTCTTATTTAAGTCATCACTTAAAAAATGTGCTGTTTTCAAACATGCCAGGTAATGTGTTTACTTTAAGGAGTAAATCAAGACTTAAGTCTCTTTTCCAACTGAATGGTCCTCGAGAAACACTTAACTACTCTAGCCAATACATAGTTTAAAAACGAAAATATTCAAGACATTATTTAATACTTTGCTTCACTAAAATATATGCCTACATTAACTTCCTTTCTGGCTTCAAATATTTTAAATCGACTTATGGATAAGACATGGAGAAATATTTCCTCCAGGTTTAACTATAAGATGCAAGTAAAACTATAATGTCAGAAGTCTTGAATTTTGAAGGAGATAATATGGCTTAAAACTTTAAAAACGAATGTTTCTCTCTAGGAAGATGGTGATTGGAAAAAAGCACAATGGGATTTTCTGAGTGATGGAAATATTCAATTATCTTCTTTTGGGTAGTGGTGGTTTGTCCTTGAACTAACCACTCCCAATCTATGTCATTTATTGTATGAAATTCATTCTCATTGCACTTGAACAAAATTACCTATTATCATCTCAATTCATAAATAAAATTACAAGCAAAATAATTTCATACAAGGTGAGAAGTTCCAATGCAAGGCACACCATTTCCACTGTAACACAATACCCCCTTTTCCATGGCATAGTAAGTAAAAAAAAGTAATATAAAATGATACAAATATCATGTTAATCTTACTTACCCTGCTCATAGAATCAAAGCACTTCCTGACCAAAGATTCCACATCATTAGGTCTATCTTGAACATTTATCCAGTCTAACAAAGAAACATTAAAAAAAGGCAGATCGCCATCTTTAGCGTCTATTGAAGTTTCCTCGTGCTGGACAGCACTTTGACAAGACTCCCTAATGTCTTTGCCACTTTCAGCATCTGTGGTGTCTGGGGCTAAATGTTCCACTGACTTGTGAAATGAGGTTAATGCAGATATAGAAGTTGTTCTAGGCATTTCAGGAGAGAGCACCAGTTCAGTGGATCTTTTCATCTCAGACTTTTCTGATCCTTCATTTTCATTTAAAGAATCCAGTCTTCCCAAACATTCCCTGTAACTATGTCTGGTTAGGCACTCCAACAGTGGAATCTTGGCCATTACTGAAACCGCAGTTCCTAAACTTAAAATACAAAAGATCTGTCAGTAAAACAAATGAGACTGCTCTAGTTAAGGATTAACATTAAATCAACTAAATCACATTATCTGATATACAAATCTTACCAGCTTTCTTAACATACATAAACTAGTTTAAAGCTATCCCTTCAATAAAAGAAGTCTAGCAGAACAAGAAGGTTATCATTAATATATTTAATACCAATCTAAAGTAAAGCTAAAGCTGGGCATGGTGTCCCATGTTTGTAATCCCAGCACTTGGGAGGCTGAGACACGAGGATCACACAGGTTCAAAGCCAGCCTCAGCTACTTAGTGAGGCTCTCAGCAACTTAGTGAGATCCTGTTTCCAAGTAAAGTATAAAATAGGTCTGGGAGTATAGCCCGGAGGTAGAAAAGCCCCTGGGTTCCGCCCCCAATACCACACAAAAATAAAGCTAATTAAGAATACACTAAGCAAGTAGATATTGGCTTTTATCAAAACTTCATTAAGTAGCTGGGCGTGGTGTACCCTTTTGATGCCAGCATTTGGGAGGCTGAGACAGGAGGATCATGGTTCGTGGCCAGCCTCTTAGTGAGGCCTCAACTACTTAGTGAGGCCCTCTGCAACTCAGTCAGTGAGACCCTGTTTCAAAATAAAGAATAAAAAATAGGGCAGGGGGTGTAGCTCAGAGGTCAAATGCCCCTGGGTTCCATCTCCAGACCCACAAAAAAAAAAAAAAAAACTTCATAAAGTACAAAAATCATATATACAAAGATTCACAACAGCAATGACTTAGAAGATAACACTGTCTTTAAGTCAATCAGATATTTGATATATTGATAGCAAAGGAAAAAAATTAACAATCTTAATCTTAGGTTAACTTTTACATTTATCATACCCAAAAACAAACAGATTAATGCTGTTGAAAGGCATGGACAAAATAAAATTAAGATACTCATAAAATAGTATATAAAATACTGTTTTCTAAGTTAAATTGACATACTTTAAACAATTCTCAAAAAATTGGTGATTTAAAAATGTTAGTCTGGGCATGGTGGTTCTTGTATGCCTGTACTCTAGAGGCTGAGACAAGAGGATTGCATGTTCCAGGCCAGCTTTAGCAACTTAGCAAGACTGTATTTCAAAATTAAAAAGCAAATAAAGGGGGAGGGGTATCTTAGAGGTAGAATGCATGAGACTTGATTGGAAGGCAGAAAAAAAGAGGGAGAGGAAAAAGTACCTGCTACTTGCTTTTAATTAAAGGCCAAGATAAGAACAAAAAAAAAAAAAAAAAAAAAAAACCCTACAAAACCCCAAACAAAACAAAAACTCCATGTAAAACTTTGAATGTGTATATGCAAGCTGGGTGTGGTGGCACACACCCATAATCCTGGTACTTCAGAGGCTGAGACAGGAGGATCACAGGCTGAAAAACAGCCTTGGCAACTTAGTGAAACAGAGTTTCAAAATAAAAATAAGAACTAGTATAAGAATGATCTAGGGTTGATCCCCAGTACTCCCCTAAAAATGTTACATTAATGCTCTATTTTACATTAACCATGGTCCTTTCTTAAAAAAAAAAAAAAAAAAGAAAGTAGATAAGCCATATAAATGAGGGCTAGAACACCATGCTTTTCCCCCCCCTATCTTATTAAACCTGCAGTGGATCTTTTCATCTTAGCCTGTTCTGATCCTTCATTTTCATTTAAAGAATCTATTTGCCAGGCGTGGTGGTGCACGCTCGGTGCTTGGGAGGCGGAGACAGGAGGATTGTGCAGGTTTGAAGCCAGCCGTGCTGGCTTAAGAGACCTTGTTTCCAAATAAAAAGTATAAAACAGGTCTGGGAGTGTAGCCCGGAGTTAGAAGGGTTTCAAGAAACCCCAGTACCACCAAAAAAAAAAAAAAAAAAAAGAATCCAGTCTTCCTAAACATTCCCTGTAACTATATCTGGTTAGGCACTCACTCCAAGAGTAGAAAGCCTAACCCAAAAGTAACCTAAAATTCTCCCTGATAACTTTCATTTCCCTTAGACCTTTACACTTTGCCTTTTCTTTATTGGGCAAAAGAGATAAGCAAAGAATATCAGTTTTAGAAATGATTTCAAAAGTATTTGGAACCTTTTTGTAATTAAGACAACTCACACAAAGATTATGGGAGTCCAATAATATATATGGTTACAAAATTAACCACAAGTTTAAAATTATAAAATTATATGCCAGGTGTGGTGGTGCACACTTGTAATCCCAGTCTTGGAAGGCTGAGACAGGAGGATCGTGGTTCACAGACAGCCTCAGTTACTTTGTGAGAGGGCCTCTGCAACTCAGTGAGACCCTGTTTCAAAATAAAGAATAAAAAATAGGGCTGAAGGTGCAGCTTGGAGGTAGAATGCCCCTGGGTTCCATCCCCAGTAACACACACACACATTTGTGTGTGTGCATGCGTGCGTGTGTGTGTGTAAACAAACCTATACATATATAAAAACTACAAGCTATATCATACTATCATAAAAGATTTAATCCTCAATTAAATCAATATAAGGCATACAAGAAACATACAATGATTAAATGTACTGGTTTCAAACAGACATCTTATTACTCATTTAATGGTACACATACTGAGTAAGTTTTAACTTGATGTCTTCTATGGATTGTAGATAATTTGAATAAATACTTTCAAATTTGAAAAGTAACTTTTGGTATGAATTTGAACAGTCCTCCAGATTGGCCATGATTGCAGCCCAGCCTTGGTGCTGAAGATGTTCATCATGTACAAGACCTTCACAAAATGAACAAAGTTTCTTGGCAACTTCATACATTTCCTATATTAAAAAAGAAAATAAAAATAAGCACAATAAAAAAGGGCAGTGGTTTGTGGGCACATGTTTACATATGGCTATACTCATGTTTTCATGAATACATAAGCACATTTTAAAGATAGTGTTTCAAAGAACTGTTTATCTTATTAGTCATGCCTGTAAGAGCCTGACAATAACTCGGAAATGCTGATTTGTTTCTGAGCAGGTATTCTAAGAAATGGATTCCAGAAAATATGACTTCAGGAAAACAGACAATGGAGACAAAATTTGCCTACTGTGCACAATCTCAAATGTCCTCTAAGGAGATACAAGGCAGACATACTCATTAAAAACAAATTTTATTTTTTGAGGTACTGGGGATGCAACCCAGGGGCATTCTACCTCTGAGCGACACCCCCAGCCCTAATTTTATATTCTTTATTTTGAAAAAGGGTCTCACTGAGTTGCAAAGGCCCTAAGTAGCTGAGGCTGTCCACAAATCCAGATCTTCCTATCTCAGCCTCCCAACTGCTGGGATTACAAGGGTGCACCACCATGCCCAGCAAAAACAATTTTTGCTGAGTTTTCTTCTCCATTACTTAGAGTCCTTCTGGTATCCCAATTACTCCCTAACTTGTGCATTATTAAAGAAAACATTTGACCCTCCACTTTCTGACTCAGTGGAGCCAGGGAGGAAACAGAGGGAGAAGACTGAGTATCATTAATAGAAATATTACCATCGACTATTAGAACATATGTGAACATACCAATCTCAGTACTCCATATTGGGAAGGAGGGAAATGAGGAGGTGGGGGAAGAGTCACCAAGTTCTCTGTGCATGTATGTCACTGTCAACATGATTTACATTATAATGTGAGACTATAATGCATTAATAAAAGCATATTAAAGGCCGGGTGTGGTGGCACACGCTTGCAATCCCCGTGCTTGGGAGGCAGAGACAGGAGGATCGCGCAGGTTCGAAGCCAGCCATGCTGGCTTAAGAGACCCTGTTTCCAAATAAAAAGTATAAAACAGGTCTGGGAGTGTAGCCCGGAGATAGAAGGGTTTCTAGGAACCCCAGTACCACCAAAAAATTTAAAAAAGCATATTTTTTCAAAATTTGCAAAAGGCATAAGCTAAAAATTTAATACACTATCAACTTCTAGATTAATATGGTACTTTTTATAATTTAATAAAATTCTTGAAAATATTTTATGTAAGTAGTGTAAATATCTTCAGAACAGATGCTTGAAATTCAGCTCAAAACAACAAAATAATTTATCAAGTATAAAGTACTAGAAAACAATGGAGATACATGATAAGTCCTCTGTCACAGATGATTTTTGTTTGCTAGAAAATAAATGATTCTAACTGTTCACTATTACAAGACAGACGGAAAGTCAAAAGAAAAAAGGGAAACTAAGGCCTTCGGAAAGTGGGAGCATTTGACTGAAGTACAGAGGTGTAAAGAGAATGTGAACAAAGAGGCAGAAGAACTTTAAAGGACCCCCCCAAAAAAAATGGCTAAGAAAGAAGTGTAAAACACTACTGGGTAGGAACAAACAGTCTACAGGAAAAGGGGAGCGAAGAGAGGGCCCCAAGAGCAAAGACTCAGAAAACACTATGGTAAGAAAGCTGAACTTTACTCAGAAAGGACCAATTTTATGGGGAAGAATATGACCACTTAAATGCTTTAAGATGTATAAATGCAAAAAGATCTAGAATATGTAATGAGAACTAGATAAAAGAATGGATGTAAAATTTATTTTTGTCACAGGCCAAAAATTGCTATAAATGCAGCAATAGTTAGCTAGTATCAAAAAAAGAGGAGAAAAAAACCTCTTGCACCAGAAAGAAAAGATGTTTCCTTTTTTTTCTTTTAATACTAGGAATTAAACCCACAGGCATTTTACCTCCAAGCTACCCCCTTAACTCTTCTTGTTTTGAAATACGGTCTAAGTTGCTGAGAGCCTTGCTAAGTTGCTAAGGCTGATCCTCAAACCTCTGGTCCTCCTCTTGTAGGATCTAGCCTACCAAGTACTGAAAATACAGGTGTATGCCACCATGCCCTGCATGTTTTCATATTTTTTAAAAATAGATGAAAGGCAGATGACATCCCTGAAAGGATCAATAAAAGGCAGTTGGATACAGTATAGCAAACTTTTACACTACTGCAGGGGAAACTTCTTGAAACACAAAAACAGCACTCTACCAAATGTAATTTTTAAAATACTGGACATGAAAGTATATACCTGATATTTATAACAGAGGCATCATATCGATAACTTATAAATTTAAGATATCTAACCTAATAAGAAACTTGATAAAAAATTAATAGATCAAATACACAAAGGATAAATTAAAAAAATGCTGTCATTATGTAAAGAAATTGACATATTCATATTGGGTGAAGAGAAATTAGAAAACAAATTATTCCATCAAGTGCAAAACTATGTTAACTATAGCACCATTTAACAACAAAATAAAAAGATGACAGGAATGGAAGACAACCTAAATACTTAAGACAGCAAAGGCTGTTTAATCTATTTCAAAGCTGCAGAGCCTTGTAACAATGAGTAAGAAATACTGGGCGTAATAATCTTCCATATATTTGGAGAGACTAAAGTGGAAAATGTTTGAAACATTAGAGATATATGAGATGGAAATATCCCATGTTGAACAACAATGGGAAGGGGTTGGAGAGAAGAATGAGAAAGGAAGAAAAAAAATTTTTACCTGAAAACAGCACCAGTTTTGGAGAAAACATGGCTCTTCCTACCTACTTTTTCTTCCTAAACCCAACCAAATACAACAACAAGGAAACAAAGAGCAAAGACTTCTTTCACCTCAATAAAACTAAGAATCAACTATCGCTGCTCCTGCCATACATTCATGATAAGATTATGAAGAATACGGAAACTGGATCTAATTACATCAGATATCTTTACAAAGACCAGGAAAACCACATTCTCCTGGGTGATACCTGGGTTGGCTACACAAACCTTTGTGGGCCCTATTTGAAACCAAGAGTAGCAGAAGACTTTACAAGAACTATCTAAAGAGATTATAAAAAAAACTGTGAGAAAAGTCAGCCCTAGAGCTGCTAAATTTTGTCTAAAGTGAAGGAAGGTAATACCTCGTCTCTCTCCCACTCTCAGATACACATTCTGCTTCTTACCAGGGCTCTCATGGGCAGCCTCAGGAACCCAGAGTGATTTCATACTCAGGAGCAGCTGGCATAATCCTTTCTTAACTAATTTCTAGGGAAAATTTAACTTATCTAAAGATGAGCAAGAAAGTTATAAAATGCACCAATATAAAATCTATATTGTCATTATTTAAAAACTGTAATAATAAAGGAAACCAAAGGCAGAAAAAAATCTACCCCTGGATCAACTGGGTTTTATGAGCACATTCTTTCCAATGGCTTAAAGGTCAAATACAGAAATTAAAAAAAAAAAAAAAAGAGCGAGAGAATTGGTACAGTTCAGGAAATTAGTAGAGAAAAGTCTTGAAGGCCTCATTGGAGATGCAGGAATTTTTAAGTCAAGATTTAAAAACCAAGACAAGGAAACCGAATTATCAAGAAAATACTACTAAACTTTATTACTAAGAACTAAAAACAAGCAAAGAAAAATATCCATAGATTCTTAACACTTGAACCTGAAAATCAAAAGGTATTATGCTTAAAATACCCAATAAAAACCACAGACACGAGGTTATAGCCGATTAAAATAGCTGGGTTTCAAAGAGTTATTGCCATAGATAAAAAAGGGGGGGATATTAAAAGTAGAAAAAGATTGATAACCCAATAAAGAGTCAGGAAAGAAGAAACCTAACAAAAAGTGACCAAATGATTCATAAATGGAAAAAATTCTCACCCTCACTGATTTTGTTACAAAAAAAAAAAACAAAAAACAAAACAAAAAAACCCCATGAAACCAAAACCAACCAGAATAACTAAAATTAAAAATCCATGAAACCAGATGTGGTGGTGCACACTTATGATGCCAGTACTTGGGAGAATGAAAAAGGATTGCTGATTTGAGGCCAGCCTCAGCTACTTAGTGACACCCTGTTTCAAAAGTTTTTAAAAAATAAATCCATGAAATCAAATTATCAGTGAATCTGTGGAGCAAGTGAAACATCTGCACTCTGTTGTTGAGAATATAAATAAATGGATATGACTACTTTAATTATTTATTTTGGTGGTACTGGGGAGGGAACCCAGAGTCTTTCTACTTCTGGGCTATACTCCCAGACATAATTTGTATTTTATTTGGAAATAGGGTCTAAGTTGCTGAGAGCCTCTCTAAGTAGCTGAGGATGGCTTTGAACCTTATACGATCCACCTGTCTCAGCTTCCCAAGCGCAGGGATTGCAAGTATGCGCACCACCATACCAGGCGATATGACTACTTTTTAATTAGTAATATGTAAAGTTGAATTAAAGGCATACCCTAGTTATGTACTCCAGAGAAATTAATATAGATAAATAAGCGCAACATAATGTACAAGCCTATTCACAGCAGATTTAGTCAAAACAGTCCCAAACTGGAAGCATTCACTATTTGTCCAGCAGATTCATAAACTGTGGCATATTTATACAACAGAATAATATAACAGCAAATATATATAACATAAATAAATGCTGTGGCAATGATTCTCAGAAAAATGTTGAAAAAAAGAAACCAGATCCAAAATCATGCAAAAATTTCATGATTCCATTTATGTAATTTTGTTGTGTCCAAAGCAAAAGGCAAAATATAGTAATCTATGGTTTAGAAGGCAAGATGTAGCTTACCTATATTAATCTTATTATTTCATGTTTAATATTCACTTTGTTTCTATTACTTTTTTAGATTTCTGCTAGATTAATGAAGTTGCTATTAATTCCTAGTTTTTCTATGCCACTCTAACTCCCTAAAGTAAGTAGTATCAGGACTTCAAATGTCCTCACTCACCAGTCCAGTCTCTTACTTTCTCTCCCTCTCCCTGTTCGTTCGTCCATCCGTCCGTCCGTGTGTCTGTCTGTCTGTCTGTCTGTCTCTCTCTCTCTCTCTCTCTCTCTCTCTCTCTCTTTCTCTTTCTTCCCTTTTTGGTGGTATTGGGAACTGAACTCAGAGGTGTTCCTCCTCTGAGATATATATATATCTCATTGAGGCCCTTTTTGCTAAATTGATGAGGCTGACCACAAATCTGTAATCCTCATGTCTTAGCCTCCGAAGTACTGAGATTAGAAGTGTGCACTAATGCTCCTGGCTTTTCTTTTTTTTTTTTTTTTTGCAGTACTGAGGATGGAACCCAGGGGCATTCTACCTAGCCCTAATTTTTTATTCTTTATTTTGAAATAGGGTCTCTAAGTGCAAAGGGCCTCACTAAACTGAGGCTGTCCGCAAACTGTGATCCTCCTGACTTAGCCTCTCTCGAATGCTGGGATTTTAAGCGTGCACCATCACGCCCTGCTTTCCTCATGTTTTAAAATCTTTGCAATGCTTTTACTTGTAATCCTGCACAGCAAGTGGATAGTTTGCTCATTTCCAGGTCTCTCATTGCCAAATCTGGAGCCCTCTCTCCAGCGTGTCTTGCTACACATTATCATGCACCCTCTTATACGGGCCTTCCACAGGCACTGGGTGTGTGTGTGTGGGGGGGTCCTCACTTTCCATAATGGACAGCTCAGAGTCATCTTGTCTTTTCTCTGCCCCAGATACAGAATTAATTTCTGCTCTAATAAGATATGTGTTGCATATTTTTATATATTTCTGTCACTTGAGGGTCATACTGAAAAATCAGCATCTCAATAGCAATAACCTTCTTACTCATTTGATCTATTTAATTTTTAAGTATTTAATAGAGAAATTATGCCAGCTCTCATTTAATACTGCTTTTTTTTTTGTTTGTGTGTGGTACTAGGGATATTACCCAGGAGCATTCTACCTCTGAGCTACACCCCCAGCTCTATTTTTTATTCTTTACTTTGAAAGAGGATCTCACTGAGGTACAAAGGGCTTCACTAAGTAGCTGAGGCTGTCTGAGAACCACGATCCTCTTGTCTCAGCTTCCTGAATGCTAGGATCACAAGCTTCTGCCACCACAACATTTAATGATTAATCATTAAATGATTCTTGATACAGAAATGTATTTCTCTTACTTTATCTTTTCCTTACATAATACTTTTTTGATATTTCCTGTCATTGTTGACTTAGGTTTTGTTTTCTTTAATCACCTGAAAAAGTATAAATCCAATCATAAATAAAACACACCAAAGAACTCTATTGTAAATTCAATGTATGGAATAATAAAAATTACTTATAATTCAATATATAAAATAATTTCAATTTTTGGACTCTTTAATGCTTAATAAATATATTTCAGAAATATGAGGTTATTTCCTTTTTATATTATATCCTGTGTGATAATGAGGTAGTTTCATAAACATATATACATTAAAATAAATTCCCACCAGGTGCAGAGATATACACTTGTAATCTCAGTATTTGAGAGGTAAAAACAGAAAGATTGTAGGTCTGCAACTAGTCTCAGCAACTTAGTGAGACCCTATTTCAAAATAAAAAATAAAATAAGCCGGGCGTGGTGGCGCACACTTGTAATCCCCGTGCTTGGGAGGCTGAGACAGGAGGATTGCACAGGTTCGAAGCCAGCCTCAGCTACTTAGGCTTTCAGCAACTAAGTGAGACCCTGCTTCCAAATAAAATATACTAAAGGTCTGGGAGTATAGCCCAGAGGTAGAAAGCCCCTGGGTTCCACCCCCAGTACCACTAAAAAAAAATAATAATAAATAAAAAAAAATAATAGTAAATAATAAAAAATAAATAAAATAGAATTGGCTATGTAGCTCAGAGATAGAATGCCTCTGGGTTCATTCCTCAGTAGCACACACAAAAAACAACTCCCAAATTAATTACTAAGCAAAGTTCAGTAAATGGCACCTATTTTTACAAAAGCTAAATAGCATTAATTCCTTCATTCCAAGACATTTTTTTCATATCTAAAAGCAAAACATAGTAACTGATAGCTTGGAGTCCATAGTATAGTGAGGTAAACAGAAAATTATAAAAAAAATCAAATGACTGTGAAGCAATCTGTGAGAACTGCAAGAAGTTGGATAAGGGCCATGCATGGGAAGAATCTTGATTCTCCAGAAATGACACATGGATAAGAAAAAGGCAACTGCCTATTTTGAGCTACTTAAGCCCTTTGTCTATGTATACTCTAACAGATACTTTAGCAATTAAAAAAATCTTTAAAAGTAATTACCTGTTTATCATCAAATAGAAGTTGTCTAAATCATATGTAAGATAACATTTTTACTCTAACATTCTGTAACTATTAACTCAGATTCACTAGTAATGTATGGGCTTAAAATTCAGAAACTAAATATATTAACTGTAAAATATTATTTCAAAAAAAAATTGGTATTTTTCATTTACTTTGCATGCTTCCTACATAATGTAGACTACTATGCTATTTAGACTTGAATGCTTTAAGGAACAATTAGTTAATTAGTTAAAACAATTGTTTATATCTTACCACTGCAAGTTGTGTCCTTGAAGCAACAGTGTGAAAAACTGCAGGCATCATAAGAGACTCTTCAACTTTTATTTCCATGTCATTTTCTGTCGAAAAGGTGGTTTTAGGAATAGCAGGTGCACGATCACATAAGATCATTTCTTTGTTAAAAAGAAAAATTGGATTTGTGTCCTATATTAAAAAAATGCAGATATAATTAAAATTAAAACATTACAACTACTGAACACGCACAATGACCTCAATCTAGGAAGCAGATAAGCTTTTGAACACTGAGTCCCAGGCTGCCTGTCTGATGTGAAGGCAGAATATTCCGGTAAGAAGGGCTCTGGAAGCTGGGTGTGGTGGCGCACACTTGTAATCCCAGCATTTGGGAGGCTGAGACAGAAGGAAAGTGTGTTGAGGACAGCCTCAGCTACTACTTAATGAGACCCTTTGCAACTCAGTGAGACCCTGTTTCAAAATAAAGAATACAAAAATAGGGCCAGGGTTGTAGCTGGGAGGTAGAATGCCCCTGAGTTCCATCTTCAGTACCACAAAAAAGGGGGGAGGGCTGTGGATACATACCGTGCCAGCGCTGTAGGTGCACACTCTTCGATCTGCAGCCATGCACTCTCCTCCATTGACCACCAGCACCTGGTGCTGAATAGCAATCTTGTATTTGCTTTGAATAGCATGCTTAAGGTCTGCCACACTTCCAAGGAAAGAAAAAATAAAGTTACTTATTTTTATATCTGCCAAATGACTTTATTATTTCCTATTCCTTGAACTGGATTCTATAATCAACTGGCTGACTGCTGGTGAATAAAGCACCTGTTTTATCATTTTAAAAGTGAGTCTACTGCTGGGTGTGGTGGTGCACACTTGTAATCCCCGTGCTTGGGAGGCTGAGACAGGAGGATCGCGCAGGTTCGAAGCCAGCCTCAGCTGGCTTAAGAGACCCTGTCTCCAAATAAAATATAAAATAGGTCTGAGAATGTAGACCAGAGGTAGAGGGCCCCTGGGTTCCATCCCCAGTACCAAAAAAAAAAAAAAGAAAAAAGAAAAAAAAAAGAAACACTAGTGGAATTTTTAAAGCAAAGTTTATGCCGGGTGTGGTGGCACACTTGCAATCCCAGTACTTGGGAGGCAGAGACAGGAAGACTGCAGGTTCAAGGACAGCCTCAGCAAGTAGCAAGACTCATCAACCTAGTGATACCGTGTTTCAAAATAAAAATTAAATAGGGCTTGGAAGTAGAATGCCTCTGAGTTCAAGCTCCAGCAAAACAAAAATAAAAAGTAAAGCAATGATTATTGATCAAAAAAATGCATAATAATCTCAGTATCAGCCAGGTGATGGTGAAACAGTCTATACTCTGAACATAAAAGGTTGAGGAGGAAGAACTACTTCAGCCCAAGAGTTCAAGGCCGGCCTGAGCAATTTGTAAGACACCAGTCCAATAAGACAAAGAAATAAAAGAAACAAATAGTCCAGTAACAGATTATTTATTCTGTACTGCTATCAAGTTTTTGCTACTATGGCCACTATAAAAAGTTAAAAAGGTAAGAAGTTTAGAAATGATATTTACTACTTTTCTTCCCTTCCTAGTTTTATTTCTTCCTACCATGAGAACCTTAAGTATTTGAAGCCCCTACAAAAATGGAGAATGATTAGATATATGGGTCTCATTGATTTGGCTACAATTTTTAAATTTATTTTATCCTCTCATTATCAAATGAAACAAGTCTATTGACTTTAATCACAAAAGGTAATAAAAACATGATTAAAAAGCATGGAAGTAATATACATGGCTTTACAACGCTAGCAATGATTCCCTTAACAATGTCCTGTTAAACAGAACAGCAAATGGCTAGAGGTACTTGAAGAGTAGCATCGCTTTGAAATTAAGTCTTCTCATAGTTTGGTCTGTTTACTGTAAACAATATAGACATACAAACAGAACGAAGCACAATTTAAAGAGTTTAAATTTAGCTTTTCATAAAATGATGACAATTATACATAAGATGTATTGGGGGAAAGATTTAAGACTTGTTATATTCCTACTAATCTTTAGAAAGAATAATTTTCTTAAAATCAAATGTTTCTTTAAATATAAAGGATATAAACAAGAGAGTAAAGAGAATGAATGAAATACAACTCACGTTTGCACTGTAAGTTCAGTGTCAAATGTTAGAGTAGTTCCAGTATTCACCAGAAACACATATAACTTCATGATGTTTTCTCTGGATTCTGTGAGATTATATCTCACTCTCTGTTATGGGTCCTAAAAGAGAACAAGAAAACTTATCAATTTTGCAAATTCAAACAAAAATACTTTTATCATTAAGATCCAGTACAGTCTTACTATGTAAATAATAAAAATCAATATAAGTTTTGATGTCTAACACAATTACCTGGATAGTTCAAGGAACTGCATAAAAATAAGTAGTAATGAGATTAGTAAAAGAAAAGTATAACTTCTACTGTGTGTGCGTGTATGCCTCTACCATCTTGTACACTATTAAGATGTATGACTATATGCAACAATAACAAATTAAAAATGAGCAAAAAACTAAATTATGTGACATGAGTGGGGAATGAGAAATTATTGAATTTTGTGGTATTATTATTATTTATCCAAAACCAGGGACTGTGATTTTATTTTTTCCCATTATCTCCCAATTACTGGATTTACAGGGATGTACCACCACATCCAAGTCAATAAAATTTTTTTTAAATGTATGGAGATATAAATAAATGAGTATAATGCTCACACACACAAAACAAAATTGGATGCTCTCCCTAATATACAGAAGCTAAGGACAAAATGCGTCCTCGGAGGAACCTAGATGAAGGAGAAATGATAGATGAGCAAGTAAGAAACTACAGATGACTGAACTGAGGGGATGGGAGGGGGAAGAGGGAAAATCTCTACTGTACATGATGTACATTCATAAACATATCAATCACTAAGCCAAACATGAGAAGGAAGGGGGTAGAGAATGGGGTGGGAAGTGAGAAAGGGCTAAAAAAGTGGTGTGCATTTATGTTTCTACCATCCTGTACTCCATTAAGATGTATGACTACATGCACCAAAAAAAGTAAATAAATTAGAAAAAATTAAGGCTTCCAGACAGGCATAGTGGCGCAGGCTTATAATCTCAGCATTTGGGAGGTTGAGACCAGAGTATTATGGTTTGCAGACAGCTTCAGCTACTTAGCGAGGCCCTCTGAAACTTAGTGAGACCCTGTTTCAAAATAACAATACAAATAGGGCTCAGAGGTCAAATGCCCCTGGGTTTCATCCCCAGACCCACCAAAAAAAAAAAAAAAAAGCCTTCCAAAAATAATCACTGTTTTAAAAATAAAGAATAAAGAATAGGTCTGGGGTGTAGCTTGGAGGTAGAATGCCCTGCAGTTCAACTCTCAGTAACACACACACACACACACACACACACACACACACACACACACAGGTAATAAAATAAAAACTCAGTATGAAGGTCAAAACAGGGACTTACCGTCAGGCACTATGAAAAAGCACTGCCACTTTTCTTAAGTAGATTAGAACTGGCTTATGGTTGCTTTGCTTGGTATTGGCAACTGAATGGCATTACTCGTTAAACTCAGAGAACTGAAAAAAAAATGTCCAAATTATTAAACAGAAAAGCAATTCAATTCAACACACAACAACATATGGTCATTATCCCTTCTTCCAGTTAAAATTACTATCTGTTAAGGGTAATCTCTGTTAGGTCCCTTTTCCTACCTGGATATTCACTAAAACCACAATCATGGCTGTGATTCACATTACTCTATTAAAATACAAATGAAAGTCAAGAATGAATTCTCCAAACTGCCTGCTATTTCTATAAGTCCTTTCTCAGTCCTTAAAATAATAATGGTGAAGAACTGACCAGACTCCTGAGTTAGACAGCTTGGGTTTAGGCCTGGACCTGCAACTATAATTTTGGTCAAGTACTTAACTGTTTGTTTCCTGTTTTGGAAACAGGAATCTAAGGGGGGTACCTTCAGCAGAGAGCTTCCTCTAAGATAGCACCAATTATATGAGCCACCTCCACTTCCTGGTACCCACTACAGTAAATTTCTTCCCACCAAGATGTAGGCAGGGCCAGTAAACTATTTCTAATCAATAAACTGCAGCAAAAGGGATGGAATGTCATGTCTATGTTTTTCAAGATTATAAACTGCATCTCACCAGCCAACTCCCTCCCTTGACAGTTTTGGTAACTAAGTGGCCACATGGATTGTTAAACTTGGTGAGAAACTTAAGATGGCCTCTGGCCAACTGTCAGCAAGAAGCTAAGAACCTCAGCCTGACAATCATCAAAGAAATGAATCTTGACATTAACTACTAGAACCTATATACAGATCTTTCCCCATAAGAGCTACATACAAGACACCAGTCCTGGACAAAATCTTGATTGCGGTCTGAGAGACCCTGAAGCAGAGGACTCAGCCAAGCCATAACCAGAACTTGTATAATTCATTCATGTTGCTTCATGTTGTTTCAATTCTAGGAGCCAGGTTATTAGTTTACTCAGCAATAAATAATATATCATAACCACAGTGTAAGGATTTTAAAAGGGAATGAGAGAAAAAATTTTCATGCAAGACCATGGTGCCTGGCAGAAAAGGAGCCCGAGGCCTCCTTACCTTTGTATAGTAGCTCACTGCTCGCAGGGCTACAGCTATCATCACTGCTAGCTGCATACTCCCAAAACTAGCCCAAATCTCTCTGGGATCCATTCGACCCTTTTGAAATTCAACAAATCCAAATTGATTCCCAAAGTGCACTTCTTGATTCTTATTTCTAAAACTGAACTCCCTATCTTCTCTGCTTCCTAAATCTCCTTGCTTTACATTTCTATCACTGATAGAATCTGCACCCACTGATCTATTAAATGCTACCCAAACTCTCCTAATATACACAGAAACAGCAAATGTGACCTGTCAATTCTCATACTTAAATACTAACCCTATTCCTATTGTTACTGCCTTAAGTCCAACTCATTTGTCTAGCTTCTAATTATTAGAGGCTTCTCAAAACCAGATTCTCAAAACCTGCTCCATATCTCAATCACAGAACAACCATCCTTCACATGGCCTTCAAAAAGGGATCATTCTAAATGCTAAGCAAATCAAGGTTATCTGCTGCTTAAATGCCACCCTGAATATGATTTTTAGAGTGTAGCTTCCATTCCGTGAATGTTTATTATATCCTACGAAACTATTCTATATGGTTTCTTAAGTGAAATGCTTTCATTTGATTCTCACAAGAATTCGTTAAAGTAGGTAAGTGTCGTTACCATATTACGATAAGGAAACCAAGAATTAAGGAGTTAATGCTATAGATGAGGGATAATTCAAACCTGTGCAGTTCAATGCAGCCATTTCTTGCCCTTAATCTAAGGCAACATCTAAGAGGGCAAACACAGTATCGCCTTCTCTCCCCTGTAGCTTCTCACTCAATCTTCAGCCACTCCCCTCATTTTTAATCTCAAATACATTACTTAAACTTCCCCAATAAGACAAGTTGCAAAGAAAATCACCTGCTTGACATCAAGCCCAAGATTCCTCAGCTTGTTCTTTAAGCAAAATCTCTCAATTTTCAAACATCTTTATGACAATGTAAGTCTCCAACCGGTCCATTACCAACTAATCTCACACACCATTACCATTTACGACTGATGTAGATACTGCACAAATAAAGCCCTAATTTTGGGGGGTATTATAAACACATAACACTGTCCTACTTATCTAACACAGATGAAAATATATTTCCTGTTATAGTATAGATTAATACTAAATCTTTTAACAAGAGAAAGTAACTATGAAGTTAATAAAGTGAACAGTTAAAAGCTAACAGCTTGCAAGTAACAGAGCTGGGTTCCTCAGTTTACAAAGAAGCCCTTGCTCATTGGCAACTCCTAAAGACCATGATATGAATGCAATAGGAAAAAAAACCATACTTTTATTTATTTTTTTCTTTTTGGTGGTACTGGGGGTGGAACCCAGGGGCTTTCAACCTCTGGGCTATACTCCCAGACCTATTTTATATTTTATTTGGAAACAAGGTCTCCCTAAGTTGCTGAAAGCCTCACTCAGTAGCTGAGGCTGGCTTCGAACCTGTGTGATCCTCCTGTCTC
The DNA here is from genome assembly GCF_963383645.1 of Muscardinus avellanarius. Taxonomy (NCBI): domain Eukaryota; kingdom Metazoa; phylum Chordata; class Mammalia; order Rodentia; family Gliridae; genus Muscardinus; species Muscardinus avellanarius. The sequence goes on along the minus strand of NC_137789.1, from coordinate 84,628,197 downwards.
AACCTCCCAAGCCCAGGGATTACAAACATGCCCAGCAAAACCCACTATTTTAAATTACCAAAGTTCTAGGGGTGGTGGTGCACACCTTTAACTTAAGTGGAGGATGACAAGTCATGCCAGCCAGCCTGGGCAACTCAGCAACACCTGGTTTCAAAATAATACAGGGGGTATAGCTAAATAGTACAGTGCCCCTCCCTCCTTGCTCAATCCCCAGTATTGCCAAAAAAGAAAGAAAACAAACCCCAAAACTTAATATTTTGAGGACTTCATACCACAGTGTTGTTTCTATGCTGGCTCATATAATTACCCCTTCCTTAAGCATTTTTTGCTATTACTAATACCTCAATGATATTAATGGTTGATGAAGCATTCAACTTGTATATTCACTATAGTTTCTTTAATTACTTACTACTCCCCTGTTTTAATCTCACAGTGACACTTTGTTTTCAGGATTAGAGATAGATGCCTAGAAGTAAAACTGCTGGCCAAAATATTCATAGATTAAGGCTTCTTTTGCCTATTTATACTTAAGCAATATGCTTTTAAATGCTTGCTAACAATATTTCACTATTTTATATTTACATGTTATCTTTTGATTACTAATGAGCTTTATTATTCTTTCATAGATTACCTAAGTACTATGTACTACACTAGCCACAGAATGTAGCACTAAACATGACAAATGTAGTCCTTGAACTATTATGAACTTCAATCACTAGAAAAAATAACCCCATCTTATAAACAGTTAAAACTGAGGCAAGCCTGGCGTGGTGGCGAATGCTTGTAATCCCAGCATTTGCGAGGCTGAGACCTGGAGGATCACGGTTTGTGGACAGCCTCAGCAACTTAATGAGGCCCTCTGCAACTCAGTGAGACCCGGTTTCAAAATAAAGAATAAAAAATAGGACAGGGGGTGTAGCTCGGAGGTCAAATGCCCCTGGGTTCCATCCCCAGACCCGCAAAAAAAAAAAAAAAAAAAAAAAAAAAACTGAGGCAAGACATGTTACCATGCCTAAGTTTTATTTATTTATTTATTATGTAGAAAAGCAATTTATTCCATTATAAGCACTTACACAGTTAGTCATGGAGAGTAACAGGCCTGCTGGTGAAATGGGTCACCCAAAATGGAGATGGTATCAAACCTAGTGGTCAAGGACTAACTCCTAAAAAAAATGGCAACTCTTATCAAGGATTAATTTAATTTTCAAAACAAATACAAGTTATCAATTCACCCTTCTCAACATGACAGTCCACCTGTGCTACAACTGTCAGGTAAAAACATACATCTTTACAACTTGGTGGTCCCAAGTTAAAAGAAAAACACAACAAAAACAATTTCACAGATAGGAAATGAATAATATGAAAACAGCAAGAAATACACTAACAAGCAAAAATATATGGGAAAGGAGGTATATGTAGTTTTGACTTAACTGAAGAAACCAAGAGACTGGCTTTTATAGGAAAGTGTGTGTTCTGGTAAGTCAAATGTGACAATTTTAGAGTAGGAATCTATATTGACTTGAATCTCCCCTAATTCCTGAATAAAAATGTCATCTTGCAGTATTTATACTTCATGGCTCAGACACCCACCTCACCTGGCTCTATTCCTTACACAATCTAGCCTTTACTTAAATGAGTCTGAAAAACTTGGGGATATAGCTTGAAGAAAAATAACCATACATAATATTCCCCTTTCTGTAGCTACTTTAGACCTGGGTTTTTTTTACTACAAAATTCCTAAAGAAAATTTAAATATAAGTCTGGCTTTGTTGAATCAAGTACCCAAGTTAATATTTAGAAAACACCCACTGTTTGGGTTAATAGCATTGTCGGTGGTGCTTGTAATAGAGGGATAACCGAACAAAGTCTGTGTCTCAAAACCAGTGTTAAATCAATCTCAGGGTTGAGAGGAAAAAAAGGGGAGTCTAAAATCACAAGGTCAGACATATTTAAGATCCTTGTCCTTCTGGATCCACATTTCCTTAAGGATCTTCATCATTATAAATGTTCTCTGCCATCTGCCATACTTGCATGATACTGTCTTCTGATACAGAACAAATCACCCAAGGTTCATTGGGATTCCAGGAGAAATCGGATATTTTGGCAGTGTGACCACCATGAATAAACAACAATTCTGGTGGGCCATCTTCTGCATCTTCCGGGGACTGTTCCTCTCCAATTTTACTTAAATCCCAGACATTGAGTCTATGATCAGTACCACTGGAAGCCAAAATAGTCTCATTGTGAGGTGACTACTGAACCTGGAATATTTCATCCTTATGTGATTCAAAGGAATGCAACTTAAGTTTCAGATTTCTCAGATCCCATAAGGCAACAGTCTTGTCAGCTGATCCTGTAGCAAGAATGAATTCACTTATAAGGATTGAAAGAGAGGCAGTTCACTTCCACAGTGTGAGCATCAACTGAATGGCTTGGCTTGGAAGTATTGTTTGAACGAGTATCCCAAATCATAAGTTTCTGATCACCAGCAACTGACCCAAACAGAGACTCATGGAGCAGATGCCAGGAAACATCTTCTACTACTGCTGTATATCCTGTAAAGATGGTCTTTGCATCAACCACTTTTCCTTCCTTTGGAATGGCACTGATGTCCCATAGGCAGATGGTGTGGTCATCTGAAGCACTAAGTAAGTGCCCACTGAGATTTGGGTTCCAAGAAAGCCCATAGCCTTCCTTCTGATGTCCACAGAGATGCAAATCTGGGTTGCACTCTCCAGAAGGGTCTGGTTTAGAAGGATGTTTTGTATAGTCAAAAACAAACACGTCACTTGATGGAGTCTTTGTTTGCAATGATGCAAGGGTTCTGGGGCATATAGTGGGCCCGGTTTACTTCTCCTTCATGGTTGCTCTTGATTTCTATTTCAATTTCCCACTAACCGAGCCAAAGTTTCCAAATTCTCCTTTCTCACTGTCGCAGTGTGATGCATCATCATTAGGGAGCTGTACGCTGGCTATCACAAGGTGGTTTTGTTCATCTGACGTATATGTCCCCAGGACAAGTTGATGAATGCTGAAATCTCTCCTTTCTGGTCTGGTTACATCTGGGAGCCACTGTGCAGTTAGGCTGGGCCATTCCAGAGCATGGGTCATCACCAAATCATACAGAAAAGGGGTGTTCTTTTTCCATTATTTTGTACTCCTCATTGATCACACGTTCTTCCACTGCATTGTCAAAGGCTGCTTCCTTGTCAGCCATGGCGGCGGGCTAATCTGGGATCCCGGGGTCGTACGTTGCGGGAGGGGTGGGGAGGCTGCGAGCCCATGCCTAAGTTTTAAAAGCTAGTCCTTTATAAGATGGGGTCATTGTTTTATATGTACACTTAGATTTTGTATACACAAGTGCCAGACATTTCATTTAGCTCAGTTCTAACAGCTCCTAAAAGATGTTAATGACAGCATCACTTAGACATGCATCTCCTGACCTACCTTGATTCTGACATCTCATACTTTCACTGGTTACAGCTCTGATAAGAAGCTTTGATCACTGGTTAGCAGCTTCAATCAGAAGCACCCTGCTTAATCTTTCCTCTATATCCTCATTATCATTCAGCTACCATAAGCTACCCAAGGTTAGCACAAAGAAAACCGAACTACAGAGTAGATCAGGTATCATTTCTCCATGGATCTCCCTGTATTCATAGTCTGTGTCAGGTACATGGCTTTTACAGCCACAAGTTCTCTAATTTTTTCCATATTTCTAAGCACATGGCCAAAATTAACAATCATTGCTAAAACTTATTGAGTGATTCATTTTGTACTAGTCATTAAGCAATATAAGCAAGACCTTAATACCATTTACAGATGAGGAAAAAAATTTAAAAGTTACTCCACTTGCCTAAAGGCACAAGTTTAGCAAATATAAAATCCAGAGGCTTGAGCATCTTGCAGTGAGGCAGGAGGGCCACAAGTTCAAGGCCAGCTTGGGCAACTTAGTAAGACTGTCTCAGAATTCAGAATTTGAACCCAGGACAGTTTCTACATTCATTCAATAAAAAACAGCACCTGAGAATCTAATATGTGGTAAGCATTTTTAGCTTTGATAATAAAATAGAAAATAATAAAATGCCTGCTCTCATTAGCCTAACAGTGGGCAACAAGAAAATCTTGTATTAATACACAGAGATGACAACCTGTCTTTATAAAAAAGCTATTCAAAGTAAATTCAATAGCCTTATTTTTAAGCAAAAACAAAAACAAAATTCCAAAATATATACTACCACTTTACAGTTGTATTAGTGATGTGGTGGCATCACAGTAGTTACCATGGAAGACTATACCACATACGCAACTGTGTCACAACTTGTAGCTGTGAGAAAAGTTAGTCTTAGACCCGTTATTCAAGCAACAAAACTATGGCTCAAAGAAATTATTTCCCCAAAGTCGTATACAAGAAAGTAGTACAGCCAGAGTTAAAATCCATTGCTGGCCTGGCGCACGCTTATAATCCCAGCATTCAAGAGGCGGAGACGGGAGGATTGCAATTTTCCAACAGCCTCAGCTACTTAGTGAGGCCCTGTTCCAGCCCGACCCGCAAATAAATAAAATCCATGAATCCACGGCTGGATCAAGAAGAAAAAAAGAACATTAATGTATTACTAAAATATTACAATCCCTTATATGTGATTACATGTAGCAATACACACATTCTAAGTTGGCAATTTTTTTTTCTGTTCCTTTAAGAATCTAATACCCCCCCAAGCCAATTTACCCTTTATGTGACCTTTTTTTTCTTGCAGGTCTGAGGATGGAACCCAGGGGCATTCAACCTCCAAGGTATACCCCCTGCCCTACTTTTTACTCTTTATTTTAAAACAGGGTCTCACTGAGTTGCAAAGAGCCTCACTAAGTAGCTGAGACTATCTGCGAACAGCGATCCTCAGGTCTCAGCCTCCCATATGCTGGGATTACAAGCATGCGCCACCATGCCCAGCTACGTGACCGTTTTTTAACATCCATTTTTTTCTAGACATATTATTTTAAAATCTTCCAATAGAGGTACTAGTAAGATAGAACAATACTTGGAAATATGGTAAGTAACATTTTCAGCTCAAAGTCACTATCCAGGAATGAAATGGACAAAAGTTGTGGAAGGATAAGATTTCCCATGGCTCCATAAACAACAAGGTGATTCTTGGCATGAGACTAGAAATTCTTCCTGTTTGATCATCTGGGCAATGTGTGACTCATTTGACAATGTGTACACCAAAACATCCTAACATAAAAACGTACAAAGGCTGGGATGTGGTTCATTGGTATGGTGCTCGCTGAGCAATCCCTAGCACCTCAATGACGATGATGACTATGATTGAGCACGTACAGAGAACTTACCTCTGGTGGCCAAAAACAGGGCTGAGCATGAAAGAAACAGGGGCACCCTTAGCCATTCCACTCCCAGTGCCAATTCCTGCTGACAACGAGGCACAGTAGGTACATCTACACACAGTAGGTACATCTACAGCAAGAGGTACAATCTGGGCTCTGGAGTAGAAAACCCAACAGGCCACCTGGCCTCCTATCAGATTTTCAGAAAGAGAAGGGTGATTCAGGATCTTAGAGCCTCTGGGCAGAAAGCAAAACAATACTAGTTTCTGTCTTAGCCTGTTTTCTGTTACTATAGTGACTTATCTTAGGCTGAGTGCTTTATAAAGAAAAGGGGCTTATTAGCTCATAGTTCTGGGAGTTCAAGTACTGGCACTGGTAAGAATCTGGCTTAGTTCTGGTGAAAAGGCCTCATCACAGTGGTGGTAGCCATGTGAAAGGGAGAATACAGAACTAAACAGGAAGCCAGAGGAGAGGAACCAGGCTTTTTACAACTCTCGAGAGAACCATAACTGTAATTATTTATCTCCCACTAGACTCCATATCTTAAAAGCCCACCACTTTAACAAGATCACGCTGAGGACTCCTGCTCTAAAGCATGAGCCACAGCAGCCTTTTCATGAAAGCTGCACAAACCTCAACTACTACCACCAGTAGTAGTTTTTTTATAGTAAAAAGTCAAAGGCCCCTTTGTAAACCCATGATGGCAAAGGTAAATGACAGCAACAATAGCAAAGAAGTCCCAGGGCACAAGACCCATTTCCCATTTTTCTTTTTAACAGAAGGCAGATTCAAGACTGATCAAAGAAATGACTGGTTCTCAGACTTACAGATTAATGGAAAAGGGAGAGAACAAAATGAGCAGCTGATTTCCATTACCCATCACCCCTACTTAACGAATACCCAAAGTTATGACTTTACTTTCTCCTCAAAACTGATAATTGAGATGACCACATTATAACAAGTAGGCTTTATTAGCTGTTTGTGTACGTGTGCGCCTGTGCACTCGTATCTGCAGGTGTACTGGGTACTGAACACAGGGAGCATTCTACCTCTGAACTACATCTCCAATCCTATTTTACTTTGAAACAAGGTCTCACTCGGTTGGTTAGAGTCTCACTAAGTTGCTGACACTGTCCTCAAACCTGCGAGCCTCCTGACTCAGCCTCCCAAGTACTGGGATTACAAGCATGAGCCACCACAACTGTCTCATTATTAGCTTTTAAAGAGTTCCAATGAAACAAAAAGAGTGTCACAAAGACCCACAATAAATAAGGGGCATATATGGATTGATAAGGCAACTGGATAATAAACGTAAGAAATATTGAAACCTCTTTGGTAATCAAAAAAATACAAATCTAAAAGAAAGTAATTTTAACTATCAAACTATCAAATTATCAAAACAATATTTTCAATTTCAAAGAGATAAAATGTATAAAGAAACAAAGTACTTTGGAAATATTAATATAGGCAAGGAGTTTTTCTCTTTCCATTTTATTTTCCACAGTGCCACTGGAGGAGGAAGGATAACCACCAACCCTAAAGCTGTAAGTTCCACAGCACCCAATGTAATTAAATAGGATGGCCTTTGTCCTTGGTAACTGTGAGATGATGTCCCTGGCATGTCCTGCCAGGCAGTTTTCTTCCTTTGCTTGGGGGCTTTAAGCCACCCAACAGTGTAGCCAAGTGATTTATAATGGGGCTTTTCTATCTACAGAGGAAATAGAGACTGAAGACATCAGTCTTACCTCCAGGAAAGGCTGGAAATTAAAATGCAATCATACAGATAGCATGTGACTCAGCCCCAATAGAAATTCTGACACCAAAACCTCAGTTGACCTTTTCTAGTTAGCAGCACTTGGCATACCATCATACCCAATGGCCCCATGGAGGCTGCACTGTCTGTGGCTCCACTGTGGATGACCACTGTGGATGATAGCCAGAAGCTGAGTCTGAACCTATTCTTAAAGATAATATGCAGTCTCTGCATATCTTCCTTTACCTAACTTGAATTTGTTTGCCTGCACTACTATATTAAGATTGTAATTAAGAATATTTCTTCCCTGAATTCTGTGAGCTGTTCCAAGTAACTGAAAATATCCAAAGGAAGGGTGGATATGAGGACCAGCTTGTCTGAAGTGAGGGCCCTCAGGCATCACGAAATTTGCAGTTGGTATCTGAAGTGAGGACAGTCTTATGGGGACTGTTCTTTTTAAATCAGTCAGCTAAACTCATTGCACAGCAGTACTGTGGTTTTTTATTTGTTTGTTTATTTTATTTTATTTTATTTTGGGGGTACTGGGGTTCCTAGAAGCCCTTCTACCTCCGGGCTACACTCCCAGACCTATTTTATACTTTTTTAAATTTGGAAACAGGGTCTCTTAAACCAGCACGGCTGGCTTCGAACCTGCGCGATCCTCCTGTCTCTGCCTCCCAAGCGCGGGGATTACAAACTGTTCCACCACGCCCGGCAATACTGTGGTTTTTATTTTATTTTTTTTTTGTTTGTTTGTTTTTGGTGGTGCTGGGGGTGGAACCCAGAGGCTTTCTACTTCCGGGCTATACTCCCAGACCCATTTTCTATTTTATTTGGAAACAGGGTCTCACTAAGTTGCTGAGAGCCTCACCAAGTAGCTGAGGCTGGCTTCAAACCTGATCCTCCTGTCTCAGCCTCCCAAGCGCGGGGATTACAAATGTGCGCCACCACGCCTGGCTAATACTGTGGTTTTTAAAAGTAACTTTGAGAAGTGGTTGATTTTAAAGGTTTAAAGTAGGAAATATATCAGTGACAAAGGCTTGAAACATCTTAATGCGGTATGATTCAAGAAAGCTATCAAAATTCATGTCAAAAGTCAAAGAAATTGATGTTAAGTGGTGTGCACAGGATAGGATGAACAACAAAAGAACAATTACAAATAAATTAATAGCACCAAATCTATAAAAATTCATGTGTTCATAATGACAAGAAAAACCCTCAGTGAGCTAGATTTAGAACTCATTTTAACAACTGGAAAAAGAAAAGAAATTAAGCATTTATCTTGTCTTTCTTATACATGTGCCTTAGGATAGTCAACTGATGAGGGAAAGTGCATTTGTACTGAACAACTCTAGCTAAGAGCATAGAAGTATTGAAGATGATTGTTTTCAATGAAATAATGGATCTAGACACTGGTTGAATGTTAAAAGAACCAAGAAACTCGGTAAACTTGTAACATACACATTAGGCTGACACATGAATAAAGTGATCACTTTTTCACTTGCTCTAAGTAGAGCATTCTAATGTATCTCTTAGGTACTGGACAGTCCATCTAAAAAGTTGTATTGCCCATTCAATTATTCAAGTCTCTACATGTATCTATAAATTCTCATTTATAGGAGATACAGGGTATAGAGGAAAATGAATCAGTATCTTAAGAAAATAATCAGCTACGTAGGGAATAATGAGCAATCTATATGACCTAGTTTCTTCAACAAATAAATGTCATCACAATCTTATAGGTTAAAAAAGATATTGGTGTGCAAAATGATGGTTGATATTTATTTTAAATTAGTCCAACAAACCTGGCAGAGCATATGCCTATAACACCAGCTACTCAGGAGTCTGAGGCATGAGGATGACAAGTTCAAGACCAGCTCAGCAACTTAATCCCTGCCTCAAATTTTTAAAATAAAAAGAGCTGGGGATGTAGTTGTGGTAGAGAACTTCTGGGTTCAAACAAGTACCAAAGGAAAAAATTAGCATAATATTAGATTATTAGATGGCACTCCCTACCAAATGGGAATAAATTTATAATGTTCACTATAATGTGTCTTTTTGTATGCTTGCAAACTTCCATAATAAAATAGCATAAAAATGATTGCATTATTTTATTCACATTCAACATTCATATTATAGATAGAAAATGTATTATAAATAATTATTATCTTTCTGGAAAGCAACTGGAGTTACCAGATAAGCAATGGTCTTATAAACTCCTCTCCTCTAACTTAGTAACCATACCAAAAAACCCATTTTAGGAAGAAAAAATATGAAACAAAATAGATACTTTGCAACATTTATTAATAATAAATTCTTGGCTGGGTATGTTGTCCCATGCCTGTAATCCCAAGAGGCTGAGACAGAAGAATTGCAGATTCTAGGCCAGCCTCAGCAACTCAGTGAGACCTGTTAAAAATAAAAAATAAAAAAGCAGGGGGTATGCCGGGCATGGTGGCACACACTTGTAATTCCAGCATTTGGGAGGCTGAAACTAGAGGTCAGCAGATCTCAAACAGCCTCAGCTACTTAGTAAGGCCCTTTGTAACTCAATGAGCCCCTGTATCAAAATAAAAAATAGGGTTGAGACTGTAGCTTGGAGGTAGAATGCCCCTAGGTTTCATCCTCAGTACCTCCCCCCCAAAAAGCAGGGGTGTAGCTCAGAGGTATAATGCTCTGGATTCAATACCCAGTAGAAACACACACACTGGAATCATTTTAATAAAACTTACAATGTTGAGTAAAATTAATAAAGAATGACCACAAATGTGTAAAAAGAATGTAGAGGAAAAAAGGTTAAGGAAAAATATCAAAAATGATCATAAGTATCACCGGTGATACTTGTGATTAACATTGAGCTGCTTCTAGAACAACATCTCCTTGGTTATAATCTGACTTAAACAGAAGGAAAAACAACTGATTATAAAGAAAGAACTTAACAGATTTGATTCAAATTCCTCTTTGCCAACTATAAACTGGGTGATTTTAGAAAACTAACTTACTCTAAGATTCAATTTTATCATCTCAGAAGTAGAAATAGACCAGGCCCAGTGACACATGCCTATAATACCAGTATTTGGAAGGGTGACACAGGAGAATTGCAGGTTCACAGACAGCCTCAGCAATTTAGTTTGGCCCTCTGCAACTCAGTGGACCCTGTTTCAGAATAAAAAATAAAATAAGCTGGAAGTATTTTTCAGAGGTAGATATGCCCCTAGGTTCTATCCCCAGTACCAGTTAAAAAAAAAAAAAAAAAAAACAACCCACAAAAACAAAACAAAGACAGTGATAATATCTCCTTAAAGAGATATACAAATAGCAGGAGGATATCTGTCTTCAAAATTTACAGCTACGTGCTGCAGTACACACCTGCAATGCCAGCCACTCTGGAGGCTGAGGCAGAAGGATCACAGGGTCAGGCCAGCCCAAGAAACTTGGTGATACCCTGTCTCAAAATAAAATAAAAATGGCTAAGGATGTGGCTCAAAGGCAGAGCAGTTGCCTATCATGCATGAGGCCAGGGTTAATTAATAGGACCAAAATAATAGAAAAAAAGAAAGGGGGGTTATTAGGAAGTATAGCTAAAACAAGATTGGCCATGAGATAACTCCTGAAATAAAATAAGTATATTTAGCTCACTCTTCTACTGCCTATTTTAAATTTCCATAGGAAATATAAAATATAAAAACAAAACTTATAGGTTCTCTATCCCTACAACAGAAAAAAAAAGATTTGCATACAAGTTTGGGTCAATAAACTGGCCTTCTATTTGTTGGACAATACATAAGAGTTGCTGTACAGAATTGTGTCTTAGCTGAATACCATGGCACAGACCTGTAATCATAGTACTTGGGAGGTTGAGACAGCAGGATTTCAGCTTCAAAGCCAGCCTTAACAACCTAGCGAGACCCTGTTTCAAAATAAAAAATGGGGGTAAAGAGATTTGGGAGGTGGCTCAGAAGTAGACTGCCCCTGGGTTCAATGTACAAGAAAAAGAAAAGAACTGTATTTACTCTGAACAACTAATCACTGGCCTATATAAGAGCTAGATACATAATAAATATTATCTACCTAATCCTTACCATAACTTATACTGGACAAAAAAAATAATCCAACCCTCACATCTACTGACCCTTCAGTCTTTCACTTCTCTAAGGCTGAGCTAAGAAATGTTCTTGCTCTTCCTACCTCAAAAAGAAATAAACATGTTCTTAAAATTGTGACTGAAGTAAGCATATCAGTATCAGTTCTCAGCATATTTGTAGCCAAACCATGTTCACCAGCAGGATATATAAATGCCTAATACACAAGCACTCTGTGACCGACCTGTATCTATGGTAATGCATAAAAACTAAAATATGCTTCTACAGTTTCCTATATGTAAAAACATATACACAGACCCAGCTGTCACTGTGCATCAACATCTAACCAATACAAAGGATAAAAACAGTTAAGTTTTCTTATTTTCAGACTATACTTTTAGATTTATTGTTCAATCAGAATAGACATGAAGAAATCATTGTCTTAGATTTCCCTGTCATTGCACTTGAGGAAAGATGACCTAAAAGATACCTACTACCCAGGATTCTATAAGGTAAGTTATTTACAGAAGGCTCTCAAGCTATATATTTATAAAACCAGACAATAGTGGGGTCTCTGTCTTGAAGGGCTATATAATCTTATTTATATAATAAGTGTACAAAAGGACAGGTCTGACAGTCACAGTAAATGAAAAGAATCCCATTATTCCCACCTGAGCACCCTATCCCAGTCAAAACAAAGACACTGCCTGTCTTCTGCTCACATCAATGTCAAATTTCCATCACCTAAATCTCTTCATAAAGCTGCCTGATCTCAAGTTCTTGCTTTACTTACTTCAGCTCTCATACCACCAGTTTTCTCCACCCCCCCCCCGCCCCCTCATGTCTGGGGATGGAACCCAGGGGCATTCGACCTCTGAGCTATACACCCCCTGCCTTATTTTTTTTATTCTTTACTTTGAAACAGGGTCTAAGTTGCGGGGGCCTCACTAAGTAGCTGAGGCTGTCCGCGAACCACGATCCTCTAGTCTCAGTCTCCCGAATGCTGGGATTACAAGTGTGCACCACCACGTCCGGCTTACTACCATTCTTCTTTAAAAACCGATTTTTGGTCTGAGAGTGTAGCTCAGTGGTAGTTTGCTAAGAATGGGCAGTCCTGAATTCAATCCCAGAACCAAATAAATGTAACAAAATTTATTTCTGTGTAGACCTGTTATTCCACTCCTGCATACACATACACATATTTTTAAGTGGTCATGTCATAGTTTGATAGCAAGGTTAAGTATTTTTGGTACAGGAAAACATATAATTCATGTTTTTGCTATTTCAAAGATTAGACCAGGGGAATGGAAATAAGAATTTTCATGTAAGAAAAATAAAAACTTGTCAGATTTCACTGAATAAAATATATTTATAATTCTTTAAATTCTTATTAAAAGAAATGTCATAAAAATGATTTAATTGCATCCTCCTTGCCCATGTGTAAAATGCATGGCTTTATTACTTTAGAGGAGAATCAATAACCCTCTTCATCAAAACACATCTGATTAAGTTTCCATTCCTTAATATATAAATGGGGATATTACTGATACCCCCTTCTCAAAGCTAGGCATGGTGATGCATGCCATGATCCTAGCAACACCAGAGTCTGATGCAAAAGGATTACAAGTTGGAGGCCAGTCTCAGCAACTTAGAGAAACTGACTCAAAAAATAAAAAGGCTGAGGATGTAGCTCAGTGGTAGCACACCCCCAGTAGCACACATGATGATAATACCACCTCATAATACTGCAAAAAAAACAAAAACTGTGCAATGAAGCTTATTTGGTGCAGCCCAACTTCACAGTAAATATTACAAAAATGTCTAGGGACAGGAAGTAATTCTGTGACATAACTCAAAGTGTGGTCTTTGTGTAAATGACAAAGTAAGAGTTCAAATATAATTGAGGAGCTGAGTATGTAATTAGTGGTAGAGTGATGCCTAGCATGCACCAGGCCCCAAGTTCAATGCCCAGCACCACACACACAAAAAAGCAACTGAAAGCAATCCATCAAAGTATCTTTATAGCCAATGTATTCCCATGCTTGTAGGTTAAAAAAAAAAAAAAGTAACCTACTAGTTAAATATCATCTGAATGAATAAGTACTTCCTGGTCCCATACACAATAGTTGCTGTGTACTCTATACTCTACTTTATTCCTATGAAGCCAAAAGTACTTACTACTGAATACCTGGGCTGACAATCACCTATCTGAGCCTCATCTATCTGCAGACTCCATCTCTCAAATCTTGAAGTACATCACCAAAAAACCAATCTTAGGTCCTATTTTAATGCCACTTCTCCACAAACAAAAAGTGCTTCATAACATCTACTCAAATATATATTCCTTGAACTGATATTTCATCATTATCCTTCTATGGTTCACTACATTAAGCTCCACACCATTTAAACTGGTCTCTTAAAATGAGATAAATACACACTGGTTTTCATGCCTTTACTCATGTCACTCCAGATTCCATTTTTTAGCACACACTCACATTCTGCCATAGTCTTCCTCCATCTACTAATGTCAACAATCTGCTTCCTTAAGCACTTACAGCCCTTGCTTCAACTTCTAACTAAACAAAACTAATTTCAGAAGGCAGGTAATACTATCAAAATAAGATGATCCCAAAAGCTAAATTTGCTCCTTTTTAGGAAACTTTTAAGACAGTTAAGCTAAAACAGACAAGAGTAACCAAGCACATATAAAAATATTCAGGCAGAAGAGTCAAGTTTTAATCCTGGCTTCGCAGTAACCTTGACAGCAACTCACCCAAAGTCTCCAAATCTTTTTCTCCATCCAAAAAAATGAAAGGGGTAAACTAGAAAACTCTTCAAATTTTCGAACATGACACACAGGTTATACATTAAACCCCATTATAATATATAGTCATCAAACAATTAATTTAAAAAGTTTATCTCCAAGCTGGCAGTGGTGGCGCACACTTGTAATCCCAGTGCTTGTGAGGCTGAGACAGGAGGAACGCACAGGTTCAAAGCCAGCCTCAGCTACTTAGTAAGGCTCTCAGCAACTTAGTGAGACCTTGTTTCCAAGTAAAGTATAAAATAGGTCTGAGTATAACCTGGAGGTAGAAAAGGCCCTGGGTTCCACCCCCAGTACCAAAAAAAAAAAAAAGTTTATCTCTAAGCTGGGCATGGTAATGCATGCCTGTAATCCTAGTACTTAGGAGGCTGAGAGAGAAGAATCATAGGTTTAAAGTTAGCTTCATCAACTTAGTGAGGCCGTCAGCAATTAACTGAGACCCTGTTTCAAAATAAAAAATAAAATAGAGGTGGGTATGGTGGCACATGCTTGTAATCCCAGTACTTGGGGGGCTGAGACAGGAGGATCAGAGGTTCATGGCCAGCCACATTTACTTATGGAGGCCATTTGCAACTTAGTGAGACCCTCTTTCAAAATAAAGAATGAAAAATAGGACTGGGTATGGTATAGTTCAGAGGTAGAATGCCTCATCCCCCCCCAAAAAAAATCCTCACATAAATGGACACTACAATATGATGTAATATATTAAATATTACAAATAGAGATATACAAAGGCTATACTGAGGAAAATGACAAGAAAGCATCATTGTGGAAAACATGAGGGGAGTGTAATGTCAAGTTCCAATTAAAAACTTAACATTTACCCTCACTGATCACATTACTAAAACTTAAAGGATGAACTTTGGTAAACCACAAACTTCTTAAAAGTTATTTTTTTTAAAGAGTTAATCTTCTTGTGAGCTTATAACTTTGAGATTGCTTCTTAAATACATTTCCCTTTAATTTATGTAAAATCCATTAAATTCCATAAGTGGGTTAAATACATTACCGAGAAATAAATTTACTACATAAATTGCCAGGTATCAGCATAAAATCAACTGCAACTATTTAAATATTAAATATTATGTCAAACTTCAGTATCCATGGGGTACTGAACTCAGGATTCTCAATAGATACCAAAATCTGAGAAAAGTGGCTGAAATAAAATGGCACAGTATGTTCAGGTGTGATCTACACATAGCTTCTCATAAATTTTAACTCTCTAGATTAAAATTACTAAGTAATGGCAAGATAACAGTGAGCTCAGCATCACATTTCTGACTAAAATATAAAGTTTATATTCTAGTAAAACTATTAATACTTAATTTACAGTGTGTGCCAAAAATATGTAATAAACTAGCAATTATACCTCTGGGAATGTACTAGAAATAAATAATAGGACAAATATACAAAGATATAGCTACACCAGTGGATAAATAAATTATGATACATATATTACAGGATCCTGCCTAGAGATTCTGATAACTAATGCAGAGGGATGTGTGTATTTACATAGCATTTTAAAAGTCTGAAACTATTTAACACCAATCTTTTCAACACTGGCTATCATCTCTAGGAGCCAAACTTACACTTTCTCTGATTCCCCATTTTTCTGAAAACAAAACAAAAAACCACTCTGCATTACAAAAAAAATAAAGAGCCTGAATTTCTTGCCTTAGAACATTTGGTCCAACCAAGAGCAACAAAGATCTTCCATACCTGCTTTCCTCATTTCAGCCTCCAATGTGAGGTCCCATTGAATTCTGCCCCACCCACTTCAAATACAGTCTTTTCTAAATGGTGACTCCCCAATGTGTTATTTTTATGTAGACACAAAAGTGACAATATAACTGAAAAGAATTACAATGCAGAATGAAGACAATATTCAAGTACTACTGATGTGTAACCTTAACTTACTCCACCTAACAATTTTTTTTTTATTGATTATAAAAAGGAAAGAAACCACTTATCTCATGGGATGGTTTTGAGGAACTAAAAAATAATCTACATAAGCCGGTCATGGTGGTGCATGCTTGTAATCACCGTGCTTGGGAGGCTGAGACAGGAGGATCGCACAGGTTCGAAGCCAGCCTCAGCTACTTAGTGAGGCTCTCAGCAACTTAGTGAGACCCTGTTTCCAAATAAAATATAAAAAAGGTCTGGGAGTATAGCCCAGAGGTAGAAAGCCTCTGGGTTCCACCCCCAGCACCACAAAAAATAAATAATAAATAAAATAAAAATAAAAAGTAAAAAATAATCCACATAATCCACACATATAAGACTTGAGCAAACTATGAAGTACAAGCATCAGCTAATGTCAATGAGTAACCCAGATATCTGCCCTGAGCCCTCAACTAATACTAGCTAATGCAAAACATTCTCAACTATAAATCCTATGTACCTCTAACTATTGTGTCTATTTTTCTTGAGGTTGGGGATTGAACCCAGAGCCTTGCCATGCTAAGGAGAAACTCTACCACTGAGTTACATCTATCTCGAGCCCAACACATTTAAATTTCTATCTGGTGCTTTATTTCTTTTCTCCTTGCAGTACTGGGAATTAAACCCAAGAGCATTCTACCTCTGAGCTACATTCCCACGCCTATTTTTTATTCTTTATTTTGAATCAGGTCTCACTAAGTTGCAGAGAGCCTCACTAAGTAGCTGAGGCTGGCTAAAAACCTGCAATCCTGTCTCAGTCTCCCAAGTACTGGGATTACAAGTGTGCAATCCACATGGCTTGCTTAAAAAAAAAAAAAAAAAAAAAAAACTATTCACTTAACTTCATTACATACCATTCTCCTGCTACCTCAAACTTGTCTCTGTCCAAATCCTCTTTTTCCTTTATAAGCTAAGCTTTCTATTTCCCCAAGGAATAACCCTTACTAAAATAACCCTGCAAATCTTCTGTGCCTCTTACATCTCTATTCTCACACCAACTATCCTTGAACTCTACTAACCAATTATAACCACCAGTCAGGCTGCTTATCTCAGTTAGCATCCCTATAGCCTTACTGTTGCACAAACCAATGGCCCAACATGCAGCTTTATAGCAAACTTTCCAATAATGTATGGCTTAGTACCCAGATTTAATTTCATTATCTGCCAACCCCTCTTAGTATGTGAAATTGTCAATTCTGATAAAAGCATGATTAACATAAAATTAGTTTCAGTCTTTAGAATAAGATTTGCCTATATTTGTTTTGTTGTTGTGGTGGTGGTAGTGGTGGTGGTAATTGGGGGTAGAACCCAGGGGCCTTCTACCTCCGAGGGATACCCACAGCCTTATTTATTTGGAAACAGGTGCTGAGAGCCTCACTAAATTGCTGAGGCTGACTTCGATTGTGTGTCCCTTCAGATACATTCTCTAAGTATACAGGAGGACTAAGTATATATAGATATATTTGGTTTTATAAAGATGACAACATACCTAACACTACATACCTTGCTTGAATTGAATCATGTTAACAATCTTTTCACACCAGTATATAGAACTATACCACCCATTTTGGTGTCTTGGTGTCACTCATTAAAAGTATATAAAATAGCACCAGGCGTGGTGGTGCACGCTTGTAATCCCTGCACTTGGGAGGCAGAGACAGAAGGATTGCACAGGTTCGAAGCTAGCCGCACTGACTTAAGAGACCTCGTTTCAAAATATAAAATAGGTCTGGGAGTGTAGCCTGGAGGTAGAAGGGCTACCAGGAACTCCAGTACCACAAAAAAAAAGTGTATAAAATACATGACTTTAGTAAAAATTTCCTTGTTGTACCTTTATCATGTATATTAAAAATAAACAATATAATTGCACAGCATTTGCAACAAAAGTTAGCAAAGGCCATGGAAATACCAATACGGTACTAAACTGATTCAGATCCCAACAGGTATCCTTGGTAGTTACTGACCAATTACTACATATTATGTGTGGAATACAAAGGAAAAAATGATGTGGACAAACCTGAATAAATAAAAATGTAAATGAATCACAATTATTTTCATTCTTAGCATCACAGATCATAATTAATTTAACCTCAGATAATTATAAGCCAATAAAGTATGGAAAATCAAAAGAGTAAATAAATTCATGAATGTAAAAAGTATTATTCCACAATCCTTTGGGTACTCACCAAACAACTGTGAAAGCAAAAACTAGCTGATGAAAGAAAGGGTGCTTTGGGGCACTTGAGTAGAGCATGTACTTGCAACAATTAATTCATCAGTACCTGACTTTACAGAAGGATGGAAAGAAATGCCATACTCTCCCAGCCCTGAACAATGGGGGTCCAAGTTAAAGGAAGATGCTAAGCAAATGTGACTAAGTAATTTTACATCCTATGAAAAAACATTACCAGGCAAATGTGACTGATTAACTTTACATCCTTTAAAAAGTTACAAGTTCTTTAACCTAGCACTCCACAATCCACTTCCCTCATCTACAACAAAATCTACACATGTCATTTTTTTTTTTTTTGGAACAGTATAAAGAGGCACAAGGACTACCCTCCAACTGACCTCCCCCCTTGTGCCACTGCACCCCCACATCCAAGGCCTACTAAGCCGCCACCACCACCATTGCCCAAGAGAAAGGCTGAAGAGGATGCTAAAGGAGATAAAGCCAAGGTGAAGAATAAACCAGAGAAGATCAGCAAGATTATCTGCTGCTCCTCCAAATCCAGAGCCAAGCCTAAAGTCCCCTGTAAAGAAAGGAGAGAAGGTAGCCAAAGGAAAAAAGGGGAAAGCTGATGCTGGCAAGGATGTTCGAATAACCTCATAAAAAATGGAGATGAAAAACAGAACAGACACAGAAAACTGAAGGCACTGGAGATGCCAAGTGAAGTGTGTGCATTTTTGATAACTGTTTACTTCTGGCGACTGTGCAGTTTGAAATATTATTTTTTTTATCAAGTTTTATAAAAATGCAGGATTTTGTTTTGCTTTTTTTTTGGGGGGGGGGTACTGGGTTCGTGGAAGTCCTTCTACCTTGGGGCTACAGTCCCAGACCTTATATATATATTTGGAAACAGAATCTCTTAAGCCGGTGGGGCGGGCTTTGAACCTGCATGATCCTCCTGTCTCTGCATGATCCTCCTGTCTCTGTAATCCTCCCAAGTGCGAGGATTACAACGCAAGAATTACAAGTGCGCGCCAACCCCCCTTGCTTTTTTTTTTTTTAAGCTATGTGTGTAGCCGGGCGTGGTGTAGCACACTTGTAATCCCTGCGTTTGGGAGGCGGAGACAGGAGGAACGCGCAGGTTTGAAGCCAGCCTCAGCTATTTAGTGAGACCCTATTTCCAAATAAAATATAAAATGGGTCTGGGAGTATAGCCCGGAGGTAGAAAGCCTCTGGGTTCCACCCCCAGTACCACAAACAACAACAACAAAACAACTTTAAAGCTCTGTGTGTGTGTGTGTGTGTGTGTGTGTTTTAAAGCACAGAGAACACCCCATTGTTGTTTTGGGAGAAGGAGCATATGTCTCTAAAACAATGAATTCCAAAAGTAGGAAAATTATCTATCCCTGCCAGTTTCTAAAGACTTCCTCTTGGCTCCCACTAGGAGGGATTCCCTGACACTGGCACACATAGCCACCTTGGCACAAACACCTGTGGTATGAGAAAACTCAAACTCATCATTTTGTCCTCTCCTCTCTACCATCAAAATAGTCTTAACTCCCCTAAACCCAAAGGCCTGTTAAGACCTGACCCCAAAATTGGGTTTATGAATATTAGGCCATCTGGACTTTGCAGTGACATCACTGTGATGATATCCCTCAGAAGAGCAGCAGTTCCTTTTCTAGACTGTGGGTCTTCAGACTGATAATTTCACCATTTTCATTTCATTTTTATTTCATTTCATAAAAGTCAGAGTCAGCTTGTGAAAAGCTGTTAAAGCATTCTAAATGTAAAATGTCAACCCTGAACTTTTATTTAAACTTTCCCTATCCAGAGAATCAAAATGAAGACTTCTTTGGCTTATAGTGGCTAATTTTGGTAGTCCATCCAAGAGGGAGCTTGAAAAGTTGTATGCTGTAATGATTGTTTGCCTATGTCCTGCATGAGATACCAAGATTATTTATGAAAGGTATCTTTAATAAGGCTGGATACATTTTGACTTGAAAAAATAACTACCAATGGTTTACTACTTCCTACACACACTACACACGTTCCTTTAGTTCACTGGCACGGTGCTAAAGTTAAAAAAGTGTGCTGCAGGAGTTCAATTAACACTTCCAGAAAGAATGAACACACTGGGGTTCCAACTGCTTCCCAGCCTTGCTGGGTTTACTGGAACTCACTTCTGTGCCCTACACATTAGAGTTAGAGCACATTACAGTTTCCTTACTATTTCCTGTAAAGCTGGATTATCTATAGTGCCTCCCATTCTCCTATTCTCCCTTATCTACTCCACTTTCAGTAACCTCTTCATTTTTCCTTGTGTATGCCTTCACATTACTGTTTCTTCTGCCAAAATGCCCTTTTTCCAGACAGACAAACACCTAGCTCCCTTAATTCACTTGAGCCTTAAGTCAATGTATCAGGTAGTCACTGGCCACCTTATCTGAACTTTCAATTCCCATCCCACCTCCAACTCTGACACACTTCATCCTCTCTTCCTTACTCTTTTTCTTAGCAATTATCACATTCTTACTCCATAAATACATATATAGCCAATGTATGCAATGAAAGAAAAGGCACACACACACACACACACACACACACACACACACACTTTAACTGAAGACAGGTAGTGGATGTGCTCCCTGCTAAATCACCAGCTCCTAGCCAGAGCCTAATAAGTACACAGTAAATATGTATAGAAACAGACAGCTAGGACATTTTTAAAGAGAAACAAAGTGACTTAACATCACCTTATATTTTCCTTTCTCTCTAAAATATCCTTCTAGACCTTATAAGGCTCATAACAAATCTCTCCACACCAATTTCCAATGAAGCCCAAAATTGTTTGTATCTATGACTCCAATTTTCTTTCTTTTGTAAAGCAAGGACTTCTTGAAAACTCTTTTAGTTCTTGCAGTGCTGAGAATTGAATTCATTAAAAATTCTTTTCAGGCATGGTGGCACATACTCGTATTCCCAGCATTTGGGAGATTGAGACAGAAGGATCACGGTTTGAGGACAGTCTCAGCTACTTAGTAAGGCCCTTTGCACCTAAGTGAGATCCTGTTTCAAAATAAAGAATAAAAATAGAGCTGGGGGTGTAGCTCAAAGGTGGAATGCCCCTAGGCCTCATTCCCAGTACCACAAAAAATAAAATAAGAAAAACCTGTTATTCTCCTCAGAGTTCTTGGTTCAATGGTACTACTGTGAAAAGAGCATTTTAAAAAAGGACCATACATGTTTGTGAAAAAGGATTACTAGACTTCACTTGAATTTCTTGGGATAATATGTCCTACAAAAGAAATTGTAAATGGGACTGAAGGATATTACTCTGCAAATGAGAAAATTTTGCTACCCTTGAAAAAAATTCATAAGCAATACACATCTACACAGTAAAGCACACAGGAACTCAAATATATGCTAAATGTAAAAATATCTAAAGATAATCTCAAAATTAGAGGCCAAATACATCCTCCATCACACTTACATATTACTTCAGTTCAACACTGTGGCTTTCAAAAACAGGTCTTTGAGCTTGGATGTGCTTCCGTGGTAAAGTACTTGCCTAGCATGTAAGAAGCGGGTTCCATCCCCTGCACCTCCCCCAAAACAAAACCAGATGGAGGTCTTGTGTCCTCTGTCCTTTTGGCTTTTATAAATTTAATTAGCAAAGTCAGTCTGCTATGCATAGCAGATGGCTGTTTCTCAACAAGGGCCAGCCAAAAAACCTTATTCTTTTAAAGCACTGTCTACTAACATATAGAAAAGATTAGGCCCAAGCTGGGTGTGGTGGTGCACACCTGTAATCCCAGTACTTGGGAGGCCAAGACAGGAGGATCTTAGGTTCAAACCTAGCAACGACCTAGGAAGACCCTCAGCAACTTACTGTTTCAAAATTTAAAGAAATAAAAACCGTGCCAGACTGTGCATGCTTGTAATCCCAATCCTGGGAGGCTGAAACAGGAGGACCACAAGATTGTGGCCAGCCTCAAACTTAGTGAGGACCTCCACAACTTAGTAAGACCCGGTTTCAAAACAAACAAACAGGGTGGAGGTGTATCTCAGAGATAAGAATGCCCCTGAGTTCAATCCCCAGCACCATAAGTAAATAAATAAGGCTGGGGATGTACTTGGAGGTAGAATGACCTCCAAGTCACCTCAAATAGCCCTTCCCCAAGAAAGTATCACAATTCGATTAACACACAAGATTAAAAACAAACTGAATTACTTTTAAAATACAGCCTATTCAATTCTAATTAACAGATTTATCAACATAAATATTAAATACCTGAAATGTTCATGAAATAAAACTCTAGATCTTGAATAATCGTGAACACTAAATACACAACAGTAATATTCCTGAGAAAATAATTCATTCATACTGTTACAACACTGAATGTAAAAAAAAAAAAAAAAAAAAAAAACTTCTCACCCACAGCAATAGTGCTCCTATAGACCCAATAACCCAAAAAACTAAGATCAGCCACTTCCTTTCTTTTTTTTTTTTAAGGGACTCATTCTTTATTTCCACTGCCTCAAAACACGGGAAGAAAACACAGTATAGAAAAAGAGGCGCAGACAGCTGCTCATTCCCCCTCTGACCAGGCTAGCCACTTCCTTTCTAAGTCCCGTTGCTTCCCATATCTGACAGTAGTGGAAGGGCACTCTTTGTATCATCCATGTAAAAACAGTAACAATTAAGTCTCCACCTAAACTATGTTTCAAAACCTTCTGACACACAACCCCATCAACACAAAAACACTTACCCCCCCACACCACACACACACACACACACACACACACACACACACACACACAGATTTAGCAAGTTTGGAGTACTTTAATGTTTATAGGTGACTCGAGAACATTCCCATCTAGTTGAATGTCATGGAGTGACTACTGACAATGAGCACACTAGAGTTCTTTGGCACCCAGGCCTACACCACTTCATAGTATACCCTGGTATGACCACACTCAGGAGTCACGATGGAAAAGCCTAGATCACGAAAGTACAAACAGTAAACACAGCACTTCCACCAGGCGGTGGAAGACGCTATAGGGCTATTCCACTCGGAAGCTGCCGTTTCTCCTGTTGGCGAAGGTATTTTTGTTCTGGCAAAGAAGTTGTGAAATCCGCGTGCACACCCCGTCCCAAATCTATCAGTGGGGCGGGCGGAGGCTGAGTCATTCCCAGGAGTAACTTTACACCGATCCTCGCACTCCGGGGTGGACAAAGACGTCCTCGCGGCTCCTCCCGGTGCGCGCGGCTCGGCCCGACCGACCCCGCTCCCGGCGCGGCCCACGGCAGCCGCTCCGCAGCGCCCGGGGTGCGGGCGCCGGGCCGCGCCTCCGCCCGGCCGCCTTTGTTCCCGCCGGCCCGCGCCCCAGGCCCGCCGCGGGGGAAGGGCCGCGGCGGCGACACTCACCCGGCAGCGCCTGCTCCTCCGCCGGCGGCCCCCGGCACCATCTTCCGCCGCCGCGCAGTCCCGGCGGCGCCTACCAACCGCCCATTCGGCACCGCCAACCGCCACCACCGCCGGCCGGCGGCGTCCCGGCGCCCGCCCGCCCGCCCGCACAGGGAGGGGCCGGGGCGGGGAGGACGCGGGGCGCCTCGGCTCGGGTCGGGGGCGGGCGTCAGGGGCCGCGGGCCGGCAGACCCGAGGGGCCGCGGTGACTGGGGGACCCGAGGCAACGCCGAGGGCTCGGCTGGGCCGCGGGATCGGCCGCGGCTGGGTTTGTTATTGTCGACTCCGAGCTTCCTCCGCGGGGCAT
This sequence comes from Muscardinus avellanarius, assembly GCF_963383645.1. NCBI lineage: Eukaryota > Metazoa > Chordata > Mammalia > Rodentia > Gliridae > Muscardinus > Muscardinus avellanarius. The sequence goes on along the minus strand of NC_137789.1, from coordinate 84,604,306 downwards.
GCCGGGAAGCCGCGCGGGGGAGGGGCGCCGGGCGGCGCAGTGCGGCGTCTGCGCAGGTGCGGAAATCGGAGGCCGCCGGAAGGGGCGGGGCGCCGCGTCCCGCCGGCTCTGGCTGTCCTCCCCTGACCCGGGAAAGTTTCGCAGGGGTGTCCTGTTCTGCCGGTCGCGTCCCGGCGCGGAGTTCCCCGAGGTGAGATTGACCTTCCCCGCTCTACACAGAGCCCCGGGCTAGGGAGACCCCGCAGCCTGTGGAATCTTCCTCGGGGAAAGAGGGTTCCTTCCGCCAGGAGGAGCGCGGCCTGTTGAGGGTGTGGTTCCCTCCCGGGCCCTTCCCACGTGGCCCGCGGACCCGTACAGAAGAGGCGCCGGGGCACTGAGCGTGGGTCCGGCCATCCAGCCACCAGGGCCCCCAGAGCCTGGGCACTCTTAGCCCCTTGACAAGTGTCCTGTGTCTTTGCAAAGGGAGGGCGGTAGTTTTGCACACCAGGTAAGGCAAAGAAAGCATCCAAGAGAGCTAAAGCTCGGCCTACTGGAATGCAATGATAAACGAGGCGACCCCCAGTTTTCAGCTCTATAAATACTGAGTTCTCTCCTGAGTTAGTGGTTAGCATGAACATTCATATAGACGGGAGAGTTTAAGGAAAATTCTGCATTTGTAAAGAGCATTAATCTCAGGCATTTACTGAGACCCCAGGGGCTTCGTGAACAAGAAGAAAAGAATGAACTCTCCTCATTTCTGGAGGAAAGGGTCTCAGTCCTCCCGGTCTGTGCGATAGGACGGGGTGGGGGGGCGCGCGATGGGGCACAGCAATATCAATACTGGCCCTTCTCCAGTGACCTTTACAACTGGAGAACCCAAAGCCCGCCTTTTTCAGAGGACCCTAAGTGTCTTATAGGCTTAGTGAAATCCATCATGCACACCCACTGTCCCACATGGGATGACTGCCAGCAGCTGCTGAGAACTCTTCACAACAGAAGAGAGAGAGTGTATTCTCAAGCCCAAGGACATGTTCTAGGCAACAACGGGAGGCCCACGACACTCCAGCAGGCCATTGACAAGGCGTTTCCCCTCACCCGCCCAGACTGGGATTTCGGGATGATGGAAGGTAGGGAGTATCTCCCAGTATACCGCCAGACTCTGATTATTAGTTTCCAGGCGGCCGCTAGGCGGCCTACAAATTTCGCTAAGGTGAAGGCTATTGCCCAAGGAGAAACCGAAAGCCCGGCCGCGTTTCTTGAACGCCTTTATGATGCCTATCGGCAGTATACCCCCATAGACCCAGAGGCAGAAGCCCACAGGTCAGCGTTAGTACTCTCCTTTATCAACCAGGCTGCTCCAGACATTAAGAAAAAGTTAAGCAAACAAGAGAATCTGGGGGAACTACCCATCAGGGAAATGCTGCAGGTGGCAGAAAAGGTTTTTAGCACTGGGAAAACTCAGGAAGAAAGAGAAGAAAGGCTGAGAAGAGAGGATAGAGAAACCCAGGAAAAGTATAGAAAAGAGGACAGGGAATTCCAGGCCAAAGAAAATCGGAAGAAGCAGAGAGAGATGGCCCGGATCTTCCTGGCAGGAGTGAAAGACCGGGATGGGCCCCAACACAGAGCTGGAGGCTTCGTCCCGGTGTTAGGCAACGACCAGTGTTCCTACTGCAAGGAATTTGGACACTGGAAAAAGGACTACCTGAAGCTAGGAAAGGGAAAAGGACACAGGAAGGGAAGGGTGGACAGTGGATTGAGGTGGGAGAGGGAGTGGGCAGTGGAGCAGGCCAGGGTCCTCCTAGCAGGGAAAGAAGACTGAAGAGGACGGGGCTCGGCTCCCCTCCCCGAGTCTTGAGTAACTTTATATGTGGAGGGGAAACTGGTAGGATTCATGGTGGACACAGATGCACAGTATTCTGTGTTAAATCGAGCTTTAGGAAAGCTAGACCATCAGAAAACCAGCGTGGTCCAGGGGGCCACAGGCTCTAAAGTATGTCCATGGACAAGTGAGCAAACTGTTAACTTGGGAAGACACCAGGTCACTCACTCGTTCTTAGTGGTTCCGGAGAGCCCAGCTCCCTTGCTGGGAAGAGATTTGCTCACTAAGGTTAGAGCCCGCATCCATTTTGAGCCTGAGGGAGTTGAAGTCACTGATGGGGACGGACAGCCTCTACACGTATTAACTCTATCATTGGCCGATGAGCACCGCCTGTATGAGACCCAAGGGGAACAGAAAATCGGGAGGACATAGCCGCCTGGTTAGAGAGCTACCCCTCCTCCTGGGCTGAGACAGCGGTTATAGGCCTGGCCAGACACGTGCCTCCAGTGGTGGTAGAGCTCAAGGCCACCGCCCAACCAATTCGGGTCAGACAGTACCCAATGCCTGAAGAAGCCCGACCAGGCATAGCACCCCACATCCACAGACTGTTAGCAGCCAGCGGGGATTCTTAAGCCTTGCCGCTCAGAGTGGAACACCTCACTCCTCCCTGTCAAGAAGCCTGGAGGATCAGATTATCGTCCCGGTTACAGGACTTGAGGAAAGTTAATGAGAGGGTGGAGGATATCCACCCGACCGTGCCCAACCCATACACCCTTCTGAGCCACCTCACCCCATCGCATATTTGGTATAGCACTTTGGACTTGAAGCACGTCTTCTTCAGTCTCTCCCTAGCAGAGATCCGCCAGCCACTGTTTGCTTTTGAGTGGCAAGAAGAAAAAGGGGGGAAGGTAGGCCAACTAACATGGATGAGGCTCCCCCAGGGATTCAAAAACTCCCCAACCCTTTTCAGTGAGGTCCTCAGCCAGGACCTAGAGCGTTTCCAGCAGACCCATCCCCATGTGACCCTGTTACAGTATGTTGATGACTTACTGTTGGCGGCGGCTACTAGGGAGAAGTGTCATGAGGCTACAGGACAGTTGCTCAAGGAGCTGGGGGCCCTGGGGTATCGAGCTAGTGCCAAGAAGGCATAGATTTGCCAACGGACTATTGCCTATCTGGGATATAAGCTGCGAGATGGGGCGCGGTGGCTGGCTGAGGAAATGAAGGAGACCATCCTTTGCATCCTGACCCCCACCTCTGCCTGGAAGGTAAGGGAGTTCTTGGGTTCTGTGGGGTTCTGTCGGCTATGGATACCTAACTTTGCGGAGGTGGCCCGGCCCCTGTACAAGGCCACCAGGGAGGCCAAGGAGTGGCAGTGGAGTGAGGAACATCAACAGGCATTTGAACACCTCAAGAAGGCCCTCCTGCAGGCACCTGCTCTAACTCTGCCTGACCCCCTGAAGCCTTTTGTCCTGTATGTGGACAAGAAAAAATGGATAGCAAAAGGAGTATTGACCCAGCGGCTAGGGCCATGGAAAAGACCTGTGGCCTACCTGTCAAAAAGACTGGATGTGGTTGCGGCAGGGTGGCCCCCTTGCCTTCGTATAATAGCAGCCATAGATGTCCTGGTCAAGGATGCAGACAAACTGACTTTTGGACAGAACTTAAAAATTATGGCTCCGCATCCGGTCAAGGGAATTCTGAGACAACCCCCAGGCAAATAGATGACCAATGCTAGGCTCACCCACTATCAAGGACTTTTGTTAGACTCCCCTAGAATCATCTTTGCAGATCCAGTGACTCTGAACCCGGCTACTCTGCTGCCCACACCCGACCTACAACAGCCTCTTCACAACTGCATGGAAATCTTGTCTGAAGTCTTCCAGGTACGAGCAGACTTACAGGACACTCCCTTGTCTAACTGTAAGTTGAATTGCTATGCCAACGGCAGCAGCTTCGTACAAAATGGAGACTGAAGGGCGGGAGCGACAGTAGTGGATCAGGAGGGAGAGGTGGTCTGGAGCAGTGCCCTACACCCCCCCCCCCCCGGTACGTCTGCTCAAAAGGCAGAACTGGTGGCGTTGGCCGAAGCTCTCGAGCTAGCCGAAGGAAAGCACGTTAACGTGTACACCAATAGCAGGTATGCTTTCAGCACCATACATGTACTTGGCGCCATCTACTGAGAACGGGGGGGTTCCGGACGGCAGAGGGCAGGGAGCTGAGAAATTTGGCAGAGGTACAGCGACTACTGGCTGAGGTGAAAAAGCTGAAAGCTGTGGCCGTAATGCATGTCCCAGGGCACCAATCAAAAAACACCCCAGAGGTGCTCGGTAACCAGTGAGCAGATGCGGAAGCCAGGAGGGTGGCAGCAGAGGATGTCATATCCGTGGCTGCTATGAGTCTGCCGCTGCTGGCTCTACCTCCTCAACCTGAATACTCACCAGAGGACTTGGATTGGATAAGAACTCACTTGCAAACAGATGGTGAAGTAGACCCAAAAAGGTGGTGAAGGGACCCCGAAGAAAGATTGATCCTGCCACAAAAGCTAGGAAGTTTCCTCCTTACCAATCTCCACCAGACTTTCCACTTGGGCTGGAAAAAACTACTGAGCTTGTTCACCTCAGCACAGATCCAGTTTCCACATCAGAATATGATAGCCCGACAGGTAGTGGAGCAATGTGCAGGCTGCACCATGATGAGGCCAGCGCAGAAGGGAGGCTTACACTCAGGTACTCGGGTAAGGGGGAAGACTCCGGGAAGAAACTGGGAGGTTGATTTTACCGAAGTAAGACAAGGCAAGTTTGGATACAAATATTTGCTAGTGCTAGTGGATACCTTCTCAGGGTGGGTGGAGGCCTTTCCTACAAAAAGAGAGACAAGCCAGGTAGTGGCTAAGGCCTTACTAGAAGAAATAATTCCCTGATACGGGATTCCAGAGTCAATAGGGTCAGACAACGGTCCGGCTTTCGTTAGTAAAGTCCTCCTAGGACTAGCTCAGGCAATGGGAGCAGATTGGAAGCTACATTGCGAATATAACCCCCAAAGCTCCGGGCAAGTAGAAAGGATGAATCGGGCCCTAAAGGAGACCTTGACTAAATTGGTAATGGAGACTGGCGGTGACTGGGTGACACTTCTTCCCTTGGCCATCTTCCGGGTTCGGAACTCTCTGTATATCCACGGCCTGACTCCTTTCGAGATCCTGTATGGGGCTCCTCCCCCCATCATTCAACGTGCTTTAGCCCCCACAACAGAAAACCTGACCCCAAATTATCTGGCAATGCTGCAGGCCCTGTTCATGGTCCAGCAGAAAATTTGGCCCCGAATACAGGCTTATCACAAAAAGGATGGAACTCTGGGCCCGGAACATGGAATAGTCCCTGGGGATATGGTGTGGGTCAAGCGGCACCAGTCGAAAACTCTAGAACCCAGATGGGAGGGGCCTTATGTTGTGTTGTTTGCTCTAAAGGTTGACGGCATCAGACCTTGGGTGCACTATTCTCATGTGCGAAGGGCTCATGTCAGCAAGCAGGAGGAGACAGGAAAGTGGAAGATAAGGTGGCACCCCACGAACCCGCTAAAGCTGCGCCTCACCTGAAAGTCCCAAAATGACAGCCCACCAATATCTTCTCTTCATCTGCGGAACCCTGATATGGATGACCAGCACTGCAGCTGACCCAAACCCGCACCAACCGGTAAAACTCACATGGGTACTGAGGAGCGGAGAAACATTTGAGGAATGGAATACAACTTCCTGCATCGCTACCCCCGGAACTTGGTTTCCCGACCTATATTTCAACCTGGAAAAAGTACTTGGGGGATTTGATGACTTAGATCGTTCCCACAAGCCACAAGCTCGTCAGAGTATGAGGAAAAATGGGTTCTTTGTCTGCCCAGGGTACAAAACTGGGGCCTGGAGGCAAAGGTGTGGAGGAGTAGAAAGTCTATATTGTGCAGCATGGGAATGTGTTGTTACTAATGATGGAGAATGGAGATGGGAAGTGACTCCAGAATTGGTAGTCATGAGTTTCGTCCGCCCATACCAAAGGAATAGAGTCTGGGAAGACAGTAATTTGGTTAAGGTCACCTTCACCAAAAAGGCCTGGTCTGAAACTCGGTGGGTGAATGGGCTGTCCTGGGGTTTGAAGCTTTACCAAAAACCATGGCATGGTGGTGTTGTTCAGATACTCCTTAAAGTGGAGCCAGTTTTTGAACCCTCCCCAGTCAGCCTGAACTTAGCCCTAGGGCCATCCCCTGAGTCTCAGGACTGGCCAGTGCCATCCCTTAAGGCGGGGACCTCCTCGGCTTCCACTAAGCTGAACACAGGCTCCTTGGGGTCGATCACAGCCCCTACAACAGTGTCTTCCGTGGCGAGACCAGTGGACCCACTATGGGAGATGGTCGGGGCTATGTTCACAACCTTGAACAGCACCGCCCCACAACTTACTGAGACCTGTTGGTTGTGTTACACGCCCACTCTGCCTTTTTATGAGGCCGTGGGCATAAATAGTACCTTCATCATAAACTCTATGGCCCCCACGGGATGGAAGACCCGACCTGTCGGGTTAACCTTAACCCGGGTGGGAGGTAAGGGAACCTGTGTAGGGACAGTCCCAGGGGATAAAAAGAGACTCTGTGCCACCACCACCTCTTCCCCTGGCTGGAACAATAGCATTTGGATATCTCCCAAGGAAGATGCGTGGTGGGCATGCTCTCTCACCGGACTGACCTCGCATCTCTCCGGGGCAGTTTTTAATGCCTCCAAAGAATTTTGTGTTATGGTGATACTAGTGCCCCGCATTCTTTACCATCCCGGAGAAACACTTTTCCACTATTGGGAAAGAAAAGCCCAGTGGGGAGAAAGATCCATTCGAGTAAGAAGGGAGTCCATCACTACCCTCAATATCACCACCTTGTTCAGCCTGGGCCTCGCGGGGGCAGGAACAGGTATTGCATCTCCGGCCACACAAAGACAAGGGTTCTCATCTCTAAGAGCAGCTATAGATGAGGACCTAGACCGTATAGAAAGATCTGTTAGTCACTTGGAAAAGTCCTCGACGTCCCTCTCAGACGTGGTCCTCCAAAATCGACGAGGACGAGACTTAAAAAGTGGGGGACTCTGTGCAGCTCTAGGAGAGGAATGTTGTTTTTATGCTGACCATACTGGGGTAGTGCGAGACTCCATGGCCAAATTAAGAGAGAGATTGGACAAACGTAAAAAGGAACTTGAGGAGGGACGGTTCAATCAAGCACCATGGCTAGTAATCCTCCTATCAGTCCTTGCTGGGCTCTTGGCTATTTTACTCCTTCTAGTCACTATAGGATCATGGGTCCTAAATAAACTAGTTAGCTTTGTAAGGAGCGCATTAACACCATCCAGCTCCTCATCTTCCGGCAGCAGTACCAAATACTCCATCCCCCTGAGGATGATTCCTCAGTATGATCAAGAAACAGGGGGGAATGTTAGAGTGATGTTAGAGTCTTGAGAGGCCCCCTGCCCTGCATAGAACTAAAAACTGTTACCCTCTATCTGCAAGTGACATCTGGTTTTACAACCCCACCTGGATGCAGTCATGAGTGACTAGGCACGTACCCTGTACTAGTTTTCCTAGAAACTTACTGCCTACATGACTAGGAGGGCCGAAGGAGAACGCCCCGCAGCACGCTGATCGCTCCCCTGTGGGAGGGGTCGCTTCTTGGCGGGCTATGACATGGGGATTGACCTTCAAACTTATTTGCTGTAACTCACTTTTGGAATGTGCTTCTCTTTAAAATCATTGGCTGTGAATACCGCACACAGGCCCTGATGTAACGGCCCTGGGAGGCTATAAAAGGTGCTGCTGGGAAGTGCTCGGGGTCTTGCTTAACTCACCGGACCTGTGTGCCCGTGTGAGAGGCTCAACCCTGGCTATCCAGTTTCTTTTTTAATAAACTCTGCTTGCGATTTGCATTCCCTGACGGGTCCTCTGTTATTTTAAGGTGGGGCGACCCCGGACCCCAACATTACTTGAAGCCACAAAGCTTGAGTTTTAAAATTTAATGAACAGATGTTACATGCAGAATAATCATAAGATACTTTTCAAATCCCCATTTGATAGGTAGAAGACTTCGGGGGTGCGCTCTGTCTCCAGAACTTTTGAGTTGTTTTTGCAAAAATGAGCAGTAAAAGAGGACACCAAAATGAACAAAAACTGAAAATTTTCAGCCCTTTATTTGCTGTGATGTAGACTAATATGACTGGTAGGCATTAACGATTTTCAGTATTTACAACACTAACCTAGTGTCTGAAAGCTATGATTAAGACCAGTTGGGATTTTGTTTTGTGGTACCAGGAATTCAATTCCGAGGCATTCTACAACTGAGTTACCTCAAACCCCCACATGCATACACACACTTTTAATTTTGATTTTTTTTTTTTTTTTTTTTTTGCAGTACTGGGGATGGAATCTAGGGGTATTCTACCTCCAAGCTACACCCCCCAGCCCTATTTTTCATTCTTTATTTTGAAACAGGGTCTCACTGAGTTGCAAAGGGCTTCACTAAGTAACTGAGGTTGGCCACAAACCATGATTCTTCTGTATCAGTTTCCCAGATGCTGTGATTAAGTGTGTGCCACCACGCCTGCTTGAGTCTCATTATATTAATGAGCCCTGGCCTGAAACCTATGACCCTCCTGTCTCATCATCCCAATACTGGGATTACAGGCATGTACCACTGCTGGGCCTCCAGCTTGTTTTTTTTAACCACTGAGTTTGCACTACTGCCTAGCCTAGAGAATTCTGTCTTTCTGGTCTTTTGGCATATCATTTTACTTGTTCAGATTTTTTTCCCCGTATTGGGGTTGGAATCCAGGGGCATTCTACCTCCAAGCTATACCTCTAGCCCTATCTTTTCTTTATTTCTGAAACGAAGTTGTGTAGTACCTCACTTAAGTTGTGGAGAGCCTCACTAAGTAGCTGAGGCTGGCTGCAAACCTGTGATTCTCCTGTCTCAGCCTCCCAAATGCTGGGTTTACAAGTGTGTGCCACCACACGCAGCCTTGTCCAGGTTTTTAAGATGGAATTCTATCAAACATTCCAGCAATATAGAGCAGAAGCAATAGGTAAACACTAAATTGTTATTAAGCGCTAGGCAAAGTTGTGAACTGGCAAGACTGAAGAAAAGAGCTGATTTCATCAGGCCCATCATACTAATCAGCATATAGAAAATACGAGGTTAGGAGTTTGACCAGAAAATCAAGTATGACAAGTACCAATATGAAACCTCTAAAGAACATCTGTACTTTTGCTTTTTCTTACTTTTATCAGTGACATCCATCATCACAAATATAACCCAACTTAGGATGTAAAATCATCACAAATATGCATGAGAATGTACTAATAAAATGTTTTACTTGTCTGACTTCTTTGGAAAACAAATTAATCCTAATCTCTCAATCATTGGCTAGAAGAATTACCAGAAATGACTGGCTCATACTTTAAAATTTTACACCTGTATTATAAATGTTTAGAGTTTGTGAGCATCTGAAAGTCTTTTCTAGAGATAAGTGAAAATATGTTAGCAATTATTATGTACATGTAAGTATCTAAAGGAAGTACAAGTTACTGGTAGTATATGTATCCATAGTAGTGACTCCTGTCAAAAGTTATTTTCCTTTAAACCAAGCCTATTGAACCCCTCCTGTACTCTCCCTTTCTTTTTTCTTTTTAAGGTACTGGGGATGGAACCCAGGGGCATTCTACCTCTAAGCTACACCCCTCCCCAGCCCTATTTTTTTTAATTCTTTATTTTGAAACAGGGTCTCACTGAGTTGCAAAGAGCCTCACTAAGTAGTTGAGGTTATCCACCATCCTCTGGTTTCAGCCAGCACGCCCGACTTTTCCCTTTCTTATTAAATACAGAATCTTCTTGCAGCATCACCTCAACCAAGCTTCCTAATAGGAAGTTCTCAGTCCAATCTCAGTTTTTCCTTCTGGGTTTTTCTCACTAAAACTACAAATACATTAATAGGGACCTTCAAATTATTATGTAAAAGTGAACAGTGCTGAAACTTTCTTTGAATTTTCTAAAGCTTCTGCTGTTTTTTTTTTTTTTAATTTAGTTATTTTGGGGGGGCAGTACTGGGAATGGAACCCACAGGCATTTTACCTCCGAACTATGCCATAGCCAGCCCTATTTTTTTTTTTAATTCTGTATTTTGAAATAGGGTCTCACTGAGTTGCAAAGGGCTTCACTAAGTAGCTGAGGCTGTCCGCGAACCTCAATCCTCCTGTCTCAGCCTCCCAAATGCTGTAATTACAAGTGTGTGCCACCATGCCTGGCACCTTTTGCTATTTTTATCCAGTCTTTCTATCTTCCTCTTTCCTTTTATTCTGCCTCACTCCTAGTCCTCCAAAATTCCTGTTCATTTTCTTTCCACTTCCAAACTGTCAATACTATGTGAATGATGAAATGATAAGGTGCTGGGAGAGATGTAGACACATCATCCTGGCCTTTATCTTCTAGCATTTTTCCACTTTATATCTACCTTGTATGAATATGTATAAAGCAGAGTATTATATGGGAATGTTCTCCTGCCCACCTCCATTCACTTTCTAAGTCATCCTTTAAAACAAGAGTTTGAACATTAGCAGCTTCCAACTTTAATACAATCTGGTAAGCTATAGGTCTATGTCATACACTATAAATTTTTATCTCCTCTAAATGTATACAACTTGACATTAGGAACTATTACCCCCACCCCAATACTGTGAATGGAAGTGAGGGCCTCACATGTGCCAGGCAGGCAATCTACCGTCCAGCTACATCCCCAGCCATTTTATTTTGAGATAGGGTCTGGGTAAATTGCCTTGGCTGTCCTTGAACTTGGGATTCTTCTTGCCTCAGCCTCCCCAAGTAGTAGGGGTTATAGGAGAGCCACCATACATACCCAGTGGAACTATGCATTATGCATTTTTAAATTTCTAGAACATTGTGAATAGCTTACCACAGAAAGTAATAAAATATGCATTAAATGTAATAATTTCCGTAAATATTTATACTGAAGTTACTGTGGAAAATTCCTGCCTTCAAATATCTCAAAGGCAGTACAGGGGACCATTCAATAGAATTGCAGGGGCAAGTTTATATGGTTTTAATCCTTTGCCAAAATACATTTAGGATACTGGGTAGATGGTGATTCACATTTTAATTTTCCCAACTCTGTGATTTGGAATTGTATTCAACATATACTTCTCAAATAATTCCAGTGTCATTAGGGATTGTTCAAACAGCCAGTAATCACATAATTTGGCCTTACTCAGAGTATGAATAACAATTATTGTCTATTTTTAAAGGGATTAAAGAGATGTACTATTTTGGACTTTGTTATTTAAAATCAGAACTAATTTGGTGCAAATGGTCATGTATCATTAAAAACTACAAGCAAGCTAGGCGTCACGCAGGTTCGAAGCCAGCCGCACTGGCTTAAGAGACCCTGTTTCCAAATAGAAAGTAAAAAAATTAGGTCTGGGAGTGTAGCCCACAGGTAGAAGGGTTTCTGGGAACCCCAATCAAAAAAAAAAGCTACAAGCACTACAATTATTATGTGTATGTTTTCAGTAGTATTTACAAACCTTATAGCTGCCCTACGTAGTTGGACTCTTGGTACTCACACATATTATTAATGATAATGGTAATTAACTTATGAATGACTATGTTCAAAGCTAATGATGAACTTGAAAAGCTAGTGAGCAAACACTTTCTAATGCTGCAAAAACACATGCAAGAAAAGACTTCTAGTATGCTTAAGCTTCTAGAGATTTAAAGTAATAGATGGAGACAAAAATTTTTAAATCATTTTCCACACTCAAAGAGGTGACAACTTGCCAGGTGTTGGGGGTACACGAAAGTAATCCCAGTAACTTGCAAGTTTGAGACAGGAGGATGGCAGGTTTGAGGCCAGCCTCAGCAAGTTAGTGAGACCCTGTTTCACAATAAGAAAAAGAGCTGGAGATGTAGCTCAGAGGTAAAACACCCCTGGGTTAAAACTCCAGTACCTCAAAGAAAAAAAAAGGTGACATCTTATTAACATATTTTGTTTGGTTTTTCTCTTATTTCAAAGAGCTTAGCAAAAATGTTCTAAAAAACAGGAACTGACCCTATGTCTGGAATGTCCTAAGGCAGAGATTAGTCAGTCATATAGGTACAGATGTAGAACTGATTCAGATTCAAGGTCTACTTGACTGCAAACTTTGGAGTCTATATTACAAAATATAACATCAAGTACACATAGACAAGCCTCTGTTATCAGTGAAGCAAGTTTTATGAGAAAAATCCTTGCTGCTTGTGACTGATATTTCTATGCTTTTCCCCCAGTGCTAGTCTTCACTCATTGTCTGATTGTTTAAAAGACATTTTCTTCAATGACATGGGCTCCAGATCTTGAGATTCTTTGCTTCTGTATTTTCATCAGTGCCTTGCTATTTTGATTGCATACCTCAAGAATCACAATTGTGATTTTTTTGATGACCTAACAGAAGCTGATGAAAAACTTTCTTAGTCATGTGTTGGTTGCCAAATGTGAATGATATATTTATAAATCTATTTATTTGTATTAAAAGTCCTATCCAGTTGCTATAAATTTTCTTCAACTTTGAATGTGAGGAACTGAGGCATAGAAAGGTAAGTCACTAGTTTCATGTACTTCCTTCTAGTAGGAACTCATGGCTAGAACTTGAACCCAGGTAATCTAGTTCTACAGACTATATGCTTAAACATTGTGCTCCTCCTTAATTTAGTGTCAACTCGAAAAGGAAAAAAGTGAAAACTTTAAAGTCTAGCAAGCCAGGCATTGGTGATTTTATAACATGCCTATAATCCCAGTACCTGGAAGGCTGAAACAGGAGGATTGTAGGTTTGAATACTGCCACAGCAACCTAGTGAGACTGCTTCAAAATAAAAAATTAAAAGGGCTGGGAGTATAACTCAAAGATAAATTGCCCCTGGGTTCAATCCCCATTACTACAAAAAAAAAAAAAAAAAAAAAAAGGGGGAAGGGGTCATGAGAATATAGTTCTGAGCCCTCTTCAATCCCTAGTACAACAGAAACAAATCTAGCAATAGGTTGCATAGCAATAGGTTGCAAAGTTTCTCAGTCTGAGGACTACTGGCTGTACTGTGTGTGTGTGGAGGGGGGTGTGCTAGAGATTGAGCCCAGGGGCATTCTACCTCCAAGCTTTACCCACAGAATCCCCCTCATTTTTTGAAACATGGTTTCGCTAGGTTGATGAGAGACTCCTTAATTGCTGAGGCTGGCAGCAAACCTGGGATTCTCTTTGTCTCAGTCTCCTAAGTACTAGGATTACAGGTATGCACCACCACACCCAGCTATAAAAATTATATTTTAGAAAAGCATGTAAGGACACCAGGCGACAAGAGGATCGCACGGGTTCGAAGCTAGCCTCAGCTACTTAGTGAGGCTTTCAGCAACTTAGCGAGACCCTGTTTCCAAATAAAATATAAAAGGTTCGGGAGTATAGCCCAGAGGTAGAAAGCCTCTGGGTTCCACCCCTAGTACCGCAAAAAAAAAAAAAAAAAAAAAGTAAGGACAAAGAAAAATAAATTCAATGGAGATTGAGTTGCAGATCCTGACTGTATTTTAACTTTTTTTTTCATACTCATTTATTTTAGGTACTGGGAGTTGAACCCAGGGCTATTCTACCTCCAGGCAAAACCCCAGCCTCTGTATTATTTATTTTGAAACAGGGTTTCACTGGGTTGCTTGAGGCTGACCTTGAATCTATGATCCTCTTGTCTGAGCCTCCCAAGTACTAGGATTACAGGTATACACCATATACACAGGTATATATCTGGCTTAACTATATTTTAATATATCTGAAATCTAGGTATGTTTAGCCATGCATGAGGGTCTTAAGATCTTGCCAACCAATTGTCATTCATTTCCTATGCATGCAGAACATCAAAAGTAATTCCTGCCACTTGGGAGGCTGAGGCAAGAGTATCACAGGTTCATGGCCAATCTGTGCAATTTAGCAATTCTGTCTCAAAATAAAAAGGCCAGGAGATAAAGCTTAATGGTAGAATACTTGCCAAACCCTGGATTCAGTCCCCAGCACCACACACACATGCTGGCTTGGAAAAAAATTCTGACAATGGTGAAACATGGTTTTTATTGAAAAGTACCAAATTTTTTGTGGAGGTGAGTGGAAGAAGTAGTGAATCAGACACATTGCAAAACATTCCAAAAGACAGTTTGAGAGCCCAGCAATGTATTTTGCTTGTACTTTATAAAAGAACAAAATTATAAGGATATATCTAATTAAATCTACCAACTTTTTTAATAAAATATAACTTAAGTAATCCTGTATGTACATTTTCCTCTGGACCCAAAGTACATGCCTTTGAAAAATGCATGATTATTATTTTGTACCCTAAAATGAACTGTGTTATCATAAACAACTAAAGATCTTTTTGGATCCCATCCACAATAATGCATTAAAAAAAAAAAAAGGAACAATGAGCTGAATGTCTGGAACCAGTTCCAGTCATGGTAACCAGTCTGTGGTCATCATGATTGTCCATCCTTTTTTCTTGCTCCATCGAGCTGCGCTGTTCCCCAGTCCCTAATCCTCACTCCTTCCCAATTCTCTCCTTGGTAAGTAATCTCACTTCCCACATCACTGAGGAAATAGTTGTTAGGAGAAAAAAACCAACTTCACTCTGCCATGCATTCTGCATCCCTTGTCTATACCTATGTCTGTTCTCTGTCCAGTCACTGTTTCAGGTAGCCATGACCTTTTGACTCTGTCCCATTTTACCATCTCAATTTGTCATGTAGAAACCTCAAGCAAATAAGAACAGATCTAACATATACCCATTTCTGGGTATATACCAGAGGAAATGGAATCAGTATGCCCAATGCAGTCAGCGTAAGTACCCACATCAGATGAGTAGATAAGGAAAATGTGTTAGATATTATTCAACCATAAAGAAGAATGGAATCATGTCATTTGCAGCAGAATGGATGTAGAGGACATGTTAAGTGAAATAAGCCAAACATGAGAAGACAAGTACATCTTCTCATGTGACAGCTAAAAAAAGTCAACTTGACTAGTATACTGAAGTGCCAGGCATGGTGGCACTTGTAATCCCAGCATTTGGGAGGGTGAGATAGGATCAAGGTTCTCGACAGCATCAGCTACTTAATGCCTTCTGCAACTTAGACCCTGTTTAAAAATAAATAATACATTTAAACTATACTTGGTGCCCTCTCCCCCCCGCCCCTGTTTTCCAAGTATAGTTTAAATGTATACCACTTATGTTCAATAAAGAAAAATAAATAAATAAATAAAATTTAAAAATAAAATAAAATGTGCCGAAGCCAGCTGGCAAAAGTACGGGTTCCGAAGAGAGGAGTGGGGATGAAAATAAATAAATAATAAATAAATATAAAAATAAAGAATAAAAAAAAATAGGGCTGGGTTGTAGCTCAGGTAGAATGCCCCGGGGTACCATCCCTAGTACTGGGAAAAACAAAAGTTAGGAAAGGGGTGGCGTGGGGGGAGGGTCAAGAGATGTTGGATTTGGTCAAGATACATTGTGTGCATGTGGAAATATTACACTACACTAATATGTACAATGTACATGTTAGTCAAAAAGCTTTTAAAAATCAATGTACCATCTGTCTCTCAACCTGAATGCATAAAGTATTAAGTTTGTAGCTTATCTAATAACATGAAGTTGGTTATAAGAATCATTGTCTAGAAATGACTATCAGCAATATCTTGGTGCACAATTTTAATTTGAAAGACAATAAAAGGAGATAAAATTACTTTCAAAACACAACATAGTAATAAGACTGGCATATTTTAAAATATTCATAAAATATTCTTTGATATCAATAATTGTAAAAGTTTTGAAATAAATTCTATTTCAGTGATGGAAAACTAATTAACAGAGGTAGGATATATGCTATTTAGCTTTGGTATTTCTAAGCATGGTCTCAATAAAATTAACCACATTAAATACTCTTGCCCAAGCCACAAAATGAATCATCACACAAATATTAAATAGTGCCTGATGCCAAAACTCACTGTCAGTGGATAATCAGCATTATAAAGTTCTTAAATGGGCCAGGCATGGGACACATTCCTGTAATCTCAGTACTTGGAGGGTTAAATAGGAGGCTCACAGGTTTGTGGCTAGCCTCATCAACTTAGCAAAACCCTCTTTCAAAATAAAAAAAAAAAGGGCTGTTGGTGTAGCTCAGTTAGACTGCCCCTGGCTTCAGTCCCCAAAGCTGCTACTTGAGCCATCGAGGTCTTGATCAGTCCACCGGGTAGCCAGGCCACTACTGGGGCCGTCAAGAGTGAGATCAGTATTTGCAACGTGGCATGCAGAGAAATATCGCAGAAAATTAAAACCAGATGCTTCCCCTAATCAGCAATAACTAGGAGGAAAGGGGCAACAGGAAGTGGCCGAGCTATAGGAAGGGCCCTATAGTGAAGCAATTAAGGTGACCAATCAGAGGGTGTGGAAAAGGGGAGGATGGAGCCTCTTTAAAAAGCAGGAGGTACATAAACATATGTATCAAAGTTAATTACCAAACAAGCATGGGATTGAGGGAGGGGGAGGGAATGGGATGGGGACTGGATGAGGGCTAATTGGATGATGTGTGCTTGTATGTCCTCTCAAGTTTTGTATTCCAATGTGATGTATGATTACAATGCACCAATAAAAATGAATTTTAAAAAGTTTTTAAATGGTCCTACCATGGTGCTACATGCTTGTAGTAGCTTGGACGCAAGTAGAATCTGAAGTTCAAGGCAAGCATGGGCAACTTAGTCTTATATTTTTTAAAAGGCCTGGGTGTGCAGCTCACTGGTAGAATGCCCCTGGGCTTAATCTCCAAACCCCTACCCCCCAAAAAAAGGTTATTAAATGGAAGCAACCTCTTTGTCATAATATATGGACCTGAACTTGAGCTTTACATAATTGGCATGTCATTTTAACAAAGCTTCCTAGCCAAATTTTTAACTCAGTGTCAATATAGGGTGTAGTGCCCTTTAGCTGGTCCGGAGCATCTCTGCAATTGCAAGGATGACTAACAGGATTGCTGATGGAAACTTTAGCCTAGTTGCATACTAAAAGCAATAGAAGAGCCAGGCATGGCAGCACATGTCTGTAATTTTGGTCCTTGGGAGCTCAGACAGGAAGATTCCAAGTTGAAGGACAGCCTCAAAAATAGACTCTTATCAACTTATCAAGACCCTGTTTCAAAATTTTAAAAAATGGGGCTGGGGATGTAGCTCAGAGGTAGAACACCCCTGGGTTCAATCCCAGTACCACACACACACAAAAAAAAAGTATAAAAAGAAAAAGCAATAGAAGACTATTTCCAACCTATCCCAGGTACCTCATCAGTTCTTGCTATGACAGACAAGGAAGGACTGGGTTTAAACTTCCCTGTATAATAACTTATCTCTTTCTTCCTTAGACACTGCAGTTGGTGGTAAGAATGCCAACTGTAGTTCCTCAAGAGTCCACACCCAGATATTTATCATGCTTTACAATCAGTTCTTACTGATTCATTAGTTCATTCATTCACTCAACAGACATCTATCATGAACCAGGCATTTTGACAAGCTTCTTTGTTGAGTGCCCCCCCATTTTGTTCTTAACTAATTATACTGTATATATGCAATGTATCTCTTGCTCCTCATAGCATACCAAACCTTTCTGCGTGTCCCAAACATGTCATAACTAGAATAGAGAAGATGCCTTGTTCATCTCTGGATACCAGGACCTGACATAGAAAACTGAAACACTGTGTCTTCCAGACACAATAGCACATGCCTGTAATCCCAGCAATTAGGAGGCTGAGACAGGTGGATCACAGGTTTGAGGCCAGCCTCAGCAACAGGATGCTCTCCGGCAACTTAGTTAGCCTCTGTTTCAGAATAAAAATGAAGAGGACTAGGGATATAACTTAGGTAGAATGACTCTGGGTTCAACTGCTGGTACCATAAAAGAAAAAAAGGAATAAAATAGTGTTGGGGGGCATAGCTAGCCCAGTGGTAGAGCGCCCCTAGGTTCAATCTCCATTACTATGAAATATTGTTTGCAATAGTGAAGAATGGATTGATTGTCCATTAATAGAAGACAGTTAAGTAAATCTTGGTTCATATATCCAGTGTATCTGGAACAAAAGAAACTTTTGGAAGAATCCAGAGAAGATGGGAAGCATCAGTTGCTTCCTCGAAGTGGCATTGGTTTTTGAGCACATGTAGAAAAACAGTTCTTCACTACACACTCTTTAAGTCACATGAAATTTTGATTTATGTTTTTGTGAAAAAGGCAATTGTAATTCTTAAAAGATAGTCACATATGATGGGAAAGCAGGTCATCTCACCTCACCTGGAGAGGCAGCTCCCCTCCACCCAGAGTGACAGGCAGGAAGAAATGTGACTTCTCACAGAGCTGGACTTTGTAGCTAGACTATAAATGAGAAACCGTTGTCTTCCTGCTTCTCCATCTAAAAGCGTCCTCAGATACTTAACATTCTTCCTGTAAGAGCCTAGCCTATCTGAGGACTGTGGGGAAACTGGCTTTCATTCCTGTCGATGCTTCTTAGCAGCATGATCTTGGGAAAATCCCTGACCTCTCCATGCTCATGAGACCTGCATTGTGTGAGGATATTGTAAAATGCTACTTTTAAACAGTTGAAAACAACACTTGGCATGTGCTAGGTGCTCAATCAATACTGCTTACTATAAATTCTAGAAGTACTCTTCCCCTTTTCAGCTTCATTCCTGTGATCAGGATGGTGTTTTATTCCTTTTCTGCTTCCTATCAAAAGACTACAGGATGACATGGTGGCACACACTTGTAATCCCAGTATTTGGGAGGCTGAAACAGGAGGGTCTTGGTTCGCGGCCAGCCTCAGCTACTTAATGAGGCTCTTTGCAACTCAGTGAGACTCTGTTTCAAAATAAAGAATAAAAAATAGGGCTGGGATTGTAGCTAGTAGGTAAAATGCCCATGGATCCCATCCCCAGTGCCAAATAAAATAAAATAAAATAGGGCTGAGAGTGTAGCTCAGGGGTAGAATGCCCCTGGGTTCCATCCCCAGTACTGCAAAAAAAAAAAAAAAAAAAAAAAAAAAAAAAAAAAAAAAAAAAACTTACAAATAGCCAGGTGTGGTGGTGGCACATGCTTATAATCTCTACTTTGGTGGCTGAGACAGGAGAATTGCAGATTCAAATGCAGCCTCAGCAACTTAGGCTCTCAGCAACCTAGTGAGACCCTGTTTCTGAATAAGAAAAAGTCAGGCTAGGGGTACAGACAGATTGGAGGTAGAATGTCTCTAGGCTCAATCTCCAGCACCAAAAAACAAAACAAAACAAAAACTACCAATTTTTTACCCCTTCCCTTTTTTATTTTTATGATCTACTCAAATGAATATTTTTTCCTTTTGGTACTGAAGGTTTAACTCAGAGGCATTTTACCACTGAGCTATACCCTCAATTCATTATTTTTTATTTTTTATTTTGAGACAGGTCCTTACTCAATTACTGGCCTCAAACTTTTGACTTTCTGTCTCAGCCCCCAAATACTGGGATCACAGGCCTGTGCTGCTGTGCCCAGGGCCCTGGATGTCCTTTTTGGTCTAAACTTCACAACTTGCCGGGCATGGTGGCGCACGCTTGTAATTCCAGCATTTGGGAGGCTGAGACCGGAGGATCGTGGTTCGCGGACAGCCTCAGCTACTTAGTGAGGCCCTCCGCAACTCAGTGAGACCCGGTTTCAAAATAAAGAATAAAAAATAGGGCAGGAGGTATAGCTCGGAGGTCGAATGCCCCTGGGTTCCAACCCCAGACCCGCAAAAAAGTAAAAAAAATAAATAAATAAACTTCACAACTTCACTGAGCTATAAACTTTTTTTTTTTTTTTTTTTTTTTGCTGGTACTGAGTGGAACTCAAGGGCTTTTCTACCTTTGGGCTATTCTCCCAGACCTATTTTTTATACTTTATTTGGAAGCAGGGTCTCACTAAATTGCTGAGAGCCTCACCAAGTACCTGAGGCTGTCTTTGAATCTGTGCGATTCTTTTGTCTCAACCTCCCAAGTACTGGGATTACAAGCATGTGCTACCATGCCCGTCAAGCTATTAACCTTTTAATCTATCTTTCTGAAGTTATCTGGGAACTAGTCTTGTTCTTTGTTGTTGACTATGAATGTCTGAGATGACCTCTACATTTTATTTATAAACACTAATGAAACAGCTTCTAAAAACCATGATGATATTATTATTATTATTATTATTATTATTATTATATTACTGGAGATTGAACCCAGGTACATTCTACCTTTGAGCTACACCCTCAGCCCCATTTTTTATTCTTTATTTTGAAACAGAGTCTCACTAAGCTCCCGAGGCTGGCCAAGAACCTATGATCCTTTGGCCCTAGCCTCCCAAGCACTGGGATCACAAGTGTGCACTACCACACCCGGCTAATCACCTTTTTTTTTGTTTGTTTGCAGGTCTGGGGATGGAACCCAGGGGCATTTGACCCCCAAGCAACACCCTGCCCTATTTTTTTATTCTTTATTTTGAAACAGAGTCTCACTAAGTTGTGGAGGGCCTCGCTAAGTAGCTGAGGCTGTCTGCGAACCACAATCCCCCGGTCTCAGCCTCCCGAATTCTGGGATTACAAGCGTGTACCACCACGCTCAGCTCATTTTATTCTTGAAATAGTTATATAAATGGTTTTATTTTTTAATTATATAAAAGAACTCAATTCTTTCCTTACCTGACCCAAATTATTCTCAAAAGGCAGTCCAGAATGTTTTTCTGGGTATATAAATATGGATCATGTCAGTAGACAGATATTTTTTCTTTTTTTTCTTTCTTTTTTTTTTTTTTCAGGTCTGGGGATGGAACCCAGGGGCTCGACTTCTGAGCTATACCACCTGTCCTATTATTTTTTGTTTTTTATTTTGAAACAGGGTCTCACTAAGTTGCCAGCCTCACCAACTTAAGAAGACACTCAGCAGCTTAGCAAGACCATATTCAAATGGGAAAAAAATTAAAGGCTAGCGGTATGGCTTGGAGGTAGAATACCCCTGGGTTCAATCCCTAGTACCAAGAAAACAAAAACAAACATATAAAAAGAGTTTATAGTCATAGCTTTGGTTTCATCTGTTCCCCTCCTCCTTTTTTGCTCTGATTCTTCAATTGTAGGCTCTTGTTTGTTATGGTGCTTTAGATTGAACCCAGAGGCATTCTGCCTCTGAGCTGTACCTCCAGCCCTATTTATTTATTTATTTATTTATTTATTTATTTATTTATTTTTGCGAGTCAAGGTCTGGAACCCAGGGACATTCGACCTCCAAGCTACAACCCCTGCCCTATTTTTTATTCTTTATTTTGTAACAGGGTTTCATTAAGTTATGGTGTCTCACTAAGTAGCTGAGGCTGTCCGTAAAACACGATTCTCTGGTCTCTGCCTCCTGAATGCTGGGATTACAAGCATGCACTACCACACCTGGCTTCCTATTTTATTTTGAAATAGGGTCTCACTGAGTTGTGGAGATCCTCACTAAATTGCTGAGGCTGGCTGTGAACCTGCAATCCTCCTCCTGTCTCAGTCTTCCAAGTACGTATTAGGTTTACAATTGTAGACTCTTCAGAAAGGACATAAAGTTAATCTGCTTTTAGAAAAATAATTTGCATTTTATACCATCTTTTATATTTGAACTCCATGTTCTCAGGATTTTCAGGGATTGTCTGGGCAAATTAAGAACACATTTTAGGCTGGGAAATGATTTTATAATCCATAGTTGAACATCCACAGACCTACTTACATGTTTTCCATTATTGCTGAACCATGAGTTTTGCACATCACTTTGTCACTGCTAGGTCTGTCCTAGAACCTCAGGCCACCTACATGGTGGTGATCCACTGTGCAGTTATGCACAGCCTGACAATTTCCACATACATAGTCTCACTACACAGCAAATTAATGGAAAGCCTAATTAAAATAAGAAATTCTGGCTTGGAATGTTACCCCTATCCTCCTTATTCTGAACATTTTGGTCAGGAAATACAGATATTATTATTATTATTATATTTTATTATTATTATTATTATTATTTTTTGGTGGTACTGGGGATGGAACCCAGAGGCTACCTACCTCCGGGCTATACTCCCAGACCCATTTTATATTTATTTGGAAACAGGGTTTCACTAAGTTGCTGAGAGCCTCACTAAGTAGCTGAGGCTGGCTTCGAACCTGCGCGATCCTCCTGTCTCAGCCTCCCAAGCGTGGGGATTACAAGCGTGCACCACCACACCTGGCTGAAATACAGATTTTAAATTATGCATTTTGCATAGTTATAATCAGTCAGTTACACATAGTTTAACTTTATGAATGTGCCATTGCTTGAAGGCCCTTTACCCATCCAATCGAATGTATGGCAGGTGTTGTGCCAGGCAGTGAGGTTAGTGGTGACAAGGCCGCAAGCAGCAACCTCTCAAAAAGCGCAGTCCCCCCAGTATGTTTTCTCTCCTCCTCTAACCTATCTCCTTTTCTCTTTCACCTTTCTTCCTAACTTTTCTTTCTCCTTCCCTTTTTACTTTTTCATCCCACCATGTCCAACAAAGAATCTGAAGTGATAACTTGATCTCATTACATCAGCATATTCAAATGTAAACTAAATAGTCTGGTATACAGCAGGAGTTGCCTAAATTTGTCTCTTAACTATGTAGACTTGATCTCGAATTTACCACTCATGGAGAACACAAAATTCTGCATAATTATGGATGGGGAGGAGTTCTGGTGATTGAACCCAGGAGATTTCCACTCCTGAGCTACATTCCCAACCCTTTTAATTTTTGTTTTGAAACAGGGTGTGATTAAGTTATAATATGTTGGCCTCTAACCTGTGATCCTCCTGTCTCAGTCTCGAAAGTACTAGAATTACAAGCAGGCATCACCATGCCCATCTTATAATTATAGATTGTAAGATACTTGAAAAAATATTGTATATCACTAATTTTATTTTGTGTGCGTGGTTCTTGGGATTGAACACAGGCACAATCTACCTCTGAGCTACAACTCCACCTTTATTTTACTTTTATATTTTGAAACAGTCTAGCTGTGGTGATGCATGCTTGTAATCCCTGTACTTGGGAGGCTGAGACAGGAGGATTGCAAGTTCGTGGTCAGCCTCAGCTACTTATCGAGGCCCTCTGCAACTTAGTGAGATCCTGTTTCAAAATAAGGTATATAAAAAAAGGCACAACAAACTAAAAGGCTAATCAATATGTGGGATTGCATGAAACTGAAGAGCTTCTGTACAGCAAAGGAAACTATCAAGAACCTCAACCAAAAGCTGGGCATGGTGGCACACACTTGTAATCCCAGTATTTGGGAGGGTGAGACAGGAGGATCACAGTTCGCGGACAGCCTCAGCTACTTAGTGAGGGAGGCCTTTTACAACTCAGTGAGACCCTGTTTCAAAATAAAGAATAAAAAATAAGGCTGGGGGTGTAGCTCAGATGTAGAATGCCCCCGGGTTCTAGCCCCAGTACCACACACACACACACACACACACACACACAAAGAACCTCAACCGAGAGCCAACAGAATGAGAAAAGATTTTTGCCAATTACTCCTCTTGATAGAGGACTAATATCTAAAATATGCAGAGAACTCAAGAAACTCAGCACTAAGAAAACAAATAACCCAATTAAAAATAGGCAAATAAATAGACACTTCATGAAGGAAGAAATTCAAATGGCCAATAAATGCATGAAAAATGCTTAACATCATTAGCAATCAAAGAAATGCAAATCAAAACTACCCTGAGAGTTCACCTAACTCCAACTAGAATGGCAATCATTCAAAACACAAACAACAATAAATGATGGTGAGGATGTGGAGAAGTGGGAACTCTAATACATTGTTGGTGGGATTGCAAATTAGTGCAATCACTTTGGAAAACTATCATGAGAATCCTCAGAAGAATGGGAACAAATTAACCATTTGATCCAGGAATACCACTTCTGAGTATCTACCCAAAAGAAAGGAAAACCAAACTACCAAACTAATGAATGTGTATCTATGTTTGTAGCTGCACAATTCACAATTGCTACACTATGGAACTAGCCAAGATGTCCATCAACAGATGAATGGATTACAAAACTGCGGAATATGTGCACCATGAAATTTTACTCAACCATAAAGAAAAAAATCATCACATCATTTACAGGGAAATGGAGGACATGCTAAGTGAGATTAGTCAGTCACAAAAAATAAGAAACCAGATGCTTTCCCCAATATGTGAAAGCTAGGGAGAAATTGGTCATAGGAGGAACTCTAGATGAAGAGGAGCAAATAAGGCAACCTTAGGGATGGGAGGGGGGAAGAGGGAAATTCTCTAATGCACATGATGTACTTTAACAAACATATCAAAGTCAATCACTAAGCCAAACATGAAGGGAGGGATGGGGAGGGAATGGGGTGGAAATTGGGTAAGGTCTAATTGGGTGATGTGTGCATGTATGTCTCCACCATTTTGTATCCTATTAAGATGTATGACTACAAGCTGGGCGTGGTGGCACCTGCTTGTAATCCCAGAGCTTGGGAGGCTGAGACAGGAGGATCGCACAGGTTCGAAGCCAGCCTCAGTTACTTATTGAGGTTCTCAGCAAATTAGTGAAACCCTATTTCCAATTAAAATATAAAATAGGTCTGGGACTATAACCTGGAGGTAGAAAAGCCCCTGGGTTCCACCCGCAGTACCACACACACACACACACACACACACACACACACACACAAATGTGTGACTACAATGTATCAATAAAAAATTTAAAAAACATAGGGCTGGAGGTGTGGCTCAGAAGTAGAATGCTCCTGGGTTCAATCCCCAGTAATGTAAGTAAATAAATAAATATAAAAATAAATAATCTGGGTATGGTGGCACACGCTTGTAATCAGTTTTTGGGAGGCTGAGACAGGAGGAGGATTGGGCAAGTTTGAAGCCAGCCTCAACTACTTAGTGAGGCTCTCAGCAATTTAGTGAGACCCTGTTTCCAAATAAAAGATATAAAATAGATGGGAGGTGTATCCAGAGGTAGAAGGCCCTTGGGTTCCATTCCCAGTACCACAATAAAAAATAAATAACAGGATCTCACTGAATTGTGGAGGGCCTCAGTAAGTTGATGAGACTGGCTGCAACCTACAATCCTCCTTTCTAAGCCTCCCAAGTACTGGGATTACAAACGCATACCACCATGCCTGGCTTCATATGTTACTAATTTGAATAATGTTGTCCAGTACATTAAGCTACAGTTAAGTTTGAATTCCTATTATTTCTTTTATTTTTCAGGTATTGATTTTATTTATTTTTTTGTGGTACTAGG
Organism: Muscardinus avellanarius; assembly: GCF_963383645.1. NCBI lineage: Eukaryota > Metazoa > Chordata > Mammalia > Rodentia > Gliridae > Muscardinus > Muscardinus avellanarius. The sequence goes on along the minus strand of NC_137789.1, from coordinate 84,579,081 downwards.
GATTGAACCTCAGCCCTTTTTATTATTTTCAAAATAAAAAATAAAAAGGCTGGCTACAAACCTACAAATCTTTTTGTCCCAGCCTCTCATGTACTGGGATTACATGTGTGTGTCAACATGTCAGCTCAAGTAAATTGCTTTTTAAAGTGGAGATTTGGGATTTGGGGGGGGGGTCTTTTTTTTGCATTACTAAGGGTTGAACCCAGAGGTATCCTACCTCCAAGCTATACTCCCAACCCTAATTTTTAATTCTTTATTTTTATTTATTTATTTATTTTTTTTTGCGGGTCTGGGGATGGAACCCAGGGACATTTGACCTCCGAGCTACACCCCCTGCCCTATTTTTTATTCTTTATTTTGAAACCGGGTCTCACTGAGTTGCAGAGGCCTCACTAAGTAGCTGAGGCTGTCCGCGAACCACGATCCTCCGGTCTCAGCCTCCTGAATGCTGGGATTACAAGCGTGCGCCATCATGCCTGGCTTAATTCTTTATTTTTAAACACTCACTAAATTGAAACAGAATCTCACTAAGTTGTGGATGACCTCACTAAGTAGCTGAGGCTGGCCTCATACCTACAATCTTCCTGTCTCAGCCTCCTAAGTACTGGGATTACAGGCATGAACCACTATACTTGGCTAAAAGTAAAGATTTGATAAAAATGAATTTCATTATGCTTAGTGTACAGAATCTAATTTCCCCTGGAGAAATTTGTCATTTGCCCCACTGACACGCTGAGAAGGAGCTGCTGCATACAGAGCTGGCCCAATGCTGCCATGAGTTATTTCAAAAGCTGGCCTTCACTGAGATTGGTGACACATGCCTGTAATCCCAGTACTTGGGAGGCTGAGACAGGAGGATCGAGATTTGAGGCCAGGCTCAGCAACTTAGCAAGACCCTTGTTTCAAAATTAAAAAAAAAAAAGGCTAGGAGTATAACTCACGGGTAGAATGCCCCTAGGTTCAGTCCCCAGTGCAAAAAAAAAAAAAAAAGATGGTCTTAAGGTGGAGGGTGTAGCTCAGTGGTAGTAGAATATTTGCCTAGAAAGCACAAGAGCCTGGGTATGCTGCACGTTTTTCAGAATAACACTAGAGGTCACTGTATGTCAAGTCACATCAGTTGCAGAAGCTCTTTGAAATACCTGTTGGTCAGATTTTTTTTTTTCAAACCCTGGGTTTAAAAAATAGCCTATATTCTCTTTAAGCATCTTTAGATTGTCTGATTTCAATCCTACTAACAAGTCTTCCTTTAGTACTTTAAAAGCCCTGCCTCAATACTTCAAGGTATGGGTCTGAGGAATTCATTTCTGGCAAACATTAGTCAATATCATAATTCAGTAGATAGAGCCAGAATTGAAATAAGGAAAGATGAATTCTTCACATTGTTCTATGTAACATGATCTTTCTGCCTAAATTTTAATGTTATGAGATCAAATTTTATTTATAAGATCATATCCAGCTCATAGTTTTGAGATCACACAATTATAATAAACATGAATCTTCTATTGTTTTTAAGGCTTTTTTGGGGGTACTGGGGATTGAATGCAGGGGCATTCTACCTCCAAGTTACACCCCCATACCTATTTTTATTTTTATTTTGAAACAAGGTCTAGGTTGGTGAGTATCTCAAATTGCTGAGGCTGGTCTTGAAGCTCGGATCCTCCTGTCTCAGCCTCTCAAGTACTGGGATAACAGGCATGTGCCACCACACCTAGCTACGTTTTTAGTATTCTTATGCTACACAGACGGATCTTTCCCTTCCCTTCTCTTTACAAATTGAAACATGGGTGTAAGGTCAAAAGGACTTTCCATATCATAGCCATAATATCAGTCTTTAAGATTAAAATAAAATTCAGGAAGAGCAAGGAATGGTGGCACACCCCTATATTCTTAGCCACTTGGGAGGCTGAGGCAGGACAATCCAAAGTTTGAAGCCAACCTAGGTAATTTAGTAAGGGCTTCTCTCCAGAATAAATAAATAGAAATGACTGGGGGTATAGATCTGTGGTAGAGTGACCCTGTGCCCTTCCCCCCCCAAAAAAAACTGTGAAAAAGACAGTCCTTTTCTGGTTTGGAAGTATGTATATTTAACCTATATTACCTTGATTATAAATGTGGTCCCCAAACTAATTTGCCCATAGGTTACAAGGAGTAAGGAAAAACTTCTTTTTCCAAGAGTAACTAATTTTATTTCACCATTCATGAATACTTAACATTAAGGTATAAAATGGAATAGTTTCTCCACATGGCTTGTCTAATAAATTTCCAGTTGCTGGGGCATGGTGATGCATGCCTGTAATCCCAGTACTTGGGAGACTAAAACAGAAGGACCACAGGTTTGTGACAATATTATTGTAAAAATAAAGAATTCATGAAGTTCTATGTGCTATTTGTCTAGAGAAGGCCTAAGAGAACTACTACTGAAGAAGATTCTGGCCAGAAGTGTGGCTCATACTGTAATACAGTCCTTGGGAGGCTGACTGGAGGATCTCAGGCTCAAGGCTAGCCTCAGCCACTTAGCAAGACCTTGTCAAAAAGGAGGAGGAGGGGATTGTGAGGCTGAGGTATAGCTCCAGTGACAGAACTGATGCTTAAAATGCCTGAGGCCTTGGTTCAATCCTCACCACACCCCGCCCCCCCCCAAAAAAAAAAGATTCTACCTAGACCACTACTTCCAGATGTGATGGAATTAGAGGGATAGGATTTGCCTTCAGGCCCACCTTAAGGAAACTCATATGCCAAAATCAGAAGATCAAGTGTAGTAAAGAGTTTAACTAAATTTTTTTTGTGTGTGTGGTACTGGGGTTCCTGGAAGCCCTCTACCTCTGGGCTACACTCCCAGACCCATTTTATACTTTTTTATTTGGAAACAGGGTCTCTTAAGCCAGCACGGCTGGCTTCGAACCTGCTCCATCCTCCTGTCTCCGCCTCCGCGGGGATTACAAACTTGCGCCACCACGCCCGGCTAACTAAAAATTTTAAGGATTAAAAATATAAACCCAATCCGGGTATGGTGATGCATGCTTGTAATCCCAGCATTTGGGAGGCTGAGACTGGAGGAATCGCAGTTCGTGGACAGCCTCAGCTACTTAGGCCCTTTGCAAATCAGTGAGACCCTATTTCAAAATAAAGAATAAAAAATAGGGCCAGGGGTGTAGCTCAGAGGTAGAATGTCCCTTGGTTCCATCCCTAGTACCACAAACACACACACACACACACACACACACACACACACACACACACACACACACTGGGGCCTGTTTTCTTATGCTTGTAATCCATACTTGGGAGGACCTCAGATGGGCAGCCAGCCTCAGCTACTTACTTAGTGAGGCCCTCTGCAACTTAGTGAGACCCTGTTTTAAAATTTAAAAAGAAAAAAATAGGGCTGGGGCTGTAGCTCAGAGAATGCCCCTTGGGAGCTGGGTGTGGTAGTGCCTGCTTGTAATCTTGGTACTTGGGAAGCTGAGACAGGAGGACTCAGGTTCGCAGCCAACCTCAGCTACTTAGTGAGGCTCTCAGCAACTTACCGAGACCCTATTTCCAAATAAAAAATACATTGTGCCACAAAAAATATACATAAATTTTTATGTAGTGCATACTTGCAATCCCAGTACTTGGGAGGCTGAGACAGGAGGACTGCAGGTTCAAGACTAGCCTCAGCAATGTAGTAAAGTCCTTAGCAATTTATTTATTTATTTATTTATTTATTTATTTATTTATTTATTTATTTTGCGGGTTTGGGGATGGAACCCAGGGGCATTTGACCTCCGAGCTACACCCCCTGCCCTATTTTTTATTTTTTATTTTTTATTTTGAACAGGTTCTCACTAAGTTGCAGAGGACCTCACTAAGTAGTTGAGGCTGTCTACGAACCTCTATCCTCCAGTCTCAGCCTCCACAATGCTGGGATTACAAGCATGTGCCACCATACCCGGCTAGGTCCTTAGCAATTTAGGCAGAACCTGTTTCAAAATAAAAAAAATAAAATTGGCTGGGTGTGTAGCTCAGAAATAAAAGCCCTTGGTTCAATCCCCAATACCACAAAATAAAGAAAAGAATAATTTTTAAAGACCCAACATCTAATAATATAAAATTTACAATGTTTGTATCTAATCTAAAATTAACAGTATTATATGAGACTACAATGCACCAATAAAAGTATTTTAAAAATAAATAATCACATAAAGCAATAAAATGTTTCAATACCAGGAGAAAAGTAAATCAATAGATGCCACTTGAGAAATGGTGCATCTGATAGAATCAATAAAGATATTAAAATGATTTTTAAAATGTTTCAGTATCTAGGAAAGTAGTTCTGTGGTAGACTGCTTGCCTAGAACTCATGAAGCTTTAGGTCCAATCCCCAGCACTGCCAAACAGATAAACAAAGCTGCCGTGGTCCACACTGTAGTTTTGTTAGAAATAAATTTTCATGGTGTTTTAAGAAAAGACACATGTTAAAAAATGGCTTGGCAAAGCTATTTTGCTTTTCTTTTGCTTTTTTTTTTTTTTTTTTTTTTTTTTTTTTTTTTTTTGCGGGTCTGGGGATAAAACCCAGGGGCATTCAACCTTTGAGCTACATTCCCCGCCCTGTTTATTTACAGCAAAAACACTACAGAATATTGACAGACTTGCAAACTGCAAGTCAAAGAAATGGAAACTACCCACAATGAGCTCAGAGGGAAGAAAGTGGGAACACTTATAGGGCAGCATAATGAAGCCTAAAATACACATATAATTTAAAGTCTTAGAAAGGAGGGGATGGGGATTCAGACAAAAATATTTTAATAATTACTGAATATTTATCAAAGGAAAAATTATAACTCTAAACCATCTGACCAAAAAAAATTCAACCATTCCCGAACAAAAAAGCACAACCAAGCTCACCTCATCAACAAGTAGATAGCAAATTAGCACACACAAAAATGTTCATTATTACTCGTTGCCTGGGGAAATGCAAATTAAAATAATAGAGAAGCCACAGTCAAGTTTGGTGGTACATGCTTGTAATTCCAGCATTTAGGAGGCTGAGACGGGTAGTTTGAGCCCACCCTCGGCTATTTAGTGAGGCCCTTTGCAATTTAGTGAAACCCTGTTTCGAAATAAAGAAAGAAATAACAAAAATAGGGCTGAAAGTGTAGCTTGGAGGTAGAATGTTCCTGGGTTCCCTCCCTAGTCCTGTAATAAAAAAAAATAATAATAATAATAAAGAAACCATTTTGTACTCACTAATCACTCAGAAGACTTCTAACACCAATTGTTGGCAAAGATACAAAACAACTGCAACTCTTATTTTCCTGGTAGGAAATTGATAGTCACTTTAGAAAAAAAAAGTTTGAACATCTTTCAGGAAGTGAAATGCTTACCATATGATTAAGCAGTAACAGTCTGATATCTAGCCAAAAAAATAAATTCACACAGACCAGTACAGCACATCTTCAAAATGGTGTTACTCACAACCCCAAAACTAGCAACAATTCAATGGCTGAATGGGTGTCTTCAGCAGCAAAGCTGCAAAATGGATTTGGCATTGTCAGTGTACCAGCAGATTCAGAAGGAAGCACAGAAGGATCCCCAAAACATTACTCTGAGTGGAATGAGTCAGACATAAAAGTTCTCCCTCATTCTACTCCCACCCCTGCATTTAAGATTGCATACTGTGTAACTCTACTTTATTGTTGTTGTTACTGGGGAATGAACTCATGAACATTTTATACCAAGCTATACCCCCTGCTCTTTTTATCTTTTATTTCCAAATAGGCTTTTGCTAAATTGCTGAGGCTGGCCTCAAACTTGTGATACTGATTCTCTTATCTCAAACTTCCAAGGACTAAACCTCCCTCCTCCCAAGCACTGGGATTATAGGTGTATGCCACCAGGCCTGGCTATAATTCCATATACATTAAGTTCTTGGCCAAGTTAGTGAGACCCTCTTTCAAAATAGGGCTGAAAGTCGTTCAGAGGTGGAATATCCATGGCTTCAAAATAGCACCCCCCCCAAAAAAAAAGAAAAAAGAAAAGAAAAATCTGGAAAAGATAAAGCCAAGCCGGGCGTGGTGACACACACTTGTAATCCCAGCATTTGGAAGGCTGAGACTGGAGGATCAATGGTTTGCCAATAGTCTCAGCTACTGTGAGGCCCTTTGCAACTCAGTGAAACTCTGTTTCAAAGACATGGCAATTTTATATACCCAAACAGTAACATGAAGAAATTCCACCTAGGAGCTTGAGATCTATGATAAGGACCATTTATCAAAGCTGTGATCTCTGTTCAGTGTCAGGAGCAAGATTATTAGACTGTGAAAGCAACTTCGTTGATTGCCAGGGTTCATTCCTATCCAACATTAGCAGAGGCCAGCACTTCACCCAGGCCTGGAGGAGAATCAGAAGCTCACTGTCAGGAGAGCCACAGGTTGACCAACTACTCTTTAGAAAAAGGAAAAGGCAAGCAAAATGTTGAAATATTATAACACCAGCCAAGCATGGTGGTACACGCTTGTAATCCCAGCATTTGGGAGGCCGAGACCGGAGGATCGTGGTTCACAGACAGCCTCAGATACTTAGTGAAGCTCTCCACAACTTAGCAAGACCCTGTTTCCAATAAATAAATAAATAAATAAATAAATAAATAAATAAATAAATAAATAAATAAAAAATAGGACAGGGGCATATCTCAGAGGTCAAATGGCCCTGGGTTCCATCCCTAGACCACCCCCACCTGAAATATAACACCAAGCAGTAAACACTTGTACCAAATGTACATTCTTAGGATTAGCCACATTTTTACCAAATGATTTGGGTTAAACTTCAAAAATTATGTGTTAGTAAATATACTGCCTTAAGACACTGGGGAGTCAGTGATTTCAGGATTAATTTAATTTTTTATTTTGTAGGTAAAAATCACATAGGATAAACATAGGTGTGGCCCCAGTCCATGATAGGCTGAGACAGGAAGGCATAAGTTCAATGACAGACTCAGCAAACAGTGAGACTCATCAACCTTAGGGAAGACCCAGTTTCAAAATAAAAATAAAATAGGGTTGGGGGTGTAGCTTGGAGATACAAGGGCCCTGGGTTCAATCCCCAGTCATCATTCATATATATTGATACATATATACATATATGTATGTATGATAGGATTCCTATTGGAAACCAAATGATTGCTAAGAAAAATTCAAAGAATAACCACTTTTGGTAAATTGGAAAACTAACAACTGCTTGTCCTTCTGAGGAGATAGAAAGGAAATAGGCAGATAGGGAAAAGGCCTTGGTAGAAAAAAGTTAATTTCCTGAGTTTCCTGAGGGGCGGACAAATGCCTGAAATTCCAAAGGCTCAGGAGATAAGAAGGCCAGAGCTTCACAAAGCCATCCTGAGTTTCCTAATCAACAAACCCACTGAGCAAGTCTGGCATTCCTGAAAGGAGACCCTTCAAAGAACTTGCAAATGTCCTATGCAAATTCTCCTTGGAGTCACCCTAACCACAAACGGACTTGCAAGCGGTCAGGCATCGGCCAGTCAGATGGTAAAAGTGGGGCACTTTCCCACTCGGGACCCCCTCCCCTTTTAGGGAGCTGTTCTCTCTCTCTTGCAGGTCGTGTTGGCCCTGAGAAAAGGCAGAGTGCATCTGAGGGCACGTGGCTTGGGTGGCTCTCGAGTAGTGACCTGAAGGCCTCTGCTGGACATCATGGCTGACCAGGCCCCTAGGGGTGACCTGTACCTCTTTTCTGGCAGATCACGTGGACTCTGGGAGAAAGTAGTTTGCAACTGATGGGCACTTGGCTCGGGCGACACTCGGGTAGTGACCCTTTCTGGCAGATCGTGTGGACTCCGGAAGAAAGCAGCCTGCACCTGAAGGCAATTCGGCTCGGGCTACTCTCAAGTATTGTCCTGAAGGCAGCTGCTGGACCCAGAGTTCCAGCCCCTTTGGGGGTGTTCAGCCACCCTTGCCCTATTCCCTGCTGCTTCCAATAAACCTTTTACTCCCCTTCCTGAGGTCTGCGGGTGTCATTCTTCGCTCTCCATAGACAAGAACTCGCAGGGGTTTTCTCGCAAGAAACCCCCGTTTCACTTCTGGAAAGTTCCTTTTCATAGAACTCTTCTAAGGGTTGATGTTGCAAAACATTATTTCTACCCATCCAGACAAACATAAAGACTAGGAAATCACACAGCCCTGGACAACCAAAGCAACTTGAAGAAATTTCAAATATTATTAAAAGCATTAATTCTACTCAGAGAAAATATACTTCAATTGTCAAAAGTCATCATTCTCAGAGACAGACTGCTTGCCTAGCATGCCCAAGGTCCTAGGTCCCATTTCTAGCATTGTAACAAACAAACAAACAAACAAACAAACAAAATGATGGCAACAAAGGGATAGTTTTCACATTTAAGTAAGGAGTTTTATTTGGAAACTATCTAATCCTCAATTCAATAGAATAATCTACAAGGAAAAATGTTTTTTGTTTTTTTTTTTTTTTCGGTGGTACTGGGGTTCCTGGAAGCCCTTCTACCTCCGGGCTACACTCCCAGACCTATTTTTTACATTTTCATTTTGGAAACAGGGTCTCCTAAACCAGCGCGCGCGGCTGGCTTCGAACCTGCGCGATCCTCCTGTCTCTGCCTCCCAAGTGCGGGGATTACAAGCGTGCGCCACCACGCCCGGCGGAAAAATGTTTTTAAAATATACATTTTTAAAAAGCTCATTTGATATAATATCAAATTCAAATGCTTAAAAAAATGGCCAAACCATTTTCCCTTTTCTATGCTGGCAAGAAATAAATTGAGTTCTTTCCAATTAGTGTTTGAAATATATGGCAATTAGCAAACATATCTAGTCACATTGTAAAAGTATAATTCTACTCACCCTTTTCCGGTTACGACTTTAAGAAGCAGACATGCCAAATGCTTGCATGGAATTCCAGTTCTTGGGAGGCTGAGACAAGAGAAACACAGGTTGGAGGTCAGCCTCAGCAGTTTAGTGAGACTTCATCTCAAAAATAAAAAATGATAAAAAGGCTGGGGGTATAACTCAGTGGTAGAATTCTCCTGTGTTCAATGCCCAGTACCACACACACACACACACACAAAAGAGGCAGACAGAAGTCATGTGCGGCATAATAAAATAGGGCTGGGGTGCATCTTGGGGATACAATGGCCCTGGTTTCAATCCCCTGTTCCACAAAAATTAGTTTCAAATTCACAGTTTAAGTTTAAGGTGGGGTCTTTTATACCTATCCCCTTATGTCATCTAATTTAAATGTAAAAGAAAACAAAGGAGCTTTATCAGGCTCTGTCTATAAGGTAGGAGTTACATCTTTCCCTGAGGAGATGGGCTAGAGAATTCACCAAGGAGATTTTCCTTAGGGTGACAAGTGTAAGAATTTCATCCAGCTCCACACAGGAAAAGATCAAAATAGAGTCCTTGAAGCCAGGAGTGGTGGTGCACACTTGTAATCCCAGCATTTGGGAGGATGAGACTGGAGGATCACAGTTTGCAGACAGCCTCAGCTACTTAGTGATACCCTTTGCAACTCAGTGGGACCCTGTTTCAAGATAAAGAATTTAAAAAAAAAAGAGGATTAAGGGTGTTACTTAGAGGTAGAATGCCCCTAAATTCCATCCCCAGTACTGCAAAAAAAAAAAAGTCTTTGATCTGGATCTGGGTGTGGTGACACACACCTGTAATCCCACTACTTGGGAGACTGAGTCAGGTGGATCACAGGTTCAAAGCCAGCCACAGCAACTTAGTGAGACCCTGTTTCCAAATAAAAAATAAGGCTGGGGTAGCTCAGGGGTAGAATGCCTCTATGAACAGTCCCCAGCACCAATCTCTCTCCCTCTCTCTCTCTCTCTCTCTCTCTCTCTCTCTCTCTCTCTCTCTCTCTCTCTCATTGATTCTTTCACTTAGCATATAGTTAAAAATCCAATCAGTGCAAGTTTTGTCCTTGAAAAACTTGTAGTCTTGTTGGGGGTGGGAGGGGTAGTTATGAGCAAGGGGCCAGGCAATTCCTACAATTCAGTACAAGCAGCGTAGCCGTAAGTGGTTGTGTGATCTTAGGAGGGACATTCACCTATCCTTTCAAGTAAAAGAAAGGCAGAAAAGGGAAGGGCTTTGCAAAGGTGTGCTGCAGGAGAACATTAAATAAACGGGAAAATAAACCAGAGAATCTGATCTGGGAAGAAGGGCCTTTCTGCTCTCCCCACTCCCTCCAGTGTTTGCCAAATCCCAGTGCTGATAAGGAATAAGGAAGCGGGAGTCCTTGGACTTGAGAGTTTTGAGCCTAGAGGGAATGACTTATGAAACATTGTGACTGTCCTTCTTTCTAATAATGGTTTGTAACTACAGATAATTGTAATTATGTAAAAGATTTAGAGCAGGACGTTTTTTGGAATGTACTTTTTTTTTTTTGGTGGTACTGGGGTTCCTGGAAGCCCTTCTACCTCTGGGCTACACTCCCAGACCTATATTTACATTTTTATTTTGGAAACAGGGTCTCCTAAGTCAGCGCGCGGGGCTGGCTTCGAACCTGCGCGATCCTCCTGTTTCTGCCTCCCAAGCGCGGGGATTACAAGCGTGCGCCACCACGCCCGGCTGGAATGTACTTTTGATGCCCATGCTTAGGAGGTTGGACCACAAGTTCACCACCAGACCTCAGCTACTTAGTGAGGCCCACCACAGTTTAGTGAGACCCTGTTTCAAAAATAAAGAATAAGCTGGGCGTGGTGGCACTTGCTTGTAATCCCCGTGCTTGGGTGGCTGAGACAAGAGGATTGCACAGGTTTGAAGCCAGCCTCAGCTACTTAGTGAGCCTCTCAGCAACTTAGTGAGACCCTGTTTCTAATAAAATATAAAAATAGGTCTGGAAGTGTAGCCCAGAGGTAGTAAGCCCCTGGGTTCCATCCCCAATACCACAGGAAAAAAAAAAAGAATAAAATATAGGGCTGAGATTATAGCTTGGAGTAGAATATTACTGGGTTCAATCCCTGGTACCGAAGAAGAAAAAAAAAATGATTTAGCTAGGGATCAAATGATTCTTATTTATTTTGTGGTAATGGGGATGGAACCCAGGGGCATTCTACCTCTGAGCTACACCCCAAGCCCTATTTCTTTAATTCTTTATTTTGAAATAGGATCTCAGTGAGTTGCAAAGGGCCTCACTAAGTAGTAGCTGAGGCTGTCTGAGAACCGCAATCTTCCTGTCTCAGCCTGCCAAATGCTGTGATTACAAATGTGTGCCACCACGCCCGGCATTGATTTGTATTTTAATGAATATTTTCACTGGAAGATTTGGGGGCTAGTTCAGTGATAGAGACTGACCCGTACCTTTGAGATCTGGTCTGAATCCCAGCACCACCACCAACAGAGACTTTAAATGGTGTTAACCATCTAATTTTGACTCCACTGTTTCTCCAGAATGAGCTGAGTATAATGGTATTCACCTCTAATCCCAGCACTTGGGAAACTGAGACAGGAAGATCACAGGTTCAAAGTGTGTCAGATCCTGTTCCAAAATAAAAAAACAAGCCAGGTGTGGTGGCACATACTTGTAATCCCAGCACTTAGGAAGCTGAGAAGGAAGGATTGCAGGTTCAAAGCCAGCCTTAGCAACTTAGTGAGGGCATCCACAACTTAGTGAAACCCTGTTTTAAAATGAAAGAATAAAATAGAGCTGGGGGTATATCTCAGAGGTACAATTCCCCTGGGTAAAACACACACACACAGGCACACAAACACACACACACACACACACACACACACACACGGGCTGAGAATAAAAAGGGCTGAGGATTTTACCCAATATCACCCCTCCAAAAAAAAAAAAAAAATCTCCAAATAAACAACAACAAAAACCAAACTAATTCTGTTGTTCCTTTTGTAGTCTTAGCTGATATTCTTCTGGGCACTTGGGAAGCTGAGACAAGAGGATCACAGGTTCAAAGCCAGCCTCAGGAACTTAGTGAGATCCTGTTTCCAAATAAAAAATAAAATAGGGCTGGTTTTTGTGGCTTGGAGATAGAATGCCCCTGGGTTCAACCCCCATTAACCCTTCATCTCCCCAAAGAAGAAACCATTAACTGATGTGTTTCCCTGGGTCCTGTGAGCCTCTCTAGGAAACTAATTAAATCAAAAGAGGGAGTTGTAAGAACCCTGACTTCTAGCTAGTTTGTGATTCAGAGGTTCAGATAAGACTACCTGGGTTTGTGATAAGCGTTTGAAGAGTGTAGGACTCGACACTGTCTCCAGGTGGGTAGTGTCAGACTGAATTGGACTTGCTTGCTTGATGGGGGCCCACACATACTTGGGAGTCTGAAGCACACCACAGAGGTAGGAAAAGCTGAATTGGAGACATCCCCATACCTATATGATACACTCTGAGAGTTCTTTCCTTTCTTCCTACCTACTTTTTTTCCTGTAATGGGGATTAAACCCCTGGGTACTCTATCACTGAGCTATAACCTCAGTCTCTTTTAATTTTTTTTCTGGTACTAGGTATTAAACCCAGGGGTGTTCCATCTCTGAACTACACCACCAGCTTTATTTTATTTTGAAACAGGGTCTCACTAAGTTGTTGAGGCTGGCCTCAAACTTGAGATCTTTCTGTCTCAGCCTCCCAAATACTAGGATTAAAGACATAAAGCCACTGTGCCCAGCTTGCTTATTTCTTTATGGACAGAGCTTGTATCTATTTTTTAATAATTGTGTTTTTTCTGCCATTGAGCATTTAACATTTATATATGATTCTCTATTCTGCTTTGTTAACTTTGGTGTGTGTGTGTGTGTGTGTGTGTGTGTGTGTGTGTGTGTTTGCATGTTAGTACTGGGGATCACAAATCCCAGCACCTGGAGCATGCTAGAGCCTGCTAGGCCAACGTTGGGTACTGAGCTATGCCCTCAGTCTCCCTTTGTTAACTCTTGAATCTACCCTTGTTAAATAGGAAACTGCTAAGGTTCTCAAATGATCTTGGACATTCCAGTGTTTATAGAAGCATGAACTATGGAAGCAGCCTAAATGTCTGTCAAAAATGGATTATGAAATTATGGTATATATACATAATAGAATTTTACTCAGCCACAAAAAAAGAACACAATCACTTCATTTGCAGGAAAATGGATAGGGGGCCAGGTAATATTATGTCAAGTGAGATTAGCAAATCACAGAAAGTGAAGAGTCATATGTTTTCACTCAGCTAGAATAAAAAGAAACAGGAAACAAAGAGGATTTCAGATAAATGAGAGGGGACACTAGTGGAATGAGGGAGGGGATTCGTGAAGGGAAGTGGGGAAGAGACTGGAAAGGGAGATTGATGATGAAAACAATTCGAATCCTTTGTTCATACGTAAAGTTATCTGTATTGGTGTGAATGCTCTCTATGGAGTAGGGGGAGTAGAGAGGGACCCAGAGGAAAACACACAACAAATGTTGTGTGCGTGTGTGTTTCTGTCACTCGGAACCTCACTATGATGTATAATTATAATACAGCAACAGAAAAAAGAAGATCTTAATTTCCTATACCTTTCCCGGGAAGGGCTCCTGAGTTCAGTAGTCCCTGAGTTCTTTCCTGTGCATTGAATACTGGTTTTTTTTCTATGAGAGTTGAAGCACAGTGTGGTTGGAAATTAAATTATTGGCTCATTTTTTTTTCTTTTTGAGAATAGGGTATCACTGTGCTGTTTTCACACTCTTAGGCTCAAGCAATCCCCCTGCCTTATGAGCAGCTGAGTAGCTACTCACTACAGGTGTGCTCCTGGGTCCCTGGCTAAGCCTTCACTCTTGACAACTGACAACCAGAAGTCGTGTATGTGTGTGTGTGTGTGTGTGTGTTACTGGGGATAGAACCTAAGAGTCCTACCTCTAGAATTCACCCCCAGCCCTTTTTATTTTATTATTTGGAAATAGGTTCTCACTAAGTTGCTGAGAGTCTCATTAAATTGCTGAGGCTGGCTTTGAACCTGTGACACTCCTGTCTCAGCCTCCCAAGTACTGGTGCACATTTTTAATCCCCATACTTGGGAGGCTGAGACAGGAGGATCACAAGTTCATGGCTAGCCTCAGTTACTTAGTGAGACCCACGGCAATATATTGAGACCCTGTTTCAAAAGAATAAAATGTAGGACTGGGGTTATAGAGGTAGAATACTCCTGGGTCCAATACCCTGTACTGAAGGGGGAAAAAAAAAGATTTAAATAGGAATCAAACGGCTTTCTTTCTTTCTTTCTTTCTTTCTTTCTTTCTTTCTTTCTTTTTGGTGGTACTGGGGTTCCTGGAAGCCCTTCTACCTCTGGGCTACACTCCCAGACCTATTTTTACATTTTTATTTGGAAACAGGGTCTCCTAAACCAGCGCAGGCATCTGGCTTTGAACCTGTGCGATCCTCCTGTCTCTGCCTCCCAAGTGCAGGGATTACAAGCGTGCACCACCACCCCCCAGCAAACGATTTTCATTTTAATGAAGATTTTCACTGGAAGAGATGGGGGCTAGTTCCGTGAAAGAGACTAAAGGAACATCCCCTCCCTTTTTTTTTACAGCACTGGGGATGGAACCCAGGAGCATTCTACCTCTGAACTACACTGCAAGCCCTATTTTATTTTTATCCTTTAGTTTGAAACAGGGTCTCACTAAGTTGTGGAAGGCTTCACTAAGTAGCTGAGGCTAGCTGCGAGCCGTAATCCTCCCATTTCAGCCTCCCAAATAGTGAGATTACAAGCATGCACCACCACACCTGCCTGAGGGAACTTCTTTCAAGGAAACTTGAGGACAGCCTGTGGGCCACATACACCCCTTGTTGCCAGACCCTCTTTCTGTAGCAAGGATGGCCAAGGGAGGGGAGGAAGCTGGTTGGCCGCAGGATCTCCTCCCACACCACCTCCACTCAGTGAGTGGAGCAGTGGAGCCCGGCCTCACAACTGGCTGAACCCAGAACACGCATGGTCCGTAGTAACTCCAGAGAAACTGCAAATTTCACTGAGACTGCCTGTCCTGGATCTGGGTTGCTGGTGCCTCCAAATGGTACGATCAAAGGAGTGTGCTTAGATGTGAGCCTCACCTGTGTTTTTATTTAAAAAATAAACACACGTGAAATTGGGTTGTTAAGTAATTTCCTGTCTACAATGAGGTGACACACACATGGTTCATTATGGACCACTGTTTATTTTCTTGTGTGTGCCTAAACTGATGGGAAAGTAACAACGTTATTATGACTAATAATGGCTCCATTTTTTTCAGCAGTGTCTGAGCAATTATATGGACTCAGATAGAAATCCTGGTGCAGCAGCCAGGTATGGTGGCACATGCTTGTAATCCTATTTGGAAGCCTGAGACAGAAGGATTGTGGTTCACAGACAGCCTCAGCTACTTAGGGCCTTTGCAACTCAGTGAGACCCTGTTTCAAAATAAAGAATAAAATATAAGGTTGAGCCGGGCGTGGTGGCGCACGCTTGTAATCCCCGTGCTTGAGAGGCTGAGACAGGAGGATCGCACAGGTTCGAAGCCAGCCTCAACTACTTAGTGAGGCTCTCAGATCTAAGTGAGACCCTGTTTCCAAATAAAATATAAATAGGTCTGGGAGTATAGCCCGGAGGTAGAAAGCCCTGGGTTCCATCCCCAGTACCAACAAAAAAAAAAAAAAAGAAAAAAAATATATGTGGTTGGTTGTGTAGCTAGGAGATAGAATGCCCCTGGGTTTCACCTCTAGTACACACACACACACACACACACACACACACACACACACAGAAAAAGAAAACAAACCCTGGTGCAAATAAACGCAAACACTCCCACTGATAGGCACATTTTCCTGACCTTTTTACTCTCTTTACACAATATACATAAGCATTCCAAGAATACCATTTTCTCCTGCATTTGCAGAGCTGAAATTTTGTCATCCAAACCACCAGTGGGTTGTTGTGCTGTAAGCAGATGAGAAAAAGTCAAATAACTTCCAATCCAATCTGTGCTTCATGGCTGATTCCTGGACAGACATACAAAATCCCATGTCTCCTCAGCTGCATGGGGAGAGGTGAATAAGGTTTCACTTGGCAAAATAATTTGTCCAGTGAGAAAACTCCTTTCTCCCTTCCTTCCTTTCTCCCCCTTCCTCTCCACCCGTCCCCCCGTCCCTTTCTTCCTTCCATTTTTATTTTCATTTTTTTTGTGTGTGTGATACTGAAGATTAAACTCAGGGGTGTTTTGCCACTCAGTTACACCCTCAGCCCTTTTTGTGTATATGTATGTGTGTGATAATGAAATTGAACCCAGAGTGTCTGAGCTACACACCCAACCTGATTTCATTTTTTTTTTTTTTTGGTGGTACTGGGGTTCCTGGAAGCCCTTCTACCTCCGGGCTACACTCCCAGACCTATTTTTACATTTTTATTTGGAAACAGGGTCTCCTAGGCCAGCGTGCGCGGCTGGCTTCGAACCTGCACGATCCTCCTGTCTCTGCCTCCCAAGCGCGGGGATTACAAGCCTGCACCACCACGCCCGGCTCATTTTTTATTTTGAAACAGGGTCTCACTAAATTGCTGAGGCTGGTCTCAAACTTGCAATCATCCAGACTTGGCTTCCCAAGTACTGTTATTACAAGGATGCACTGTCATGCCTGGTTCCTTTTTCTATTTTTTATTTTATTTTGAGACAGGGGCTTACTAAACTGCCTAGACTGATCTCAAACTTGTAATTATCCTGACTCAGCCACCCAAGTACTGCAATTTTATAGGCCTGTGCCCAGCTTAAAATTTTATGATTATTATTACCGTCATTATTTTTGGTATTGTTGATTGAACCCTGGACCTCACACATACTAGGCAAGAACCCTACCACTGAGCTACAGCCTCAGCCTTCTTATGATGTTTCAACATCTTAACATTCTGGCTGTCCAGGTAGATAACTGGGATGGACAAATCTTGGAGGTAGCATAGAGCTTAATAGAAGGCATATATTTGGCACAAATCTGTCAATCTAAAGCCTCTACTCACAACTATCTGTTTCATGGAACTCGCACATCAAGCTAATATATCTCCTGCTCTAAGTCACCCCAGGGACTGATACCAGGCATGTAAATCACCTGTATAGCCCAGAGCCACCAGATGCATTCAAACTCACCAATTCTAAACTGTCTGCCTTGCCTGTTTTACAGAGCCCTGAACAAAGGCTCTGTCCTAGAATAACCCTTCACTCCTGCTTCCGACCCCGACCTGACCTGGTGCTTCCCCTGCAGCCTTGCATGGTGTGAAGTACACCCCTCTCTTTTGGGACTTGTGTGCAATAAACTCATATTTCAATGGTCTTAATTCCTTTATCATTGCTTAGTCACCTTCATAATTAAATCCTATGAGTACAAATGAAACAAAATGTGTTTGCGAACCCTATAATATGCTACTGTATAGACCTAAGTGGTACTATATCTATCTTTTTTCTTTTTTCTTTTTGTGGGTCTGGGGATGGAACCCAGAGACATTTGACCTCCGAGCTACATCCCCTGCCCTATTTTTTATTCTTTATTTGAAACAGGGTCTCACTAAGTTGCAGAGAGCCTAACTAAGTAGCTGAGGCTGCCTGCAAACCACGATCCTCCAGTCTCAGCCTCCCGAATGCTGGGATTACAAGGGTGTGCCATACACCTGGCTTCTTTTTTCTTTCTTTTTTTCTTTCCCTCTTCCTTTCTCTTTCTTTCTTTCCTCCTTTATTCTCTTTCTTTCTCTTTCATTGAGGGAGAAGGAGAGGAAGAGGGAGGGTAAGTGGGCAGAGATTATGTGAACACAATGCTGTGAAGCTGAGTTTACCTTTATTTGGGAGAGACAGGCGTGGTGGTGTAGTGCTTGTAATCTCAGTACTTGGGAGGCTGACACAGGAGGCTCACAGGTATGCAGCCATTCAGCTATTCAGTGAGGCCCTCTGCAACTTATGAGATACTGTTTCAAAATAATAACAAATAGGGCCAGAGGTTTAGCTTGGAGACAGAATGTCCCTGGGTTCAATTATCACTACTGCCAAAAAAAAAAAAAAAAAAAAGATGAGGGGTTGGGGACAGGATAATTTGTCTATATTGTCCAAGAAGGAAAAGGTAGAAAACAATATGAATAAATTTGAAAGGCAAAATTTGTATTTTGAATGATCCAAATGGAGATTGGTTTGTGTGTGTGTGTGTGTGTGTGTGTGTGTGTGTGTGTGTGTGTGTGGTACTGGGGTTCCTGGAAGCCCTTCTACCTCCAGGCTACACTCCCAGACCTATTTTTACATTTTTATTTGGAAACAGGGTCTCCTAAGCCAGCGCGCATGGCTGGCTTTGAACCTGTGCGATCCTCCTGTCTCTGCCTCCCAGGCGCGGGGATTACAAGCGTGCGCCACCACACCGGGTAAATGAAAATTGTTAAAAACGCATTTGCATGAACCTTTAATGGTATCAAAGTTACTTTTTTAAAAGGCAAAAGAAACTAAATGTTACTTTTAAAGGTAAAATCTAGAATAGAAAGTATAAAGAGAAGAAAAGTGTGTGTATTATTGTATTTTATATTAGAGTTATTTTCAAATTATGAACAATAACTATACATTTTTCTTTTTCAGTACTGAGGCTTGAACCCAGGGGTGCTCTAGGGCTGAGCTACATTCCCAGACCTTTTAATTTTTTATTTTAAAATGGGGTCTCGTTAAGTTGCCTAGTCCAGCATTGAACTTGCAAACTTCCTGTTTCAGTCTCCAGAATAGTTGTGATTATAGGCAGGGGCCATTGCAAGGCATGTGTGTATTTCCTTTTTCTTATTTTTTTTCATTAGTGTACTGTTATCTTACATGTTGATGAAATTCAGGGTAATAGAGGCATAAGTGCACACTTGTTGAGCACTCCCTCAAGTCCCACTCCACTCCTTTTCCCTTCCCACATTCCTGTGCTCAGCACAGTAATTGACTTTGATAAGTTTGTGTATATACATCATGTTCACTGAGGTGTTTCCTTCTTCAAGTCTTCCTCCTCCCACTCCCAATTCCCTCAGTTAGGTTCCCTCCTTCACTAAGATTTCTCCTCTGTTGTCTGGGATCTCTTCTGTGTCCCATTCCTCCCTAGCTTCTGCATATGAGGGAGAATATCTGATCTTTCACTTTTTGTGATTGACTGATCTCACTTAGCATGATATTCTCTAATTCCATCCATTTCCCGGCAATGACATAATTTTGTTCATCTTTATGCATGAGTAGAATTCTACTGTGTACATATCCCATAGTTTTGTAACATTCATCTTTTGAGAGATATCTCAGCTGGTTCCATATTTTGGCAATTGTGAATTGCGCAACTATAAACATATGAATGCCTGCATTACTCTGATAGTCTGGTTTCAATTCTTTTGGATAGATATCCAGATGTGATATTGCTGGATCATATGGTAGTTTCATTACCATTCTGAGAATCCTCTATACTGTTTTCCAAAGTGGTTGCACTAATTTGCAATCCCACCAACAATGTATCAGAGTTTCTACTTCTCCACATCCTTGTTGGCATTTATTGTTGTTCATGTTTTTAATGATTGCCATTTTAATTCGGCTTAGGTGAAATCTCAGGGTAGTTTTGATTTGCATCTCTCTAATTGCTAATGATGCTGAACATTTTTATAGGATTATTGGCCATCTGTATTTCTTTTGTGAAGTATCTATTTAGTTTACTTACTTTTTTTTTTTTTTTTTTTGCAGGTCTGGGGATGGAACCCAGGGGCATGTGACCTCTGAGCTACATCTCCTACCCTATTTTTTTTATTCTTTTCTCTCTCTCTCTCTTTTTTATTTATTTATTTATTTATTTATTTATTTATTTATTTTATTTATTTTGTGGGTCTGGGGATGGAACCCAGGGACATTCGAACTCTGAGCTACACCCCCTGCCCTATTTTTTATTATTATTATTATTATTATTATTATTATTATTATTTTTTTTTTTTTTTTTTTGGTGGTACTGGGGGTGGAACCCAGAGGCTTTCTACCTCCGGGCTATACTCCCAGACCTATTTTTATACTTTATTGGAAACAGGGTCTCACTAAGTTGCTGAGGCTGGCTTCGAACTTGTGTGATCCTCCTGTCTCAGCCTCCCAAGCGTGGGGATTACAAGCGTGCACCACCACGCCCACCCTATTTTTTATTCTTTATTTTGAAACAAGGTCTCACTAAGTTACAGCAGGCCTCACTTAAGTAGCTGAGGTTGTTCCCGAACCGTGATCCTCCGGTCTCAGCCTCCCGAATGCTGGAATTAAAAGCATGTACCACCATGCCCAGTTTTATTCTTTATTTTGAAACAGAATCTCACTGAGTTGCAAAGAGTCTCACTAAGTAGTTGATTTCACCCCTACTTCTTCTATGATCCATTCTTCATTCAGCAATGTGGTATTCAGTCTCTATGTTGTTTATGTGGTTTCTCTGGATCTTCTTATAGTTGATTTCTAGTTTCATTCCATTATGGCCTGAAAAGACACAGGAAAGTATGTCACATTTTCTGAATTTGCTAGTGCTCACTTTATGGCCCAGGATGTGATCTATTTTGGAGAAGGTTCTGTGAACAGCTGAGGAAAATGTGAACTCTGCTGTAGTTGGATGGAATGTTCTATATGAGTCTAATAGGTCCATTTGATTGATGGTGTTCATTAGGTCTGAGTATCTTTACTGACCTTTTGTCTAGAAGATTGGTCTAATGGTGTGAGAGGGGTGTTGAAGTTTCCCAGTATTATTGTATTGGGACTTATGTGTGACTTAATCTTGCAAAGAGTTTGTGTTATGAAAGTAGCTGCACCTGTGTTGGAGGCATAAATGTTGACTATTGTTATTTTCTCTTGTTAGATTGTTCTTTTTACTAGTAAAAATGACCTGCTTTGTCTCTTCTAATAAGCTTGGGCTTGAAGTTTAAGTTGTCTAATATCATAGTTGCTACTCCTGCTTGTCTTCAAATTCCATTGGCATGGATTACCTTGCTCCAGCCCTTTACTTTCAGTTACTATCTTTACTTTTAAGGTGTGTTTCTTGCAGGCATCAGATAGATGGATTTTGGTTTTTAATTCATTTGCCACTTATGTCTTTATATTGGGGAGTGGAGGCCATGTATATTCAGTGTGATTATTAAGAGATGGTTTTTAATTCATAACATATTGAGATTTAACTTCTGTTTGAGGTATTGTTTGTTCTTCTTTTCTTAGTTGTGTGTTGGGTGGAAATTTTTGTTTCTCTGGTTCTGGCGTGCATTACTTATTTCTTCTTTGTTGTTAATCTCTTTGAGTGTTTTCTCTAGTGCTGGTTTGGAAGACAAATTTTTTCAGCTTCTGTTTTTTTTGTGGAAGATTTTTATTTCCCCATCTAATTTGAGAGAAGTTTTGCTGGTAGGAAATTTTTGGCTGCAAGTTGTTTTCTTTCAGAGTTTGGAATATGTTACTCCAAGCCCTTCTGGCTCTCATGACTTGATTTGGGAAGTCTGGAATGATTCTAATTGGTTTGCCTCTGAATGTCACTTGGCCCTTTGTTTTTGTTGCCTTTAAGATTCCATGCTTGGCTTCTACATTGATCAGTTTGACTATTATGTGTTGTGGTGAACCTTTTCTCTGATATTTTCTAAAGATTTATAAGTTTCCTGTACCTGTGTATTGACCTCTTGTTCTATGTTTGGAACATTTTCTTTTTTTCTTTCTTTCTTTCTTTCTTTCTTTCTTTCTTTCTTTCTTTCTTTCTTTCTTTCTTTCTTTCTTTTTCTTTTTCTGTGGTACTGGGGTTGGAACCCAGGAGCTTTTCTACTTATGGGCTATGCTCCTAGACCTATTTTTATACTTTATTTAGAAACAGGTTCTCATTAAGTTGCTGAGAGCCTCCCTAAGTAGCTGAGGCTGGCTTTGAACCTGTGAAATCCTCCGGTCTCAGTCTCCCAAGCTCTGGGATTATAAGCATGTGCCACTGCGCCCAGCTTTGGAAAATTTTTGATATTACTTCTTTGAAAAGATTGTTGATCCTTTTGGTTTCACCTTCTATTCCTTCTTCAATGCCAATTATTTTTAGGTTAGCTCTTTTAAAATGAGCTCATATTCTTCAATGTTCAATTCATGCTGTTGAATTGTTTTTTCTAAGTTATATACCATGCATTGTTTTTTGGAATGATCATCTTCTAGGAGTGAGATTCTATTCTCCATGTGGTCTAATAAATTGTTTATAGTTTGAAATGATACCTTCACTTCAAAGATTGCATCCTTTATTTCTTTGAGACTCTTTCTAAATTCTTTTTGGAAGTCCTGTATTATTTCTATAGTTAGAGATAGTGAATATTTAATAGTATTCTTGTAACCAATGTAGAGTTTCTAGTATAGTGGTATGAAGTGGATTTAATATAAGAAAAAGATGAGAAAAGAAAAGAAAAAAGAAAAAAGAAAAGGGAATTTTGCTGAATTTGTTAATCAGTTATAAAAGTCTTTTGGATGTATATATGGGTCTTCTAAGTAAAAGATCATGTCCTCTGCAAATAAGAGATAGTTTCAGTTCTTATTTTCATGTTTTTATTTCTTTGATTTCCTTCTCTTTTCTTATTGCTTTGACTAGAACCTCAAGTACTGTATTGGAAAGGAGTAGTGATAGTGGGCAGCATCAACTTGTTTTTATTTCATAGAGAATTCTCAGTTCAATATGATCTTGGTTTGGGGTTTGTTGTATATTGCCCAATATACAATATATTATTGTATATTGTATATTGTATGTTGAGGTAAGTTCCTTCTATTCTGATTCTTCTGCAGTGTTTTTATGATAAATGGGTATTGGGTCTTATCAAATGCTTTATTAGAAGCTATTGAAATGATCATGTGATTTTTGTCCTTAGTTCTGTTTATTTTGTGACTTACATGAATTGTTTTTTGTATGTTTAGCCAGCCTTACATCTCTGGCATAAATTCAGCTTGGTTGTGGTGTATAATTTTCTTGATGTGGTTTTGAATGTGTGTTGTTAGTATTTTGTTTAGAAGTTTTGTATTTTAAGTTCATTAGTCATATTGGTCTGTGGTTTTATTTTCTTGAGATTTCTTTATTTGGTTTTGGTATTAATGTGATGCTGGCTTTATAGAATGTATTTGGAAGAGTCCAGTCTTTTTCTATTTTATGGAATAGATTGAGAAGTATTGAGATTATATCTTCTATTTTTTATAAAATTTGGCTGGGAAACCATCTGGACCTGGGTTTTTCTTTGATGGTAGGCTCTTTGTTGGTATTTCGATCTCTTTGTTATTGGTTGTTTCCCATTTTCAATATCTTCTTCTATATCTTCTTAGAAGATACCCAGGGCCTTTCTACCTCTGGGCTATACTCCAAGACCTAATTTATATTTTATTTGGAAACAGGGTCTCACTTAGTTGCTGAGAGCCTCACTAAGTAGCTGTGCCTGGCTTCGAACATGTGCAATCCTCCTGTCTCAGCCTCCCAAGCGCGAGGATTACAAGCATGCACCACCATGCCCAGCTCAGAAGTATAGTTTTTCAAAGTAGTTTCTGATGATCCTCTGGGCTTTCATGTTATCTATGATAGTATCTCCTTTTTCATCTCTGATTTTAGTAATTTGGTTGATTTTTTTTTTTTTTTGGTTAAGTTGGCTAATGGTTTATCTATCTTAAATTTTTTAAAGAAAAAAGCTTTTGGCTTGTTAACTTTTAAAGATTCTCTACTTTATTAATTTCTGCTCTGACTTTAATAATTTTCTTTCTTCTACTGGCTTTGGCATTAGACTGTTCCTGTTTTTCAAGGGCTTTGAGGTGTGTCATTAGGTTGTTTTTTTGGTGATTTTCTGTTCTTATGTGAGCACTCAGTGCTATACATTTTCTTCTTAATATTGCCTTCAAAATGTCCCAGAAACTTTGATATCCTATGTCTATTTTCATTTGATTTTAGGAAATTTAAATTTCTTTTTTATTTCTTTGATGACCCATTCCTCATTCAGCAGTGTGGTATTCAATCTCCATGCATTTATGAAATTTCTCTGGGTCATATTGTTGATTTCTAATATCATTCTGTTATGGTCTGAAAAAGATGCAGGGGATTATGTCATATTTTTAAAATTTTCTAGTGCTTGCTTTGTGGCCTAAGATATTGTTTATTTTGGAGAAGGCTCCATGTGCAGCTGAAAAGAATATGTATTCAGCAGTAGTTGGGTGTAATACTCTATATGGTGTTCTTTAGGTCTGGGTTGTCTTTGCTAATTCTTTGTCTGGAAGATTGGTCTAGTAATGTGATGGGAGTGTTGATATCTTCCAGTATTATTGTATTGGTATCTATATAAGACTGTCATAAAGAGTTTGTTTTATGACAGTGCCTGCACCTATGTTTGGAGCATAAATGTTGATTATCATTATATCCTCTTGTTAGATTATTCCTTTTATCAGTAAAAACATCATGTCCTTTGTCTCTTCTGATAAGTTTAGTCTTGAAGTCTATTTTGTCTGATATGAGAGTTGCTACCCTGCTTATATTTGAGTTCCATTATCATGGATTACCTTGTTCCAGCCCTTCACCTTTAGTTTGTTGAGTATATCTGTAAAGTGTGTTTCTTGCAGACAGCATGTTGATGGATTATAATCTTTAATCTATTTTGCCACTTTATGTCTTTTAACTGGGGAGTTGAGGTGATTGATCGCATAATTACTGAGAGATGATTTTTTTTGTGTGTGTGTGGTACTGGGAATGAAACCCAGGGACTTTCTACCTCCAGGCTACACTCCCAGACCTATTTTATATTTTACTTGAAAACAGTCTCACTAGATTGATGAGAGCCTCGATAAGTAGCTGAAGCTGGCTTAAAAACTGCACTATCCTCCTGTTTCAGCCTCCCAAGTATAGTAATTACAAGTATGCACTACCATGCCTGGCTCTGAGAGATGATTTTGAATTTCTAATATTTTCAGTTGTAATATCTGTTTGAGGTATTGTTTATTCTTCTTTGCTTAGTTGTTCATTTGATGGAAATCTTTGTTTTCTGGTTCTGGCATTTTAAAAATTAATCACTGATCAAAATGTGTTATTTGGTTAGCAAGGTCAGGGTCTACATGGTAGATACCTGCTTTGATGTTCAAGACATGTACTGTCCACCTGTTTCCTTGGTGAGTTCTCAGCCTTTCTCTATCTCTGTCTGCTAAAAGTTACTTATTAAGTTGAAAACTTGTTTTCTAGTAAAAAGAAAAGACACAGAAATATAGTTTTTTTAAAGTATGGAGGTTTTGGGTTATAACTATTTTGTGTAATTAGTAATTATTATTTGGTTAATATAGCTTGCTTTTACACCTTTTAACTTTAGTCTAAACTGTTGTGAGAATATTAATAATTCTTTTTCTAAATGTAGGGGTCTGTGTTTTAACTAACATTCAGTGTTCAGTTGTGCTAAAAGCCAACTTTTAGCTGACCATGGCCAACTCTGGCTGCAGCCTTTGGCTGACAGCTTAGAGACAGAAAAAAGGATTTTATTGTTTTGCCTAAGTATGAAGACTTGTTCTTATTGTAATTAATACAGCTCTTATTGACAATCGCTTCAGGCTCAATCCCCATCACAGGCACGCCTCCCTTTCTTGCTGCCCTCTCCTCCTCCTCCCCTCTGGGCAGGTCAGCTTCAGTTTGGCTGGTTCACCTGCTCCCCAGACCCACGTTGCTCCTCCTGCTCTTGCATCCTGAAGCACCCAGCCTCCTGTGCTCCTGCCACCAAGTCAGCTCCTGAAGCCCTGCCCCCACCACCTGCACTGGCGTCCAGAATACCCAATCCCCACACCGCCCAGGCCTTTGGGATACCACCTTCAGTTTGGCATCACTCTATAGCTCTAGGACCTCAAAAAAAGGTCACACTTGTCCCCCCGGCATCTTGCTTACCAACATATGGGTTCCCAAACCTCAAAGATACTCTCTGAATTCCCATTGGCATGTCTCTTAAAACACCATTCTTCTTTGGGACTAAAAGGAAAACTTAGATCAAAATGCCTTATTTTCTACTGTATAGGATTTTGAAAACTTTATTATCCAGACAGGCAAAAGGCAGGAATCTTTCTATTTGTACAGGTTCTTTCTTTCTTTCCTTCCTTCCTTCCTTCCTTCCTTCCTTCCTTCCTTCTTTCTTTCTTTCTTTCTTTCTTCTTTCTTTCTTTTTCTTTTTTTTTTTTTTGGTGGTACTGGAGTTCCTGGAAGCTCTTCTACTTCCGGGCTATACTCCCAGACCTATTTTATATTTTTTTATTTTTGGAAACAGGGTCTCTTAAGCCAGTGCAGCTGGCTTCGAACCGCCTCCCAAGCATGGGGATTACAAGCGTGCGCCACCATGCCTGGCGCTGTATAAATTTTTTCTACTCCGTTTCTGGCCATTTCTTTGTAAAAATTGCTCCTCCTTTCAGGTCCTCCAAGCTTTGTGCATTCAGTACTGCAGCCTGAGTTCTGTTCCTAGTTAGGGATTAAACACCCTTAAAAGGATAAATTGCAGAACTAGTTTTCTTATGCAGGCCTCTATACAAGTTTACAGCAAAATATAGCTTTTATTATAGGAAATATGGTCATTTTTACTCTTTTAGAGTTCATGGGTGTTTCCAAATACAGTGTTCGCTGCTTTTAAAGGTTTTTCTTTGCCACTGGAAATATATATTGCTGTAATGACCATTCCTGCCCCACTGGCCTGCTTTGGGTGAAGTTTTATAAAACCTGTATATCTGTGGTCTATAATGTTTTAATATTTGTGTTTCCAAAATGTACAGACTTCATTACACTGTAACTATCCTTTTCCCTGGTAATTCTGCTTTGTGTTTTTCCAAAAGAGCTATGTAACTGCTCCGTCACCTGCAAGGAAGTTTAAGATTGGTTGAAATTGGCCTGTATCTTCAAGCTGAGACTTATGAAACAATCTGAAAATAAAAGATTGAAGAAAAACCACCAATATTTTGGCCCTAGTCCTCCAACGTCAAATACAACCCAAAAAATATATGATGGGACTTATAAGGGCATTGTAAATTCCAGAAAGTCACCTAATTCCCCCAAAAAGGGAGACTGTGGAGACCCCAGAAATAGAGCCACCAGCACATACTCTGCAAAGGGAAGGTCATCAGAGAAGAAAATGTCCTCTATGCCTCAAATGAAGCCAAGTGGTCAGCAATACCATGACCTGTCCTGACAGAGGGCACAACTGGTAAAGGAAAAGCCTCTCCAAGTTCCTAAGCGTAGCCCTGAGGAGCCTTGACAGATCTTTACAGCAAAATTGTTAAAAACATATGTTTGCCCAGAAAAACAGTATAACCAGAAGCAAATATGCTATTTCAAGGGTGACAGAAAGGACCTGTACTAAAGCTATTTATATAATACCTCTACTTTTAAACCCACAAAACAATAAGGTTGACACCAGTATTCAAAATCTTCCTCCACTGAAGTTCTTAAAAGATGCTGTGAGGTCAAACCTGTTGTTCTTGAAGTTTTACAGGTTCAGGACTATCAGACTTCTACTAAAAAGTAGAAATTCCTATTTCTGTAAACTCCTAGGATCTGAGTTCTGTTCAAAATCCTACAGAAAAAAGCCTGTTTGAGTTAAGTAAAAAATAACATGCTGGATCTTTTTTAAGATTTGTACCACAAAAGCTTCACAGTATTGACATATAATTACTCATGGCCTATTGCAAATGGCTTGGCTACCTGGCCTCCAACTTAGAATGCTAACAAATGGATGACAAAAGGTAATGGGTTTTGACAAATCATTATGGTGAGATAGTGGGATTACTGTAACAGTTTTTTTTTTTAATGTAGATGCTCACTGAACCACCATAAATGACTTTGAGCCAAAATAACCAGATTCCTTCAGCCCTCCAGCTCCAGATGATTATGATCAACCTTGTTACATCTGTGCCCCTCTATGCCCTTATCCAAATTTGTTTCTTTTCACCCTGCTTTGCTTTCTCTGCCCTTTACATTTTTCCCCTTGTCCATATTTCCCATAACAGATAAAATAGGGCAATAATTGATAACCTGCTATTTACTATTTGGGATGCCAGAAATTTTCTGGGATGTGTTGTTTTAATATTACCAATAATTCAAACTCCTTTACTTGTTTTCCTACTCTTTGGGTCTTATCCTACTCTTTGGGCCATGAATAATCAACCTGATTAGATCACAAATCAAAAACCTCATTAACCATTCTGTAAATGAGGCTCTTCTTTTGCAGACCAAAGGCCAATACATCTTCCTCCCAAATGCACAGGACCTCTGAAGACCTTCACAGTGCCTGTAACACAGCTCCTAGCCCTTGGCCACAGTCTGCTCCTGGCTCAGGATTTTTTTTTAACAATTTTTTTTATTGAACATAAATAGTATACATTTAAACTATATTTGGTGCCCTCTCCCCCCCCCCGCCCCCGTTTTCTCTTCCCCCCTCCCACCAATGGTTGTCCAGGTTAACCATGTCTTATTCATAATTTTACACATGTTCAAGTGTAGACCCTCATTAATCAAGATCGGCCTTTCTCCTCTCCTATCTTTCCATTAAAACTTAGCTAGTATTTCCCCTCTAATATCAGGAGTCCCACTGGTATCCTTTGTGATTTCTAGTTTGGGCATATTAGAGGAAACATGTGTATCTTCTCCTTCTGTGCTTGGCTGATCTCACTTAACATGATGCTCTCCAGGGCTTTCCATCTTCTTGCAAATGATCTAATTTTGTTCTTCTTTATGGCTGAATAGAATTCCATTGTGTGTATTTCCCACAGTTTTGCTATCCATTCATCTGTTGATGGTGATCTGGGTTGGTTCCATATTTTGGCTATTACAAATTGTGCTGCTATGAACATAGGTATGCATATGTTGCTGTATTTCTCTGAATTCAACCCCTTTGGAAAGATACCCAGGAGTGGTATAGCTGGATCATATGGTAGATCTATTCCCACCTTTCTTAGGAATCTCCACACAGATTTCCATAGTGGCTGAACTAGTTTGCACTCCCACCAACAGTGTAAAAGAGTTCCTCTTTCCCCACATCCTCGCCAGCATTTGTTGTTGTTTGATTTCTTTATGCTTGCCACTCTGACTGGGGTTAGATGGAATCTCAGTGTAGTTTTGATTTGCATCTCCCTGATTAACAACAAACTCCAGCTTGCTCTACAACTGCATTTCATCTCCCTACAGCCACAGGTGACCTCAGTGACCCAGGTTGCCTTACAAAATAGGCAAGCTCAAGACCTTCTTACAGCAGAAAAAGGGGGAACCAGTCTGATTTACATTTAACCCTAACCCTAACCCTAACCCCTAACCCTAACCCTAATCCTAAAATGTTTAATTTAGATTAAACATTTAGAATGTTGCTACTACATCAATGAATCTGGTCTGGTAAAACAAAATGAGCAGGGAGCTGCAAGCAAGACACATGAGGGCTGACTCTTTCCTTTGGAACTGTGAACTTCGCCCACGAGTGCAGAATAAAACGCCTCTTGCTTTTTACTTGGCCTGCCAGCCTTATTCCATGCATTGCAACCTTACACATAAGAGATGGTCTGAGAGTGAAAGAATGTTGAAAGACATGTTTAAGCCAGGTGTGGTATTATACACCTGGAATCACAGTACTTGGGAGTTGAGACAGGAGGATTTAGGGTTCAAGGCTAGCCTAGTCAACTTAGTGAGAACATTAACAACTGAGTGAGATGCTGTTTCAAAATGAAAACATTAAAAAAGGCCTGGTGACACCGGGTGTGGTGGCGCACGATTGTAATCCCCATGCTTGGGAGGCGGAGACAGGAGAATCGCGCAGGTTCGAAGCCGGCCTCGCTGGCTTAAGAGACCCTGCTTCCAAGTAAAAATATAAAAAATAGGTGTCTGGGAGTGTAGCCCAGAGGTAGAAGGGTTTCCAGAAACCCTAGTAGAGTACCAAAAAAAAAAAAAAAAAAAAAAAAGGCCTGTACCTCCACCCCCCCGAAAAATAGAAAAGAGAGAAAAAGAAAACTATATTTAACTAAGATGATTAGTTGAAAGGAAAAAGACAAAAAAATAGAGTTAAATTCATTCATTGTTCAAAGTTGACTAGACAAGAGTCTACAGGGCCATGATGCTCCAGGCTCTGCAGGAGGATGGGGCAAGGTGCTATTATCCAAGGTATTGTCACTTGATTGGAGGCTCTTGGGCTATCAGTAATGATGGTGGTTATTCTGACAGGCAGGGCTCCAGCCAGCATCTGAATTCACTTTCAAATATGTCTTTGAAAGCCAGGTGTGGTGGCGTATGCTTATAATTCCAGCATTTGGGAGGCTGAGACAGGATGATCATGGTTTGCAGACAGCCTCAGCTACTACTTAGTGAGGACCTTTGCAACTCAGTGAGACCGTGTTTCAAAATAAAGAATAAAAAATAGGGCTGGGGGTGTAGCTCAGAGGTAGAATGCCCCTGGGTTCCATCCTCAGTAGTGCAAAAAAAAAAAAAAAAAAAAAGAAACGTCTTTGATATGCTTATGGTCACTAATAAGACTTTGTAATATCATAAAATTATAGAAAATATTAGTACTGATTTGAAAAGATTATGACAAGGACTTAATCTTTATTTTTATACTTTCACTGGTGTGCTATAGTTATACATTCTCACGAAGTTCAAAGTGATACAAACCTACATGCACAGAGCAGGTGGTGTGCTTCCTTCCAGATTCCACCCACTCTTCCTTGCTCCTTCCCTGTCCAAGTTACTGAGATTGGTAGTGACATCTTCATATATGGACATGGCATTATTTGTAGTGCTCCCCTCCTCAAGTCTCATTTTTCCTCTTAATCTTCACTCTCATTATTCTATCTCCTATCTGACTTTTCATGTTTACATTTGTTCATCCAGACTGTTCAGTTCCTTTGAATGACATAGCCTTGGAGGAATGGTACAAATGTCCTGCTGTGCTTTGTAAGATCATGGGGTATAAACATTTCCTGTAGAAGGTTATTTCTTCAAGTGACCACTGCAATGATATTTGAGTTGTCTAAGTGAGTCAGTTAAGGCACAATTCCCACTTAACATACTTTCTTTTTTCCCTAAAATGAGATGAACTGGGTCAGTAGGGACTAACTGGAAAGGCCTTCATGAAATTGGAAGCCCTTAGCTCCTCTCTCCATATTCCTTCTAATTGCGATAGAGTCAGCAAGCCATATAACCATCTCATTAGAAGACCCTGTTGAGAAAAGCAGGAGCTGGGAGCCATCTGGTGAGCAAGGTGCCTGCTGGTTGAAAAAGTTCCAGGGCTAAAAATAAGTCCCCTTGATGATTGTTGTAGTTAGACACAGGAGCTAATAAGCTGGAGATTCACCAGCCCATGAGGGGCCATTTTCCAATTTCTTCCCAGAGATGAGACATAAGTAGCCTTAGAAAAAGTAGCCTTGCTGGCTTGCTTGTGAGGGTGGGAGTGGAAAAACTTCCAAAGGACCATAAAGATAGAGGTATGACCAATTATCATCATAATGCTTCTTCATAGGTCCGAATAGATATAGTATACACTGTGGGGAAAGAAACTATGTAAATATTAAGAGGGGAGAGAGGCTAGGATTATGATCAGTGAAGCCAAATACAATCCAAGATGAATGCTGACAATGCCACTAATTTAGTGCTGTGTTGTTTCTAAATTTAAACAAGTACACAAAAATAATTCAGGCTCGTTTTTCTATAAGTTTTTCTTTTTGTGGTACTAGGAATTGATCTCAGACTCTGAGCTGCATTTCCATCACTTTTCATTTATTTATTTATTTATTTATTTATTTATTTATTTATTTTGTGTGGTACTAGAAATGGAACCCAGGGCATTCTACCTTTGAGCTGCATCTCAGTCCTATTTTTTTTTATTATTATTTCGAAACAAGTTCTCACTAAATTGCGGAGGGCTTCATTAAGTAGCTGAGGATATCATAGATCCTGTGATCCTACCATCTCAGCTCATAAATGCTGGGATTACACTGTGCGCCACCACGCCTGGCTCACTTCTTATTTTTGGTTTGAACAAGGCCTCCCTAAGTTGCTGAGGCTGGTCTCAAACCTGCTATCCTCCTGTCTCAGTCTTTCAATTATTGGGATTACAAGTGTGTATCACCATGACTGGCTTAGTTTTGCTTTTGTTTTTGTAATACTGGAAGCCTGGGTGTGGTGGTCCATGTTTTTTTTTTTTTTTTTGTGGTACTGGGATTCCCAGAAACCCTTCTGTACCAGTATTTGGAATGGCCTAGGAAATTTTGAGAAAGCTCTGATTATTAATAAATATATTTCAAAAACTGGGTGAGGGGCAGATCTGTGAAAGGACTTGGTTTCTGCCAAGAAGCAGGCAACTATTCTAATGTAAATAAACCTAGCTAACCTAGCTAAAGGTAATTAGCAAGTCGATAGGAGAGGGGAACTAGGACTTCCTCATCCTCACTCTAAAGACAGGTTTACATAATTGGATAATCTAGCTAGGATGGGAAGAGGGGGTCGACCTTCTTGAAAGGAGACATCTCTGCGGGAAAAGTATGGGGAGGAGCTTTACAGGAATTTTTACTAAGTCAGAATTACGTGAAACAAGATGGAGGATGTCATGTATATAAAAAGGTTGTTCCGTGTTTTGCCTCATGTTATCCCTGGTTAACATGAAGTTGTAACTATCTTCTGTATTTCTATCTTTTTAATAAACTCCTTTAAATCTTCAGCAAGAGTCTGGGCTATTGTGTATTTATCCTTAGCTCAAGACAAGAACCCGCGGTTTTTTGTGTTTGAGGGGGATTATTCCCAGGGGTCTAACAAAGGTCCCTGGGGACAGTCCCCCGAGACGGTAACAGTCACAGTCCAGAACCATAATAGTTTGGCATCCACTCGGGGCTGACTTTGTTTCAGTTTATCCCACTATGTCACTCTGTGACGTGGTGCTTTACTCTAAGCTCTAGCTTTCCCTCTTTCTATGGGCGCCGAAACCGTAATACCTTCTACCACCGGGCTACACTCCCAGACCTATTTTATATTTTTATTTGGAAACAGGGTCTCTTAAGCCAGCGAGGGAAAGCCTCTGGGTTCCACCCCCAGTACCACCAAAAAAACAAAACAAAACAAAAACAAAAACAAAAAACAACACAAAAAGCAACAAAAAAACCCCCAGAAAACTTGAAAGAATTTTAACTGTATATCCATGGCCTAGATTTTATCATTTATATTTTGTCATACTTGCATTATTGCATATCTTATCAATCTATCCTTCCCTTTATCATCTATAAATCCATCTTATTATTTACTTATTTATTTTTGAGTGATACTGGCAATTGAACCAAGGGGCATTCTTTGATTTACAGACTCAGCTCTTTTTATTTTTCATTTTGAAACAAGGTCTTACTAAGGTGCAGAGGATATCACTAAGTAACTGGGCTGATCTTGAACCTACAATGCTCCTCACATGTAATAGGGTTACAGGCATATATTACCATACCGAGCTCCATTTTTTATGTTTTCAAAGCAAACTTCAGACCTCAGGACACATCACAAAACTTGAAATTATTTAGTTTTCAATTTTATTTTTTATTTGTGGTGATAGAATTCAGTGCTGCAGACATGCTAGGTAAATGCTTTACCACTGAGCCACATCCTCAGTCCCACAGTTTCTAATTTTCTTTGTGTGTGGTACTGAGGATTGAACCCAGGGGCATTATACCTCTGAGCTACATTTTCAGCCCTTTTTATTTTTTGTTTGAAAATGAAGTTTCTCTAGATTGCTGAGAGTCTCACTAAATTGCTGAGGCTGTCCTTGAACCTATGATCTTCCTGTCTCAGCCTCCTGAGTACTGGGATTATAGGTGTGCACTGTTACGGATTGGGAGAATATGGTTTGAGGAAACCGTTCCCCGGGAACCCCTGCGAGGGTCCCAGACACACTTTCCCCCAACCCATCACAAAATCCAAAATGACCCCAAACAAGAAAAAACCATGGATTCTTGTCCTAAGCTAAGAATAAATATGCATAGCTTGGACCGTTGCTGAAGATTTAAAGTTTATTAGAAAGATAGAAATACAGAAAACAGAAATACAGCTCCATACCAGACTGGCATGGAGGGGTGACTTGAAATGAATACACCAAAGGAATTACATGTGGACTCGGCCTTTTATACCCATGACCTCCATCTTGTTTGTGTGACTCTGACGTAGGGAATGTCCCTGTAAGGTACCCCCCCTTACCGTGTAAGGTACCTCCCCCAATAAGGTGTGGCAAGGTGTCTTCTTCCATGAAAGTCAACCCCTCCTACCATCTTAGCTAGCTTATTCAATCATGTAGATCTGTCTTTAGATAAAGGCCTAGTTCTCCTCTCCTATTGCGGGTTAATTGCTTTGAGCTAGGTTAATTTACATTGGAATAGCTACCTGTTTTAGGCAGAAATCAAGTCCTTTCTTTACCCATGTCTGCTGCCATTTGGACACAACTATTTTGAAATATATCAATTATTTTCTTTTGAAATATAATAATCAGATCTTTCCCAAATCTTCCTAGGCCATTCCCAATACTGGTACATGCACCACAATGCCCATTTACAATTTCTAACTTTAAGATTTATAGTATGCCAATTACAATAGTACATGCCTGTAATCTCCGTTCTTGGAAGGCTGAGAAAGGAGGATTGCAGGTTTGAGGCCAGTCTCAGCAACTTAGCTAGATCTTGTTTCAAAATAAAAATAAAAAGGGGTGAGGTATAATTCAGAGGTAGAATGCTCCTGGGTTCAACTCTCAATACCAGAAAAAATATATTTACAATGAAATTAATTAATATAAAGTCTATTTATTCTATGAGTTTTGACAAAAGTATATTTCTGTGTTTCCTAAGCCTGTCTCAAGATATAATTTATCATTATTATTACTATTTCTTTTTGTGGTAATGAGAATCAAACCCATGGGCACTCTAACACTGAGCTGCATCCCCAGTCCTTTTTTTTTTTTTTTTTTTTAATTGTGGTACTGGAAATGGAACCCAGGGGCTTTCTACCTCCAGGCTACACTCCCAGACCTATTTTATATTTTTATTTGGAAACAGGGTCTCTTAAGCCAGCCTCAGCTGGCTTCGAACCTGTGCGTTCCTCCTGTCTCAGCCTCCCAAGCGTGGGGATTACAAGCGTGCGCCACCATGCCTGGCATCCCCAGTCCTTTTTATTTTTTTTTAAAAAATTTAGTTTTATTTTACTATTGTAGTGCTGAGGTTTGGGCCCAGGGGAATTCTACCTCTGAGCCACCTTCCCATTTTATTTTGTATTTGAAAATAGGGTCTTGCTAAGTTACCAAGGCTGGCCTTGAACCTGTGATTCTCCTATATAATGGGGAATGTGCTGCATTGGAAAATTGCTTTGGTATTAATTTTCAAAATGTAAAAAGTAGTCAGAATCTGGGTGCTATGCAGGCACTCAGGCACGGAGGGGAGGCAGCTGTTACAGTGCAGAGTTCTCTCACCAAAAGTAATTACCAAATACACAAAAGAGTTGTAGCCCAGGGCCTTCATATTTTAAAAACAAGTTTACATAATAAATAACTTTTAGTAGATAGAGATAAAAAAGGCTAAAACTCCCCAAGGGTGTGGGAGGATGGTAAGGGTCTTCCTCAAGAGGGCATATATCATGTGACCCCTGACTAGGTTAACCAAGTAACACATCTTGGTCATAACAAAGGCTTGCACAGAGATAATGGGTGGGCCCACACCTGCAATCTAGTCAGGGGCAGATTAAAAGACTTGGTCAAGCAGGATGGGAAATAGTGAATTCTTATAATCATAACAAAGGCTTACACCAGAGATAATGGGCTCATCTATTGGTCAAGCAGAATGGGAGATAATGAATCCTCCTAATCATACTAAAAGGCTTGGACAGGAGATAATGGGCGGGCCTACACCTGCATTAAGTCAGCCAGATAGACTATTGGTTAAGCAGGATGGGAGGTAATGAATCCTTATTGTACCAGTATTGGGAACGGCCTAGGAAGATTTGGGAAAGCTATGATTATTAATATATTTCAAAATAGTTGTGTCAAAATGGCGGGAGACATGGGTAAAGAAAGGACTTGATTTCTGCCTAAAACAGGCAGCTATTCCAATGTAAATTAACCTAGCTCAAAGTAATTAAAGAGTCAATAGGAAAGGAGAACTAGGCCTGTCTCTATCTAAGACAGATCTTAAGAGAGAACTAGGCCTTTCTCTAAAGACAGATCTACATGTTTGGATAAGCTAGCTCAGATGGTAGGAGGGGTCGACCTTCATGAAAGGAGACACCTCACCACAGCTTGCTAGGGGAGGTACCTTACAGGGTTAAGGGGAGGTACCTTACAGGGACGTTCCCTACGACAGAATTACGTAAACAAGATGGAGGTCATGGGTATTAAAGTTTGGTCCATGTGTAATCCCTTTGGTATACTCATTCGAGTCATCCCCTCATGCCATTTTGGCATGGGCCTGTATTTCTAACTTCTGTATTTCTATCTTTCTAATAAACTTTAAATCTTCAGCAACGGTCCAAGCTATGCATATTTATTCTTAGCTTAGACAAGAATCCATGGTTTTTTCTTCTGTTTGGGGTCATTTTGGGTTTTGTTATGGGTTGGGGGAAAGTGTGTCCGGGACCCTAGCAGGGGTCCCCGGGGAACGGTTTCCACAAACCATATTCTCCCAATCCATAACACTTATAAAAACTGTTCTATGCTCAAAAACTTCAGTGTCTTATTTTCAATGCACTCCACTGTTTCCCTCTGATACAGTGCTTTATTATTCTGTCCCTTTTTTCTACCTTTGTAATGATAAAATTTGCTTAAGCTTGCAGCAGTACAGTTCTGGCTGTTTTTTTCTAAACTAGCTAAGAACAAGAACCCATGTTGACATTTCAAACCATTACAGTTTTGGCACCCAACAGTGGGGCTCCATTACACTATCTTAGCCCCCCAATTTCGGCATGAGCCACCACACATGGATTTATTTATTTATTATCTATTTATGGTATTCAGAATTGAACCCTGGGGCATTCTACCTCTGGCCTACACCCTCAGCCATATTTTATTTTGAGGTAGGGTTAAATTAAGTTACAGAGGGCCTTGCTATATTGCTGAGGCTGTCTTCAAACCTATGATTTTCCTGGCTCAGCCTCCCAAGTATTGGGATTACAAGCATGTGCCACTACTCCCTGCTCCAGCTTAATTTTGAAATTTTGAGACAGGGTCTTTCTAAGTTGCCCAGGCTGACCTTGAACTTGTGATCCTCCTGCCTCAGCCTCTCCAGTAGCTGAGATTGCAGGTGTGCACCACCACATCTGGCTAGAGTCTATCTTGAAGTCAGGTAATATTAACTATTCAATTTTACTTTCTTTAAGAAGGTGCCACAGAATCTATTTCTTCTGTATTTCTATTTAAATTAAATATCAGCAATGTTGTGAGGCCCTCCACAACTTAGAGAGAACATGTTTAAAAATAAAGAATAAAAAATAGGGCTAGTGGTGTAGCTCAGAGGTAGAATGCCCCTGGGTTCAATCCACAATACCACCAAGAATAACTACCTAATTGACTAAACAAATAAATAAATAAATTAAAGATCAACTGATCAGTTCCTATGAGTAATGCTGCTAGGATTATAATTAAATTTGCGATAAATCTTTTTATTTATTTTATTTTTTTTATTTTTATTTTTTGGTGGTACTGGGGTTCCTGGAAGCCCTTCTACCTTAGAGCTACACTCCCAGACCTATTTTATATTTTTATTTGGAAACAGGGTATCTTAAAGCCTGCGCGATCCTCCTGTCTCCACCTCCCAAGCGCCAAGCACAGGGATTACAAGCGTGGGCCACCACGCCCGGCTAAATCTTTTTATTTATTTATTTATTTATTTATTTATTTATTTATTTATTTATTTACTTTGTGGTACTGGGGTTCCTGGAAGCTCTTCTACCTCCGGGCTACACTCCCAGACCTATTTTTACATTTTTTATTTTGGAAACAGGGTCTCCTAAGCCAGTGCGCGTGGCTGGCTTTGAACCTGCACGATCCTCCTGTCTCTGCCTCCCAAGCGCGGGGATTACAAGCGTGCGCCACCACGCCTGGCCTAAATCTTTTATTTTTAAGTACAGAAAATGGTGGTAGTCTGAGTATTTGATCTTATTCTGATTAGCTTTGTTTGGTGTGTGTGTGTGTGTGTGTGTGTGTGTATTACTGGAGATGGAACTCAGGAGCATTCTACCTCTAAGCTATATCCCCAGCCCTATTTTTTTTTTTTTTTTTTTTTTTTGGGTGGTGGGATTCCTGGAAGCCCTTCTACCTCCGGGCTACACTCCCAGACCTATTTTATACTTTTTTATTTTTGGAAACAGGGTCTCTTAAGCCAGTGAGGCTGGCTTTGAACCTAAGAGATCCTCCTTATCTAAAAGGAATTCTAACCTTTTCTTACTCTAAAACTGTAGGGGTGCTGGAAAGCAGACTGGAAGAAGCGCTTCCCCCCCACCCCAACATGAGAAGTTAACTAGAGAAGTCTTCTCCCATATTAGTATTAGAAATAAGATATTAGAATATAGAGTTAAGATATAGAAGTAAGGTAGGATTAGAACAGAATGAAGATCCGTAAGCCCAGCTGCCCAGGTTGCAGGATTCAAGGACCAGGGCAGGGGACCCACCAGGTCAAAGCCTCTAATCTCCAGCTTGCTGGCCAAGGTCTTTGAACATGGGCCCCATCCCCATATCTCTGAGCCAGATCAGCAAACAAGGCCATGCTAATCTGCTCTCCAGGCAGATTCCTCAGTGCAGAGATAAGCCTGGCCCAGCCAAGGTGGGTGGGAAAGGCAGCCCTAGGGAACGAACACATACCATAAAGGAGATAAGCAGTCTTTAGCAGGCTCTGACGTGTGTGGATGCATGTTTTAAAATTATTGGTTGTACTTGTTTGTCCTTGTATCTGATTGGTTGTATTCTAAGGTTGGTGGGCTCAGACTTTTGGCGGGCTCTGACATTGTAACCACTCCCTCCTGGGGCTATCAATCCAGACTGTGGCATGAGCCCTGGGTCGAAACTCGACCATAGTGTCTTGGTCTCGATCCCTGGCTTGCCGGGACAGAGCTGCAGCACAATACACCTCACTTGCATTTTACATCTCTTGTGAGTCCTTCGTTATTTGGGTTGGTGGGCGATTCTCAGACCCTTCAAAACTTCAAAGAGGAGCCCAACATTTCGTGTGTTCCTGGCCCCCTCTCTCTTGTGAGCCTTATTAAAAGGGTAGATCTAGGGAGCTCTTTGCAGCTCTTGGCAGCTCTTCACCACTCTGGGCAGCTCTTTGCAGCCTCTTGGCCACCCTCATGCTCTCAAAATTGCTTGTGTTTTTCCCTGAATGTGTATCTTTGCTTTACTTGAATTAAACCTCAGCCTTTCTTTCTGACTGAAAAACCAAGAACCCAGAGCTCTCTCCTCTCCGCCATGGCTCCCAAGGGCGGCTCTAAGCAGCAGTCGGAGGAGGACTTGCTGTTGCAGGACCTCAGCGGCAACCTCTCAGCCAAGTCCTCCACGCTCTTCTTCGGGAACGCCTTCATCGTGTCTGCCATCCCCATCTGGCTCTATTGGCGAATATGACATATGGATTTTATTCAGTCCGCTGTTCTGTATAGTGTGATGACCCTAGTAAGCACTTACTTGGTAGCCTTTGCATACAAGAATGTAAATGTACCAGTATTGGGAATGGCCTAGGAAGATTTGAGAAAGCTCTGATTATTAATATATTTCAAAAATTGGGTGAGGGGCAAATCTGTGCAAGGACTTGGTTTCTGCCTAAAAGCAGGCAACTATTCCAATGTAAATTAACATAGCTAAAAGTAATTAACAAGTCAACAGGAGAGGAGAACTAGGCCTTTCTCTATCTAAAGACAGATCTACATGATAATCTAGGGAGGGTGGAGCAGGGTTTGACCTTCTTCATGAAAGGAGACACCTTGCCATACCTTGCTAGGGGAGGTACCTTATAGGGTTAAGGGGAGGTACCTTAC
Organism: Muscardinus avellanarius; assembly: GCF_963383645.1. Taxonomy (NCBI): domain Eukaryota; kingdom Metazoa; phylum Chordata; class Mammalia; order Rodentia; family Gliridae; genus Muscardinus; species Muscardinus avellanarius. The sequence continues at coordinate 84,539,141 of NC_137789.1, read as the reverse complement.
AGGGACGTTCACTACGTCAGAGTCACGCAAACAAGAAGGAGGTCATGGGTATAAAAAGGTCGAGTCCACCTGTGATCCCTTTGGTGTATTCATTCGAGTCACCCCTCCATGCCACTCTGGCATGGGGCTGTATTTCTATTTTCTGTATTTCTATCTTTCTAATAAACTTCTTTAAATCTTCAGCAACTGTCCAAGCTATGTATATTTATCCTTAGCTCAGGAAAAGAACTCGCAGTTTTTTTCTGGTTTTGGTTGTTTTGGGTTTTGCTGTGGTTTGAGGGAAATTGTGTCTGGGACCCTAACAGGGGTCCCTGGGAACAGTTCCCCCAAAACCATATTATCTCAAATTCGTAACACTCTATCTTGCTCAGCCAATAATCTCCTGACCCAACTAGATCTGCCCCTTCTCTGGGGCAAATCTTTTGATGTGGGGTTCGCTATCTTACAACCTGTTTGACCAAAAGTCGTCTTCCTATAGGTGTAAGCTCAAATCTTTAAGACCCCAAAAGGTGTTACTTCAATAAGGGATTATCAAAGTCAGGTATCCTTTGAAGGCTTGTGGCCCCTTCTCCCACATCCTAGTCTGACTGCTAAAAGTTATCTGTAAACTGCAAAAGACCCTGGGCTCCCTCTATTTCCCTGCTAATCACCCCTTGGTGAGGAACTCTACAGGGTGGTCCCTGTCTGAGTGCCTGCCTGCACCCAAGCTTTCTAATACCAAAGCTATTTTCAAAAACATTTTGAAGCCATTCCCCAATACCAGGACATTAATACAAAAGCTATCTTTAAATACATTTTGAAGCCCTTTCTCAATACCAGCACAACCATGCCACCACTTGCTGCCAACCTGTTGATTCCTTAAGCCTTTTGTTATAAGTTCTAGATTGCTTTTTATGTAATTGCTTCTCATTGCTCTAGCTAAGCCTGTTGACCACATGGCTACTGGGGTGGGAGGCACTTTCAGAATTTTGCCTTAACTGAAGTGTACCAGTATTGGGAATGGCATAGGAAGATTTGAGAAAGTGATGATTATTAATATATTCCAAAAATTGAGTGAGGGGCAAATCTGTGAAAGGACTTGGTTTCTGCCTAGAAGCAGGCAATTATTCCAATGTAAATTAACCTAGCTAAAGGTAAATAGCAAGCCTATAGGAGAGAGCTAGGACTTCCTCATCCTCATTCTAAAGACAGGTTTACATAATAATTAGATAATCTAGCTAGGATGGGAGGAGGCATCGACCTTCCTGAAAGGAGACACCTTGCCACACTGGGGGAGGAAACTTACAGGGCTGTTTACTACATCAGAATTACGTAAACAAGATGGAGGTCATGGGTATAAAAAGTCTGGTCCACATGTTGTATCTTTGGTGGGGCATTTATTTAACCCCCCCCCCCATGCCATTGTGGCATGGGGCAGTAACTATATTCTGTATTTCTATCTTTTTAATAAACTTCTTTAAATCTTTAGCAAGAGTCTGGGCTAATGTGTATTAACCCTTAGCTCAGGACAAGAACCCGCGGTTTTTCTGTTTTTTTGTTTCTTTGGGGAGTTTTTGGGAATTGTTCCCAGGTGTCTAACAAAGATCCCTGGGGACAGTTTCTCAGACCATAACATTAAGGACCCTATTTCAAAATTAAATAAGAAAAGAAAGAAAGGAAGAGAGGGAGAGGAATCTCAGTACTTGGGAGGCTAAGACAGAAGGATTGCAGGTTCATGGCCAGCCTCAGCTACTTGTGAGGCCCTCTGCAACTTAGTGAGATCTTGTTTTATATTTAAAAAATTAAAAAATGGGGTTGAGGATGTAGCTCAGAGGTAGACTGCTCTGAGTTCAATTTCCAGTACCACAAAAATAAATAAATAAATAAATAAATAAATAAATAAATAAAAATAAAGTCAGAAATAAGATGTGCAAACACCATTCCTGTGAGTCTTTAAAATATTTAAAAATATTATTCAAAAGGATCAAGAAGACTGGATTAGGATAAGTTTTATTTTTGTGCTTTTTCTCATAAATATATTGTGTCTGTACAGACTAAAAAAATAGTTGGTTAACATCTTGGTGAGATAAAATTCTCATCTTCTTGGCTGATATACTTTACATCAGGATATTCTTCTTTTGTTTGATTTGCTGTTGTTTAGGACTAATGGTTTGCATGTTTATGCCATCTGTTCCAGAACATCATAGGATGATGGTTCAGTAACCAACAAAAAGACCTGACTGCCTCATGTCTCCTTTAAATTAGTCAGAAAAAGACTTTTGGTCCCTGGATAGGCAGGGCCAACACCCACTTTTCAGCCAAGTAGAAGTTATAGAAAATGGTACTACACCCTTCAGCAACCCTTAAGATTAAGAGACCAAAGTAAGGGTGGTGGAGGAAGGAAAAGAAGGAGGAGGAGGAGGAGGAGGAGGAGGAGGAGGAGGAAGAGGAGGAGGAGGAAGAGGAGGAGGAGGAAGAGGAGGAGGAGGAGGAGGAAGAGGAGGAAGAGGAGGAAGAGGAGGAGGAGGAGGAGGAGGAGGAGGAGGAGGAGGAGGAGGAAAATAAAAATTTAGGTAGAAATGAGACAGATTGGGAAGAAAAGAAAATAGGATTTTAAAATCTGAAATCTTAGCCAGGTGTGGTGGCGCACGCTTGTAATCCCCGTGCTTGGGAGGCTGAGACAGGAGGATCACACAGGTTCGAAGTCAGCTTCAGCTACTTAGTGAGGCTCTCAGCAACTTAGTGAGACCCAGTTTCCAAATAAAATATAAAAAAGGTCTGGGAGTATAGCCAAGAGGTAGAAAGCCTCTGGGTTCCACCCTTAGTACCACCAATAAATAAATAAATAAATAAATTAAATTAAATAAATAAATAAAGTCTGAAATCTGCCAGGCGTGGTGGCGCATGCTTGTAATGCCCACACTTGGGAGGTGGAGACAGGAGGATTGCACAGGTTTGAAGCCAGCTGTGCTGGCTTAGGAGACCTTGTTTCCAAATAAAAAAGTATAAAAATAGGTCTGGGACGGTGTAGCCTGGAAGTAGAAGGGTTTCCAGGAACCCCAGTACCACCAAAAAAAAAAAAAAAAAAAAAAAAAAAAAAAAATCTGAAATCTTAAGCGGGTGTGGTGGCGCGTACTTGTAATCCCAGCATTCAGGTGGCTGAGACCTGCAGATCACGGTTTGCGAACAGCCTCAGCTACTTAGTGAGGCCCTTTAAAACTCAGTGAGACCCGGTTTCAAAATAAAGAATGATAAAAAAAAAAATAGGGCTGGAAGTGCAGCTCAGAGGTAGAATGCCTCTGGGTTCCATCTCTAGTACAAAAAATAAATAAATAAATAAATAAATAAATAAATAAATCTGAACTCTTTAGCTTTGTTTAACAGAGTTTGTTTTTTAAAATAAAGCCAGGCCCATATTTTTAAATCATAATGGGCTGGCTCCATATTGGAAATTCCTGAGACTATTAAACCTGAAAGAGCTTCACCTATTGTCAAAGTTCCATTTGCCTGAGAAGATCCAAAAAAATTACACTTTTTGTTAAAGAGTCCTGCACCAGGGCTTCATGTATCTGCTCCCTGAGATTTTTATCTTAAAAAAAAAATATATATCCCACCTTGTGTTACCTGAAAGCTTCAAAGAAGAAACCTACCATCCCATGTGTCCCCAGCTACCCCCTCTCTAGTGGGCCCTATAAAAAAGGATAGATCTGGGGAGTTCTTGCAGCTTTCAGCATCTCTTGACTACTCTGGGCAGCTCTTTGCAACCTCGCGGCTACTCTCATGCTCTCAAAATGGCCTGTGGTTCCTCTTGAATGTGTATCTTTGCTTTACTTGAATTAAACCTCTACTTTTGAATCTGACTGGCTCATGTTGAAATTCTTTTCACCATGAAAGTCAAGAACCTACAGAAAGATCATGCAGAGCTATGACAGGAATGCAGGCATGTGCCTGAACACCCAGTTTCAAATATTTTAAAAATAAGATTTACTTCCAAAGCAGTCATTGTTTATATTCAAATAATACAAATTATAGGGTTACATATAAATCAGGAGTAGATTTATACTAGCCTAGTACCCCCTTTTACTATAGTTCTAATAAGGTTTGTTTTCTGTTTCACTGAAAACATTTCCTTAGTGCATCAAAATGAACTATAATTTGTTTTGCTTTGTTTTTTTGGTACTGGGGATTGGTCTCATGGGATTCTACTTCTGAGTTACATCTCCAGCCTTATTTATTTATTTATTTATTTATTTATTTATTTATTTATATTTTGAAATAGAATCTTGCTAAGTTGCTGAGGCTTGCCTTAAACCTGTGACTCTCCTATCTTAGTCTCCCAAGTACTGAGATTACAAGTGTGTGCCATCACACCTGGCTCACCCTTCTGATTTTAACATTATCTTAATTTCACAGTAATTTGACCTTTTAAAAAGCTTAGGATGTTTTTATGAGCCTACTGCCTGGAGGGCCCTCTCCCTGATGCAGCTCACAGAACATCTGTGCCACAGTGCTTCATGCATATGGAACTGGCTGCTGCTGCTTCAAGGCTGGGTCAGGACTGAGTGTCACAGCTGTGCCAGTTTTGGGAAATGGCTTCAAAATGTATTTGAAAATAGCTTTGGTATTAATGTGCCTGTATTGAGAAATGGCTTCAAAATGTATTTGAAAATAACTTTGGTATTAGAGAGCCAGAAGCTTGAGTGCAGGCATGAATTCAGACAGGGAAGGGACCCTGCAGAGTTCCAGGAACCAAGATTTATTTAACGATTGCAGAGTTGACACCATTGTGGAAGCCTCGACTAAAACAAAATCTAAAGATCAATTAGAACCAAAAACCAAGATGCCAGACTGGTACATCAGCCACTCTCACTAGACTACACACTGGAACAATAGGTGCAGGCATTCAGGTTGCTCAATTCCAGTTCTTTGTAGACACTGAGGTCAGATTTATGGTTGTTACCCCTCTCTCCTGGCCCAAGGTCCAAGTGTAGCTATAGTTGGGTATATCAGGCCAGCCCCTAAAGCATTTATTTATTCAATATTTAGCCTGCTCCAGGGGTGACCTCCAATTTTCCCATTCTTAGTTATACTAGAGATTCCAGCTTTTCTCTTAAAAAAGAGATATAATGTCAGGAAATCAAAGTATTTTGGGTACAAGCCTCTTCTTTAGTCTTATGGTATGTTTTGTCTGATCCTTCCAGAAAAGGCCCAAAAGAAAAAAAAAATAAGCTGTTCTTTTTTTCTGTTTTGCTGGCTATCCTAAGACAAGGTAGTTCTCAAAGTTTTTTTTTTTTTTTTTAAATCTCCACAAATCGTAGCTGAACGTCAACTTCTAAAAAGCTGTCCAGACCATTGTAAAACTTAGACCTCTGTAGGACGTGCTTAAATACAATATAACTGCCTTTAAAATTATTTTTTGTTTGGCAGTATTAATGTTTTAAGGTGCTAATGATGCTTACCTGATGTCTTAACTTTCTATGGTAATCTGTAATTCGATTATTAAGTTGGGGAAATATAAAATGTAATGCTCTTTACTTCATAAGGTTTAAAGTAATACTTAAGTCTTTTAAATAGGTTTCTAAACTGTTGGTATAAGAACCACATTGTAAAATGGTATTGTTTTTGGTTTACCTTGTATGTAGGAACAAGAGACAGATGAAGAAAGTGTGTGGATGTAAAGATTTTGGCAAAAGGATACAAAGAAAGAAAATTTTGAAAGAATAAAAAACATTTTATATAAAGTAAGGTTTATCCTAAGATTATTCCAAATGGGAGAAGAAAGGACTCAGATGAAAATCAAAGGGTTGAGGCAAGTCGTAAAACATTTGTGGAATGTTTGTGTGCATATGTGATGAAGATGGCTTTATATAAATTAGCAAAAGACTTATAGTAAGTTTCTATTAAGCTTACCTCTTTTAAGACCTGGAGGCCATTCTATTCATACTTACATTTGGCCCATGCTTTCTAAATTATGTGGTTAAGTTTGTCTCCAACAGAGTTGAAGCCATCATCCAGGATGATGCTACAGATAATATCCCATATAAACATCTTCCAGAAACCCCTTGGATGGCCATAGAGTCAAGACACTCACACATCTGACTCCTTCAAAGTTAATCTGCTTACATGTACTCTAAAGCCAGGGCCCTACTTCATCCCTTCTCAGGGTTGAATAAGTTAATGACGAATCCAATGTCCCCATTCCTTTGCTATGGGTGCATGCAAGTAGTAATAATAATGGGGGGGGGATGGATGGGGATTGAGCCTGTATTAGTTGTTAATAAGAGCTGTAAAAAAAACCCTTTTTACCTTTGGCCTGACAAGTGTCAGGAAGTTAATAGAAAGAGGGGGGAATGTACTGGTACTGGAAAATGGCTTCAAAATGTATTTGAAAATAACTTTGGTATTAGAGAACCAGAAGCTTGAGTGCGGGCAGGAACCCAGACAGAGAAGGGACCCTGCAGAGTTCCAGGTACCAAGGGTGATTAGCAAGAAAATAGAGGGAGCCAAGGTCTTTTACACTTTAAAGACAAGCAAAAGTTTCCAAGGATATGGGAGGTTGCCAAAAGCCTTCAAGAGATCCCAGACTCTGATAATCCATTAACACATTTTGGGGTGGAACAAAAGGCTTGGAGTCTGTACCTGAGGAAGGACAGGTCTACAGGAAGGAATCCCCACATTGAAATTGCTGCCCCAGAGAAGAGGCGGATCTAGTTAGGTCAGAAGATTAACTGGTAGAGCAAGATGAAGGACCATGTATCTATAAAACTGTATCTACAATTTCAGTGACTTATTTTCAAGTCACTCCTCTACACCCCCCCTTTTGGGTGTAGGGCTTTAATATGTTTCTATCTTTCCATCTTTGTCATAATAAAATCGCTTAATCTTTCAGCAAAAAAATTTGGGTTATTCTTTTCTACAAATGGCTCAGAACAAGAACCCACGGTTACATCTCATTGTTATAGTTTGGGAGCCAAACAGGGCCCCTGTAATAGTTTTCACCCTAACAACAGCCATAATTCAACAAACTGCTAGATAAAACAGATTGCATGAGCCCAGGATTCCCCTCTGCCTTCTCAGTTGAATGTTTCTTTTAACTTTCTGACTTTTTCTTTCTCTTTCCTGTTATGGTGGGAGATGTTGCAGTGTGGGAATATTATGGTTTTGGGGAAATTGTCCCTGAGGACCCCTGTTAGGGTTCCGGACACAATTTCCCTCAAAATACACAAAACCCCAAAAAAAACCCAAAACAGAAAAACCGTAGGTTCTTGTCCTGAGCTAAGGATAAGTATACATAGCTCGGACACTTGCTGAAGATTTAAAGAAGTTTATTAAAAAGGTAGAGATACAGAAGATAGTTACAGCCACATGCCAGAATGGCATGGTGGGGGGGGGGTTCAAATGAATACCCCACCCAAGATACAGCATGTGGACCAGACTTTTTATACCCATGACCTCCATCTTGTTTACATAATTCTGACATAGTAAATGTCCCTTTAAGTTTCCTCCCCTTACCCTGTAAGGTTCCTCCTCCAGCAAGGTGCGGCAAGGTGTCTCCATTTGTGGTTGACCCCTCCTCCCATCCTACCTAGCTTATGTAATCATGTAGCTCTGTCTTTAGACAGAGAAAGGCCTAGTTCCCCTCTCCTATTGACTTGCTAATTACTTTTAGCTAAGTCAATCTAAGTTTTAATAGTTGCTTGCTTCCTGACCAAAGCAAAGCCTTTCTCCAGGTCTGCCATTTTGACACAATTATTTCTGAAATATATCTATTAATAGTCAGAGCTTTCTCAAATCTTCCTAAGCCATTCCCAATACTGGTACATCTCTCCCACTCGATCCCCTGCCCCATTGTACAGGAAACTGAACCCAGGAGTGTTCTGCCCTATACCTCAGCCCTATTTTATATTAAAACAGGATTTAGCTAAGTTATCTTGCACTAGCCTCAAACCTATGATCCTCCTGTCTCAGACTGCTAAGTACTAGATGACAACTCCTGGCTTTTTCTTTTTTCTTAATCCTGGTACCTTTTAACAATATTTTAGTACTAAAGAAAATTTACTGTAGTCTGGGTATGTCATGAATTCCATTCAAGGGCAGAAAGGGAGGTGACAGAGAACCAAGAGGGAGAAGAGGATTACAGGCATGTTCCACCATTCCTGGCTGGAGTGTATCTTTCGACCAGTAAAAGAAACCTAGAGAGACATTATTCTGTAATGGCAAAAGTAAAAAGGAGGCAAACTGAAAGGAGAAAAAAAATATAGTTTTAAAATTTAGAAACTTCATTGTCTATATCCTGCAAGGTTTGTTTTTTCTTAGAAAAAAGCCCTTCATAAGCACACTTTTATTCTTTTCTTTTTTTTGTGATACTGGGGGTAGAACCCAGGGGCTTTTCTACCTCTGGGCTATACTCCCAGACCTATTTTATACTTTTGGAAACAGGGTCTCACTAAGTTGCTGAGAGCCTCACTAAGTAGCTGAGGCTGGCTTCGAACCTGCATAAGCACACTTTTAATCACGATAGCCTATCTGGCCTGTCCCTTCTTAGGCAATAATACTTGATAGGCCCATACTTTTAAAATCATAAATGGCCTATCTCCCCACCTGAAATTCCTGTGATTTATGCTAAAGAATTCCTCCCAAAAGTCTGGCCTTGGGTGGAGCCCAGGCCTCACCTAGCACCTCACCAGAACAGCAGGACCTTGCATACCTTGCACACCTGATAAGCTAACTGCAAATTTCTGCTTCTGTAACACAGCTTGTTTAATACATAGCTCACTCCCTTGTGGTTTTCTCCCTTATAAACCCCTAACCCCAGCCAGTCAGTGGGCCCCTCTAGTCAGATTTATAGACTGAGGGTACTGCACTGGCCAGCTAATAAACACTTCAATTGACACATTCCCTTGGCCTCCCGAGTCTCTCATTTCTCAGTAAAACCTGCATACAACAGTTCAAATCCGACAATTTGGTTATAGCCCAAGTGACATCCATCAACTAGATAACACCAGCCTGAAGATGTTGATGAGAATCAGAGCGCTGCCCTGCCCTGGACTCCACAAACACAGGGTCCAAACTCACCTTGCCCCAGTATGCTGACCATTTGGCCACTTCATTTGCTTAGCATTGTTTAAAGTTTCTTACAGAAGAAGAGCCATGTTCTTGAGCTACTTTCTGCTCTGCCTCTGCCTATCTCTCTGGCTGGAACATTCTCTCTTCTCCTTATGAAAAGACCCGCATTCTTTGAAGGTGATACTGTTTCACCTTTAAATTCATCCACATTTCTACTTTTAGTCTTGGAAATTCTTTTCTAGACTGTGTCCATGGCAGGACACAGAGCAACCTGGTGGGGTCTGTATGGTTGCAATACACATTTTATACATAAAGAGAAAGCTGAGGTTTCAAGAAATGAAATTTTGGCTCCTGCGATTTTTTTTTTTTTGGGTCTGGGGGTGAAGCCCAGAGGCATTCGACCTCCGAGCTATACCCCCTGCCCTATTTTTTTATTCTTTATTTTGAAACCGGGTCTCACTGAGTTGCAGAGGCCTCACTCAGTAGCTATGGCTGCCCGCGAACCATTATCCTTTGGTCTCAGCCTCCCGAATGCTGGGATTTTAAGCGTGCGCCACCACGCCTGGCTGACTCCTGCGATTTGAATCTGAGCCTGTTTGATTTCAAAGCCCTAGCAGAGGGGTTCTGATGACAAAAAGATCAGCATGATAAGTCAGCATGATAAGTTCTGTGGGTTCTTGACTTCCACGGTGGAAAGAATTTCAACATGAGCCAGTCAGAGACCAAGCAGAGATTTAATTCAAGAAAAGCAGATACATGTTTAGGCCATGTGGAAACTGTGAGAGAGGCTGCAGGGAGAGAGGGGCAAAGAGTGGCCTGGGGTGGTCAAGAGCTGCCCCCAGATTCATCCTGTTTATAGAGCCCACTAGGGAGGGCGGCCAGGGGCACAGAGGATGGTTGGCTCCCTCTTTGAAGGTTTAGGGTAACAAAAGATGGGAATTCCTTTTAGATAAAAATCCCAGGGAGCAGACACATGCATCCATGGTGTAGGGCTATTTAACAAAAGGCATAACTTTTTCTGGGACTTCCTCCAGGGCAAATGGAACTTTGACAGTAGGTAAAGCTCTTTCAGGTTTAATTGCCTCAGGAATTTCTGATATGGAGACAGCCCATTATGATTTAAAATATGGCCTTTGATTTTTTTTTTAAAGGATAACTGAGCTCTCTTAAGACAAAGCAAAAGATTTCTGATTTTAAAACCATATTTTTTCTTTCCAATCTGTCTCCTTTCTAACTAAAGTTTATTTCTTCTATCTCATCAGTTTTACAATATGACAGAAAGGGGTCTCTGTCTGATTTTTCTGAGTTTACAGAGTGGAAGGTTCACTTTGGGTACCCAACAAGTTGGGGAGAGTATTCTTCCTTCAGAGACTGTGAAACTGGCTTCAGTGATAAGGTCTTCTCACCACTGTGTCCTCTTTCTTATCTGCCTTCTGCTTCTGCTTGGTGTAGGGGACCTGGGCTAGTGCCAAGAGATGGAAATGGAAAGAGAAACCAGACAATGGCCACCTTCAGGTGGCTAAAGCACCTCTTTAGTAGGAAGCTTCTGCCTCTCAGTGCAGTGATTGCTGCTGGCCCTGCCACCCAGCCACGAGGATATATTGGCAGCCTATTTGTGCCCACTCCAGAGGCACCCATTGCCTTCACGCTGGTCTTTGGCTCCCTGGAGCCTCCCTCGTCCTTCCACCATGGTGTCCCAATTAGGCTGACTCAGTGTGGTTGGCATCCATTGTCCAAAATTATTCCTTTTTGTTCAGCTGCAGAATTGTCATTTCTGTTTCTAAGTGGCAACAGCTTGTCGCCCATCTGAAATACATTTCCATCTCAACAAAGCTCTTACGTCAGGCCTTCGAATAAAATATTTAGTGTTTTCCCCTAGTAGTTAGAATGAAACCCAAACTCATACGATGACCTCTGAGGCCTTCTGTGGTCAGGCCCAGTCTTCCATTGCATGTCCCTTAGTCCCTTCTCACTGGTGGTACACACACACACACACACACACACACACACACACACACACACACACCCCAAGATCATCCTCAGCTCCATTTGCTGTGGCCTGGTTCCTTCTCTTCAGGCAGGTTCAGCTCACTTAGAATCTTAGAGGGGCCTTGCTCACCCTGCAGCTTTCTATTGCTTCCTCCCCATTCACCTGACCTCATTCTAATAACATCGTCCTTCTATTTTTTTTTTTTTCTAAATAAAGTTTCATAGCCTGGTCTGGTGGTCATGCCTGTAATCTTAAAACTTGGGAGGCTCACTGGAGAATCACAAGTTCAAGGCCAGCTTCCGCAACTTAGCAAGGCCCTCAGCAACTTAAGTGTACCAGTATTGGGAATGGCCTAGGAAGACTTGAGAAAGTTATGATTATTAATATATTCCAAAAATTGGGCAAGGGGCAAATCTGTGAAAGGACTTGGTTTTGGCCTAGAAGCAGGCAATTATTCCAATGTAAATTAACCTAGTTAAAGGTAATTAGCACCAGGCATGTAATGTAACCAGGTGCAAGCTTGTAATCCCCGCTCTTGGGAGGCAGAGACAGGAGGATCACACAGGTTCGAAGCCAGCCGCGTTGACTTAAGAGACCCTGTTACCAAATAAAAATATAAAAATGGGTCTGGGAATGTAGCCCAGAGGTAGAAGGGTTTCCAGAAACCCCAGTACCACAAAAAAAGGTAATTAGCAAGTATGTAGGAGAGGGGAACTAGGACTTTCTCCTCCTCATTCTAAAGACAGGTTTACATAATAATTGGATAATTTAGCTAGGATGGGAGGAGGGGTCCACCTTCATGAAAGGTGACACCTTGCTACACCTTGCTGGGGGAGGAAACTTACAGGGACATTTACTACTACGTCAGAATTACATAAACAAGATGGAGGCCATGGGTATAAAAAGTCCGGCCCACATGTTGTATCTTTGGTGGGGCATTCATTTGAACCACCCCCCCATGCCATTCTGGCATGGGGTTGTAACTATCTTCTGTATTTCTATCTTTTTATAAACTTATTTAAATATTCAGCAAGAGTCCGGGCTAATGTGTATTTATCCTTAGCTCAGGACAAGAACCCACAGTTTTTCTGTTTTTTTGTTTCTTTGGGGAGTTTTTGGGAAATTATTCCCAGGTGTCTAACAAAGATCCCTGGGGACAGTTTCTGAAATCATAACATTAAGGGCCCTATTTCAAAATTAAATAAGAAAAGAAAGAAAGGAAGAGAGGGAGAGAATGGGAGGGAGAGAGAGAAAGAAAAAGGAAGGAAGGAAGGAAGGAAGGAAGGAAGGAAGGAAGGAAGGAAGGGGTTATAGCTTGGAGGTACTAGCTTCAGTCCCCAGTACCAAGGGAAAAAAAGTAAGTTCTACAGAGAAAAGTGATAATGTTGGGTGAAAGGTAAAACTCTTGGGGTAGAGTGTTTTTTGTTTTTGTGTTTTTCTATACTTGGGATTGAAATCAGGGGCATTCTACCTCTGAGCTACACTCCCAGCCCTTTTTATTTTGAAACAGGGTCTGGGGAATAAATTTATTTTATAGTTCAACAACAAAAAAATTTCCAAGCACTGCCTTCTTAGGTAAGTTTTGTGTCACAACAAGAACATACTTCTGCCCCTACCACAATGTCTGTCCCAGCTCCAATACCCATCCTGGCTGGCTTCTGCTTCAGGCTTCTCAAGCCAAGTGGCTGTTTAAATGACCCGTGAAAAAAAGTAGGCAGTTAAAAGTAGAAGTCCAGGTGGGCTCAGTGGTGCATATCTGTAATCCCAGTACTTGGAAAGCTGAGACAGGAGGATCGTAGGTTTGAGGACAGACTCAGCAGCCTAGCAAGACCAAAATTTAAAAAGGCTGGTGGTTAGGATTTAGCTTGGAGATAGAATGCCTCTGGGTTCAATCCAAGTTAAAAAAAAAAATTGCTGGGCGTGGTAGGGCAAGCTTGTATTTCCAGTACTTGGGAGGCTGAGACAGGAGGATCGCAAGTTTGCAACCAGCCTCAGTTACTTAGTGAGGCCCTCCACAACTTAGTGAGACCTGTTTCAAAGTAAATAATAAAAAATAGGGCTTTAGGTATAACTCAGAGGTAGAATACTCCTGGATTCCATCCCTAGTACCACACACACACACACACCACCACCACCACCAACAACAACAAACAAACAAAAAACCCTAATAGATATTTTCTTTTCTTTTTTTAAATTTTCTTTTTTTAATTTATTTTTTTATTGGTGCACTGTATTCATACATCATAATGGGATAAAAAAACTTTTGTAGACATACATGCACACATCGCCCAATTAGCCCCTACCCGATCCCCACCCCGTTCCCTCCCCATCCCTCCTTCCCATGCTTGGCTTAGTGGTTGACATTTAGTATTATAGCAATTTATCCAAAATTAACAATGATAATCTCACATAACAGTTTCATTTATCTGATACCAAGCTTTTGATGACTTAAAGATAACATTTCAATATTTCTTTTTGCTTTCTTTCTTACCAGAGAATATTTTTTCTTTTTTTTTTTTTTGGTGAAACTATCATACATTTATTTATTTATTTTTCAGAAAAAAATCTATCCTAATGTGGAATATGGACTCTAGATACCCAAAACAATCTCGAAAAAGAACAAAGCTAGATGTATATTTTCTGATTTCAAACCATATAAAGCTACAATAACTGAAACAGTGTAGTACTATTATAGAGGCAGATATATAAACCATTGTAGTTAAATAAAAGCCTAGAGATAAAATTCTTCCATATATTGTCAAGTTTTTTTTGAATGATTTCAAAGGCACAGGCAACAAAAAGATAAACAAACAAACTTCCTAAAAAATAAAAAAATATTGTACATCCAAAGGCAATGTAAACAGAGTTAAAAGTTACTGATAGAATGGGATAAAATATTTCCAAATGCTATATCTGAAGGTATATTAATATTCCAAATAGCAATCCTAAAAATTAGCAATAATAAACCAATCTCTATTGATTCCAATAGAGATTGGTAATAGTAATAGAGATTGTTATTAATAGAGATTGCTCGCAAGCCCCGCTTTTCTCCGTCACCATCTTCTTGGGCTAATAGATATTTTCTGACAGTTCATGAGGACTCAAAAGCCAACACTGTTCTTTCTTCAGACCTTTATGGTACTAGAGTGCTGATTTACATTTTGTTATATATTGTTTCCTTGATTCAATTTTATGCAGAAAGTAAATGCTCAGAAACCCTACATCTGCATTTTGTTATTTCTGGAATGCAAAATACCTTCATCTAATCCTTGCCTTCCACCTGTAATGAGTTTTGTGTTTTATTTTGATTTGATTTTCTTTCAGTTCTGCTACATCAATAGACAAAGCATGAATTATTATATTTCCAATCCCTTTTGCTGGAAGAGCAAAATAAACATTTCATTTAGTGCTCCCGCCTCTGGAGGCCCCACAGGGACACTGCCACTATTTTCATGCTCAAGATGGTTGGGTACAATTGTTCCTTGTTATTATTAAATCCTCTGAATTAACCAGTCCTGGGGAGGAAGAGAGAAGTGTATATATTTGAGTGTGTTTTGCATGTAGCAATTCAACAGTGTCACCTCAGCCCAGTGCTTCTGTGAGAAATAAACTATCAGTGGTATCAGGCTCAAATGGAAGAATGTACATAAGAATAAAGTTCACTCATATATAACCTGAGGGATTGCTCTGAATAGAAATAATGTTATTATGATGGTTGAGAATTATGGAGCTTTACAACAGGGAGCTATATTTTTTTATCCTCTCATTTTATGCATGAAGAAATGGAGGCCTAGAAGGGCCAAGAGGCTGTCAAAGTTCAGACAGCCTGCTAGCAGGGTGTGGGGAGCAGCAATATGAATTACAGTACAGCTTTCTCTAAATAAGCATCCTTTTTTTTTTTTGTACTGGACATTGAATCTAGGAGGTCTTCTACCTCTGAGCTATACAGCCCCCTAGCCCTTTTTTACTTTTTAATTTTGAAATAGGATCTTCCTAAGCTGTTGACTGGCCCAGAACCTGTGATTTGCCTGTCTCACCCTTCCAAGCACTGGGATGATGAGTGTGTTGCCACTGTTTCCAGCTAAAAGATGTTTTTTTCCTGATTGTTGACTATTCAGCTTGGGGATTTCCCCCTGCTATTCTGCCATAGATTCCTCCTGCCTCTGTTTTAGAACATTTGCTAATTGTACCTAATATGGGTGAGAAGAGGTAAATTCTCATTTGTTTTTAATCTAAAACTCCATAATTTTCACTTGAGTTAATTGAAATATTTTAATGCCTATGTATCTTTTCTTTATTATCAATATAGAGTCCTACCGATATGTCATAAAAATTTTACTCCAGATAATTCTACCTATCAATATGCTTTACTCCCATGACATATGAAAGAAATAGAAAAGAGTGGTTTGCAATCTGGTTTGGCAGAAACACTTGAATTGCAATAAATAAGGCATATTAGTTATTTGAAGCAAATTCTGAATGCTGTTTGGAATAGAAACAGAAGAAAGTTGAAATTAGAGCTGGGCTAGAGATCACTGTAGTTTATGGCAGAGGTTGACTCGTGGAGAGAAGAGGGGTTTCATTTACAGTGTGTAAATGTTGCTGTTAGATGGATGAAGTTCCTTGAATTTTATTTTATGTGTTGGACAGAGGAGGCAACTGCAGCAGCTTTTGGCCTAAGGCATTTTCAAAGAAGTTGCATAGAACTTTTGAGTGTTTACAATAAAATTGACCTTTTCTTTTGGTGGTGTTAGTATTGGGTATTCAAACCAATACCCAATACTGGGTTCTACTTTTTAGTTATACCCCCATTACTTTTTATATTTTATTAAAAAATATTTTTTGTGGTACTGGGGATGAAACTATCTCCAAGTTATACCCCAGACCTATTTTTTAGTCTTTATTTTGAAATAGGGTCTCACTAAGTTGCAAAGGGCTTCACTAAGTAGCTGAGACTGGCCATGAACCTGGATCCTCCTGTCTCAGCCTCCCAAGTACTGAAAATACAGGTGTGTGCTACCATGCCGGGCTCTATATTTTAAATTTTAAAATAGGGTCTCACTAAATTGCCAAGGCTGGGGTTCACTCTGCAGTCCTCTCTCTGCCTCCCAAGTCCTGAGATTACTGGATCACTCTTTCTCTCCTTTCCTTCTTGAACTCTCAGTCCTCCTGCTTCAGCCTCCTGGATACTGGGATTACAGGTGTGCTCCACCATGCGTGGAACTTAAATTGTCATTGACAGTATTTTTTTTTGTGTGTGTGGTACCGGGGATGGAACCTAGGGGCATTCTACCTCCAAGCTACGCCCCTAGCCCTATTTTTTAGTCTTTTTAGTTTTTGAAACAGGGTCTCACTGAGTTGCAGAGGGCCTAAGTAGCTGAGGCTGTCCATGAACTGCGATCCTTCTGTCTCAGCCTCCTGAATGCTGAGATTACAAGTGTGCACCACCATGCCTGGCGATTGTCAGTATTTTTACAGAAGAAAAAGTTTCATAATTTAATCTCTCTTTACTTGAAGAAAATAAAAGCCTAAAATTGTCCATAAATACAAACAAATAAAAGAAACAGAAATATAGAGAAAGAGAAGAGCTGCACAGGGAGACAAAAGAAGAGAGGGAGGAGGAAGGAGAGAGACTTGCTAAGGATCTTGATCAAAACACATAGCTAGTTGCTAGGCATGGTGGCACAAGTCTATAATCCCAATAACTCTGTATGCTGAGGCAGGATTGCAAGTTTGAGGCCAGCCTTGGTAATTTAATAAGAACCTGTTTCAAAATAAAATACAAGTCAGGTGTGGTGGTGCATGCTTGTAATCCCAGTAGTTGGGAAGCAGAGACAGGAGGATCATAGGTTTTTGGCCAGCCTCAACTACTTAGTGAGTTCCTCCAAAACTTCAAAATATAAAATAAAATATAGGGCTGGGATATAGCTCAGGGGTAGAATGTCCTTGGGTTCAATCCCCAGTAAGGCTAGGGATATAACCCAGATATAGAATGCTTGCCTAGCATGCAAGAGGCCCTGGGTTCCAACACCAAATACTGAAACAAAAACAAAAACAGAAGACTGTTGTTATACAGAGTGAGCATGGCTCTTTGCTGGCTTCCTGCTTTCTATTTCACCAGTGATTTCTTCTATACATATTCCTGTC
Source organism: Muscardinus avellanarius (assembly GCF_963383645.1). Taxonomy (NCBI): domain Eukaryota; kingdom Metazoa; phylum Chordata; class Mammalia; order Rodentia; family Gliridae; genus Muscardinus; species Muscardinus avellanarius. Next base: position 84,521,959 of record NC_137789.1, on the reverse strand, counting down.
ATTGTGATGCCATCTGCCACGAAGCCCTCACCAAAGCTGAGCAGATGTCGGAGTGATGCTCTTCAGACTCCAGAGTTCTAACTAAATAAACCTCTTTACAAAGTACCCAGCCTCAGGCATTTTGTTATACCAACAGAACATAGTCTAATACATCAGCATTCTACTTTCAGGCCCTAATTTATTTATCTATGTATTTTGCAGTACTGGGGATGGATCCCAGAAGCATTCTACCTCTGAGCTACACCCCTAACCCTATGTTTTTAGTCTTTATTTTGAAACAGGGTCACACTGAGTTGCAAAGGGCCTCACTAAGTAGCTGAGACTGTCTACAAACCCGGATCCTTCTGTCTCAGCCTCCCAAATGCTGGGATTACAAGCGTGCTCCACCACGCCCGGCTTCAGGCCCTAAGTTAAATCACCACCATCTCTCAGATGATTTAAATAGACCCTTAACTCCTCTGCCCATTTGCTCTCTTACCCTCTTCCACCTTCTACAATCTTTTGTGAGCACAGCAACCGGAGTGTTTTAGTTCTCTTTTCCAGCACTGTGCCCAAAATACCTGACACAAACAACACAGAGGAGGAAAAGTTATTTGGGCTCATGTTTTATAGGTCAATTCACAGTTAACCAACTTCAAGGCAGACATCATGGAGGCATGGTGTGGTGGAGGGAGGCTGAGTTCAACTCCGTGGTGTCTGGAAGCAGAAAGAGGAACACAAAGTAATCAGGAACAAATATAGTCTCCTAGGGCACACTCTTAGGACCTCCCTCTTCTAGCCATGCCTCATCACCTAAATTACCACCCAGGAAATTCATTCAACTTATTGATACTTAAGCAGATTTTTTCACTGTTGAGACTAGAGCACTAACTCAATTAGTTCACCCCTGAGTACTACTGCATCAAGGGCATGCTTTCAATACTTGGGCCTGTAGGGGGACATAGCAGACCCAAACTTGATAAAAACTGAGTTTTTATCACAGAAAAATCTGGCCATGTTCTTCCTGCTTTGAACTCCAGTAAGAGGCAATCTTGGAGGCTGATAAGAATCCTGCGTGTGTGACCTGAGGTTGGTAATTGTACTCCTTTGGATAAAGCTTATTAATTTGTAAAATACATATACTAAGACTTCTCATATATCATTTTGAGAAATAAATAAATGCATAGCTTACAAATTATAGTTGTATTTTTAAACCACTGATCCATCTGAATATTCTTCTAAGATATTTTTTATATATTCCCATAACATTCTTCTTCTTCTAATTCTCTCCCTCCTCCTCCTCCTCTTCCTCCTCCTCTTCCTCCTCCTCCTCCTCCTCATCCTCCTCCTCCTCCTCCTCCTCCTCCTCCTCCTTCTTACTGTTGTTGTTGTTGTTGTTGTTGCAGTACTGGGGATTGAACCCAGGGCCTCACACATGGTAGGTGAGTGCTCTACTGCTGAACTACATACCAGCTGTTTTAATCAGCAATTTTACCATGGTGACTAAAATACCCGATAAGCATGATGTAGAGGATGAAAGAGGTATTTAGGTCTTACATATCAGAAGTCCCAGAGGGTTAACTGGGTTGCAGCCAAGAGCTCAGGGCATGGTGGAAAAGAGAAAGGGACAGCCTCAGCAAGCTGTAATGGGGTCAGAGTAAGGGAAAGGGAGGTCCCAAGGCCATGCCCCTGGGGACCCTGCTATCATACTTTGCCTTGGAGCCTGACTGCACAGCTTCACACATGAGCTTTGAGAGACACTTTAAATTTAACTATAACACCAGCCTTTTCAACTTTATTTTGAGATAATTATATCATTAAGTTGCCCAGCCTGGCTTTGAGCTTGCCATTCTCCTGCTTTAGCCTCCCAAATCTCTGGAATTCTAGGTGTGTCTCACTTCACCTGTCTCCATGTGATTATTTTAAAGTTTTTTTTTTTCTTCAAGTTTTGGTGTCCCTATTCGTTATTAAGAAGTATATATATATATATATGGTCTGTAGAGGTGCTAGTATCTCAGTCAAGATTACTTTGAGCTAAACAAAGTATTTTTCATTTCCTTTTATGAGCCATTATAAAGGTAACTAATTAATTGTTTTTGGAGGTCTAATATTAAGTGGATAAAAGTAAATATCATTAATTCTAGATTTTTCCCCCTTTACTGCTAAGATTTGAAGGTGGCTTGGGACCTTAAAATGAATTAGTTTTCAGCATGGTAGACACACAATTAGATATTTTAATCTGAAGTTAATAATACATTAACATTTCTAGTGCCTCTCACACACATCTTACTGCAACATATATATATATATATATATATATATATATATATATATATATATATGTATGTATGTATTTATTTTTGATATTTGAGATTGCGCACAAGGGTATTCTACTCCTTTTATTTTTATTTATTTTTCGTCTAAATCATTTTTATTTGATTCAATTGTTTTTTTTTCCAAGAGCACTGATAGTTTAATAAAAAAGGTACGAGTACATGTGTAAAAGATGTATTACAGATGTTTTTCAGTTTATACATTTTTACTCTTTTAATTTTAATTTTAATTTTTTATTTATTTATTTTTTTACTTTTTTTATTGGTGCACTGTATTCATACATCATAATGGGATAAAAAATAAAAAACTTTTGTAGACATACATGCACACATCACCCAATTAGCCCCTACCCGATTCCCACCCCGTTCCCTCCCCATCCCTCCTTCCCATGCTTGGCTTAGTGGTTGACATCTAGTATTATAGTAATTTATCCAAAATTAACAATGATAATCTCACAGAACAGTTTTATTGTCTGATACCAAGCTTTTGATGATTTAAAGATAACATTTCGATATTTCTTTTTGCTTTCTTTCTTACCAGAGAATATTTTTTTAGATGAAACTATCATACCTTTATTTATTTATTTTTCAGAAAAAAAATCTATCCTAATATGGAATATGGACTCTAGATACCCAAAATGATCTTGAAAAAGAACATTGCTAGAAGATGTATAATTTCTGATTTTAAACCATATAAAGCTACAATAATCAAAAGTGTAGTACTTTTATAAAGGCAGAGATATAAACCATTGGAGTTAAATAAAAGCCTAGAGATAAATTCTTCCCTATATTGTCAAGTTATTTTTGACAAGGTTTCCACAAACATTTTGTGGAGGAAATAATAATCTTTTAACTAAATATTGTTGAAAAATAATAATTACATGAAAAAGAATAAAATTGGACCCTTACCTAACACCATATACAAATATTAACTCAAAATAGGTAAAAGACCTAAATATAAATCTTAAGACTATAAACTTTTAGAAGAAAATCTGGGTCATTAAACCTCACAACATTGGAATTGGCAGTGATTTCTTGGATATGATTTCAATGGTACAGGCAACAGAAGGGTAAACAAACTCCCTAAGAATTAAAAAAAATATTGTATATCCAAAGACAATGTAAACAGAGTTAACAGTTACTAATAGAATGGGATAAAATATTTCCAAATGCTATATCTGAAGGTATATTAATATTCCAACTAGAAATCCTAAAAATTAGCAACAATAAAAGCAAACAATACAATTTAGAGATATGTAAAAGACTAACATAAATAATGAATCTCCACAGATAACCAATCTTAGTTGTCTGTTGGATGGAAAATCTTGTTTCTCTGGTTCTAGTGTGTGTTACCTATTTCTTCTTTGTAGTTAATCTCTTTGAGTATTTTCTCTAGCGCTGGTTTTGAAGACATAAATTCCTTCAGTTTCTGTTTGTCGTGGAAGCTTCTTATTTCCCCATCTAATTTGATAGAAAGTTTTGCTGGGTAGGAAATTTTTGGCTGGAAGTTGTTTTCTCTCAGGGTTTGGAATATGTTACTCCAAGCCCTTCTGGCTCTCATGACTTGGTTTGGGAAGTCTGGAGTGATTCTAATTGGTTTGCCTCTGAATGTCACTTGGCCCTTTGTTTTTGTTGCCTTTAAGATTCCATGCTTGGCTTCCACATTGTTCATTTTGACAATTATGTGGTGTGGGGATCCTCTTCTCTGATGCTGTCTAAAGGGGGTTCTATAAGTTTTCTGGACCTGTGTATTGACCTCTTGCTCTATGTTTGGAAAATTTTCTGCTATTAATTCCTTGAAGAGATTGTTGATCCCTTTGGTTTCACTTTCTTTTCCCTCCTCTATTCCAATTATTCTTAGGTTAGCTCTCTTAAAATGGGCCCATATTTCTTCAATGTCAGATTCCTGCTGTCGGATTTTTTTTCTAAATTAGAAACTATGCGTTCATTTTTGGAGTGATCCTCTTCTAGGAGCAAGATTCTATCCTCCATGTGGTCTTCGGTTGTTTGTACTTTGAATTGAGGCCTTTACTTCATTAATTACATCCTTTATCTCTTTTTGGCTCTCTCAGAATTCTTTTCAAAACAGCTCTATTATTTCTACAGTTATTTTCCTGATTTGATCTTCTAGAAATCTCTGAATTTCTGTTTTTTTGGGTTCTGATGTTGTGTGGTTGTGGGCATTCATTGCTCCTCTTTCCCATGATTTCAGAAGTTTGTGCCTTCTCTGGGTTCTTCCCTTGGGGCACTAAGACTTCACTTAAGGTGCTCTGGATCTCAGTCCCCACTACTCCTTTACTGGGTTGTATCTCAGAGTCTCAGAACCAGGGAGTCAAATGAGGCTGCTTTAGACCGTGGAGGGTGCCAGATTGGGTGTTCTCCTATGGTGTGATATCTCTGCCACCGCCACTCCCCCACTGGGTCAAGTCCCTGGGAGTGCAATACTGGTATTTCTCCACTAGCGGCCACAATTTGACTTACTGTTGATGAGTGCGCCTTTGGAGCTGTAGTGGACTCAGTGGTTTCGCTGCTGTTGCCGCCGGTGGCAATATGGTGCCGCTGTAACACCCTGGCGTACTTCTTCTCTGGTTTTGAGCTCTGCTCTGAGTCTCTGCAGGGTGTGCTGAGCCCAGCCACTGGGAGCTTTAGATGTCCCTGTGCCAAAAAGTCTGCCGAATCCCGCTCAGCTGTTCTGCATTGGCTCACCTTGGCTTGCTGTCCGCTGCTCCTCTCTGGAGCCTGGTGGGCTGTTGAGTGCATTGGTCTGGTGCTGTCCAGTGAACTCGCCGCTGCTCCCGGCAGTAAGGCGCTGCTGCCGTGTCCCCGGCTGTGAGGCCGGCTTATCTCCTCTGTGGCTCTGAGCTCCGTTCTGAGTCCCCCCTCTCTGAGGCCTGGTGCTGCAAGGAAAGATGGCGCCCACCACTGCACGCCGCGGCTCCGGCTGCAGCACTGTGGTCTGGTTTCTTTCTGGTGTCTTGTTTTTCCAGCCATCTTTTTCTCTGTCCCTTGTAATTACGTTTTTTGTTTTTCTGCTGATGGTGTTTTCTGACTCTGACAGGCGCTGATTTTGTAGTAATAGAAAATGGTTTTTAGCGGGGCTTGTAAGCCCCGCTTTTCTCCGTCACCATCTTCCCGGAAGTCAATTCAATTATTAAATACAAGAGAATTTTTGTGAAACCACTGGCAATATAGTAAACTTTAAAGTATTTATTTCGACCAACCGGGGCCCGGGTCGCGGGACCCTGGGCCCTGGGCCGAACTGCGCGTAGCACGCCAGACCCCTGGAGAAACCGGGCCCAGTAAGACGCTGGGTTCTGGGCGGGGGTCGCTCGCGGGGCACGCCAGCTGGGGCCCGGGTTGCGAGACTCTGGGCCACGGCCGAACTGCGAGTAGCATGCCAGACCCCTGGAGAAACCGGGCCCAGAACAGAAAAAGATAAAGAAAAAATATCGGAGAGGAGGTGAGAAAGCCGTTATGGATGCCAGGACACTGGAGATGCAGACAAAACTTATCTAAATGCACTGGAACTTATGGAAAAATTAGCCGTGAAAGAGGACTGCTATTTCTCTATATTGTTAAGAATCTCAGACATCACCTGTAAGGAGAGAGTTTAGCGGAGACCAAGGAGAAATGCGGTGTTGAAAGAGTTCTCCACGATGGTGGTGGAGACTTGTATTCAGGAGAAGCAGAAACCGGATCTTACCAACTTTATTTTTTTGAAGAAATTACACCAAATGTCGAATGCTACCATCACGCATGCTTAGGAACACTGGACAACATTCAGAGTGGAAAAAGAGCCTGGGAAGGATTTGAAACGGTGAAGGCAGTGGCAATGCCAGTGGCCAATACTCAGGGGAGACAGAGATCTGATACATTACACCTGGAACCTTTGAAATAATAACCACAGAGACAGTGATCGGAACCTGCTGAGGGGTTAGGCGGGCGCCGGGGCCAGTGGCCGACATCGGAGCCTGCTGTGAGGCAAGGCCACTACTGAGGCCTCCGTGGCTGGGATTGGAACCTGCCGAGGGGTTAGACCGATGCTGGGGCCAGCGAGGCCGGCATTGGAGCCTGCCGTGAGGCAAGGCCAGTGCTGGGGCCTCCGAGGACGGGACCGGAGCCTGCTGAGGGGTTAGGCTGGTGCTGGGGCCAGCGAGGCCGGCATCAGAGCCTGCCATGAGGCAAGGCCTGTACTGGGGCCTCCGAGGTCAGGATAAGAGCCTGCCGAGGGGTTAGGCCGGTGCTGGGGCCAGTGAGGCCGGCATCGGAACCTGCCATGAGACAAGGCCGGTACTGGGGCCTCCGAGGCCGGGATAAGAGCCTGTCGAGGGTTAGGCCGGTGTTGGGGCCAGCGAGGCTGGCATCGGAGCCTGCCGTGAGGCAAGGCCAGTACTGGGGCCTCCTAGGCTGTGATTGGAGCCTGCCTTGAGGCAAGGCCAGTACTGGGGCCTCCGATGCTAGGATAAGAGCCTGCTGAGGGTTTAGGCCGGTGCTGGGGCCAGCGAGGCCGGCATTGGAGCCTGCCGTAAGGCAAGGCCGGTGCTGGGGCCTCCGAGGCTGGCATCAGCCTGTCTTGAGGCAAGGCCGGTACTGGGGCATCCGAGGCCGGGATAAGAGCCTGCTGAGGGTTTAGGCTGGTGCTGGGGCCAGCGAGGCCGGCATCGGAGCCTGCCATGAGGCATGACCAGTGCTGGGGCCTCTGAGGCCGGGATTGGAGCCTGCCGAGGGGTTAGGCCGGTGCTGGGGCCAGTGAGGCTGGCATCGGAGCCTGCCGTGAGGCAAGGCTGGTACTGGGGCCTCCGAGGCCAGGATAAGAGCCTGCCGAGGGGTTAGGCCGGTGCTGGGGCCAGCAAGGCCGGCATCGGCCCCTGCCATGAGGCAAGGCCGATACTGGGGCCTCCTAGGCCAGGATAAGAGCCTGCTGAGGGGTTAGGCCGGTGCTGGAGCCAGTGAGGTCGGCATCGGAGCCTGCCGTGAGGCATGGCCGGTGCTGGGACCTCCGAGGCCAGTATCGGAGCCGGCCGAGGAGTTAGGCCGGTGCTGGGGCCAGTGAGGCCGGCACCGGAGCCTGCCATGAGGCAAGGCCGGTACTGGGGCCTCTGAGGCTGGGATTGGAGCCTGCCAAGGGGTGAGGCCGATGCTGGGGCCAGCGAGGCCGGCATTGGAGCCTGCCGGGAGGCAAGGCCAGTGCTGAGGCCTCTGAGGCCTGGATTGGAGCCTGCCTTGAGGCAAGGCTGGTACTGGGGCCTCCAAGGCCAGGATAAGAGCCTGCCGAGGGGTTAGGCCGGTGCTGGGGTCAGCGAGGCCGGCATCGGAGCCTGCCGTGAGGCAAGGCCAGTACTGGGGCCTCCTAGGCCGGGATCGGAGCCTGCCTTGAGGCAAGGCCGGTACTGGGGCCTCCGAGGCTAGGATAAGAGCCTGCTGAGGGGTTAGGCCGGTGCTGGGGCCAGCGAGGCCGGGATAAGAGCCTGCCGAGGGGTTAGGCTGGTGCTGGGGCCAGCGAGGCCGGCATCGGAGCCTGCCGTTAGGCAAGGCCGGTAGTGGGACCTCCAAGGCCGGGATAAGAGCCTGTCTAGGGGTTAGGCCGGTGCTGGGGCCAGCGAGGCCGGCATTGGAGCCTGCCGTGAGGCAAGGCCGGTACTGGGGCCTCCGAGGCCAGGATAACAACCTGCCGAAGGGCTAGACCGGTTCTGGGGCCAGCGAGGCTGGCATCGGAGCCTGCCGTGAGACATGGCCAGTGCTGGGGCCTCCTCACCCGGGAACAGAACCTGCCGAGGGGTTAGGTCAGTGCTGGGGCCAACGAGGCCGGCATTGGAGCTTGCCGTGAGGCTAGGCCGGTGCTGGGGCCTCCGAGGCTGGGATTGGAATCCTGCCAAGGGGTTAGGCCGGTGCAGGGGCCAATGGCCAGCATCAGAACCTGGCGTGAGGCAAGTTCACTCCTGCGGCCTCCAAGGCCGGGACCAAAGCCAGCTTAGGGGTTAGACCGGTGCAGAGGCCAGCGAGACCAGAACTGGGGCCTCCCATGAGGCAAGGCCGCTGCTTGAGCCAGCGAGGTCTGGATCAGTCCACTGAGTAGCCAGGCCACTTCTGGGACCATCAAGAGTGGGATCGGTACTTGCAACGCAGCATGCACAGAGAAATATCGCAGAAAATATAAATCAGATGCTTCTCTTAATCAGAAATAACTAGGAGGAAAAGGGCAACAGGAAGAGGTTGAGCTATAGAAGGGGCCCTATAGTGAAGCAACTAATGTGACCAATCAGAGGGTATGTAATACTGGAGGACGGAGCCTCTTTAATACACAGGAGGTACATAAACAAATGTATCAAAGTAAATCACCAAAGAAGCATGGGATGGAGGGAGGGGGAGGGAATGGGATGGGGGCTGGAGGAGGGCTAATTTGATGATGTGTGCTTGTATATCCTCTCAAGTCTTGTACTCCAATGTGATTGATATATGACTACAATGCACAAATTTAAAAAATAAATTAATAAAAAAAATAAAAAATAAAGTATTTATTTCAACCCCACTCAGTTATTATATTTCTTGGTATGGGGTTATTTATATATTATTCAGCAATAAATGTTTAATGGTTTAAATTTCCACTTATTCTATTTGCAGAAACTTGAAAATTACTCCAATTAAATGAATAAAATTGTACAAAAATTATTTTACTCTTAAAATTCAAAGTATATTAAAAAAATTTTACAATACTCAAAGTCTTTAACCAAAAATCCACACCTATATTCCTATAAGTGTAACAAATGGCAACATTTAATTGTGTTGATTATTAAAACTAAAAAAAAAAAAATAGTTGCTCCTGAAACAAGGTAGATTAGCAACTAGGAGAATTTTCCAAAGTTGTCAAAGCTTTATTCCAGATTATTTTTATTCCATCATTTCAAAAACAAATGCTCTAACTTGAAAAAGTTTATATGGACTTTTGACACTGAAAATTGGTGATGCATGCTAAGATTTAAGAACTCCCAACAATGAGAATCAGATAATTACCCCCAATTAAAATACAATGAAACAGAAGTCTTACTACACAGTGGAATCTAGTATGCAACTAGATTCAACATCAATAGTGTTTCTGAATTACATGATATTTTTTCACAAAAACATATCACCTCATCAAATATCTGGTAAACAAAATGCAATCACAATTAGGGTTGAAAGACCAAGTTCCAGAGAGAATTGTGATTCACTTAAGATAACATTGCAAGACAAGTCTCAAGCATAATCAAGATTAGGAATGCAGTCTGTTGATTCCCATGCTCCAAAGGATAGGCATCCATATATGTACCATACTATTAAGACGTGGTATAGTGATATCAAACCCAAGAAAGAGTAGCTAAACATTAAAATGGGTCCTTCTTTACAAATGATCTGTTAAATGTGTTTGTAAAACTAAAAAAATTCCAAAATGTCAAGAGATAGGATTATTGTATATCTCCTTATTCCAGGTAATTCTGTTAGAAAGATAATAAATGAAGTCCAACTTTATCTTGCAGTCTCAGTGTAAAAACGAATGTATTGAAATCCATGAAAATTTGAATCACATTTTTTATGCTGAGGAGACAGAGTGGTCTTTGTAGGAGATGGGGATGCTGTACCAGGTGAGTCAGTTCCTCCATCAGAAGTACTTGGTGATGATGCCAGATAAGGAACTCTCTTCTTTCCAAGGAATCCTCCCGCTTCAAATCCTCCTTTCTTCCTTAACTCCTTTCTTTCTTTCTTTCTTTCTTTCTTTCTTTCTTTCTTTCTTTCTTTCTTTCTTTCTTTCTTTCTCTTTCTCTCTTTCTCTCTTTCTCTCTTTCTTTCTTTCTTTCTTTCTTTCTTTCTTTCTTTCTTTCTTTCTTTCTTTCTTTCTCTTTCTTTCTTTCTTTTTTGTGGTACTGGGTTTCCTGGAAACCCATCTACCTCTGGGATACACTCCCAGACCTATTTTTTAATTTTGGAAACAAGATCTCTTAAGCCAGTGCGGCTGGCTTCGAACCTGCATGATCCTCCTGTCTCTGCCTCCCAAATGCAGGGATTACAAGCATGCGCCACCACGCCCGGCTTTAACTCCACTTTATTTTCACTTTCATCTTCTGATGATCTTTTCTTACATTCCAAAAAGCCTTCAACTATTTTATGCATTTCCAATCCACTATCCAGTTCTCTCAAACTTTTTATTTCTGTTCCAGGAGACTTTCTTTCAGATATATTACATTCCCCTGTTGCACTCCTCACTTCAGCTAGTATTGGACCTAAGTTGCCATTTTCAGGAACAGCTCTTTCTACATTTCTGTTTAAATCAATAGTCTGGAAGTCCCTGTAACTATGAAAGCTCTCAGTCCTTCTTGCCCTTGCTAACAAACGACTCTCTCTGTAAGGCCTCATAGAACTGTAAGTAGCTGCTTCATGGATGGTTTCATGGTGCTGAAGTTGAAGACTAGAATTCTATTCTCGCAGAGGGCTATGCTGAACCACAGAAGTTGCTGGACTAATATTAGGAGTAGCACAGCGAGACATGCTCAGATCACACTGATCGAGTAATTTGAGCCATTCTTCTTCAGTTGGACCACCTACATCCTTATCTTCACTTTTGTTAACCATATCCAAAGCAATGGGCAGATCCCACATCTAAATGGTGCCATTTGTGTGGCCTGTGAACAAGTAGTGCCTTGGCCTTGAGCGCATCCTACTGGACCCCTCACATTCTCTCACAGTCAATGAGGATATTGTAGTACAGTCAACAGCTTGGATCTCACATATTCTTTTCCCAGTAGGTGAAAATCTTACAAATAATTTGTTAGTGATGGGAACAACTTTCTGGATAAACACCTGTGGATCATCTCGCTCTCCATAGGATCCTATGTCATTTCCAGAGGAACAGCTACCATGGCTTTCTGTCTCCTCCAAAGACAGTATTTTGAATGATGCTAGAGGAGTGGAATCTGGCTGAGTAGAGATCATTCCTCTAAATCGTGTTATTGTCCATGTCCGGACGTGATTATTATCTGCACAGACTGACACGAGATGCTTCTCTGACAGCATGATTTTTGTGACGGGGCTTCAGTGAATTGTAAAAGTCTGAAAAAGCTGTGGGCCAGACCCGACCGTCTCTGGGTGCTGGACAATCACTCTCACTGCTCCAGAACTTGTGATATAGGCCATCTCAATACAGTTACCACTGAAACTTGGTTTTGGTGTGAGATAAACACTCAGAGCAGTAATGGCATTGTTTGAAGGATCATGGTAAAGATCATTATCCTTCTTCGCAAAGGGAACTTCTGCATATCTATGTAATATATTGGTCCATTTGTTACATCCCAGGAGGAGAAATGACCCAGCAGTGTTATAACTATAACTAGTTATAGGAACAACATCTTGAACCTGTCAGTGCTGAGTGACAGGGTTCCACACTCCCACTTTCCCTGTATGACTGGTGGCCACCAACCGGTTACCAATAAAGAAGATGGCATCTACAGGAACACCAAGGCTGAACACCCCAATTTCACTTCCACTCCCCCCATCCTGAACACGCCAGAGGATGATGCTACTTTCAGAGGCAACGGCGACCATCTTGTCTTTATCTCCATGTGGACCTCCAACCACTTTTGCATTTAACGCCATGCGTTCAATAGTCTGATCTAAATATGAGCTTGTAAACAGTAGTTGCCATCCTGAAGATTCTTTGATTCTGTAACACACAGCAAAATGAGCATATGCAGCTACAATCCAGTTGTGATGGCCAGCTACTATTAGCACCTTCCATGGATCCACTGGAAATCTAAGCCTAACAGTCTCTTCTCCAGCTCCAGAGAGAACAGGTTTTGTACCATTTTCCTGAGCTTCCCCTTCTGCAGGATTTAGTCCATTCCTAGGATCAGCAGAAGACCTAGCTGTATGGTTTATTTTACAACTAGGAATGCTTGGTGGGGGAAAGTCACTGTGAAAAGGGACACTTCCACAGGACGAGGTTCCAGTTCTTCACATAAAAGAAGCCTTCTTACTAGTGGAGTGATTCCATAAAATTCTGCCTCATGCCTGAGAGCATTAATACTCCCCTTAAGTCTAATTCTTTTGTCCGAAGAAATTTTAAAATGGGTGCAAATGCTGCTGGGTCTCTATCAATAAATATAGTACCAGTTTCATCTCAAAGTGTTGAAATTCTTCCACTCAGCAAATGGGAAAAAAAAAAAAAAAGAATCTGGTATCCACATTAGCATTTGTCTTGAAGTACTAAATCTGGTGACCCCATGTTCAGCTGCAAATCTTGCTGCTGCCTGCCACTGCGCTCCGCTCCTTTTTATTTTTATTTTTTTTGAAATTGCTAAATTGCTGAGGCTAGCCTTGAACCTGTAATTCTCTGGTCTCAGCCTTCTAAGTACTGAGATTACAGGTGTGCTTCACTAGATGTTTTGCCTTACAAATTATTATTATTATTACTTTTTTGTGGTACTGGGAATAGAACCCAGGGACATTTCACTAACAAGCTACGTTGTCAGCTTTTTGTTAGTCTTTTATTTTGAAACAGAGTCCCACTGAATTGCTGAGGGCCTAAATTGCTGAAGCTGGTCTCCAAACTGCATTTTTCCAGTCTCAGCTTCCCAAGTAGGGATTACAAGCATGCACCACCACACCTGGCTTATCTCAATTTCTTTTCCTAGCTACACTCTCAGCCCTATTTATTTATTTTATGTTTTATTTTGAAACATGGTCTCAATGAGTTGCAAAGAACCTCACTAAGTAGCTGAGTCTGGCTGCAAACCACAATCCTCCTCTCTCAGCCTCTCAAATGCTGGGATTACAAGTGTGCACCATCACACCCAGCTTTATCTCAGATTTTAAAAACAAGTTTGTTACTTTTTCTCAAACTCAGGGTGCAGTCAGTGGGATCCTGGGGTTCAATCTATGTATGGAGAAGTGATATTTCTGGTTGGGACCCATCTACCCCTACCATGGCATGATATTTTTCTGTAATTATTACAAGATGTTCAGATTCTATAAATCCAAATGTCATAAAAACTTTAAAAAGAAGTGAAATCCCCTCGAGGTCAGGTGAAATAAACCATTCCAGAAAGCCACTGGTAGAGCTGACAATGAATAATTTATTTAAATTTGAAAAATATAGAAACAAAGCTGTCAAATACTGAGAGATATAAAATAAAATTATTGATGAATAAAGAACAGTGAGGAGATAAAACAGTATTGCAAAATTAAAGTTATGATGAACAGATTGAAGAAAAATAAAGAGCTGCAGAAAGTTCAGAACATCAAAGAAGTTAAGCAAAATGTCCATCTTTTCTGGGTCCCTTTTACAGTCAAAGGAAACAGGTGGAAGAAAAAAATTATACAGCAGTTGCAACAGGAGGTGGGCATGCAGGATGTCTCTTAAAAATCTCATTATCGCTGGGCATGGTGGCGCACACTTGTAATCCCCACACTTGGGAAGCAGAGACAGGAGGATCGCGCAGGTTCGAAGCCAGCCGTGCGCGCTGGCTTAGGAGACCCTGTTTCCAAATAAAAATGTAAAAATAGGTCTGGGAGTGTAGCCCGGAGGTAGAAGGGCTTCCAGGAACCCCAGTACCACACACAGACAAAAAAAATCTCACTATCTAGCCGGACGTGGTGGTGCACACTTGTAATCCCACAATTCAGGAGGCTGAGATAGGAGGATCCGGGTTCACAGACAGCCTCAGCTACCTACTACTTAGTGAGGCCCTTTGCAACTCAGTGAGACTGTTTCAAAATAAAGAATAAAAATAGGGCTGGGGGTATAGTACAGAGATAGAATACTCTGGGTTCCATCCCCAGTATCACATACACACACACAACACTCACTATCTAGCTAAGCATAGTAATTCTAGTACTTGAGAGGCTGAGAAAGAGGTTCGAAGACAGTCTCTCTCGCTATCTTGTTCAGCAATTTAGTGAGACCCTGTTTCAAAGTACAAAAATAAAATAGGGCTGGGGGTGTAGCTCAGATGTATAATGCTCCTGAGTTCAACCTCTAGCACCACGAAAATAAATAAATAAATAAATAAATAAAATAAATAAACCTAACCAAGGAGATCTCTACAAAGAAAATTATAAAACACTAAAAAAAAGTGGAAGACCTTTTAAGATCTTCCATGTTCTTGGATAGACAGAATAAATATCATCACAATGGCCATTCTTCCAGAAGTGAACTACAGATTCAATGTAGTACCCTTTAAATTACCGAGGTCATTACTCACAGACATAGAAAAATCAGTCCTTAATTCATTTGGACCACCACCACCAACAAAACCCCCAAAATAGCCAAGGTCGTTCTCAGCAACAAGAACCTTAAAGGGAGCATCACAATAACTGACTTTAAACTATACTACAAAGCCATAATAATAAAAACAGCACCGTACTGGCACAAAAATAGACACATAGACCAATGGAACAGAAGACTCAGAAACAAATTTATACATGTATGGCTAATTGATTTTGACAAAGGGGCCAAACACTTCACTTCCCAACACTTCAACACATAGGCACAGGTAAAAACTTTCTCAACAGAACCCAAAGGCACAAGAAACTAAAAGGCAGATCAATACATATGTCTGCATTAAAATGTACAACAAAGGAAACCATCAAGAACCTCAACAGAAAGCAGACAGAATGGGAAAATCTTTTTGGCAATTATTCTTCTGATAGAAGACCGACATCTAGAATATACAGAAAGCTCAAGAAACTCACCACAAAGAAAACAAATAACCCAATCAAGAAATGTGCAAGTGAACTAAATAGACACTTCACAAAAGAAAAAAATTCAGATGGCCAATAAAAGTATGAGAAAATGCTTCACATCATTAGCAATCAAAGAGATGCAAATCAGAACTACCCTGAGATTTCACCTAACTTCAACTAGAATGGCAATGATTTAAAACGCAAACAACAAGTGCTGGTGAGGATGTGGAGAAGTGGAAACTCTAATACATTGTTGGTGGGAATGCAAATTAGCGTACCCTCCGTACTGTTGGAAAACAGTATGGAGGATCTTCAGAAGAATGGAAATGAACCTGCCAAATGATCCAGCAATACCACTCCTGGATATTTACCTAAAAGAATGGATGGCAAAGTGAGTAATGTGTGCATGTAAGCCTCTACCATCTTGTACTCCATTAAGATGTATGACTACAGTGCACCAAAAGAAAATTAAAAATAAGAAATTGACAGTGAAATCTAAAAATTAATTAATTAAATAAATAAATAAAATAGGGCTGTGGGTGTAGCTCAGAGGTCGAATACCCCTGGGTTCAATCCCCACCCAGTACCACACACACAAAAGTAACTGGCTTCCTTTAATATCTACTTTTGATAAAATTCTCATGCTATCTGAACATATCCTGTCTAAAGCTGAAGATGTGCCTCTGGATGTTTTTCATGTCACCATGGCGCTGGTGGCCAGTGTGACACCTGGGCTGGTGCTCCTCTCTCTCTATCCTCGGACACTGGGTCAAGAACAACTGATATTTGCCAGAAAAATATATTAGATCCATTCCTGTTGTCTTATATTAATTCCAGTTGTTATTTCTTGTGAAGTCAGTTTGAGGGTGAACTCCTCATTGATCCCATGCAATCCACTCTTCATCCAGCTATCAGTGGCCCACTTGTCTCTGTTGGGTCTGATTCATGCTTGCTAGAGGCTCTGGTGCACAGTTCTGTCTGGTGTTCAGTACTTTTATATGTGGAGACTTGTCCAGTGCAGATCAGTCTCCTAGGCCACTTTCTGGGGTGCCATATGGTCAGTATGAAGGCAGCCATCCACTCTGGGGACAGGGTGGGTAAGGAAGAAGGTGGGGCCACACCAAACCCCCCCAAAAAAATAAATGAAAATAAAATCAAACATTGCTCAGAAACAGGGGGCTTGAAGAAAGACTCCAAGTGGACTCAGCTCCTCGAAAAATTTCCATTTTTCCTGGGATTGAACCCAGGGGCATTCTACCTCTGAACTATCACCCCAGTCCTATTTTTTTTGTTCTGGTAGTACTGGGGATGGAACACTTCTACTTCTGGGCTACACTCCCAGACCTATTTTATGTTTTATTTGGAAACAGGGTCTCTTAAGCCAGTGGGGCTGGCTTTGAACTTGTGGGATCCTCCTGTCTCTGCATCCCAAGTATGGGAATTACAAGTGTGCACCACTATGCTCAGGCACCCCAGTCCTATTTTTTATTTTCATCTGAAACAGGGTCTCACTAGTTTGATGAGAGTCTCACTACTGCTGAGGCTGGCCTTGAACCTGTATTCCTCCCATCTCAGATTCTCAAGTACTGGGATCATAGGCATGCATCACTACACCCGGCAAAATTCTAACCCCCATATAAATAGCATTAAGAGGTGGGACCTTGCCAGGCATGGCAGAGTTTGCCCTTAATCCTAGTACTTGAGATGCTGAGACAGGACGATTACAGGTTCAAGGCTAGCCTCAGTAACTTAGTGAGACCCTCAGTGAGATACTGTTTTAAAATAAAAAATAAAAAGGGCTGGGGTTGTAGTCTAGAGGTAGAATGCCTCTGGGTTCAATCTCTAATATAAAAAAAAAGAAGAAAAAAAAGAGGTGGGCTTCTCATATTTGTTAGGCCTTCAGCAGAGCCCTCCAGAGGACCCTGAGGGCCCTTCTGTTTTCTGCCATGTGAGTCTGTATTAGAAGTGAGCCTGCTGTGGCCTGGAGAGTGCTTGCCAGAATTGCCCATGCTGGTGCCTGGACATCTCTCCCTCACACTGTTGGCAGTGAATGGTACATGGCTCTAACTGTCAAATGGACAGACTCCTTCACAAATCACAACTCTACTACATTATTTTTTATTCTCAATGATGGGTCTGAAAGTCTAGCCATAGTAATCTACAACTTAACTGATTCACTGTGTTTTATGATTTTATTTTCCTCAGCTTATTAGGCCATTCTCTCCTTTAGATATCTAGGCTTATTTAATTTATTTTTATATTATAAACATTTCTTTTTTGCTGGGTGTGGTGGAGCACGCTTGTAATCCCCGCGCTTGGGAGGTGGAGACAGGAGGATTGCGCAGGTTCGAAGTCAGCCGTGCTGGCTTAAGAGACCCTGTTTCCAAATTAAAAAAATATAAAATAGGTCTGGGAGTGTAGCCCTAAGGTAGAAGGGCTTCCAGGAACCCCAGTAGCACAAAAAATATTTCTTTTAAATTTTTATTGGTGCACTATAGTCTCACATCATAATGTAGATTATGTTGACAATGACATATATTCATACAGTGCTTGGTGCCCCCCCACACTTCCTCATTTCCCTCCCTCCCAGTATTAAGTGTCTAGGTTAACAATGTTAGCTTCACATATGTACACATAGTCGCATGTAGCACTTCCACTAATGAACCTCAGCCTTCTTCCTCCTTTACCCTTCCTTTCTAGCTTTGCTGAGATTTCTCCTCCATTATCTGGAGTCCCTCTGGTATCCCTAATACTCCCTAGCTTGAACATATTAAAGATATGTTCCTTCTCTTTCTGTGCTTGGCTATCTCACTTAACATAATGTTCTCCAGCTCTTTCCATCTTCTTATGAGTGGCATGATTTTGTTCTTCTTTATTGCTGAATAGAATTCGATTGTGTGTATTTCCCAAAATTTTGTAATCCATTAACCTGTTGATGGACATGTAGGTTGGTCCAAATATTTGTGTTGCAATGGACATGGGTATGCATATGTTACTGTAGTTCTCTGATTTCACCCCCTTTGGAAAGATACCCTTTGGTATAGCCAGATCATATGGTAGATCTATTCCCAGTTTTCTAAGGAATCTCCACACTGATCTCCACAGCGGATGAACTAGTTTGCACTCCTACCAACAGTGTAGAAGAGTTCCCTACAACCTCACCAACATTTGTTGCTAATTGACTTTTTTTTTTTCCGGTACTGGGAATGGAACCAACGGTCATTGTACCTCTGAGCTACACCTCCATCCTCTATTTTTTAGTCTTTTTATATGTATGTATGTATGTATGTATGTATGTATGTATGTATGTAATTATTGTGGTACTTGGGGTGGAACCCAAGGGCTTTCTACCTCTGGGCTACACCCCCAGCCTTATTTTGTAATTTATTTGGAAACAGGATCTCACTAGTTGCTGAGAGCCTCACTAAGTAGCTGAGGCTGGCTTTGAACCTGTATGATCCTTAGCCTTCCAAGCGCGGGGATTACAAGCGTGCACCACCACACCTGGCTAGGCTAGTCTTTTTATTTTTGAAACAGCCTCACTGAGTTGCAAAGGGCCTTGCTAAGTAGCTGAGGCTGTCTGCAGACTGT
Source organism: Muscardinus avellanarius (assembly GCF_963383645.1). Taxonomy (NCBI): domain Eukaryota; kingdom Metazoa; phylum Chordata; class Mammalia; order Rodentia; family Gliridae; genus Muscardinus; species Muscardinus avellanarius. Next base: position 84,503,345 of record NC_137789.1, on the reverse strand, counting down.
GACTTCTTTATGCTTGCCACTCTGATTGGGGTTAGATGGAATCTCAGTGTAATTTTGATTCGCATCTCCCTGATTGCTAATAATTTTAAACATTTTTTTCATGTATCTATTGGCCATTTATATCTCTTCTTTTGTGAAGTGTCTGTTCAATTCAGTTGCCCATTTCTTGATTGCTATTGTAAAGTCTTTTAAGCTTTCGTATATTCTGGATATCAGTCCTCTGTCAGAGGAATAGCTGGTAAAGATCTTCTCCCATTCTTTAGGCTTTCTCTTTAGATTCTTGATAATTTATTTTGATGAGCAGAAACTTTTTAGTTTGGTGCCATCTCACTTGTTAATTCTTGTTTTAATTTCCTGCACTTTGGAGGTCTACTACCTGTTAGGCTTATTTAATTTAATTTAATTCTACCTCTGAAAAAATATTCTACCTCTGAGCTCTACCCGTAGCCTGATGTTTTTTTTATTTTTAACCAGTCTCACTAAGTTGCAGAGACTGGTCTCAAACATGCAATCCTTCTGTCTCAATCTCCTAAGTACTAGGATTACAGGCGTGCACCACCACTCCTCGCTTGACATCTAGGTTTATAAAATGAAAAACATTTCCTTAGAAAATATACTGCATTTGTGCTGTGAGTGCTTCTGAACTTTTGGCTTCATTGGCCCTGCTCTCCTGAGTTTTGTTGGTGTTTGTGAAAATTCTTAATTTGGTTGCTACAAACGCACCCGTTATTTTCCCAAGTTACAGACCACAGTCAAGTACTGGGGAGCTGAGTGTCATGAGTGTCAACGGTGTTCACTCAGAAGGAATCTGCCGAACTGAATGCTGGTGGAATCACTTTTAACTGACTTCCACTGGTTTCCTCATGAGTATAATTAAGATAATTGACTCATTTTATAGGAATGCACACACACACACACACACACACACACACACACCCCTGTAAAGTGATGCAGCTTTTCCTGTAGCAGTGATTTCTATACAAAATCCCTTTAGCCATACTGTAAATCCTCACTTAAGATTTTCCCCATACAGTGGTTCTGATTATTAGATGATGATGATGATGATGATGATGATGATGATGATGATGATTTAGTAGTAGTAGTAGTACTGGGGTTTGGACCCACAGATGTTTTATTGCCAAGTAAAACTCCTAGCTAGTCCTATTTATTTATTTAATTTATTTTGGTACTGGAGATTGAACCCACAGGCATTCTACCTCTGAGCTACACTTTTAGCCATTAATTAATTAATTAATTAATTTATGTTGGGGATTGAACACAAGAGCATTCTGCCTCTGAGTTACACTCTCAGCACTATTTTATTTTAAATTTGAAATAGGGTCTCACTAAGTTGCTGAGACTTGACTTTGAACCTGTCAGCCTCCCAATTACTAGGATTATAGGCATGTACCTCTGCACCCAGGCAGGACTGAAAATCTTTTAAGTGATCTTAATTTCTACCACTTCCTTCCTTAAATTTTCTTAAACTCACAGGAATGGAAGTTCTCTTCTCTTCCTCAGAATACTAAAGTGTTACTCTCTGGTAACCAACCTCCCCCTCCTCCTCCTCCTCCTCCTCTTCCTCCTCCTCCTCCTCCTCCTCCTCCTCCTCCTCCTCCGATACTTGGCCAGAATTGACCCACATTTATTAGCCCATAGGTTGAGGTTATCTTTCCTCCTAAACTCCCTTCCTTCCTTCCTTCCTTCCCTTTCTTTCTTACCTAAGGATGTTTTAAGACTCAGCCACATTCTTAGCAATTTCTATTTTATTTTGAGAAAGATTCTCTCTAAATTGTTCAAGCTGGTCTCAAATTTGGAATCCTCCTTTTTTTTTTTTTTTGGTGGTACTGGGGTTCCTGGAAGCCCTTCTACCTTAGGGCTACACTCCCAGACCTATTTTTACATTTTTTTTTTTTGAAACAGGGTCTCCTAAGCCAGCGCGCGGGGCTGGCTTCGAACCTGCACGATCCTCCTGTCTCTGCCTCCCGAGCGCGGGGATTACAAGCATGCGCCACCACCCCCGGGGGAAGGAATCCTCCTTTCTCAGCCTCCGAATAGCTGGGGTTACAGGTCTGTATCACTGCTGCCAGCTACCTCATGCTTTAAAAAAGATCACTTAGAGGACTTGCAAGTGAATATTTAGTTTCTGTTGCAAAATACCTTACTACATTCATGCAGAGGTAGCCCCTGTGAAAGGTGATTAAAGTGCTTATGAAGGCTTATCAACTTGCACTAACCTTCAAATTAGCTCACCTGCTTTTTGGCACGAATATCTTGATTCCTAGGGATCAGAAAGAACTTTAGATATAGTTACCTAGCAACATGCTTTAAAAGATAATGAGGCCAAGTAAGTATGCCCAGAATCCAAGGCAGATCAAGAACAGACACCTGGCCGGGATGGACCCACGTTTGTTAGCCTGTAGGTCAGTGGTGCCTTCTTTGGTGTAAATACATAGTGTGCTTCAAAGAAGATAAATGCTGTGGATGTTTTGCTCCTGGACTGCACTTCAGCCCTCTCCATGCTCACAGGTGCTTTTCCTCATCACATTCCCTCTCGCGGAGCCCAACCCTTTCATTTCTGGGTCTTGTCTGGAGTGTCTCTGGGCTGTTTGATGTTCTGCCTTTGACTTCGCTGTCCCGTGGTTCATGCTAGCATTGCTGCTCATTTATTATGTTGTCCTTTATTTACTTACTTACTTACTTACTTACTTACTTAATTAATTAATTCATTGTGAGGCTGAAGATTGAACCCAGGGGAATTCTATTTCTGAGCTATATCTATAAACATTATTTATTTATTTATTTATTTATTTATTTTTTAGTACTGAGGATTGAACTCACAGGCATTCTACCACCAAGCTACACTCAGGTCTGTCTTTCTTTCTTTCTTTCTTTCTTTCTTTCTTTCTTTCTTTCTTTCTTTTTTAACTTTTTGAAATATGGTCTCACTGAGTTGTTGAGGGCCTCACTAAGTTGTTAAGGCTGGCCTCAAACCTGTGAGCCTCCTAGCTCAGCCTCCCAAGTCCTGGGATTATAGGTGTGTGCCATCTCACCTGGCTTCTGTATCTTTACTATGACCATGATGGTTACTTAAAAGCATCAGTCCACCAACTGGAAACTCAGTCGTAGAGAACCTGGGAGGCCCTGGGTTTGGGCCCCAGCATGGGGGGAATCAGTCCACAAGGGTAAAATGCTAGCTGGGTATGGCAGGATACCTGTAATCTCAGGACTTCAGAGGTGAAGACACGAGGATCGTGGGTTTGAGGACAATGTAAAGAGACTCTCAGAAACCTAGTGAGACCTTGTTTCAAAACAAAAAGGGATTCTGGGGCTCAAACTTGGAGGTAGAATGTCCCTAGATTCAATCCTCAGTGCCTCAGTGCCAAAAAAAAAGATAAAATACAAACTAATTTGGCTTAAACTTTTCTGTTTTTGTTTCTAGTTCCCCATGTATATTTCATGTATATTTCCTCATGTATATTTTATAGGAAGTTTACTTCTCAGATTCCTATAGCCTGGACTTAAGACAACTGTGCAGCCAGGAGGTCACGTGGGACAGATTGGAGAGGGTTTATTAGAGCAGTTGTCATCTGGCTCCTCCTCTGTATCCTGGAACACATGCTTACTGTGAATAATTGAGGAAGGATTCCTCCTCCTCCTCCTCCTCCTCCTCCTCCTCCTCCTCCTCCTCCTCCTGTTATTTGGTACTGGGGATTGAACCCAGGGATATACTTCAGCTGCACTATACCCTCAACCTTTTAACTTCTTATTTTGAAATAGGGTCTTGCTAAATTGCTGAGGCTGGCCTTGAACCTGCTATCCTCCCAACGGTGCTAGGATTATGGGTGTACACCAGCACTGCCTGAGGGGAGGGTACACTTGTATGCAGGGGCAGAGGTGGCCTGTCTTTCTTTCTCGGCACCAGTGGGAGCAATTGTTCCATGTGAAAGAGTGGGTAGAGGGCACGGTCACCTCCACCCTCTGGAGATGCAAACTTGGGCTCACTATTTGATCATTCTCAGTCGCCAATCGTTCTTACTAATGGAATTTTTTAGTGTTCTTGTAAGGAACTAATGTCCTTTTTTTTTTTTTTTTTTTGAAGTTCCCAGTTCGGGGTCATGAGGAAGGAGAGGACAGACACACCAGATCTGGAGGATGAGTTTATTAGCTGCAGTTAAAAGCTAGCCAGGCTAGGAACATAGTCCAACACTTGGTTTGGAGCTGCGACCCTGAGTACAAGATAAGTGAAGTTTATATAGGCAAAAATCACAAACGTTACATAAAGAACAATAGCAGGTGCCCATTTCAGTTGAGGCAGCTAGCAAACCATGCCGGGTGGTGATTGGCTGTTGCCAGGGGTAATTAGCTTAAGGTTTCAGGATGCCATGGTCTAGGAAACAAAAGACTAAACTTAAGGTTTCGGGATGCCATGGTCTGGGAAACAGGATGTTGGTTAGTTGTCTATGCCTCCTGGGGATCTGTCCTTTAAGCTGATTGGATGGTGAGGGTTCAGGGGAACTTTCAGTTATTGCAGGTTGGAAGCAGGGGTGAAGGTAGGGGCAAACACGAGTCACTCTGGTCTCTATGCCCCAACATTCCCCTCTTGAATGATGCACTGAGTCAAACCTTTGACTTGGGTCCAGGCTCTAACTTATGGAGAAGTGGAGAGTTCTAAATCCGGAACTAGGGGGATATAGCAAGTCCTAAGAACCAACATCTGAATAGCCAAGATCTGCTGTTGGACAAAACTAGCAAAGGCATTTAAAACACATGGACCAAAAATAAGGAGTAAGAGTACAATGATAAGGGGTCCTACAATAGCATTTAACAAGGTTAAGCTTGGGGACCAATTGAATATTTTATGGAACTATGATCATGAATGTTCTCTTTCATGCTGGTGGTCCTCTATATTTTGTTTTATTTGTTCAAGGGTATTTCTTATAACTCCTGAGTGGTTTATATAAAAACAGCAAGTCTCTCCCAGTGCTACACATAGCTCCCTTCCATTAGGAATAGTAAGTCCAATGATCTTTGGTTTTGGGGGACAACCTCAGCCAGGGAGTCCACCTGAGCTGTTAGGAGAGATGAAGCTTTTTGGAGTTTAGAGAGGTCTTGAGCTACAATGGATGTTAAAGCCTTATAGTTGGTAATACTTAAGGCTAATGAAGTGGCACCAATGGCGATAGATCCTGCTATTCTCATGCCCAGGGATCAAGATTGGTGCTGCTCCTTTAGACCATGAGCTGAGATAGGGGAGGTGAAGCTGGAGTCCCCAGGCCTCACCGTTATAATAGAGGACCTGGGGCAAAACTTGGACAAGGGCAAGTTCTGGGCCTTGGGTAAAGTGGGAGAGGGACAAGCAGGAAGTTGGGCCTTTTGTACAAGCAAACCAGGATCCCTCTGGTGCGGCCAGGAGTTGGTCAGAGGTTAGCTCCCATAATAGTCCACTCCCTGAGGTAACAACATGAGTGCAGTAGGGGTGGCAGGTGGAGGCATAGAGAGAGTCACCTAGCATAAACCCCTGAAAATGGAAACAAGTGCTCGAGCCCTGTAGATCTCCTAAAGTTAGCATTGTATCCCTAGGAAAAAATCTTAGAATGTTAAGATTTTGTGTAGATATGGAATTGAGATCTCTAAAGAGGTAGGGGTCAGTAAGTACCTGGCTAAGGTAATAGGGGGGTTTAGGGTCCAAGCATAACTAGCAGTTATCAGTTAGGCTACGATCAGTTAGGCTGAGGATGGCATAAGTGGTATCTACTGTTTCCAGTAATCCCAACAAAGAGAGTGGCAAGTGTTCAAGATTGCTGTTACCACCATTAAGGTTGGCATGGGGTAGGGATGGGAGGGAACGTCCTAGGGGGACTGGAGAGGTAAAGTTGTGAGTGGCACAGGCATTAGTGATACAATTGGTACAGGGGTCCATGATTCTTGTTACTGGCATTGGATGGTGAAGGAGGTTCTGGGGTCACTTCCAAACATATACACCCTTAACTCCCAAGTTTTTCTTGTTAACCAAGGGCCCAGAGCATAGAGGTCCCAGCTTTTGAGGGTGATTTTACAATCTTTCCTTATACAGTGGAGGGACAAGTCGGGGTCAGGGAATGGTGCCATCCATTTATCAGGACCAATGGTTAGAGAGACACAATCCCATCAGGGGCAGTGGAAATCCCATTTACTTCCCTCTGAACATGAAGTTCCCTCAACTTTTCTCCTGGCCAGGAGAAGTAGAAAGTGAGACCAGTGGGATAGGGTCCTCCTGGGGGTAGTCCTACCACTTCCCACATTTTGGGCCATAATGAGGCCCAGGCTCATTATGGCCCGAAATAATAGTTAATAATAGTTAACAAGGGCTTTTCTATTGGATTAGAGGGAGTAGTCTCATGGATAATCTGGCCGTGTGGGAACTTGAATTCAGCCAGGTGCAAGATGTGGGACCATAGGAGTTGGGGTGTTGGGGGTGTACCTCAGAAAACAAGATAAGGATCACATAAGGTTTAAGGAATGTCCAAAGGCTTAGAGTCTTATCTGTCATGGTTAGATTCTTAATCTGGGTTTTGTCACTGAAGGCGGATTCTGAGTGGATCACTTGGGTCCAGATGAGTGTGCCACTGTTTGCAGTCCAACGTGGGCCTAGGGTCTCCTTTTGATGTTTCCAGACCCACACCAGATCCCCTGGTTTAAATCTGTGTGGCTACAGAGGGGCCAGCCTGTGGATCTGGCAAATAAGAGGAAATGGGTCATCTTGAACAGGTTGTAAAGCCTGCATTGTCTTAAGGAGATGGGAACCGCTGACCTCTGCCAGCAAGTCAGACTGGAGTTTGGGAGTGAGAGGTGGGGGTCTCCCATACAAGATATCAAAGGGAGTTAAGCCATACACATAGGGGATGTTTCTAACTCTAAGGAGGGCAAGAGGGAGGAGTGCTGTCCAATCTTCACCAGTTTCTAAAGTTAATTTAGTCAGTGTCTCCTTTAGTGTCTGTTTCATCCTCTCTACCCATCCTGACCTCTGGGGATGATATGCACAATGGAGTTTCCAATTAATACCCAAGACCTTAGCTAAAAGCTGGCTTACCTGAGAGACAAAACCTGGACTGTTATCGAAACCTAGAGCCATAGGCAGGCCATACCTGGGGATGAATTCTTCCAGGAGCTTTTTAGTTACTACTTGAGGTATCTCCTTCTTTGTAGGGAATGCCTCAGCCCACCCGGAGAAGATGTCTACAAAGACTAAAAGATATTTGTAGCCATATCGGCCTGGTTTGACTTTTGTGAAGTCTACTTCCCAATGGACCCCAGGTGAGGTACCTCTTTCCCTCTTTCCTGTAGGCTCTTGTGACCTTCTGTGGTTGGTGGTCTGGCAGGCTGCACATCGGGAGTGTCTGAGAGTACTGCTTTTAGGTCTTGTATCTAGTAGGTGGCAGCTGACAGCTCAGCCATTTTGTGCTCTTCCAGGTGGGTCTCTTGGTGTAAGTGTTGGATCAATAGTTTTCCAAGGTGATGAGGCAAACTGATTTTTCCACCTGAGGTGTGGTGCCAATGACTTTTTAAATAAGAGTGTGGCAGGGTTTTGATATATTCAAGGTCCTGTTTGCTATAGTCGGGCTTTTCTGGCAATACTCAAGATGGTAAAATCACCAAAACAGGTCTTAAAACTGCCTCCCTGGCTTCCTGATCAGCCCTCCTATTTCCCAGGGCTTATGGGGAATCCCCTTCTTGTGCTCTGGGCAATGCATAATGGTGACATGCTTGGGCAGCCACAGTCATCGATAGAGCCAAGATTTTGCTTTTGTTTTTAATAGTCTTTCCCTTGGCTGTTAACAGTCTCCTTTCTTGGTAGATGGGGCTGCATGGACATGTGCAGTAGCAAACACATACCGTTATCTGTATAGATATTGATGGTCTTACCTTCACCCAACTATAAGGCCTTGGTGAGTGCTATGAGTTTGACTCTTTGTGTTGATGTTCCAGAGGGCAGTGACTCTGACTATAAGGTGCCTTGCTTGGTTATCACGGCGGCTCCAGCTTTCCTCACTCCTTCCTGTATAAAGCTGCTGCTGTCCATGAACAAGGTTAGATTGGGCCCTGGCCAAGGGCTATCTTTTAGATCTGGCCTTGTCCCTTGAACCTGCTGAAGAATCTCAGTAGAATCATGCATTACACCCAGGTCCGGGTTGGGCAGTAGCGTGGCGGGGTTAAGGGCTGAGCTAGGGCAGAAGGTAATTCTAGGCGGGTTGAGTAGTAAAGCCTGGTAATGGGTAAGCCGTGCGTTGATCAGCCACTGGTCGGGGCGGGGTGGGGGGTAACACCCTCTCCATTGAGTGAGGGTTGTGACTGTTAGTGGTTGGCCCAGAGTTAGTTTATCAGTATCTTTTACCAGAAGCACCGTTGCAGCAATAATCCACAAATATGAGGACCACCCTGCTGTAACTGGGTCGAGTTTTTTTGATACGTATGTTACTGGTTGTTTCCAAGGCTCCGGCTGTTGAGCCAGCACCCCTTTAGCAATTCCTCCTTTTTTGGCTAGGAAGAGTTGGAAGGGTTTGGCTATATCAGGGAGAGCTAAGGCCGGTGCCTCTAACAGGGTTTTTAAAATCTTTTGGAAGGCCTGTCCTGTTCTTCAGACCAATCGAATGTTCCTTCTTTACCCCTTGTTCTTTCACATAGAGGTCTGGCCAGCTCAGAAAAAAAAAGGTATCCAGAGTCTACAGAATCAGCAGAGCCTAGAAATTCTCGTAATTCCCTTTGGCTGGAAGGTGGGAGGGATGTTTAAGATCATTTGTTTACTCTCAGGCAATAGCCACCTTTTTCCTTCCCAAAGTGTGTAACCTAGATAGGTTACTTTAGGGGAACATATTTGGGCGTTTTTGGCCGAGACCTTATACCTCAGGGTTGTCAAAGTGGCCAACAGCCCTCGGGTGGCCTTGAGGCAGGTGAGCTCATCAGGAGCCTCAATTAGGAGGTCATCTATGTATTAAAGAAGGGTTACTTCCTGGTATTGGAGGCGGTACTCACTCAGATCCTGGTGCAGGCCTTCATCAAAGATGGTGGGTGAGTTTTTGAACCCCTGGGGCAGCCGCATCCAGGTCAGTTGCCCGTGAAAGCCCCCTTTGGGGTCTTGCCATTTAAAGGCAAAGATGCTTGGCTTTCCTTTGCCAAGGGTACACTCCAGAATGTGTCCTTCAAGTTCAGGATCCTATACATGGTTCTATCCAAAGGAAAGGAGCTTAGGTAAAGATTAGGTATGGTTGGATGTATATCTTCCAACCTCTTATTGACCTCCCACAAGTCCCGCACTGGCTGATAGTCTCTTTTTCTGGGCTTTAACACCAGCAGCAAGGGGATTGGCATGGGACCAAGATACCATTTTCCCTTAGCCTGTTAATATGTTTTTAAACTCCTTCCCTGGCTGTCAGAGTCAGGGGGTATTGCTTGATCCAGATCAGGATTTTGGAGGCCTTTAAAGTCACTACGATGGGTGCCAGGTGGCTGGCCATGCCTGGTGGGTGGGTTATCCTCAGCCCAGACAGTTGGAAAGTGCTCTAAAAGTTGGGAAGGTGAATAGAGTTCATCCCTTCTTTGCTTGAAGGGGCTTTGAAAAATCTATACTCCTTCTCCATGTTAAGTACACAAATCAAGTCTGGCGATGAGACTCAGATGCAGTTCTGATTGAAGTGGATGCTAGCTACCATTTTTGCCAATAGGTCTCTTCCTAACAGGGGAAAGGGACTTTTGGGATGACCATAAAGGAGTGTGTCGCTGTTTTTCTGCCAAGATTTACTGGCCGTTTGGTAGTCTATGGGTAAATGCTGGTACCAGTGGCCCCCTGTACCCAAGTAGACTGGCTGGAGAGAAGAACCCATTGGTTTTTTTAGGACAGAGTGGTGAGCCCCGGTGTCAACCAGAAATTAGACTAGTTGCCCCTCCACATCAATGTTTACCCAAGGCTCGAGGGTGTTTAGCCCCTTCCCCTTCATTTTTCCCCCAATCCAATTACCTTTTTGGGCTTAGTCCTCTCTCTCTGTGGGCACTCTCCTTTCCAGTGTCCCAATTCCTTGCAAAAGGCACATTGATTGGGTAGGAGTTTGCATCTCGGTTCCCTTCCTTTTCTCAGGTTGCTGGTCTTTTTCCGTCCCTGACCATTCCTGAGCCCAGCAGCTACCAGTACGTTGGCCGGTCCTTTCGTCTGACACTCTTCTGGGGTTTCTCGTTTGTTGTAAACCCTAGATGCTATCTCTACCAACTCAGACAAATTCTTACCTTCAAAGCCTTCAATCTTTTGGATTTTCTTTCAAATGTCTGGGGCTGCCTGGCTGACGAAAGCAAGGTTAATGGCATGTTGATTTTCAGCTGCCTCCAGATCAACAGGAATGTATTCCTATATGCCTCTAGTAGGTGCTCTAAGAATGCTGGAGGGGACTCATCTTTTTCCTGAACTACCTGACTTACCTTAGACAAATTGATATGACGCTTTGCTGCTGCGTGGAGACCCTCCATAAGAAGCTGGCCATAGACCTTCAGGTACTCCTTACCTTCAGTGGAGTTGTAGTCCCACAGGGGCCTCCCGTTATCGCCAAGGACCTGTTTTCTTGCTTCTTTCTTAATCTGGTCCCTCTATTCAGTGGTGAAGAGGAGGAGGAGTTTTTTATGTCATCCCATGTGGGCTGGTGCGTAACCAGGATCATTTCCAGGAGGAAAATGAAAGCCTGAGGTTTTTCGGAAAAGGGGAGGGTTGCTGTCTCCAATTATATAGATCACTGGTGGAAAAAGGCTGATATACCATAAAAACTATTCCTCCCTCATCTGAAGGTGTCATAACCTGGAGCAAGAGGGCCTGGGTCACCACGGAGGGATCTGTAGGTGACCCAAAGGAGGAGGCCGCATATGGGAGTCCAGGTGATTATGGTGGGGACTAGGTTGGGGTAGAGTTCGGTGACAAGTTGGAGGTGAGAGAGCTATGCTGCAGGCCGGGTTGGTGGGGAGGGGGAGGAGGAGAGAGGGTCCAGGGGTGCGGCAATCAGGATGAGAGGGAAAGGGAGGAAAAGAAGAAGACAGTGGGGGAGATGGGACGGGGTGCATCGGGGCAGAGAGGTCGGTAGGGTGGAGGTCCTCGAGATCTGAGGAGGGTGGAAGAATGGGAGAGGAAGGCTTAGAAGGTGAAGGTCAAGGTTTCAATGCCAGGGCCAAAGAAGTAAGAGAAATACAGGGTAGAAGGGGCTTCAGCCACTTAGGAAGATCAGCCACAAGTTGTTCCCACGCTGCGATGTAAGGTGTCTGGGGCACCCAAAGATGACATCATGGATCCTAAAAATCAATCAGGGGTCAAAGGACCCTTCAGGGGATCAGCATGTGCCAAAGGTGGACCATTCCTGTGAACAAAATTGCTGCAGGGTCCTAAGACTTGCTGAGTTACCGGAGGAAGCTGCTCACTTGAAATCTGAAAAATGGGAACTGATGAGATCAAGAGGGGAAGAGGAGATCCAGGACTGAGTTTTTCCCATGGTTAAGGGCAGAAGGTAAAACAAAGAACATAAGCCAACACTAAAACAAGACAGACAAACAAACAAGGGTGCTCCTGTGATGACTGTGAATTGTGTCCTGATGAGGGGCTGCAGCGCTGGACGATAGGTTCCTCCGAGGAGGACCCTCCCCAAATCTGAAGGGCTGTATGTGGACAGCCCAATGGCCAGTAGCAGAGTCTGAGCATCCTCCAGACTCTGCCTGCTCAGAGACCAATAGCGTGTCTGCCTGTTCTTTATTGAGCTCCAAGAACGGGTACTCACTGAGCGCTCTGCAGGTAAACTGAGTCCAGTCCGCGGGACCCATCCTCTATCCCAGATGAGCCCCCATATGAAGTGCCATGTTTGAGGTCGTGAGGAAGGAGAGGATGGACACACCAGATTTGGAGGATCAGTTTATTAGCTGCAGTTAAAAGCTAGCCAGGAATCCAGGCGTGGTGGCGCACACTTGTAATCCCAGCATTTGGGAGGCTGAGAATGGAGGATTACGGTTTGTGGACAGTCTCAGCTACTTAGTGAGGCCCTTTGCAACTTAGTGAGACCCTGTTTCAAAATAAAGAATAAAAAATTGGGCAGGGGGTGTAGCTTGGAGTTCAAATGCCTCTGGGTTCCATCCCCAGACCTGCAAAAAAAAAAAAAAAAAAAAAAAAAAAAAAAAGCTAGCCAAAACTTAGTTTGAAGCTGCAACCCTGAGCACAAGATGAGCAAGGTTTATATAGGCAAAAATCACAAACATTACATAAAGGATATTAGCAGGTGCCCATTTCAGTTGAGGCAGTTAGCAAACCATGCCAGGTGGTGATTGGCTGTCGCCAGGGGTAATTAGCTTAAGGTTTCAGAATGTTGTGGTCTGGGAAACAGGATGTTGGTTAGTTCTCTATGTCTCCTGGGGACCTGTCCTTTAAGCTGATTGGATGGTGAGGGTTCAGGGGAACTTTCAGTTATTGCAGGTTGGAGGCAGGGGTGAAGGTAGGGGCAAACATGGAGTCACTCTGGTCTCTATGCCCCAACATTTTCAGTTTTGGAGATGGAATCCAGGTCCTCACTAATGCCATGAGAAAACTATGCCACTGAGCTACCTTCAGGCCTAATGTTGACTTCAGGCCTAATGTTGATTTCTTAGTCATAAAGTTTAGGGAGATTGAAATAACATACAACCAAGCCCTCACCAGTCAGGGCACAGGGCAGGAATGCAATGGGGTCAAAGCCTGGGTGGACTTCCCACTCAGTGCCCTTGCTTCCCAGGCTTGATCATTGCACATCCTTCTGTAAAGTACAGTTATGCCTTGCTGAATGACTTTGGGGTATTTGCTTCTGTCGCAGATTTATACTTCCCACACTGGCTACCCAACTCTTGAAATATCTCCACTTGCCTCAAGGATGTCACTGTGGTCACCTCTCTCCAGAGCAGGATTCATCTTATGGTCTCTGCTGCATATATTCCCTCAGTTTGGGTATCACTCACATGTTCCTTGTCCTTCCTGAAGAGCAGAAGCTGGTTACTGGTGCTTCCCTGTCTTTGGATTGAGAGGACATAGTATGGAGGGGCTGCATTAGGCTCAGGGGCTGCAGTTCAGCTGGCTTTGCACCTGCCCGCAAAGGCTCCTTAGATGTGAGCAGTGTTGTATTTTTGGTTTTTGAGGGGGATCTACAACTGTATTTTCTCTTGTATTTCTCCACCTTAGGGCAAATGTGAGGCATGAAGTTGGGCAGAGAGTGTGTTAGGCAGCTACAGCAGGACTCACTTGAACTTGAGTTTTGGCAGGTGAAATGGAAGTGGCTCCAGGGAAGCAGAGTGGCTACTCAGGACATCTTGGGTTAGGCCTAAGCTCCTCAGCACCATGCCAGGCTTGGTGGTGTAATGCTGTAGTAGTTCTTATTAAAAATTTGTTTTGGTGGTACTAGGGATTGAACAATGGTGCAATCTACCTTTTAGCTATAACCTAAACCCTTTTAATTTTTTAAAAAATATTTGAATAGTCTCATTAGGTTGCTGAGAGTCTTACTAAGTTGATAAGGCTGGCCTTGAATCTGTGATCATTCTGTTTCAGTCTTCCAAGCACTGAGTTTACAGGTGTGCATCACCATGCCTGGCAATTAATATTTTGATAAGTCAAATGTTGACACACTATTGTTCCTATTCAATGTCACAAAAAGGACCCTCACTGCTCTGTGTATCAAAGGCTCCTTTGTGGACCGTCTCACCCCCTGCTTTAAAGCAAAAATTCCAGCTTAAACCAAGATTAGCTAACTCAGAATTTGCAATTTACCAGGTTTCCCAGGTGACACATGCACATTCAGCTTCTCAGAGAACATAAAATCTGCATGATTTTATCTACTCATCCTAGAATATCAGTAACTACCATGTGGTAGCCTGAAGGAGAAAGGGTTCATTTTGTTATTTTTATTTTCTAGTCTTGAATGTATTGTTGTATTTGAATTTTTAACACATCTTTGTGTGTGTGGTACTGGGTATCAAACCCAAGGGATTCTATCTTCACACTATACCCTCAGCTATTTTTTTTTGTGTGTGTATGTGTGGTACTGGGGTTCCTGGAAACCCTTCTACCTCCGGGCTACACTCCCAGACCTATTTTATACTTTTTTATGTGGAAACAGGGTCTCTCTCTTTTTTTTTTTTTGGTGGTGGTACTGGGGTTCCTGGAAGCCCTTCTACCTCCGGGCTACACTCCCAGACCTATTTTTACATTTTTATTTGGAAACAGGGTCTCCTAAGCCAGCGCGCGTGGCTGGCTTCGAACCTTCACGATCCTCCTGTCCCTACCTCCCAAGCGTGGGGATTACAAACGTGCGCCACCACACCCGGCTGGAAACAGGGTCTCTTAAGCCAGCCGCGGCTTCGAACCTGTGCGATCCTCCTGTCTCCGCCTCCCAAGCACGGGGATTACAAGCATGTGCCACCACGCCTGGTGCCATTTTTTATATTTATATTTGAAACAAGGTCTCGCTAGGTTGATCAGTGTCTCACTACTTGTCCAGGCTACCTTTGAACCTGAAATCTTCCTGTCTCAACCTCCCAAGTACTGGGATTACAGTTGTGTGCCACCATTCCTGGTTTGAATACATTTTATACTTTTCTTTAAACTTGAAAGCAGGCTGAATGTGGTAGCACACTCAAGCAATCCCAGTGCTTGCAAGGCTGAGACAGGAGGATTACAAATTTGAGGCCAGCCTCAAAAACTTCGTGAGACCCTGCTTCAAAATTAAAAAAAAAATAGTTCCAAAGGAATAGCTCAGAGGTAGAATGCTCCTGGGTTCAATCTCCAATGGCATACACATTAAACAAAACAACAGCAACAACCAAAAATCAACTAAACCCCAAACCATAAAAAACTCCCTATGAAATAGATATCTTCAACCTCAGAAATTCTAATTCAACTGGTATGGTGTGGGCACCACAATTTTGTCTAAATCTTCCCACAAGATCTTAATGTGTACCTAGGGTTGAACTATTACTATAACATTGATACATGTGGGAATCTTTGGGGTACTGTGTAACATGCAGCAGTTTTAGAAATTAAATATTTCTAATACTCCAGCCTTTTACAGAACTGTTGTCCAGGATTTTACCTTCTCTGACAACCTAAATAGAAATGTGAAGAGGGAGAAAGGGGAGGGAGGAGAGGCTGGCTATGTGGACAAATAAGCCCAAATGAGGGGATGGTCTTGGTTGGATATAGGTGCCCTTAATCCTCAGGAATAGAAAGTCCAAATAGGCTACACTCAGTGGTGCACACCTGCAATTCTGGGTACTGGAAGGTTGAGGTAGAAGGATTGAAATTAGAAGTCAGCCTTCATAATTGAGTGAGACCCAAAATAAAAATAGGAGGGACTAGGACTAGGGGTATAGCTTGATGGTAAAGCACTCTTGGGTTCAACAAGAAAAGAAAAGGCCAAGTAAGTGTGTTGATATACAAAGTGTAGACATTCCACTTCTGAATTACCCCCTCCCCCAGCCCTATTTTATTTAATTTTTAAAATTTTGAAATAGGGTCTCTCTAGGTTGACTTGCTGAGGCTGTCCTTGAACCTGTGAGTCTCCTGTCTCCGCCTCCTAAAACTGGAATTACAGGTGTGAATCATTACACCTGGATCTTCCATCAACTTTCAATTATGCAGCCGGGAGTGGTGGCGCACACTTGTAATTCCAGTACTTGGGATGCTGAGACAGGAGGATCAGAGGTTTGCAGCCAGCCTCAGCTGCTTAGTGAGGCCCACCACAAAACTTAATGAGATCCTGTTTCAAAAATCTAGGTATGGGAGTGTAGCCAGAATGTAGAATGCCCCTGGATTAAATTCCCAGTACTGAAATAAAAATCTCCCCAAACCCTTTCAATTATACTGTTTGTTGTTGTTGTTGTTGTTGTTGTTGTTGTTGTGGGGACTGATTCCAGAGCCTCTAGTAATCGTGCATGCAAGTCTATGTCAGGGCTGACTAAACGGACTCATCCACCCTTGCCAACTTGTTGGTCTCTGTAGCTTTTTAGAGAAATTTTAAATTGCACTCACATTATAAAAGGAAAGCACAGAAGCAAACAAAACAAAACCAACAAAGCAATCCGAGCAAAGAAGAATTGCTCAGATTTGCACTTGAAGAATTTTAAGTAAACTGTTCTACATTTAAATTGATACCCAATTTTCTAAAGAAAAAAGAACACAGCAGTGTTTATAAATGCTTATTGTATGCACAAATAGTTGTTGTGATTTCAAATTCCTCATAGAGAAGGCCCCTCAGGGAGGTGACATGGAACGGGCCTCATTCCATCTGTTTGATGGGGATAAGTTTCTTAGCATATCAAGTGGCTAAGACATTCATGCAAACACAATATTTGAAGGGTTTTAAATAATGATAAAAACATGAATAAAAAACATTAAGTGTGTGCAGAGTATTTAATCTACTGGAGGCATAAGGCCACGGCAGGCCACGCTGTGCTCCTCCTCGGTGCAACCAAAAGGAGGAAGATACTCAGTGGCTTTCTGTGCTTTTATGTGGATAAGTCGGGGTGAGAGTGCAGTCCATGACAGGCTTTGGAGAGTTTTGATTTGTTTGGTGTGGTTTGGTGCTGGGGACTGAATCCAGGGGTATTTTACTTCTGAGTTACATCCCCAGCCCCTTTTATTTTATTTTAAAAGATGGTCTCACTAATTTGCTAAGAGTCTTGCTAAATAACTAAGTCTGGCCTGGAACTTGTGATCCTCCTGTCTTAGCTGCACAAGTACTGGGAAAATAGGCATGTGCCACTGTGACTGATACTTAGAGGTTTTATTTTTGTTTGTTTTTAAAAAATTTTTAATTGGTGCATTGTAGTGATACATCTTAATGGGGTACAAGATAGGGGCATACATACATACATCACTCTTTAGCCCTTCCCCAATCCCACCCTATTCCCTTCACTTCCCTCCTTCTCATGTTTGGCTTAGTGATCAACTTTTATTTTATTTTATTTATTTTTTATTTTTTTTAATTTTTTCCCCATTTTATTTTATTTATTTATTTATTTATTTTTATTGGTGCACTGTATTCATACATCATAGTGGGATACAAACTTTTGTAGACATACATGCACACAAAGCCCAGTCAGCCCCCACCCGATCCCCACCCCATTCTCTCCCCATCCCTCCTTCCCATGCTTGGCTTAGTGGTTGACATCTAGTATTATAGCAATTTATCCAAAATTAAAAATGATAATTTCACATAACAGTTTCATTTGTCTGATACCAAGCTTTTGATGACTTAAAGATAACATTTCAATATTTCTTTTTGCTTTCTTTCTCACCAGAGAATATATTTTTTTCTATTTTTTTTAGGTGAAACTATCATATATTTATATATTTATTTTTCAGAAAAAAAATCTATCCTAATATGGAATATGGATTCTAGATACCCAAAAAAATCTTGAAAAAGAACAAAGCTAGAAGATATATATTTTCTGATTTCAAGCCATATAAAGCTACAATAATTGAAACAGTGTAGTACTGTTCTAAAGGCAGATATATAAACCATTGGAGTTAAATAAAAGCCTAGAGCTAAATTCTTCCCTATATTGTCAAGTTATTTTTGACAAGGTTTCCACGAACATTTGGTGGTGGAAATAATAATCTTTTAACTAAATATTGTTGAAAAATAATACTTACATGGAAAAGAATAAAATTGGACCCTTACCTAACACCATATACAAATATTAACTCAAAATAGATAAAAGACCTAAATATAAACCTTAAGACTATAAACTTTTAGGAGAAGATCTGGGTCATAAAACCTCACAACATTGAAATTGGCAGTGATTTCTTGGATATGATTTCAATGGCACAGGCAACAGAAGAGTATACAAACTCCCTAAAAAATAAAAAAAAAATTGTATATCCAAAGACAATGTAAACAGAGTTAAAAGTTACTAATAGAACGGGATAAAATATTTCCAAATGCTATATCTGAAGGTATATTAACATTCCAACTAGACATCCTAAAAATTAACAACAATAAAGGCAAATAATACCATTTAAAGATAGGTGAAAGACTAACATTAATGAATCTCCACAGATAACCAATCTTAGTTGTCTGTTGGATGTAAAGTCTTGTTTCTCTGGTTCTGGTGTGTGTTACTTATTTCTTCTTTGTAGTTAATCTCTTTGAGTATTTTCTCTAGCGCTGGTTTTGAAGACATAAATTCCTTCAGTTTCTGTTTGTCATGGAAGCTTCTTATTTCTCCATCTAATTTGATAGAAAGTTTTGCTGGGTAGGAAATTTTTGGCTGGAAGTTGTTTTCTTTCAGAGTTTGGAATATGTTACTCCAAGCCCTTCTGGCTCTCATGACTTGGTTTGGGAAGTCTGGAGTGATTCTAATCGGTTTGCCTCTGAATGTCACTTGGCCCTTTGTTTTTGTTGCCTTTAAGATTCTCTGCTTGGCTTCCACATTGGTCATTTTGACAATTATGTGGTGTGGGGATCCTCTTCTCTGATCCTGTCTAAAGGGAGTTCTATAAGTTTCCTGGACCTGTGTATCAACCTCTTGTTCTATGTTTGGAAAATTTTCTGCTATTACTTCCTTGAAGAGATTGTTGATCCCTTTGGTTTCACTTTCTTTTCCCTCCTCTATTCCAATTATTCTTAGGTTAGCTCTCTTAAGAAGGGCCCATATTTCTTCAATGTCAGATTCCTGCTGTCGGATATTTTTTTCTAGATTAGAAACTATGCGTTCATTTTTGGAATGATCATCTTCTAAGAGCGAGATTCTGTTCTCCATGTGTTCTAATCGGTTGTTTGTGCTTTGAATTGAGGCCTTTACTTCATTAATTGCATCCTTTATCTCTTTTTGGCTCTCTCTGAGTTCTTTTCGAAGCACCTCTATTATTTCTACAGTTATTTTCCTGATTTGATTTTCTAGAAATCTCTGATTTTCTGTTTTATCGGGTTCTGATGTTGTGGGGTTGTGGGCATTCATTGGTCCATTGTTATTCCTCTTTCCCATGATTTCGGAAGTTTGTGCCTTCTCTGGATTCTTCCCTTGGGTCACTATGACTTTCTTAAGGTGCTCTGGATCTCGAGTCTGTAGTATCTCTGACCCCACTATTCCTTTACTGGGTTGTATCACAGAGTCTCTGACCCAGGGAGTTGATAGAGGCTGCTTTAGACTATGGGGGGTGCCAGGTTGCACGTTCTCCTATGGTGTGATATCTCTGCCACCGCCACTCCCCCACTGGGTCAAGTCCCAGGGAGTACATTACTGGGATTTCTCCTCTGTGGCCCGCAATTTGACTCACTGTTCTTGAGTACGCAGATATAGCTGTACTGGACTTGGTGAATTCTCTGCTGCTGCCGCCAGTGGCAATATGGCGCTGCTGCCATGCCCTCGGCTGTGAGGCTGGTGTATTTTTTCTTCTCTGGTTTTGAGTTCCACTCTGAGTCCCTGCAGCATGTGCTGAGCTCAGCCACTGGGAGCTTTAGATGCTCCCTGCACCGAAAGATCCCGCCTGGCTGTTCCGTAGCGGCTCACCTCAGCTTGCTGTAGCCGTCCGGTGAACTCGCCGCTGCTGCCGGCAGTATGGCGCTGCTGCCACATCCTCAGGTGTGAGGCCGGTGTATCTCCTCTGTGGCTCTGAGCTCTGTTCTCAGTCCCCTTTCTCTCTGGAGCCTGGTGATTTTTTTGTTTCTCTGGTGATGGTGTTTTCTGGCTATGAAAGGCGCTGATTTTGTGGTAATGGAGATTGGTTGTTAGCGGGGCTCTTAAGCCCTGCTTTTCTCGGTCGCCATCTTCCCGGAAGTACAGTGATCAACTTTTATATGTCTGTAAATGTACATCATGTACATTAGGAAAATTCCCTCTTCCCCCTCCCATCCCCCTCAGTTATATCACCTTATTTGCTTATCTATGCTTTCTCCTTCCTCCTATTACCCTTTCTCTTCCTAGCTTCTGCATAATAGAGAAAATATTTGATTTCTTACTTCTTGTGACTGACTAATCTCACAGCATAATGTTATCCAGTTCCATCTATTTCCTTGAAAATGACATAATTTTGTTTTTCTTTATAGCTGAGTAAATAAAATTCCATTTTGTACATATCCCACAGTTTTGTTATCCATTCATCTGTTGATGGACATCTTGGCTGGTTCCATGGTTTAGCAATTGTGAATTGTGCAGCTATGAACATAGATACACATACATTAATTTGCTGGTTTGCTTTCCTTTCTTTTGAGTAGATACCCAGAAGTGGTATTGCTGGATCATATGGTAGGTTCTTTCTCATTCTTCTGAGGATTCTCCATACTGTTTTCCAAAGTGGTTGCACAAATTTGGAATCCCACCAACAATGTATAAGAATTCCCACTTCTCCACATCCTCGCCAGCATCTGTTGTTGTTTGTGTTTTGAATGATTGCCATTCTAGTCGGAGTTAGGTGAAATCTCAGGGAAGTTTTGATTTTCATCTCTCTATTGCTAATGATGTGGAGCATTTTCTCATACTTTTATTAGCCATGTGAATTTCTTCTTTTGTGAAGTGTCTATTTAGTCACTTGACCTTTTTTTTTTTTTTTTGATTGGGCTATTTGTTTTCTTAGTGGTGAGTTTCTTAAGTTCTCTGTGTACTCTAGATATCAGTCTTCCCTCAGAGGAATAGGGGCCAAAAATTTTCTCCCATTCTGTCTGTTCTCTGTTGAGGTTCTTGATGGTTTCCTTTGTTGTACAGAAGATCTTCAGTTTAATGCAATTTCATGTATTGATCCTCCTTTTAATTTTTTGTACCTTTGAGGTTTTGTTGAGAAGGTATTTCCCTGTTCCTATGTGTTGCAGTGCTGGACTTATGCCCTCTTAACAGAGCTGCAAGGTCTCTGGTCTGATTTCCAAGTCTTCGATCCATCTTGAAATGACTCATGTGCAGGGTGAGAAAGTGGGGTTTATTTCTATTTTTCTTCAAATGTTTAACCAGTTTTGCCAACACCATTTGTTGAAAAGTCTATCTTATTTTCAGTGTATGTTTTTGGCCTCTTTGTAAAAAATCAGTTGGCTGTAAGTGTACAAATTTGTTTCTGAGTCTTCTATTCTGCTCCATTGATCTACGTATGTATTTGTGCCAGTACCATGCTGTTTTTATTAGGCCTTTAGGCTTTGTGGTATAATTTAAAGTCAGGTACTGTGATTCCTCCTGCATGGTTTTTGCTGCTGAGAACTACTTTGGCTATTCTGTTTTTGTTGTTGTTGTTATTCCAAATGAATTTAATGGCTGACTTCTCAATGTCTGTGAGGAGTGACCTTGGTAATATAATGAGGATTGTACCGAAGTTTGGAGAGTTTTGAATGCCCTGTGAGGAACCCTTTTCTCAGAGGACTTCACAGATCCAGACAGCTGCTGCTCTGAGCTCCCATGACCACATCTCAGAAATCCATTATTTTAAGTGTAGACACAGGACCCACGTGTTTTCATCCTTGTTAGAGCCTCATTGGAAATGAATATTTCTCCTATTTATCTTTCTTCAGCCAGCAAAGGAAAGGTATGACATTGGCTCAAAGTGCCAACCTTGTGCTGGGTGCTATGTGTACCTTTTAACTTTTCTCACTGTGTGTGTGGGAAATGGGCTCAGAGGAGCCAGTGTGAGCAAGATCATAGCTCACAAAGAGCAGAATCTACATATGATGGTTTTGACTCAGCCTATTCTGTGGAAATACACTCTGTGAGCTCTCCAAGCCCCCCTCCCAAACATGGATATGTTGCTTCTTTATTCATTGCAGAAACTGTTTAGTCCATTATTTGTAAGGGCTACATGTGATTTTATAGAATTTATTATTTTTTATTTTCTACTAGGGGTAAACCCAGGGGCATTCTACCTCCTCTTATTTTTCTTCTTTTTTTTGTGGTACTGGGGTCTCTGGAAACCCTTCTACCTCCGGGCTACACTCCCAGACACCTATTTTTATATTTTTACTTGGAAACAGGGTCTCTTAAGCCAGTGCAGCTGGCTTTGAACCTGTGTGATCCTCCTGTCTGTGCCTCCCAAGTGTGGGGATTACAAGCATGCACCACCACAACCGGCATATTTTTCATTTTTGAAACAGGGTTTCAAAATGGTTGGTGAGACTAGTCTCAAACCTTGATCCATTTGTCACAGCCTCCAAGTCTTGGGATCACAGGCATCACCGTGCCCAGCTAGAATTTATTATTTTAGGTTAAAGATTATATGTAATAATATCTTAGAAATTGTACTTACTTTGGAGCTAACAATAAGTAGCATTGAGTAAATATGAATTGCTCTGAGGCCACAGAGAAATTCCCTTGGGGGCTGCTAGGGGTAATTTTAAATCTATAAGATGGGCATAACAATATATACCTCATAAATTGTTTTGAGAATTAAGACAGATGCTGCAATACCTGGGAGGCTAAGCCAGGAAGATCACAGGTTTGAAGACAGCCTCAGCAATTTAGTGAGGCCTTCAGCAACTTAGTGAAATGCTGTTTTAATATAAAAATTTAGAGGATTGGAGACATGGCCCAGAAATAGAATGCCCTTGGGTGGCTCAATACCCAGTACCAAATGTGGGTGGGTGAGAGGAAGTAGGAAGAGGCCTAGCTAGAGTTCCAGCATTGGAGAGTATTCCATAAATGAGAACTGTGCTGTCATGAACATGAATATGGGCTGCATTCCTCAGAGTGTGCACTTTCTGAGGAATCCTCAGTAGATGATGGCTATTACTTTTTTGGTAGGATTAATAACATCACTACTACTGGGACTGCTAATATAGTGGCTAAGAGAAAAATTCAAGGACACACACAGCGTGCTGCTTGTGCTTCTGTACGGTGGATGAGCTGGCAGTGGGTCTGGTTGGAAATGCTCTTCTGTCATCCTAGCCTTGGCATTGAGGCAACTGTGCAACGTGGTGCTGAGCTACTCACAGAGGGCACAGGTGGGCCGAGGTCTGTTGTCTGAGTTGTTTTTTGTTTGTTTGTGGTACTGAGGCCTGAACCCAGGGATGCTCTACTACTGAGCTACATTCCTAGCCCTTTTTATTTTATTTTGAGATTAGGCTATCTTTAAACTATTGATCCTTCTGCCTCAGCCTCTCAAGTCACTGAACTTTTGAGGGGAGGTACTGGGATTGAACTCAGGAACATTCTACCCCCAAGCTGAACCCTCAGCCCTTTTAATTTATTTTTATTTTGAAACAGGTCTTGTTAAGTGGCTGAGGCTCTTGCTAGGATGCTAAGGCTGGCCTCAGTCTTAGAATCTTTCTGCCTCAGCCCACCAAGTACTGGGATAATGGGTGTGTGTCATCATGCCTGGCTTGAATTGGATTTAATACAAAACACAAATGTAGGATTTTGAAAAGGCATAAAATGAAGATTGCTAGAATTGATGGCATATGTAAATCGATTAAGTATATTGTGACCTCAGGCAGAACTTGTTCTTTGCACAAAAGCAGCTTCCTGCCTGTGTGTATTTGTGCTTGCAGGAGAATGGGGGTGAATGGGTAGTGCTGAGGAAGATCAGTTTCATTTATATAGGAATCCTTCCAGGACATGACAAGGGCCCACAGAGCCTCCATGGTCTCTCACAGGGGGAAGAGTGGCTCTGACATGACACCTGAGCCTGAAAGGGTGTACAGTTGCTGAGAGAAAGAACCCTGGGGAAATATCAATTCCTTCTGGTGATGAGGCTTGTTGCTGTTGTATCTACTTTGCACAGGTTATGGCTGATTTAGCCTGATCTTCAAGGCCACACTCCATTATCTCCCATGAGCCGCCCGTCATTTCCCTCTCCTTTGCATTAGGTTCTTCCTGGTGATATCAATTGCTAAGGACTCCAGTGTGTTCTGCAGACATCTAGGTAATATCAACCTGGATTAAAAATAAAAAGAATCTGGAGGCTTCCTTAGAGTTAACAAGAATCCCAGATGCCCACAGCCTGCCACTCACCCGTAGCTCAGTCTACCTCCGTGCAGCGCTGCACTCATCCAGCCCTGCTGTCACTGCATTCACTAGCTCCCCAGACTGGCCTCTCAGAAATCATCTTCAGCTAGGCATGGTGGCACACACCCAGAATCCCAGTGCTTGGGAGGCTGAGACAGGAGGATTCAAGGCCAGCTTTAGCAACTTAGTGAGACCCTGTTTCAAAACAAAAAAAGTAAAAGTCCTGGGAATGTAGCTTGAAGGCAGAACACTTCTAAGTTCAATATCCATGAGAGACAGAGTGAGGGGAAGAGGGAAAGGAGGAGGAGGAGGAGGAGGAGGAAGAGGAGGAGGAGGAGAGGAGAGGAGGGGAAAGAGGAGGAGGAGGAAGAAGAGGGGAAAGAGGAGGAGGAGGAGGAAGAGGAGGAGAAGGAGGAGGAGGAGGAAGAGGAGAAGAGGAAGAAGAAGAAGAAGAAGAAGAAGAAGAAGAAGAAGAAGAGAGGAGGAGGAGGAGGAGGAGAAAAGAAGAAGGAGGAGGAGGAGGAAGAGGAGGAGGAGAAAAGAAAAAGAAAAAGAAAAAGAAAAAGAAAAAAAAAGAAAAATAATCTTATTTGACTTCTCTATAGCATTTGGTGGTCTATTTTGTTTTGCACTCATTGATTTATATAGATTCTCTGCAATTGATACCCATCCCTCTATCTGCCATTCAAAGTCAGGTCTGAGACCCCCAAGGTTCTGTTCTTATCAGTGTCTTATCTACAACCTCTTAGGGAAAATAGTTCCTTCTTGTGTCAGGCTCCACCTGCACACGCACAGCTCACTCACATATCCTGCAGTCTAATGTGCTCTGAGCTCATGTCATTCCCCTCCAACTTCCTTTGCATCAAGGCATTCTCTCACTTCAGATGCTTAAGTCCAAAGCAGAACACTTGAATTACTGTTTCTCCCTCTCTGCCCCCCCCATCTCTTGTGGTGCTGGGGATTGAACCCAGAGGCAATCCACATCCCAACCCTTTTTATATTGGAATAGGGTATCCTTAATTTGCTGAGGCTGACCTCAAACCTGTGATCCTCCTGCCTCAGCCTTCCAAGTTCTAGAATTAGAGGTGTGTGCCACCACTTTAGGCTCATCCTTTCCATCCTGAAGGTGCTTTCTATTTCTGAATTATCTATTTGGGTGGCCAGTATCATCAGCATTCAAGGCACCTAATCTTTTTTTTTTTTTTTTTTTTTTTTTAGGGGTATTGGAGATTGAACTCAGGGGCATTCTACTGTGTATCTACACTCTCAGCCCCTTTTTGTGTTTTGCTTGAAACAGGGTCTCATCAAGTCGCTGAGGGTGTGTGTGCCACTGAATATGGCTATGGCACTCAATCCATCTTAAACCTCAGAAATCCTCATTGGCCTCCTCTTCCCCTTGGCCTCTAGCCTTTTACCTGTCCAAGCTGGCTGATCTGTGTTCTGTCAGCCCCACTCTCCCTTTCCATTTTCTCTCATTCCTATACTGGTAGCTCATGCCTGAGCAGCCCATCAAGTACCCAGCCTCTAGACTATCTTCCTCCACACATTCACACCATAGGGACCCTGCCTAGCACACCTAAGGCTGCCCACTGAGCTCAGCACAATGCCTTTGGAAACATGGGCCCTTGACACATGTCCATGTATTGAAAGGTGGCAGGAGATGTGCTGGGTGCCAGACACTTCTGAAGCATGAGTGGCCATAGAGGCAGGGATTGCTCATGAATGCAGCCTACAGATGCTCCTCTGCTGAAACGAACAAGAAGTTTAGGCTATAAATAGTCATCCAGGGCAATTAAACAGAACAAAAGGTAATAATAGTTGGCATAAAATGCAATCACATATTAATAGATTCAGAAAATTCTAAAGGCTTTCTGACAATAAATTTTAACCCATTTCTATTACCCATATAAGGGAGCCATAATTTCTGATGACTCAGAAATGGCCCAGTCCTTTGAATTACATTGAAGTTATTACTGTGGAGCCTGAAAATTTTATTCTTAGTATTAGAGAATCAAACAGAGCCACTCTAATGTAGCAGATGTTGTTGAATTTGGAATTTAATTTTATCCCCCTTACCAAGCATCACATCATGAATTGCTGAAGACACAAGATCAGGGGCAAAGGACTGGTTTTTCTTTCCTCTGAGTCCAAGGAGAGGGACATCTCTGAAGAATGCTCGCGTGTGGAGTGAGTTATGCTGCAGGAGAGTAGATCTAAGGTAGGGCAACTCCAGAGCCTAATGAGTCACCCACAGGAAGCGGTCTCCATCCTTCAGATACCACCCAGAGGCACGCCAAAGAAAAAAAAGGGTCCAGGCTTCGCACTCTCCACAGACCCCGCAGAAGCTGATTGGGCTGCTGAGAGCTGTGATGGACTGCTTCTGCTAACATGGGTCAGGTGAGAATTCATCCTCAAAATGACAATAAGGTTATTCCTAGCTTTGGGATTTAGGGTGTAGACTATTAGAATCAGTTGATGAATAGCTTTCATGCAAAAATAAACTTGGTGAAGTCAGTTGAGGTGGTATACACCTATAATCCCAGTACTTGGGGGTCCTGAGACAGGAGAATTGTGGGCTCTAGGCTAATCTTGGAAACTTAGCAAATTAGTGAGACCATGTTTCAAAACAAAACAAAATAGAATAAAATAAAATAAGGCTCAATGTATAGCTTGGAACTGAAAGTCCCTGGTTTCAATCCTCAGTACCACAGCACACATACAAGAAAAAAGAAAAAAAAAAAAAGAAAAGAGAAATACTTTTTTTTGGTGGAAATGGGGATGGAACCCAGGGGTCTTCTTCCTCCAGACTACACTCCCAGACCTATTTTTATATTTTATTTGGAAACAGGGTCTCTTAAGCCAGCACAGCTGGCTTCGAACCTGTGCGATCCTCCCAAGCGCAGGGATTACACGCATGCGTCACCATGCCTAGCTATAATACTTGTTTTTGTTTTTTTTTTTTTGGTGGTACTGGGGTTCCTGGAAGCCCTTCCACCTCTGGGCTACACTCCCAGACCTATTTTTACATTTTTGTTTGGAAACAGGGTCTCCTAAGCCAGCGCCCGCGGCTGGCTTCGAACCTGCGCGATCCTCCTGTCTCTGCCTCCCAAGCGCGGGGATTACAAGCATGCGCCACCACGCCCGGCAATACTTGTTTTTTTAAAAACACAAAGAAAGTATGAAGAAATGTAAAAGTTACAACTTGATATATGTTTTTTACTTTTTATGTTTGTTGCTGGAGAGTGAACACAGGAGCATTCTACCTCCAAGCTATATCTCCAGCTCTATTTTACTTCTTATTTTGAAACAGGGTCTCACTAAGTTGTGGAGGGCATTACTAAGTTACTGAGGCTGGCCTTGAATCTGCGATATTCCTGTCTCAGCCTCCCAGGTACTAACTAGGATTACAAGTGTGTGCCACTATGCTCGCTTCAACTTGATGTTTTACCTTGATAGGAATATATATGTATTCCAATAATATATACATATATTATTTTGAAACAGGGTCTTGCTAAGTTGCTGAGGGTCTTGTTAAGTTGCTGAGGCTGGCCTTGAATCTGTGATCCTCCTGTCTCATCATCACAGGTACTGGGATTACAGGCATGTGCCACTGTGTCCAGCTAGTCATCAACGTGAACTAAGTGAAATTCTTTTACTTTAGCACAAAACTTGAAACCTTTGAAAACAATCATTTCATGTTATGATAGTCAGCTTTCCAGAACAGTAACAAGTAGCTGAAGCTGCCTTTGAACATGTGATTCTCCTGCTTCAGCCTTTCAGGTACTGGGATTACAGGTGTGCACCAACATTCCTGGTTGTATAGATCTTTCTTTAAAGCCCATGACTATTATATTGCAGCACAATCTGGCATGATTCCATCATTATCACATATCTTTTAATGAGGAAAATTCAAAAAAGATACAATAGTTGTTTGCTTAGAAGATGGACAACTGATTTGGGCTAGCATCATTAGCTGTATGTCCCATTATCTCTTCTGGGACATTGAGCATGAAGGAATATTTTAAAGTAGATTTGTAGCTAATGGGACCTGTGAAAGGGTCCAAGAACCATGCAGTTTCATTCAATGGCAACATTATAAAGAGAGGACACTATCACAGCCAAGAGATTGATGCTTACACAGTCAAGGTGAGAAGAGTTCCATCCCCACAGGATTTCTCCTGTTGCCTCTTTATAGCTGTGGCCTCTTTTCTCCTCCTTCAATCTTCTTTTAAATATGTGTGGCATCCACAAATTGGTTTCCATGTGTATACTTTTGTCATTCCAAGTTCATAGTACAAATGAAATCATACAGCATTTAAGCTTTTGTGATAGATTCTTTACAGTCAGCAAATTCTCTGGAGATTCCCCTGGGTACTTGCATACATCAATAGTTTGTTTCTTTTTATTACTGACTGGCATTTCCTTTCTACAGCTATACCATTCTTCAACTTGGCGAAGGTCATCTGGTCTGTTTCCAGGTTTTGGCTATTGCAAAAATAGCTCCTACAAACATTCATGTATAGGTACGTGAGTGAGTCACATGTTTACATTTCTCTGGGATAAGCACCTAGGGGTACAAATCTGGTTGTGACAGGTTTAATATACTTATTAGGTACTCTTTCTTTCTTTTTTTGGTGAGAGGTTCTTTTATGTGATACTGGGGCTGGAATTCAAGGACATTCTACCTGTGGGCCACACCCCTAGCCATATTTTAATTTTTATTTGAGGCAGGGTCTAGCTATGTTGCTGAGAGACTTACAAAATTGCTGAGGCTGGCTTTGAACCTGTAATCCTCCTGTCTCAGCCTCTCAAGTACGGGGATTGCAGGCGTGTCTGCCTGACATGTTTAATTTTTAATAAAGACCACAAAATCAGCGCTTTTCATAGCCAGAAAACACCATCACCAGAGAAACAAAAAAATCACCAGGCTCCAGAGAGAAAGCAAACTGAGAACAGAGCTCAGAGCCACAGAGGAGATACACCAGCCTCACGCCCGAGACCACGGCAGCAGCGCCATACTGCCGGCGGCAGCGGTGACTTCACCGGACGGCTACAGCAAGCCGAGGTGAGCTGCTGCGGAACAGCCAGGCAGGATTTCTCGCCACAGGTAAAATCTAAAGCTCCCAGTGGCTGAGCTCAGCACACGCTGCAGGGATTCAGAGTGGAACTCAAAACAAAGAAGAAATACGCCAGCCTCACGGCCGAGGGTGGAGCAGCGGCACCATATTGCCACCGGTGGCAGCAGCAGAGAATTCACCGAATCTAGTACAGCTACATCTGCATACCCAAGAACAGTGAGTCAAATTGCGGGCCACAGAGGAGAAATCCCAGTACTGTACTCCCTGGGACTTGACCCAGTGGGGGAGGGGCGGTGGCAGAGATATCACACCATAGGAGAACGTGCAACCTGGCACCCCCCACAGTCTAAAGCAGCCTCTCTCGACTCTCTGGGTCGGAGACTCTGTGATACAACCCAGTAAAGGAGTAGTGGGGTCTGAGATACTACTGACTCGAGATCCAGAACACCTTAAGTGAAGTCATAGTGACCCAAGGGAAGAACCCAGAGAAGGCACAAACATCCAAAATCATGGGAAAGAGGAATAATACTGGAGCAATGAATGCCCACAACCCCACAACATCAGAACCCGATAAAGCAGAAAATCAGAGATTTCTAGAAGATCAAATCAGGAAAATAACTGTAGAAATAATAGAGGTGCTTCGAAAAGAACTCAGAGAGAGCCAAAAAGAGATAAAGGATGCAATTAATGAAGTAAAGGCCTCAATTCAAAGCACAAACAACCGATTAGACCACATGGAGAACAGAATCTCGCTCTTAGAAGATGATCATTCCAAAAATGAACGCATAGTTTCTAATGTAGGAAAAAATATCCGACAGCAGGAATCTAATATTGAAGAAATATGGGCCCATTTTAAGAGAGCTAACCTAATAATAATTGGAATAGAGGAGGGAAAAGAAAGTGAAACCAAAGGGATCAACAATCTCTTCAAGGAAGTAATAGCAGAAAATTTTCCAAACATAGAGCAAGAGGTTGATACACAGGTCCAGGAAACTTATAGAACTCCCTTTAGACAGGATCGGAGAAGAGGATCCCCATGCCACATAATTGTCAAAATGACCAATGTGGAAGCCAAGCAGAGAATCTTAAAGGCAACAAAAACAAAGGGCCAAGTGACATTCAGAGGCAAGCCAATTAGAATCACTCCAGACTTCCCAAACCAAGTCATGAGAGCCAGAAGGGCTTGGAGTAACATATTCCAAACTCTGAAAGAAAACAACTTCCAGCCAAAAATTTCCTGCCCAGCAAAACTTTCTATCAAATTAGATGGAGAAATAAGAAGCTTCCATGACAAACAGAAACTGAAGGAATTTTTGTCTTCAAACCCAGCACTAGAGAAAATACTCAAAGAGATTAACTACAAAGAAGAAATAGGTAACACACACCAGAACCAGAGAAACAAGAGTTTCCATCCAACAGACAACTAAGACTGGTTATCTGTGGAGATTCATTATTTATGTTAGTCTTTTACCTATCTCTAAATGGTATTGTTTGCCTTTATTGTTGTTAATTTTTAGGATTTCTAGTTGGAATATTAATATACCTTCAGATATAGCATTTGGAAATATTTTATCCCATTCTATTAGTAACTGTTAACTCTGTTTACATTGTCTTTGGATATACAATATTTTTTAAAAAATTTTTTAGGGAGTTTGTATACTCTTCTGTTGCCTGTGCCATTGAAATCATAACCAAGAAATCACTGCCAATTTCAATGTTGTGAGGTTTTATGACCCAGATTTTCTCCTAAAAGTTTATAGTCTTAAGATTTATATTTAGGTCTTTTATCTATTTTGAGTTAATATTTGTATATGGGATTAGGTAAGGGTCCAACTTTATTCTTTTCCATGTAATTATTATGTTTCAACAATATTTAGTTAAAAGATTATTATTTCCACCACCAAATATTCGTGGAAACCTTGTCAAAAATAACTTGACAATATAGGGAAGAATTTAGCTCTAGGCTTTTATTTAACTCCAAAGGTTTATATATCTGCCTTTAGAACAGTACTACACTGTTTCAATTATTGTAGCTTTATATGGTTTGAAATCAGAAGATATATATCTTCTAGCTTTGTTCTTTTTCAAGATTGTTTTGGGTATCTAGAGTCCATATTCCATATTAGGATAGATTTTTTTCTGAAAAATAAATATATAAATATATGATAGTTTCACCTAAAAAAATAGAAAAAATATTCTCTGGTAAGAAAGAAAGTAAAAAGAAATATTGAAATGTTATCTTTAAGTCATCAAAAGCTTGGTATCAGACAAATGAAACTGTTATGTGAGATTATCATTTTTAATTTTGGATAAATTGCTATAATACTAGATGTCAACCACTAAGCCAAGCATGGGAGGGAGGGATGGGGAGAGAATGGGGTGGGGTTCGGGTGAGGGCTGACTGGGTGATGTGTGCATATATGTCTACAAAAGTTTGTATCCCACTATGATGTATGAATACAGTGCACCAATAAAAAAATAAATTAATTAAAAAAATTTTTAATAAAACTGTCCAACTGGTTACCAAGTGGCTGTACCATGTCACATTTCCACCAGCAGTGTATGAATAGCTTGGGTTCTCTGCATCCTTGCCAGCATTTGGTGGTGTCAATATTATTTATTTTAGTCATTCCCTCTGGTGTGGAGTGATAGCTAATTGAAGCTCTAATTTCCATTTCCCCAATGGCTAAAAATGTTGATCACATTTTCATGTGATCATTTGCCATATGCATATTCTCTTCAGTGAAATGTCTCTACATGTAGAGACAGTGAAATGTCTCTATGTTCTAATTGGATTATTTTCCTGTTGAGTCTTGAGAGTTTTTTACACATTCTGGACGCTGTTCTTTTGTTGACACATAATCCATGAATACTTTCTCCCCATCTGTAGAAGCTTATCTTTTCATTATCTTTGACAGAACAAAATTTATAATTTTGACAAAGTCCAGCTTATTAATTTTTCTTTTAATGGATCAAATATGTTTTTGGTGTCTAGAAAAATCTTTCTTCTAATATTAGATCTCAAGATTTTCTCCTACATATTTTTTCCAAAATTTTATGTTTTATGTTTCACATTTAAGTCTGACCCATTTTGAGTTAATTTTTATATAAGGTATGAAGTTTAGGTAAATATTCATATTCATTTTCTTTTCCATTTTTGCTTGTTTTGGTACTGGGGATTGAACTCAGGGGCATTCTACCTATGAGCACACTCTAAACCTTTTCAATTTATTTTACTTTTTATTTTGAAACATGGTTTCACTAAATTGCTGAGGGTCTTGCTAAGTTGCTGAGGCTAGACTTAGAATCTGTGATCCTTCTGTTTCAGCCTCCCAAGTACTGGGATTACAGGCATGTGGCACCATACCTGGCTTATATTTTTTGCCTCTGGATATTCAATCGTTCCTGTACCATTCACTGAAAAGTCTATCTTGCCAAGATATCATTTACTCCATTGACGTGCCTTCTAATTTTTTATCAAGACATTGAGTATATTTGTGTTGAACTATTTCTGATTTCACTGTTTCATTGCCATATGCATCTAGATTTATTCACAAGCATTTTTTAGGCTATCATGAATGGAATTGTTTTATGGATTTCTTTTTCAATGGATCTGTGCATATATAGAACAGCTATTAATTTTTAAGTTGATTTTGTATCTGGCTGCTTTGCTGAATTTGTTTATTTGCTCTAGAAGTCTTTTGGTTGAGTTTTTTTTATCTTCTAAGTATAGGATTGTGCTATCTGCAAACAAAGATAATATAAGTTCTTCTTTCCTTGTATGTATCCCTTTAATTTCCTTCTTTTGCTCTGCCAAAACCACATAGTCTTGGTTGCTGTCATTTAAATAATATGTTTTAAAATTAGATAAATGTTTCCTCCTAATTTATTCCTTTTTTACAATAAACATTTACTTTTATTGGTGCATTATATTCTCACATCATAATTAGTTCACAGTGATGGTGATACACATGCACACAGCACTGGGTGGCTTTTCCCCCAAGCTGCCTTCCCACCCACCTTTCCCATATAAGGCACTGAGATCGACACTGGAATTCTCATATATGTGCATAATGTTGATGAGTGATCCCTTCATTGGTCCTCCCTCCCTTCCTTCCCCTAGGCCACCTCCCTGGCTCCAGTGGGATTTCTCCTCTATTATCTAAAGTCCCTCTGGTAACCCAACTACTCCCTACCTTCTATATATGAGATAAAACACATGTTCCTTTTCTTTCTGTGATGGGTTAATCTCACTTAACATAATGCTCTAAAGGGCCATCCATTTTCCCGCAAATGACATCATAATTTTGCTTCTTATTTTTGAGTAGAATTCTGTTGTTTGTATATCCCACAATATCCATTCATCTGTTGATGGACATCCAGATTGGCTCCATAATTTGGCTATTGTGAATTGTGCTTCTATGAATATGGATATGCATTTATTACTGTAATTCTCTGATTTCAGTCTCTTTGGAAAGATACCCAAAAGTGGTATACTAGATATTACTTAAAAATTATTTTAATTTTCCTGATTTCCGTGTACCTTGACATATCTTTAATTAATCAACCCATCAATTTTCCTGTGATGCTGGAGATTAAACCCAGGATCTTGTGCATGCCATGCCATTACTTTATCACAGAGCGACACATGCAGCTCACATTAAACTTTCATATCCATTTGGGGAAAACCTAATTCTTTCTTGTACCTAGCTTTACAATTCATGAACATGACAAGTCTATTTATTTATATCTTCTTTTTCAATATTGCCAACATTTTTTGTGTGTTCAGGAGAATCCAACTAAATATTTAGGAACCAGTACCCCACAGATAAACCTCAGGCTTGTTTCTGATTATAGGCATGGGATATTTTATATTGAAAAACCCCTC
Source organism: Muscardinus avellanarius (assembly GCF_963383645.1). Taxonomy (NCBI): domain Eukaryota; kingdom Metazoa; phylum Chordata; class Mammalia; order Rodentia; family Gliridae; genus Muscardinus; species Muscardinus avellanarius. The sequence continues at coordinate 84,469,445 of NC_137789.1, read as the reverse complement.
AACTATTGCTAATGTTTATGATAAAACCTATCATCTATATAAATAGAAAATACATACATGTATAGATCACACTCTGCTAAGCAATCATATTACCATGGCTTCTACATACATGTAGCTCTTTTTTCAATCAGGAGTTAGCTTCATGGGTAAAGGACATGGAACCATGAAATTGATGTCTTAAATAAACAGGTAGCCATTCTTCTAGGAGACAGTACAGCCTCAAATTGGCTAAATTTGCTTGATTCTTTTTCCATTTAAGTTTTCTGAGTCACCAGGAGGTGGTCACCATTAATTTAGAATCCTGGTGTCCAGGCAACAGCTAGGGATGTTAGCTTGCTGTGAATCATTCAATAACTTGCGTGCTTCATCTATGTCTCAGAACATACCTTTCGCCTCTCAGAGTGCTGAGCATAGAGTTAGCAGATGTTATCGATGAGTTTATTTTAGCTCAGTACAAACAACTTGCATCTTTTAGTGCTTCTTTTTTTGTCATGTAGTTTTGTCCTTTACCTTTAAATTTTATGTTTAAAGAACTAAAGAAATGAATGCCTAATAAAACCATCAACCACATTTGATGTGCAATTTCACATCTGCATTCTCCTTCACTGTGCCTCAGAGCTGCTCGGTCCGGAATGGAGGTGGTACGATGCCCCCTGTACTTTTTATGCTTCTTGGCTCTTCAGTTTGTGAGGCAGTGGGTACCCATGTGGATGACTGTGGCAGATACTGATTTGGTCAGAGCTCTACTCTTCTCAGGCTTAATGAGCCATGACTTGTCAGACCAGATTGCCCACAGACCAGTTTCTAACCTGAGATACAGAACTGTGAGGACTCCAGAGAAGAGATTCACAGCCATCAATTTAGATGGGGGAGTAAAGGAAGATTTCACTTTCACTGACCTGCAACTGAGACTTAGCATTTCATTGACTTAAAAATGTAAGCAAGAAGTCACAGACTGAGTAGTAAGGTAGTGTGGTGCATGCCTGGGAGTCTAAGGCAGGAGGATCCCAGGTTCAAATACAGTGAGAGGTAGCTTAAGGAGACCTGTTTCAAGCAATGAAAAAATAGCTGGGTATGGTAGCACACAGCTGTTATGCCAGTACATGGGAGGCTGAGACAGGAGGAACTCTTCAGCTGCAGATATATTTATAGTAAGATCTTTTCCCCAGCTCTGCTTTGAAACCTACATAGTCCACTATTTTTTTTAAATAAAAATAAGTTTAGTATCCAGAGCAAGTATTTTCTCTGATAAAGTGCCGGCAACTATTTCTGTAATTCCTGCTTCATTAATTCAAAATCCATAAATTGACATACCCATGCTTATAGCAGCACAATTTACAATACCTAAGCTATGGAACAACCTAGGTGTCTTGTCAATAGATGAGTAGATAAAGAAAATGTGGTCTATCACACAATGGAGTTTTACTCAGCCATCAAAAAGAACAAAATCATGTAATCTGCAGGAAAATTGATGTCACTTGCAGGAAAATGAATGGAACTGGAAAACACTGTGCTAATTGGAGATCAGCCAGTCTCAGTAAACCAAGGGCCCCATGTTTTCTCTCTAGAAAGAAAAAAGAAAGCTGGGCATGGTGGTGAATGCTTGTAATCCCAGCTTTTGGGAGGTCGAGACAGGAGGATTGTGGTTCACGGACAGCCTCAGCTACTTAGTGAGGCCCTTTGTAACTCAGTAAGACCCTGTTTCAAAATAATGAATAAAAATAGGACTGGTGGTGTAGCTCAGAGGTAGAATGCCCCTGGATCCCATCCCAGTACTGCAAAAAAAAAAAAAAAACAAGAAAAGGGACTTCATGTGGAGAGAGACTTTCATATCCATTGGGGAGAACTAAATTCTTTCTTGTACCTAGCTTTACAATTCATGAACATGGAAAGTCACCAGTCACCAGTAGGACAGTGAAAGGTTAGGGGGTTGGGGAAAGAAAGGTTTAGGACAGAAAAAAATCCAGATGATGTTATGTGCATATATAAATATATCACTGTGACTCCTACCATCATGGGTGAGGAAGTGGGTGGTGGGTGGTGGGTGGAGGGGAAAGTGGAGAGAAACCATCCAATTGATGCACACACCTACAAATCTCATTGTGACATATACTTACAATGCAGCAACAAAAATTAATTTAAGAACATGAATTAAGTTCCTGCATAATTTATGCTTTTAATATAGTATTTGGCTCTCAAGGAATACATTTTGGTCAGAAAGACAGACATATAAACATACATATACTTTATATACAGTGGTACCATCAAGGATGTAGGGCAAAAGAGAGATTCTAGCCATTTCCTGCCACAGCAGAAATATCTGAAATGTGTCAGCTTTACTCACTTATTTTTTATGCTACTCAACTCATTAATTCACTTGTTTATTCACATCTGTAGCATACTGTGTTTAGGAAGTGCCATGAGAAGCTTATACCATGAGAAACAACAGGCATTATTCTCGTTCTGCTCATTGTCTTATCTCTCTTCTAAATTGCATTTAAAATATGCATTTGATGCTTGTGTTAGCTTTTTGTTACCCTAACAAAATACCTAAGATGACTAACTTCATGAAGAAAAGTTTATTCAGCTTACAGTTTTGGAGGTTCTGGCGCACGAGGACTGGCATCCACTGAGCTCTGGGGAGGGCCTGCTCAGCAGTGTCACAACATGGTAGACATCAATCCTGGGAGAGCACATAGGAGCAGATCACAGCCCAGCACATGAACCAGAAATGGGTGGGGACAGGCCAGGCTTTTTTAAGAACCTTAACTGAGAACCATCAGGAGTCATGTGAGAAATACCTTTGCTACTGTTTAAATGTTCCTGGAGGCCCCTGTGTTGAAGCTTAATTGCTGGCCTATGGTTTCTGGAGCTGTAGACACCTTCAGGAGGTGGGCCTAGTGGGAGAAAGTTGGGGCAGGGAGTGTGGCCCTGAAGGGAATATTGGGACCCCAGAACCCTTCTCTCTCTTCCCTTCTCTCTCTTCCCTTCCCTTCCCTTCCCTTCCCTTCCCTTCCCTTCCCTTCCCTTCCCTTCCCTTCCCTTCCCTTCTCTCCTCCTCCTCCTCCTCCTCCTCCTCCTCCTCCTCCTCCTCCTCCTCCTCCCCCTCTTCTTCTTCTTCTCCCCTCCTTCTTCTTCTTCTTCTTCTTCTTCTTCTTCTTCTTCTTCTTCTTCTTCTTCTTCTTCTTCTTCTTCTTCTTCTTCTTCTCCTCCTCCTCCTCCTCCTCCTCCTCCTCCTCCTTCTTCTTCTTCTTCTTCTTCTTCTTTCTCTCTCTCTCTCTCTCTCTCTCTCTCTCTCTCTCTCTCTCTCTCTCTCTCTCTCTCTCTCTCCTTGTTTCCCAAGTGCCAGGAACTGAGGAGCTGCATCCTCACATCCTCTCCCATGATGTGCTGCTTTACTGCAGGCCCAAAGGTAACAGGGCCAGGTTACCACAGGCTGAAGCATATGAAGCTAGGAACCAAACTAAACCTTTCCTCCTCATATATTGTGTATCTCAGGTATTTTGTCACTATAAAAGAAAGTTCGTGCTTATAATCTCAGTACTTGGAAGGCTGAGACAGGAGTATTGCAGGTTCGAGGCCAGCCTCAGCCACTTAATGAGGCCCTCCACAACTTAGTGAGACCCTGTTTCAAAATAAAGAATAAAAAAATAGGGCTGGGGATGTAGCTCGGTGTAGACCCTGGGTTCAATTCCCAGTACTTAAAAGAAAGTGAAAGGTCAAATGTTTGTTCTCATATTCAAAAGCTAGCAAATAATCAGAGAATAGAAGAGAGACTTCAGATAATGAAGGAGAAACTTCAGTGGAGACAGGAAGGTGGTCTAGGGAAAGAGGAGAGGGAGGGGAAGGATCAGTAAAGGAACTATTTCCACTGACATTAAGTACATATGTGAGAACACCAATGCCAACCTCAGTAGTGTATGAGGAAGGCAGAAATGGGGAGGGAAACAGGGCAAAGGCCACCAAGTGCTGTGCACAGAGATGTCACACCCCTGTGAACTAATTATAATGGAAGACTATAATAACCAATGAAAGTATTTTAAAAGAAGAGGGTCCTGCTGAGTTGCTAAACTGCTGAGGCTGGTCTCAAATCTGTGATCCTCCTAAGTACTGGGGTTATAGGCATACACCATCACACTCTGCCATGTTGGCTGCTCAGAAGCCACCAGGACTGTTGCATTCTGTTACAGCAGCTGGAGTGGGTTTAGACAGTGGCTACAGTGAAACAGACTCGGCATAAGAGATGGCTTTGCTGTGTCTTGCCATCTGACACAGAAAAAGCCTGGAAAGTCACTTGGCTGAAAATTTTCTTTGCTAGGATGGGCACTGCAGCTTGGCTTTAGGGCAGAGCAAAGTCACATTTCTCACCTGCAGTTCAAACTCTGGCTCTAAGATGATTGGAGATAGAGGGAGGAGAAACACCTTGTCATTAACTAAGATGAGGTCAATATTTCTTGGGCCTTGCATGTACCAGGCCAGTGCTCTACCATCAGGCCACATCCCCAGCCTGAGCCCCACAATTTTATAGAAAAGATTGTTTCCCCTGCAGTGATTACTGTAATATTTAATTAAAAAAATCCAAATATGAAATTTCATTTGATGAAATAAACTACTGTTTCAGTTAAAACCTAATCTAGAAATTCTAATCAACTCTGAAGAAGAAATTTATCTGGATTATTATCTATCCTTATGAATACATTTCGTAGTAATTTTTATTTTTATGATCCCAAAGCAATTTTCAAAGCTGAACTAAGGTCATTTTGTATGACTCCTCTCTCTCTCTCTCTCTCTCTCTCTCTCTCTCTCTCTCTCTCTCTCTCTCTCTCTCTCTGGTACTGAGGATGGAACCCAGGGGCATTCTACCTCTGAGCTACATCCCCAGCCCTGTTTTTTACTCTTTATTTTGAAACAGGCTCTCACTGAGTTGTGAAGGGCCTCACTAAGTAGCTGAAGCTGGGAGCGCACCTGTGATCCTCCTCTCTCAGCCTCCCAAGTACTGGGATTACAAGCATGTACCACCATGCTCAGCTTTCTATTTTTAATGCAAGGAGAGTAGAGTGCTTGATAAAATTCTAGTATAGTTTTAGATTAGACAGTCACAATTGTTACTTTTTTGGGGGAACTCCTAGATTTTGGTCTGTATTTTTGTGGACTGACAATTGAACCCAGGACTTAGTTACAACCCCAACCCTTCTAACTTTTTTTTTTGAGACAGGATTTCACTAAATTGCCCAGGCTGGCCTTGACCTTGCAATCCTCCTGCCTCAGCCTCCTCAGTAGCTGGGATTCCACTATACCTGGTACTAGAGATGGAACCCAGGGGGATCCTACCTCCGAGCTATACCCCAGCTGTTTTTTTTTATTCTTTATTTTGAAACAGGCTCTCACTGGGTTGCAAAGGGTCTCACTAAGTAGCTGAGGCTGGCCACAAACTGCGATCCTCCTGTCTCAGCCTCTCAAATGCTGGAATTACAAGTGTGTGCCACCAGACCCGGCTCCTAGTTTTTTTTTTTTTTATTTTATGATTCATTACAGCTCTTTCTTCTGCCATGAAATCTTCTGATGAGATTAGAAGTGTCTGCACATGAAAGACTCAGAGTGAAATATCTGAGATACAGGGTGGTTGGGAAGAGGACAAATAAAGTCTGCTCTTTTTCAACCAGTATCTTTCTTTTATTGAGTGTTTAAACAAAGCATTGTAAAAATGATTGGACAAAGGAGACAGCAAAGCAGTCATGGGATAGGGTAGGGAAAAACAGCAAGGCAGTCATGGATAAATCAAGGAAAAAAAGAGTAAACAATTCTGAGAAATAAGGAAGTTGTATCATGGCCCATACCTCTTATCAATCCCATCTGGTTCTTGGAAATTTGTCTGTGTTCAAACAATTTCCACTTAGATTGACACTTTGTGCCCATTCAGGCTGGTCTGAGGTGACCTCAAAGCCATGGGCCAAAAAACCTTACAACAAACTGAGCGTGGTGGCACACGCTTGTAATCCCAGTGCTTGGGAGGTTGAGACAGGAGGATTGTACAGGTTTGAAGCCAGCCTCAGATATTTAGTGAAACCCTGTTTTCAAATAAAGTATAAAAAAAAGTTCTAGGAGTATAGCCTGGAGGTAGAAAAGCCCCTGGGTTCCACTCCCAGTACTATATATATAAAAAAAGTTTACAACAATTTCTGTTTTTGTAATGGCCATATAACAAGTTAGAAAAGTGAATTGTGGAGATTGTACATGGATGGACACCAGTCTGCAGAGATTAAGGGAGAACAGCATGATGAAGGGAAGGAAAGGGAGAGACCTCAGAGGTCATCTCTCACTTGACACAGTATTAGGAAACAGAAGAAATCTTGAAAATGTAGGATGAATAAGCTGGATTGTCACTATCAGTAATGGAAGTGTTAAGAGATAAAAGCAATCTTTAAATCCATTTGGTGCATTTGGTGCATTGCATTTTAAATAACATAGAGCATTCAGATAGAAATGCTTTAAAAATAGGACCATGCAACCAGACATATATCGAACCAAGCTCATACCAACATCTGTAAAAAGAAAAAAAATATTTTTATTGATTTGTGTTTGAAAAACAGGCAGATCATGACAACACTTTAAGGAGTCTAGTCAATATTGTGTACTTATTAAAATGACAGTTCAAAACTATTGAGTTTGAGTCTATCTAAAAAAAGAATGTATATGCTTCCAAGCAAATTAAATTCATAGGTTTAAGAAAATGTTTGAAAATCCCTTGAATTAAAATGTTTGGTAAAAGTGCATAAAGAAAAAAAAAAAACAACGGTTTGTAATTTGTAGTGTGTTTTTTCTTATTAAGTACCAATAGAAAATGGGTCAGGAATCCACAGTTATGTGATTTTTAGGCAATACTTTTTTTCCAAAGAGAATAAATTAATTGAGAAAGTAATTTATTAATCCAGAAGAAATCTGACACTCTGCTGGAGGACATAGAGTTGCTAAAATGAGATCTGATTTGCCATAGGGGAGTGTCCAGCTTCCCTGGGATAGGAGGTATAAACATAAGAGCAGCATTAATTGCTTTAGAATAGAAATTTGAACATATTCCGAATAATATTTTTATGTGTGGTACTAGAGGTTAAACCCAGTGCCTTGTACATGCTAAACTAGTGCTCCTTCACTGAGATAGTTTCTCAGACATTTATATTTTTTTATTTTTGAGAGAGAGTCTTTCTGATTTACCCAGGATGGCCTTGAACTTCTGATTTTCCTGCCTCAGCTTCTGGAGTAGGTGGATTATAGGCTTGTATCACATGCCTGGCTCCCAAATACATTTTTATTATTCACACAATTTTCTTTTGCTTTTAGGTGTCTTTTTGTTATACCTCTGACACTAATTTGTTTCTTTATAAAGGCAGTCTATGTATTTATGGGTTTAGAATCCATGTATTCAACCAATAGGGGGCCAAAAATAGCTTGAAAAGAAATTGCATGCGTACTCGGCATGTATAAACTTTTGCTTTATTCCTCATTATTTTCCATACAATGCAGCAGGACAAGTGTTTACGTGGCATTCACATTGTATTAAGAATTTAAAAAGCTCTAGAAATGGTTTAAAGTCGGTGGGAGGGCTAGGTACATTGGCAACTGTGATCTCAGGGGCTACTTGGAAATATAAAGCAAGAAGAACCCAAATTCAAGGGCAGCTTGGGCAATTTAATGAGACCTTGTTTCAGTATAAAATTTAAAAAGGACGGGGGTCTTAGCTTAGAGGTAGAATGCTCTGTGTTCAAAACCATACCACCAAAGAAAGAAAAAAATGTGTATGGGAGGATTCAGATAGGTTATAGGCTAATATGACACTACTTATGTATACAAGGCTTGAGTGTCAGTGGCTTTGGGTGTCCAGAGGGGGCCTGGGTCCCCTGAGGGATGACTATATTCTTGTTTCTGCCATCATCTTTATCACAGAAGCTTCTTCACATCACAGACTTTCTTTAGATTACTCCCAAAGTGCACTTAGGATAATTGCAGTCTGTGGTCAAGACAGGAGATGCCTCCCCATGGCTGCTGTCAGCAGAGTATTTGACAGGGGTCGTATGAATGCACCACTGTATCCCACCTGCAGGGGACTACAGACTTGCTTTCCAAATTGTCTTTATTGTTTCTCATTCGGTGCTGCCTCATTGTTTTTTGTGGGGTTTCTATACATCTTAAATACTTCCTTCACACAAATGTCCCATCCCTGAGCTCCCTTCTCACCAGGCACCTAGGGGATGCTTCTTGAAGTCACTGTCTTTGTAACACAAACACACTTCATTTCTCTGATTACCTTTGCACTTTTATGGGAATAGGTACAGGGTTCTTCTCTTCTCTCATGAATTCTAAGGCCTAGAGAGCAGAACTGTACCAGTATTAGGAAATAGCCTAAAAAGATTAAAAAAAGAAGTTTTGGTTATTAATGTATATGTCAAAAATCGGTTTATAGAAAGTGGAGTTCAGATCTTTAAAAAGAAAAGCACTTAGGGCCTGGTTACTACCATGTACTCACGTAGCTGTTATAATGCACAGTACCCTCACTAAAAGTAATTAGCTTTTGGATAGAAGAGTTTGGACCTAGGACTTTCGCATTCTAAAAACAGGTTTGCATAATAAATGATATCTAGCCAGAAGCTAAGAATTTCCCAAGAGTATGGGAGGAGGGTACTGACCTTTGGGAAAGGGGAGGGGATACCACCTGGCCCTTGACCTTGTGAATTATTCTGGTCTTAACAAAGCAACCTAGGCTTATACCTCTAGTTGGTTTTTTTTTTTTTTTTTTTTTTTTTGCCAGGCTAGAAATCCCTTTATAAGTATAACAAAAGAGGCCTGCATGGAGTTAAGGGGTGGGTTTACATCTAGGTCACAAGTGGTAGAGCAAGATGGGGGACTATGTATCTATAAAAGCTGTTTTGTATTTTTAACTCTGGCAACTTCATTTCTGGCCACCCCCCTATACTATCTCGGGATAGTATTGGGCTGTAAACTGTCTCCTGTATTTCTATCTTTGTAATAATAAACTCATTTAAATTTTTAGCAAGAGTTTGGACTAGTGTTATATCTCTCCTAGTTCAGGACAAGGACCCGTGGCTTCCGGGAGCCTAACAGAGGTCCCTGGGAACAGTTCCCCCCAAACCGTAACAGAGCCGGTGGCTCATATCTTCACATACATGAGGACACAAATGTGTCTGATCTCTCCCTTCTGGAAGCACACTGAGGGGATGAGACAGGTGTGAAAAAGTGGGATGGAGAGCTTAGGCATCCTGGGTTATTCTCATCAAGAAGGAAAAGCTCAACATGTATGGGGAGGAGTATACCGAAGGAAATGTGCCAAGTGCTGTGTGTATGCATGCTCATATCACTTTTTTAAAAAAATTTATTGGTGAATTGTATTCATACATCATAGTGGGATACAAACTTTTGTAGACATACATGCACACATCGCCCAGTCAGCCCCCACCTGAACCCCACCCCATTCTCTCCCCATCCCTCCCTCCCATGCTTGGCTTAGTGGTTGACATCTAGTATTATAGCAATTTATCCAAAATTAAAAATGATAATCTCACATAACAGTTTCATTTGTCTGATATCAAGCTTTTGATGACTTAAAGATAACATTTCAATATTTCTTTTTACTTTCTTTCTTACCAGAGAATATTTTTTTTCTATTTTTTTAGGTGAAACTATCATATATTTATATATTTATTTTTCAGAAAAAAACTCTATCCTAATATGGAATATGGACTCTAGATACCCAAAACGATCTTAAAAAAGAGCAAAGCTAGAAGATATATATTTTCTGATTTCAAACCATATAAAGCTACAATAATTGAAACAGTGTAGTACTATTCTAAAGGCAGATATATAAGCCATTGGAGTTAAATAAAAGCCTAGAGCTAAATTCTTCCCTATATTGTCAAGTTATTTTTGACAAGGTTTCCATGAACATTTGGTGGTGGAAATAATAATCTTTTAACTAAATATTGTTGAAACATAATAATTACATGGAAAAGAATAAAGTTGGACCCTTACCTAATCCCATATACAAATATTAACTCAAAATAGATAAAAGACCTAAATATAAATCTTAAGACTATAAACTTTTAGGAGAAAATCTGGGTCATAAAACCTCACAACATTGAAATTGGCAGTGATTTCTTGGTTATGATTTCAATGGCACAGGCAACAGAAGAGTATACAAACTCCCTAAAAAAATATATTGTATATCCAAAGAAAATGTAAACAGAGTTAACAGTTACTAATAGAATGGGATAAAATATTTCCAAATGCTATATCTGAAGGTATATTAATATTCCAACTAGAAATCCTAAAAATTAACAACAATAAAGGCAAACAATACCATTTAGAGATAGGTAAAAGACTAACATAAATAATGAATCTCCACAGATAACCAGTCTTAGTTGTCTGTTGGATGGAAACTCTTGTTTCTCTGGTTCTGGTGTGTGTTACCTATTTCTTCTTTGTAGTTAATCTCTTTGAGTATTTTCTCTAGTGCTGGTTTTGAAGACATAAATTCCTCCAGTTTCTGTTTGTCATGGAAGCTTCTTATTTCTCCATCTAATTTGATAGAAAGTTTTTCTGGGTAGGAAATTGGCTGGAAGTTGTTTTCTTTCAGGGTTAGGAATATGTTACTCCAAGCCCTTCTGGCTCTCATGACTTGGTTTGGGAAGTCTGGAGTGATTCTAATTGGTTTGCCTCTGAATGTCACTTGTGTCGGGGCCCACTCGGCTGGACTGAGGTGGCACCCAGGCTTGTTGCCAGCGTGGACTCAAGATGGCGCCTGGGCTTGCAGCCAAGTCACGAGGCTCACGAGGCTGGCGGTGCCCTGAGCCTGCACAGTGAGCCCTATCAGGAGCCTTACAGATGATTAGTGATGCAGCGCCTCGTGCTACCACCTGCCCGCCCAGGAGAAGGTTGAAAATGCGCATGCCCTAGCGGGGAAGAGAGGAGGGTTGGTGGAGTGATGAGGGAGGGGATAGAAGACTGATGTTTTTACCTGAGAGGGCGTTGAGATAGCATAAAAGAGGAAGGAGCTTCATCAACAGAGTCGGCGTTCATGTGTTTCTTCCCTAGGCTCTGCTGGTCAGAGCCCTAGGGACGCGACAAGTGGTGCCGAAACCCGGGAACGCCGTGGAAAAGGTTCGCAGGTAAGCGACAAAATAAGATAGGGCTTGCGGATAAGCGAGGGACAGCGCTGTGTAGGTTCGCAGGAATTTGCGACTGATAGGTTCGCAGGAATTTGCAACTGATAGGTTCGCAGGACTTTGCGACGATAGGTTTGTAGGATCGTGGGGTCTAAGGTTGCTAAAGTGAAAGCAGCCATTTTAGAAAATTTGAAAGCGAAAGAGGAGATTTCAGGGAATGGTCAACAGGCAGTCTCTCAGAGGGATGAGGAGTCCTTTGAAAGCGACTCCTCTAACTCCCCTGAGGAGGAGATATGGCCTGTTTCACCAGAAAGAGATAAGAAGGAAGAAGCTCTGTTAGAATCTTGGCGCAGATTTCAAATGTCTTGTGATAGAAAAAAGAAACACCCTGAACCTTCCGCTCCTCCCCCTCCCTCTCCTAATCCGCCACCATATTTTACTGAGAAAGGAAGGTCTGATAGATGGAAGACACCTGAGTTTTGTCCGTGGGCGGAGATATTGCTACACCAGGAGCATTTCCTGTGTTTCAAGTGCTAGGCCAAAAAATGGGCAGAGGGGCCCTGTGCCTCAGGGCCCTCAAATGTATGGGGCAATTTAACAGGAGACAAGTAATGCAGGACCACAGATGCCAAGCGTCAAATGGATATTGCTAACTCTGTTGGTAATGTTTCACATTAAAATGGGTGAAAAAGATCTTTGGGGAATTATTTTTGCTTTTCCTCTTCCTTTACCTTGGTTAATGATAGTCTAGGTTGTTTTATTGATACCTGTTTTCTGACTTTCTGCTAGAATGCTTCTATGCACCCTTGGAGACTTTGGAATTTCTGCTCTTATTGCTGTAATTGTGGCCTCTGTGGCCGTAGCAGTTACAGCTGCTGCCGCTTTGGCGACATCTATAAATACTGCAGCCACTATGAATGCCCTATCCTCACATGTGGCTGCTGCCATGGCTCAACAAGCTCAATTATCTGGACTATATATAACGTATGTGCAGTAAATTTCTCCCATGCAGGCAATTTGTCTTGTCAATTAAGCAAGATGCTTCTGGGGATTGGAGCCGTGAATTTGAACACACCATGATTGAGCTTCGAGCATCCATCGCTGCAATTAATTCTACCCACGTAGAAGTTGCTGCAGTACAACAATGGATGGACTTGATACATGGAACATTGGGTTTTTTAAAAGACTGGGGTGGCATGGCATTCTGGGCATTCTTGCTGGTGGTAGCATGATGTTTCATGGTTGGATATATCAGGCGAACTCGACAACGCACACTGCAACAACAGCGCATATTGGTGCAAGTTCTGGCAGCCCTTGAAGCTGGCTCATCTCCCCACATATGGCTCAGTATGCTGGATCGGTAGTCAGTGACAGGTAAGATCGTCCCCGGGACCATATCAACCTAAGACAGGGAAACAATCATGCTATTGTTCTCCCAATGATGGGTAAGAATGGTCCTTGAGGGTCGACAACCTAAACAGGCACGATCCCAAGCCTTATTTTAATAAAACAGAAAGGGGGAGATGTCGGGGCCCACTCGGCTGGACCGAGGTGGCACCCAGGCTTGTTGCCAGCATGGACTCAAGATGGCGCCTGGGCTTGCAGCCAAGTCACAAGGCTCACGAGGCTGGCGGTGCCCTGAGCCTGCGCAGTGAGCCCTATCAGGAGCCTTACGGATGATTAGTGATGCAGCGCCTCGTGCTACCACCTGCCCGCCCAGGAGAAGGTTGAAAATGCGCATGCCCTAGCGGGGAAGAGAGGAGGGTTGGTGGAGTGATGAAGGAGGGGATAGAAGACTGATGTTGTTTTTACCTGAGAGGGCATTGAGAGAGCATAAAAGAGGAAGGAGCTTCATCAACAGAGTCAGCGTTCGTGTGTTTCTTCCCTAGGCTCTACTGGTCAGAGCCCTAGGGACGCGACACACTTGGCCCTTTGTTTTTGTTGCCTTTAAGATTCTCTGCTTGGCTTCCACATTGGTCATTTTGACAATTATGTAGCATGGGGATCCTCTTCTCCAATCCTGTCTAAAGGGAGTTCTATAAGTTTCCTGGACCTGTGTATCAACCTCTTGCTCTATGTTTGGAAAATTTTCTGCTATTACTTCCTTGAAGAGATTGTTGATCCCTTTGGTTTCACTTTCTTTTCCCTCCTCTATTCCAATTATTCTTAGGTTAGCTCTCTTAAAATGGGCCCATATTTCTTCAATATTAGATTCCTGCTGTCGGATATTTTTTCCTACATTAGAAACTATGCGTTCATTTTTGGAATGATCATCTTCTAAGAGCAAGATTCTGTTCTCCATGTGGTCTAATCGGTTGTTTGTGCTTTGAATTGAGGCCTTTACTTCATTAATTGCATCCTTTATCTCTTTTTGGCTCTCTCTGAGTTCTTTTCGAAGCACCTCTATTATTTCTACAGTTATTTTCCTGATTTGATCTTCTAGAAATCTCTGAATTTCTGTTTTATCAGGTTCTGATGTTGTGGGGTTGTGGGCATTCATTGCTCCAGTATTATTCCTCTTTCCCATGATTTTGGAAGTTTGTGCCTTCTCTGGGTTCTTCCCTTGGGTCACTATGACTTCACTTAAGGTGTTCTGGATCTCGAGTCAGTAGTATCTCAGACCCCACTACTCCTTTACTGGGTTTTATCACAAAGTCTCCGACCCAGAGAGTCGATAGAGGCTGCTTTAGACTGTGGGGGGTGCCAGGTTGCACGTTCTCCTATGGTGTGATATCTCTGCCACCGCCCCTCCCCCACTGGGTCAAGTCCCAGGGAGTACAGTACTGGGATTTCTCCTCTGTGGCCCGCAATTTGACTCACTGTTCTCGAGTACGTAGATGTAGCTGTACTGGACTCGGTGAATTCGGTGCTGCTGCCGCCGGTGGCAATATGGCGCCGCTGCTACGCCCTCGGCTGTGAGGCTGGTGTATTTCTTCTTTGTTTTGAGTTCCACTCTGAATCCCTGCAGCGTGTGCTGAGCTCAGCCACTGGGAGCTTTAGATTTTACCTGTGGCGAGAAATCCCACCTGGCTGTTCCGCAGTGGCTCACCTCGGCTTGCTGTAGCCGTCCGGTGAAATTGCCGCTGCCGCTGGCAGTAAATCGCTGCTGCCGCGTCCTCGGGCGTGAGGCCGGTGTATCTCCTCTGTGGCTCTGAGCTCTGTTCTCAGTCCCCTTTCTCTCTGGAGCCTGGTGATTTTTTTGTTTCTCTGGTGATGGTGTTTTCTGGCTATGAAAGGCGCTGATTTTGTGATAATGGAGATTGGTTGTTAGCGGGGCTCTTAAGCCCCGCTTTTCTCGGTCACCATCTTTCCGGAAGTCTCATATCACTTTGAATCTCACTATGATATATAATTACACTGCACCAATAAAAGTATATATAAAAATAAACAATGAAAAATGTTACGGTTTTAGATGATATGGTTTTGGGGAAACTGTACCCGAGGACCCCTTTTAGGGTTCCGGACACAATTTTCCTCAAAAGACAAAAAAACAAAAACAAAAACAAAAACCTGCGGCTTCTTGTGCTTAGCTAAGGGTTAATACACATTAGCCCAGACTCTTGATGAAGATTTAAAGAAGTTTATTAAAAAGGTAGAAATACAGAAGATAGTTACAGCCCCATGCCAGAATGGCATGGGGGGTGGTTCAAATGAATGCCCCACCAAAGATTCAATACGTGAGTCGAACTTTTTATACCCATGACCTCCATCTTGTTTATGTAATTCTGATGTAGTAAACGTCCCTGTAAGGTTCCTCCCCCAGCAAGGTGTAGCAAGGTGTCACCTTTCACGAAGGTGGACCCCTCCTTTTATCCTAGCTAAATTATCCAATTATTATGTAAACCTGTCTTTAGAATGAGGATGAGGAAGTCCTAGTTCCCCTCTCCTATAGACTTGCTAATTACCTTTAGCTAGGTAAATTTACATTGGAATAATTACCTGCTTCTAGGCAGAAACCAAGTCCTTTCACAGATCTGCCCCTCACCCAATTTTTGGAATATATTAATAATCATAGCTTTCTCAAATCTTCCTAGGCCATTCCCAATGCTGGGACAAAAAATAAGGAGATGCTTAATGTTAGTGGATGATTAAACATAAATACTGGTGACAGAGGCTGGAGTGAGGAACCTGTGTTAGTCAATTTTCTATGACTATAACAAAATACTAGAGATCATCTCATAAAGAGCAAAGGCTTATTTTGGCTCATAGTTTTGGAGGTCCCTGTTTCTACTGAGCCAGCCTATTTGTCCCCCCACCCCCAGACTGTAGTGTGCCAGTCACTGAAACAGGTTTTGCAAAAGAACCATTTCTTCATGAAGTAGCAATCCATATGGAGAAGAGAGAAAGTCTCAATTCTATCTCCTAAAGGTTAGAGTTTAGAGATATTTATGGAATAAAGGAGCAGGATGGTCTGACGTGTGGGAAAATGTGACTGGAGGTAGCTGATGGTCTATACACATGTAATTAATTCTTGGAGCTCTTCACAAGATATATGTTCAGAAAAATGGTAGCTATTAGTGCGATCTGAGGGTGGAATTTTTAGCTCTGTGACATCAAAAGGTCACTCATCATACACCTTTTCAGGCTCAAGTGATGAGTTGGTGTTTTCAACAAAAGCGGTCTTCAAGTGCTTGAGAAGTAACCTAGGCAACCGTTATCACCAGAACCCACACGTCAGAGGTGTTGTCCATGGCCAAGCTAGCAGGAGACCGTCTTGCTCAGCTGCACGACCTCCAAGATTGCTGAATTTTAAAATCAATTAAAAGTGGGACGGCCGGGCATGGTGGTGCACTCTTGTAATCCCAGTACTTGGGAGGCTGAAACAAGAGGATTTGGGTTCGTGGTCAGCCTTAGCTACTCAGTGAGGTTCTCTGCAGCTTAGTGAGACCCTGTTTCAAAATAAAAAGAATAAAAAATTGGGCTGGGGGTGTAGCTCAGAGGTAGAATGCCCCTGGGTTCAATCCTCCATACTGCAAAAACAAAACAAAACAAAACAAAAACAAAAACAAAAACAAAAACAAAACAAAAGCAAGTGAATCTAGGAATTCATTCAGGTTTGTCATTGGTTTTGCAATCCATAATCAAGGCACCTTGCTACTTCAGGCTCTGGAAGGGAGTTGGAGTTCAAGTGGAACCACCTGCAGTGAGAGCAAAGGAGGAGGGGGTGGCTGGGGTCACACAGTCCTCTGAGAGCAGGCTCACCTCCAGGACCAAAGCATCTCCCAGTGGCACTACCTGGGGACCAAGCCTATCATAGCACAGGGGTCTCAGGAGGATGGACTTCATCCCCCAAGTTACACCAGGACTCTGCCTACAGAACCCATGAGGGCAAGAGTCTGCATCAAGTGTGCAGGACTTGATGAGAAGAGGGCTGATGGGACTAGTAAGAGGGAACTGGAGAGACTCCCTAGGCCAGAGGCTGGGATATAATGTGTGTTTAAAACCATCTGCTGTCCTGAGTTGAATTATAGATGAGAAATTTTGCTTTTTATTTAAACTTCCTTTCATCAGTGTTTAGCCTGAAACTAATAAGTGCTAAGGATGTTTAGGCCAAAGTGTGGCATTAAAAGTAAGCACTTACAACAAGATTTGATCACATTAATGCCAAGATAGTATAGTTAATGTTGTTAAAGTAAATGTCAAGATGCATGCTTACAGGTGGTGGCTCAACTGATCGGAGATGAAAATACCACGTGATATGTTCCCTCTTGATTGCTTCAGAACCATTCAGAAGGTCAGCGGATAAGCTGTCTGATGAGGGTGGCACATTACTTTTAACTGTCCTTGTACAGGGCAGTAGATTGTCATTCAACTGACAAATAGTCTCAATTTTCCTGCCCAGGCACAGCATATGGACTCATTAACTTTATTTTAAAGAACTTTCTTTTTTCCTTTGTAACCTTTAGAGAAATGCCAGCCATTATAGAAAAGGCAAACTCATAGACCAAGCAACTTCAAGACTATTAACCACTGCATTCTCAATAACCTTTGTATTAAATTTATCACAAGTTAATACATAAATGTTTTATTATTATTTTTTAGTTTTGGTACTATGGGTTGGATCCAGGGGCATTCTACCTTTGAACTATTCCATCTCCAAGCTCTTTTTACGTTTATTTTGATACAGGTTCTCATGAGGTTACTGAGAATTTTGCTAAGTTGCTGAGGTTGGCTTTGAACGTGCAATATTCCAGTCTCAGCCTCCCAAGTACTGGGATTACAGCTATGCAACATCACATCTCATGTAATATAAGAATTTAAATATATATGAGTGTAAACATTCTATGAATTTTACTAATAACTTTCATACTCAAGATGTTAACTTCAGCTGTCTTCCTGTGAAGATAAAGGCAATATACCTTTGAGCTACACCTACAGCCCTATTTTTTATTCTTTACTTTGAAACAGGGTCTCAATGAGTTGCAAGAGGCCTCACTAAGTAGCTAAGGCTGCCCACGAACCATGATGCTTTGGTCTCAGCCTTCCTAATGCTAGGATTACAAGTGTGCACCACCACACCCAGCTTAGATAAAACTTTTAAACACCAAATATTTTGCAAACCTAAAACTATTGGACAATGACTGGATATACACAAATACATATGTCATTGACCATTTCAACAAAACATACATACACTAAATGCTGAGCTGAACTTGGCATTTATAAAATAGTGTTAACCAGTGAGATGACAGAAATGTATTCTATTTTACAAATGTGGTTTTAATTACTGGCTTGAATTACTTTTTGATAAAGCAAGTGAAAAATATTTAGAGGATATATTTTATATGCACACAGGTTTTGTCATTGAAATTAGCCTTGACATTAATAATATTATGTCTTTTCAACATTCAAAATAAATATGATATAAAATGAATAAGGGTAGAGCATTGACTAGTCAAGAAAACACTAGTTTAAATAACAATGAAAAAGTATTGCTGTGGTTCATCCTATGATTACATCTACTCTGGAGCTGGAAGCTGAAGCAGGAGAAACACAAGTTCGAGGCCAACCTCAGTAACTTAATGAGACCATGACCCTCCAAAAAATAAAAATAAAAATAAAAATAGCTGGGGTATAGCTAAGTGGTAAAGTGCCTGTTAGCTTGATCCCCAGTACTACACATACACAACTCCCAAAATAATTTGCTTTTAAAATATTTTAAGTCAGGCTTAATGGTACATGCTTGTAATTCTAGTACTTGGGAGGCTGAGACAGGAGAATCTGCAGAAAGCCTCAGCTACTTAGTGAGGCCCTCTGCAACTTAGTGCGACTCTGTTTCAAAATAAAGAATAAAAAATGAGGCAGGGGTGTAGCTCAGAGGCAGAATGTCCCTGGGTTTAATTCCCAATTCCACAAAAATAATTTAAAAATATTTTTTACATATATGCTAGGCATGGTTGCAAATGGCTGTAATCCCACTCTTGGGAGGATGAAGGAGGACTTGAGTTTCAAGGCCAGCCTTGGCAACTTAGCAAAACTCTCAGCAACTTAGTGAGATTCTGTTTAAAATAAAAAATAAAAACGGCTGGGGGTGTAATTTTATACTTTGAAGATATATTCAAAGACACTGAAAAGTTGATCTGATATAAGTAGAATCATGGTTAAGAGAATCTGGAGAGGGAAGGGAGGAAGGGAAGAGAGGAGAGGCTGGACAGCGGGTTCAAAGTTACAAATACTAGAAATAAGTTCAGTGTTGTGTTGTACAGTAGGATGAATATTGTTAACAGTAATGTGTTGTATATTTCAAAATAGCTAGAAGAGTATTTTTGAATGTTTTCATCAAAACAAATGATAAGATTTGAGATGATAGATTTGAATTTGACCATTAGACACTGTACGTGTCTATGGAAACACTACACTATATCCCATAATGATGTCAAGTTACTGTCAATTAAAGAACATTTTATAACTGATGGAAAAAAGACATTAATGTCTGACAATATTTTGTAAATTGTCTAATATTCTTCTTTAACTTTATGAGGAAATTTAACAATTTGATCAAGTTTACACAGTGGGCTTGTGTGTAAACCAAGAGTAAAAACAGAAAATACTTTTCTACAATGGATTTTCTTTCTAATTCCCCGCACATCATGCTCTTTCTTGCCTGGGCATGTTTTGCTCCTTATGAAAATAATACTTCCTCTCCTTACTTTAGACAATTCTTGTTTTTTTGAAGCTTAACTTTCCCTGCAGCTACAGGCACCCCTTCCCAGCCCCTCTCATCATAACCCCTGAGTTCTTCCAGGCTCTGGCAGGGCCGCTGAATGAATGAATGAATGAATGAACATTTGGAAGTGTCCCTCAAAGGCCCAGGTGTTAATGGCCTGATCCTCAGCCCATGGCACTCTTGGGAGGTGGTAGAAACTTTTAAGAGTGGGGTGTAGTGTGAGGTCTCCCAGCCATTGGGGTGTGAACCTGAAGGGGATATTGAGACCCCAGATCTTCCTCATTTTCTCTTTTACTTCAGACCCTGAGACAAGGTCTTCCTCCACTACATCATCCACGACTACATCCACCACACTGTACACTGTGCCACAGGTCCAAAAGCAACGGCCCACACACCATGGCTGAGACCTCCAAAACTGTCAGTCAAAATAGGCAGTTTTTCCTTTTAAGTTGCTTATCTCGGCATTTTGGGACAATAATGGAGAATTGACTAGCACGATGAGCTCCAAATTAGTTTAATTATGTGTATGTGAGAGTATGAATGTTTATACATATCTATCTTTGTTAAAAATGCCATAGGGCTGGGCATGGTGGTGCACACTTGTAATCCCAGCATTTGGGAGGTGGGAGACTGGAAAATCGCCATTCGGGGTCAGCCTCAGCTACTTAGCAAGGCACTTTGCAACTCAGTGAGACCTTGTTTCAAAAATAAAAGGACTAAAAAATAGGGCTAGGAGTGTAGCTCGGAGGTGCAGTGTCCCTGGGTTCCATTCTCAGTACTGCAAACCAAAAACCAAAACCAAAAACAAGCAAACAGACAAAAAACACCCCTGTCCCTATGTACCAGGACATGTTTCCACTGAGTTCAATCTCATTTCACATACATAATTTTCTAATGATGTTGGGAATGCTACAAGCATCATGCAAACAACACTTGGTTGTTTCCCTTGGGATCCCACCTGCATTCCTTCTCTTTGAAACATACCAGAACATTGATAGTGATACCTTCGTACAGGGACATAGCATTATTTGAACTGTTTCTTTCCTAAGCTTCCTTTCTCTCCCAGCCTCTCCTAGTCCCCTTCCACGATTCTCCTGATCTCCCTCATTTATCTGAAGTCCCTTTCTTTCCTGTTTTTCTCCAGCATCCACACATGAAAGAAAACATGTGACCCCAGATTTTGAGAGGGCTGATCTCCTTGGTGATCTGGTTCCCTCCAGCCTCCTGAAGATGACATGATTTCTCCCCATCATTCTCTCTTAATCACGTTACACTTTTCTTTTCGTCTTGGCTGAAGAATTTTCCTAAGTAGCCGGAAGCAAAATCAAAAAGTAGATGACAGATCACAAAAACTAAGCTAGAGGGGAAGCAGTGAGTCACGAGGTCCTTCTGCAGTTCAGCGTGCTGTTCCTGGTCCATGCAGTTGCTGTCTTGATAACCAGGTTGGAGCCACGCCTTCCCTGTCAGCCAGGGTTTGCACTGTCCTTGCAGGGTACATCATGGGTCTGTACCAGAGGTGCCAGAGTATTCTGGGCTTCAAATGAGCTTTGCTCAGCTTTATCCAAAGGGTTGGAAAAAGAAAACTGCACAATTATAATGAGAGGAATGTTTCCCTTCCCTGCTCCTGAGCAGAGTCCTGCTGCCGAGTCCCTCATCAACGTGGCTGCCCATCAGTGCTTGTCTTAAAGTTCCTGGGTGCTGGGGAAAAAAAAAGAAGAAGAAGAAGAAGAAGAGCAAGAAGCAAATCTGTCTTCCTTATCTTTGCCTTTTGCCTTTTATTTCTGCTTTATTTTTTTTTTCAACAGGGATTGAGCCCAGGCTATTCTATCTCTGATTTACACCATAGCCTTCCCCCACATTTTTTTTTTTTGTGTGTGGTACTGGGGATGGAACCCATGGGCCTTCTACCTCCAGGCTACACTCCTAGACCTATTTTATATTTTATTTGGAAACAGGGTCTCTTAAGCCAGCTGAAGCTGGCTTTGAACCTGCGCGATCCTCCTGTGTCAGCCTCCCAAATAGGGGGATTACAAGTGTGCACTGCCACTCCCTGGCTCCCTTTAAAAAAAAAATTGGAACAGGATTTTGCTAAGTTGCTGTGGGGCTCATTAAATTTCAGAGGCTTGCCTTGAATCTGTGATCCTTCTGCCTCAGCCTCCCGGGTACTGGGATTATAGGTATGCACCAACATGCCAGACTATCTTTGCCATCTTAAAAATTATATTTGAATACATGATTTTCCTCTCTTTTCTCTCCCACATTTAAAAAACTTATCACAATAAATATTTACAAGACCTGGAGAGATTTCTGAGTGCTCTCTTTGCTGTATGTTGTGTATGTTGCGGGGTAGATTGTGCCTCCTCCCTACAGATTCCTATGCTAAAATCTTTCTAAAATTTTTTTTTATTGGTGCACTGTATTCATACATTATAATGGGATAAAAACTTGTGTAGACATACATGCGCACATCCCCCAGTTAGCTCCTACCCAGTCCCTACCCCATTCCCTCCCCATCCCTCCTTCCCATGCTTGGCTTAGTGGTTCTAATATTATAGCAATTTATCCAAAATAAACAATGATAATCTCACATAACAGATTCATCTGTCTGATATCAAACTTTTGATCACTTAGAGATAACATTTCAGTATTTCTTTTTGCTTTCTTTCTTAACAGAGAATATTTTTTTTCTTTTTTTAAAGGTAAAACTATCATACATTTTTTTTCAGAAAAAGTCAATTCTAACATGAAATATGAACTCTAAATACCCAAAACAATCTCAAAAAGAACAAAGCTAGAAGATGTACATTTTCTGATTTCAAACCTTAGAGAGCTACAAAAATTGAAACAGTGTAGTACTGCTATAAAGGCAGATATATAAACCAATGGAGTAAAATAAAAAGCCTAGAAATAAATTCTTCCATAAGAACTGATCTAAAACCATGCATCGCTTGACTTGTTCTACTCAGTGTAAATCATTTACTTGTTTATTCATTTACTTATCCCTTGGTGGCAAAAGCACTTGCCCTGGAGGCTCTTGCCTACTTTTGAATTATGATTCTGTTACTTACCAACTTCATGGTCTCAGGCAAATCAAGGCCCAGGTTTCCCGCCTGTAAAATGAATACAATAATCGTATCTACATCTTAACGTTTGATTAAGGGTTAAATAAGATACTATATAGAAAGCTTAATAAATGTGCTAATCATAAGCATCCTTCCTAGTAGCAGGAGAGACACTGAGACTTGTAAACCAGCCATGTCTGAGGCAGTCTGAGGTGTGCAGAGATGGAGTGAGACATGCAGGACCACATGTCTGGAGAGGCACGGGATAGGACTGGGGTGGCAGGGGACACTTTCTGGCAGCTTGAGTGCTGGAGGAAGTGGGTGTTAGCGAAGTCACCAGAATGGCAAGCACCTCCACAGAGGCTCAGCTTCTCTATGGGAAGACTCAGGAGTTAAGACTGTTCCCAAATTGGCATTTTTTCAGATTGCCATGTTTTAGCTTCTTCCATTTGAGATGGCCTTGAAGTTTCAGTTCTTTCAAGTGACTTAGTTACATATAGTTTTATTCTGTAACCAAGATAAGGAGCTAAAGGATTCATTCCTTAAACATCACTGTTTACATGTTTACATGTCAAGTCATGTCTCCTCTTTAGCAGTGGCTGAATCAATGGCACATCTTTTTTTCCTCCCAAATTTGTTGGCATTTATTGATCAATTTTATTATGTGATTACATTAAAAGCAGGAGGAAAACCTATAGATTATTAAGGAAGCAAATTAGTTTTGGCAGGTAGACAAAATTTAGTCTCCAAACGTGGGGTTTTATTTGGATTTGACATGTTTTCTATTGGAAAACTGTCAAGCCCTTTGTTAAAGTAAATATTGGTTCAAAAGACAGAGAGACAAGGTAGAAAATTTGATCAGTCAAGAGAAATGGAGACTCCTTCCACAACCACAAATCATTCAAGTTCTAAAATGAGAATCTACTAGACACATGAATGGTTTATGAGATTGCTGACCATTTTCTACTCAGTAAGACATAGAGATAAAGCAGTTTTCTTCATCTTCAATCTTAAATCATGCTCTATAGACCCCCAAATGGTATTTTGGGTAGATTCCTTTTATAGCTACTTGGAATCATTTAAAGCTAAACTGGTCTTCCATCTCAAATCTAACTCAAAGCTTTCTTCTTCCCCTTTATTAGTAGCATCTATGGCTCAAGAAACATAAGATGGAGGGGAGGTTGCAGTTAGCTCTTTAACTTTTTCTAGCTTAGGAAGGGGATCTGTGGCATCCCTTTTCTTTCCTCTTTTTCTTTCTTTCTTTCTTTCTCTTTCTTTCCTTTTCTTTCTTTCTTTCTTTCTTTCTTTCTTTCTTTCTTTCTTTCTTTCTTTCTTTCTTTCTTTCTTTCTTTCTTTCTTTCTTTCTTTTTGCAGTATTGGGGATAGAACCCAGGGGCATTGTACCTCCTAGCCACACCCCAGCCCTATTCTTTTAGTTTTTTTTTTTTTTTTGGTGGTGGTACTGGGGTTCCTGGAAGCCCTTCTACCTCTGGGCTACACTCCCAGACCTATTTTTATACTTTTTTATTTGGAAACAGGGTCTCTTAAGCCAGCGCGGCTGGCTTCGAACCTGCGCGATCCTCCTGTCTCTACCTCCCAAGCGCGGGGATTACAAGCGTCACGCCTGGCTAGTTTTTTTTTTTTTTTAAACAGGGTCTCATTGAGTTGTGAAGGGCCTCACTAAGTAGCTGAGACTGTCTGTGAACTGTGATCCTTCGGTCTCTGCCTCCCGAACGCTGGGATTACAAGTATGCATCACCCGGCTCTTCTTGATGACTGAATTCAGTATATGGAGGCAGAACATGAGTGTCACATCCTCACTTGCTGTGTTTGGGTCCATTCTTCCAGTTTGTCACCCTGCTCTGGATGACAAGCCAGAAAAGGAAAACCTGGCCGTGGGTGACCTCATGGCAGAGGGTCAGATGTTGTCTTTCTTGTTGGTTGTACCAGTGAGTTCTCCTGAGATACACCAGGCACCACTGCTTGCTCATTTCTTTGATGGGCTCTATTTCTCTGACTCTTCCAACTACCTACCTCTGCACATCCCACTCCTTCAGTGAGCTCAAAGAGTCTTGGTATGGGGCTCCTGCTCAGAAGGCCTTTCAGGCCGCAGAGAGCAGCTCAAGCCTCATTATTTCCCCTCGTGCCTGCTGGAGCGCTTCATCACACCAACAGTTGCCTCTGCAGAGCCTCTTCTCCTCCTGCTGTGCCCTCCAGTTTAATTTCCCTGTTCACAGAAATGAAGGGCAGATCAAAAGTTTACTGAAGATAGAAGCCAGAGAATGAGACCTGGTGAGCACCCCAAAACTTTACAAGCAATGCTCTTGGAATCCTCTTTAAGTGCTCTCTCTCCTCATCCCTGGTCCCAAGAGGGGAGGATCATGGGAAAGCAGATTCTGTCTTCTGTCATTCCATCCCGGAGAGCAGATCTAGCCACAACATCAGGTTCTTTTACAATTTAGGGAATTAGGTCACAGTGACTCTTGGTTTTGTACATGTTGCTCTATTTCAGCAAGAGTCCTGCTCACCATTTTGTCACAGCTGCACCCCTTTCTTTTTATACCCCAGCACGATCCATGATTTGTCATCAGGTTTCTTGGGTTGGATTTTGGAAAACAGCAAGACCATACCAATGTGAGTCCTCTGAGCTGTGCATGGGGATTGTGGACCAGAAGGTAAACAGATGGTGCTGAATGGTTGTCACCTGACTGTGGGGAAGGTGACCTTTGTCCCAACAGCCTTTGGATGAGATCCTTGTCCTGCCACTCTGGCTCCGTAAACCTCAGGCAATGTGACCCTCAATCCCCTTTTCTGAAAATGGGAGCTAACAAATGCTTTGCAGGGGGTTGTTGTGGGTAGAAATAAAGGGCACATATATGGAAGTGTAACAAGGCCTGCTTCCCACCCTGATAGCTCACAGATGGCCTGTTTCAAGGCTAACATTTTTCCTTCCCTCTTCTTCTCTTGCCTCTCTTCTTCTCTCCTTGTTAACAAGTAACACACTCTTATCACTTTACTGCCCAAAGGAGTGAAGACCAGACACCTGACACCTGTTAAGTAGGAAAAAGAACAAACTCAAAGATGACTTAGACGTGAGCTATGTCTCTTCTGATCAGCCCACATTACCACAAAGAGAAACTTAAGAGAAACTTGATTCCTTATTCAGGGAGAATTCAGGGTTTGATTCTGAATTCTTCAGTTCAACTGACTTCTCCATTTTCTAGCAAATCAATAAATTTATTTTCCCTTTTTCCCAAAGGCTATTCCAATTATTATTATTATTTTTAACAAATTGGGGCAGGTACCAGAATTTGGCTACAAAAGCTTCAGCATGAGACTAATTACATTTAAAGTAGAGCTAGAAAAGTGCAACAAAATTAATAGCAACAGCACAGAGCTGCATTGCAAGTGGAAAACGGAAGCAGGCAGAGGTCTGCACAGTACCGCGCAGTGTGAGTGGAGGGACCTGGGCTTTGCAGGTGTTTCAGGCAGCAAACATGCTGGTGACCAGATGACAAGTGGGAAGTTGAAAAGTGGCACAAGAATGGGTGTGGTGGTGCACACTTGGAATCTCAGTACTTGGAGGTTGAGACAGGAGGATCGCAGGTTCACAGAAAGTCTCAGCTACTTAGTGAGTCCTTCTGCAACTTAGTGAGACCCCGTTTCAAATTAAAGACTAAAATATAGGGCTGGGGGTGTAGCTTTGAGGTAGAATGTCTCTGGGCTCAATTCCCAGTACTGAAAGAAAAAAGTGATAAAGTGTGGTTGACCCAGTGGTACACCAGCCCCTCTGTATTGAGTAGATGTCACAGTTGAGATGTATGGACTGTTTGAAGTTTAAGTAATGGTGAGAAGGACATGATGGCATTCTACTAAAACTTAATTAATATTATTTTAAGAAAGAGTTGCTGGGCGTGGTGGCACACGCTTGTAATCCCCGCGCTTGGGAGGCAGAGACAGGAGGATCGTGCAGGTTCGAAGCCAGCCACGCACGCTGGCTTAGGAGACCCTGTTTCCAAATAAAACTGTAAAAATAGGTCTGGGGGTGTATCCCAGAGGTAGAAGGGCTTCCAGGAACCCCAGTACCACCAAAAAAAAAAAGAAGAAAGAAAAAAAAAGAGTTGACAAAAACTATCAAGCCAAGAGTCCTGTAGTAAATTATTCATCATTTTTTATTACCCAAAATACTACTCTGTGTTTGACCCTTCAAGAATATAACAAGCAGCCGGGCGTGGTGGCGTACACTTGTAATCCCAGCATTCGGGAGGCTGAGACCTGAGGATTGCAGTTCATGGACAGCCTCAGATACTTAGTGAGGCCCTCTGCAACTCAGTGAGACCCGTTTTCAAAATAAAGAATAAAAAATAGGGCAGGGGGTGTAGCTTGGAGGTCAAATGCCCCTGGGTTCCATCTCCAGACCTAAAAAAAAAAAAAAAAAGAATATAACAATCATAGAGGTTGGCCTGGCTAAGGAACTATGGGCTAGAAAACCCTGTATAAATAAATGTTTGAAATTGGATTTTTTTTTAACGTATTGGGGACTGAACCCAAGGGCATTCTATCCCTAAGTTACACTCTTTGCCCTTTTTAGTTTTTTTATTTTAAAATAGGAACTTGCTTAGTTGCTAACTGTCTCATAATTTGCTGAGACTGGCCTTAAATCTGCAATCCTACGGTGTCAGCCTCCCAAGTACTGGGTTTACAGGCATGTTCCATTGTCCCAGGGTCTGAGTGGGCTTTTAACCTACTCCATGCCAACTAGTTCTGTGCACTAGTACCGCATACACAGTTCTGAGAGGGGCTGGTCCTCAGATCCCACTGTTCTCTCAACCCCAGCTTCTTGTCTGAAGGGGTGTCTTGACTTGTTCTGGCTTCTGTGAAGTGCTCTTCCTGCAGCCTTTCCCCTTCATTCCATATAATTTGAAGAACTTAATGGGTTTTACGCCCTTGGTCTACTCTTTGCATGGTGGTACCTTAATCTATTGTAAGGTTTAACATAGGCAGGAAGACATACTTTTCATTTTATCCTTCCCCCAAGCCTACATTTTAAAAGACTTTTGATGCTCAAATATTTTTTCCTCGGTTTTATCTTCTAATTGGGATAAAAAAAATGGGCTTTTCAACTTTGCAAGGATTCAAATTTCTAAAATCCTCATTTTTCTTCATTTCTGCTTGAATACTGGCTCTTTCTGATTTTCTTTCTTGTAATTTTTTTTTGTTCTTTAGAGTCAAAAGCATTTAATATGCACTACCAATATTCTGTCTTCCAACCTTCTTCCCTAGAGGTACACAAACATTAGGTTCCTAACCTGTGTTTGATATTGCTTCAGTTTTATCACATATCTTCCACTGATTAGCACAGTTTCCTGCCTCTTCACTATGAAGCTGCTACCATTTTGAGACACTTGACAGAGCAGACTGGGATCTTGCTCCCCGTATTCTATCAGTTCTATAAAGTTCATTATGCTTTACTCTATGTACCTCTAAATCTTGGTAGCTTAACAGAACAAATATTTATTTCTTACACACATATAGTCTGTTCTAGTTTTGTAGGTGACTCTAAGGCAACAGAGAGGCTCAGTTTTCAAGATATTTTGATACTGTGGTGGCTTTACGAACTCCATTCTGAAGATACTTCTTTGTCAGCCGCAGGTAGGGGATTGGAGAGCACAGAGAATTATCCACCTCAATATCACAGTATTTTAAATTATTATAAATATCAATATCACAGTATTTTAAATTATTATAAAAGTATTTTAAATTAAATAAATAAAATTTAAAAAGAAAAGAATAAATACAATTAATAAGTGTAATATATAGTAAGAAGTAATAAAAAGACGAAGAGTTGGTGTATTGGAGTCACCCCCTGCCCTATTTTTTATTCTTTATTTTGAAACCGGGTCTCACTGAGTTGCAAAGGGCCTCACTAAGTAGCTGAGGCTGTCCGCGAACCGCAATCCTCCAGTCTCAGCCTCCCGAGTGCTGGGATTACAAGCGTGCGCCACCACTCCCGGCTTGGAGTCCTAGGCCAGAGGCCAGATGCCTGAGGGTATGGAATCAGGTTTGGCACCTTGAACCCCAAAACCCAATGGAAAAATTAATGGTAAGAAGCATAAAAGGAACTTTTATGGGGGTACTAGGGATGGAATTCAGGGGCTTTCTACCTCTGGGCTACCCTTCCAGACCTATTTTACATTTTATTTGGAAACAGGGTCTCAATATGTTGCTGTGAGCCTCCCTCAATAAGTAGCTGAGACTGGCTGTGAATCTGTGTGATCTTCTTGTCTCCGTCTCCCAAGTACTGGAATTACATGCACATGGCACCACACCCAGGTAGAAAAGGAACTTTAATCAATATGCTTGGCATGAGCTGAATGTCTTCATGATGTATAATTACAATGCACCAATAAAAGTATTTTAAATTAAATAAATTTTAGAAAGAAAAGAATAAATAAAATTATTAAGTGTAATATATAGTAAGAAGTAATAAAAAGAGGAAGAGTTGGTGTAGGGGTGAGAAGTACTCATAATTAAAAGGTCTTGGTCAAACTGTAGTCTTGTCAGTCATGATTTCAGCTCTGGTTCTTTGAGGTGGTTTGAGAGTTCTGATCACTTTGGAGGGCAATCTCTGTTTGCTTGTAGGATGTTTTTCTACCAGACTTGTGATCCTGAGTGGAGGGCTCAGGTCATGAAAGGCTTTCTTCTTTGAGACAGACTCATCATGGGGTGGTCTGTTTGCAAGACTCTGCTGTTTCTAGAAGATGTAGGACAATGAGCAGAGACATCCAGATGCCATGCCAAGGGTCTGGAATAGTATGTTGAACAAGCTGGCACTTGAACATCCTTGCAAATCTTGGTGATACCCTTGTCACTCTGATCTTGATGACCTCAGTCTTGAAGGTGACAAATCATCAGCTCTGGATGAGCACTCCTTAAATGATTAACATGCCTATATGCAGAGTGCAGCAGGAATCTGACTCAAATTTTAAGACAGGAACAACATACAGGCAGAGCTGCCAAGCTTTACCTACTTTTAATTAACCATTGGCTATTGGCAGGCCCAAGTGAAGAGTTGCTTCTCTGAGAAAAATCAAATTCCCAGGAGTGGTATGGTTGGATCATATCATAAGTTCGTTCCCATTCTTCTGAGGATCCTCCATACTATTTTCCAAAGTGGTTGCACTAATTTGCAATCCCACCAACAATGTTTTAGAGTTCCCACTTCTCCACATCCTCACCAGCATTTGTTGTTGTTTGTATTTTGAATGATTGCCATTCTAGTTGGAGTTAGGTGAAATCTCAGGGTAGTTTTGATTTGCACTTCTCTGATTGCTAATGATGTTGAACATTTTTTCATGAATTTATTGGCCATTTGAATTTCTTCTTTTGTGAAGTGTCTATTTAGTTCACTTGCCCATTTTTTGATTGGATTATTTGTTTTCTTTGTGCTGAGTTTCTTGAGTTCTCTGTATATTTTAGAAGTGGGAACTCTAATATATTGTTGATGGATTGCAAATTAGTACAACCACTTTGGAAAACAGTATGGAGGATCCTCAGAAGAATGGGAATGAACTTACTATATGACCCAGCAATACCACTTCTGGGTATCTACCCAAAAGAATGGAAACCAAACTACAAGATGTCCACCAAGAGATGAATGGATTACAAAACTGCGGGATATGTACACAATGGAGTTTTACTCAGCCATAAAGAAAAACACAATTACATCATTTACAGGGAAATGGATGGAACTGGAGGACATTATGCTAAGTGAGATTAATTAGTCACAAGAAATAAGAAATCAGATGTTTTCCCTAATATGTGGAAACTAGGGAGAAAATGGGTCATAGGAGAAACTCTAGATGAACAAGGAGATACTATAGATATGCAAATAAGTTGACCTATCTGAGGGTATGGGAATGGGGAAGAGGGAAATTCTCTAATGCACATGTTGTACTTTAACAAAATATCAATGTCAATCACTAAACCAAACATGAGAAGGAGGGAGGGGAAGGTAATGGAGCAGGGATTGGGTAAGGGCTAATTGGGTGATGTGTACATGTATGTTTCCATCATCTTGTACCCCATTAAGATGTATGACTACAGTGCACCAGTAAAAAATTAAAAAAAGAAAAATCAGATTTTAATTCTAGATTCTAATTTAGTTACACTACACACTGGATGAACTTACTTAGCTATATTTTTAATGAGTCATTGAACAGAACTCTCCCATGTACATGTAAGCTTGAGGTGATTAGGAAATGTTCTTCTCTCTATGTCCCAAAGAAGCGAAAGAGGGAAAGAGAATGGATACAGTGAGCACCCAGAACAATGAATACCAACCATGATAATGTGTATCACCATTATAACAGGCACAGTATTCTGATAAACTCCATTGTAAACTCAAAAGCCACATAAACTTTTCCATCTTTAGAAATTGGAATCATTTGGCCGGGCGTGGTGGCCACGCTTGTAATCCCTGTGCTTGGGAGGCAGAGACAGGAGGATTGCACAGGTTCAAAACGAGCCACGCTGGCTTTAGAGCCCCTGTTCCCAAATAAAAAGTATAAAAATTAGGTCTGGGAGTGTAGCCTGGAGGTAGAGGGGCTTCTAGGAACCCCAGTACCACCAAAAAAAAAAAAAAAAAGGAAAGAAAGAAAGAAAGAAAGAAAGAAAGAAAGAAAGAAAACAGAAAAGAAAAAAAATTGGAATCATTTGGCCCAAAACTTAAAAAGGATTGTATATAACAAGGGGGTCAATTTGAAATGTCTTGAGCCATGGATTATGTTAAGCCACTCAGGGTGATTATTATATCACGTGAACCCTTTATTTAGGTAACTGTTGTAGGCTGCATTAGGATGTTAGTATCTATATCTTTTGGTACTCCAAAAGGGCAGTAAAAAGTGGGCAGTAAAAATTATTTATCATTATTATTACCTCAAATAATAGACAGCCTGGTTAAACTCTTGCTCTCACCTAACTCTGTTATGAATGTTTATAGCCTAGACTCCTGAGTAATCAGACCAGTTGAAACCAGCAATAGTCAAGATGTCCACCTAAATAACAGCTAACAAATATTATATTTCTCAGTTGCATGCTAAGTGACATAGCTCTCAGCACCAAGATAGTTGACAATTGCCATGAAAATAATGAGAAAGAACTTAAAAAAAGAATTAGTGCCCAAATTCTGCCCATTCCCAGAAAAGATATGAAGATTCCTCCCCCTTATTAGCCCATCCCACATCATTTCTTTTAGCCTGTATCTATAGCTTTCTCACCAGCACTAGGTTGAGGTGATTTGTGAGTCTGAACTCCCATTTCTCCATTCTCTTCCAGAGAATAAACTTGTGCTGTGAGCTTGCCTCTTCAGGAATGCTTTCTGTCCATACAACACTGAATAAGAACAACAAAATCTCTTTTGAAGGGTTGCTCTCACCTACCTGGGCAGACAATAATTTGTGACAACATTAAAACAATTCCATTCAGAGCAGAAAGCTTTAGAAGAAAGTGTACTGTTTGGTAACCTTTTCAAATGCATACATTTGGTAGTAGGGATTGGTGATGTGATGATTCAGAAATAATATTTTTAGAGCTAGAGTGTGTATTTTATTCTGGCAGTATTTTAGGGTATAGGATTGTGTTAGCTTCTTGTTACTATAGCAAATACATGAGATAATAAAATTAAAAAGAAGGATTCATTTTGGCTCACAATTTTGGAGGTTCAGTCCATGGTCATTTGGTCCTATTACTTTTGGGCCCATGATGAGGCAGACCATCATGAGAGCAGGTAGCAGAGAAAGCTGTTCATGGCTAGGAGAAAAGAGAGAGAGGAAGGGGCCAAGGTCCCCCTAACCCATTCAAAGGCATGCCCCCAGTGGCCTAACTTCCTCTCAGGAGGCCCCACCTCCTAAAAGTTCCACCAGATCCTAACATTGGGCACTCAGGCTGGTGAGCAAGGCTTTAACACATGGGCTTTGGAGAAACATTCAATATTCAAATTATAGCAATAGTTTATACTCTTTAAGCTGGCATAAAATATTTCACAGGATTATTACCACTGGAGTGAACATAAAAGGCATCTGTCCAACTTCAACTAGAGTGCAGTATGCTTAGAGTGTCCACACTCTACAGTGTACACTAACTGAACACAGGTTAACATGGCTAGGATTGTCAAGAAACTGCTTCAGGAAATAAAATTGGATACTGATTGAGCAGTGATATAAAATAGGACATAATAAAATTAAATTAAACAAATTAAATTGAAAAGATCTCATAGCTAATCTATGAAATCTTAAGAAGATGATGAATCTGATTGCCAATAAAAAACATTTTGTGATTTTGAGCTACTTAACCAGTAATAGGAATAGATTTCCACTTTTGTCTATATTCTTGTCTTATTAATTTCTTATTTATGTTCTTCCTATATTCAAAATTATTTGAGCAGGGCAGCAATGGGGAACACAGGTGAGGCAGACTTCAGGTTCTGGTCTTTGAAGGAGTGCCTGACTTGACCATGGTAAATATTTAAACTGGACACTGGGCATCAGGTTTGGGGTAGAGGTAGTTCAGACTGGCCCCCTAGGAAAGGAAAGCACAGGAAGTGGTCCCCTTCCCTCCAGATCTGCAAGGGCAACATCCCCATAGTTCAGAGACAGGTGAAGGCCAGAAAGGGCCTGGTAATGCGGGGCACTGCGAGGCAGGCTGCATGCAGGGTTCTAGGACCAGCCTGAGCAGGTGCTGCAAAAGAAGTCTGCACAGCAGCTGTCCCCAACAGATTTACTCCCCAAATCACCTGCAAACCTTGAAGAATCTTCTTTCATATTGGTGTTGGAATCATTGAGTCCTTGAATCAAAAGGACTTTAACTCAAAGTTTTAAGTTTTTCTCACCTTTTACCTACAGAGCAGCTCTTTAATTATTTGAATTAGTTCACTTCTTGGAAATCGCCTTTCAGACACTAAGTGTTCATCAAATTTCCAAATAAAAGGTCACTTTTTCCTGGGCAATGTCCTCCTGGGACATGCTCTTATAATCTTTAGTTTAAAATCATACTTTAGAAGGCACCATTTCCATATACTAAAATACTGAATTTGTGTTAAAGGGATAAGCCTGGCAAGGTGGCGCATGCTTGTAATCCCAGTACTTGAGAGGCTGAGACAAGGAAGACCGCAGGTTTGCAGCTAGCCTCGGCTACTTAGTGAGGCCCTTTGCAACATAGTGAGACCCTATTTCAAAATAAATGATACAAAATAGGACTGGGGTATGTAAGAGATAAATATTCTTCTGGTAGATGTTGGGATAGAGCCCAGGGTCTCATGAATGCTCAGCACATGTTACCTGCTAAGCTATACCCTCAACATTTTTTTTCCTTTCAGATTTATGTATTTGTTATACTGGGAATTGAACCCAGGGACATCCTACTGTTCGACTTCTGTAATATACCCCCAGCCCTTTATACCTATTATTATTATTTTTTAATTTGAAACAGGGTGATGGGAGGGGTAATGGGCAAAAAATATTTTCAGATTTAGGTGGTACTGGGAACTGAACTCAGGGGCATTCTACCTCCTAACTACACCCCCAGACCTATTTTATTTTTATTTTGAAATTGGGTTTTGTTAGTTGATAAGCATCTCACTACTTGCTGAGGCTAGCTTTGAACCTGATATCCTTCTGTCTCAGCCTCCCAAGTACTGGGATTATAGTAGTGTGCCACCATGCTCAGCTTATCTTCAGATTTTTACTTCATAGTACATCATTTTGATTCTTTTATATTGCCATCTTTAAATATGGAAAGATTTCTATAATGCTTTATGGTAAATATAATTTATAGGTAAATATAATGCTTTATGGATTAAACTCCCTTTTTAAATTCGGTTTAGCACACATACATATGTTGAACTAGATGGGTACTAAAAATTCAAAAGAATATATATTTGAAACTGTTTCCAATAGTCAGAAAATATACATATCTTATCTACTTGTTAATTCTTTTCTATGGTTTCCCTAGCTGTGCTACCATATGATTCATAGATAATTTATAATTCCTTAATAATATGATAATTCAGTTTTACAAAAGGAAATTACTAATATATCTTATTTATTTTTTGGAAAAAATCTGAAGACCACTGAGACTAGATTAAAAAAGTATCAAAATAAAAATAAATCATATGCATTTTTTAAATTTGTAGGATATAATATTGAAGAAAGTACACAAACACTGTGTCTCCATGCAGTAGTCCAAAATTTCTCAGTTACTTAGTTATGTTTAAAATGTTGCCTACACATCTCATAGTCCTCTTACTAGTCAATTACCCAGTTTCAGGGTACTACTGTCTAACCAGCAGGAACAGACCTACCCTAAAGTATATTTCAATAAAAGTCTCTGACTGGGGACTGTCTAAGGTATTATAACTGGAGCAAACTTGAAGTTTAAAGAGCTACATCTCTTTAAAGGGAAAAGAATGGACTAATTATAAGGAAGAAATTGACTTCTTTAGAATTTGAATTTTGTAAGTTCATGTACTAGAATTTATATTTCAACTTCTCTTTAATTTGTAATAAGTTTTATTTATTTAGAGGCTTTATTAGAAAGAACATAAAGTACAACTATAATATGTTATATCCCATTATGTTAACATTTATAATTACAACTGCCCCATATCAGAATGTCTTTCACTCAATAAATACTTAAATGAATGAATTGTACAAAAGCACACATTATGACTTGAGTTAAATGAATGTGATTACAAAGAAAAAATCCTACACAAATTAAATTTCATTAAAGAATTGAAAATAAACATGATTTTCAAAATAGGCTGTCTTCTGTTTGCAAATTTTCAGAGTTATTTCTGGCTTAAAAAGTATAAAGAAAATAGGCAGCTAAGTTGGAAAGGAGGTAGCTGTAGAAGAGCCCCCTTGTCTTATCTGAAAGCCATTCCTTTTATTTATCACAGACTCAAAGCAATATGGGTCCAAAAGGGCCACTGTTTCTGACATTTTAAGTGACATTTTAGCTGGTACATAGAAATGTTTATAGTCTGGGACAATGTTAGGTTAAATTGGCTGATTTTATCAAGCTTGATTCCATTGTTTTACCACATGATTGATATTATTGATATTTTAAAATTTCAATAATTTACTTTTGTATTACTTATTAATAAGGCAAGTTGGATATTGTACATTGTTCACTGGCTTATAGCAATAATTTGAGGGGAGATGGGATTTGGAGGAGTAATTAAGAGCCAGGCTCTGAATGGTTTCTTTCTCCTGTGTACCACATTGTGATGTGAATCAAGTAACTTACCTTCTCTGTGCTGCAGTCTGATGATTTAAAGTGTTGAGACAGGTAAATCACTTTAAACAGTGCCTGGCACTCTACAATCATTCAGTAAGTATGAGTTATCAATAGCTGGGTGTGGTTGTGCATTCCTATAATCTCAGTACTTGTGAAGCTAAGACAGGAGGATCACAGGAAGTTTGAGGCAAACCAGAAACTTAGTGAGACTCTCAGCAGCTTAATGAAACTCTGTTTAAAATAAAAAATAAAATAGGACTGGGTATAGCTTAGAGGTAGAATACCCCTTGGTTCAATCTGTCGTACCACACACATACACACAAAGTAAGTTTACATTTACAGAAATGGTTATTCTACTGATTCACAGAAGTCATTTTTCTATTGCTCCATCTTCATGAACACACCATTTTTACCTGTCTATGGAGGCGGAATGAAGATATCCACTGGTGCCTACAAGCAAAACTGTAAGATTTCTTTAAGATGAGTCTTGAAACAAGTCCATCTTTAAGACAAACTAACAATCTACATGCTACCTCGATTTGGTTTCCCCCGGAAAACTACAATTTGAGAGCAAACTGCTGGAGTCCTCAACACACCTGTTTCTCTGTTCATAGTACCAAAAAGGACTTTGGGCTTCTGGGTACTTGCATATTTCTAGGGTGGCATTGTCTTGTGACAACTTGCTGTTGTGCCCAACTGTCTACAGGTGGTAGCAGGCCTGCCACTGAGCTATACCCCTTTCTGAAACACTATTTTTGATTCTGGAGGTGAAGGATCTGAGGGATTCTTACCTCAGGAGCACAGAAGCTGGCTGCTTGAGTTGTTGCAAAGAAGGAGGCATGTTGCTTAGAGATGGGGGGAAATATGAGCAGTAAAGTAACATACCAACACAGTGGCTATGATGCCATTGTATACCTCTTCTGGTTCTCAGTATTATATTCTAAGTATCTAAATGAGAAACTCTGTGGTTTGTCATTATTGTTTCTGTGTTTCTCTTGTAGAGCCATAAAAGAAAGCAGATAAATGATAATAACCTTTAGACTTTTATTAAAGTTCCTTGACCTTTTAAGTTAGAGAAACTTGGGCTAGACATAAATTGCCAGCAAACCAAGCTGACGCAAGGACGGTGTCAAGCTCTAAAGATAGCCAAAGGGGAAGCTTGATAGGGACCTGCTGATCATGAAAGAAGGACAAGAAGTGGTGAAGAACATTGCCTTGCTAAGTGTTTATGCCTCAAAGGTATCCTTGCTGGCAAACATTTATCCCCTAGCCAGTTCAGTAATTGAACATCCAAAGACTTTCCTTGGGTTGAAACATCTTTGAAAAAAATACTTGTGTGTGTGTGAGTGGTACTGGGGCTTGAAGCCAGGGGTGTTCTACCACTGAACTACATCCCCACTCTTTTATTTTGAACCAGGGTCTCACTAATTGGCTGAGGCTGGCTTTAAACCTTCTATTTCAGCCTCCCAAGTACTGGGATTTCAGGCATGCACTACAGACTAGGCTTCACTGAAATTTTAATTTAATGGTACTAGGGTTAAAATCCAGGCCTTGTACATGCTAGGCAAGCACTGTATCACTTAACTACATCATCAGCCCAACTTTGAAATATTTTAAGCAAATGTTACCTGAGATGGCTTTTAATTAACTAAGTACCATCCTCAGATATATTTATTTGAGTTTATCCATTCATTAAATGTCTATTGAGCACCTGGCCATAAAGTATTGAGTACATGGCCATAAAAATACAGAGATGAGGGCTACACTCACTTCTTTCTATTAGTACTTCGTCTTGTTGGAAACATGGTAATAACCAGAAGCATCAGTCTAGGATGAGGAGGCCTGGGAAGGAAAGATTCAACAGTGCTGCAGACCTCGAGGCTGGGTCCCTGGACTTGTAAGGAGTTTAAGTATGTTTGTTGGGTTAGTGTGTATAAATTGTATTTTATAAGTTACATAATTCAATTAAAATATTTTAATCAAGGAATAGTATGATCAGATTTGGGTTTAAGAATTGTTACCTAGGCAGCAATATAAAGTAGTGAATTGAGGCTTCAATTCACTGGAATTCAATTCAGTGGAAACAAGGACATCCAGGAAAGCATTGTCTTTGCGAGAGGACAAAGGCCAGAAGCTGGTTGTTCGGTAGGACATTCAAGGACAATCTGGATTCAAGTGGCATTTAGGAGTCAGGACCATCAGGAGTTGTGACTAGAAACTTGGGTAAGAGGGGAGGTTTCTAGCCAAGGCCACTACACGTACATGTTGTTGCCATTCACAGAAGAGTTTGAGGGGTGGAAGGGTGATGAGATCAGCTGTGAAAAGCTGAGTTAGAACCACGTGTGGATGTGCAGGAGAAGGTGGCCAGCAGGTACCTGGACCCACAGGACCAACTGGGCCACAGACAAGTCACTTCCCACAGAGGGAGGTAGCTGGAGCCAAGAGTGTGGAATCTTTTCCTTTTAACTGTTCAATGTGATAAAATCTGGATTACTTAGTAAATAAACATGCACTAGAAACAACCACATATGTGCACAGACAATGTCATGTTATGAAAATAGGATGCACTGTATCACACTGTTGAATTTATGGGAAATTATATTTTCTGTTAAAAAAGCAAAACTGTGATGGCTTCAAAGCAAATGAAATACATGATTTGGAGGAAAGAGTAGCAGCCTATGCCCAAGGGTTTAGCAAAAGTGTTTTTCACATGAGTTAGTTACTGACATCTAAAGCTCATAGAGTTTAATGTTATATTATAAAGCTCCATATTTGCTTCACTACTGACTATCCGAAGTGATTCTAAACATATTTACCCACTTAAAATGACTATGTGTTCATTCACATTCTCAGCAGACATAAGGGGATGTGCTTCATCTGGCTGTTGTGACTTCTAACAAAAGCAGCCTTTTCCACTTTAAGGGAATGTGCATAATTATGTGCACAATTACATAATTGATAATATGCCATTTTTCTTCCTTAGAAAGTCTTGTCTCTTAGGGCTCCATTGGAAAATACTAAAAAAGGGACATGTGCTTCTTTACAAAGTTGTATAAATGCAAAAATAACAGATTTTGACCTTTAGTTATTTGTGTGTTTCTTGAGTATATTCCTGAAGCAAACTATACAACCCATATACCTTGAGAGGGTTTTTTTTTTTTGTGTGTGTGTGTGGTACTGGGATGGAACCCAGGGGCATTCTACCTCTGAGCTACACCCATAGCCCTATTTTTTATTCTTTTTATTTTTTGAAACAGGGTCTCACTGAGTTGCGAAGGGCCTCGCTAAGTAGCTGAGGCTGTCTGCAAATAGCGATCCTCCAGATTCTGCCTCCTGAATGCTGGGATTACAAGTGTGCGCCACCATACCCAATGAGAGGATTTGTTTTTAACTGTAAAGTTTGGACATCACAACTTGATGAGTTATATCAAGACCTGACCAATACAAAAGAAACCATGATTTAAGAGGCACAATCAAACTAGAAAATGAAATTTCTAGTGATTTCTTAGAACAAATTCTTTACTTAAACAATTATAGGAGAGTCCCCCCACTTAAAATTTGAGATGGATTATTTATATTAATACTCTTACTAATAAAGATAGACGGGCTTTTTGTTGTTCTCACTGTGAAGAGTTGGAATCTCATACAAATCTTCAAATAATTGTCTGAAAGTACCTTTTGGAGTACACCTTCAAAGTCTCCAGTTGGTATTTTTTAATGCTTTCACCATTGAAAAGTATCTTCACAAAATAAGAACCATATATTCCTAAAAACCTAGAGAGCTTAAATGAAATGATTCTAGTTGAAATATTGTTGAGAAAGGAAGTAATAGAATAGTAGAAACAATGTTTAAACTTATTTCCTCCGATATAGAATTCACTCTCCCACATCCTTATTAAAAAAAAAAAACTGTGGTTAACTTTTTCAAAACCCTGAAGTTAAAACTGGGAGGCCATATGCATGAATAGCTGATATTTATTTGTATGAACGTGTGATGGTTAATATTGATTGTTGAATTGACTGGATTTAGGGATGCCTAGAAAAATGGGTGCAGGGAGCTTCACTTCTGTGAGTGTCAGTGAGCAGAGAGGGTGTTTCCAGAGAAGATGGGATGTGGGCAGTGAAGGGAGGGGAGACCCGCCCTGAATATTAGTGGCACTGTTTGATAGGCTGAGGGCACAGATGGTGAGGAAGAGCAGAAGAAATGGACAGTCGGTTCTACCTGCTGCACCCTCCTAGAGCAAGTGAGTTCTCAGCTGATTCCATCGATGGACATTAGACTCCAGGGCTTCAGCCTTTGGACGTGGCTTACATCAATCGCTCTACAGGGACTTTTAGGATCAGCCCGAGACAGGAGCTGTATCACTGGCCTTTCTTGTTCTGAGATTCTGGCTTCTGGAACTAAACAACTACTGTTTTCCCTGGCTCTCCCGCCTGCAGATGTCTATCATGGGATTAATCTGCCTTTTAATCATAAAAGACAATCTGATAAATTCCTCTTATATTTGTACTATTTCTTTTATATTGGTTCTATTTCTCTGGAGAACTCCATTATAGTATGCATTATTTTCCTTGATGTCATTAATGTATTGAGTACAATAGTGCCAAGAATACTCCAAGGCTGGATGTGATGGCACATGTCTACAATCTCAGTACTTGGGAAATTGAGACAGGAGGATCACAGGTTCAAGGTTAATCTCAGTAACAGACCCTCAGCAACTTAGTGAGACCTTGTTTCTAAATAAAAAAATAAAAAGGTCTGGGGTGTAGCTCAAAGGAAGAATGTCTTTGGCTCAATCTCCAGTACAGAAAGAAAGGAAGGAAAGAAGAAAGGAAGGAAGGGAAGGAGGGAGGGAGGGAGGGAGGGAGGGAGGGAAGGAGGAAGGAGGAAGAAAGAGGAGAGAAAGAGTGAGAGCAAGAGAGATAGAGAGAGAGATAGACAGAGACAAGAGACAGAGAGAGATGGAGAGAGAGAAGAAATACTACAGAGTACACATATTCATTTTCCCAACATATAGCTACTGAAAGCCTATTGTAAGCACTGCTCTGGCTAAGTGTACAAGTCCCTGTCCTCCTGGTGCTTTCATTCTAATGGGTGTGGCAGGTAATAAACATAAATAAAACATAGTATAGTAGCAGGGGGTGTTATGAAGAAAAACAAGCAGAAGCAGGAGCTAGAGACAGTAGGAAAGCATACTATCATCCAGCACCAGAGGCTTCTTTCAGGAGTTGATATTAGAACCAACCCTAAATAAAGTGAGCAGCCCTATTTGTGAATAGGGTTTTGGAGAGGGAAACACCAAGTACAAATAGCAAGAGAGGGATGAAGTCAGGATGTTGTGTGGAGGAGCAGATGAAGAAGGGACAGGAGGCAAAGCTGTAGAGGACCACAGGACAGACCGTGGAGAGGACTTGCCCTTGTATTACTATTTTAAGAGGAAGGCTGCAGAAGCTTTGGATCAGGGAAGGCTCTATGAGATTCACTGGCTGCTATGAAATGCAGAAATGAGTGGTTCTCAGCATGAGGTAAACCTCTCCCAGGTGTAGATGAATGGGAGTCTCCCTTGACTTCATTGCCCCTTCCTTAATCCTCTCTCCTTTGCTATCCTTTGCCTGTTTCCCCAGGATGGGAAGGTCTTTGTGCTCTTTGCTAACCTGATATACTGATTGGTTTGTTTGAGCTACCTTTCTCTCTCTCTCTCTCTCTCTCTCTCTCTCTCTCTCTCTCTCTCTCTCTCTCTCTCTCTCATATATATATATATATATATATAATCTTTTTAAACCACTTTATATACTTAATAAATCAACCTGCTTACCAGACTTTCCGAGGCTAAGACAACTGAAAAAATTGCATTTGTGGGACATTGACAAATAGCACATAGATGGTCAACTTGGGCCACTGCCAAAAGGCTTACCGCAGTGAGTTCACACAAAAATCACGCAGCCATCCCTATAAAAGGGACACTTGGACTGGACGCATTGCCAGGAACCTGTCTTTCTAACCATAATTGCTGATGGGACCCTAGCTCTACTCTCAAGACTATGGTTCCCCTGGTCTTGTCTGTAGATAATTTTCTCTTTTTTGATATTGCATTATTCTTTGCTTTTAATTGATATTATAAACACCATCTCAGGTGCAGGAAAATCCCCCAGGATGTGTTGCTTTAATATGACTGATTTCATATTGAAATGGGATTTGATTGTTTTCTCCTATTAAATCATCTCACACTTCTGATTGTGTGAGAGTGGCTTCATTTTCACCTGTGGATCAGAACACATTTGGCAAGACATTCCCAGGGGACATCCAATATCAAGATTAATTAGCTAGAAAAAACAGTTGAACTAAGAAGTTTGAGAAAAAGGATTCAAAGGAATGTAAAAACAGCAGCTGAAGGAAGCAGGTCTAAGGTTACTAAGGAGTGCATGGGCAGTTTGGGAGAAGTTCCCCATGCTGTAGATACAGAATGTCCCTTGAAGTGCTCGTATAGTGATGTTTAGAGGTGGAATGATTGGATCATGAGTGTTCTAAATCCCTCAGTTGGACAAATCTGTTGTAATGGACTTATTGGTAGTAACCTGTGCAGGCAGGATGTGGCTAGAGTTGGTGGATCAACTTAGACATTGTGCATGTGTCCACAAGCCCCTTCATGAGCTCTCTCCGGCTTCTGGCCGCCATGATGTGAGAGCAGAGCACATTCTTGCCCTCTGTCTCCACCATCATTCCCTGAGCTCTGTAGAGGTCACCTGGCCTAATGTGGACTAAACCTTTAAAATCTCCCAACTGTGAGCAAGTAAACCTCCTTTCTCTAAGTTGGGGGCTTTATTTTATTTGGTCACAGTGGTGAGAATGCTGATGGAAGCAGCCTCCAAGCCTGAATTTGGGCCTCATTTGAGAGGAACTGGCTGCCAAGAGCACATGATGCCATCCAGGTGTGAAGGAATTTCTGGGGGACAGGCTGCCACTGCTCCACAGAAAGTGAACTGCTGTTTTCCAAGAAACTTGGTGAATGTGGAGGCCACCTCAGAGAAAAAGTTCACTGGAATCAAGAAGAGAAGCCACTTCTTTTTGCTTTGGCCTTCTA
Source organism: Muscardinus avellanarius (assembly GCF_963383645.1). Taxonomy (NCBI): domain Eukaryota; kingdom Metazoa; phylum Chordata; class Mammalia; order Rodentia; family Gliridae; genus Muscardinus; species Muscardinus avellanarius. The sequence continues at coordinate 84,426,664 of NC_137789.1, read as the reverse complement.
GTGGCTTTCTGGACATTTTATGGACAAAATCTAACAGCATGTTAGTAGGCAAGAGAAACACTGATAGGGTCTCACTGTAATATCATAACACAAGTCAAAGAATGGTGGATTTGGTGTGAGAGGCAATGAATTGACAATTGGCACCATCTTCTCTTTTGGTTACTCTGATTCTATATGGATTCTTCCTCTTGCATTTAAACTTCCAAATGATGATTAAAAATCTTTCTGTTTTCATTTATCAAGTTGAATGTCTCTTTCCTACAAGTGAGGACATGTTTATCCTTTTCCCCCAAGTGAGGAGAAACACAGTCCAATAGTCATTACCTTGACTGTAGACCATATTAGTAGCTCCTCAAATTCATTCATTGTCTCTGAAAATTTTGCAATCTAATGATTAGTGTACAAAGATATCATCCAGTGAGGATGACTCTCTGCCTCCTCCAAGATAGAATGTATGTGGCATAGTCAACCTACAACCAAGTAGCCAATGGTTCCTCTTGGGGAATAGTTCCATATTTGAGCCTAGGGCATTTTTCTGTTGGCAGAGTAGACATTTATCAGAAGCAGCAGCTAGGTCAGCCCAACTAAGAATTTCCTGTTGGACTGGGAATGTAGCTCCATTGTAGAGAGCTTGTCTGGCTTGCAAGAGGCCCTGGGTTCAATCCACAGTTCCACAAAAGCAGAAGAAAAACATAAAATAAATAAGACAAAGAACAAGAAAAAAAAGTCCATAATATGAAGTCAATGAGCAGCCTCATCTCCATGGACACTGTGCTTCTGGGTCCATAAGAAAGTACAGTGGTGCTGAGGAAAGAGACTGGCTGACAATCACAGTACTTAAGCCTTTGTCCACCTGATGCCTAGAGCCTTTTTTTGGTAAGCATTCACATGAGATACTGGTAGGCCTTCTAGCGGCTCTAGTCTTCTAGGAGGGTTCCTGATGATTTCTACTGTTTTGTGTTCATGACTTTGTATAAACCCCCTTGGCTGTGGGCTGAACTAGTGTCTTGTTTCTAGGAAATGGAATACTGCAGGAATGATGGTATGTTGCAGCTACGATTAGGATATAAAGAACTGTCTTTTTCTCTCTGCCCCCTTTCTTCTCTCTCTCTCCCTCTTTTGATATTCTCTCTCTCAATATTCTCTTTCTCTTTTCTCTCTCCCTCTCTTTCTACCTCTCCTTCTCTCTCTCTCCCTCTATTTTTCCCTTTTTCTCTTTCCTCTGTATTTTTTCTCTTTTTCCCTGTTCCTCTCTCTTTTTCTTGGGGCACTTTCACTGAAGATGAGGCAATGCTGCTACCCAGGTATAAAGGGCAACTTCTAATCAATAACAAGCAAGGGATTCAGCACTTCAGTTTTGGAATTGAACCTTGTTGCCACCCTGTGACTGAGGCTAGAAGAAGGTAGGGAGGTTGACCCTTCATTTCAAACTGCAGCCCTGGTTGGCATTTTCAGTGTTATCTTAAGAGACCCAAGAAGCTGAAGGCTTAGGTAAGCCATGACTAGATATCTGTTCAACTACTCAGTTCTTAGGGATAATTAGTTATACGAAAACAGATAAAGAATGTATGCACAAATATCTTCATAGCATATACTCATTTAGAAAGACTTAGCCACATACTTCTTTCCAGAATGTTCTTGTCACCAGTCCTCCAATCCTGTCCTTTCTTTTTCCCTTGCCATTCAACCAATTCATCACTACTGCTCATGAATTAATGTAAATGAACACTTCATGTCATCCATCAGTCTAGACAAAGCAAAACTGGTTTTTTTTCAAATACTATGAAAAATGTCTGAGAGAACAGCGTTGGAATTAAATTTTACTACAATTTTTGAGGTCTCAATATTTATGTAGTATGTTAAGAGATGTGAATAGTCATTTTGTCTTTCACAAACTTATGTATGGTAGGATCATAAATCTTTTTATTTTTGACACAATAAAGATGGTCATGGTTTTGATAGCTTTCTAAGGTAATTTTCTTTCAAAGATACATAATTAAATGATGATTTCTTTTCTTTTCTTTTCTTTTCTTTTCTTTTCTTTTCTTTTCTTTTCTTTTCTTTTCTTTTGGTGGTACTGGGGTTCCTGGAAGCCCTTCTACCTCCGGGCTACACTTCCAGACCTAAATATATATATGATTTGGAAACAGGGACTCTTAAGCCAGCAAGGCTGGCTTTGAACCCGCGCGATCCTCCTGTCTCCGCCTCCCAAGTGTGGGGATTACAAGCATGCGCCACCACGCCTTGCATTAAATGATGATTTCTAATAGACTAATTTATTTTTCTTCATATTTTGGATATTGCCTGTATGAGATTAAAAACTAAACAGTTTCTTAGTGGATTCTCTCTAATTGTTAGGATCAAATTTCTAAATTTCTCTTGAAAATATTTTTGGTGATACTGGGATTGAACCCAGAGGCATTCTACCTCTGAGTCATAACCCCAGCCCTATTTTATTTTTAAGTTTTGAAACAGGACCTTGCTAGTTTGCTTAGAGTCTTGCTATGTTGTTGAGGCTGTCCTTGAACCTGTGATCTTCCTGTTTTCACCTCCCAAATACTGAGATTACAAGCATATGCCACCACACCCAGCTCTTTTGAAAAAAAAATTTTTTTAAACCATGGACTTCTTTTTTTCTTTTTTCTTTTTTTTTAAATTTAAAACAGAGTCTTGCTAAGTTGCTTAGAGTCTCACTACATTGCTAAAGCTGCAATGTTGGAATCTTCAACCTCCTGTCTCAATTTCCCAAGTACTAGAATTATAGGATTGTGCCAACATACCCAGCCAAAATAATTCTTTACTTCTATCTTCTACATATCATTTCTTCATTTTCCAGGTCTTAGGAGCCAAATTGTCTATTTTTCTTTCTTCCTATTATTGGTATAAGCAGTATAATCATCCTTCTAGTCTTTTAGGACTGAGATGTTAAAATTACTCTCTTTTCATGGAAAACCATGCACTTTTATGCTTTCTTTTATGCTTCCTTTCTTTTGCTGATGCTTTCTTTGACCAGGACTTTCTGTACCCTTCAGAGACTAGCTCCAAGGACACACCGTCAATGGCACCTTCCCAAATTTCTCCCCATTGGCAAGAACAATTCCTTTTTAGGGCCTTCTAAAAGATGGCTTGAACATTACCTTGCCTTCATTACAGTGCTATTCTGCACTGAATTTTCTAAAGTACTTTCTGAACAATACTGGTTCTTGGGAAAAACCTATATGAAGAAATGTTCTTACGTAATGTTAGTTCAACCCATTTTCCATTGAGAAAAAAAAGTTCAGGTTCCTGTATGTTCATTTAGTTTTTTTTATAAACATGCTCTTTGAGGTTGAAGCAAATCTAACTGGTTTCTGTTTGGAAGATATACAGTTGAAAACTTACAAGAAAGTCAAACACAGGTTTGGTTTTCTTCATTGTAATCTGATTTACATATTTTATATATATTTTACATATTTTATATATTATTTACATATTTTATATATTTATATAATCTGATTTAAAATATTGAGGAATCTAATTTTCTTCAGTAAAGAAACCTATCTAGCCTTAATTTGTTTTACCATTTTCACTAATTACCTGTTATTATTTTTATTTTTATTTTTAAGAGTTTAAGAATATATTTGAACCACATAAAAAGTTATTATTTTTAATATACTTTTATTAGTGCATTGTAATTATACATCATAGTAAGATTTAAAGTGATACAAACATACATGCACACAGCACTTGATATATTTTTCTCTAGATCACCCTCTCCCCTGTACATGTTATTGAGATTGGTAGTGATACCTTCACACATGAACATACCATTATTTGAAATGTTTTCTTTATCAGTTCTTCTTTTACCCATCCCACCTCTTCACCCCTGTGATGGTTAATGGATTTTCAACTGCGTTAAGAAACACCTAAGGCTATGTTGGGTGTGTTGATGAGAGACTGGCTTATGTAAAGGCAGATTGAAGAAGAACTCCTGCCCTGAAGGTAGGCAACTCTGTTCTGGCAGGCACAGCACCTGGACAAAAAGAGAAAGCCAAGCGAATGCACGGGTTCTTCTTACTAAGAAAAGTGGGCTTGCTCTCACCTGCATGAGAATATAATTAAATATTTTCTATCAAAGGATTGGATTAAAGTAACTTCATGTAGTGAAATCAGCCTCCCAAGTACTGGAATTACAAGCATGTGCCACCATGCCCATCTCTATGTTGGCTTGAGAGAAAGTGATGTATACTTGATGACACTTGGCCCAGACAACTCCCAGATAGTGACCAGAAGACATCTGTTGGATATCAAAGACATCTGTTGATCAAAGACCCTAGGGGTGACCTGCAACTCTCTTTGGTAGATCGTGTGGACTTTGGGAGAAAGCAGGTTGCCATTGATGATGCGTGGTCAGAAGGCAGCTGCCAACTCCAAGATCCCCATTGCCCGAAGAGTGATCTGCGTCTTTTCCCTTCCCTGTTCTCTTTACAATAAACTCAGTGATTGTCTTTTTGTTTTCTGCAAGTGTCATTCTTTATACCTTGTAGACAAGAACCCCAGTAAGGAAAAATGTCTTTTTCAAAACCACACTTCCACCAATAGGAAGACAGTACAGAAATTTGCATTAGGATAAATACTGGGTGGCCTTCCCACTCATAGTGCTTGCTTACCAGACTTTGTTTCTTCCATGAAAGCAAAATAACCTTGCCGGGACATTTTTGAAAATATATGTTTTCTTACAATACCTTGAGAATTTATTTTTAACCCCTGGGACATCAGCCTTCAGCTCTTCCAGCTGGACTTTCATGATTGTTTTTTGGGAGAGTTTACTGGCCATTCCATTCTGAACTAGGACTGCATTATCCATCGCTCTGATTCTGAGACTCCAGATCTTGGACAGCTCCGCCAGCTGCTGGTTCCTTTGGCTCTCCACATGCAGGGGGGCACTTGGGATGACACTGGTTGAAATGTAAGTTGATTTGATAAATTTCCTCTTACCATACACATCCTGTGAGTTCTGTTATTCCAGTGAACTGTAATACATTTCCTTAGTACCCTTCCTCTATTCTGCTGGTGTCTCTCCTCATTATCTAAGGACCCTTGGCTTTTCTACTTACTCTCTAGCTCATACATGAGAGAAAACATAAGCCAACCAAGATCAGTCAGTACCTGCTGTTATTTTGTAGAACATTTTCCCCTGCATTCCACTGTCAGTTTCTTTATATCCCATATGCTGTCTTGGGAATCGAGTTTATTCATGGTTGTTAGATATGTTGTATATTCAGATGTATCTGGTTTTTTTTTTTTTTTGTGGTACTGGGGATGGAACTCAGGGGCATTCTACTTCCAAGCTACACTCCAGCCCTATTTTTTATTCTTTACTTTTAAACAGGGTCAGCCGGGTGTGGTGGTGCATGCTTGTGATCCTAGCATTTGAGAGGCTGAGAGAGGAGGATCGAGGTTCGCAGACAGCCTCAGCTACTACTTAGTGAGGCCCTTTGCAACTCAGTGAGACCTTTTTTCAAAAATAAAGAATAAAAGCCAGGGGTGGTGGCTACTTAATAGCTTTTTTTTTTTTTTTTTTTTTTTGGTGGTGGCACTACACTCCCAGATCTATTTTATATTTTTATTTGGAAATAGGGTCTCTTAAGCCAGCACAGCTGGCTTCGAACCTGCGCGATCCTCCCGTCTCGGTCTCCCAAGTGCGGGGATTACAAGCATGCGCCACCGTGCCCGGCTGTATAATAGTATTTTAAATGGAACAATTACAAACCTTTGGAAATATTACCACTGACTTGTTTACAGAAGACATACAAATACAAAACCAAATATTCAAATTAAATATTACAGCATTGCTCTATTGAACAAAGCACTGATAAGTTAGCCCAGATAAATGCCCAACTTTTTACAGGTGGGGATTTGTTTAACAACATGCAGTAACACATGAGTTGCCATGATGTGATTGGCTGCTGCACAGTCCCTGTAGGCATGGTATTCTAAGAATTTAAGTCTATTGTCGGTGGGCATATTCCTGTAATCCCAGAAACTCAGGGGGCTAAGGCAAGAGGATCTCAAGTTGAAGGCTAGCCTCAGCAATTTAGAGACCTTGTCTCAAAATTTAAAATTAAAGTGGCTGGAAATGTTGCTCAGTAGGAGAATGCCCTTGGGTTCAATCCCAAGTACTGAGGAAAAAACTGAATTCTGTTATGAATCTGTGTGCTACAGATCTTCTTTTCAATAGGGAAAAGAGGAATTGGCACCCCCCCCCCATATTGATTAATAGGCCGAGTGTAAACTTTGCTCTGTCACTCTTTCCTTTAATGACCCCTCAGAAGCACAGCACGCCGACATTGGAAAGCACTATCCTAAACAAACAGTAATAACCAAGCCGCTCAAAGTGGCTTAATTAAAAAAAATTGAGTGCAGATGAATTTTCAACTTCTTTTATTATGTGAAATGCCTTCCAAAGAACATTTATGAAAACAAAGCCACATTCTGGAATTGTATAATTCCAAATTTTAACATTCTTTGAACTTGCTATTTGGGGGGGCATTTGTGATACATTTTGTGATACTGACCATTTGTGTTCATCATCTGATCCTTCTAAGCTGTAAAAACAAACCAATATTAGAATGGTTTCTTTAATCTGTTTTGGCCTCCAGCTTAAATTCTATAAGTGAAAAATGATTTGTTAATATTAGGAAAAAATAACAGTTGACCATCTGGGACTAATCCCTCAGAAATAACAAAAGCAAAACTGATTTGTACAGATTTACAAAGGCCATTTCCTTGCAGTTGAGAAGTTCTTTTTCACCCTTCAACTGTTGATGTGAGGCATGGCTAGATTTCAAACTTGTCATGAACATAGGCAAGCAACCATCTATACAATGATAAATTTCTTAAGAAAACGCTAAGATTAACTGTTTTACTTATCAAACTTTTCTTGCCTTTGGCTCATTAGATCCTAATTAAAATGATAAAAACTACAGATATAATAATTCACATTTGAATCTGAATGCTGGCTTGGCACTGTAATATACATAATAAAGCAGAAGGATTTAACCTTTATAATTCTTGATTGATCAACAAATTTAAAACATGCCCCTTGGAACACATTCTTTGGATTACAATTTCAGTATAGAAAAGATCAGTGAAAATGTGACAACACAAATGATCTGGACTGTCTTGTATACCTAAATACAGATTTTTATTTTTAGGACTTCTTTTTTGCTTACAGAAAAATTGGACACATGCTACAGAAAATTCTCTTAATTCTCTCTCTACTCCTATGCCTATGTTCATCTCTAGCCCTACTTTTTTTTATTATTTATTTTGAAACAGGGCTTTACTGAGTTGCAAAGGGCCTCACTAAATAGCTGAAGTGGTCTTCAAACTGCGATCTTCCTGTCTCAGCCTCCCGAATGCTGGGATTACAAGCGTGGGCCACCACACGGGGCTACCTATGTTTTACTACTATTAACATCTGAAAGTGTTACACTTGTTCCAGCTGATGAGCCAATATTGATACATTAGTATTAACTAATGTCTACAGTTTATATTAGAGTTGGCTTTGTGGTTTTTTCAATTATATAGATTTTGACAAAGGCAAAATTAGATATCCACAGTTATAGAACCATATGGAATAGTTTTCTTTCCCTAAAAATGTCTTGTGTACCATTTATTCACCTCTTCCTATTTCCTGCCCTCCCTCAAGTCCCAAGTAGCCACTGATCTTTTTTCTTCTGTCTCTATATTTTGTCTTTTTTTGAAATGTTACATGTTGGAATCTTATAAAATGGAGCGTTTTTGCAAACTAGTTTCTTTTACTAAGTCATACACATCTAAGTTTCCTTCATGTCTTCTTGTGGCTTAATAGATTCTTTCTTTCTAGCACTGCATAACATTTTTTAACATGAGTATGCCACGGTTTGTTTATCTAATCCCTATTGAAGGACATCTAGGTTGCTGCCAACTTCAGGCAATGTGAAGCTGCTGTAAATACTCAAATGCAGCTTTTGTGTGGACAACAATTTTCAACTCATTTGGCTAAATACCTAAAAGAGCACAATTACTGGATTGCATGGTAATACTATTTTCAGATTTGCAAGAAACTGCCAAAGTGTGTTCCAAAGCAGCTCTACCATTTTGCATTTGTGCCAGCAATAAGCAAGAGTTTTTATAGCCCCAACTCCAATCAATGTTGGGTGCTGTCAGTGTTCTGGATTTTAGCCTCTGTGAAAGGTGTATAGCCCTATCTTATTTTAACTTAGTAGCTGTCAGTGACATTCAGTATTAGAATACCTTTCCACATGCTTATTTGCCATCTGTACATCATCTTTAGTAAGGTGTCTATTCAGAACTTTTGCTATTTATTTTTTCAATTGTTGACTTTTAAGATTCTTTGTATATGTTGACTATAAGTCCTTCCTCAGGTACATGCTTTCTCCTGTTCTGTTGCTTATATTTTTATTGTTTTAGCAGAGAATAAATTTTTAGTTTTAACCAAATACAAATTGTCAGTTTTCTCTTTTATGTATTATGTTCTTGGTGATGTATCTAAAAAAAACACCATTAAGTCCAAAATCATTTTGAGTTTTTTCTTAAATTATCTTGTCTAGAAATGCTATAGTTTTTTGAATTTTATACTTGGGTTTTATACTCTATTTTAAGCTAATTTTTATGAAGGTCTAAGATTTTATTTTGTGTTTGTGTGTGTGAAACTAGGGGTTGAACCCATGGGCATTCTACCTTTGAGCTATACTCCTAACCCTTCCTTCTTTTCTCTTTCTTTCTTTCTTTCTTTCTTTCTTTCTTTCTTTCTTTCTTTCTTTCTTTCTTTCTTTCTTTCTTTCTTTCTTTCTTTCGTGGTACTGGGTACACTCCTAGACCTATTTTATATTTTTGAAACAGGGTCTCTTACGCCAGCGCGGCTGGCTTTGAACCTGTGCGATCCTCCTGTCTCCGCCTCCCAAGCGCGGGGATTACAAGCATGCGCCACCACGCCCGGCTTTTATGCTTTATTTTAAAACAGGATTTCACTAAGTTGCAGAGAGCTTCATTACATAGTTAAGGGTGGCTACAAACCTGCAATCCTCCTCTCTCACCCTCCCAAGTACTGAGATAATAAGTGTGCACCACCACACCAAGCTTGAAGGTTTGAGAATTTTTAAATGTGGAGATCTGTTACTTAACAATTTGTTAAAAAGAGTGTCTTTTTTCAGTTGAATTGTCTTGTGCCTTGTCAAAGATGAATGGACTATATATTTTTATGCTTCTCTTTCTGGGTTCTTTATACTTTTTGTTCATCTATTTGTATGCTCTTTGACTCAATATCACACTTAATTATCATTTCTTTATAGTAAGTCTTCAGTGAGATAGTCTTAGTCCTCTATTTTGTTGCTGTTATTCTGTATTATGTTGGCTATTTTGAGTTTTCTGCCTTTATATAAAAACATTAGAATTATTTTGTCATATCTACAAAATAACTTACAGGGATTTTATTTGAAATTGTATTGCATCTTTAGCTCAATTGGGAAGAACTGATATCTTAAAATACTGAATTTTGTTTGCTATTTATGAACATGGACTATCTCTCCATCTATTTAGCTCTCTTTTGATTCAATCAGACTTTTGGTAGCTTTCCTCATTTAGAATATATATATATATATATATATATATATATATATATATATATATATATAATCTCGCTAGATTTCAGCCTAAGAATTTGTATTTTGATGTCAATGTAAATGGTGTGTTTAAAATTTCAAATTCTAGCCAGGAGTGTGGAGAAGGCTTGTAATATCAGTAGTTGGGAGACTGCAAGAAGAGAATTGCAAGTTCGCAACCAGCCTCAGGTATTTAGTAAGGTCCTCTGCAATTTAATTAGACCCTGTTTCAAAATAAAGAATAAAAAAATAGGGCTGGGTGCATAGCTTGGAAATAGAATGCATCTGGGATCAATCCTGAGTGCAGTGAAAAAAAATTAAATTTGAGTTGCTGCCATATGGGAAAGAAACTGACGTTTAAATATCAACCTGTGTCCTGTAACCTTGTAATAATTGCTGTTGTTGTTTTTTGGGGATTTCCTACTAGACATTCATGTCATATGTGAACCAATGCAATTTTAATTGTAACATATATATATATATATAATTTTGATTTCTTTTTCCTGTCTTATTTCATTACTTAGGAAAATACTACATGAATGAGAGATAAGATATCCTTTTCCTCCACTCTTATCTCTATACTTAATAAGAAGAAACTATATGCTTTGGAGCCCAGGATGGTGGCATACACCTGTAATCCTAGTACGTGGGAAGATGAGACAGAAAAATCTCAGGTAGAGGGGTGGAGAAACTACATGCTTTATGCTAAGTATAGTATGAGCTATAGAGTTTGTTGTTTTGTTTTTGTAAATGTTTTTTATCAAACTGGTGAAGTTCCCATCATTTCTGCTGAGAGTTGTTATCATGAATGGGTGGTGGATTTTGTCAAATGATTTTGCTAAGTCTACTGACACGATCATGTAATTTTTCTTTTTCAACCTGTTCATTGAATGGATTATGTTCACTGATTTTCAAATGTGGAACTAAGTACGCATATGTGGAATAAACTTAATTTGGTCATGGCATATAATTCTTTGTATTAAATGTTGGATTCAATTTGTTAGGCTGTTGAGAACACTTATGTCTTTGTTTATGAGAGATACTGGTATGTTGTCTTTCTTTCTTGTCTTTGTCTCTATTAGGGTAATGCTGGCTTCAATGAATGGGTTAGGGAGTCTTATTTCCTGAAAGAGGCTGTAGACAGGTGGTATCATTTCTTTCATTTTTCTGTTTTCAAATACATTGATTTTTCGATCCCTTGATTTTGATTCTAATTTTTATAATTTATTTTTTTTCTATTGATTACTTTGGATTTAAAATCCATTTTCTTTCCTGTTTTCCTGCAGTGGAAGATGACATCATTAACTTGAGATTTTTTTCTTTTCTCAGCCATGCGCCCAGTCTTGTCAGTATCCCGTTAAACACAGATTTCACTGCATCCTACAAACAGTATTTTCACCTTGTGTAAATATTTTAAACTTTTCTTGAGACTTCTTTGACCTTCACATTATTTAAAATGATGCTGTTTAGTCTCTGAACATTTTGGGATTTTTAGCAATCTTCCTCTAATTTCTAGTTTAATTCTATTACAGTCTGAACTGTCTGCATTATTTCTACTCAGTTTGTTAAAATGTATCTTAGGGTCCAGGATGTAGTCTGCCTGGTGAATATTCCATGCCAGCCTGAGAAGAATATGATTTCTCCTGAAGTATGAGGGATTCTGTAAATGTCAGGTCTAGTTGGTGAAGGGTACCATTCAATTTAATTACATCCTTAATAATTTTCTGCCTGGTCGTTATATGTCAATTAGACAGAAGAATCTTGAAATTTCCAGATTTAAAAGACTTATTTACTTTTCTTTGTAGTTCCATTAGTTTTTATATCACACATTTGAATATAATGTTAGATTCATACATGTCCAGGACTGTCAGGAGGGCTGATTCCTTTATCATTGTGTGATATCCCTCTCTATCTATGATAGTTTACTTTGGTCTCAAATCTGCTTTGTGTAAATTGGATGTGGTAGCACATACCTGTAATCCCAGTACTTGAGAGACTAAGGAGGATCACAAATTCTAAGCCAGCCTCAGCACTGTAGCAAGATACTTCTTCAAAATTAAAAAGTAAAAAGGGGTGTAGGTATAGGTAGAATGACCCTGGATTCCATTCTCTATACCAAAAATCAACAACAAAAGCAAAACAACAACAAAAACTACTTTGTTTGAAATTAGCTGGGTTTCAATTAATGCTAGCAAAGTACATTTTTCCCTCCCCTTTACTATTCCACTTAAAGGGACTAAATTATCTAATTTATCTAACTAAATTATTGGTAGCTTTATATTTCAGTGAGTTTCTAATGGGTATTATATATTTGGTTCTTTTATAAAAATTATTCTTCTTTCTTTCTGAGTCCCCTCCATAAGTGCCTCTAGAGGTCCCTTCATAGCATGATAGGCTTCTTCTAACATATACTAAAAATTCTTCTAGCCTCTCCCATTACCCAAGTTCAAAGGCTGCTTCCATGTTTTTAGGCTTTTGATCAGTTTTCTGTTTTAGTTTGTTTGGGATGCTGTAACAAAACACCATAAACTAGGTGGCTTTTAAGCAAGAGAAATGGATTTCTCATGGTTCTGGAGGCTGGAAAGTCAAAGTCAAGTTCTCAGAAAATTTGAAGTCTAGTGAAGTCCTGCTTCCTAGATGACTGTCTTTCTTCTGCAAGCTCAGAAGGTGGAAGGCAAAGGGGGCCTTCTGGGGCCTCTTGTATGGGGCATTAATCCCCTCATGAGGCATTATCCCTGGTGACCCATTACCTCCCCCTTCAAATACTGTCATATTGGGGTTTAAGTTTCCATAAAGATGCTTCTCAATTTATAATGGAATTATATCTTTATAAAGCTATCACAGGTCGAAAATATAAGAAGTCCAAAATGCATTTAATATTCAGCCTGACCTTGTGGCATACACCTCTAATTCCAGTAGTTAGAAAGCTGAGACAGGAGGATAGTAAGTTTGAGGCCTGCATTCAGTAATTTAGTGAGACTGTTTCAAAAATAAAAAGGGCTGGGGGTATAGCTCAGTGGTAGAATGTTCTTGTGTTCAACCCCAGCAAAACATTACACACAGCGTGCACACACACACACACACACACACACACACACACACACACACACACTTGAGCTAAACTCTCCAACACACTTGAGCTAAACTCTCCAATTCAAAATCAAATATTGTTAGGTTGGGTTAAAATGTTTAAAGTAGCCGGGCGTGGTGGTGCACGCTTGTAATCCCCGCGCTTGGGAGGCGGAGACAGGAGGATCACGCAGGTTCGAAGCCAACCTCGCTGGTTTAAGAGAACCAGTTTCCAAATAAAAATATAAAAATAGGTCTGGGAGTGTAGCCCGAAGGTAGAAGGGTTTCCAGGAACCCCAGTACCACCAAAAAATAAAAAACAAAACAAAACAAAATAAAATAAAAGTAAAAGGATTAAAGAATATTTCAGGATAACACAATAACACATGTGGCCAGTTGACATATGCTGTGTTTGTCCTCAACAAATAATTGCACAGCACCCAGTATTTTCCAGTATATGTGAAATAATTAAAAATAAAAACTTTTCTGTGCAGTAAGTTTCAACAGATTCTTGTGAATGGAAATCATTTTGGCATGTTTTATGTCCGCAGTGTAATTAAGGTTAATAAAAAAGATAGAAAATCTCCAAATGTTTAAAAACTATGAACTATATACATATTTGCATATATATATATACACATGTACAGACAAACATTTGTGGATGTATATTTGTGATACATATGCACATATACATATGTGTGTAATCTCTTTTGTTTTGCTTCACTTTATATGTTTTTTTCTCAGTGTGTTCTTTGTGGACATAGCAGTAGATCTCCTGTCATTTTCTTTGTGCTAAGCAAGACATTGCAGGAAAGCCCAACTTATAGAGATCCTGGTAAAAAGAGAAGAGATGGAGTAAAGGAAAGACAATTTATTTTATTGAACCGATAGGCTTCTTCCCCCAGCCACTTGAGATTTTTCTCGGCACCTCTGGCTCTCTTCTCTAATATGCATCACAAAACACCAGACATGCACTTTATTTGGGCTTTGCCTGCTTTTGTGTCAGGAGGTTTATTAGACAATAGCATACAGCCTCTTAATTTGCTGGATTTCCTAAAGGAAAGGTGGAGGGAAAATACAGGAGTTGAAAAGGACCAATATTGCCGGGCATAGTGGTGCACGCTTGTAATTCCCGCGCTTGGGAGGCAGAGACAGGAGGGTCGCGCAGGTTCAAAGCCAGCCGGGTGCGCTGGCTTAGGAGACCCTGTTTCCAAATAAAAATGTAAAAATAGGTCTGGGAGTGTAGCCCGGAGGTAGAAGGGCTTCCAGGAACCCCAGTACCACCAAAAAAAAAAAAAAAAAAAAAAAAAAAAAAAAAAAAAAAAAAAGAAAGAAAGAAAGAAAGAAAGAAAGAAAGAAAAGGACCAATATTTATATTTGGTGTCATTCAGTCTTCAACGGAACTGGTGAGGTACCTTAGATGACTCCTGTCTGGAGGGAGAACTCAAAGTCCAGGGAGACAGCGACATTGAAAGCCAAGCCTGCTTCTGCTCAGCTTCCTTTGGCAACCCCACTCAGACTGAAGGTAGCTCTATTCTGCAGCACAATCAGGAATGCGTGTTTGAAAATCAGGATCATGTGTGGGAGAACTTGCAACATCTTAAGAAACATTCATTCAGTCCCAGTGCCCTATGAAGCTTTATTATTAATCAATTTGTTACATGTTTTTTAAAAAAACTGTGAAAGTATCTTAAATTGCCAACCATTATTTGACACTAAAAATTTATCTTTTGAAGATCAGTGTATTAAAAGTCATTTGCATTTCAAAATTGCATGTACTCCCCCTATTCTTGTATAACGATGTGATAAGTGTATAATTTCAAATTCCAAATTGCATTAGTTCATTTGAGGCATGATGGTAAAAACATGGAATAGGAGCTCCTACCGCATCATTCTCCTTTAAAAATAGATCACTAACGGCTGGGCGTGGTGGGACACCTTTGTAATCCCAGCATTAGAGAGGCAGAGACTGGAGGATCGCGGTTCTGGGACAGCCTCAGCTATTTACCTTCACAACTCAGTGAGACAGACCCTGCTTAAAAAAAAAAAAAAAAAAAAAAAAAAGACTAAAAAATAGGACTAGGGGTGTAGCTCGGAGGTGCAATGCCTCTGGGTTCCATCCCCAGTGCTGAAAAAAAAAAAAAAATCCTTAACCCCTTAACTTTTTTTTAAAATTTGTTCTTAATAGGAGAACGTTTTATTATTTTAGATGGAGTGAGCTTATCCTTCCAGGAGGGAGACAAGAATCCCTTATATTTTGAGGAATGCTATTTTCTGTTATTTCCACGGGTTTTCCTGAGCATGGGGGCGGGGTAGCAGCTGGGTCAGCAGAGAGCAGTCTCAGCGGCTGCGCGGTCCGCGCACTTCTGGGCGCGCGGGAGTGACAAGCAGGCTGGAGCAGACAGCACCCGGCGGACCCCGGAGACACCTCCTGGCCAGGGGCGCCGCAGTTCCCATCCGCAGCCAACAGGCTCCAGTCCCGACCTCTCGGGGAAAGGCGGATGCTTTCCGGGGCCGGCAGGTAAGGTTGCCTCTGCAGAATTTGTTTGGGTGGCCCGGGTGTGTCAGGGGTGTCCTAAAGGAGGAGAGAAGGGCTCGCATGTTTCCCGAGAAGAGAAATGACTCGTCTCTATCCCTTGGGTGCATTTGAGTGGTCGGAATGCGACATCAACAGGTAGCGGTGTCCTTACTTGGGAGGCTCGGGCGCCGCGCCGTCTCGGGGTCCTGGCTTTTCCGCGCACTTAGCTGTGTCTTCAATTCTGCTTTCCAGCCCCGGGGGTTTCGGCGGCAGTGGGCCGAGGGGTGGCGCAGCACCAGCCTCCCCCTGAAGACCCGCGCGCCGCCGAGCGCGCCGGCCGGCGAGATGCGCAACGCGTCGGAGCCGGAGCCCGGCGCGGCCAACGCGTCCTGCGGGGACCCGGCGCTGGGCTGCCCCGACGCCGAGGGCCCCGCGCCGCTGCCGCGGCCGCTGCAGGTGGCGGTGCCGGTGGTCTACGCCGTGATCTGCGCCGTGGGGCTGGCGGGCAACTCGGCGGTGCTGTTCGTGCTGCTGCGGGCGCCGCGCGTGAAGACCGTCACCAACGTGTTCATCCTCAACCTGGCCATCGCCGACGAGCTCTTCACGCTCGTGCTGCCCATCAACATCGCCGACTTCCTGCTGCGGCGCTGGCCCTTCGGGGAGCTCATGTGCAAGCTGATCGTGGCCATCGACCAGTACAACACCTTCTCCAGCCTCTACTTCCTCGCCGTCATGAGCGCCGACCGCTACCTGGTGGTGCTGGCGGCGGCCGAGTCGCGCCGGGTGGCCGGGCGCACGTGCGGCGCGGCGCGCGCGGTCAGCCTGGCCGTGTGGGGCGTCGCCACGCTCGTGGTGCTGCCCTTCGCCGTCTTCGCGCGGCTGGACGAGGAGCAGGGCCGGCGCCAGTGCGTGCTGGTCTTCCCGCAGCCCGAGGCCTTCTGGTGGCGCGCGAGCCGCCTCTACTCGCTCGTGCTGGGCTTCGCCATCCCGGTGTCCACCATCTGCGCGCTCTACACCTCGCTGCTGTGCCGGCTGCGCGCCATCCGGCTGGACAGCCACGCCCAGGTCCTGGGCCGCGCCAAGAAGCGGGTGACCCTCCTGGTGGCGGCCATCCTGGCCGTGTGCCTCCTCTGCTGGACGCCCTACCACCTGAGCACGGTGGTGGCGCTCACCACCGACCTCCCGCAGACCCCGCTGGTCATCGCCCTCTCCTACCTCATCACCAGCCTGAGCTACGCCAACAGCTGCCTCAACCCCTTCCTCTACGCCTTCCTGGACGACGGCTTCCGCAGGAGCCTGCGCGGGCTGCTGGCCTGCCGTGCCGCGCCCCGGCCGCCCCGCTGACCGCCGCGCTCCGGCCCTCCGCGGACCCCGCGACGGCAGGGGGCTTGCCCCGCCCTGCGAGGACGCGGCCTGTGGGCTTTGCTGGAAGGCCAGGGTGGAGCCCTGCGCCTGGCCTGCGGACTAGTGGAGCTGAGGAGGAGGGTTGCGCCCCGGCCAGGGGAGCCCGGGCACCTTCAGGAGCCGGCCACCCCACCCCCCACCCCGCCCGGTGCCCGGCGGCTGAGCATAGCTCAAGCCTCCGCGCGCTGCTGCTCTCGCTGGGGGCGAAGGGTCTGGCCGGGTCCGTTGGTCATTTGCTCCGACCTCTGGGAAGAAGGCCAAGGCCAAAGCATTCCGCACCCGCCCCTGAGATGGGACAGTCATATTCCTTCGCTTGGGGAAAACGGAACAAGTCGTGGTGCCCTTCGTGGGGTGGGCGGTGCATGTTGGGGTCCTGTGGGTCTGGCCGAGGCCGAATGACAAGGATTTCCGTAGTCAGCTCCAATTCCTTTACTGTGCTGAAACCCGCTGACCCGGGTCTGGAAGAGCTTGGACCCAGCGGAGTCCCGGGGCGCGAGGTCCCGGCGCCCCCTGGAGGAGCCAGGTGCTCAGCGCTGAGCATCCTGGGCTCGCCTTTGCAGCACTGCTTTCCCATTGGGGTTCTTAGAAATTAGTCTATGCTGCATTCTGCAAAGGACTCCAATCACCCCCCCCCCCGCCCTTGGCCCACACCTGCTTCTCCTTTGATATTGACCGATTAGTTGTAATTGTTTGTGTGAGTGCTGTGTTCAGTTTCGAGAACTTCGTAAATAAATAAATAAATAAATAAATAAATAAATAAATACGTCCTAATTTGCCAAGAAATGTGATTTCTCTCCTTTATTTTGTTTCTCCTTGTGTTCTTCCTCGGCTTCTTTTACTGAATCAGCAAACGGAGACATCTGACACCCACATTTTCCTTGACCGGACACTTTACTACCTACTACCAGGTTTGTGGACACCTGTGCGTTATTCCTTAGTTACACTATCTTGTAGTAGTCTGTGAGAACCTAGTAAATACCTGGTTCTAATGGCACAAGGAAACCAGCCAGCCCCTGCTTTTATCTTATCTTTATTAATGGGAGATGGAAGCAGATTAAGAGAGAGGACTAACTCGAGTTTGCAGTGGCCAGCAGGTGACACATGAGGCCAGGATTAGCCAGAATCTGATAATTATGACGTTTTATTTTATTTAACTTAAAAAATTGGCATATCTCACAGAAACATTTATTTATGCCACATAAAAATAATACTTAGGCAAAGGTACAGAGATGTTCAATGTTCATGGGAGCACAGCTTGTTTAAATTTACTGGCGTACTGAAGTGTTCTCTCATGTAATGATGACCATGAGCAGAGGGAGGACTTGCACCTTTTACAGTCTTTTTTTCTTTCATCAGTACTACTTTTATAAGTGATTAAGCTCATCAACTCTATTCTTATCCAAATCTCCTGGTAAACCTAGATATAGCAGGGCTTCACAGGAATCCAGACTTTTAAAATAATGGTTTGAAGCATCTTTTCAGGTCCAGTGGCTCAGGTGCCAGACCCCCAAAATCAACTCGGGAAAGGTCACTGAGAGCACACGTCGCTTAACTATAGTGTTTTAAAAATGTTTGTTCTTGAGGATGAATCCTAAACAGGAATGAAAGTTTCTAAAAGTGCTTGTTTTCTTTGGTATGGCTCAGTGCCAGAAGGCTTTTGTTTTGTTTTGTTTTGCTGGTCTGGGGATGGAACCCAGGGGCATTCAATCTCCAAGCTACACCCCCAGCCCTATTTTTTATTCTTTATTTTGAAACCGGGTCTCACTGAGTTGCAGACGTCTTCACTAAGTAGCTGAGTCTGCCCCGAACCGCGATCCTCCTGTCTCAGCCTCCTGAACGCTGGGATTACAAGCATGTGCCACCACCCCCGCTGAGAAGGTTTTGTTTACCTAGTTTGATTGGCATTTTAAATAAATTTCTCAATTATTTAGGTTAAAAATATATTTATTTATTTTTGGTACTGTTATTGAGTACCTAACCTCCAAGCTACACACCCAGGCTGTTTTATTTTGAAACAGAGTCCTGCCAAGTTGTTGAGGCTAATTTCTCACCTGTATCCTGTTGTTTTAACTTCCCAAGTACTGGAATTACTGGCATGTATCACCATATCTGTCTTCTAAATAGCTTTAAATAAACCTCATCTGTCTTCATAAATCCAGTAACTGGACACAGGTGAGAGGGAAACCCGGATGCTTTGACTCTCCACTACTTCATCACCTCTGAAGTTGGACCTGGCGCTGTCTTGGGATATATGGAGCTGACTGTTGAAAAACCACAGAGAGCTGGGCGTGGCGCATGCTTGTAATCCCTGCGCGTGGGAGGCTGAGACAGGAGGATCGCACAGGTTCGAAGCCAGCCTCGGCTACTGAGTCAGGCTCTCGGCAACTTGGTGAGACCCTGTTTCCAAGTGAAGTATAAAATAGGTCTGGGAGTATAGCCCTGAGGTAGAAAAGCCCCTGGGTTCCACCCCAACTCCCATTAAAAAAAAAGAAAGAAAGAAAGAAAGAAAGAACACAGAGAATGGCATTGCTGTACCTCTCACAGCAAGGTTGTGTTGGTGCCTCCTATGTGCGTGGGATGAAACAGGACTCATAGCTCAGTCTCACCCTGGCTGTCCCATTGTGCCATCTCTAGGCTGGTGCCCTTCAGAAGAGCATGTAGGAGCCCAGACTGCATTTTCAATTTCCTTGTTATATTTTGGGAAATCTGGAATATATATGCAACTAAGTCATGCAAAAATAAGATGTATTTATGGAATTGTATTTCAAAAGTTTGAATTCTATGTTGAGATTTTGCAGTTTGTATTGTTTGGTTTTACCATTTCTGATATTTAAAAATGTCAAGTTGGAAGCCAGGCATGGTGGTGTACCCTTGTAATCCCAGCATTCAGGAGGCTGAAACAGGAGGATTGTGGTTTGTGGACAGGCTCAGCTACTTAGTGAGGCCCTCCACAACTCAGTGAGACCCTATTTCAAAATAAAGAATAAAAAAATAGTTCTGGGGATATAGCTCAAAGGTAGAATGCCCCGGGGTTTCAGGTTTCATCCCCAATATTGCCAAAAAAAAAAAAAGAGGCAAGTTGGTGTTTTTAATTTAGTACAGTTATATATGTGCTTATGCATATATATATATATATATATATATATATATATATGTAAAATATAGTGAGTGTATGTGTGTGTGTGTGTGTGTGTGTGTGTGTGTGTGTGTGCCACTGGGGACTGAACACAGGGGTGTTCTACCACTGAGTTATACTTTCAGCCCTTGTTATTTTTTATTTTGAAATAAGATCTTTCTAAATCATCATGTACTGGTCTCTAACCTTCCATTCTCCTGTCTCAGCCTCGAAAGTACTTGGCCCAGCTATGCTTTAAATGCTATTCAAAAATATTTCTTTTAGCCAGGCATGGTGGCACAAGTCTGAAATCCCAGTACTTGGGAGGCTCAGACAGGAGGATAGAAGGTTAGAGGACAGACTCATCAACATGGCGAAACTCTCAGCAACCTAGCAAGACTATGTTTTCAAACAAAAAACTAAACAGGGTTGGGGGTATAGCTTGGAGGTAGAATGTCCCTGGGTTCAATTCCTAGTAATACACACACACACACACCTTAATGAAAAAAATATCTAATGAATAAGCAATGAATAAACAGAAATATTTGACAAAAATTAAGAATGAAAATCTCCACCAGTTTGGATTTGGTTGATTGTAAAAATAATGCAAAGTGCTGATTGACATAGAGATTCTAGAACTTACATTGGTTAGTGATAAGATACTAAGCTTCTTTTTAAAAAGTAAACCAACTTTTATTTTATTTTTCTATTTTTTTATTCCTTTAAAAAGGAATTTATTGCTGCCTTGTAGTCATACATCTTTTTTTTTTTTTTTTTTTTTTTTTTGGTGGTACTGGGGATGGAATCCTTCTGCCTCTGGGTTACACTCCCAGACCTATTTTATATTTTATTTGGAAACAGGGTCTCTTAAGCCAGAGAGGCTGGCTTCGAACCTGCCCGATCCTCCTGTCTCGGGTTCCCAAGCACAGGGATTACAAGCGTGCGCCACCATGCCCTGCATAGTCATACATCTTAATGGGGTACAAGAAGTGGAGGCACACATACACACATCACTCATTTAGTCCTTCCCCAATTTCTATCCCATTTCTTCCCCCTCCTTCCTCATGTTTGGTTTAGTGATTGATTTGCTGTTTGTGAATGTACATTATAAAACATTAGAGAATTTCCCTCTTCCGCCCTCCCATTCCCCTCAGTTAGGTCACCTTATTAGCTTATCTATGATTTCTCCTTCTTTGCTTAGAGTTCCTCTTATGACTCATTTTCTCCCTAGCTTCCACATATTAGGGAGAACATACTATTTCTTACTTTCTTGTGACTGACTAACATCACTTAGCATAATGATCTCCAGTTCCATCCATTTCCCTGCAAGTGACATAATTATGTATTTCTTTATGGGTGAGTAAAATGCCATTGTGTACATATCTCGTAGTTATGTAATCCATTCATCTGTTGATGGATATCTTGGCTGGTTCCATAGTTTGACAGTTGTGAATTGTGCAGCTATGAACATAGATACATGTGCATTATTTTGGTGGTTTGGTTTTCATTCTTTTCGGTAGATACCCAGAAGTGATATTGCTGGATCAAATGGTAGATTCATTCCCAGTCTTCTGAGGATTCTCCATACTGTTTTTCAAAGTGGCTACACTAATTTGCAATCCCACCAACAATGTATTAGAGTTCCCACTTCTCCACATCCTCGCCAGCATTTGTTGTTGTTTGTGTTTTGAATGATTGTCATCCTAGTTGGAGTTAGGTGAAATCTCAGGGTAGTTTTGATTTGCATCTCATACATTTATTGGCCACTGAATTTTTTTGGTAAAGTGTCTATTTAGTTCACTTGTTGTTTTTTATTGTGTTATTTGTTTTCTTAGTGGTTGTTTCTTGAGTTCTCTGTATATTCTAAATATTAGTTCTCTATCAGAGGAATAGTTGCCAAATTTTTTTTCTCATTATGTGGGCTCTCTGTTAAGGTTCTTTAGAGCTTCCTTTGCTGTACAGACCCTTTTTAGTTTATGCAATCCCACGTATTGATCTGCCTTTTAATTTCTTGTGACTTTGGGGTCTTGTTGAGAAAGTGTTTATCTGTGCCTATGTGTTGAAGTGTTAGACCTATGCTCTCTTCAAGGAGCTTCAAGGTCTCTGGTCTGATTTTCAAGTCTTTGACCTATCTTGAATTGACTCTTGTGCAGAGAAAGTGCAGGGCTTTATTTCCATTTTCTGCATATTGTTAGCCAGTTTGCCAACACCATTTGATGAAGAGGCTGCTACTTTTTTTTCAGTGTATGTTTTTGTTCCCTTTGCTAAAAATCAATTGGTAGATTGTTTCTGAGTCTTCTATTCTGCTCCATTGGTCTATGTGTCTGTTTCTGTGCCAATACCATACTGCTGTTATTACTATGGCCTTGTAGTCTAGTTTGAAGTCAGATATTGTGATGCCTCCTGCATAGTTCTTGTTGCTGAGAACTATTTTGGCTATTCTGGATTTTTTGTTGTTCCAAAAGAATTTAAGGGCTGATTTTTCTGTTTGTGAGGAATGACTTTGGTAATTTAATGGCTATTGTGTTGAAGCTATAGATCACTTTAGGAAGAATGGTCATTTTGTGATTTGTATTCTACCAATCTAAGAACATGGAAGATCTTTCCATCTCTTAAGGTCTTCTATTCCTTTTTTCAATGTTTTATAATTTTTTTTTGTAGAGGTCTTTTGCCTCCTTGTAGGTCTATTCCTAAGTATTTTTTTGTGGGATATCCTGAGTGTAAGTGTTTTCTGAATTTGTTTTTCAGTGGATTTATGGTTGGCATACAGGAATGCTTCTGATTTTTTAAGATTGAATTTGTATACAGACACCAATGAATTAGTTTATCAGTTCTATAAGCTTTTTGGTTGAGTTTGTTGGGTCTAAGTATAGTATCATGTCATCTACAAATAAGGATAGTTTTAGTTCTTTTTCTATTTTTACTTCTTTGATTTCCTTTTCTTGTCTTATTGCTCTGGCTAGAGTATCAAGTACCATATCAAAAATATGTGGCGATAATGGACATTCTTGTCTTGTTCCTGTTTTTAGGGGGAATTCTTGAAGTTTTCCCCTATTTAATATGATATTGCCTGTGGGCCTATTGTAGATTGCCTTTATGATGTTGAGGTATGTTCCTTCTATTCTGATTCTTTACAGTGCTTTTAGAATAAATTGATGCTGAATTTTGTTAAATGCTTTTCAGCGTCTATTGAAATGATTATATGATTTTTGTCTTTGGTTCTGTTTATGTGATGAATTACATGAATTGTTTTTTTTTTTTTTGTGGTACTAAGGATGGAACCCAGGGGAATTTTACATCTGAGGTACACCTCCAGCCCTTTTTTTATTCTTTATTTTGAAACAGGGTCTCCATGAGTTGCAGAGGATCTCACTAAGTAGCTGAGGCTGTCCTCGAACCGTGTTAGTGGAGAAAAGACTAGCTTCTTTTCAGTCTAGGTCAGATGAGTGAAAGAATCAAACTGGAAAAGATGCAACTATTTACATATGTAAAATCACCCTTTATGTTCTCTAATTATCCTGTGTAATGCTGTTTTGGTTCCTGCAATTTCTTCCTCTTATTATTTAATCATTTTTTTTGCAGTACTGGGGATTGAATTCAAGGGCATTCTGTCTTTAAGCTATTTTTCATTTTTTATTTTTGAAACAGTCTCACTAAATTGCGGAGGGCATTACTAAATAGGTGAGACTGGCCATGAACCTGTGCATCATCCTGCCTCAGTCTCCCAAGAACTGAGATTACAAGTGTGTGCCACCATTCCTGTTCAATTCCTTCCTCTTAATCTCTCCTACTGGTACCTTTTTACTTGTTCTCTTTTCAAAGGAACTCTAGAAGTGCTTCTTAAAAGGGAGTTTTTCACATAATTCCTGAAGAAACTGATACTTGGGTTTATATTTTATTTTATTTCTTTTTGTGATATTGGGGATGGAACCCAGAGGCTTTCTACCTTCTGGCTACACTCCCAGACCTATTTTATATTTTATTTGGAAACAGGGTATCACCAAGTTGCTGAGAGCCTCACTAAGTAGTTGAGGGTGGCTTCGAACCTGCATTATCCTCCTGTCTCAGCCTTCGAAGTACTGGGATTACAAGCATGTGCCACCACGCCCAGTTTACTTGGGTTTATTAATACAATTTTTAATATTATTAAATATTACGGCATACTTTTAAATGGATACTTAGGTTTATTAATACAATTTTTGTTATGTTTAAGATTACTTAAGCCAGGCGTGGTGGTGCACCCTTGTAATCCCCGGGCTTGGGCTTGGGAGGCAGAGACAGGAGATTGCACTGGTTCAGAGCCAGCCTCGCTGGCTTAAAAGACCCTGTTTCCAAATTAAAAAAATATAGAATAGGTCTGGGAGTGTAGCCCAGAGGTAGAAGGGCTTCCAGGAACCCCAATACCACACACACACACACACACACACACACACACACACGCAAAAGATTACTTAAGATGAAAATGCATTTAAAATTTTAAATGTACAAAGCACATTAAGTGAAGAAATAATTAAGTAAAAAAAGTTAAGAAAACAGATTTCTTTTGATATTTCTTATACTTCTAGTTGTAAGGAAAATGCATCTATCTAATTTTTTATTGAATATTTTGGTAATGCTAATGAAAGAATCCACTTAATTCCTGAGCTTTCATTTAAAAAATTTTAGCCAACTTGTGTTTAGTTTTTTATATCTGAAGTGGTTTTACTCTTCAAAGTAATACATATGCATAACTTAAGGTTTTAAAACTCAATGTACTAAAAGGCTTATCATAATCAGCAGTTCCATGTTCAATGCTTCCAGAGGGTCTCCTCCTTCTCCTTTTTGATATGAGGGGTTGAACACAAGAGAATTCTACCTCTGAGCTATGCTGCCTGTCCTTTTTAATTTAAAAAAATTTTATTTTTATTTTTATTTTTTTTATTAATTTATTTTTTAAATTGGTGCATTGTAGTCATATATCAATCACATTGGAGTACAAGACTTGAGAGGATATACAAGCACACATCATCCAATTAGCCCTCCTCCAGCCCCCATCCCATTCCCTCCCCCTCCCTCCATCCCATGCTTCTTTGGTGATTTACTTTGATACATTTGTTTATGTACCTCCTGCGTTTTAAAGAGGCTCCGTCCTCCAGTATTACATACCCTCTGATTGGTCACATTAGTTGCTTCACTATAAGGCCTTTTCTATAGCTCAACCTCTTCCTGTTGCCCTTTTCCTCCTAGTTATTGCTGATTAAGAGAAGCGTCTGATTTATATTTTCTGCGATATTTCTCTGTGCATGCCGCGTTGCAAGTACCGATCCCATCTTGACGGCCCCAGTAGTGGCCTGGCTACCCGGTGGACTGATCCAGACCTCGCTGGCTCAAGCAGCGGCCTTGCCTCATGGGAGGCCCCAGTTCTGGTCTCGCTGGCCTCTGCACCGGTCTAACCCCTAAGCTGGCTTTGGTCCCGGCCTTGGAGGCCGCAGGAGTGAACTTGCCTCATGCCAGGCTCCGATGCTGGCCATTGGCCCCTGCACCGGCCTAACCCCTTGGCAGGATTTCAATGCCAGCCTCGGAGGCCCCAGCACCAGCCTAGCCTCACAGCAGGCTCCAATGCCAGCCTCGTTGGCCCCAGCACCGGCCTAACCCCTCGGCAGGTTCCGTTCCCGGGTTAGGAGGCCCCAGCACTGGCCATGTCTCACGGCAGGCTCCGATGCTGGCCTCGCCTCACGGCAGGCTCCGATGCCAGCCTTGCTGGCCCCAGCACCGGTCTAGCCCTTCGGCAGGTTGTTATCCTGGCCTCGGAGGCCCCAGTACCGGCCTTGCCTCATGGCAGGCTCTGATGCCAGCCTCGCTGGCCCCAGCACCGGCCTAACCCCTCGACAGGCTCTTATCCCGGCCTCAGAGGTCCCAGTACCGGCCTTGCCTCACGGCAGGCTCCGATGCCGGCCTCACTGGCCCCAGCACCGGCCTAACCCCTCGGCAGGCTCTTATCCTGGCCTCGGAGGCCCCAGTACTGGCCTTGCCTCAAGGCAGGCTCCAATCCCGGCCTCGGAGGCCTCAGCACTGGCCTTGCCTCCCGGCAGGCTCCAATGCCGGCCTCGCTGGCCCCAGCATCGGCCTCACCCCTCGGCAGGCTCCAATCCCGGCCTCGGAGGCCTCAGCACTGGCCTTGCCTCCTGGCAGGCTCCAATGCCGGCCTCGCTGGCCCCAGCATCGGCCTCACCCCTCGGCAGGCTCCAATCCCGGCCTCAGAGGCCCCAGTACCGGCCTTGCCTCATGGCAGGCTCTGGTGCCGGCCTCACTGGCCCCAGCACCGGCCTAACCCCTCGGCCGACTCCGATACTGGCCTCGGAGGTCCCAGCACCGGCCATGCCTCATGGCAGGCTGCGATGCCGGCCTCACTGGCTCCAGCACTGGCCTAACCCCTCAGCAGGCTCTTATCCTGGCCTAGGAGGCCCCAGTATCGGCCTTGCCTCACGGCAGGCTCCGATGCTGGCCTCGCTGGCCCCAGCACCGGCCTAACCCCTCGGCAGGCTCTTATCCTGACCTCGGAGGCCCCAGTACCGGCCTTGCCTCAAGGCAGGCTCCGATGCCGGCCTCACTGGCCCCAGCACCGGCCTAACCCCTCGGCAGGCTCCGATCCTGGCCTTGGAGGCCCCAGCACTGGATTTTTAAAAAATTTGAAGCAGGATCTTGCTAAGTTGCTGGGTTTGGACTTGAACCTGCAATCCTCCTGTGTCAGCCTCCTAAATATAGGGTTTATAGGCAGCATGCATCAACACATTTTGCCACCACGATGTTTCTGCCTGTGAGCTGGCCAACTATGTACTAAAATTCTGAAACTGTGAAGCAAATGAACCTTTCCTCCTCTAAGGTGTTCTTGTCAGGTATTTTGGTCACAGTGACAAAAAGAAAACCAAAACATAGGGTTTTCAGAGAAAACAACAATAAATATTATATAAATGCCATTAAATAAAGTACCATAAACTTATGTACACGTGTGTGTGTGTGTGTGTGTGTGTGTGTGTGTGTGTGTGACAGTTTTGAGGAAATTTAGTGATCCTTTTTATTAGCGTAAAAGAATTCAGAAGAAATAGGTTATTCAGAGGAAGCTTACTATATAAAGGTAGATATATCATACACATCTTATAAAATGTTTGGAAATGAATCAATAAAATCAAGCAATCTAAGCTATAGATTTCTCTATCAATAACATTTAAATACCTGTATCTGTCAAGGAAAGCCAAGTCCACCTACAGCAGAGGAGAATCTGTATAATTTAGGTCCACCTGTTCCAGGACTAGAGCACAAGGCAAAGTCATTGTCATTGAATTCTGTGTGTTATTCTCAGTAGGGGGGGGGGGGAGAGAAACTGTTAAACTAAGTCTATAAAAGCTGTTTGTTTACTTTGTCTGGAACTCCCACCTCCCTCTAGGTCCCAACCCATGCTCTCCCTTCTCATAGATAATATCAACATTGATATAGATAACTTCATCTATGAATAAAGAATTATTTGAACTCTCTTCATCATCAGATTTCCCCCTCCTCCTGGCCTTATCTCCCCCCCCACCACAAATAAGAAAAAGCACTATAATTGCTATGTGCATGCACATTTCTATCACTCTGAACCTTATTATGATGTATAATTAAATACACCAGCCGGGCGTGGTGGCGCACGCTTGTAATCCCAGCATTCGGGAGGCTGAGACCAGAGGATTGCAGTTTGCGGACAGCCTCAGCTACTTAGTGAGGCCCTCTGCAAGTTAGTGAGACCTGGTTTCAAAATAAATAATAAAAAATAGGGCAGGGGGCATAGCTTGGAGGTCAAATGCCCCTGGGTTCCATTCCCAAAACCGTAAATAAATAAATAAATAAATACACCAATAACATTAAAAAAAGGTAAACTGTGGTAAGACTTGCATAACTCAATATGCTAAAACAGTGGACTTATGTAATGTAAAGGGTGATGTTATGGTATACAAATTGTATCTAAATTAAAAATTGTATGAAAAAAGTGGACTTGTCTGCCACCTTATGGGCAAATTATGCAGATGAAACAGCCTTTATGGTTGCAGTAATGCTGGTTTAAAAAGTAAATATACTATAGGATGGATTTATATGAAAATCTCAAGAAAAAAATCTTAACTTTTTTTTCACTTGCTGAGTTCCTATCTTTCTATAAACTTTCTAATTGTTATTTTTAGTGGCATGGCATTTTATAAAGATTGAAAATATATTAATGTGTTTTGCCCATTTCTCTATTGTTATTCCCTTATTGTTTCTATTTGAAGTATTTTTATAAGAATGTTTGGCATATTTATTCATATGTTTCATCATTATCATTTTTTGTGAGTGTGTGGTACTGGGGGTTGAACCCGGGGGCATTCTACCTCTAAGCTACATTCCCACTTCCATTTTATTTATTCTTTAAATTTTGAGACAAGGTCTTGCTAAGTTGAGAAGGCTGGTCTAGAACCTGTGATCCTTCTGTCTCAGCCTCCCAAGTACAGATATGCACCACCATGCCCAGCTATCTTTATACTTTTAAAAATAATTATCTTAGGCCGGGCGTGGTGGCGCACACTTGTAATCCCCGTGCTTGGGAGGCTGAGACAGGAGGATTGCACAGGTTCGAAGCCAGCCTCAGATACTTAGTGAGGCTTTCAGCAACTTAGTGAGACCCTGTTTCCAAATAATATATACAAAAGGTCTGGGAGTATAGCCCGGAGGTAGAAAGCCTCTGGGTTCCATCCCTAGTACCACCAAAAAAAAAAAATTATCATATTATCTTAGGGCATGCCTGGATGTGTACTCATTCCTTCAGTTTCCCAGTGAGGCTTCCAAACCCTATATTTTCTCCTCCTTCCCTCTGTTGTATGTAGGAGGACTTTCCCCAACCCAGGGTGAGCTGTCCTGCACAGTTCATCATACCCTCCTTCAACATGGACTGCCCGGCATGGGTCACCATCCACTTCCTTGTCACCTTGTCAAAGGTTTGACATTTTGTCTTTTAATGTCTCTTTTCTCATCTAAATTTTCTGCCATATGCTTCATAATGAGTATGGCTACTTGAACATTCTAATATCATTAACAAATTATTAAAAAGCGAAGTTTACTTAAACTTTTCTTTGCAGATGAATGACAGATAACATATGCAGAAGGAATGACAGAATTAGAAAAATCACCATTTTGCAACTAAAATGGTAACTACTTTCCAATATTTTCTTCAAGTGAGGTTTACCAATGATGCCAAAACTATTGAGTGAAGGATTTTCTGGAAACAAGTATATTCACATGGTGACAAAATATCACCCCAAAGATTTTTTGCTAAGTGCAGGAGTTAAAGACATACCTTTATAAACAAGAAAGCTTTATAAACAAAAATTCTAGCTTTTATATAGGGATTTATTATCTGTCTCTCTTATCCTGGATAGCCAATAGTCTTTTCCCACCAAAAGTAGTTATCTACAGCAGAGATAACTGGCTGTTAGTCTTCTTTGTTAGTCTTCACAAGGACAGACAGGTTTGATATCACTGATCAAAATGTGTCTGTTCACAGGATCTGGGGCTGCGTGGTAGAAGTCTAAAGCCCGCAGCATTGCCCTCTGTTTATTTTTACTCCTAAAGTTTAAGTCCTGTACTGATCACCTGTGTCCTTGGGTAAATCTCAGCATCCCTCATCTATGTCTGCTAGCAGTTATTTTTTTTATGCTGAAAGCTTGTTTTGTAATAAGAAAAAGAAAGACAGAATTTTTTAAAAAATATAACTTTAAGGCTTCAACTATTTTTGTGTTATTAATAATCAATATTGGGTCAATGTAAATGGCTCTTTTTTATTTAACTTGGTCTAAACTTCTGTGAGGGTCTACGTAGTTCTTTTCTTCTAAGTTCATGTGCTTATAATTTTAGAATTTGGTGTTCTAGATCTTATCTAAGTTGCTAGGACAACCGGCCTAGCTGGCAGTTTTTAGTGGTCAAGATCAGCCTTGGCTATATCTTTGGATGGCTGCCCAGAGATAGAGACAAAGCATTTTATTGCTTTTCCAAAGTATAGCTATTATTACTAACAATTAATACTACTCTTATTAGAGATCAATACTGACTGAATCTCATCATACACTATATACAAAGCAAAGTAAAACACAATTCACAAACATGAGGGACAATGGCTAATCTTATCTCTGTAAAGAGCCTGGATAGAGCTCTGTGGATGACCATTTCTTCCCTTCTTCTGTAAAATAGCACGGAAACACAGTGTATCCTCATGAAAAGGGAGGTTGCTGGTATCCCGTTAACAATGTTTCCTATTATTTTTGCAAAACAAATTTACAAAATGTGTTGTTTATCACTACTTTTAACATGTGCATGTACTTTGGAACATCTAGAAAGACCAGATATTTTTTTTAAAGTATCTAGTATTAACAACTATTTATACAGCAGTGGTAATAAAATAAACACACAAACAACAGGTATAATATGGAAATATTATTTAAATATAACCTTCCCGACTTAGAACCTTCCCTTCCTTCTTAGTGTCTTCTGCTTCATTTCCTATAACCCACTGAACAAGCATGGATGCTTCTGGTATCGCTTCTAGAGGTGGCCCAACAATTCCACTTCAAGTGTGGTATTTCTCTTTTCTATCATCATGTTTCTGAGCTATTAAGTGACTGAAATAGCTTGAGGGACAAGTGTCTTGCTGCTTCCAGTCCTGACCCTTAAAGGGCATCCATAGCCTAGGTTCTGGGTGCTTGTCTCTTCCGATATCCCATGTCACCCCATCATGGTGCTGGAGGGCTGACTCTGCTTCTTACTGAGTTCTGTGTTGGAACTCTATTTGGGACTTTTTCATAATTTCTTTATTGGTGGTAATAATGTTATTTTGGCTATACAGATTGTCTCTATTCTCAGTATATTAAATTATACTTACGTAGGAATAAAGTGTTATGCTACTTTGGTTTCAAATTATTTCATAAACTACCTGTGAACCCATATATATCTACAAAAACAAAGAAATATATACATTTATAGTTAGAAGCAGTACAGGTATTCTCTGTACTTTTGATTTTTTCATTCACTCATAATTTTTTATAATAAAAAATGGAAGCAAAATAGAAATTTGAGAAAAAGAAATAGTTCTTGCCCACACAGACCCCCTAATTTTTTTGCTATTTTATCTGCCTCCTACTATGGTCAAAGTCCTGATGGAACTGGACCACATCTAGTCTGCACTTGCTCCTCTGTGTCTACTCTGTAGGGTATGCTAACCTCATCTCCTTTGTCTGTTCAGGATGCTATAACAGAACACTGTAGTTTAAGTTGTCTGATGAAAAACAGACATTTATTTCTCACAGTTCTGGATGCTGGGAACTTCAAGATCAAGGTTCTAACAGATTTTGGATCTGATGAAGTTAGACAATGACCATCTTTCTGCTCTGTCTTGTAATGGTTTTGATTTAGAATGTCTCCCTGGCTGTATTAGCCAGCATTTTCATAGCTATTAATCTAAAAGTTTGGACCATGTAACTTAAAGAAAGAAATATTTATTTGTTTATGGTTTTGAGGTTCAGTCCATGTGAGGCTGGGGACTAAGGATCTCAGGGCATGGCAGTGGAGGAAGCAGACAGAGAAAGAGAGAGCACAGGGCTTTGCTCCTCATATCATGGAGGCTGAAATCAAGAGAGCAATCAGGAAAAGGAGAAACCTTATATAATCTCCAAACTTGCACCCCCAGGGACCCACCTTCTACAGCTACATCCCATTGGCCTAGGCCATCAGCCAGATAAATCCATTACAACAAATTTATCCACTGCTGGAATCACAATCCTCATGACTCAATCCTCATGAGCTCTTTGGGGGAGATTTTACACCTAACTCTAATATTCTACCATGGCCCCTGAAGAGATCATGCTCAGCCCAAAATGCAAAATGCATTTATTCCACTCCAAGAGTTCCCCAAATCTTAACAGTTCCAGCATCACTGAAAAGTACCAAAGTCCAAAGTATTCTCTGAGACACAAACTGAACTTTTGTGAACCCCTGTAAAAATGAAGATCAAAATAAAAAGCAAGTTATATGCATCCAATGTACAATGACACAGAGTAAATATTTACATTACAAAGGAAGTAAAAGGGCTATAAAGAGAAGGGATGGGACCAAAACAATATCAAAATCTGGCAGGACAAGCATTTAATCCTGGGGCTCAACTTCTGGGATTTCAGGCATATAGTAGTGATAAGCAGTTTACAAGGGGCCCTGTGATTTGGCTAATTGCAATGGGCAATGTAATCATTCTTCTAGCCTGGTTCACAACTTGTAGCTTTTCCTCAAAGTCATTTAACATTTCTGGCATTTCTAAATCTCAGGTGTTTTTTTTCCCCTAAAAACCTTGGCTTTACTCTCACAGGTTCACAGGTTAACCCATTTGGGCTAGCTTGCAGAGATTCTGACCCTGCCATGTGTTGATTGGCTTCCCAGGTCTTCCTTTCCAATCTGGGAAGAAGCTTCCATAACACCCTTTTTTTCAGCAAAGCCAGCATTACATGAGCACCAAGACTGATTCCCAGCAGGAAAGGTCATCACACCCTTTTAAAAAGCAGCTACAGGGCCAGCTCCCTCTGGGATCCCTTTGGGCCGTCTGCTGCCTTCATCATTGCCCATTGCTGGTACTGTGCCTGTTATAGACACTGCTTTCTCCTTCCTTTCAACTCTCTTCTTTTTTGTCCACAACATAATCTCTCTGGGCCTCAGATTTACACATACTTTCTGGTGAAACTGCAAATCTACAAAGTTTCTCTGCTTACTTTCCATACCAGTATTGGGACTGGCCTAGAAAGATTTGAGAAATCTCTCATTATTAATAAATATATTTCAAAAGTCATTTTGTAGAAGAAGAGGGCAGACCTGAGGAAGGACCTGGTTTTGGCCAGGAAGTAAGCAGCTATTATAATGTAAAACATCTTAGCTAAAAGTAATTAGCAAGTGGAAGAGAAGGGGAGCTAGGATTTCTTCATTCTGAAGACAGGTTTATATAATAATTGGCATCTAGTTAGGATGGGAGGAGGGGATAGACCTTCAGGAAAGGAGAAACCTGGGCATAGACCAAAGTTCAGTGGGAAAATCAAGGGGATGGACTTTACCTATGCCAGAGTTAAATAAAGTAAGATGGAGGATTCTGTGTCTATAAAAAGGCTGTTCTGTGTTTTCTATTTTGGTGAATTCGTTCAAACCAACCCCCATGCCAATCCTGAATGGCATGGGTCTGTAACTGCTTTCTGTATTTCTATCTTTTTAATAAAATCATTAAATCTTTAGCAAGAGTCCAGGTGATTGCATATCTATCCTTAGCTCAGGACAAGAACCCACGGTTTTTATGAGGAGAATCATTTCTGGGGTCTAACAAAGGTCCCTGAGGACCGTTACCCTAAATGGTAACCCTCACCCCCAAACAGTAATATTCATCTTTCACCATAACATCTTTTACCGTAACACTTTTCACTCTTGAAATTTGGTACTCAATTTACTGAACACAAATATCAACATCCAAAGGGCAGTTTGGATATTTTGCTGTTATGATATTGCTGATGCTAGTTTAATCAGCCCTTTGTCTTTAAATACAGATTCACACAAAGCTTCAGGACACAGGCAAAATTTCAACAAGTTCTTTAGCAAAGTGGCTTCTACTGCATTTTCCTCTGGAGTCCTCTTTGCTCTCCAAAATCTCCCGAGCACAGTATCTACCATTCACCTTTCTAGCCACATTCTGGCCTTTCCAATTTCATATCACAAAACAGTTCCAAATACTCACAAAGCACATGGTCAGACTTAGATATAGCCATGATCCACTCTCCTGGAACCATTTTTCTGTATTACTCAGCCTTTTTATAGCTATAATCTAAAATACTTGATCACATAACTCAGAGGAAAATAAGTTTTTTTTTTTTTTTTTTAGTGTTTCAGATTTAGTTCATGTGAGGCTGAGAACCACAGCTCTCAGGGAGTGTCAGTGGGAGGCAGAAAGAGGGAGAGCACATAGGCCATGCTCTTCACATCATGAAGGTGGAAGCAAGAGAGTGATCATGGGAGAAGGAACTATATATAATCCCTAAAGCCACATCTCCAGGGACCCACCTTCTCCAACTACACCCTAATGGCAAGATTGTAACTCTCATGACTCAACTATATCAACCCTGAATATTAATAAATTAGCTTTTTAGTGTGCATTTTATATCTAACTATAACACTAGCCCTCACAGAAAGAAGGTAGCAATATTGGAAGTGGGGCTTGGTTGCTAAGGAAGGATTCCTGGGCTGAGACCTTGGGCATTATATGGTTCCTCCTTCCCTGTTCTTGTTCTCTTTCCCACCTCCATGATGTGAGAGTGGAGCCTCTCCTTGCTTTCTGCTGCCATGCCCTGAGCTCATAGATCCAACCTGACATTGAATGAAATCCCCTCCAAACCGTGAGCACATAAATAATCCTTCCTCCAAGTTGTATAGTCAGTTGTTTTAGATTACAGCAGTACAAATGGTGCCTGGAACAGGCCTCAGTTGGCAGTTTTCTGAGGCCTCCAAAATAATGCCATTAATTTTATTCATGACATAACCTTTTTATGGGATTTACCTGCTACTACCATCATCTTGGGGGTTAGGATTTAAAATGTTAATTTGGAGCTGTTTTTCATTGCTATGACAAATGCCTGGCATGAATAACATAGAGGAGGAAAGGCTTACTTGGGTTCATGGTTTCAGGAGTTCAGTCCATAGTCAGCCAACTCCAAGGCAGACATCATGGTAACATTGCATGTGACAGAAGATAGCAGCTCATTTTAAAAAAGCCAGAAAGAAAAAAGGAGAAAGGAAACCACTAGGAACAGATGTTCGAGACCACAGAGTCCCAAGAACACAGCCCTAGTAACTCACCTTCTCTATCCCTGCCCTACTTGGCCAAGTTATTACCCAGAAAATCCACTTGAATTATTAACACTTCAGTGGATTTATCCACTGATGAGATTAGATCTCTGATTCAATTATTTTACTTCTGAATATTATTGTATTGGGGATATGCTTTCAACACATGAGCCTTTTGGGAGACATTCCAAACTTAAACCATTACATGGGAAACACAATCATTCAGACCACAGCAGATCATACTGCCAATCAACTGCAACATGCACTGTATTTCTACCTGAATGAAACTGTCCTGTCTTACTCACATTCTCAGCACTCTCTCTTGGAAATATCTCCCCAAAAGTAGATTGCTCTTTCTGCACATGTGCAAGAATTCTAGACAACACACTATGTAAGAAAAATGTCCAGGGCAAGTCAGAGGAAGCCCCTCCCATATTGCTAGGCTGATTCACTGCACCAGGTGTCCCGGGAGACCTCAGCTCAGTGCTGCTGTGCTCCTCTGCACTGTGCTGAGGGTTAGGGTGTGCTTGAAGCAGCGGATTTCACTCTCCATGGTGAGGCTGTGAGACTTTGCTTTAGTGGGGAGATAAAATCCACTGGTGCTAGAGAATTGGGCTCTCAGCTTTTGCAAATAACATGTTCTGTCTTCTCCTACTAAAATATATGTGGAAGGAAAAATGGGAACCTCTGTAAATGTCATGCCCACAGTGACAGGAACCACAGCCTGCCACGGGGTGAGGCCGGGTCTGGAACTAGCAGGCTGGGCCTGGAGCCTGTTGGGCAGCAGGCCTGAAACTGGGGCCTGCTTCACAGCAAAGGGCCAGCAGGTTTCATCAACTGTGTGGCCAGGAAGCAATAGAAGCTGCCGCTGCCTCACCTAATCTCTTAGCAGATTTCCAGATCCAAGTGACTTCCTGTATTTAAAAAAAATTGGTTGTGAGTGGATAATCCTGTCAAAGTTATTCACCTTCTGGCTTTCAGGTTTTCAGTAAGTGGGAATAGTGTGGAGAAATAGCTCTAATACATTGTTGGTGGGATTGCAAGTTGGTGCAACCACTTTGGAGAACAGTATAGAAGATCCTCAGAAGAAGGAAAATGAACTTACCATATGATCCAGCAATACCACCTCTGGGTATCTACCAAAAAGAATGACAATCAAAATACCAAACTAATGCATGAACAACCATGTTCATAGCTGCACAGTTCATCATTGCCAAACTGTGGAACCAACCAAGGTGTCCTTCAATGGATGAGTGGATTTCAAAACTATGAGATATGTACACAATGGAATTCTGCCCAGCCATAAGGGAGAACAAAATTATGGCATCTGCAGTGAAATGTCACATAAAATAAGAAATCAGATGCTTTTCTTAATGTGCAAAAAATTAGGGAGAAATAGGTAACAGGAGGAACTCTAGATGAAGAAGGGACCCTATAGAGGAACAATGAAGATGACATATCTGAGGGAATAAGAGGGAGGATAAGGGAAACTCTTTAAAGCACATGATGTACTTAAATATATCAAAGTCAATCAGGAAGCCAAGCATGGGCAGGAGGAGGAGGGAAGGGGTTAGAGATTGGGTTGGGGCTGATTGGGTGATGTGTGCATGTATAACTCCACAAGATTTTTTTTTTATCCCATTGAGATGTATGACTACAATGCACCAATGAAAATTTGTTTTAAAAAGTATCTACTTATTTTTGTTATTATTATTTAAAAATTATATGGTGCTGCCGGGCGTGGTGGCGCACGCTTGTAATCCCCGCTCTTGGGAGGCGGAGAGAGGAGGATCGCGCAGGTTCAAAGCCAGCCGCGCTGGCGTAAGAGACCCTGTTTCAAAAATATAAAATAGGTTTAGGAGTGTAGCCCAGAGGTAGAAGGGCTTCCAGGAACCCCAGTACCACAAAAAAAAAAAAAAATTATATGGTGCAATACATCCTAGAATCAAAGTGATATATTTATGTTTGCATACAACATCTCCTGGTGTGTTTCCCTTTATACCCCACCCTACTCCCCATCCTCCCTCTTCTTACACCCCATTAAGATTGGCAATGATCAGACTTCCGGGAAGATGGCGACCGAGAAAAATGGGGCTTAAGAGCCCCGCTAACAACCAATCTCTATTACCACAAAATCAGCGCCTTTCATAGCCAGAAAACACCATCACCAGAGAAACAAAAAAATCACCAGCCCAGAGAGGAGGGAGTCTCAGAACGGAGCTCAGAGCCACAGAGGAGATACGCCGGCCTCACGGCCGAGGACGCGGCAACAGCGCCTTACTGCCGGTGGCAGCAGCGAGTTCACCGGATGGCTACGGCTACAGACCAATGCACTCAACAGCCCACCAGGCTCCAGAGAGGAGTGGCGGGCAGCGAGCTGAGGTGAGCCGCTGCAGTACAGCCGGGAGGCATTCGGCAGATTTTTCGGCACAGGGAGCATCTAAAGCTCCCAGAGGCTGGGCTCAGCATATGCTGCAGGGACTCAGAGCGGAGCTCAAAACCAGAGAAGAAATACGCCAGCCTCACGGCCGAGGGCGTGGCAGCGGCGCCATATTGCCACTGGCAGCAGCAGCAGTGACTTCACCGAGTCCACTACAGCTCCATCTGAGTACTCAACAACAGTGAGTCAAATTGCGGGCCCCAGAGGAGAAATCCCAGTACTGACTCCCAGGGACTTGACCCAGGGGGGGAGTGGCGGTGGCAGAGATATCACACCATAGGAGAACGCCCAACCTGGCATCCCCCCCATGGTCTAAAGCAGCCTCTATCGACTCCCTGGGTCTGAGACTCTGTGATACAACCCAGTAAAGGAGTAGTCTGAGTAGGACTGAGATACCACAGAATCAAGATCCAGAGCAACTTAAATGAAGTCATAGTGATGCAAGGGAAGAACCCAAAGAAGGCACAAACTTCTGAAATCATGGGAAAGAGGAATAACAATGGAGTAATGAATGCCCACATCCCCACAACATCAGAACCCGATAAAGCAGAAATTCATAGATTTCTAGAAGATCAAATCAGGAAAATAACTGTAGTAATCATAGAGGTGTTTCAAAAAGAATTCAGAGAGAGCCAAAAAGAGATAAAGGATGCAATTAATGAAGTAAAGGCCTCAATTCAAAGTACAAACAACCGATTAGACCACATGGAGAATAGAATCTTGCTCTTAGAAGATGATCATTCTAAAAATGAACGCATAGTTTCTAATCTAGAAAAAAATAACCGAAGCCGGGCGTGGTGGCGCACGCTTGTAATCCCCGCGCTTGGGAGGCAGAGACAGGAGGATCGCGCAGGTCCGAAGCCAGCTGCTCGCGTTGGCTTAGGAGACCCTGTTTCCAAATATAAAAAAGTGTAAAAATAGGTCTGGGAGTGTAGCCCGGAGGTAGAAGGGCTTCCAGGAACCCCAGTACCACCAAAAAAAAAAAAAAAGAAAAAGAAAAAAAAAAAAACCGAGAGTAGGAATCTGATATTGAAGAAATATGGGCCCACTTTAAGAGAGCTAACCTAAGAATAATTGGAATAGAGGAGGGAAAAGAAAGTGAAACCAAAGGGATCAACAATCTCTTCAAGGAAGTAATAGCAGAAAATTTTCCAAACATAGAGCAAGAGGTTGATACACAGGTCCAGGAAACTTATAGAACTCCCTTTAGACAGGATCGGAGAAGAG
The DNA here is from genome assembly GCF_963383645.1 of Muscardinus avellanarius. NCBI lineage: Eukaryota > Metazoa > Chordata > Mammalia > Rodentia > Gliridae > Muscardinus > Muscardinus avellanarius. Next base: position 84,388,346 of record NC_137789.1, on the reverse strand, counting down.
GATCCCCACGCCACATAATTGTCAAAATGACCAATGTGGAAGCCAAGCAGAGAATCTTAAAGGCAACAAAAACAAAGGGCCAAGTGACATTCAGAGGCAAACCAATTAGAATCACTCCAGACTTCCCAAACAAAGTCATGACAGCCAGAAGGGCTTGGAGTAACATATTCCAAACTCTGAAAGAAAACAACTTCCAGCCAAAAATTTCCTACCCAGCAAAACTTTCTATCAAATTAGATGGAGAAATAAGAAGCTTCCATGACAAACAGAAACTGAAGGAATTTATGTCTTCAAAACCAGCACTAGAGAAAATACTCAAGGAGATTAACTACAAAGAAGAAATAGGTAACACACACCAGAACCAGAGAAACAAGAGTTTCCATCCAACAGACAATTAAGATTGGTTATCTGTGGAGATTCATTATTTATGTTAGTCTTATACCTATCTCTAAATTGTATTGTTTGCTTTTATTGTTGCTTATTTTTAGGATTTCTAGTTGGAATATTAATATACCTTCATATATAGCATTTGGACATATTTTATCCCATTCTATCAGTAACTTTTAACTCTGTTTACATTGTCTTTGGATATACAATATTTTATTTTTTAGGGAGTTTGTATATTCTTCTGTTGCCTCTGCCATTGAAATCATATCCAAGAAATCACTGCCAATTTTAATGTTGTGAGGTTTTATGACCCAGATTTTCTTCTAAAAGTTTATAGTCTTAAGATTTATATTTAGATCTTTTATCTATTTTGAGTTAATATTTGTATATGGGATTAGGTAAGGGTCCAATTTTATTCTTTTTCATGTAATTATTATATTTCAACAATATTTAGTTAAAAGATTAGTATTTCCTCGACCAAATGTTCGTGGAAACCTTGTCAAAAATAACTTGACAATATATGGAAGAATGTATCTCTAGGCTTTTATTTAACTCCAATGGTTTATATATCTGCCTTTAGAACAGTACTACACTGTTTCAATTATTGTAGCTTTATATGGTTTGAAATCAGAAAATATATATCTTATAGCTTTGTTCTTTTTCGAGATCGTTTTGGGTATCTAGAGTCCATATTCCATATTAGGATATATTTTTTTTCTAAAAAATAAATATATAAATATATGATAGTTTTACCTAAAAAAAAGAAAAAAAATTATCTGGTAAGAAATAAAGCAAAAAGAAATATTGAAATGTTATCTTTAAGTTATCAAAAATTTGGTATCAGACAAATAAAACTGTTATGTGAGATTATCATTTTTAATTTTGGATAAATTGCTATAATAACTAGATGTCAACCACTAAGCCAAGCATGGGCTGGAGGGATGGGGAGGGAATGGGGTGGGGATCAGGTGCGGGCTGTCTGGGCGATGTGTGCATTTATGTCTACAAAAGTTTTTTGTATCCCATTATGATGTATGAATACAGGGCACCAATAAAAAATTAAAAAAAAAAGAAGTCTATCGCATGAACGACAAAAAAAAAAAAAAAAGATTGGTAGCGATACTTTCATATATGAACATAGCATTATTTATTCTGCTTTCTCCCTTCCTTAAGCCTTTCTATGCCTCTCCCTTCTTGCCTCCAATGATTTTTTTCAACTAACGTACTGATCTGTTCATTTTTATAAAGTCCTTTTCTTTAAAAAAAATCTGTCTTTGAGAGAAGCCACCAGAGGGAGCACTAAGACCAATTTTATAAAATAAATATATTTTTATAAAATAAAATTATGCAAAGAAGTATTATCAATCATTCAAAGCTGTTGGGTTTTTTATATAAGTAATTTCATGAGGGTTAATTTAGAACAAAAATGTTTTCATGACTATGTAACTGTGTCATATGTTAAAATAGAAATTGCAAAATTAAATTAAATTCACAAAATCAGAATATTGGTAGTCATTATTTTTTTTCATTACTGGGGATTTAACCTAGGAGCTTTCTACCTCTCTGCTACACCCCCAGTCCTTATTTTTTTATTTATTTTATTTTGAAACAAGGTCTCACTAAGTTGTGGAGGGCCTCACCAAATAGCTGAGGCTAGCAGTAAACTTGTGATCATCCCATCTCTGCCTCCCAAGTACTGGAATTATAGGCATGCACCATAATGCTCAGCTATAGATTTAAGTAAGGTAACTTTGACCTTAAAAATTCCTAATACTTATGTTGACCTTATATATTGTTTAGCTTTGTAATGTTTCAACAGAATTGTTAGAATATTTAAATATTTGTTCTATACTTATGTGTACATGATTAAAACATCAGGATTTTAATTTAATGATATCTTTACTTAAATATTATTTTTATGTTATAGCAAACATTTGAATTTCTCCAAATGTAGTCTTTTAACAGAGTCTTTCCTTTTTTCTGCTATGTGGCTCTCAGTCAACCTGGGTGATTAACTATAAGATATATTATTTTGTTTACAATTGATAAGTGATAACTGAGTGAGCAAATTTTTCTCCATATCAACGATAATTTTTCCATTAACAATAAGAACTTTCCGTTTATTAGTGGAAAATTTCCTCTGAGTCTGGAAGTTGGTAATTGGGAGTGGATGTGAGGGTCCTGTGAAGCCACGACTGTCTCAATACCCTTTAAATCTTTCACTGTTCCATCCCTTACCCATCGCTTCTCATACCACTTGCCACTTCATTGTATCACATGATGGCTTCCCCAACATCAGCCTCTTGCCTATATTATGTTTAGAAAGAAAAGCAGAAAAAAGAAAAAGTTATAACAGTAAAAGAAAAACACATTTTTGGAGATCCTCATCATATCTGCTCGTATGTCTCAGAACTGTTTCCCATGGTTACTCTTAGTTGTAGAGGAGCCTGAGAAGATGCACACTGGCTCTTCATGGCTTTATATGGAACAAAACTGGTGTGTTTAGAGAAGAATGGGAAATGGAGAGAGCATCTGACACACTTTTTACATGAGCTGAGCACCTGATATGGCCTGAATGTTTGCAGTCATCCAAATTAATGTATTGAAAATGAATTATCAATGTGAAGGTGCTATGACATGGCCTTTGGGGAGGTAATTAGGTCATGAGGGTGGAGTTAATTCCTCATAAATGGGATTAGTGCTACCACTAAGGATCCATAAAAAAAAAAATCACCATCTATGAATAATGGATTCGCACCAGATAGCAAATCTGCTTCGATTCCCTGCCTCCACAAATGTGAGTGAGAAATTTCTGTTGTTTATAAATTAACCAGTTTATGGTATTTTGTTATAGCAACTTAAATGGATTAAGACAGTTCTGGGAAGATGGCGACTGAGGGAAGCAGCACACATTCGAGGACTTCTGGGAAGATGGTGATGGAGAAAAGCAGCGCTTATGAGTCCCGCTAACAATCAGTCTCTATTACCACAAAATCAGCTCCTTTCATAGCCAGAAAACACCATCAGCAGAGAAATAAAAACTATAAATACAAGGAACACAGAAAAAAAGGGCTAGAAGAACAACCAGACACCAGAAAAGAAACCAGCCTGTAGTGCCAGTACCATCTTCCCTCGCAGCACCAGGCTCCAGAGAGAAGGGGGACTCAGAATGGAGCTCAAAATCAGAGAGGAGACACGTTGACCTCACAGCCAAGGATGCAGCAGCAGCGCCATACTGCCAGCAGCAGCAGCAAGTTCACCGGACAGCTCCAGATGAGTGCACTCAACAACTCACCAAGCTCCAGAGAGGAGGAGTGGACAGGGAGCTGAGGTGAGCAGCTGCGGAACAGCCAGGTGTAATTCAGCAGTTTTTTGGTGCAAGGAGCGTCTAAAGCTCCTAGGGGCTGGGCTCAGCACACCCTGTGGGACTCAGAGCGGAACTCAAAACCAGAGAAGAAATAAGCCAGCGTCATGGCCAAGGGCATGGCAGTAGCACCATATTGCCAGCGGTATCAGCAGCAAGTTCACCAAGTTTGCAGCAGCTACAGATCAGCGCACTAACAACCGTAAGTCAAATTGCGGCCCCTAGAGGAGAAATACCAGTACTGCATCCCCAGGGACTTGCACAGCTTTGATAGTATCCCTTGGTCTGAGATTTTTGCAGTCCAACCCAGTGGGGGAGTGGTGGTGGCAGAGATGTCACACCATAGTCGCAGCTCCCTGTGGGAGAATGTCCAGCCTGGTACCCCTATGGTCTCAAGCAGCCTCGATTGACTCCCTGGGTCTGAGACTTTGCGATACAACCCAGTAAAGGAGTAGTGGTGATTGAGATACCACAGACTTGAGATCAGTGGTGAACTTGCTGTCGCTGCTGGCAATATGGTACCGCTGCCACACCCTCAGCTGTGAGGCTGGCATATTTCTTTTCTGGTTTTGAGCTCCATTCTGAGTCCCTGGAAGGCATGATGAGCTTGACCTTTGGGAGTTTTAGGTGTTCTTTGCGCTAAAAAAAACTGCTGAATTATACCCAAATGATTCTCAGCTGCTCACTTCAGCTCATTGCTCACCTTTCCTCTCTGAAGCCTGGTGCTGTGAGAGAAGATGGTGCTGGCTCTGCTCTGCCACCACATTGCTGGCTTGATTTCTTTTCTGGTCTCTGGTTGTTCTTCTAGTCTTTTTTTTCTCTGTCCCTTATGTTTACATTTTTTATTTCTCTGTTGCTAGTGTTTTATGGCTATGAAAAGCTCTGATTTTATGGCAAAAGAGATCCAGTTTAGCAGGACTCATAAATAATGCTTTTCTTGGTCGCCATCTTCCCAGAAGTCTCACTATATGCTGTCTTATGTGAGGGTTACAGAATGTTGATTATTCTGTCTTCCTTCTTAGAGAATATCAGAAGCAAGCTGCCAGGCTTAATTGGCTTTTCATCTCTAAAATGTGATATATTTCTGTCATAGTCCATTAATTTAAAAAAAATTTTTTATTGGTGCAGTGTAGTCATACATCTTAATGGAGTAAAAAAATGGTAGAAGCATACATGCACATATCACCCAATTAGTCCTTACCCAGTTCTCGCCCCATTTCCCCCCTCCCTCCTTCTCATGTTTGGCTTAGTGATTGACATTGATATGTTTGTTATTGTACATCATGTACATTAGGTCATTTTCCTCTTCTCCCTCTCTTCCCCTCAGTTCACCTTATTTGTCCATCTAGAGTATTCTTTTCTTCATCTAAAGTTCCTCCTATGACTCATTTTCTTCATAGCTTCCTCATATTAGGGAGAGCATTCATTGCTTACTTTCTGTGACTGACTAATCTCACTTAGCAAAATGTCCTTCAGTTGCATCCATTTCCATGTAAATGATGTAATTGTGTTTTTATTTATGGCTGAGTAAAATTCCATTGTGTACGTATCCCACGGTTTTATAATCCATTCATCTGTTGATGGACATCTTGACTGGTGACATGGTTTGGCAATGGTGAATTGTGCATTTATGAACATAGATACACATGCATTAGTTTGGTAGTTTGGTTTTCATTATTTTGGGTAGATACCCAGAAGTGGTATTGCTGGATCATATGATGTTTGTTTTCATTCTTCTGAGGATCCTCCATACAGTTTTGAAAATGGTTGCACTAATTTGCAATCCCATCAACAATGTATTAGAGTTCCCACTTCTCCATATCCTGCCAGAATTTGTTGTTGTTCGTGTTTTGAATGATTGCCATTCTATTTGGAGTTAGGTGAAATCTCAGGGTAGCTTTAATATTGAGGTATATTCCTTTTATTGCAATTTAATGCTAGATTTAATGCTTTTAACTTAAATAAATGCTGGATTTTGTTAAATGTTTTTTCAGCATCTATTGAAATGATTATATACTTTTTGTATTTTGTTCTGTTTATGTGATAAATTATATGGATTGGTTTTCATATGTTGAATCAGCCTTACATCCCTGGGATGAACAATTCTTGGTCATGTTTTATGATTTTCTTAATGTGTTTTTTTGTTTGTTTTGTTTTGTGGTACTGGGGATGAAACCCAGGGGCATTGACCTTCAAGCTATATGTCCGGCCCTATTTTTTATTCTGTATCTTGAAACAGGGTCTCAATGAGTAAAGGGCCTCACTAAGTAGCTGAAGCTGTCCATGAACCACAATCTTCCTGTCTCAGAATACAAATGCTGGGATTACAGGCATGTGCCACCATGCCCAGCTTAATGTGGTTTTGAATGGGTGTTCCTAGTATTTTGTTTATCAGTTTTGCATCCAAATTCATCAATGATATAAGATTGTAGTTTCTCTTCCTTGAGCTGTCTTTATTTGATTTGCATATTAATATGATGTTGGCTTCATGGAATGTATTTGGGAGTTTCAGTTCTTTCTACTTCATAAAATAGATTGAGAAGTATCAGGATTGGCTCTTCTATAAAGGTTTTATAAAATTTACTTGGGAAACCATCTGGTAATGGGCTTGTCTTTGTAGGCTCTTTATTTATTGCTGTTTCAATCTCTTTGATTGATATTACTTGGTTTAAACTTTCTTTATCTTCTTGGCTTCCAGTTTAGGAAGGTTCTATTTATCTAGAAAGCTGTCAATTTCTTTCAGGTTTTCCCTTTCATTGGAGTATAGTTTTTCAAAGTAGTTTCTGATAATACTCTGCATTTCTACACTGTCAGTAGTAATATCTCTCTTTTTATCACTTGTATTTATGAATTAGGTTGATTCTCTCTTTTTTTATTAAGTTAGCTAGTGATATATATATATATATATATATATATATATATATATATATATATATATATGAGAAGCCAGCTTTAGGTTTTGTTGATTTTCTATATTTTTTCTCTATTTGGTTTATCTATGCTCTAATTTTAATAATTTCCTGTCTTCTTCTGGCTTTGGGGTTAGATTTTTCATGTTTTTCAAGGGCTTTGAGGTGTGTCATTAGCTTATTTATTTGGTGATTTTGTATTTTTCCTATGTGAGCACTCAGTGCTATGAATTTTCCTCTTAATAATGCCTTCTATGTGTCCCAGAGGTTTTGATATGTTGTATATCTATTTTCATTTGTTTCTAGACATTTCTTGATTTTACCACTTATTTTTTTTTATGATCCATTCTTCATTCAGCAGGGTGGTGTTCAGTCTCCACAGGTTTATGTGGTTTCTTTGGGTCTTCTTATAGTTGATTTCTAGTTTCATTCCATTATGGTTTGAAATGATACTAGGACATATGCCATATTTTTTGAGTTTGCTAGTTCTCACTTTGTGGCCCAGAATGTGATCTATTTTGGAGAATTTCCTGTGAGCAGCTGCTGTAGTTGGGTGGAACATTCTATATGTATTTAATAGGTCTATTTGGTTTATGGTGTTCTTTAGGTCTGAAACATTTTTACTGACCTTTTGTTTAGATGATCAGTCTAATGGCATAAGAGGAGGTGTTGAAGTCTTCCAGTATTATTGAACTGAGATTTATTTATGACTTAATGTCACAAAGAGTTTGTTTTATTTTTTATTTTATTTTATTTTATTTTATTTTTTGTGGTACTGGGGTTTCTGGGAGCCCTTCTACCTCCGGGCTACACTCCCAGACCTATTTTTTATATTTTTATTTGGAAACAGGGTCTCTTAAGCCAGCACAGCTGGCTTCAAACCTGTGCCATCCTCCTGTCTTCGCCTCCCAAGTGCGGGGATTACAAGCATGCGCCACCATGCCCGGTATAGAGTTTGTTTTATAAAATTAGCTGCACCTATGTTTGGTGCATAAATTTTGATTACTGTTATTTTTTCTTGCTGAATTGTTTCTTTTACCTGCTTTGTCTCTTCTAATAAGCTTGGGCTTGAAGTCTAACATGTTTGATATCATAGTTGCTACTCCTGCTTTTCTTCAAGTTCAGTTGGCATGGAGTACCATGCTCCAGCCCTTTACCTTTAGTTTGTTACTATCTTTACTTGTAAGGTGTGTTTTTTGAAAGCAGCAGATAGATAGATTCTGGTTTTTAATCCATTTTCCTACTTTATGTCTTTTTACTGGGGAGTTGAGGCCATTTATGTTCAGTGTGATTAATGATAGTTTTAATTCCTAGCATTTTGAGTTTTAACTTCTTTTTGATGTAGTGTTTGTTTTTCTTTGCTTAGTTGTTTCTTTGACAGAAAGTTTTCTTTCTCTGTTTCTGGCATGTATTACTTATTTTTCTTTGCAGTTAATCTCTTTGAGTATTTTGCTAGTGCTGGTTTTGAAGACATAATTCTTTCAGTTTCAGTTTGTCATGGAAGATTTTTATTTCCCTGTCTAACTTGAGAGAGAGATTTTCTGGGTAGAAAAATTTGGACTGCAGGTTGGTTTCTTTCAGAGTTTGGAATATGTTGCTCTAGGCCCTCCTGGCATTCATGACTTAGTTTGGGAAGTCCGTAGTGATTCTAATTGGTTTGCCTCTAAATGTCACTTGAGCTTTTGTTTTTGTTGCCTTTAAGATTCTCTCCTTGGCTTCTATGTTGGTCAGTTTGACTGCTATGTGGTGTGGTGAATCTTTCCTCTGATCTTGTCTAAAGTGGGTTCTATAAGTTTCCTGTACGTGTGTACTGACTTCTTGTTCTATTTAAAAAAATTTTTTTGATATTACTTCTATATTTTGCGGATTGGGGATGGAACCCAGGGCCATTCGACCTCTGAGCTATACTCTCTGCCCTAATTTTTATTGTTTATTTTGAAACAGGGTCTCACTAAGTTGTGGAGGGCCTCACTAAGTAGCTAAGCCTCTTTGAAAACCATGATTCTCCAGTCTCAGCCTCCCAAATGCTAAGATTACAAGTGTGCACCACACGCATAGCTTTTATATTAATTTTTCGAAAAGACTATTGATCCCTTTGGCTTTACCTCCTATTCTCTCTTCTTTTCCTATTATTCTTAGGTTATCTATTTTAAGATGGGCCCATATCTATTCAATGTCCACTTCATGTTGTTAAATTGTATTTTCTAAATTATATACTATACATTTGTTTTCTTTGTTTTTTGTTTTGGAGTGATCATCTTCTAAGAGTGAGATTCTATTCTCCATGTGCTCTAATATACAATTTATAGTTTGAATAGGTGCCTTTACTTAAATTATTGGATCCTATATTTCTTTTAGACTCTCTCTAAATTCTTTTCAAAAGTCCTGCAGAATTTTTACTATTACATTCTTAATTTGTCCTGGAGATCTCTGCAATTCTGTGTTGTCAGATTCTGTTTTGTGGTATTGTGGGAGCTTGCTCATTACTTCCTTGTTATTCCTTCTTTTCATGATTTTATAAGTTTGCATCTGTTCCTTTTGATAAATTTCTCTCAGTCTCTGAGTGTCAGATGTTATATCCAAGGGTGAATTGTGTTGTATTCAACACAACTGAATGAGAAGGACAGTGAAGCTGTAAAAGCAAGAATAGAGTAAAGCCAGATAGGATCAAATAGAATGAGAGTATAAATTTGGTGATGCAGTATATAGTAGAGATCTTCTTCCACCCTCCTTTCTCCTCCTTTAGTTTGTCTTGTTTGCTACCCTAGAGGATTTCCTTTTTTATCTAGAGTTCCTCCTATGACCCATTTCTCCCTAGCTCTCACATATTAGGGAAAGCATCTGATTTCTTATTTTTTGTGACTTACTAATCTCACTTAGCATAATGTCCTCCAGTTCCATCCATTTTCCTGAAAATGATGTAATTGAGCTTTTTTTTTTTATAAATGGCTGAGAAAAATTCCATTGTGTACATATCCCACAGTTTTGTAATCCATTCATCTGATGATGGACATCTTGGCTGGTTCCATAGGCTGGCAATGATGAATTGTGCAGCCATGAACATAGATACACATTCATTAGTTTGGTATTTTGGTTTCCATTTTTTTGGTAGATACCCAGAAGTGGTATTGCTGGATCAAATGGTAGATTTGTTCCCATTCTTCTGAGGATTCTCCATACTGTTTTCCAAAGTGGTCACACTAATTTGCAATCCTACCAACAATGTTTTAGAGTTCCCCCTTCTCCACATCCTTGGCAGCATCTGTTGTTGTTTGTATTTTGAATGATTGCCATTCTAGTTGGAGTTAGGTGAAATCTCAGGGTAGTTTTGATTTGCATTTCTCTGATTGCCAGTGATGTTGATCATTTTTTCATGCATTTATTGGTCATTTGAATTTCTTCTTTTCTGAAGTGTCTATTTAGTGCGCTTGCCCATTTTGTTATTGGATGCTTTGTTTTCTTAGTGTTGAGTTTCTTGAGTTCTCTGTATAGTTTAGATATTAGTCCTCTGTTGGAGGTGTAGGTGGCAAAAACTTCTCCCATTCTGTTGGCTTTTGATTGAGGTTCTTGACGTTTCCTTTGCTGAACAGAAGCTCTTCAGTTTCATGAAATCCCATGAATTGATTTGCTTTTACTTTGCTGTACCTTAGGGGTCTTGTTGAGAAAGTGTTTATCTGTGTCTATGTGTTACAGTGTTGGACTTATGCCCTCTTCAAGGAGCTTCAAGGTCTCTGGTTTGATTTCCAAGTCTTTTGATCCATCTTGACTTGCCTTTTGTACAGGGTGAGAAAGTGGGATTAATTTCCAATTTTCTGCATATGGTTAACCAGTTTTACCAACACCATTTGTTGAACAGGCTATCATTTTTCCAGTGTATGTTTTTGGCCCCTTTGTAAAAAATCAATTGGCTGAAAGTATGTGGACTTGTTTCTGGGTCTTCTATTCTGCTCCATTGATCTATGTATCTGTTTTTTCTGCCAGTACCATGCTATTTTTGTTACAATGGCTTTGCAGTATAGTTTAAAGTCAGGTATTGTGATTCCTCCTGCATGGTTTTTGTTGAGAACTATCTTGGCTATTCTGGGTTTTTGTTATTCCAGATAAATTTAAGAACTGATTTTTGTATGTCTGTGAGGAATGATCTTGGTAGTTTAATGGGCATTGCGTTAAATCTGTAGATCACTTTTGGAAGGATGGCCATTTTAATGATATTTATTCTGCCAATCCATGAACATGAAAGATCCTTCCATCTTCTAAGACCTTCGATTTCCTTTTTCAGTGTTTTATAATTTTCTTTGTAGAGATCTTTTACCTCCTTGGTCAAGTTTATTCCTAAATATTTTATTTTTTTGTGAGAGAACCTGAGTGGAAGTGTTTTCTGAATTTCTTTTTCAGCGGATTTATGGTTGGTATACAGGAAAGCTTCTGATTTTTTAAGATTGATTTTGTATCCAGATACTTTGCTGAATTTGTTGATCAGTTCAATAAGCCTTTTTTTTGAGTTTGTTGGGTTTTCTAAATTTTGTATCATGTTATCTGCAAATAGTGAAAGTTTGAGTTCTTCTTTTCCTATTTATACTCCTTTGATTTCCTTTTCTTGCCTTATTGCTCTGGCTAGAGTCTCCAGTAATATATTGAAGAGAAGTGGTGATAGTGGACATCCTTGTTTTTTTCCATTTAATATGATGTTAGCAGTGGGCTTATTTTAGATTGCCTTTATGATGTTGAGATATGTTCCTTCTATTCCAATTCTTTGCAGTTTTTTTTATCATAAATAAATTTGAATTTTATCAAATGCTTTTTCAGCTTCTATTGAAATGATCATGTGATTTTTTCTTTGATTCTGTTTATACGATGAATTATATGGATTGATTTTCATATGTTGAACCAGCCTTGAATCCCTGGGATTAACCCTACCTGGTCATGGTGTTTGATTTTCTTTATGTGGTTTTGAATGCGTGTTGCTAGTATTTTGTTTAATAGTTTTGAATTCAAGTTCATCAGAGATGTAGGCCAGTTGTTTTCCTTCCTTGAACTGTCTTTATTTGGTTTTCATATTAGTGTGATGTTGGCTTCATAGAATGTATTTGGGAAAGTCCTGGTTCTTTCTATTTCACAAAATAATTTGAGGAGTATTGCTATTAGCTCTTTTATAAAGGTTTTATAGAATTCACTTGGGAAACCATCTGGTCCTGGACTTTTCTTTGATGGTAGGCTCTTTATTACTGTTTCAATCTCTTTGACTGTTATTGGTGGTTTAAGTGTTCTATATCTTTTTGACTCAGTTTAGGGAGGTTGTATTTATCTAGGAAGTTGTCGATTTTCTCCAGATTTCCCATTTTGTTGGAGTATAGTTTTTCAAAGTAGTTTCTGATAATCCTCTGGATTTCTACACTGTCAGAAGTAATTTCTCCTTTTTCATCCCTTATCTTCATAATTTGGGTTGATTCTTTCTGTTTTTTTAGTTAGGTTGGCTAGTGGTTTATCTATCTTGTTAATTTTTTCAAGAAACCAGCTTTTGGTTTTGTTGATTTTTCTGTATTGTTTTATTATTCTCTATTTCATTAATTTCTGCTCCAATTTTAATAATTTCCTAATTTCCCATCTTCTACTAGCTTTGGGGTTTAATTGTTCCTGCTTTTCAAGAGATTTGAGGTGTGTTGTTAGGTTATTTATTTGAAGATTTTCTTTTTCTTTTTCTTTTTTTTAACGTGAGCACTCTGTGCTATAAATTTTCCTCTTAATACTGCCTTCAAAGTGTCCAAAAGGTTTTGATATGTTGTATCTTTATCTTCATTTGTTCCTAGAAATTTCTTGATTTCACCTCTTACATCCTCTATGACCCATTATTCATTCAGCAGTGTGATGCTCAAAGCCGGGCATGGTGGCGCACGCTTGTAATCCCCGCGCTTGGGAGGCGGAGACAGGAGGATCGCGCAGGTTCGAAGCCAGCCATGCTGGCGTAAGAGACCCTGTTTCAAAAATATAAAAATAGGTCTGGGAGTGTAGCCCGGAGGAAGAAGGGCTTCCAGGAACCCCAGTACCACCAAAAAAAAAAAAAAAAAAAAAAAAAAGAAGTGTGATGTTCAGTCTCCACATGTTTATGTTGTTTCTCTTGGTCTTCTTATAGTTGATTTCTAGTTTCATTCCATTATGGTCTGAAATGACACAGGGAAGTATGTTACATTTTTGGAATTTGCTAGTGCTCATTTTGTGTTCCAGGATGTGATGTATTTTGGAGAAGGTTCTGTGAGCAGCTGAGAAACATGTAAACTCCACTGTTGTTGGGTGAAATAGTCTATGTGTGTCCAATAGGTCCATTTTATTAATTGTGTTCTTTAGTTCTGAGGCATCTTTACTGAACTTTTGGCTGAAAGATCGGTGAGAGGTGTGTTGAAGTCTCCCAGTATTATTGTATTGGGATTTATGTGTGACTTCATGTCACAAAGAGTTTGATTTATGAAAGTAGCTGCACCTATGTTTGGGACATAGATGTTGATTATTGTTATTTCCTCTTGCTGGATTATTCCTTTTACCAGTAAAATATTACCTTCTTTGTCTCTTCTAATACATTTGGGTTTGAAGTCTAACTTGTCTGATATCATAGTTGCTACTCCTGCTTGTCTTTGAGGTCCATTACCATTGATTACCTTGCTCCAGCCCTTTACATTGAATTTGTTCCTATTTTTACTTGTAATATGTGTTTCTTGTAAGCAGCAGATGGTTGGATTCTGGTTTTTAATCCATTTTGCCACTTTATGTCTTTTTATTGGGGAGTTGAGGCCGTTTCCATTCAGTGTGATTATAGAGAGATAATTTTTAATTCTTAACATGTTAAGATTTTGTTTCTGTTTGAGATACTGTTTATTCTTTGATTAGTTGTCTGCTGGATGGGAAATCTTGTTTCTTTTGTCTGGCGTGTATTACCTATTTCTTTTTTGCAGTTAATCTCCTAGAATATTTTCTCTAGTGCTGGTTTTGAACACATAAATTCCTTCAGTTTCTGTTTGTCATGGAAGCTTCTTATTTCCCCATCTAATTTGATAGATAGTTTTGCTGGGTAGGAAATTTTTGGCAGAAAGTTGTTTTCTTTCAGAGTTTGGAATATGCTACTCCAAGCCCTTCTGGCTTTCATGACTTGGTTTGGGAAGTCTGGATGGTTTACCTCTGAATGTCCCTTGCCCTTTTGTTTTTGTTGCCTTTAAGATTCTCTCCTTGGCTTCCACATTAGTCATTTTGACAATTGTGTAGTGTGTGTATCCTCTTCTCTGATCCTTTCTAAAGGGAGTTCTATAAGTTTCCTGGACCTGTGTATCGACCTCTTGCTCTTTGTTCAGAAAATTTTCTGCTATTATTTCTTTGAAAAAATTACTGAGCCCTTTGGTTTCACCTTCTTTTCTCTTCTCTATTCCGATTATTCTTAGGTTAGCTCTCTTAAAATGAGCCCATATTTCTTCAATGTCAAATTTCTGCTGTTGGATTTTTTTTTTCTAAATTAGAAACTATGCATTCATTTTTGGAGTCATGATCTTCTAGGAGCAAGATTCTATTCTCCATATGGTCTAAACTGTTGTTTGCACTTTGAATTGAGGCCTTTACTTCAGTGATTGCATCCTTTCTCTCTTTTTGACTCTCTCTGAATTCTTTTCCAAAGTCCTCTATTATTTCTACAGTTACTTCCCTGATTTGATATTCTAGAGATCTCTGAATTTCTGTGTTATCAGGTTCTGATGTTGTGGGGTTGTGGGCATTCATTGCTCCATTGTTATTCCTCTTTCCCATGATTTCAGAAGTTTGTGCCTTCTCTGATCAGTGCCCACAATAAACGTGAGTGAAATTGTGGCCCCTAAAGGAGAAATCCCTGTACTGCACTCCCAGGGACTTGCGCAGCTTTGATAATCTCCTTGGGTCTGAGATTTTGCAATCCAACACAGTGAAGGAATAGCAGCGGCAGAGATACCACAACCTAGTCACAGCTTCCCATGGGAAAACGCCCATTCCAGTACCTCCATGGTTTCAGCAGCCTCGATTAACTCCCTTGGTCAGACTTTGCGATACAACCCAGTAAAGTAGTGTGGCAGCTGAGATTACCATAGACTTAAGATACAGAGCACCCTAAGTGAAGTCGTGGTGACCCAGGGAAGGCACAAAATTTTGAAATCATGGAAAGAGGAACAACAATAGAGCAATGACTGCCCACAACTCCATATTATCATAACATGATAACACAGAAATTCAGAGATCTCCAGAAGACCATATCAGGAATATAACTGTAGAAATAATACAGGACCTTTGACAAGAATTTAGAGAGAGTCTAAAATAAATAAAGGATGCAATCATTGAGGTAAAAGCCTGAATTCAAAGTATAAACAATCAATTAGACCACATGGAGAATAGAATCTCGCTCCAGAAGATTATCACACTAAAAATGAATGCATAATTTATAACTTAGAAAAAAAATCAGACAGCAGGAATCTGACATTGAAGAAATATGGGCCCATTTTAAGAGAGCTAACCTAAGAATAATTGAAATGGAGGAGAGAAAAGAAGGTGAAACCAAAGGGCTAAGTAATCTCTTCATATAGCAGAAAATTTCCCAAACATAGGATAAGAGGTTGATACACAGGTCCAGGAAACTTATAGAACTCCCTTTAGAAAGGATCAGAGAAGAGGTTCCCCATGCCACATAATTGTCAAAAGGACCAATGTGGAAGCCAAGTAGAGAATCTTAAAGGCAACAAAAACAAAAGGCCACGTGACATTCAGAGGTAAACCAATCAGAATCACTCCAGACTTCCCAATCCAAGTCATGAAAGCCAGAAGGGCTTGGAGTAACATATTCCAAACTCTAAAAGAAAACAACTTTCTGCCAAAAATTTCCTATCCAGGAAAACTATCTATCAAATTAGAGGGGGAAATAAGAAGCTTCCATGACAAACAGAAACTGAAGGAATTTATGTCTTCAAAACCAGCACTAGAGAAAATACTCAAAGAGATTGACTACAAAGAAGAAATAGGTAATACACACCAGAACCAGAGAAACAAGATTTTTCATCCAGCAGACAACTAAGATTGGTTATCTTTGTAGATTCATTATTTTAGTCTTTTACCTATTTCTAAGTTGTATTGTTTGCTTTTGTTGTTGCTAATTTTGAGGATTTCTATTTGGAATATTAATATACCTTTAGATATAGCATTTGGAAATATTTTATCCCATTCTATCAGTAACTTTTAATTCTGTTTACATTGTCTTCAGATGTACAATATTTTTTTATTTTTTAGGAAGTTTATTTGTTTATTCATTTGTTGCCTGTGCCTTTGAAATCGTATCCAAGAAATCACTGCCAATTTCAATGTTGTGAAGTGTTATGATCCAGGTTTTCTTCTAAAATTTTATTCTTAAGATTTACATTTAGGTCTTTCATCTATTTTGGGTTAATATTTGTATATGGGATTAGGTAAGGGTCCAATTTTATTCTTTTTCATGTAATTATTATTTTTCAACAATATTTAGTGAAAAAATTATTATTTCCGTCACCAAATGTTCTTGGAAACCTTGTCAAAAATAACTTGACAATATATGGAAGAATTTATTTCTAGGCTTTTTATTTTACTCCACTGGTTTATATATCTTCCTTTATAGCGGTACTATACTGTTTCTTTTTCTTTCTTTTTTTTTTTTTTTGCGGGTCTGGGGATGGAACCCAGGGGCATTTGAACTCCAAGCTACACCCCCTGCCCTATTTTTTATTCTTTATTTTGAAACCGGGTCTCACTGAGTTGCAGAAGACCTCACTAAGTAGCTGAGGCTGTCCACAAACTGCGATCCTCCAGGTCTCAGCCTTCTGAATGCTGGGATTACAAGCGTGTGCCACCATGCCCAGCTACACTGTTTCAATTATTGTAGTTTAATAAGGTTTGAAATCAGAAAATGTACATCTTCTAGCTTTGTTATTTTTCAAGATTGTTTTGGGTATTTAGAGTTCATATTTCATATTAGGATAGATTCTTTCTGAAAAATAAATAAATGTATGATAGTTTCACCTTAAAAAAAAGAAAAAAATACCCTGTAGTAAGAAAGAAAGGAAAAAGAAATATTGAAATGTTATCTCTAAGTCATCCAAAGTTTGATATCAGACAAATGAATCTGTTATGTGAGATTATCATTGTTAATTTTGGATAAATTGCTATAATATTAGATGTCAACCACTAAGCCAAGCATGGGAAGGAGGTATGCAGAGGGAATGGGGTAGGGATTGAGTAGGGGCTAACTAGGCAATGTTTGTATGTATGTCTACACAAGTTTTTTTTTTATCACATTATTATGAATACAGTGCACCAATAAAAAATTTAAAAAAGACAGTATATAGTGATTTACAACATATATCCTGAGATAAAAGTTTGGCATGCAATGTTTATTTTTAAAAACAATTTGCTAGTTCTATTTCAGAAAGTATACAACAGAGATTTAAAATTTAGAGTTGGCCAAAGTTAAATTGATAGCAAGACTCTGGGACTGAGTGACTTTAGATTGTACAACTAAATATTCATGAACTCCCTGAGATGAGTGCTCAGTCATGCCTGGCAATCCATTTGTATAGTCAGTTATCTCTCTGTTTCCATCAGTATTTTTTGCCAACCACATAATTTAGAAAAAGTAAGATTTATCTATTCATAGGTTTTTAGAGATTTAAAGGTTCAGTCCATATCAGGTGGGTGTACAGAGCTCAAAGCATGGCAGCTGGATACACAGCGAAGGAGAGTACAAGGCTCAGCTTTCATATCAGAGAAGCCAGAAGCAGAGAAAGAATAGGCAGTGGAGGAACCATATATTCCCCAAGGTCATGCCCCTGGGACTCTTCCTTAGCAACCAAGCCCTTCCTGCTTTGAACATTCTGCCATGTTTCCATGAGGGATAGGGGGACATTGCATATCCAAACCACTACATTCTTCAATTCTGTGTGTGTGTGTGTGTGTGTGTGTGTGTGTGTGTGTGTGTGTGTGTATAAATACATTAATGTTTCTCTTCTTTTTAAATTAATTTGGTATTTATTTGAGACAAAGTCTTGTTATGTTGCCCAGGCTGGTCTCGAGCTCTTGGGATGAAGTGATCTTTTTGCCTCAGCCTCCTGCATAGCTGAGATTACAAGTTTGTGCCACCATGCCCAGCTCTACATTTTCTCTTAAATACTGTTTGGTCAAGCATTCAATCTGGAAGATACAGCTGTATATTTATATGAATAAAAATTTATTTATTTGATATATACATATATACAAGCTCATGTAGTTTTTGTTTGTTTTTGTGGTACTGGGGGTTAAACCTGGGGGTATTCTGCCTCTCAGCTACACCACAAGCCTATTTTTTAGTTTGAAAGTGTCTCACTAATTTCCAGAGGGCCTCGCTAAGTTTGCAAACCTGTTATCCTCCTGTCTCAGCCTCCCAGCTACTAGGATTAAAATTGTGTACCACCATGCTTGGATATGTTTATATATTATTAATAGCAATTTTTAAATTACTTTTCACTTTAATATTTTTAGAATTTTATTATAAAATAAAGATCAGCTCATTCTAAATGAGGGCCAATATTCCTGTCTGCCATGAGCCCCACATCACCCTTTCCTTCATCTGCATTCCAAACCAGAGGATTTCCCTGGTTTTTTAAAAAAAAGGGCATCTGTATTCTTTGACAAATTTAGGAAGAGAGGATAGCTTCTCACTGGCCCAAGTGTTGGTGCATGGGCTGGGTCTTTTAAGGGGAAAAGTCTTGGTGCTTGGTGTGAGGCAAGACCAACCAGATCTGCTAGAGAAGGACTTCTGTGGCGTCTGGGGCTCTCATCTTTGTCTGAATCTGAGAGTGTGCATTTGGCCCTGGAATGAATGCAGTTTTATGTGTGTGTATGAGATTGTGTGTGTTCCTCTAGATAACTTTCAATTTTACATGTAATTATATGTTTACATACATATCTATATTATTTTTACATATCTGTATTTTTTCTTCTTAATTATTTATAAATATATATTTGTGTTTTGTATGAACATATATACATATATATTAACATCTTCAAATATGCACATCGATGTATTCTCCTCTACATTCTCTAGTGAAACAATATAGTCTGGCAATATAGCTAAACACTTATATGAATACAAATATAAAATTATGTGTATATATTTTTATGTGTTTATGTATTTTTGTTTTTTCTTATTTATTTTTGTGTGTGGTACTGTAGGTTGAACCCAGTGGCATTCTACCACTGGGCTACAACCCTAACACTTTTTAGTTTTTATTTTGAAACAGGGTCTCACTAAGTTGCTGAGGCTGGCCTAAAAATCCTGCAGTCTTCCTCTATCAGCCTCCTGAGTATTAGAATTACAGACATGTACCACAATACCTAGCTCATGTATTTTTTAAAATAGGTAATCTCTCTCTCTCTCTCTCTCTCTCTCTCTCTCTCTCTCTCTCTCTCTCTCTCTCTCTCTCTCTATCTATACATCTTTATTTATTAGTATTGTATTAGAGGCATTTCCTGTCCAGTGATGTATATTCAATGGTCATAATATCCTGACCATGAAAAAGTAAAAAGTAGCAAGATCATTTGCTCTTTAATTAGGGACTTGTATGAATGGCTTAATGGCTTAATGAAGGTTTACTTGTCTTACTTTCAATCAGTCAACTTGACCTTCTCAAAAAGTGGTAAGAATTTTATAATAAGACCAGAAGACCCTATGGATCTTTAATTAATTAACCCACATAAAATTCACACTTCAACTATTTCTACTAGTGTTAATTTTTAATCTTTTTGGTTGATAAAATTTGGTTGAAGTGTCCTTGGTATGCAAATTAACCTCTGAATGATATTAAACCTAGACCAAACAAGGCAAAGTGATGTTATTTATTGGCACAAATACATGATCAACCCAACAAATGACCCTGGGGATGACAATGTTTTAGAGTCCATATCAACTATATATGTGTTTGTAAACACATACATACACACATCACTAAATAATATGATTCAGTTTGTAGAAAACCTGACCATACTATTTCTATTATATCAGAAAAATTATTTGAAACTTGGAAATAATCAAAAGGGTTTTATATACACTTCTACACACAGACACAGGGTTATCAGTGGTCATGGTAGCTATTCACAATGAAGTCCTAAGATGTCTTGTGGAGCTACCAGCCCAAGGTTTTTCTAGGCCCAGGTCCACAGGTGTCTATGTCATAAAGGCACTTGCACTCTGTTAAAGGGCATGGCCTTCGTAACTGCTGTCAGCCAAGAGCCACAGGGACGTGGTCACAAGCAACTCCCTTGGTGACTTTTGGCCTCATCTCTGTCAGTGGGTGAGATGAGAGCTCCTTGGTCCCTGGCACAAAAACATTCTTCATGTGTTTGTGTCCAGGGCTTATACTTATTTTATACATATATATTTACATACATGTGTGCTTATAATTTTTTTGTATGTGTATATATTATGTTTTAGCATATTTATTTATAAGTATATATTTGCTTATATTTGAATACACACACATATCACATAGTACAATACAGTTGTATGGTCCATTGCATGGTAATGCATTCTAGAATGGCAGATAAAGCTACATATTTATATAAATTATTTCTGTATTATATATTTACACATATTAACATGTTTATGCATAGATGTTACATGTTTATAATTTATTAATACATATTTTCATTTTTGTGTGTACATGTATGTATATTTCTATAACTACACACACACACACACACACACACACCTCACATGGTGCTGTTTTTCTTGTGTGTGTGTGCAATACTGGGGATGGAATTCAGGGCATTCTACATATGAGCCACATCCCCAACCCTATTTTAGTTTTTATTTGAAACAGGGTCTAACTAAGTTGCTGAGCCTGACCTGGAACCTGCGATCCTCCTATCTCAGCCTCCCAAGTACTGGGATTACATGGTGTGCCATTGTGCCTGGCAAATGGAGATATTTTTAACTGTGAGAGACATAAACCACTCAGCCTAGCTTCAACAAACCATGAGATGTCTTTAAATCTGGAGAGCTGGATTGGCCAAGGCCTGTGTCTGGAACTATGCTTTGAGTTCTCTGTAGATCCAGTGAAGAAATGAAACCCATAGAAAAATTAATGTTGGTTTTCTCATGGCCTCATCAACATGGGTCTAAAGATCAAATCAATTCATCAATCTTTAGAAGAAACTAAGTGATATTTTCTGTAAAATGCTGTACATATGTGTA
The DNA here is from genome assembly GCF_963383645.1 of Muscardinus avellanarius. Lineage (NCBI taxonomy): Eukaryota > Metazoa > Chordata > Mammalia > Rodentia > Gliridae > Muscardinus > Muscardinus avellanarius. Next base: position 84,367,435 of record NC_137789.1, on the reverse strand, counting down.
AAGTACATGGCATAAAGCATCTAGTGTGAGCATTATGGAGACTCTAAGAAAAAATTGTAAATGTGGTAGAAATGCTGTTTCATAAAAGTAAAATCCCTTTGTAATACTTTGAAAAATATTTTTCATTTTTGAGATTATGAATTTTGTTAAAATGGCATTATTATTTATCCAGTAAACAGCAAAGCCCAATGAATTATGTTTAAAGACTATTTGCCCCAAATGTCATTAAATTGCCATCTCCAGAAAACCTCCCTGGATTTCATTCTCTTTGAACTCTGTAAAAATTCACTATTTCACTAGATGGCACCAAGAGGCCAGTGGCAGAGACACTGGTAGAAGTAGTGTCCTATACAGAATGCTCAGATGATCTGAGTATTAGATGAAGGTCAAAGAATCTTGTGGAAAACTCTGAACTGAAAATGTTGGGTCTGCGAAGATGAGATGTTCATCTCAGATGTACATAGACATTGTATCCAAAGTGATTTCTCAATTGATATCTATCTTCTTTTTAATAGGTATATTGCTCCATATCACAAAGTTTCAGGTAATATCAATATATGAAAAAAACTCAAAATCCATTCATAAAAGTTTTAGGGATGAAAACTGTAAGTACTACAAAGATCAGTGTTTATTCTAAGACAAAAAAGGATTTGCATTCACTTTGAAAATAATGGTTCTTTATAAGAGGCTTTATTTATTTATTTATTTAGTTAGTTAGTTAGTTAGTTAGTTATTGCAGTACTGGGGTGGAACCCAGGGGCATTCTATCTCCAAGCTACACCCCCAGCTTTATTTTTTATTATTTATTTTTTCTTTACTTTTACTTCTGTGGGACATATTGAAAATGGTATACATTTAGACTGAGCTTGGTGCCCTCTCCCCCTCAAACTATTCCCTTTCCCCCCTCCCAGCAATGAATGTCCAGGTTAACCATGCTACATTCATACTTTTACACATATTTGGATGTAGCTCCTCCATTAATCAACCTTAGCCTTCTTCATCTCGTATCCTTCCATTCTAGCTTTGCTGATATTTCTCCTCCATTATCTGGAGTCCTTCTGGTATTCCCAGTGCTCCCTAGTTTGGACATATTAGAGAAAACATATGTCCCTTCTCTTTCTTGGCTGATCTCACTTAACATAATGTTCTCCAGATCTTTCACCTTCTTGTGAATGCCATGATTTCGTTCTTCTTTATACCTAAATAGAATTCCATTGTGTGTATTTCCCATAATTTTGCAATCCACTTATCTGTTGGTGGAGATTTGGCTTGCTTCCATATTTTGACTGTTACAAATTGTGCTGCTATGAACATACGTATGCATATGTTACTGTAGTTCACTGATTTCAATCCCTTCGGAAAAATACCCAGGAGTGGTAGAGCTGGATCATACGATGAATCTATTCCCAGTTTTCTAAGAGATTTTCACACTTATCTTCATAGAAGCTAAACTAGTTTGCATTCCCACCAATACTGTAAAAGAGTTCCTCTTTCCCCACATTCTTAGCTTGATTTCTTTTTATTTGCCACTCTGATTGGGGGTAGATTGAATTTCAGCTTAGTTTTGATTTGCATATCCTTGATGGCTAATGATGTAAAACATCTTTTCATGTATCTATTGGCCATTTGTATCTCTTCTTTTTTGAAATGTCTATTCAGTTAAGGCTATACTTTCAGGGATTATTTCTATAGTATGCTACTAGTCATACATCTTAATGGGACAAAATATTTGGGGAGACATACATGCACACATTATCCAATTAGCCTATACCCAATCCCCACCTCATTCCCTCCCCATCCCGCCTTCCCATGCTTAGCTTAGTGATTGATTTTGATATGTTTAAGTACATAATGTGCTTTAGAGAGTTTCCCTCTTCACCCTTCCATTCCCTCAGCTAGATAGGCTTATTTGCTCCTCTATAGGATCTCCTTCTTCATCCAGAGTTCCTCCTGTTACCCATTTCTCCCTAGCTTTCACATATAAGGGAAATCATCTGATTTCTTATATTTTGTAACTGACTAATCTCACTTAGCATAATGTCCTCCAGTGCCATCCATTTTCCTGTAAATAACATAATTGTGTTTTTCTTTATGGCTGAGTGAAATTCCATTGTGTACATATCCCACAGTTTTGTAATCCATTCATCTGTTTATGGACATCTTGGCTGTTTCCATAGTTTGGCAATGGTGAATTCTGCAGCTATGAACATAGATACACATGCATTAGTTTGGTAGTTTGGTTTCATTTCTTTAGGGTAGATACCTAGAAGTGGTATTGCTGGATCAAATAGTAAGTTTGTTCCCATTCTTCTGAGGATCCTCCATACTGTTTTCCAAAGTGGTTGCAGTAATTTGCCATCCTACCAACAATATTTTAGAGTTCCCACTTCTTAATTTTTTCTTTATAAAAAAATTTGAGACGCATTCTTCAGAAAAAATCTATCCTAACATGAAATATGAACTCTTAAACACCCAAAACAATCTCTAAAAAGAACACAGCTAGAAGACATACATTTTCTGATTTCAAACCATATAAAGCTACAATAATTGAAACAGTATAGTACTGCTATAAAGGCAAATATATAAACCAGTGCAGTAAAATAAAAAGCCTAGAAATAAATTTTTCCATATATGGTCAAGTTATTTTTGACAAGGTTTCCAAGAACATTTGGTGAAGAAAATAATAATCTCTTCACTAAACATTGTTGAGAAATAATGATTACATAAAAAAGAATAAAATTGGACCCTTACATAACAACATACACAAATATTAACTCAAGATAGATATAAGACCTAAATTCTTAAATCTTAAGACTATAAACTTCTAGAAGAAAACCTGGGTTATAACACTTCACAACATTGAAATTGGCTGTGATTTCTTGAATATGATTCCAAAGGCACAGGCAACAAAAGAATAAACAAACAAACTTCATAAAAAATAAAAAAATATTATACATCCAATGACAATGTAAACAGAATTAAAAGTTACTGATAGAATGGGATAAAATATTTCCAAATGCTATATCTGAAGGTATATTAATATTCCAAATAGAAATCCTAAAAATTAGCAACAATAAAAGCAAACAATACAATTTAGAAATAGGTAAAAAGACTAAAAAAAATGAATCTCCAAAGATTTTTATATTACCAATAAAACATGAATATTACTCATCATTTTCATAATATAACTAATCATTAAGGAAATACAAATAAAACTATAGTGAAATACTACTTCACATTTGTTAGGATGACTACTTAACATGAATTATCTTGCTCCAGCCCTTTACCTTGAGTTTGTTACTATCTTTACTTGTAAAGTATGTTTCTTTTAAGCAGGAGATGGATGGATTCTGGTTTTTAATCCATTTTGCCACTTTATGTCTTTTTATTGGGGAATTGAGGTCATTTACACTTAGTGTGATTATTGAGAGATAATTTTTAATTCCCAACATGTTAAAATTTTATTTCTGTTTGAAATACTGCTTATTTTTCTTTGCTTAGTTGTCTGCTGGATGGAAAATCTTGTTTCTCTGGTTCTGATATGTATTACCTATTTCTTCTTTGTAGTTAATCTCCTTGAGTATTTTCTCTAGCACTGGTTTTGAAGACATAAATTCCTTCAGTTTCTGTTTGTCATGGAAGCTTCTTCTTTCTCCATCTAATTTGATAGAAAGATTTTCTGGGTAGGAAATTTTTGGCTGGAAGTTGTTTTCTTTCAGAGTTTGGAATATGTTACTCCAAGCCCTTCTAGCTCTCATGACTTGGTTTGGGAAGTCTGGAGTGATTCTAATTGGTTTGCCTCTGAATGTCACTTGGCCCTTTGTTTTTGTTGCCTTTAAGATTCTCTGCTTGGCTTCCGCATTGGTCATTTTGACAATTATGTGGCGTTGGGATCCTCTTCTCCGATCCTGTCTAAAGGGAGTACTATGTTTCCTGGACCTGTGCATCAACCTCTTGCTCTATGTTTGGAAAATTTTTTGCTATTACTTCTTTGAAGAGATTATTGATCCCTCTGGTTTCACCTTCTTTTTCCTCCTCTATTCCAATTATTCTTAGGTTAGCTCTCTTAAAATGAGCCCAGAGCCGGGCGTGGTGGCACATGCTTGTAATCCCCGCGCTTGGGAGGTGGAGACTGGAGGATCATGCAGGTTCGAAGCCAGCTGTGCTGGCTTACAAGACCCTGTTTCAAAATTATAAAAAAAATAGGTCTGGGAGTGTAGCCCGGAGGTAGAAGGGCTTCCAGGAACCCCAGTACCACCACCAAAAAAAAAAAATGAGCCCATATTTCTTCAATGTCAAATTCCTGCTGTCGGATATTTTTTTTTCCTAAGTTATAAATTACACATTCGTTTTTGGAGTGATCATCTTCTAGGAGCGAGATTTTATTCTCCATGTGGTCTAATTGTTTATAGTTTAAATTGATGCCTTTACTTCAATGATTTTATCCTTTATTTCTTTTAGACTCTCTCTAAATTCTTGTTGAAGGTCCTGTATTATTTCTACATTTATATCCCTGATTTGATCTTCTAGAGATCTCTGAATTTCTGTGTTATCAGGTTCAGATATTATTGGGTTGTGGACATTCATTGCTCTATTGTTGTCACTCTTTCCCATGATTTCAGAAGTTTGTTCCTTCTCTGGGTTCCTCCCTGGGTCACCACGACTTCACTTAGGGTGATGTGGATCTCGAGTTTATGGTAATCTCAGCTGCCACTACTCCTTTACTGAATTATATCACAAAGTCTCAGACCCAGGGAGTTAATTGAGGCTGCGCAAGACTGTGGGGGTGCTGGGCTGGGTGTTTCCTCACATGGAGCTGTGACTAGGGTGTGGTATCTTTGCTATCACTACTCCTTCACTTTGTTAGATTGAAAATCTCAGATTCAGGGAGACTATCAAAGCTGCGCAAGTCTCTGGGAGTGCAGTGTTGGGATTTCTTTTTTAGGGGCTGCAATTTTACTTACAGTTATTGTGCGAGCTGATCTGGAGCTGTCACAGAGGTGGTAAACTTACCACCACTGCTGGCAGTCTGGAGCTGCTGCCATGCCCTCGGCTGTGAGGCTGGAGTATTTCTTTTCTGGTTTTGAGCTCTGTTCTGAGTCCCTGGAGGGCATGAAAGGCTTGGCCACTGGGAGTTTTAGACATTCTTTGCAGTGAAATAACTGCTGAATTACACCCAAATTATCCGCAGCTGCTCACCTCAGCTCCTTGTTTACCCTTCCTCACTGGAGCCTTGTGCTGTGATGCAAGATGGCGCCAGCGCAGTGTCCACTGCCGCAATGCAGGCTGGTGTCTTTTCTGGTCTCTGGTTGTTCTTCTAGTCTTCTTTTTCTCTATCCATTTTGTTTACAGTTTTTTTTTTCCTCTGGTGATAGTGTTTTCTGGTTATGAAAAGTGCTGATTTTTTGGCAATAGAGATCAAGTGTTAGCAGGACTCGCAAATGCTGCTTTTCTTGGTCACCATCTTCCTGGAAGTCCTATTCTTTTATTTTGAAACAGAGTCTCACTGAGTTGCAGAGGGCCTCACTTAAGTAGCTGAGGCTGTTTGCAAACTGAGATCCTACTGTCTCAGCCTCTCAAATGTGGGTGGTTCACAAGACCCAGTTGTTCATATTTTTTAAAATGAGCATATCTTGTCTTTTTTTTTCTAGTTAATGAATACATAAAGAAGATAATCTAGTGCTGGGTTGCAATTTTATGTTAATGCAATTAGCCTAATGGCATAAAACCATCGTGTAAGCATTAGGTTAATGCAGTTTTGGTGTGCTTAATTAATGTAGAAAGGAAACAGTGATAAAACTAAATCACATCGCCAATGTAAATGAAGAGCTTTGAAGGCTCCTCCTTTACAAGGCTCCCAGCCCCCAAGTTAGGCTCAGTGCCTTTTCTGTAGACTCTTATCTGTACTCCCCATACCATCACATAGAAGTCTTTCAATGGGCCTTCTGCCTGATGTGGAGATCTGAATTAAGAGCTATATTTTACCAACTGTCCGGTTCTCAGCACCAGGCATTCTGGTGGAGCTTGGTTGATATTTATGTGAATTAAGACTTACAGTCTGTCATCACATGGATATTGGCTCACTCCTCAGCTCTATCACTTTTTATATAGAGTATTGGGCAAGTTACAAAAGCTCTATAAACCAGGGCTGCTAATAATACAATGGTAATAATAGTAGGTATCCCATAGGGTTTTGATGAGTATTGAATGACATAACATATGTAAAACACAGTCTAGGGAACATGGTAGAAACTCAGTATATGTATATGTATATAAATATATGTATATGTATATATTTACTGAGAAAGATGTTTATTATTATTTTATTATTGTGAAATATTTGTTAAGTGAATGACTTGTAACTAAATTCTCTGAAAACAGTGTTTATCTACTTTGGACTACTAATTCTATGGTCTGAGTGTTTTATCTTTCTAAAATTCATATGTTGAAATCAAATTTCCAAGCCATGATAATAAGTAAGCCCTTTAGGAAGTAATTATCTCATAAAGTCTCTGCTTCGTGAATGGGTCTGTGCCCTTATAAAAGAGGCCTGAAAATTTGGGCCTCTTCTCCTCTAAAAGAAACCTGTTCTCATGATATGGAAATCTGCTGGCATTATGATCTTGGATCTCTTATACTCCAGAACTGTGAGCAATACATTTCTATTATTTATAAATTTGTATAATCAAAAGTATTTTATAGTAGCCCAAATTAATTAAGACAATTGAGATTGTTATGGTGTGGGTACTTCTCTAATTTGATATATGTAATTTGTATAAAATTAAATAAGATTGTTCAGGCTGTGGGAAACCCAGATACACTATTTCTATTAGAAGATATCAGGAAAATTATCTGAATTTTAGAAATAGGAAAAAAATATTATTTACTGCTTGTTTGGGGGCAGTGCTAGGTTTTGTATTGTGGTGAGCAATTACATTCTGTAGGAGGAAAATTAGTTTGCTAATTTTTTCCTATGGAGATGCCAGTAATTTCTGTCATTAATCAGTAAGTAGAATATAGTGGTCTATGGATCTGTTGCACTTAAACTTGTATCTAATATAAAAAGCTTATTCTAACATTTTCTTTTTTTACCACCCCCCTTTTTATCTTTTATTTTTTTATTTTTTATATTATTTTATTATATTTTATTTTGGTGGTACTAGGGGTAGAACCCAGAGGCTTTCTACCTCTGGGCTATACTCCCAGACCATTTTTATATTTTATTTGGGAACAGGGTCTCACTAAGTTGCTGAAAGCCTCACTAAGTAGCTGAGGCTGGCTTCGAACTCATGTGATTCTCCTTTCTCAGCCTCCCAAGCGCGGGGATTATAAGCATGTGCCACCATGCCCAGCTAACATTTTCTTATGTATCCTATACATATGTAAATTCTTATGTGCTTTATTTTGTGGTACGTGGGATGGGACACAGGGGCATTCTACCACTGAGCTACACCTCCAGCCCTATTTTTTTTTTTATTTTTTCTTTTGAAACAGGCTTTCACTGAGTTGCAAAGGGCCTCACTAAGTAGTAGCTGAGGCTGTCCATGAACCGCGATCCTCCTGTCTCAGCCTCCCAAACGCTGGGATTACAAGCGTGCACCACCACACCCAGCTTCTTAAGTGCTTTTAGACTTAGCTTATCATTGTATTAGTTATTTCATTAATTAAGAAATGACTTTTATACATGTTTTTTGTATACTTATATGAGAGTAATGATTCTCAACCTGCAAAAAGATCAACTTTAAATGGATCAAAAAGTACTTTGGGAGGCTGAGACAGGAGGGTAACATTTTCACGGTTAGTCTGAGCAACTTAGTAAACCTCTCAGCAACATAGTGAGACCCTGTTTCAAAATAAAACAAAAGACTGGAGGAGTGGCTTGGAAGTATAATGCCCCTGGGTTCAATCCCCAGTGCACAAAAAATGAAACAAAAAAAGTTTTTGAAGTGTCAAAAAAAAAAAAGGATCAAAAACCTAAACATAAGTGCTGAAACTACTGGACAAAAAGGGAAACACTTGAAGACATCAACACAGGCAACAATTTTCTAGACAGGGTCTAAAAAGCACAGTAAACAAGAGGAAAAATTGACAAACGAGAATTCACTGAACTATAAAGCTTCTTCATGAGAGAGGAAGAAATAACAGAGTGAGGAGACAGGAGTGATGAGCAGAGTGAAGAGACTGAAGAATGTGGAAGAAGTTTGTCAACTCTGTCTGTCACAGGGTTAATATCTGGAATTTATAAAGACCTCAAAAAACTTAATAACTACAAATGACATAGGCCAAGTTAAAATATGGGCAAATGCCCTTAATAGGTATTTTTTCAAATAAAAAAATACAAATTATGAAGAAATATATAAAACAAGATTTCAACATCATTGTACCATCAGAGGAGTCCGAATGAAAATCACGGTGAAATACCACCTCACCCAAGTTAGAATAGTTTTTCTCAAAACCAAAAATAATAACAAAAGTAGTGAGGATGTGGAGCAACAGAGTCTCTTGTACACTGTTGGTGGGCATGTAGCCCTGTAGATACTAGTATGTATGTTCTTTAAGAAAGTAAAAATAAAACTACTGTATAATCCAGCTACATCCAAAGGAAATGAAATTGGCATACCAATGAAACATCTGCACACCCATGTTTATTGCATCATTGCTCACAGTAGCTAGGACATGAACTCTGCCTAGATGCCCATCAATAGATTAGTGGGAAAATCAAAGGTGATAAATATACTAATGGAGTAGTATTCAACCATAAAAAAGAACAAAATCTTTTCACTGCAGGAGAAATTGAGGAAATGGGAGGACAGTATTTAGGCAAAGCAAGACAGATAGTAAGTACCATGAAATATAGCTCTTTCATACATGAAAGAGCTATATTTGAAAGTAGAATAGTGATTACTAGAGATTTGGAGTAGTGGGTTTGGAGTGGAAAAAAGAGTTGAATTTGATCAGTACACCTATATGCATATATGTAAATATACTGAAGCCCATTCGTATGTACAATAAATGTGTTAATTAAGAACTTTAAAAATATACCCAAATGATATACTTAAAAAAACTAATAGGTACTGTAACACAGATCTGTAATTCCAGTACTTGGGAGGCTGATACAGGAGAATCACAGGTTTGAAGCCAGCCTCAGCAATATAGTGAGGCTCTCAGAAACTTGGCAAGACTTTAAAATAAAAAAATAAAAAGAGCAAGGGTGTAGCTAGGAGGTAGAATGTCCTTGGGTTTAATCCCTGATACTACTACTACTACTACTACTACTACTACTACTACTACTCACACACCCCTAATAAAGTTGAATATCTAGAGAGCTAGCACCAGCACATTTTAAGACAGTCCAGTTAAATATATTTGTAAGTTGTGAATCTTGACTTTACAGTTAAAGAGTGAAGCAATTTCTCTATAACTGTGAGCAGGACTGTGTGTTATATGTCACTCCACAAAATCTTTGTGTCTTTTTTATTTTGATTTTTAAATGACTTATATGTAACAATTGGAAGCTACACATGAAGATATGACTTTTTTTTGTGATGCTGGCAATTGAATGGAGGGGAATTCTATCTCCAAGCAATGCCCCCAGGATAATATTTTAATTCTTTATTTTGGAACAGGATCTCACTAAGTTGCAGAGAGCCTCACTAAGTAGCTGGGGCTGGCCGTGAACCCAGATCCTCCTGTCTCAGCCTCTCATATATTGAGATTACTAGTGTGTGCCACCACGCTTGGCTCAGAATATGACAATTTGACATTTACTGATATTCATACACCCCCACTGGCATAGTGTCTACAATTATATTCTCACAGAGGGATCTTTTTAAGAAAAAAGAATTATAGCAAACTCATGCAGTTTGTTACATTTTCCTTGTCTAATAAAAAACAGCAATTTTCCTATGTGTTCTTTTTAAATGTTTTATTGGTGCATTGTAGTCAGATATCTTAGTAGGGGTACAAGATGGTGGAGATATACATGCACATATCACCCAGTTAGCTTTACCCAATTCCCAACCCTTTGTCTTCCCCTCCCTTCTTCTCATGTTTGGCTTAGTGATTGACATTGATATGTTTGTTAAAGTACATCATGCACATTAGAGAATTTCCCTCTTCCCCCCTCCCATTCCCTCAGGTAACCTTATTTGCTTATCTATAGTATCTCATTCTTGATCTAGAGTTCCTCCTATGACTCATTTTCTCCCTAACTTCCACATATTAGGGGGAGCATTCAATTTCTTATTTTTTGTTACTGACTAATCTCACTTAGCATAATGTCTTCCAGTTCCATCCATTTCCCTGAAAATGATGTAATTGTGCTTTCTTTTATGGCTGAATAAAATTCCATTGTGTACATATTCCATAGTTTTTGTAATCCATTCATCTGTTGATGGACATCTTGGCTGGTTCCATAGCTTGGCAATGTGCATCTATGAACATCGATATACATACATTAGTTTGCTACTTTGGTTTCCATTTTTTTTTATAGCTACCCAGAAGTGATATTGCTGGATCATATGGTAAGTTTGTTCCCAATTTATGAGGATCCTCCATACAGTTTTCCAAAGTGGTTGCACTAATTTGCAGTCCTACCAGCAGTGCATTAGAATTTCCACTTCTCCACATCCTTGCTAGCATTTGTTGTTGCTTGTGATTTGAATGATTGCCATTCTAGTTGGAATTACATGAAATCTCAGGGTAGTTTTTTTCTCTTTGTGTGGTACTGGGGATGGAATCCAGGGGCTTTCTACCTCTGGGCTACACTCCAAGACCTATTTTTTTAATATTTTATTTGGAAACAGTGTCTCAGTAAGTTGCTGAGAGCCTCACTAAGTAGCTGAGGCTGGCTTCAAACCTGAGCGATCCTTCTGTCTCAGCCTCCTAAGTGCTGAGATTACAAACATGCACCACCACACCCAGCTTTCAGGGTAGTTTTGACTTGCATTTCTCTGATTGCTAATGATGTCGAGCACTTTTTCATGCATTTATTGACCACATGAATTTCTTCTTTTGTGAAGTGTCTAATTAGTTCACTTGCCTTTTTTTTTTTGATTGGGTTATTTGTTTTTGTAGTGCTAAATTTCTTGGGTTCTCTATATATTCTAGGTATTAGTCCTCTATCAAAGGAGTAGTTGGCAAGTCTCCCATTATGCTGGCTCTCAGTTGAGGTTCTTCATAGTTTCCTTTGCTGTACAGAAACTCTTCAGTTTAGTGCTATCCCACATATTGATTTGCCTTTTAGTTTCTTGTGCCTTTGGGGTCTTGTTGAGAAAGTTTTATCTGTGCCTATGTGTTGCATTGTTGGACCTATGCCCTCTTCAAGGAGCCTTAGGGTTTCCTTTCCAAGTTTTTGATCCATTTTGAATTGACTCTTGTGCAGGGTGAGAGTATAGGATTTATTTTCCCTTTTCTGTATATGGCTAACTAGTTTTGCCAACACCATTTGTTGAAAAGTCTGTTTTTTCAGTGTATTTTTGGACCCTTTTACAAAAATCAATTGGCTGTAAGTGTGTGAAAAAAATTTTTTTGAGTCTTCTATTCTGCTCCATTGGTCTATGTATTCATTTTTGTGCCAGTACCATGCTGTTTCTATTACTATGGTTTTATAGTATACTTTAAAGTCAGGTATTGTGATTCTTTCTGCATGTTTTTTTTTTTTTTTTTTTTTTTTTTTTTTGCTGAGAACTACTTTGGCTATTCTGGGTTTTTGTTGTTCTAAATGAATTTATTTTTCTATGTCTTGAGGAATGATCTTGGTAATTTAATGGGTATTGCATTGAATCTGTAGAACACTTTTGGAAGTATGGCCATTTTGATGATATTTACTCTGCCAATCCATAAATATGGAAGATCTTTCCACCTTCTAAGGTCTTTGATTTTTTTTGGGGGGGGTGGAACCTAGGGGCTTTCTATCTCCAGGCTATACCCCCAGACCTATCTTATATTTTATTTGTAAATAGGGTCTCACTAAGTTCCTGAAAGCCTCACTAAGTAGCTGAGGCTGGCTTTGAACCTCTGTGATTCTCCTGTGTCAGTCTCCCAAGCGTGAGGATTACAAGCATGCACCACCATGCCTGGTGGTCTTTGATTTCTTTTATCAATGTTTTATAATTTTTTTTGTAGAGGTCTTTTGCCTCCTTGGTTAAGTTTATTCCTAAGAATTTTATTTTTAGTAAAAGTGTTTTCTGATTTCTTTTTGGGGGGATTTATTGAAAAGCTTTGAATGTTTTAGGATTGATTTTGTATCCAGACACCATGATGAATTTGTTGATTAATTTATAAGCCTTTTGGTTAAATTTGTTGGGTCTTCTAAGTATAGTATCTTAAGTACTATATTGAAGAGAAGTGGTGATTAATGGGCATCCTTGTCTTGTTTCTGTTTTTAAGGGAAATTCTAAAGTGTTTTCCCCATTTAATATAATGTTGGGACCGGCGGCGGAAGCAGCAGTGAATTCACCGAGTCCAGTACAGCTACATCTGCGTACTCAAGAACAGTGAGTCAAATTGCGGGCCACAGAGGAGAAATCGCAGTATTGGGCCTCCTGGGACTTGACCCAGTGAGGGAGTGGTGGTGGCAGAGATATCACACCATAGGAGAGCGTGCAACCTGGCACCCCCCATAGTTTAAAGCAGCCTCTATCGACTCCCTGGGTCGGAGACTCTGTGATGCAACCCAGTAAAGGAGTAGTGGGGTCTGAGATAATACAGACTCGAGATCCAGAGCACCTTAAGTGAAGCCATAGTGACCCAAGGGAAGAACCCAGAGAAGGCACAAACCTCCGAAATCATGGGAAAGAGGAATAACACTGGAGTAATGAATGTGCACAACCCCACAACATCAGAACCTGATAAAACAGAAAATCAGAGATTTCTAGAAGATCAAATCAGGAAAATAACTGTAGAAATAATAGAGGTGCTTCGAAAAGAACTCAGAGAGAGCCAAAAAGAGATAAAGGATGCAATTAATGAAGGCCTCAATTCAAAGCACAAACAACCGATTAGACCACATGGAGAACAGAATCTCGCTCTTAGAAGATGAGCAATCCAAAAATGAATGCATAGTTTCTAATCTAGAAAAAAATATCCAACAGCAGGAATCTGACATTGAAGAAATATGGGCCCATCTTAAGAGAGCTAACCTAAGAATAATTGGAATAGAGGAGGGAAAAGAAAGTGATACCAAAGGGATCAACAATCTCTTCAAGGAAGTAATAGCAGAAAATTTTCCAAATATAGAGCAAGAGGTTGATACACAGATCCAGGAAACTTATAGAACTCCCTTTAGACAGGATCGGAGAAGAGGATCCCCGCGCCATATAATTGTCAAAATGACCAATGTGGAAGCCAAGCAGAGAATCTTAAAGGCAACAAAAACAAAGGGCCAAGTGACATTCAGAGGCAAACCAATTAGAATCACTCCAGACTTCCCAAACAAAGTCATGAGAGCCAGAAGGGCTTGGAGTAACATATTCCAAACTCTGAAAGAAAACAACTTCCAGCCAAAAATTTCCTATCCAGCAAAACTTTCTATCAAATTAGATGGAGAAATAAGAAGCTTCCATGACAAACAGAAAATGAAGGAATTTATGTCTTCAAAACCAGCGCTAGAGAAAATACTCAAAGAGATTAACTATAAAGAAGAAATAGGTAACACTCACCAGAACCAGAGAAACAAGAGTTTCCATCCAACAGACAACTAAGATTGGTTATCTGTGGAGATTCATTATTTATGTTAGTCTTTTACCTATCTCTAAGTTGTATTGTTTGCCTTTATTGTTGTTAATTTTTAGGATTTCTAGTTGGAATATTAATATACCTTCAGATATAGCATTTGGAAATATTTTATCCAATTCTATTAGTAACTTTTAACTCTGTTTACATTGTCTTTGGATATACAATATTTTCTTTTATTTTTTAGGGAGTTTGTATATTCTTCTGTTGTCTGTGCCATTGAAATCATATCCAAGAAATCACTGCCAATTTCAATGTTGTGAGGTTTTATGACCCAGATTTTCTCCTAAAAGTTTATAGTCTTAAGATTTATATTTAGGTCTTTTATCTATTTTGAGTTAATACTTGTATATGGGATTAGGTAAAGGTCCAATTTTATTCTTTTCCATGTAATTATTATTTTTCAACAATATTTAGTTAAAAGATTATTATTTCCACCACCAAATGTTCGTGGAAACCTCGTCAAAAATAACTTGACAATATAGGGAAGAATTTAGCTCTAGGCTTGTATTTAACTCCAATGGTCTATATATCTGCCTTTAGAACAGTACTACACTGTTTCAATTATTGTAGCTTTATATGGTTTGAAATCAGAAAATATATATCTGCTAGCTTTGTTCTTTTTCAAGATCGTTTTGGGTATCTAGAATTCATATTCCATATTAGGATAGATTTTTTTCTGAAAAATAAATATATAAATATATGATAGTTTCACCTAAAAAAACAGAAAAAAATATGCTCTAGTAAGAAAGAAAGCAAAAAGAAATATTGAAATGCTATCTTTAAATCATCTTTAAACGCTTGGTATCAGACAAATGAAACTGTTATGTGAGATTATCATTTTTAATTTTGGATAAATTGCTATAATACTAGATGTCAACTACTAAGCCAAGCATGGGAAGGAGGGATGGGGAGAGAATGGGGTGGGGATCGGGTGGGGGCTGACTGGGCGATGTGTGCATGTATGTCTACAAAAGTTTGTATCCCACTATGATGTATGAATACATTGCACCAATAAAATAAAATTAAAAAAAAGAAAATATTGAAATGTTATCTTTAAGTCATCAAAAGCTTGGTATCAGACAAATGAAACTGTTATGTGAGATTATCATTTTTAATTTTGGATAAATTGCTATAATACTAGATGTCAACCACTAAGCCAAGCATGGGAAGGAGGGATGGGGAGGGAATGGGGTGGGGATCGGGTGGGGGCTGACTGGGCGATGTGTGCATGTATGTCTACAAAAGTTTGTATCCCACTATGATATATGAATACAGTGCACCAATAAAAAAAAAGAAAGAAAAAATAAATAAATAAATAAATAAATAAAAACTACAAAAAAATAATAATATAATGTTGGCTGTGGGACTATTGTAGATTGCCTTTATGATGTTGATGTATGTTCCTTCTATTTCAATTCTCTGCAATGCTTTATCATAAATGGATGTTAGATTTTATTAAGTGCTTTTTCCACATCTATTGAAATGATCATGTGATTTCTTTGTTTCTGTTTATATAATGAATTACATGGATTGATTTTTATATGTTGAACCAGCCTTGCATCCCTGGAATGGACCCAGGTCATGGTATATGATTTTCTTGATGTGGTTTTGAATGCATGTTGCTAGTATTTTGTTTAGCAGTTTTGCATCCAAGTTCATAAAAAATGTAGGCCTGTAGTTTTTCCTCCTTGATCTGTCTTCATTGAGTTTTGGTATTAATGTTCTGCTGGCTTCATAGAATGTATTTGAGAAAGTCCTGTTTTTGTTTTTGTTTTTTTTTCTATTTCACAAAATAGATTGAGGAGTATCGGGATTAGCATTTCTATTGAGGTTTTATAAAATTCACTTGGGAAACCATCTGGTCCTAGGATTTTCTTTGACCTTAAACTCTTTATTGCTGTTTCAATATCTGTGATGCAATTTTTTGGTTTAAATTTTCTATATCTTCTTGACTAAGTTTAGGAAGGTTGTATTTATCTAGAAAGTTATCAATTTTTTCCCCAGATTTTCCATTTTGTTGTAGTATAGATTTTCAAAGTAGTTTCTGATAATACTCTGCATTTCTACACTGTAAGTAATGATATACTTTTTTTATCTCTTTATCTTCATAATTTGGATTGATTCTCTTTTTCTTGGTTAGATTGGCTAGTGGTCTATCTTGCTAATTTTTTCAAGAAACCAGCGCTTGGTTTTGTTGATTTTCTGTATTTTTTTAAAAAATTCTCTACTTTGTTGATTTATGCTCTGATTTTAATAATTTCCTGTCTTCTACTGGCTTTGGGGTTAGATTGTTCCTGTTTTTAAAGGGCTTTGAAGTGTGTCATTAGGTTATTTATTTGGTGACTTTCTGTTTTTCTAATGTGAGCACTCAGTGCTATGAATTTTCCTTTTAAAAATGCCTTCAATGTGTCCCAGAGGTTTTGGTATGTTGTATATCTATTTTCATTTGTTTCTAGAAATTTCTTGATTTTACTGCTTTTTTTTCTATGATCCATTCTTCATCAGCAGCGTGGTGTTCAGTCTCCAAAGGTTTATGTGTTTTCTCTGAGTATTCTTATAGTTGATTTCTAGTTTCATTCCATTATGGTTTGAAATGACACTGGGAAATATGTCACATTTTTTGAATCTGCTAGTTCTCACTTTGTGACCCAGGATGTGATGTATTTTGGAGAATATTCCATGAACAGCTGAGAAAAATGTGAACTCTGCTGTATTTGGTGGAATATTCTTTATGTGTTTAACAGGTACATTTGATTAATTGTGTTCTTTAGTTCTGAGGCATCTTTACTGATGTTTTGTCTAGATGATTGGTCTAATGGTATAAGAGGGGATGTTGAAGTCTCCCAGTATTATTGTATTGGGATTTATGTGTGACTTTATGTCACAAAGAGTTTGTTTAATAAAAGTAGCTGCACCTATTATCAGGGCATACATGTTGACTATTATTATTTTCTCCTATTGGATTGTTCCCTTTACCAGTAAAATTCACCTGCTTTGTCTCTTCTATTAAGCTTGGGCTTGAAGTCTTACCTCTCTGATATCATAGTAGCTACTCCTGCTTGTCTTTGAGTTTCATTGAGATAAATTACCTTGCTCTGGCCCTTTACCTTAAGTTTGTTATTATATTTACTTGTAAGGTGTGTCTCTTGAAGGTTGCAGATAGATGGATTTTGGGTTTTAATCCATTTGTCTACTTTGTATATTTTTATTGGGGAGTTGAGGTCATTTATGTTCAGTGTGATTATTGAGAGATGATTTTTAATATCTAACATGTTGAGATTTAACTTCTGTTTGAAATAGTGTTTGCTGTTCTTTGCTTTGAACTTTGAAATAGTGTTGTTGTTGTTGTTTGCTGGATGGAAATTCTTGTTTCTCTGTTTCTGAAATGTATTACTTATTTCTTCTTTGCAGTTAATCTCTTTGAGTATTTTCTCTAGTGCTGCTTTGGAAGACATAAATTCCTTCAGCTTCTGTTTGTCATGGAAGATTTTTATTTCCTCATCTTAAAACTGGCTCACATTTCTTCAATGTCTGTTAATTTTTTCTAGGTTATATACTATGCCTTTCTTTTTCTGTGTGTGGTAGTGGGGGTGGAACCCTGAGACTTTTCTACCTTCAGGATATACTCCCAGACATATTTTATACTTTTATTTGGAAACAGGGTCTCACTAAGTTGCTGAGAGCCTCATTAAGTAGCTGATGCTGGCTTCGAACCTGTGCGATCCTCCTGTCTTAGCCTCCTGAGCGCTGGGATTACATGCATGTTCCACCACCCCTGGCTATGCATTCCTTTTTGGAATGATCATCTTCTAGGAGTAAGATTTTATTCTCCATGTGGTCTAATCAATTACTTATCATTTGAACTGATGCTTCCCTTCAATGATTGCATCCTTTATTTTTTTCAGATTCTCTCTACATTCTTTATGGAAGTCCTATATTATTTCTACAGTTACATTCCTGATTTGACCTTCTGGAGATCTCTGCAATTCTGGGTTGGAAGTTGTTTTTTTCCCCTAGGTTCTGGATTACATCATACCAGTCTCCTGGCATTCATGACTTGGATTGTAAAGTTTAGGGTGATATTTATTTTTTGCCCCTGTATATCACCCATTATTTTGTTCTCATTGCTTTTAAGATTCTTTTCTTAGCCTCTATGTTGGTTATTTTTGATTATTACATGGTATGGGAGGTACTTCTTTGATCTTGTCTTAACACTGTTCTGTCTAAGTCTCTTTCCATTTTTGGAAAATTCACTAAAATGGTTTTTCTGAAGAGATTACAAATACCCTTGGTCTGTGCCTCTTTCCCTTCTTCAATGCCTTTCATCCATAAGTTAGGATGTTTCATATTATCCCATAGTTGTTAGATGTTTAGGTTCTGTTGTTGTAATGCCTTCTGTATGCTGTTGACTCTGCTTTGGCTTTGAATTAACTATCTTTTAACAGTGATATTAAGTTTTCCATTTCATCTAATCATCCAGAATTTCTTTCTATTGTTGTCTTTATTTCATTTATTGACTCTTTCATTGCATTCCAGACTTCTTTCTGATCTTTCTTAATGTCTCCATTTCCTCTTTCATTTTCTGTACACTTACTGTAAGACTTTTCATCATATTGAAGATCAGGATTTGGAATTCTTCTTGCATTTCTTGTAGTCTGTGATTTCCCTTATTTTTTCATTGTTTCTCATTCTGATATTTTCAGAGTTCTCAGGCTTGTTTTTCTGTTGTCTTGGCATATTTTTACTTTTTGGGTGTGACACTGTGGTTAATCTGATCCAATCCTATCAGTAGGGATTTAGAAGTATCAGGAGGTTTTTGCACAGGTAGGCAGTGTTTTTTTTTTTTTTTTTCAATGGCGAGTGTTATAACTTTCAGTTTTTCTTTCCCATGTTGAATCTTTGCCACTGTTTTGGAATTGTCATAATTATGGTCAAATATTAATTCCAAAGTTACAAATGATGAGAAAATTATAATGTACATAAATGCTTTCAAAGAAAATGCCAAAAGCATCTAGAATATGAAATGATATCTTGACTGTATACATGTATTCATGTACATGCATAAATGTAAATTTATTCCAGAAATATTTTTTTAAATGTAAGGCTTTGGCTAACATGCATTTATTTATATCTAATTACCTATCTCTATGTACTCTGTTCTTTATATTGTTTGAACGAAGTGAGACTGTAGTTAAAACAGTATATGCCTAATCCTTTAGGAATGCAATTTATAAACTGGGCACAGTGTTATATGCTTGTAATCCCAGTACTTGGGAATCTGAGATGAGGGCTTACAGATTTGAGGCCAGCCTCAGAAAATTAGTGAGATCCTTGGCAACTTAGTGAGATCCTGTTCCAAAATAAAAAGTAAAAATGGCTAGGGAAGCAATTCAGAGGTTGAATGTCCCTGGGTTCAATCTCCAGGACCATCACTACTCCAGATATAGTTAATGTATTTTTGATTATTCTAAAGATACATTAAATTTCACAATGTCTCAAGTCAGTGTTATAAGTATACATATATATATATATATATATATATATATATATATATATAATCATTATTACTTTGTAGCTCTGTTAGCCGGCAAGTAATAAAAATACTTGTTGAAATATCTGTAAGCATATTTTTAATATATGTGTTAATATATGTGAATGTGAAAAAGCATGCTTTAAACATCTCAGAAGACTCTACTCAGCTCCTACTTACTTTTGTTATTGCTTTCAAAAATTAGAAAGAACAATTATTTTTTGTAGTGGCTTAATACAGTGTATGAATGTTTCTGACCAGAAGGAAGCTATTTTAGAAGCATGAAACCAGTCCTCAGCCAGTCAGAGACACAAAGTTCTTAAGATATTGATTAGGAACAGCAATTTCAGGTAGTTTTTCAGAGCAAAACTGCATTTCAGCCAGAAAAGGACAGCAGTAAATTCCTGTGTACTCAGCATGCTTATTTACCAAGAACAGAAGAATCCTTCCCTAGAAAGGAATAGGATTGGAAGTCTACTAAGCTTTATATTAAAGAGAGCTAACAAATAGTGCTCACAAAGAAAATGGTTGAGAATGATTTTACCTAACCACACTAGGGTATCTACAGAGATCTGATATGAAGTCATTCAGATTCATCATATCACATGCCTGGATACACATGCCATGCAGGTGTTTGGAATTTGATAGGGCTTAGATCTGGGATACCTCCAAAAGTACATGTGTTGAAGGCTGAGTTTCCAGTGCAGCAGTGTTTAGTGTGGGACATTGGGTAGTGATTGGATCATGAGGCTGCCAATCTTATTGGTTTAATTGGTTGATAGATTCATAGCTTATTGGGGTAAACTCTTAGGAGGTGATGGAACCTGTCAGAGGCGGGCCTTAGTTGAAGGAGTTGGGGCACTGGAGGCATGCCTATGAAATATGTATTTTTTTCTTGGTCCCTTCCTCAATCTCCTTTTCTCCCCAATAGCATTCTTTGTCAATTTGAACATTATAGTGTGAATAATTTGGGTAATAAATTATAAATAAAATAAACCCAGTACAATTTAACAGGATTATGCTTTCTGTTGTTTGAATATCCATAAATAAGCTTTCTTATTTAGTTTTACTAAAAATTATCTAAGATTGCCTGAGTATTAAGGAAATAGGATGTGAGACTCCTGTGTCACATCTCATATTAAAGTTTCATGTTAAACTCTGGGTCAGGCTTAACTTTAAACAGCAGTTTTCAATCTCCCAGCCTGTCCCCAGAGTGCTCATATTCTCTGTCTCTATTCCTGCTTACATCTTTCTTCTCACAGTTCTCTGCTGACTCATTTGATTGGGATTTTCATTTTACTTATTGTATACATTTTTTTCATGGTATCTTTAGGTCATTACAAATTAGCCTTTTCAGAACATTGTTAATTTCTTAGGTACTCACTGAATAGGTTTTTGTTTAAAAATAAAATAGCTCTTTGTTTGTGTACAGTGAAATGCAAGGCTAGTTTCTGTATTTGCTAATTTTATTAAATAAAGAAAAACATAAAAAGAAAACTACTCTTGACAGTAGGGAAGCCTCATTTAGACAAGTTCATTTGAATGTTCTATTTAAGTGGATTCTTTGGTCTCAGGTAAATGCACATATAAGTAATTAATTACCCAATATGACAGTTATCTTAGTTTTTGGGAGGCTGAGACAGGAGGATCAAAGCTCAAGGCCAGCCTCAGCAACTTAGTGAGATCTTCAGCTACTTAATGAGGTCCTGTTTCAAAATAAAAAATAATAAAGGGCTGGGGTTCTAGAAGGTAGAATGCCCCTGGGTTTAATCCTCAGTACTTAGTACGTACATACATAGATACTTATATACATACATGAAAATAAAAAGGAACACCCTAAAGAAAAAACTGAATCATCCAAAATATTATGTTTTAAGTATTTTAAAAATATTTTCTATTATTTATAGAATATAATACCTTTACCATATGATAAAATAAATATTTACATATAGTATAAATTTAATTATAATGGCTTAATGATATAGAAAAGGAGATACAAAAGAGGTGAATCAGTTAACAATTCCTGAACTAAAACAACAAAGACTGTTTCATATTCCTGAATGTACATTATGCCCTTAGCTCAAATCCCATTATAGCCCCTAGGCACCATCACATCCTTCTATAACCGCACACAATTCAGAGGCAACAAGTGCTTGTACCCGTGAACTGTCCATCCCAAAATGTTCTCCACATAGCAATACTTTATAAATAGAGGCAATGTGGGTTCAGCGTAAAAAAAAAAAATTATGCTTTTCTTCTCCCAATTTCCACTTTAAAACCATGTTTAGACTTATTTCTGGTGCACACTTTCCCAACTGCCATCCAGGCTTGCTGCAGGAAGCTGAGAAAACTTATCCTGGGAATGGGTCTCTCTCTGGATAGCATGTGTGGTAACTCAATAAACCCTTTGTTTCAGAGATTATTTGGTTTTGAGAGTTTTCATTTAACACCTGCCATTCAGAGTTTATTATAATTGAGCCACAGTTAAGTTCTTAACAATTTTTAATGAGGTGAAATTCATAGAACATAAATTAAACCATTTAAAAATAAATAATAGTGACAGTATGTTTTCAAAGTTGTGCAATCACCACCTCTGAGTTTCATACATTTTTATCACCCTGAACAAACCTTGCATCCATAAGTAGCCACTCTTCATTCCACTTTCTCCATTTCCTGGAATCCACCAATATGCTTCCCATATCTGTGGATTTGTCTGTTCTGTATATTTCACCTAAACAGAATTTACATTGTGTGATCTGTTGGGTTTGGCTTCTTTCGTGTGGCATAATGATTTTGAGATTCATCCACATTGTAGTGTCAGAATAAGTTGTCTACCAACTTAGGTTCAGTGCTTGGGCTTGTGAATTTAATTCACAATAGAGAATAAACAGGAGAAAAGAGCATGGTGGAGCACCCCTTGAAATCATAGTACTTGGGATACAAAACAGGAGGATTACAGGTTTGACACCAGCTTCAGAAGCTTAGCAAGACCTTGTTTCAAAATAAAAATAAGCTGGGCGTGGTGGCGCACGCTTGTAGCTTGTAATCCCCACGCTTGGGAGGCTGAGACAGGAGGATTGTGCAGGTTCGAAGCCAGCCTCAGCTACTTAGTGAGGCTCTCAGCACCTTAGTGAGACCCTGTTTCCAAATAAAATACAAAATAGGTCTGGGAGTGTAGCGCAAAGGTAGGAAGCTCTGGGTTCCATCCCCAGCATCACAAAAAAAAAAAAAAGAAATGAAATAAAATAAAATAAAATATAGATGGGAGAATAGCTTACAGGTAGAATGCCTCTGGGTTCAAACCCTAGTACCCCCTTCCACACAAAGTTTGTTCATATACATGAATAAATAGTATCTATATATTATATATGACTGTGAGCAAACCAATGAAGTGGCTCCCTGAACAGCTACAGATAAGGATTTATATACCATCCTTACCAGACAGAGGACAGAGAGAGTGGAAAAGAACTTCTATGAGCACATGAAAGATAAAATTTGTTATCATGCTTGTTTCTACAGGTTTGACTAATCTTGTTTATCTTTTTTTCCAGCCAGAAAATTTCCCTGGAGAAGAAGGTTTATATCTGTGTCATCTTTCCATCACTGTGACAAAATACCTGGAAAAATGTTTTTAAAAAGAGAAAAGGTTTATTTTGATTCATGCTTTCAGTCTAAGGTCACTTGCACCATTGCTAAAGTTTCTGAGGAAATGGCTTTGTCATGCAAGCAAGCTTTGTCTGGCATGATGGTTGGTCTTGCCGTGTAAGGCCTTCTACCATGATAGGGTATTACAAGAAAACACTTGTCAGATGTTAGCACCATGCTCCTGTATTCACTCCTTTCCACAAATATTAGCCAAATAAACCTCTATTTTAGCACAAATCACCCAGCTTCAAGCAATTTATTATATCTACAGCAAATGAACTGAGAGCATTTAATTATTTTCTACATTTTAAATAATGCTATTATGGGCAACCAAACATGTTAAAGTTTCTGCATGGACATTGTTTTCATTTCTCTAGGGTAGAAGTGAGTGAGTTATGTAAAAATTTGATGTTTAACCCTTTGAAGAATTGCCAGACTATTTTTCCAAGTGGCTTTTTGATTGTGGCTTTTTTGGGGAGGGGGGTCTGGTGATGGAATATCCAGGGGCATTTGACCTCCGAGCAACACTTCCTGCCCTATTTTTTTTTTTTTGAAACAGGGTCTCACTAAGTTTAAGAGGGCCTCACTAAGTAGCTGAGGCAGTCCGTGACCTGGATCCTCCTGTCTCAGTCTCCCAAATGTTGTGATTACAAGTGTGCGCCGCCACACCCAGCTTGATTGTAGCCTTTCTAGTGAATATGAAATATCACATTGTGGCTTTGGTTTTTTTTTTTTTTTTTTTTTTTTGTTTGTTCATTTGTTTGTTTGGGTTTTTTTTTTTTTTTTGTGGTACTGGGGTTCCTGGAAACCCTTCTACCTCCAGGCTACACTCCCAGACCTATTTTATATTTTTATTTGGAAACAGGGTCTTTTTTTTTTTTTGGTGGTATTGGGGTTCCTGGAAGCCCTTCTACCTCCGGGCTACACTCCCAGACCTATTTTTACATTTTCATTTTTGGAAACAGGGTCTCCTAAGCCGCAGCGCGCGGCTGGCTTTGAACCTGCGCGATCCTCCTGTCTCCGCCTCCCAAGCGCGGGGATTACAAGTGTGCGCCACCACGCCCGGCTGAAACAGGGTCTTTTAAGCCAGCAAGGCTAGCTTCCAACCAGCAGGATCCTCCTGTCTCCGCCTTGAGGATTGCAAGCATGCGCCACCATGCCGGCACACATTGTGGTTTTGATTTGCATTTCTCTAGTGACTAATGATATTGGAATATCTTTTATGTGCTTTTTTGTTCATTGTGTATGTTTTTTGGAGAAATATCTATGCAAGTCTTTTGTCCATTTCTTATTTGGGTTATTGCACTGTATTTTTAAAAAACATATTCTGGATATATAACCTTATTAGATAGATGATTTGCAACATCCCCTACCATTTCCTGGGTTATATTTCTTGATAATATCTCATAAGATTTTTAAGTTTAGTGAAGTCCAATTTTAACAATTATTTTCTTTGTTGTTTATGCTTTTTATATAAAAAATTTAAAGTGAAATTCAAAGTAGAGATGAAGAGGCTGGAAATCATCCCTTTGGCTTCATGTTGTTTGAATTCCTTCAGCATCCTTATAGGGAGCAGAGGTGATGAATTCTGCTTAACTTTACTGGGTCTTCTCTGTATTTACTAGTTTGAAGAACAAATAAAAGAGGCTTTTTTACATTTGCAAAGGGATGCACTTTTCTGAGAACTTGCCACTCATCTGAAATAGCATTTTTATTTCAAGAGCCAAAAAGCTTTCCTAGGCAATAAAGTACAGATTGCTGTGTTCATGATCAAAGGGCTATTTTTTGGAATTCTGCATTATATATTTTTTCTTAGAAAGTATGTCTTCCATATCAAAGGATAAAACTTTAGTTATAACAGATATGCCCTAGAAGAGGACCTTGTGAATGATACTAGAATTTACAGCATTTGTAAGTAACAATATGTAGGAGATCTTTCGTGTGAATTGCCTAGTTAATTTTCTTGGAAGGAGAGATTACTAGTCTGAGATCAGCTTCAGAAAATTAGTGAGACCCTCAGTAACTTAACAAGATCCTGTTTCAAAAGTAGAAACAAATAAATAAAAGGGCTGGGGGTGTAAATTGGAGGAAGAATGCCTCGGTATTCAATCCCCAGTAAAATAAATAAATAAATAACTTCTGACCACACAATGATTTTTAGAAAAACAAAGAAAAATAAAATTTGAGGTATTTGTTGACACATATTTGTGTGATCTTATTCATCTTTTTCCTGACTATAAGAT
Source organism: Muscardinus avellanarius (assembly GCF_963383645.1). NCBI lineage: Eukaryota > Metazoa > Chordata > Mammalia > Rodentia > Gliridae > Muscardinus > Muscardinus avellanarius. The sequence continues at coordinate 84,342,280 of NC_137789.1, read as the reverse complement.
TTTTCTGGAGAAGGAGGTTTATGACAATGCTTTGTCAGTTTTTCATCACTCTGACAAAATATATGAGATGAATAACTTAGAAAGAGGAAACATTTCAAAGGTTTTAGTCTCTCTGTATACATATATGTATATACACATGCCTGTGTGTGAGATATACCCTACTGGTTCTATTTCTCTGAAAAACCTTGACAAACACATTCTCTAGCTCCTCATAAGTAGACTGTATTATAAACGCTATTATGATACTCTAGTTTAAGGCTCAGGGAAATGATGGGAAATTTTCCTTAGGTCATTCAATTTGCAGTAAGTAAATTTAACATGACCTATTCAATTTCAGCTTGAAGACCCGTGACAAGACATGTTATATTCCAAAGACATAGTCTCTTTCTGAAAAGTGAATATAGTTATACCTCTCTCCTACTTACAGACTTTTGGTGGATTCTTGTTATTCTTAGATTGAATAGTAATAATAATAATAATAATAATAATAATAATAATAATAAAGTCCTCCACTGTTTTCTTAGTCCTTCATCTACCTCCACACCTTCTTTCCCTTTGTCATCTTATGGCATTATCTCTCATGTTATAGTATCCCTATTATGTACTCCATTGATACTATAACCAAGACTATGTTGAATAACTTGATGCCTTTTTCTTTACCACATGTGTTCTCTAGAAAACAGAATTTTAGTGAGAAACCTATATCTCTGAGATACTCCATTGCTCATCTTAGGATCTAAAAAGTTGGTCCATTGAGATATGTGGGGATATTTTACTCTCCCTGCCCTCTTACTGACATTAGCAAAACTGAGAGATGGTTAGCAAGCCCCCTCCCTACTCCTGATACCACCACAGTCTTCTGATACTACACACAAGAGGTAGGAGGGAAAAGCCCAGAGACTTGTGTGCTCCTGGTATCTCCCTTCTTCCTTCCACCCTTTTCCCTCATACTCATGACTCAGAACTCCCCTTTGCCTTGGAGAAAAGCAGGCATCATAGTACAAAATCCTGTACCTCTGTTTCTATCCATCATCCAAAACATCTTATTCCCTGAAAGTCCCTGGAGATGTGAATTCTGATCTCAGTGCACTTTCTCTCCCCTTAATTCTCAAAAACCCTCTTTGAAGTATCTGGGTGCATCTTCAGGAAGTTGCTTGTGGTTCTCTTGGAAACCTCTTCCTTCTGACTCTACTCCAAATCTAGAGAATACAGCTTACTGCTGGCTCCTCCAGCTGGTGTCGCTCTGTGTTTCATTAACCCTGTAACACAAGTAACATTAGCCTGAAAGTGGAGTCACTGTCCTCATCCTAATTGTCACATGTGGACATCCACACTATCACACTGTACATAAGTATATACTCTACAATACATGTGTGCACCTATGCTTTCCTCTTCCTGAAAAGCCTCAGTCTCTATTATCATCAGCTCTCCTCATCACAGAAAACATTAACAACTATCTACCACTTTCTTGGACACTCCTATTATCACTGTATGTCTTTCAGGGTCCACACAAATGATCCTTTTTAAACCTTGGCTTCTTCACATCTGTCCTATTCTCCAGTGACTTCACCCTCATATGACATCTGGCCTTATGAGTTAGCTCCTACACCTCCCATTAGAAATCATTTGTTTCCTCTCCATGATGTCAGTTTTAAGAATGTCTCTTACTGCCCAATGCTTCCTACCTATCTAGAAGATCTTCTCAATGTCCAAACCCTCAGCATCCCTTCAATCTGGATGGGGTGGGAAATCCACCTGTGCTTTCTCCTAACTTCTCTTCTCTTCACTCCCTTCTGAATCCAGTTTACAGGGCATAACTATACGTTCTCCTTTGCCCATATGTTCAAGTGCCTTGGCTCTTTTCCCTCCTCTTCCCCAGTTTGTATAAGTCCTATGGCATAAAATGTATAGCTCTTAATTCATGACTGTGCCAGGCAAGTGATTGAAGTTGAAGAAAAATACCTGCTTGCTACATTTTATTTTATTATTTATTTTATTTTATTTATTTATTTATTTATTTTTTATAACAATTTTTTATTGAACATAAATAGTATACATTTACACTATATTTGGTGCCCTCTCCCCCCCGCCCCCATTTTCCCTTCCCCCCTCCCACCAATGGTTGTCCAGGTTAACCATGTCTTATTCATAATTTTACACATGTTCAGGTATAGACCCTCATTAATCAAAACCGGCCTTCCTCCTCTCCTATCTTACCATCCAAACTTAGCTAATATTTCCCCTTCAATATCTGGAGTCCCACTGGTATTCTTTGTGTTTCCTAGTTTGGGCATATTAGAGGAAACATATGTATCTTCTTCTTCTGTGCTTGGCTGATCTCACTTAACATAATGTTCTCCAGGGCTTTCCATCTTCTTGCAAATGATATAATTTTGTTCTTCTTTATGGCTGAATAGAATTCCATTGTGTGTATTTCCCACAGTTTTGCTATCCATTCATCTGTTGATGGTGATCTGGGTTGGTTCCATATTTTGGCTATTACAAATTGTGCTGCTATGAACATAGGTATGCATATGTTGCTGTAGTTCTCTGAATTCAACCCCTTTGGAAAGATACCCAGGAGTGGTATAGCTGGATCATATGGTGGATCTATTCCCACCTTTCTTAGGAATATCCACACAGATCTCCATAGTGGTTGAACTAGTTTGCATTCCCACCAACAGTGTAAAAGAGTTCCTCTTTCCCCGCATCCTCGCCAGCATTTGTTGTTATTTGATTTCTTTATGCTTGCTACTCTGACTGGGGTTAGATGGAATCTCAGTGTAGTTTTGATTTGCATCTCCCTGATGGCCAGTGATGAAGAACATCTTTTCATGTATCTATTAGCCCTTTGTATCTCTTCTTTTGTGAAGTGTCTATTCAGTTCATTTGCCCATTTCTTGATTGGGTTGTTTGTTTTGCTAGTGTAGAGTCTTTTGAGCTCTTTGTATACTCTGGATATTAGCCCCCTATCCGAGTGGTGGCTGGTAAAGATCCTTTCCCATTCTGTAGGCTTCCTCTTTAGGTTATTGATAGTTTCCTTTGATGAGAAGAAACTTTTTAGTTTGATGTTATCCCACTTGTTTATTCTTGCTTTAATTTCCTGAGCTTTGGAGGTTTTGTTGAGAAAGTTACTGCCTGTGCCAATATGTTGTAGTGTTGAACCAATGTGCTCCTCTACTAACTTCACAGTCTCAGGTCTAATTTCTAAGTCTTTGATCCATCTTGAGTTGATTCCTGTGTTAGGTGAGATATAGGGGTTTAGATTCATCTTTTTACAAATGGTTAGCCAGTTCTCCCAGCACCACTTGTTGAAAAGGCTGTCTTTTCTCTAGTGTATGTGTTTGACCCCTTTGTCAAAGATTAATTGACTAACGATGTGTGGGTTTGTTTCTGTATCTTTTATTCTAATCCACTGGTCAGTATATCTGTTTTTGTGCCAGTACCATGCTGTTTTTACTACTATTGCTCTATAGTATAGTTTGAAGTCTGGGATTGTAATGCCTCCTGCGTGTTTCTTGTTATTGAGAATTGCTTTGGCTATTCTAGGTCTTTTCTTTCTCCATATGAAATTCATGATTGATTTTTCTAGGTCTCTGAAGAATGTCACTGGTATTTTAATGGGAATTGCATTGAACCTATATATCAGTTTTGGCAGAATGGCCATTTTGATGATATTTATTCTGCCTATCCATGAGCACGGGAGATCTTTCCATCTTCCAAGGTCTTCTTCAATTTCTTTCTTTAATGTTTTATAGTTTTTGTTGTAGAGGTCTTTTACATCTTGGGTTAGGTTTATTCCTAGGTATTTTATTGGTTTTGAGGTTATAGTGAATGGAATTGTTGTTTTTATTTCTTTCATTGTGGATTCATTGTTGGCATATTTTATTTTATTTTATTTTTGGTGGTACTGGGGTTTCTGGAAACCCTTTTACTTCCGGGCTACACTCCCAGACCTATTTTTATACTTTCTTGATTTGGAAACAAGGTCTCTTAAGCCAGTGCGGCTGGCTTCAAACCTGCGCATTCCTCCTGTCTCTGCCTCCCAAGCGTGGAGATTACAAGCCTGTGCCACCATGCTTGGCTGCTTTCTACATTTTAAGCTGATAATCATTAATGCCAGGTGGACTTTCAGTGAAACCTGACCCCTGTTTCCCAGGACTTGTCCCTCCCTGCTCTGAATAATTATTTTCCTTATTCTTCTTTTCTATAACCATCAATATCTCCTCCACTGTTATTGTTCTCAGCTAATGATATTGGTCTCTAAAGTGAGAAAGTGAAATCAACAAGAAATCTGTACTCACTCTTCTACTTGGCCACTGTGATGTGCTTGCTTCATCTGTTCCCTTCCCAGCTGAGGTCAGCTCTTCACCCTTTCCACCACATCCTGTAACCCACCAGCTCAGTAGCACTGATCCTGAAGTATTTGCCCCCTCTTCCTTCTGTATTATTTTGCTATTCCATTATATTAGATTGTTCACCATAGCATATAAAAATGTTTACTCTCTTTCAAACTTCAATAAAATCTTTCCTCTCCCTCCCCCCCTCTCTGTTACTCTTTCTTTGTGTTACTCTCTATATATCTTATTGAGGATTGAACACAGAGGCTTTCTACCTCTGAGTTGTATGCTCAGATCTTTATTTTATATTTTGTTTTTAAACAGGATCTCCTTAAGTTTCTGAGTTGTGATCCTCCTATCTCAGCCTCTCAAGTATTGAGATTACAGATGTGTGTCACTGTGCACATCTAAAAGCTTCTCTTAATTTTATTTTTCCTTCACTATTAAGTTTGATGTCACAAATAGATACTGCTTATTAAGTTGAGGAAATCTCCTCTGTTCTTAGTTTTCTAAGACTTTTTAAAGGCAATAGATGATAGCTTTTGTCAAATATCTCTGCACAAATTGATATAATCAGTTCCTTCTTCAAATTTCTTTTTTTTTTTTTTTTTTTTTTTTTTTCATATTTATTTTTAATTGGTGCACTGTATTCATACATCATAGTGGGATACATACTTTTGTAGACATACATGCACACATTGCCCAGTCAGCCCCCACCCGATCCCCACCCCGTTCTCTCCCTATCCCCCCTCCTATGTTTGGCTTAGTAGTTGACATCTAGTATTATAGCAATTTATCCAAAATTAAAAATGATAATCTCTCATAACAGTTTCATTTGTCTGATACCAAGCTTTTGATGACTTAAAGATAACATTTCAATATTTCTTTTTGCTTTCTTTCTTACCAGAGAATCTATTTTTTTCTATTTTTTAGGTGAAACTATCATATATTTATATATTTATTTTTCAGAAAAAAAAATCTATCCTAATATGGAATATGGACTCTAGGTACCCACATCGATCTTGAAAAAGAACAAAGCTAGAAGATATATATTTTCTGATTTCAAACCATATAAAGCTACAATAATTGAAACAGTGTAGTACTATTCTAAAGGCAGATATATAAACCATTGGAGTTAAATAAAAGCCTAGAGCTAAATTCTTCCCTATATTGTCAAGTTATTTTTGACAAGGTTTCCACGAACATTTGGTGGTGGAAATAATAATCTTTTAACTAAATATTGTTGAAACATAATAATTACATGGAAAAGAATAAATTGGACCCTTACCTAATCCCATATACAAGTATTAACTCAAAATAGATAAAAGACCTAAATATAAATCTTAAGACTATAAACTTTTAGGAGAAAATCTGGGTCATAAAACCTCACAACATTGAAATTGGCAGTGATTTCTTGGTTATGATTTCAATGGCACAGGCAACAGAAGAGTATACAAACTCCCTAAAAAATAAAAAACATATTGTATATCCAAAGACAATGTAAACAGAGTTAAGAGTTACTAATAGAATGGGATAAAATATTTCCAAATGCTATATCTGAAGGTATATTAATATTCCAACTAGAAATCCTAAAAATTAACAACAATAAAGGCAAACAATACCCTTTAGAGATAGGTAACAGACTAACATAAATAATGAATCTCCACAGATAACCAATCTTAGTTGTCTGTTGGATGGAAAATCTTGTTTCTCTAGTTCTGATGTGTGTTACCTATTTCTTCTTTGTAGTTAATCTCTTTGAGTATTTTCTGTAGTGCTGGTTTTGAAGACATAAATTCCTTCAGTTTCTGTTTGTCATGGAAGCTTCTTATTTCTCCATCTAATTTGATAGAAAGTTTTGCTGGGTAGGAAATTTTTGGCTGGAAGTTGTTTTCTTTCAAAATTGGGAATATGTTACTCCAAGCCCTTCTGGCTCTCATAACTTGGTTTGGGAAGTCTGGAGTGATTCTAATTGGTTTGCCTCTGAATGTCACTTGGCCCTTTGCTTTTGTTGCCTTTAAGATTCTCTGCTTGGCTTCCACATTGGTCATTTTGACAATTATGTGGCGTGGGGATCCTCTTCTCCGATCCTGTCTAAAGGGAGTTCTATAAGTTTCCTGGATCTGTGTATCGACCTCTTGCTCTATGTCTGGAAAATTTTCTGCTATTACTTCCTTGAAGAGATTGTTGATCCCTTTGGTTTCACTTTCTTTTCCCTCCTCTATTCCAATTATTCTTAGGTTAGCTCTCTTAAAATGGGCCCATATTTCTTCAATATCAGATTCCTGCTGTCGGATATTTTTTCCTAGATTAGAAACTATGCGTTCATTTTTGGAATGATCATCTTCTAAGAGCGAGATTCTGTTCTCCATGTGTTCTAATCGGTTGTTTGTGCTTTGAATTGAGGCCTTTACTTCATTAATTGCATCCTTTATCTCTTTTTGGCTCTCTCTGAGTTCTTTTCGAAGCACCTCTATTATTTCTACAGTTATTTTCCTGATTTGATCTTCTAGAAATCTCTGATTTTCTGTTTTATCGGGTTCTGATGTTGTGGGGTTGTGAGCATTCATTGCTCCAGTATTATTCCTCTTTCCCATGATTTCTGAAGTTTGTGCCTTCTCTGGGTTCTTCCCTTGGGTCACTATGACTTCACTTATGGTGCTCTGGATCTCGAGTCAGTAGTATCTCAGACCCCACTACCCCTTTACTGGGTTTTATCACAGAGTCTCCGACCCAGAGAGTCGATAGAGGCTGCTTTAGACCGTGGGGGGTGCCAGGTTGCACGTTCTCCTATGGTGTGATATCACTGCCACCGCCCCTCTCCCACTGGGTCAAGTCCCAGTGAGTACAGTACTGGGATTTCTCCTCTGTGGCCCGCAATTTGACTCACTGTTCTTGAGTACGCAGATGTAGCTGTAGTGAGTTCCGTGCTGCTGCCGCCGGTGGCAATATGGCGCCGCTGCTACGCCCTCGGCTGTTGGGCTGGCGTTTTTTTTTTTTTTTTTTCTTGGTTTTGATTTCCACTCTGAATCCCTGCAGCGTGTGCTGAGCTCAGACACTGGGGGCTTTAGATGTCCTCTGAGCCGAGAAATCCCGCCTGGCTGTTCCGCAGCGGCTCCCCTCGGCTTGCTGTGGCCGTCCCGTGAATTCGCCGGCAGTATGGCGCTGCTGCCGCGTCTGCCGCGTCCTCGGGCGTGAGGATATTCTCTGTGGCTCTGTTCTCAGTCCGCTTTCTCTCTGGAGCCTGGTGATTTTTTTTGTTTCTCTGGTGATGTTGTTTTCTGGCTTTGAAAGGCGCTGATTTTGTGGTAATGTATATTTGTTGTTAGCGGGGCTCTTAAGCCCCGCTTTTCTCGGTCGCCATCTTCCCGGAAGTCTTCTTCAAATTTCTTCATTTTGATAAGTGAGAACTCTGTCTCTCCAGCTCCTCAAACCCAAAAACCTCAGTGTCAGAGCTATCTTCTAGTTTTCTCTTATATTCTTACATTCTAAGATTTGTGTGTGTGTGTGTGTGTGTGTGTGTGTGTGTGTGTGTGTGTGTGTGTGTTGTGTGTTACTGGGGATTGAACCCATGGTCATATTACCACTGAGCTATACCCACGAACCTTTTTTTAGTTTTTATTTTGAAACAAGTTCTCCTTAAGTTACTGAGTCTGGTCTTAAACCTGAGATCCTCCTGTCTCAGCTTCCCAAGTACTGAGATTACAGGTCCATGCCCTTTCACCTGGCCTATTCTAGAATATTCTTGAATGTTCTTGTAGTCAAAATCTATCTTCTTTAACTTCACATTTATCTAGGACCTGCCACATCTCATCCCCTTCACTGCCACCATTTTTGTCAAAACCACTACTGTTTCTCCTTTGCCCATCTAAGTTTCATGCTATTAACTTAATCCAAAAATTGTGTATGCAACTCTCAGTACAACATTCTCATCTGATCTCCACTTACTCAACTTAAATGTTATGACTTGCAGTATTTAAATTTTTATGTGCTGTTTATTTTCCTACTTTAATGATTTCCTAAGGCAATCTGATTTTCATAGAACACAATTTTAAAGTTCACTTTAAACTTAGAAAAGTCTTTTGATTGCTTAAATTAATACTTTGAATTCAACAATTTTGCCTTTCAGTGATAAAAATCAACTGAAAACAATTTAAGTGAAAGTATCAGAGATTGACTTAAGTTTTTAATTATTTTAATCACAATTCAAAAGAAATTGAGGGGTTTTTTTTGTACTGAGGATTGAACTCAGGGGCATTCTTCCTCTGAGCTGCACCTCCAGTCCTATTTGAGTTTTTATTTGGAAACAAGGTTTTGCTAAGTTTCTGAGGCTGGCCTTGAATCTACAGTCCTTATCTCTCAGCCTCCCAGCTCTGGGATTGCTCTAGTAAATTTTGCACCTTTGAGTTTGGGGAAGAAGAAGATGGAAATGCCCTGCGATGTCAGCCAGCTCCTCCGCTCTACAAGAGCAACAAATTCTTTTCCAAATGAGGTCTTTGATCCTCTGCCATGTACCTTTGATCTAGCATGGCATGGTTAATTCCAGCACTGGGAGCTATCTGTCCTTATGATCTAAAGACAACCATTTCCTCCAGACACACCTCAACTGCCTATGTTACTACCCAAGAAATCCATTTCAAAATGAAGTTACCTACTCATGAGATTAGAATTCTCATGATTTAATTCTATCAGCTTGAGCTCATTCAGGGTACATTTTATATTTAAACCAAAACAAAGTCCAGAGACATTAAATATAAATCTGGCTAGTACATCTTCATTATAAGACATAAAGTGAATTCAGTGTTGGAAAATAAGTGTGATTAGTTTTAAAACAACAGAAAACAGACCAAGATGGTATTTAATCATACTTCCTTGATTTGTTTCTTGATGCAAAGGCTTCTTCATTCAGAGCAAAAATAATCTGTGAATAGTTGCACCTCTGGATCTAAAAAATCAGTGCTTAATCAGACTGACGATATTTGACTAACAACATTGGGTTTGTATTTAAATTTTCTACTTTGTGAATAATTAACTTCTATGGCTTGCTATAAAAAATTAAAGATCACCTTGAAAACCACATATTTCTTCACTTATCAAACTTGGATTTGGTTGGCATAGAAATGGGCCACTAACATACAAAAGTGTTGGTAAGTCATTGCTTTAGCTTTCCTTCTTAAATGTATGTTTTTACTGTTAATAACTAGCAGAGTAAGACCTTAGCTTTCATGTATGTGAAAAATAAGTTTGGCATTTTAAAAATACATACTTGCTTAATTATATTGAGTTTTATCTTAAGAAGGAGGAAAAAAACAAAGAAATATGTGAAGTAGCAAGAAAAACAGGAATGAACAGAATTTCTGTAGCTGAGGGTTTGCTTTTGAGCAGGGACTTTGTGAAGCACCATCCTTTGAGAGAAGAAAAAAATCAAGGGCCAAGAAGCCTCAGGAACACAGCATTTCACTCTGTTACAGTAAGATTTCTCTGTTGAGATCCTTGTGTGACATGGAAACCTCTCCTTTTCATAGGACAACCCCAACACAGACTGCTGGTGGGTATAAATTGTTCTCATTTTTAAAAAAAAGGGGAACCACAAATTATGTGCTTAAAGGGAAATTTCAGGATGCTTATGGATCTTTAATCTACTTTTCTTGTTTTGCCCCGGATCTTTGTGCCTACTGATGAGCAGACTAGTATATCTGCCTTTTCTATTATGGAATCTTATTCATTTTAAATATTTCCTGAAAGACAAGGAGGCATAGAAGTTCAGGACTTATTCATGGAATTGCAGTAGATGGCGTTAGCTGGAGGCCATCTGGGTGATTAGGGAGAAACAGGCTAGAAATCTGGAGTGCACCTGGTAGACCTTAAATGCTAAGCAAAGCAGAAGTGAGAACCCTGATAAGGATTTTTGATCAAAGGAGTATCATAACCACATTGTAATATTTGGAAGTAATTTTGGAGTTAGTAAAAGATGAGATAAAGAAAAGACTAGAAGCTGAGGATCTGTAAAGAGACCATAATTATCAATATCTGGGTAAGAAGTTATTTGGGAAAGATTTAGGACATTAACAAGGTGTTTTAGTCAGTTTTTCATCACTGTGATCAAAATACCTAACAATTACAACTTAGGGGAAAAAAAGTCTATTGTGGAGCTCATGATTTCACAGATCAGTCTATGGTAGTTCAGCTCATGGCATGAATGGCTCAGTGCCAGGGCATCAGGGCATGGTGAAGGAGGAAAAGTCTTGCTCAAGTCATGGTGACAGGAAAGAGAGAGAAAGGGGAGGTGGTCAGACAGATATAGTCTCTGAGATCCCCCCCCCCCAGTGACTCACCTCCTCTACCTATGCCACACCTCCAAACCTGGCTGCATTATCTGGTACATGAGCTCTTCTGGAGCCATTTTAAATCAAAATCATGGCACAAGAGCAACTATGTTTACTGGAAAGATCTATTAAGTACTGATAGAAAGAGCTGTGGGCATGGGCATTGGAAAACCTAGATCTTTTCATTTCCCTAACATGTAACTAAGACAAGGTTTTTGGGTTGCAGAGATCAATTTACTCATCTATAAAAATGAGATATATCTACCTTAGAGGAGATTTTTTGTGAGAATACTTTCTACATTCAAAATTTCTATCCACACGACTTCCGGGAAGATGGCAAACGAGAAAAGTGGGGCTTAAGAGTCCCGCTAACAACCAATCTCCATTACCACAAAAAGAGCGCCTTTCATAGCCAGAAAACACCATCACCAGAAAAACAAAAAAACCACCAGGCTCCAGAGAGAAAGCGGACTGAGAACAGAGCTCAGGGCCACAGAGGAGACACACGCGCCCGAGGACACGGCAGCAGCGCCATACTGCCAGCGGCAGCGGCGAACTCAGCGGACGGCTACAGCAAGCCGAGGTGAGTCAATGCGGAACAGCCAGGCGGAATCTTTCGGCGCAGACAGCATTTAAAGCTCCCAGTGGCTGAGCTCAGCACACGCTGCAGGGATTCAGAGTGGAAATCAAAACCAGAGAAGAAAAAATACGCCAGCCTCATGGCCGAGGGCGTGGCAGAGGCGCCATATTGCCAACGGCGGCGGCAGCAGCAGTGAATTCACCGAGTCCAGTACAGCTACATCTACGTACTCAAGAACAGTGAGTCAAATTGCGGGCCACAGAGGAGAAATCCCAGTATTGTGCCTCCTGGGACTTGACCCAGTGAAGGAGTGGTGGTGGCAGAGATATCACACCATAGGAGAACGTGCAACCTGGCACCCCCCATAGTTTAAAGCAGCCTCTATCGACTCCCTGGGTCAGAGACTCTGTGATACAACCCAGTAAAGGAGTAGTAGGGTCTGAGATAATACAGACTCGAGATCCAGAGCACCTTAAGTGAAGCCATAGTGACCCAAGGGAAGAACCCAGAGAAGGCACAAACCTCCGAAATCATGGGAAAGAGGAATAACACTGAAGTAATGAATGTGCACAACCCCACAACATCAGAACCTGATAAAACAGAAAATCAGAGATTTCTAGAAGATCAAATCAGGAAAATAACTGTAGAAATAATAGAGGTGCTTCGAAAAGAACTCAGAGAGAGCCAAAAAGAGATAAAGGATGCAATTAATGAAGTAAAGGCCTCAATTCAAAGCACAAACAACCAATTAGACCACATGGAGAACAGAATCTCGCTCTTAGAAGATGAGCAATCCAAAAATGAATGCATAGTTTCTAATCTAGAAAAAGATATCCAACAGCAGGAATCTGACATTGAAGAAATATGGGCCCATCTTAAGAGAGCTAACCTAAGAATAATTGGAATAGAGGAGGGAAAAGAAAGTGATACCAAAGGGATCAACAATCTCTTCAAAGAAGTAATAGCAGAAAATTTTCCAAATATAGAGCAAGAGGTTGATACACAGACCCAGGAAACTTATAGAACTCCCTTTAGACAGGATTGGAGAAGAGGATCCCCACGCCATATAATTGTCAAAATGACCAATGTGGAAGCCAAGCAGAGAATCTTAAAGGCAACAAAAACAAAGGGCCAAGTGACATTCAGAGGCAAACCAATTAGAATCACTCCAGACTTCCCAAACCAAGTCATGAGAGCCAGAAGGGCTTGGAGTAACATATTCCAAACTCTGAAAGAAAACAACTTCCAGCCAAAAATTTCCTATCCAGCAAAACTTTCTATCAAATTAGATGGAGAAATAAGAAGCTTCCATGACAAACAGAAACTGAAGGAATTTATGTCTTCAAAACCAGCGCTAGAGAAAATACTCAAAGAGATTAACTATAAAGAAGAAATAGGTAACACTCACCAGAACCAGAGAAACAAGAGTTTCCATCCAACAGACAACTAAGATTGGTTATCTGTGGAGATTCATTATTTATGTTAGTCTTTTACCTATCTCTAAATTGTATTGTTTGCCTTTATTGTTGTTAATTTTTAGGATTTCTAGTTGGAATATTAATATACCTTCAGATATAGCATTTGGAAATATTTTATCCAATTCTATTAGTAACTTTTAACTCTGTTTACATTGTCTTTGGATATACAATATTTTCTTTTATTTTTTAGGGAGTTTGTATATTCTTCTGTTGCCTGTGCCATTGAAATCATATCCAAGAAATCACTGCCAATTTCAATGTTGTGAGGTTTTATGACCCAGATTTTCTCCTAAAAGTTTATAGTCTTAAGATTTATATTTAGGTCTTTTATCTAGTTTGAGTTAATACTTGTATGTGGGATTAGGTAAGGGTCCAATTTTATTCTTTTCCATGTAATTATTATTTTTCAACAATATTTAGTTAAAAGATTATTATTTCCACCACCAAATCTTCGTGGAAACCTTGTCAAAAAAAACTTGACAATATAGGGAAGAAGTTAGCTCTAGGCTTGTATTTAACTCCAATGGTCTATATATCTGCCTTTAGAACAGTACTACACTGTTTCAATTATTGTAGCTTTATATGGTTTGAAATCAGAAAAATACATCTTCTAGCTTTGTTTTTGCTTCGAGATTGTTTTGGGTATCTAGAGTCCATATTCCATATCAGGATAGATTTTTTTCTGAAAAATAAATATATGATAGTTTCACCTAAAAAAAAGAAAAAAAATATTCTCTGGTAAGAAAGAAAGCAAAAAGAAATATTGAAATGTTATCTTTAAGTCATCAAAAGCTTGGTATCAGACAAATGAAACTGTTATGTGAGATTATCATTTTTAATTTTGGATAAATTGCTATAATACTAGATGTCAACCACTAAGCCAAGCATGGGAGGGAGGGATGGGGAGAGAATGGCTTGGGGATCGGGTGGGGGCTGACTGGGCAATGTGTGTATGTATGTCTACAAAAGTTTGTATCCCACTATGATGTATGAATACAGTGCACCAATAAAATAAAATTATAAAAAAATTTCTATCCACACAATGATGTTGTTAGGCTTTCATGTTTTGAAACTGTCTCATTAAATGAATTATTTATTTAACAGATAGTCACTGAGTGCCTACAGCAGGCCAGGTGTTGCTTTGCCTGGAAAAGGTAACAAGAAGGGTCCTGAGGCAAAGTGTACTTGGGTCTTTGAGAAATAATATAAGGACCAGTGTGACTGGAGCAGAAACAGAAAGGCAGGTCATGTAGAGCTCATGAGGGGAAAGTGTTGTGGGGAGGCAGAGGTGTGACATGTTTCAATTTGGTGCCCTTATCAGAAAGCTAAGTAGAGATACAGGAAGCAAGCATGGGAAAAGGAGACCAGTTTGTAGCTTTTGAAGTGATCCAGGGCACAAGTGTGGAAGCCTGATGAGTGGGGCATGAGAAGGATCCAAATCTCAGATATACTTTAAAGGTGGAGCTTACAGCATATGCTGATAACCCCAGGTAGAGTATAGGAGAAAGAAAAGTAGCCAGGTTTGGTGGTGCACACCTGTAATCCCAGTACTTGGAAGGTGGAAACAGAAAAATCACAGATTCTAGGCCAGCCTCGGCAACTCAACAAGAGCCCATTTCAAAACTAAAAAAAAAAAAAAAAAAAAAAAAAAAAAAAAAAAGGAGAGGGGGGTTGGGGTATATCTCGTAGGTAGAATGATCCTCCTCGGTGCAATCCCAGCATCACATAAGCAAAGAAAGAGGGAGAGAGAGAGTACACAAAAAAGGAGAGAGAGAGAGAGAAAGAGAGAGAGATAGAGATAGAGAGACAGATATATATAGAGATATCAAGGAGGACTCAAAGATTAATGGATTAATAATCAATGATTCCTTGAGTGACTTAGCAAAAACCTTAGAGGTATGTAATATTAGGAGTCCCAGGTCTGAGTAGATAAAATTTGCTTTTCTTGAGTGGTCTTGTTTTTTCTCCATATCCCCTCTCATATCTATATATCACAAAGAAATATTTGTGTTGTATAGATATGAGAGGGGATTCATATGAGAGGCAGATGTTATAGGAGTCATATGGATACAGTTTGGACAAGATGGTGTATTAGACTTCCTCCATAGGTAATATCCTTGAATACTTGATTCCCCCCTCCACCTTTTCACTTTCTACAGACTTTCCAAAACTATTATAGTTTAAAAATTTCTGCCAAGCATTGTAGCATATGTAGTATGTGGAAGGCTGAGTCAGAAGGATAGCAGGTTCAAGACAAATCTCAGCAACTTAGACTCTTGTTTCAAAATAAAAATAAAATATGGCTGTGGGTGTAGTTCAGAGATAGAATGCCCAGTACCAAAAAAAGGCATATATTCATTGTTGGTCCAATTGTGTGTATTAAAGAACAATTAGAACATTAAATTAGCTCTTTTCTACTCTGAAAAAGCTGAGTCAAAACAATTCATTATATTACCAAATAGTTGCCCTAATTTAGTTACTTGTTCAGAAATACCAGAGCAACACAGGTTTATTTATTTAGTGCCAAAAGAGTGTTGAATTTGGCTTGGTTTAAATAATTTGTTAAAAATATTATGGCAAGATCTGGAGGAAGATGGCAACCAAGTAAAGCAGCTTCTATCAACATTGCTGACACTCGATCTTCATAGTGGCAAAAATAATGTTCTACAGAGCCAGAAACTACTAAGAATAGAGAAATAAAAGCTATAAACATAAGAGAAAGAAAAAAGGAAGACTAGAATAATCTGAGAAGCAGAAGAAAAAAGTGGCCCATTGTGGTGGGGGCCGCCCCACCAAGGCCACCATGACTGACTCACAGAATCAGACTCTAGGGAGGATAAGAAGCTGAAGTGACCAGAAGCAGTCCAGGTGGATGTAATTCAGCAGTTCTTTCAGTGCAAAAGCAAGCTAAAAGTTTCAGTGGCTGAGCCCATCACCGTCTCCAGGGATTCAGAGCGGAGCTCATACCAAAAGGGAGATATGCCAGCCTTTCTGCCAAGAGTGTGGCAGAGATGCCATATTGCCAGCAAGACAGCGAGTTAACCACGCCCACGAAGGCTTCAGCGAAAGCACCAGCAGAGCGCTGATGCAATTGTAAGTGAAATGGCAGCCCCTACAGGAGAAATCCCAGAATTGCATCCTCAGAGACTCAACCAGCTTTGATAAACTCTCTGGGTCTGAGTTCTTGTGGTTCAAGACAGTGCAGGAATGGGGGTGGCAGAAATTACTGCACCCTAATCGCAGTTCCCTGAAGGAAAGCCTCCAGCCCAGCGACCTCAGAGTCTGGAACAGCTGCAACAAACTCCCTTGGTCTGAGACCTTGCAATATGACTCAGGGAAGGAGCAGTGCCAGTGGAGATAACCATACCCCCCAGAGATCCAGAGCACAATAAGTGAAGCTCTGGTATATTGGAGAAGAACTCAGAGAAGGTGGGAGTGGTTTCTGCTGTTGATCATATAAGAAGCCCAGACTGACTCAGGCTTAGACCAGTGGAAAGTGTAGGGGGAATCTTATGCTTAACTCTAAACCCAACAAGCAGGGTTGCTAGGAACACCACAGATATTCCAATTGTGGGGACCAGGGAGAGGTCATAATAGCCCAGCCTGAGCTGTGTAGAAATGAAACCCCTATGATTAGTTTGGTTTCAGAGGCATACGCTGCCAAGAGAGGCAGGGAAAGACCTAGCCTCCAAGTCTGTGGAAAGTATGGAGGTGACCTTCACTAAATATTAATTCCAACCCCATTGATATCATTCATCTGCATAGACTGAAAAGACTCAGAGAACCAGACTCACAGAGGGAAAGGCCACCATAGCAATTGGTATCTACATAGGGAGACACTGCTGAATTTGTTTGTAGTGTCACATCAATTCTTTGGTGGTGGGATTGTTTGGGTTTTTACACTCTTTATTTGTGTGTGTATATTTGATTTTTTTTAATTTTTGGAAGGGGTTTGTGGATCTTTTGTTTTGTTTTTATTATTTTTGTTTTCCTGTATTTGTTTTTGTTTTTTTAACCCTCATACCAAATCCTCTCCCAAGCTTCTTCCCTTGTACAAACCTACTGTCTCTCCTCTCTCTCATCTATCTTGTTCTGCATTGAATCCAATTCATTTCACAATACCAGGAACCATATATTGGTTACTAGAATTCTACTACATTGGTATGATCTCTAATCTCTAGTATATACTATTTTAACAAACTCATATACTCATACTATTTGACCCTATCTAACCTCACTCTATTCTTCCATTTACTGCCTATCTTCCATCCTTACTCAACCTTTTCTGTTGATCACAACTTGCCCTTGAATATACCAGCTGACACCTAGAGGCCAAAATAAATCTACCAAAAGCAACAGGTGCAAACTTCTAAAATCATGCAAAAGAGGAGCAACAACAGAGCACTGAACTCCCAAAACTCCACAATAACAGAAACTGATTACACAGAAAGGCAGAGATTTCCAGAAGACCAAATCAGGAATGTAATTGTAGAAAAGATTCAGGATTTTAGAAAAGAATTTAGAGTGAGTCTGAAAGAAATAAAGGATGCAATCACTGGAGTAAAGGCATCAATTTAAACTATAAACAGTTGGTTAGACCACATGGAGAATAGAATCTCACTACTAGAAGATGATCACTCCAAGAATTAACAAATAGTTCATAACATAGAAAAAACAATTCATCAATAGGAATTGGATATTGAAGAAATATGGGCCTATCCTAAGAGAGCTAACCTCAGAATTACCAGCAGAGAGGGAAAAGAAGGTGAAACCAAAGGGATCAACAATCTCTTCAAAGAAATAATAGCAGACAATTTTCCAAACATAGAGCACTAGGTGGATACACAGGTTCAGGAAATGTATAGAACTCCCTTTAGACAAGATCTGAGAAAAGGTTCCCCACACCACATAATAGTCAAAAGGACCAATGTAGAAGCCAAAGAGAAAATATTAAAGGCAACAATAATAAAAGGACAAGTGACATTTAGAGGCAAATGAATTCGAATCACTCCAGACTTCCCAAACAAAGTCATGAAAGCCAGAAGGGCCTGGAGTAACACATTCCAAACTCTGAAAGGAAACAACTTCCAGCCAAAAATTTCCTACCCAGCAAAACTATCTTTCATATTAGATGGGGAAATAGGAAGCTTTCATGACAAAGAGAAGCTGAAGGAATTTATGTTTTCAAAACCAGCACTAGAGAAAATACTCAAAGAGATTAACTCCAAAGAAGAGATCAGTAATACACACCAGAACCAGATAAACAAGAAATTTCATCCAGCAGAAAACTAAGCAAAAAAGAACAGTCTTTCAAACAGAAATAAAATCTTAACATGTTAGGAATTAAAAATTATCTCTCAATCATCACACTGAATGTAAATGGCCTCAACTCCCCAATAAAAAGACATAAAGTGGCAAAATGGATTAAAAAACAGAACCCATCTATCTGCTGCTTGCAAGAAACACAACTTACAATAAAGATAGAAATAAACACAAGGTAAAGGAATGGAGCAAGGTAATCCATGCCAATGGAACTGGAAGGCAAGCAGGAATAGCAACTATGGTATCAGACAAGTTAGACTTCATGCCCAAACTAATTAGAAGAGACAAAGATGGTCATTTTTTACTGGAAAAAGGAACAATTCAATAAGAGGAAATAACAATAATTAACATTTATGCACCAAACATAGGTGTAGCTACTTTCATAAAACAAAATCTCTGTGGCATTAAACTACACATAAATCCCAATGCAATAATACTGGGAGACTTCAACACCCCTCTCACACCATTAACAGATCATCTAGACAAAAGGTCAGTAAAGATGCCTCAGAACTAAAGAACACCATTAATCAAATGGACCTGTTGAACACATAGAATATTTCACCCAACTACAGGAGAGTACACATTTTTCTCAGCTGCTCATCGAATCTTCTCCAAAATCTATCACATCCTGGGACACAAAATGAGCACTAGCAAATTTAAAAAAGTGACATAGTTCCCTGTGTCTTTTCAGACCATAATGGAATGAAATTAGAAATCAACTATAAAAATACCCAAAGAAACCACATGAATATGTGGAGGCTGAACACCACACTTTTGAATGAAGAATGGGTCATAGAAGATGTAAGAGGTGAAGTCAAAAAATTTCTAGAAACAAATGAAAATAAAGACACAGCATATCAAAACCTCTGGGACACTTTGAAGGCAGTGTTAAGAGGAAAATTTATACCACTGAGTGTTCACATAAGAAAAACAGAAAATCATCAAATAAATAACCTAATGACACACCTCAAAGTTCTTGAAAAACAGGAACAATCTAATCCCAAAACCAGTAGAAGACAAGAAATTATTAAAATCAGAGAAGAAATTAATGAAGTAGAGAATAAAAAATACAGAAAATCAACAAAACCAAGAGCTGGTTTCTTGAAAATATTAACAATATTGACAAACCACTAGCCAACCTAACTAAAAAAAGAGACAATATACCAAAATTATGAAGATAAGGGATGAAAAGGGAGACATTACTACTGACAGTGTAGAAATCCAGAGGATTATCAGAAACTACTTTGAAAAACTATACTGCAATAAAATTGAAAATCTGGAGGAAATTGACAACTTTTAGGTAAATACAACCTTTCTAAGCTGAGTCAAGAAGATATAGAACACTTAAACCAACCAATAACAATTGAAGGGATTGAAACAGCAATAAAGAGTTTACCATCAAAGAAAAGCCCGGGACCAGATGGTTTCCCAAGTGAATTCTATAAAACCTTTATAGAAGAGCTAATACCAATATTCCTCAAACTATTTCATGAAATGAAAAAAAAAACCCAGAATTCTCCTAAATACATTGTATGAAGTCAACATCACATTAATAACAAAACCAAACAAAGACAGTTCAAGGAAGGAGAACAACAGGTCTATATCTTTGATAAATTTGGATACAAACTGATAAACAAAATACCAGCAACACGCATTCAAAACCACATAAAGAAAATCATACACCATGACCAGGTAGGGTTCATCCCAAGGATGCAAGGCTGGTTCAACATATGAAAATCAATCCATGTAATTCATCATATAAACAGAATCAAAGACAAAAATCACATGATCATTTCAAAAGACATTGAAAAAGCATTTGATAAAATCCAACATCCATTTATGATAAAAGCACTGCAGAGAAGGAATATATGTGAGCATCATAAAGGCAATCTACAATAAGCTTGCAGCCAACATCATACTAAAAGGGGAAAAACTTTAAGAATTCCCCCTAAAAACAGGAACAAGACAAGGATGTCCATTATCACCACTTCTCTTCAATATAGTACTTGAGACTCTAGCCAGAGCAATAAGGCAAGAAAAGGAAATCAAAGAAGTACAAATAGAAAAAAAAGAACTCAAACTTTCACTATTTGCAGATGACATGATACTATATTAGAAAACCCAATAAACTCAACTAAAAGGCTTATAGAACTGATCAACAAATTCAGCAAAGTGTCTGATACTAAATCAATCTTAAAAAAATCAGAAGCTTTTCTGTACACCAACCATAAACCCACTGAAAAAGAAATTCAGAAAACTCTTCCACTCAAGATCACCCACAAAAAAATAAAATACTTAAGAATAAACTTGACCAAGGAGGTAAAAGATCTCTACAAAGAAAATTATAAGACATTCAAAATAGAAATCAAAGAAGATCTTAGAATATGAAAAGATCTTCCATGCTTATGGGTAGACAGAATAAATATTATCAAAATGGCCATACTTCCAAAAGTGATCTACAGATTAAATGCAATTTCCATTAAACTATTTAAACTACCAAGATCATTCCTCACAGACATAAAAAATCAGTCCTTAAATTTATCTGGAATAACAAAAGGCCCAGAATAGCCTAAGTAGTTCTCAGCAACAAAAAACATGCAGGAGGAATCACAATACCTGACTTTAAACTATACTACAAAGCCATTGTAATAAAAAAAAAGCATTGTACTGGCACAAAAACAGATACATAGACCACTGGAGCAGAATAGAAGACCCAGAAACAAGTCCACACATTTTCAGCCAATTGATTTTTGACAAAGGGGCCAAAAACATACATCGAAAAAACAACAAATGGTGTTGGCAAAAGTGGTTAACCATATGCAGAAAATTGTAAATTAATCCCACTTTCTCACCCTGCACAAGAGTCAATTCAAGATGGATCAAAGACCATTTTGGAAATTAGACCAGAGAGCTTAATGCTCCTCAAAGAGGCCATAGGTCCAGCACTGCAACACATAGGCACAGATAAAAACTTTCTCAACAAGACCCTAAAGGCACAAAAACCAAAAGGCGAATCAATGCATGGATTGCATGAAATTGAAGAGCTTCTGTTCAGCAAAGGAAACTGTAAAGAACCTCAACTGAGAGCCAACAAAATGTAAGATTTTTGCCACCTACCCCTCTGATAGAGGACTAATATCTAGAATATATAGAGAACTCAAGAAGCTCAACACTAAAAAAACAAAGCATCCAATAACAAAACGGGCAAGCTAACTAAATAGACACTTCATGAAAGAAGAAATTCAAATGGCCAATTAATGCATGAAAAAATGCTCAACATCATTGGTAATCAGAGAGATGCAAATCAAAACTACCCTGAGATTTCACCTAACTCCAACTAGAATGGCAATCATTCAAAAGAAAAACAATAACAAATGCTGGTGAGGATGTGGAGAAGGGGGAACTCTAATACATTGATGGTGGGATTGCAAATTAGTGCAACCACTTTGGAAAACAGTATGAAGAATCCTCAGAAGAATGGGAACAAATCTACCATTTCATCCAGCAATACCACTTCTGGGTATCTACCCAAAAGATAAGAAACCAAACTACCAAACTAATGCATGTGTATCTATGTTCATAGCTGCACAATTCACCATTGTCAAACTATGGAACCATCCAAGATGTTCATCAATAGATGAATGGATTACAAAATGGTGGGATATGTACACAATGTATACTCAGCCATAAAAAAATACAAGTGCAGTATTTTCAGGGAAATGGATGGAACTTGAGGACATTAGGCTAAGTGAGATTAGTCAGTCACAAAATGTAAGGAATCAGATGCTTCCCCTAATATTTGAAAGCTAGTGTGAATGGGGTCATAGGAGGAACTCCAGGTGAAAAAAGAGATCCTATAGAGGAGCAAATAAGGCAACCTAACTGGGGATAGGAGGTGGGGAGAGAGAAAAGCTTTAAAGCGCATGACTTCATATAGAAGTCAACCACTAAAGCAAGCATGGGAGGGAGGGATGGGGAGGGAGTGAGGTGGGGACTGGGTGGATATTGGCTGGGTGATGTGTGCATTTATGCCTACAAAAGTTTGTTTTACCCCATTATTATGTATAAATACAATGCACCAATAAAAATTAATAAAAAAATTAAAAGCAATTAATTAAAATATTATGTCAACACCAAATATTAGAATTATAGATTGAATTACATATTATCACTCATTCTAGCCACATATCATGAAGACTTTAAATACTTTAATTTGCTGTTGTCCCTACTGTAGGTTTGTTGTTGTTATTTATAATAACATTATTCAATGAGTTTGGTTCATGCACATTTCACATTAAAGAAGCAAACCCCCATGTATCCTAAAATCTAGGAATCCAGATAAGAGAACGTTCAAACTCCGGTGCAAATCAATACAGAGATAAGAAGAAATGAGGTGTTGTTTTCAGGGTTGACTTGTTGAACCATGCAGACAGTTGACTATATGCTTCCAAGATCAAAAATACTTTAAAAATTTTCACTTTGTTATGTGTTTTTTTTGGGGGGGGCGTCTTGGGATGGAACCCAGGGGCTTTTGACCTCTGAGCTACACCCCTGCCCTATTTTTTATTCTTTATTTTGAAACCGGGTCTCACTGAGTTGCAGAGGGCCTCACTAAGTAGCTGAGGTTATCCGCAAACCACGATCCTCCAGGTCTCAGCCTCCCGAATGCTGGGATTTCAAGCGTGTGCCACCACGCCTGGCTTAGTTATGTTTTATTAGTAAAATATTACAAAATTCTCTACTACAGGCACTTAGTGCTGTAATATGACTTGCATATTGATACTGAAAAACTTAGATAGGACTTCTAATGTTTTAAGAAAATTTAAATGTAAAATTCATGTGTTAACCAGGAATTAAATGTAATGTGTTGTGCAATTTGGATATTGCACCAAGAGCTAAGAAACTGTGTTTTAGTGCCAAAAATGATTTGTTGATGATTTTGTCCTGTACAGTTTATGTAAAACTTTCTTGGCGGAAACATAGTCTGTGCTTAGGGCCTTGTGTCTGTGAAGATTTTGTCAGTTCCAAATACAGTTAGAATATTAAAGAGAAATATTATGGAAGAGTATACTTTTTAAAAAACCATAATACACTGGCAGCATTTCTATGAAGTCCTGTGAATATTATAGTTAAAAGTGTCAAATAAAATGTTTAAAATATTCATATATTGAACTTCAACATTCATATATTGAATGTTGAATATGACCAAATTTTACATATATATATATATATATATATATATATATATATATATATATATATATATATTGGATATATCCCAAATATTCACATGATTTTATTCTTTTATTATCTTTATTTTAGGACTTAAGAGAGAACCTGAGATTTTTACTGCCATTTGAAAAAGATAGTGGTTTGAAATTAGACTGGGCAAAAAATATTGCATTAATTGGTTTCAAGAAATTTGAATTGGAGCCTTTGTTCCTGTTGAGTTAAATTCCCTTTGGGCTAATCTTATGACTTCTATTCTAGATTCCCTTATTTCTAAAACAGAGATGATAAATCACATCTATCTTATGTAACATGAGACTGAGTTGTGAATTGAGTAAGATATTGCATATAAAATAATTGTGAAAGCTAAGTGCTAACAGCAATGGAAAAATGAAAAATTTACCAAATGACAAAATTACAATAAATTTGCTTTAAAGATATAACTGGCTTTTATTTATGATTCTAAAATTGGATTATTTTTCAGTCTATAATGCAGAATGGGTTCTGCAGTGAGCTGAGCAGAGGAGGTTGGCTCTATAGGCAGAAAAAGGCTGATTTGTTCTGCTGAGCCCCATTTATTCTATGAGAAATGAAAATCAGATTGTTTTTCCGAAGTTTCTTTCCTTTAGGATTAAAAAAGAAGAAGCCAACTTATGCCAGTTCAAGTAAAGTGGGCCTTTTCTACTTGGTTCTTGTGAATATTTTGAATTTTTAATTTATAGTTTTATCAGTGCATTATAATTATACATTACAGTGAGGTTTAAAGTGATATAAACATACATGCATAAAGCACTTGGTATATTTCTCTCTGCTTCCCATCCTGTTCCCACCCTCTGCCCCTATATGTTAATGAGATTGGTAGTGACACCTTCATATATAGACATAGTATAATTTGAGCTTTTTCTTCATCAGTTCTCCTCTCCTCCTTCTCACTTTGTGCCTCAAGCAACTTTCACTCTTCTACTGGCCTTTCTCCTCATTTATTTAGACTTTTACATTAAAAAAAATTAACTGACCTATTTCAGGGTTCAGCTTAATTACATGGCAATTAGTGAGTGGCTCTGTCTGTTTGTATTGCTATAAAACATTACACACTGGGTAATTTATAAAGAGCAAAAATTTGTTCCTCACAATCTGGAGGCTTGCAAAGCCTAGGACCAAGCTGCAGTGTGTGTATTTGGTGCAAGCTGCTCTCTGCTTCCAAGACGGCAACTCACTGTTGCCTCCACAGATGGTAGAGGGCAGAAGGGTAAGACGTCAAGTGCTGTGTAAAAACTCTTTTATAAATACATTAGTTAAACTAATGGGGCTCTGTGTGCATGACTTAATTAACTCTTAAAGGGTCCATCTCTTTTTCTTTCTCTTTGGTACTGGGAATTTAACCTAGAGGCATTTTGCATTCAAGCTATAACCTCAGCCATATTTTACTTTTTATTTCGAAACAGGCTTTTGCAAAGTTATTGAGGATCTCACTAAATCACTGAGGCTGGCCTTGAACCTGTGATCCTCCTGTCTCAACATATCAAGTATTGGGATTACAGATGTACACCATCAGGCCTGGCCAAGGCCCCATCTCTTAATACTGTCACTTTGGCAATTAAGTTTTAACACATTAATTTTGGAGGGAACTTAAACATTCACATTACAAAAGGCTTCATTAAGGGTCGGTTTGGTCATTTGGGATCTAATACAAAAGCTAGTCTAAAACAATTACTCCATAACCTCTGTTTAAAATGGATATTAGTTCTTATTCTTACATAGGACCTCAAAGTTCTTAGACTATTTAGACCTGTCTTGTTCTCATGTGGAGTGAGACCTGCCTTAGGATCTTTATTCTTGGCAGGAGACTCAAATCTTCCTTGGTTGTATTGCTTATCAGGAACAGCTGAATATAAACTGGCAGAGTCTGCAGAAGGTACTGGGAGCATGTATTGAACTAGAGTCATGAGATCAGAAAACACCCAGTGCTCTAAGTCAGAAAGAGCGTGTTATAATCCACATGCATCATAATATTCAAAAAACAAAATTTGAGGAGCAGTGCCATTGTGTTTATGAGCAGCTGTGTACATACCTGTGCCTTTTCTCCAGGATCCCCTACCATAGCTACACTCCATCTACAGGGAGTATAGAATATGCACTCTGGGGGAAAACAGCCTCTTTTGGTAGAATGAATGTACACAATGGAGACCTTTCAAGACTTCTGTTTGTGTAACAACTGTTGAGACTCACCAAAATAAAGACTTTTTCTCTAATTAGGGCTTACTTTGCTGAAACTGTGCAAAGCTGGAGAACACATTTTCTCCTAACTATCAGCCTTTAGACCTTTGCAGTTTGAACTTTCAAAACTGTGTGAAGACCTAATTGCTGTTACTTTTTGTCTCCCTGAAAGTTTGCTGTGAGTCAGGGCTGCCATGGCATCCTCTCAAAGCTGTGTGATTTCTGCTGCGAACACAGAGCAAGTCAAAATGAAGCAATTCTCTGGCTTTTTGCAAGATCTCCTTGCAATAGCTTCAAACCCATCCTATTTATAACTCTCCAAACAAGTTAACTACACCTCTGGGTTAATTGTTATAATATAACAACTTGAATTCATCTTACATGAGACACTTAATAGTAATTTTATTTTATAAATACCAAACCACTCTTGGCCTGGAACAAATGCGAATGCATGATCTAGAATACAATATAATCTTCAAGTTAGCCTTTAAAATCTTAAGCTTTTAAGATGCATACTTGTGCACACCTTAACACAGAATTTTGGTTCAGCTGTGAATTGCTCTTAATATATTTTATTTCTGAGTGATCCTATGATTACCTCATTGTTCTCACAAATGACAGATTTATTCAAAAGGCTATGAACAAGATGTTAAACTGAAATCATAAAAAAGCCTTTGTTCTGAAATGGTATCTTACTGTTTTTCTTAATTCAAAGAACGTGTAGATGCTATCTTGTTTTCTCTTATTAAAAAATCAACTGAGAGGCCATTAGACTAAGGGACTTTATTGCCCTAATTAAGTTTTTTATTTTTATTTTTTTCAGTACTTGGGATGGAACCCAGGGGCATTATACCTCTGAGTTACAACCCCACCCTACTTTTTATTCTTTATTTTGAAACAGGGTCTAAATTTCAGAGGGCCTCACTAAGTAGCTACGCCTGTCTGTGAACTGTGATCCCCAGCCTCCCAAATTCTGGGATTATAAGCATCAGCCATCACGCCTGGCTACCTAAGTAACTTTTAACTAGGAACATTTTTTTTTCTGGAATGAATAAAATAAAGATACTACCCCATTCCAATCAAGAAAATATTTTCTTTGCTTCTTTGTTTTACCTAAAAAAAGGCCTATCCACATGCCAAGAACATAGTGACATACACCTGTAATCCCAGTACTTAGAAGCTGAAACAGAAAGATTGCAGATTCCAGGCTAGCTTGACTACTTTACCAAGACCCACAGCAATTTAGCTAGGCCCTGGTGTTTTTTTTTTTTTTTTTTTTTTTTGGTGGTGGTACTGGGGTTCCTGGAAGCCCTTCTACCTCCGGGCTACACTCCCAGACCTATTTTATATTTTTATTTTGAAACAGGGTCTCCTAAGCCAGCATGCGCGGCTGGCTTCAAACCTGTGCGATCCTCCTGTCTCCACCTTCCAAGCGCGGGGATTATAAGCGTGCGTCACCATGCCCGGCCTAGGCCCTGTTTTGAAAAAAAAAAAAAAAATAAGGCTGGTGGTGTAGTTCAGTGGTAGAACAATGTGCCCCTAAGCTGGGCATGGTGGTGTACGCTTGTAATCCCAGTGCTTGGGAGGCTGAGACAGGAGGATTGCACAGGTTCGAAGTCAGCCTCATCTACTTAGTGAGGCTCTCAGCAACTTAGTGAGACCCTGTTTCCAAATAAAGAATAAAATAGGTCTGAGCGTATAGTCGAGGTAGAAAGCCCCTGGGTTCCATCCTCAGTACCAAAAAAAAAAAAAATGTACCCCCACACTTTATGGAGTCAAGGCAACTATGTAGAAGATGGGCTTTGTTGCTGAGGAGGGGTCTATGGGGGTATAGTCTTGAGTATAAATAGTTACTCCTCCTCTTTTCCTCTCTCTGCTTCTGGCCTCTGATATGGGGGAGCAGAGCCCTTGTGCCCTATCTCTGCTCTCAGCATCATGACCTGAGCTCTACAGACATCATCCAGCCTAACAGACTGAAACCCTGAAATCTCCAGAACTGTGATGAAATAAATCTCTCTTTTTGTTAACTGTGGTAGTCAGGTGTTTTAGCTTATAGCAGTGAAAATGCTAACTGAAACAAGCCAAGACTACTACTGTGGTGACAAGTCAAGAAGTTAAATAACAACTTCTGTAACAGTTGACTTTAGAAATAATATAGGAATTCTCAAAAGAATTTAGAGAGAGTCTGAAAGAAATAAAGGATGCAATCATTGAAGTGAAGACATCTATTCAAACTAGTAACAATTGCTTAGACCACATAGAGAGTAGAATCTTAGTCCTAGAAGATGATCACTCTAAAAATGAACCCATAGTTTATAACAAAAAATAATTTGACAGCAGGAATTGGACATTGAAGAAATATGGGCCTATGTTAAAAGAGCTAACCTAAGAATAATTAGCATAGAGAAGGGAAGAGAAGGTGAAACCAAGGAGTTCAACAATTTTTTCAAAGAAGTAATAGCAGAAAAATTTCCAAACATAGAGCCAGAAATTGATACACAGTTATAGGAAACACATAGAACCCCCTTTATATAAGATCAAAGAAAAGGTTCCTTATGGCACGTATTAGTAAAAATGACCAATGTAGAAGTCAAGGAGAGATGATATATTTTTTTTCTTTTTATTGGTGCATTGACTTAATACATCTTAATGGGATAAAAAGCTTGTGAAGATATACATGCACACATCACCCCATTAAATTCTACTCCCCATCCCATTCCCTCCCCTTTCCTCCATGTTTGGCTTAGTAATTGACATCAATATGTTTTTTTATGTATATCATATGCTTTAGAGAGTTTCCCTCCTCTTCTCTCCCATCCCCTCAGTTAGGTTGCCTTGTTTGCTCCTCTATAGGATCTCCTTTTTTACCTGGAGGTCCTTTCTGACTCATTTCACCTTAGCTTTCACATATTAGTGAAAGCATCCATTTTCTTACTTTTTGTGACTGACTAACCTTGCTTAGCATAATGTCCTCCAGTTCCATCCATTTCCCTGAAAATTATATAATTTTTTTATGGCTGAGTAAAATTTCATTGATGAGCATCTTGGCTGGTTCCATAGTTTGGCAATGGTGAATAGTGCAGCTATGAACATAGATACACATTGGCATTTTGTTTTGCTTTTTTTGGGATAGATACCCAGAAGTGGTATTGGTGGGTCAAATGGTAAATTTGTTCCCATTTTTCTGAGGATCCTCCATACTGTTTTCCATAGTGGTTATACTAATTTACAATCCCACCAACAATGTTTTAGGGTTCCCACTTCTCCACATCCTCACCAGCATTTGTTGTTGTTTGTGTTTTGAATAATTGCCATTCTAGTTGGAGTTAGGTGAAATATCAGGGTATTTTTGATTTGCATCTCTCTGATTGCCAACGATGTTGAACATTTTTATACATTTATTGGCCATTTGAATTTCTTCTTTCATGAAGTTTCTATTTAGTTCACTTGCCCATTTTTTGATTGGATTGTTTTTTTTTTAGTGTTGAGTTTCTTAAGCTCTTTATATATTTTAGATATTAGTCCTCTATCTGAGGCATAGGTGGTAAAAATCTTCTCTCATTCTGTTGAGTCTCAGTTGAGAATCCTGACAGTTACCTTTGCTGAACAGAAGCTCTTCAGTTTCATGCAGTCCCACGTATTGAT
Source organism: Muscardinus avellanarius (assembly GCF_963383645.1). Taxonomy (NCBI): domain Eukaryota; kingdom Metazoa; phylum Chordata; class Mammalia; order Rodentia; family Gliridae; genus Muscardinus; species Muscardinus avellanarius. The sequence goes on along the minus strand of NC_137789.1, from coordinate 84,313,143 downwards.
ACGCCTTTTAGTTTGTTGTGCCTCTGGGGTCTTGTTGAGAAAGTTTTATTTGTGCCTATGTGTTGCAGTGTTGGACCTATGCCTTCTTCAAGGAGCCTCAAGGTTTCTGGTCTAATTTCCAAGTCTTTGTTCCATCTTGAATTGACTCTTCTGCAGGGTGAAAGAGTGGGATTAATTTCCATTTTTCTGCACGTAGTTAACAGTTTTGCCAACACCATTTGTTGAACAGACTGTCTTTCTTCCAGTGTATGTTTTTGGCCCCTTTGTCAAATATCAAATGGCTGAAAGTGTGTGGATTTGTTTCTAAGTCTTCTATCCTGTTCCATTGGTCTATATGTCTGTTTTTGTGGCAATACCATGCTGTTTTTATTACAGTGGCTTTGTAGTATAGTTTAAAAGTCAGGTATTGTGATTCCTTTTGCATGGTTTTTGTTGCTGAGAACTACCTTGGCTATTCTGGGTTTTTTGTTGTTCCAAATGAATTTAAGGACTGATTTTTCTATGTCTGTAAGAAATGATCTTGGTAACTTAATGGGTATTTCATTGAATCTGTAAATCACTTTTGAGAGTATGGTCATTTTGATAATATTTATTCTGCATATCTATGAACAGGGAAGATATTTCCATCTTCTAAGATCTTCTTTGGTTTCTTTTTTCAATGTTTTATAGTTTTCTTTGTAGAGGTCTTTTACCTCCTTGGTTAAGTTTATTCCTAAGTATTTTATTTTTTTGGGGGAAATCCTGAGTGGAAGTGTTTTCTTGATTTATTTTTCAGTGGATTTATGGTTGGTGTGCAGAAAAGCTTCTGAGTTGTTGAGATTGATTTTCTATCCAGATACTTTACTGAAATTGTTGATCAGGTCTATAAGTCTTTTGGTTGAATTTTTTTGTGTCATCTAGGTATAGTATCATGTCACCTGCAAATAGTGAAAGTTTGAGCTCTTCTTTTCCTATTTGTACTCCTTTGATTTCTTATCTTGTCTTATTGCTCTGGCTAGAGTCTCAAGTTCTATACTGAAGAGAAGTGGTGATAATGGACATCCTTGTCATGTACCTCTTTTTAGGGGAAATTCTTGAAATTTTCCCCATTTAATATACTGCTGGCTGTGGGCTTATTGTAGATTGCCTTTATGATATTGAGGTATGTTCCTTCTATTCTGATTCTCTTCAGTGCTTTTATCATAAATGGATGTTGGACATTATCAAATGCTTTTTCAGCATCTAATGAAATGATCATGTGATTTTTGTCTTGGATATGTTTATGTGATGTATTACATGAATTGATTTTCTTTAAAAATTTTTTTTATTGGTGCACTGTATGCATACATCATAATGGGATAAAAATAATACTTTTGTAGACATACATGCACACATCGCCCAGTTAGCCCCTACTCAATCCCCACCCCATTCCCTCCCCATCCCTCCTTCCCATGCTTGGCTTAGTGGTTGACATCTAGTATTATAGCAATTTATCCAATAGTAACGATGATAATCTCACATAACAGTTTCATTTGTCTGATACTAAGCTTTTGATGACTTAAAGATAACATTTCAACTTTTCTTTTTGCTTTCTTTCTTACCAGAGAATATTTCTTTCTTTTTCTTTTTTAAGGTGAAACTATCATATATTTATTTATTTTTCACAAATAATGTATCCTAATATGGAATGTGGACTCTAGATACCCAAAACGATCTCGAAAAAAAAAAAAAACAAAGCTAGAAGATGTATATTTTCTGATTTCAGACCATATAAAGCTACAATACTTGAAACAGTGTAGTACTGTTATAAAGGCAGATATATCAACCATTGGAGTTAAATAAAAGCCTAGAGATAAATTCTTCCATATGTTGTCAAGTTATTTTTGACAAGGTTTCCACGAACATTTGGTGGAGGAAATAATAATCTTTTAACTAAATATTGTTGAAAAATAATAATTACATGAAAAAGAATAAAATTGGACCCTTCCCTAACACCATATACAAATATTAACTCAAAATAGATAAAAGACCTAAATATAAATCTTAAGACTATAAACTTTTAGAAGAAAATCAGGGTCATAAAACCTCACAACTTTGAAATTGGCAGTGATTTCTTGGATAAGATTTCAATGGCACAGGCAACAGAAGAGTATACAAACTCCCTAAAAATTAAAAAAAAATATTGTATATTCAAAGACAATGTAAACAGAGTTAAAAGTTACTGATAGAATGGGATAAAATATTTCCAAATGCTATATCTGAAGGTATATTATTATTCCAACCAGAAATCCTAAGAATTAGCAACAATAAAAGCAAACAATACAATTTAAAGATAGGTAAAAGACTAACATAAATAATGAATCTCCACAGATAACCAATCTTAGTTGTCTGTTGGATGGAAACTCTTGTTTCTCTGGTTCTGGTGTGTGTTACCTATTTCTTCTTTGTAGTTAATCTCTTTGAGTATTTTCTCTAGTGCTGGTTTTGAAGACATAAATTCCTTCAGTTTCTGTTTGTCATGGAAGCTTCTTATTTCTCCATCTAATTTGATAGAAAGTTTTGCTGGGTAGGAAATTTTTGGCTGGAAGTTGTTTTCTTTCAGAGTTTGGAATATGTTACTCCAAGCCCTTCTGGCTGTCATGACTTTGTTTGGGAAGTCTGGAGTGATTCTAATTGGTTTGCCTCAGAATGTCACTTGGCCCTTTGTTTTTGTTGCCTTTAAGATTCTCTGCTTGGCTTCCACACTGGTCATTTTGACAATTATGTAGCATGGCGATCCTCTTCTCTGATCCTGTCTAAAGGGAGTTCTATAAGTTTCCTGGACCTGTGTATCGACCTCTTGCTCTATGTTTGGAAAATTTTCTGCTATTAATTCCTTGAAGAGATTGTTGATCCCTTTGGTTTCACCTACTTTTCCTTCCTCTATTCCAATTATTCTTAGGTTAGCTCTCTTAAAATGGGCCCATATTTCTTCAATGTCAGGTTCCTGCTCTCGGATACTTTTTTCTAGATTAGAAACTATGCGTTCATTTTTGGAATGATCCTCTTCTAGGAGCGAGATTCTATTCTCCATGTGGTCTAATCAGTTGTTTTTACTTTGAATTGAGGCCTTTACTTCATTAATTGCATCCTTTATCTCTTTTTGACTCTCTCTGAATTCTTTTCGAAACACCTCTATTATTTCTACATTTATTTTCCTGATTTGATCTTCTAGAAATCTCTGAATTTCTGTTTTATCAGGTTCTGATTTTGTGGGATTGTGGGCATTCATTGCTCCATTGTTACTTCTCTTTCCCATGATTTCAGAAGTTTGTGCCTTCTCTGGGTTCTTCCCTTGGGTCACTACGACTTCACTTAAGGTGCTCTGGATTTTGTGTCTGTGGTATCTCAGTCCCCACTACTCCTTTACTGGGTTATATCGCAGAGTCTCAGACCAAGGGAGTCAATTGAGGCTGCTTTAGACCATGGGGGGGGGTGCCTGGTTGGGTGTTCTCCTATGGTGTGATATTTCTGCCACCGCCACTCCCCCCCTGGGTCAAGTCCCTGGGAGTGAAGTACTGGGATTTCTCCTCTAGGGCCACAATTTGACTCACTGTTGTTGAATACGCAGATGGAGCTGTAGTGGACTCGGTGAATTTGCTGCTGCTGCCGCCGGTGGCAATATGGCGCTGCTGCCATGCCCTCAGCTGTGAGGCTGGCATATTTCTTCTCTGGTTTTGAGCTCTGCTCTGAGTCCCTGCAGGGTGTGCTAAGCCCAGCCTCTGGGAGCTTTAGATGCTCCCTGTGCTGAGAAATCTGCCAAATTCCTCCCGGCTGATCCACAGCGGCTCACCTCAGCTCACTGTCTGCTGCTCCTCTCTGGAGCCTGGTGCGCTGTTTCGTGCATTGGTCTGGAGCCATCCGGTGCGTTCGCCGCTGCCACCGGCAGTAAGTCGCTGCTGCCACGTCCTCGGTCTTGAGGCCGGCGTATCTCCTCTGTGGCTCTGAGCTCTGTTCTGAGTCCCCCTCCTCTCTGGGGCCTGGTGCTGCAGGGAAGATGGCTCCCACCGCTTCGTGACATGGCTCCAGCCGCAGCACTGCAGTCTGGTTTCTTTCTGGTGTCTCGTTTTTTCCAGCCCTCTTTTTCTCTGTCCCTTGTAATTACATTTTTAGTTTCTCTGTTGATGGTGTTTTCTGGCTATGAAAGGCGCTTATTTTTTGGTAATAGAGATTGGTTGTTAGTGGGGCTCGTAAGCCCCACTTTCCTCCATCGCCATCTTCCTGGAAGTCTGGATTGATTTTCATATGTTGAACCAGCCTTGTATTCCTGGGATGAGGCCTACGTGGTCATGGTGTATGATTTTCTTAATGTGGTTTTGAATGCATGTTGTTAGTATTTTGTTTAATAGTTTTGCATCCATGTTTATCAAAGATATATGCCTGTCATTTTCCTTCCTTGGACTGTCTTTATTTGTTTTTTATATTAATGTGATGTTGGCTTCATAGAATGTATTTGGGAGAGTCCTGTTTCTTTCTATTTCATGAAATATATTGAGTATCGGGATCAGATCTTCTATAAAGGTTTTATAAAATTCACCTGGGAAGCCAGCTGGTCCTGGGCTTTTCTTTGATGGTAATGTTGTTTCAATCTATTTGATCGCTATTGGTTGGTTTAAGTTTTCTATGTCTTCTTGACTTAGTTTAGGAAGGTTGTATTTATCTAGAAAGTTGTCCATTTCTTCCAGATTTTCCATTTTGTTGGAGTATAGTTTTTCAAAGTAATTTCTGATAATCCTCTGGATTTTTGCACTGTCAGTTGTGATATCTCCTTTTTCATCTCTTATCTTCTGAATTTGGATCAATTCTCTTCTTTTTAGCTAAATTGGCTAGTGGTTTATCTATCATATTAATTTTTTCAAGGAACCAGCTTTTGGTTTTTTTGATTTTCTGTATTATTTTTTGTTCTCTACTTCATTTATTTCTGCTCTGATTTTGACAAATTCTTGTTTTTTACTGGCTTTGGGTTCAGATTGTTCCTGTTTTAAAGGGCTTTGAGGTGTGTCATTAAGTTGTTTATTTGATAATTTTCTGTTTTTCTTAGTTGGGCACTCATTGCTACAAATTTTCCTCTTAATAAACTGGCTTCAAAGTGTCTCAGAGGTTTTGATATGTTGTTTCTCTATTTTCATTTGTTTTTTTGAATTTCTTGATTTCACCCCTAATTTCTTCTATGACCTATTCTTCATTTAGAAGTGTAGTGTTCAGTCTCCACATGCTTATGTGGGTTCTCTGAGTCTTTTTATAGTTGATTTCTAGTTTTATACCATTATGATCTGAAAAGAGGGAATTATGTCACATTTTTTGAATTTACTGGTGCTCATTTTGTGGCCCAGGATGTGATCTATCTTGGAAAAGGTTCTGTGAGCTGCTGAGAAAAATGTGATCTCTGCTGTAGATGGGTGAAAAATTCTATGTGTCTAACAGGTCCATTTGATTAATAGTGTTCTTTAGGTCCAAGGTGTCTTTACTGACCTTTTGTCTAAAAGATTGATCTAGTGGTGTAAAAGGTGTGTTGAAGTCTCCCAGTATTATTTTATTGGGATTTACATGAGTTTGTTTTATGAAAGTAGCTGCACCTAAGTTTGGAACATAAATGTTGATTATCATTATTTCCTCATGGGATTTTTCCTTTCACCTGTAAAAAATAACCATCTTTGTCACTTCTAATAAGCCTGGGTTTGAAGTCTAGCTTATCTGAAATCATAGTTACTACTCCTGCCTGCATTTGTGTTCTATTGGCATGGATTACCTTGCTCCAACCCTTTACCTTGAGTTTGTTGCTATTTTTACTTGTAAAGTGTGTTTCTTGCAAGCAACATATAGATGGATTCTTGTTTTTAATCCCTTTTGCCACTTTTATGTCTTTTAATTGGGGAAGTTGAGGCCATTTACATTCAGTGTAATTATTAAGAGATGATTTTTAATTCCTAACATGTGATATTTTACTTCTGTATGAAATATTGTTTGTTCTTCTCTTAGTTGTCTGCAGGATGGAAATTCTTGTTTCTCTGGTTCTGGCATGAATTTCTTGTTTCTTCTTTGTAGTTGATCTCTTTGAGTATTTTCTCTTGTGCTGGTTTTGAGACATAAATTCCTTCAACTTCTGTTTGTCATGAAAGAATATTATTTCCCCATCTAATTTGAGAGATAGCTTTGCTGGGTAAGAAATTTTTGGCTGGAAGTTGTTTTCTTTCAGAGTTTGGAATATGTTACTCCAAGCCCTTCTAGATTTCATGACCTGGTTTGGAAAATCTGGAGTGATTATAATTGATTTCCCTCTGAATGTTACTTTGACTTTTATTTTTGTTGCCTTTAAGATTCTCTGCTTGGTTTCCACATTGGTCATTTTGACTATTATGTGGCATGGAGAACCTTTTCTCTGATCTTGTGTAAAGGTGGTTCTATAAGTTTCCTGTACCTGTGTATCAATCTCTTGCTCTATGCTTGGAAAGTTTTCTGCTATTATTTCTTTGAAAAAATTGAGCCCCTTGGTTTCACCTTATTTTTTCTCCTGTATACCCATTATTCTTAAATTAGCTCATTTGAGGTGGGCCCAAAATTTCTTCAATGTCTAGTTCTTGTCAAATTGTTTTTTCTATGTTATAAACTATGTTCATTTTTGGAGTGATCATCTTCTACTCTCCATATGGTCTAAACAATTTTTTATAGTTTGAATAGATGCCTTTACCTCAGTGATTGCATCCTTTATTTCTTTCTGGCTCTCTCTAAATTTATTTTGGAATTCCTGTATTAATTCTACTGTTACATTTCTGATTTGACCTTCTGGAGACCTCTGCAGTTTTGTGTTATCAGATTTTGTAGTTGTGGAGTTGTGGGTGGTCATTGCTCCTTTGTTATTTCTCCTTTTTATGGCTTCAGATGTTTGCCTCTGTTGCTTTTGATGTATTTCTCTCAGTTTCTAGGTGTCAGCTGGTAAATCTAAGGACAGCTTGTATTCAATAGTGAAGGTTGAGGAAGGAGGGTAATGCAGGAGTAAATGATAAATAGGGTAAACTCTCAAGTAGAGTCAAATAGAGAAAAAGTATGAGTTTAGTATATATTAGTATACACTAGAGGTTAGAGATAGTAAGGATAATGTAGCATTCTAGTAAACAATGTAGAATTTGTGGTATAATTATATGAAGTAGGTTTGAAAGAAGCCAAAGGAGAGAGCTAAAAAACAAAAAAAAGATAGTAAAGAAATAGTGGGGAAGGGGAAGAGGCTTGGGAGAGGCTTTGGGGACAGGTTAAAAATAAAAAAACAAAACAAAAAGATGACAACAGCAAGATAACCAACCAGGTATACACACTCACACACAAAAAGGGGAACAAATAAAACCAAAAACAACCTCAACCACGAATTAATGCGATTCTGCAACCAAATGATGATCCAGCAGATAGGTCTGCAGCCGTCTTTTTCTGTGCATCTACCAAATCCCAGGGGCACCCTTCCTGCTGTAAGTTTGGTTTTCTGAGATTATCTCAGTCTATGTAAGTGGCCACTACCAGTCTGGCTATATTAGGTATTAAGCACAAGTTACCCTCCTGCTTTCTGCCGGCATGGAGTCTCGGTCTCTCTCTGCCAACGTTTATGTGGGAGTCTTTATTCTCCACTGTTAGAGATGGCCAGGTCTGATTTCCCTGCTTTCTTCACTAATTGGAGGTAGTGTTCTTGAGGCCAGCTTTGAGCCTCTAGAGAGTATGGTGCTCTGTCAGCACTCCTCCTTGACTGAGTTTGACCACTAGATGTCAGGCCCAGGGAGTTTATCTTGGCTGCGCAGGTCCCTAGGGGCACATCCTTGGGTAACCCTTTAGGCTTCAGCTTTACTCACAAGGGCTGGGACTCTAGGGGGAATGGTGTGTTTGGCTGTTGCTGCATTGATGATGTCACAAAGGCACCTCTGAGTGTGGCGAGTTTCTCTTCTGGTGTGGCATGGTTAGTTTTCTTTTGCTGTAGAGGTCTTCTGGCTGGCCGACTTACACACCGTGCATCTGCTGCTTCTTTGTTCAGATCCTTTGTTCTCCTTTCTCATCACTGGTCTGTGGTACTGTACAGAAAGCTTGTGCTGAGTCGGTGCCTGCCACTGCAGGGGGGGCTTTTTTCCCCCTCTCTTGATGGTCCTCCAGTCCTTTCCTCTTTGTCACCTCTATTTAATATTGTTATTCCTCTGCTGCTTTTTTTTTTTTTAATCTTGCTTTGTGGCATTCAGTTTTTGGAATAATGGGATTCGAGTCAGCAGAATTCTTATGTGCTGCTACTCTCGGTCACCATCCCCCCCCCCCCACCCACCCAGGAGAGAATCTTAAAGGCAACAAAAACAAAGCAAAAAATTACATTCAATGGGAAACCAATTAGAATCACAACAGACTTCCTAAACCAAGTCAGGAAAGCCAGAAGGGCATGGAGTAACATATTCCAAACTTTGAAGAAAAAGAAAAACTTGCAGCCAAAAATTTCCTACCCAGCAAAACTATCTCTCAAATTAGATAGGGAAATAAAAATATTACATGACAAACAGAAGCTGAAGGAATTTATGTCTTCAAAACCAGTGCTAGAGACTTCCAGGAAGATGGCAACAGAGAAAAGCAGGGCTTATGAGTCCCGCTAACAAGCAATCTCTATTACCACAAAATCATCGCCTTTCATAGCCAGAAAATACCATCAGCAGAGAAACAAAAAGAGTTAATACAAGAAACAGAGAAAAAGAGGGCTGAAAAAATGAGACACCAGAAAGAAACCAGACTGCAGTGCGGCAGCCGGAGCCGTGGCGCAAAGCCATGTGGACACCATCTTTTCTTCCAGCACCAGGCTCCAGAGAGGAGGAGAACTCAGAACGGACCTAAGAACCACAGAGGAGATAGGCTGGCCTCACAGCCGAGAATGCAGCAGCAGTGCCATACTGCCGGCAGCAGCGGCGAGTTCACTGGACTGCCCCAGACCAATGCACTTAATAGCCCACCAGGATCCAGAGAGGAGCGGCGGACAGTGAGCCGAGGTGAGCCGCTGCGAATCAGCAGGGCGGGACTCAGCAGATTTTTTGGCACAGGGAGCATCTAAAGCTCCCAGGTGCTGGGCTCAGCACACCCTGCAGGGACTCAGAGCGGAGCTCAAAAACAGAGAAGAAATACGCCAGCCTCACGGCCGAGGGTGTAGCAGCAGCGCCATATTGCCACCGGTGCAGCAGCAGCGAATTCACCAAGTCTATTACAGCTCTATCGGCACACTCAACAACAGTGAGTCAAATTGCGGCCCCTAGAGGAGAAATCCCAGTACTGATTCTCAGGAACTTGACCCATTGGGGGAGTGGCGGTGGCAGAGATATCACACTATAGTCACAACTCCATGCAGGAAAACACCCAGCCTGGCACTCCCCACCCCATGGTCTAAAGCAGCCTCGATTGACTCCCTTGGTCTGAGATTTTGCAATACAACCCAGTAAAGGAGTAGTCTGAGTAGGACTGAGATACCACAGAATCGAGATCCAGAGCACCTTAAGTGAAGTCGTAGTGATCCAGGGAAGAACCCAGAAAAGGCACAAACTTCCTAAATCATGGGAAAGAGAAATAACAATGGACCAATGAATGCCCACAATCCCACAAAATCAGAACCTGATAAAACAGAAATTCAGAGATTTCTAGAAGATCAAATCAGGAAAATAACTGCAGAAATAATAAAGGTGTTTCAAAAAGAATTCAGAGAGAGCCAAAAAGAGATAAAGAATGCAATTAATGAAGTAAAGACCTCAATTCAAAGTACAAACAACCGATTAGACCACATGGAGAATAGAATCTCGCTCCTAGAAGAGGATCATTCCAAAAATGAACGCATAGTTTCTAATCTAGAAAAAAGTATCCGAGAGCAGGAACCTGACATTGAAGAAATATGGGCCCATTTTAAGAGAGCTAACCTAAGAATAATTAGAATAGAGGAAGGAAAAGTAGGTGAAACCAAAGGGATCAACAATCTCTTCAAGGAATTAATAGCAGAAAATTTTCCAAACATAGAGCAAGAGGTCGATACACAGGTCCAGGAAACTTATAGAACTCCCTTTAGACAGGATCAGAGAAGAAGATCGCCATGCTACATAATTGTCAAAATGACCAGTGTGGAAGCCAAGCAGAGAATCTTAAAGGCAACAAAAACAAAGGGCCAAGTGACATTCTGAGGCAAACCAATTAGAATCACTCCAGACTTCCCAAACAAAGTCATGACAGCCAGAAGGGCTTGGAGTAACATATTCCAAACTCTGAAAGAAAACAACTTCCAGCCAAAAATTTCCTACCCAGCAAAACTTTCTATCAAATTAGATGGGGAAATAAGAAGCTTCCATGACAAACAGAAACTGAAGGAATTTATGTCTTCAAAACCAGCACTAGAGAAAATACTCAAAGAGATTAACTACAAAGAAGATATTGGTAACACACACCAGAACCAGAGAAACAAGATTTTCCATCCAACAGACAACTAAGATTGGTTATCTGTGGAGATTCATTATTTATGTTAGTCTTTTACCTATCTTTAAATTGTATTGTTTGCTTTTATTGTTAATTTTTAGGATTTCTAGTTGGAATATTAATATACCTTCAGATAGAGCATTTGGAAATATTTTATCCCATTCTATCAGTAACTTTTAACTCTGTCTACATTGTCTTTGGATATACAATATATATATATATTTTTTATTTTCTAGGGTGTTTGTTTACCCTTCTATTGCCTGTGCCATTGAAACCTTATCCAAGAAAACACTGCCAATTTCAATGTTGTGAGGTTTTATGACCCTGATTTTCTTCTAAAAGTTTATAGTCTTAAGATTTATATTTAGGTCTTTTATCTATTTTGAGTTAATATTTGTATATGGTGTTAGGGAAGGGCCCAATTTTATTCTTCTTCATGTAATTATTATTTTTCAACAATATATAGTTAAAAGATTATTATTTCCACCACCAAATGTTTGTGGAAACCTTGTCAAAAATAACTTGACAATATATGGAAGAATTTATCTCTAGGCTTTTATTTAACTCCAATGGTTTATACATCTGCCTTTATAACAGTACTACACTGTTTTAATTATTGTAGCTTTATATGGTTTGAAATCATAAAATATACATCTAGCTTTCTTCTTTTTTGAGATCGTTTTGGGTATCTAGAGTCCATATTCCATATTAGGATAGATTTTCTCTGAAAAATAAATAAATAAATGTGTGATAGTTTCACCTAAAAAAAGAAAAAAATATTATCTGGTAAGAAAGAAAGAAAAAGAAATATTGAAATTTTATATTTAAGTCATCAAAAGCTTGGCATCAGACAAATGAAACTGTTATGTGTGATTATCATTGTTAATTTTAGATAAATTGCTATAATACTAGATGTCAAACACTAAGCCAAGCATGGGAAGGAGGTATGGGGAGGGAACAGGTTGGGGATTGGGTAGGGGCTAACTGGGTGATGTGTGCATGTATGTCTACAAAAGTTTTTTTATACCATTATGATGTATGAATACAGTGCACCAATTTAAAAAAAAAAAAACAGTGCTAGAGCCAGGCATGGTGGTGCACGCTTGTAATCCCCATGTTTGGGAGGCTGAGACAGGAGGATCATGCAGGTTCAAAGCCAGCCACGTGTGCTGGCTTAGGAGACCCTGTTTCCAAATAAAAATATAAAAATAGGTCTGGGAGTGTATCCCGGAGGTAGAAGGGCTTCCAGGAACCCCAGTACCACCAAAACCCCCCCAAAAAAACAAAAAAAAATCAAAAAAACAAAACCAGTGCTAGAGAAATATTCAAAGCGATTAACTACAAAGAAGAAACAAGAAGTAATATACACCAGAACCAGAGAAACAAGAATTTCCCCCCAGCAGACATCTAATCAAAGAAGAACAAACAGTATTTTATACAGAAATAAATCTTAATGTGTCATAAGTTAAAAATCATCTCTCAAATATCACACTGAATGTAAATGGCCTCAATTCCCCAATAAAAAGACATAAAGTGTACATCTGGGAAGATGGCGACCGAGAAAAGCGGGGCTTAAGAGTCCCGCTAACAACCAATCTCTAGTTCCACAAAATCCGTGCCTTTCATAGCCAGAAAACACCATCACCAGAGAAACAAAAAAATGTAATTACAAGGGACAGAGAAAAAGAGGGCTGGAAAAATGGGACACCAGAAAGAAACCAGACCTCAGTGCTGTGGCCGGAGCCACGGTGTGAAGCTGCAGGCTCCATCTTTCCTTGCAGCACCAGCCTCAGAGAGAAGGGAGACTCAGAATGGAGCTCAGAGCCACAGAGGAGATACGCCGGCCGCATGGCCAAGGATGTGGCAGCAACGCCTTACTGAGGGCAGCAGTGGCGAATTCACCGGACGACTATGTCTATAGACCAACGCACTCCACAGCCCACCAGGCTCTAGAGAGAAGTGACAGACAGCGAGCTGAGGTGAGCTGCTGCAGAACAGCCGGGAGGCATTTGGCAGATTTTTCGGCACAGGGAGCATCTAAAGCTCCCAGTGGCTGGGCTCAGCACACCCTGCAGGGACTCAGAGCAGAGCTCAAAACTAGAGAAGAAATATGCCAGCCTCACAGCTGAGGGCGTGGCAGCAGCGCCATATTGTCACCGGCGGCAGCAGCAGCGAATTCGCCAAGTCCACTACAGCTCCATCTGCATACTCAACAACAGTGAGTCAAATTGCGGTACCCAAAGGAGAAATCCCAGTACTGTACTCCCAGGGACTTGACCCAGTGGGGGAGTGGCAGTGGCAGAAATATCACACCATAGGAGAACACCCAACCTGGCACCCCCCCATAGTCTAAAGCAGCCTCTATCGACTCCCTGGGTCTGAGACTCTGCAATACAATCCAGTAAAGGAGTAGTCTGAGTAGGACTGAGATACCACAGAATCGAGATCCATTGCACCTTAAATGAAGTCATAGTGACGCAAGGGAAGAACCCAGAGAAGGCACAAACTTCTGAAATCATGGGAAAGTGGGGTGAGGCCAATGCCGGGGCCAGTGAGGCCGGGATCGGAGCCTGCTGTAAGGCAAGGCTGCTACTGAGGCCTCCGAGGCTAGGATCAGAGCCTGCCGAGGGGTTCGGCTGGTTACAGGGTCAGCAAGGCTGGGATTGGAGCCTGCCGTGAGGCTAGGCCGGTGCTGGGGCCTCCGAGGCCGGGATTGAAGCCTGCCGAGGGTTCGGGCCGGTGCCGGGGCCAGTGAGGCCGGGATCAGAGTCTGCCATGAGACAAGGCTATTGGTGGGGCCTCCGAGGTCGGGATTGGAGCCAGCTGATGGGTTAGGCTAGTGCGAGAGCCAGCAAGGCTGGGATTGGAGCCTGCCATGAGGCAAGGCTGGTTCTGAGGCCTCTGAGGCCAGGATTGGAGCCTGCCGAGGGGTCAGGCCAGTGCCAGGGCCATCGAGGCCAGGATTGGAGCCTTCCGTTTGGCAAGGCCGGTGCTGGGGCCTCCAAGACCGGGATCGGAGCCTGCCATGAGGAAGGGCCAGTGTTGGGGCCTCCGAGGGCGGGATCAGTGCCTGCCGAGGGGTGAGGTCAGTGCCGGGGGCAACGAGGCCAGGATCGGAGCCTGCCATGAGGCAAGGCCGCTATTGAGGCCTCTGAGGCAGGGATCGGTGCCAGCCATGGGGTTAGGCTGTTGCTGGGGCCAGAAAGGTTGGAATCGGAGCCTGCCATGAGGCAAGACCGGTGCTTGGACCTACGAGGCCGGGATCGGACTCTGCCAAGTGGTAAGGCCAGTGCCGGGGTCAGCGAGGCTGGGATTGGAGCCTGGCATGAGGCTAGGCCGGTGCTGGGGCCTCTGAGGCCGGGAGAGGAGCCAGCCAAGGGGTTAGTTTGGTGCAGGGGACAGCGAGGCCAGGATTGGGGTCTTCCATGAGGCATGGCAGGTGCTGGAGCCAGCGAGGTCGGGATCAGAGTCCTCTGGGTGGCCAGGCCACTACTGGGGCCATGAAGAGTGGGATCGGAACTTGCAATGCGGAATGCACAGAGAGATAGCACAGAAAATAAAATCCAGATGCTTCCCCTAATTAGCAAGAACTAGGAGGAAAGGGTAACAGGAGGTCGAGTAGTAGAAAGGGCCCTATTGAGAAGCAATTAAGGTGACCAATCAGAGGGGAGGGGATGGGGGAGGATGGAATCTCTTTAAAACTTATGAGGTGCATAAACAATTATATCAAAGATAATCACCAATTAAGCATGGGATCGAGGGAGGGGAAGGGAATGGGATGGGGATTGGATGAGGGTTTATTGGATGATATGTGCTTGTATATCCTCTCAAGTCTTGTATTCCAAAGTGATGTATGATTGCAAAAAAAAAAAGATGCCTCAGACCTAAAGAACATCATTAATCAAATGACCTGTTAGACACATATAGAATATTTCACCCAATTACAGCAGAGTTCACATTTTTCTCAGCTGCTCACAGAACCTTCTCCAAAATAGATCACATTGTGGGCCAAAGAGAGCACTAGAAAATTTAAAAAAATGTTGCATACTTCCCTGTGTTGTTTCAGAACATAAGGGAATGAAACTAGAAATCAAGTATAAGAAGACCCAGAGAAACAACATAAACATAACAAAATAGATAAACCATTAGCCAACTTAAATTAAAAAAGAGAGAATCAACCCAAATTGTAAAGATAAGCGATGGAAAAGGAAATATCACTACTGAGAGTGCAGAATTGTAGAGGATTATCAGAAACTACTTTCAATTGTGTTGTATTTATGCTATTACACATATTCATATGAAAATCAATCCATGAAATTTATGATATAAACAGAAGCAAAGACAAAAGTGACATGATCATTTCAATAGATGTTGAAAAAGCATTTGATAAAATACAACATCCATTTATGATAAAAGCACTGCAGAGAATTGGAATAGAAGGAACATACCTCAACATCATAAAGGCAACCTACAATAAGCCCACAGCCAACATCATATTAAATGGGGAAAATCTTTGAGAATTTCTCCTAAAAACAGGAACAAGACAATGATGTCCATTATCACCACTTCTCTTCAATATAGTACTTGAGACCCTAGGCAGAACAATAAAGGAAGAAAAGGAAATCAAAAGAGTACAAATGGGAAAGAAGAACTCAAAGTTTTACTATTTGCAGATGACATGATACTATACTTAGAAGACCCAACAAACTGAATCAAAAGACTTATAGAACAAATCAACAAATTTAGCAAAGTGTCTGGATAGAAAATCAATCTTATGGCGGGGCGTGGTGGCGCATGCTTGTAATCCCTGCACTTGGGAGGCTGAGACAGGAGGATCGCGCAGGTTCGAAGCCAGCCTCAGCTACTGAGTGAGGCTCTCAGCAACTTAGTGAGACCCTGTTTCCAAATAAAAATATAAAATAAGTCTGTGAGTATAGCCCGGAGGTAGAAAGCCCCTGGGTTCTGCCCTCAGTACCACAAAAAAAAAAAAAAGAAAGAAAATCAATCTTACAAAATCAGAAGCTTTTCTGAACACCAAACATAAATTCACTAAAAAACTAATTCAGGAAGCACCTCCACTCAGGATTTCCCACAAAAAAATAAAATACTTAGGAATAAACTTAACCAAGGAAGTAAAAGACCTCTACAAAGAAAATTATAAAACATTGAAAAAAGAAATTGAACAAGGTCTTAGAAGATGGAAAGATCCTCCATGTTCATGGATAGGCAGAATAAATATCATCAAAATGGCCATCCTTCCAAAAGTAATCTACAGATTCAACACAATACCCATTAAGTTACCAAGATTATTCATCACAGACATGGAAACATCATTCCTTAAATTTATTTGGAACAACAAAAAACTCAGAAGAGCCAAAGTAGTTCTCAGCAACAAAAAACATACAGGAGGATCACAATACATGACTTCAAACTATATTACACAACCATTTTAGTAAAAACAGCATGGCACTGGTACAAAAACAGATACATCAACCAATGGAGCAGAAGTCCCAGAAACAATCTCACACACTTTCAGCCAATTGATTTTTGACAAAGGGGCCAAAAACATACACTGGAAAAATCCTGTTCAACAAATGGTGTTGGCAAAACTGGTTAACCATATGCAGAAAATTTGAAATAAATCTCACTTTCTCACTCTGCACAAGAGTCATTTCAAGATGAATTAAAGACTTGGAAATTATACCAGAGACCTTGAGGTGCCTTGAAGAGGGCATAGGTCCAACACTGCACATAGGCACAGATAAACACTTTCTCAACAATACCCTAAAAACACTAGAAACTAAAAGGTGAGTACGTGGGACTACATTAAACTGAAGAGCTTCTGTTCGGCAAAGGAAACTAGTCAAGAACCTCAATTGAGAGCTAACAGAATGGGAGATTTTTGACACCCACTTCTCTGATAGAGGATTAATATGTAGAATATACAGAGAACTCAAGAAACTCAACACTTAAAAGAACAAATAATTGAATCAAAAAATGGGCATGCTAACTAAATAGATACTTCATGAAAGAAGAAATTCAAATGACAAAAAAATGCATAAACATGGTCAACATCATTGACAATCAAAGAGATGCAAATCTCAAATTTCACCTAACTCCAACTAGAATGGCAATCATTCAAAACACAAGCAACAGACGGGCATGGTGGCACAGGCTTGTAATCCCCATGCTTAGGAGGCAGAGACAGGAGGATCATGCAGTTTTGAAGCCAGCCTAGCTGGCTTAAAGACCCTGTTTCCAAATAAAAATATAAAAATTAGGTGTCTGGGAGTGTAGCCTGGAGGTAGAGGGTTTCCAGGAACTCCAGTACCACAAAAAACAAAACAAAAAACCCCACAAACAACAACATATGCTAGTGAGTATGTGGAGAAGTGGGAACTCTAAAATATTTTTGGTGGGATAGAAAATTAGTGCAACCACTTTGGAAAAAAGTATGGAGGATCCTCAGAATAATGGTAACAAATTTACCAGCAATACCACTTTTGGGTATCTACTCACAAGAAAGGAAAGCAAACTACCAAACATCCATATCTATGTTAATAGCTGCACTATTTACCAGTGCAAAACTATGGAACCAGCCAAAATGTCCATCAGTAGATGAATTGATTACAAAACTGTGGGGTATGTACACAATAGCATTTTAATCAGCCATAAAAACACAATTACATAATTTTCAAGGAAATGGATGAATCTAGAGGACATAATGCAAAGTGAGATTAATTAGTCTCACAAAGTAAGAAATCGAATGCTTTCCCTAATATGTGAAAGCTCAGGAGAAATGTGTCATAGGAAAACACTAGATGAAAAAGGAGATTCTATAGAGGAACAAATAAGATGACATAACTGCGGGTATGGAAAGGGAGAAGAAAGAAACTCTCTAAAGCACATCATTTACTAAACCTATCTATGTAAACCACTAAGTCAAGCATGAAAAGGAGGGATGGGGAGGGAATGGGGTGGAGATTAGGTAGGGTCTAAGTGGGTGATGAGTGCATGTATGTCCAAACAAGTTTTTTTTTAAATCACATTATGATGTATAAATATAATGCACCAATAAAAATATTAAAAAAATAAATAAGTGGCTTGCTCACATCTGCCAATAAATGGCACAACAAGGCCTGCAAGTCAAGCTTCTGGATTTCTGTTCATATTTTTGTTCATGTATTTGTTTCTTTTCTGTTTTGAAGTGCTGGGGATTAAAATCCAGGGCCTCACACATGGTGGGCAAACATTATGCCACTGAGCTATATCTTTAGCCCCCCAATATTTCTACTATAAGGGAACACCAGCCACATGTTTTATTAAGTAATTTATAATATTTGTCCCCATTTATAGATTTTTATATACATATCAGAATTCTGATTTGCAGTGGATCTACAAGTTAGCTAGTACCACTTATGCTTCCTGTCAGTGATTGTTTGTAGAATACTATTCTGTCTTGCTTTTCCAGATATTGAATCCTCTTATAGTTAAATTATTCCATCATCAACCAGGTGTGGTGACGTACACTTATAATCCCATCATTTGGGAGTCTTAGACAGGAGGATCACCATTTGCAGATAGCCTCAGCTACTACTTAGTGAGGTCCTTTGCAACCCAATAAAATCCTGTTTTGAAAAAAGAATAAAAAATAGGGATGGGGTGTAGCTCAGAGGCAGAATGCCCCTGGGTTCCATCCCCAGTATTTAAAACAATTATTCCATCATCTTTATTTTCTTACTTGTTTTTTGGCAGTTCTTAATTTTGTACCTTTTCTCTATATATGTATATATAAATTATATCTATTTATATAATTTTTATTGGTGCATTATAGTCTCATATTATAATGTAGATCGTGTTTACAATGGCATACATTCACATAGTACTTGGTACCTTCCCCCTGCCTCTCCATTTCCCTTTCTCCTAATACCAAGTGTCTGTCCAGAGTAACAATGTTATATTCACATGTGTATACATAGTCACAGGTAGCATTTTCATTAATGAACCTCAATCTTCTTCCTCCCCTTGCCCTCCTCCCTGGATTCTCTGAGGATCTTTTCCATTATCTGGAACCCTTCTGGTATCCCAAATACATCTTATCTGCAGCATATTAGAGAAAACATATGCCCCTTCTCTTTCTGTGCTTGGTTAATCTCACTTAATATAGTGTGCTCCAGGTCTTTTCATCTTCTTACAAATGACATAATTTTGCTCTTCTTTATTGCTGAGTTTCTAATTCCACTGTGTGTATTTCCCATAATTTTGTAATTTATTCATCTGTTGATGGACACCTAAGTCCATCAACATCATTAACAATCAGGGAGATGCGAATCAAAACTACACTGTGATTCCATCTAACCCCAATCAGAATGGCAAACATAAAAATTCAAATAACAACAAATGTTGGCCAGGCTGTGGAAAAATAGGCATCATTATTCATTGTTGGTGGGACTGAAAATTTAGTACAGCCACTATGCAGATGAGTGTGGAGAGTCCTTAGAAAACTGTGAATGGATGCACCATACTAACTGGCTATACCACTACTTTATCTTTCCAAAGGAGTTGAAACCAGAGAACTACAGTAATATGCATATTTATGTTTATAGCAGCACAATATTATACCTTTCTTAACAAATTAAAATACATCTCATGGAGCTTCACATAGGTTAGATATCATATAATCTTAATTATGAAGAACATTTCTAGCCCAGGAAAACACCTAGTTTGGCAGGACTATGTAAAATGATTGATAGATAGCTGAGAGGAGTTTATTATTTGATGAACTGGAAAAGCAGACAAATATCCCTCTGTTTATGTACTATTTATCTGTCCCTGTCCTCCATACATCTATTTCAGTAGTTCTCCAATAGCAACTAAGATCCCCAACCCCCAATGGATATTTTACAATGTCTAAAAACATTTTTGGTTGTCACAGGTGGAAGGTATGTACTCCTGGTGTTTAATGGGTAGAGACCAAAATGCCACTATACATCCTATATTCTATATAAAAAAGACTAATTAGCCCCAAATATTGATAATACCAAGATTGAGAAATAGCCATATCTATATCTATCCATCCTTCTTTCCTGACCATCTATCATCTATCTTCTGTCTATTTATTACTTATCATCTGTCATTATTTTATTACTGTCTCAGTATATTTCTGTCTTTATATAAATTTTTTACATTATATGGAATTGAATATAGTAAACAAGCTAAACAATAGGTACAAAATGTACCATTTTGTAAGAAAATAAAGATTAAATTTCTGAATTTGATCTGAGCATGGTGGCATATGCTTGTAATCCCAGCATTTGGGAGGCTGAGACCTGAGGATCGCAGTTCAAGGTCAGCCTCAGCTACATAGTAAGGCCCTTTGCAACTCAATGAGACCCAGTTTCAAAATAAAGAATAAAAAATAAGGCTGGGGGTATAGCTGAGAGGTAGAATTCCCCTGGGTTCCATCCTCAGTACCTCAAAAAAATTCTCAAATTTACTTGTACTTGGAAATCTGACAATACATTGGCTAATCTGTTTTAAACTCAGCCTACACTAGCATGATGACACACACCAAAAAATCTAGTACTTGAGAGGCTGGAATGAGAGGATCTGCAGGTTCTAGGCCAGCTCAGCCACGAAGTGAAACCCTATTTTAAGATAAAAAATAGAGTCAAAAGTGCTGCTAAGAGGTAGAATGTCCCTGGGTTCAATCCTCAGTTTAATCCTGTCCCCACCCCTGTACAAAGACTTCAAAGACAGGGCCAGAAAACCTTTTTCAATGTGATGGAGTCTGCTCAAACTGCCTAACAGAACTTCAAATGAATTAGCTACATGTAGCACCAAGCGTGTTGATGTCTGCACAACTGCCTGACAGAACTTCCGATGAAGCAGCTACATGTAGCATCGAGCACAGGTCTACACAACCGCCTGAACTTCCGATGAATGAATCTGCAACATGTAGCGCCGAGCAGATATGGAGGGCATAACTACTCTTCTTGCCCCCGCTAGTCCAATTTGGTAATGTTGAGCCTTATTGGCTCAAATAATGCTTCTGTACTTGTGAACCCCTCGTGCATTGGATAATGATTGACTGCAAGTTATGTGCTTTGCACATGCAAGGGTGACCTTTAGCTTGATAGGTTAGAATAGTTTCCTGTTGGAAATCCCCCTTGTGGTTTTTTGCTTTAAATTGGTTTGCCTGAGAGAAATAAACAAGATCCTGCTTGACACATCTCCTGGCTCCATATGTTATTGTTTGGGGCCATCAGCACTCAACCTTCCCTCTCAACCCCACAGCTGGTGGGCTGGACCTGTCAGTCTGGTGCCCCGTGTGATGCTCCACCGCTTCTTGCTCTGAAGGAAACGCTGACAGGTAATCAGTCCATGGGTGACTGTACCCCCATAAATTGTGAGTAAGTCCAGTTCTAAACCTGAACCTGCCCTAGAATCCCTTCAACTCTTTCTCAAGAGCTGAGGACTTAATCTCACTGATAACCAAGCCACCCAGGCCTGGGGGTACCTTTTAAAAACTGCCCCATGGCTCCCCAAAAGTAATCTTTATGTTTGGGATACCTGGGATCGATTTCAGGGGCTAGTTAGGCTAGCCCAGACAGAGCAAGGGGAGATTCCCCCCCAGGAGGGGGTTTCCCCACCATCTCTGCACTTAAAAGTTGTTTTCCCCCGACCCCCAAAAAACCTCGCTGACCATGGCCCCAAACAAGCAGAAAAAGGAACCGCCAAGGATACACCTTCCTCTGGTACAAAGCCCCTAAGAAACCTCCCGATCCCTCCAATCCCTTTGGGGATGCTAAGGGCTCCCCACAACCCCTTTCCCAGGCCAATTCCTTCTCCATATCCTCTGCTCCGCCACTATATGCAGGTAAACTGGGAGCTGGAGGAACTGTGGGCTTCTGTCCTGTCAATGTCAACCCAGGAGAAAACCGCCCTGCAGCCTGGTACCCCTCAGAACCACAAGACTTAAAAGAACTTAAAAAGGCTGTGGCAGAGGATGGGCCTAACTCACCTTGGGCAGATACCCTTATAAAAGGATTAGCCTACCAGGTACTTGTTCCGCACAACTGGAGAGACCTCATTAATGTTGTGCTCCCTGGGACTCTTTTTCTTAAGTGGACAGCTTATTTTCAGAAAAAGTGTAAAATCCAGTGTAAACAAAATCAAGCTGCTCAGCCTGTTATACCTCTAAATTATGGCATGCTCTCTGATACAGGCGATCAGTTCACCACTGGCCTCCAAAACGTGGCCTTACCCTCCCCCTACCAAGACCAGGTACAGACAGCTGCTTTGACAGCATGTGGGAAATTAGAGGGCCTACTGAAGACTCTATTGCTGGGATAACCCAAAAAGCAAAAATGCAAACATCGATTAATGAGGCATCCTTAAGGCAATTTAATCCCATGCTACCTTGAATTTTATGTGTTTTTATGGGAATCACCCTATGCTTGGCTCTTTTGGCCCAGATGGGAGAGCCCATTCATTGGATTCATCTTGCTATAGGAGGAACGCCCCGGGTATATTCCATAATTGATCAAGTAGCAGATTGCATTACTAAAGGAAGAGACATAGCAAATCAGCTTTTTAGAATGGACCCTCAAGATATAATTATCCCCTACTGATTATCTGATTTCACTTGGTTACAAAAAATAATAAAAGAGTGGTAATAGCATTAGAGAGATCTTGGGGTAACATTGATTGTCATTATTGTCCCTATAAATGGATGAGCTTTTTTACTAGATTGGAGTGGAGGCTCCCAAAAATTTTATCCGAGAGCCTAATCCAAATTTCCTAACGATGTTTACCAATGGGGAGCGTATGGGGGCAGCTGTGGTTATATATCCTTCATTTGTCAACAGACAAGACCCACAGCCAATTCAAACAATATCCCAGCCAATAAAAGGCTCCCCCCAATTCAAAGAATTAGTTGGAGTAGTATTAGTGTTAAATGCCATTCATAAACCCAGCAATTTATTTTCAGATAGCCAATATGTGGCTAATCTGTTACCTCTATTGATGGAGGCCCATATTAAACTAGATTCCAATCCCATTACCCCTCTAATTATTCAAATACAAACAATTTAAAAACAACAAATACATCCTATATTTTTACAACATTTGTGAGTCCACCAAAATCTACCGGGCTTCCTCTCTAAAGGCAATCAAACTACAGAAAAATTAGCCTCCTCTATTTCCTCCATAACAGAGGCCACCAAATTCCATCAAGTTACTCACGCTAATTGGAGGGGCTTGAAAGATAAATATCCACAGACATTGGCAACTGATTTAAAAAAGATTGTGTGTGCCTGTCGATCCTGCCAACGCTTCCTTCAAATAACCCCCCTACAAATCTCAGGCAGCAACCCTCAAGGATTGCACCCCAACAATCTTTGGCAAATTGATGTTACCCATTATTCCCCCTTTGGCAGACTAAAATATATCTTTGTTTTAGTTGATACCTTCTCCTGAGCATGTTGGGCATCAGCCCATGCTGGGAAAAAGACCAAACATGCTATTAGTCATATGCTACAATGTTTTGCCACCCTAGGGTTGCCTGACCAGATAAAAATGGATAACAGACCATGTTTTATTGGTAAGGCATTTGCTGTTTTCCTCCAAACCTGGAATATCTCCCATACTATGGGCATTCTGTATAATCCTAGAGGACAGACCATTATAGAAAGATTTAATCATACCTTAAAGGTTGAATTACAAAAACAAAGTGGGGACTCATTACCCCCACATGATCAGCTTAGAATATTGAATTTTTCAAAATACAGCCCAGAACTTTCACCATTCCAGGAACATTGGTCATCCTCAATCACATATACATCTGTCTTGGTGAAATGGAAAGACCCACTCACAGGCATATGGAGAGGGCCACACCCATTGATTATGGCTGGAAGGGGATTTGGATGCATCTTCCCTCCAGATGAAAAAAGACCCCTGTGGGTACCAGCAAGGGACATTAGTTATCTTCTGCCATATACTAATAATTGTGATTCCAGGGAAAAAGAAATCCCTGAAATTAGCTCTCTCTTCTTAATTGCAAAAAGAGAGATGAAAATCCTCATCAGTCTAATCCTATTAGCACAAATAAGGGATGGTATACAAGGATTTGGAGACTCAGGTAAAGCAAGAGAGATCCTTAATAAAAGGATGGGGCGGCCCTGTGATTATGAAGGGGTTACCTTCCTAGTACTCCCCATAGATGGACAGGCTATCCAAAGTAATCCATTTTACAAGCCACCTTTAGACTCCCTTACAGAGGTAGAGTTACAAAACTGGAAAGGATTAGACTTGTTAACAGCCGAAAAGAGAGGCATATGCTTGTTTTTTACAGGAAAAATGTGGTTTTTACCTTAAAAAATGCTGGCAAGATCTACAAGACAACCCATTATGGACAAGCTTCAATGGACTTTTTGCCTTATTTTTTCCCCTCTATGTCTCTCCCCCTTGTGTGTCTCCTGATTGTTTGTATTTTTCCCCCTTGTGTCTCTCCTGATTGTTTGTACCCTGGGCCCCTGTATCCTCAATAGATTAGTTCAGTTTGTAGGAAAATACATCAAGTAGAGATCCAGTATCAAAGCTTACCGAGAGAGAGCCCAATCAGTACGACTGGTGTTCTGACTATGAACATCCCTCCTCTGCTCCCCATGTACCCAATGACGGGTAAGATTCTCAGAGGAGGACAACCTAAGACAGAGGGTGGGGTGGCTTATGAGTGGCTATCAAGCATGAATACCCAATGACAGGTAAGATCCTCAAAAAAGGAAAACCTAAGACAGGAGCCATGTATTTTGCCCTCATATATAAAAAAAGAAAGAGGGAGATGTTGGGATCTGCTCAAACTGCCTGAAAGAACTTACGATGAATTAGCTACATGTAGTGCCAAGCATGTTGATGTCTGCACAACCGCCTGACAAAACTTCCAATGAATCAGCTACATGTACCATCGAACGCAGGTCTGCACAACCGCCTGAACTTCCGATGAATGAATCTGCAACATGTAGCGCCGAGCAGATATGGAGGGCATAACTACTCTTCTTGCCCCCACTAGTCCAATTTGGTAATGTTGAGCCTTATTGGCTCAAATAATGCTTCTGTGCTCGTGAACCCCTCGTGCATTGGATAATGATTGGCTGCAAGTTATGTGCTTTGCACATGCAAGGGTGACCTTTAGCTTGATAGGTTAGAATAGTTTCCTGTTGGAAATCCCCCTTGTGGTTTTTTGCTTTAAATTGGTTTGCCTGAGAGAAATAAACAAGATCCTGCTTGACACATCTCCTGGCTCCATGTGGTTCTGTTTGGGTCTTCAGCACTCAACCTTCCCTCTCAGCCCCACAGCTGACAGGCTGGACCCATCACAACGTATCTTAGAACATTTGTCTGAAGAGGTATTTAGAAATGGACATTGATAAAAACTATCCAGTTCTTTTTCTAGACATGAATTGGTTTTTCTTCTCGACATGAATTGATTTATATTAATTTTTAAAAATGGTAAAGAATTCTTCCAGGAATGACTTTTTTAGTTTGATTCCCTTTCCATTGTTGCATTATGTTTTGAATGGGAAAAACCACTAGTTTGTAATCAATGGAGAGGGCAGTATTTTGTCACCCAGTGATTATAATTAAAAAGTATAAAGGGAATGAGATAAATAGAAAATGACTATTAGAACAGCTCCATAATTTTTGTGGCAGATGTTTTAAAATAATGCATAGAGATTGGTGGAGAAGAGGAGTATTCTAATAATCTCATATAATCTTTCCTTTAATACTTTTTATTACAAAGGAAAAGATGGTGCATGGATTTGTTTTTCTAGTGCATAACAACTTACTGCCATCTTTGTGGTTTGACATTGCATCTGGTTATGGACATGGTTTCTGTGGCATTGAGTCTCACAGATGGAAATCCAGGTGTCAGCAGTTAGTGTGCTCATTTGCAGCTCAGGTTTCTTTTCAAGCTCATTCAGATCTGCATAATCAGCCACTGGTGCTTCTTGAAGGCCTGTGCTTTATGCTGGCACTAACCCCATTTCTCAGCTCCTAAGTGCCACCCTGCCCTGCATGCCCTGCCACTGCCCAGGGCTTCTCTGAAGTACAGAGCTTGCTCTTTCAGGCCAGCAGGCCTGTCCCTCAATCTCATGTCTCTTCTGCTGCCTCTTTGCACTAGTTCAGGCATATCCAGTGCAATCTCTCTCCTGATTAATCCCAAATCAACTGACCCAGGCCTTAATTAAACCCATAAAATGCCTTTTGCAGTATAATTTAATACAACCACACTAACTCTCTCTACCATTTTTGGGGCAACAGTTTTGTAGATCTAAAGTTATTTCACAATAAAAAAAGTTTAAAAAAATCAATGCTTTCCCTGGGTGGTTGGTTAAGTGCAGAGAGCTAATTATTTGGAGTTCAATGTCCTCACTGTTTTTTTTTTTGGCAAGTGTTTAGGGAAGACTAAAATCTGCCATTTGTTCTTTATGGGAAATGATAGAAAACCTTGTGGGGTAGGCAAAGCCAGGTATCAAAATGACATTGGAAATTAGCAAGCAATTCACACCAAGGAGGAAGTGAAGGATATGACCACACATAAGCACCTAAAATGTGCCAAGTATTGTGCTGGGTCCTATGTCCATTAGGTTAGAAAGCAATTATGATATCCATTTTGTTGATGAAAATATAATCAAGAATGATAATTTTTCTGAGCGCAGGAGTAATTCTCAATGACCTTGAAGCCCAGGAACTTTTTATTTGTGTGATGCTATATTAGTAACATAGGGTATTAAAGGCATCTTGACAGATAGAGGAAAGTAAGAGAATTTTGGAAGCCTTAAAAAAAAATAGGAATTACAGATTAGCTTGGTCTTCAGAGAGCAGGAATCATTTTAAACTCCGGTCATCAAGCATGAGGGTGGGCTGAGAGTGTAGCAATCTCAGACACTGCTCAAGACACTGTTGTGTTAAATGGGATCTACACCAATAGGTGGGTCAGGGCAAAGGCAATTCTATCCCCATATTCATTTATGAATCCATTCAAGGTGGTTTGTGCCAGAGAATCTCTTTATTTGTGGCATTGACGCCAGATTCACTGGAGGGAGGAGAGGCCTGGGGAAAGCTAAGTAGCCTTCCATATTTCCTGCTCAAAGAAGGACCAGACAAGGGCAGCTCAACTGGCTGGTATGCATAGGAAGCAGTTAAAGGCACCAAAGACTACAGCTCATCCCTTGACCAAGTCAGCATTCATTATAGACATGTGGGAAATACAAAGAGGTATGATTCAGTCTGCCAGGCTTAGAGACTGCTAGAACTGGAGGTCTTGTTGACAGTGAAGAATAAATGGGCTTTGTTAGTGGGAGGGCAGTGGCTGGATTTCCTGTTCCTGTTGTGGCTTTCTCAGAGATGAATATAAGGGTGACTAGTATAGATGGCCATTCATATCCGTGTGTTCTGCATCTGTGGATTCAACAAACCTTGGAGTGAAACTATCTGAAAAAAAGTATGTAAAGTATGTCTGTACAAAATGCACATAGACTTCTATTTCTTGTCCTTATTCCCCCCAAAATATAACATAACAACCATTAACATATGATTGTATTATCATATAATATATGTTAACTGTAACATAACATTATTTTATGTACTTAAAGTAATCTAGAGATGTCTGAGGTAGGCATGGTGGTGGAAGCCAGTAATCTCAGGACTCAGGAAGCTGAGACAGGAGGATCACAGGTTTGAGACCAGCCTCAGCTACTTAGACCCTATTTCAAAATTAAAAAAAAATTGAACTTGGAATAAAGTTCAGAGATAGAATGACTCTGGATTAAACCTACAGTATGACAAAAAGAAGAAAAGAGGAAGAAGAAGGAGGAGGAGCAAGATGGAGATCAGGAGGAGAAGGAGGGAGAGAAGAAGGTGGCAGTGGAGGAGGAGAAGACCTAGAGATGATTTAAAGTATGCAGCCTTCTGACCTTATGTAGGTTACATACATATAATACCCCATTTTATATAAAAAATGTGAGCAAGCCAGGCATGGTGGCATACACTTGTAATCCCAGTGCTTAGGAGGCTGAGAGAGGAGGGTTGCAGTTTTGCAGCCAGCCTGAGCAAATTGTGAGGCCCTCTGCAACTTGGTTAGACCCTGTTTCAAAATAAAGTATAAAATAGGGCAGTTGCAGGCATGGTAGTGAACACTTATAATCCCATTTGAAAGGCTGAGACAAGAGGGTAGCAGTTCATGGACAGCCTCAGCTACTCAGTGAGGCCCTTTGCAACTCAGTGGGATCCTGTTTCAAAAAATAAAGAAAAAAATATAGGACTGGAGATGTAGCTTGGAGGTAGAATGCTCTAGAATGCCTTTGGGTTCCATCTCCAGTACAGGGGGAAAAAAAAGATGTGAGCACTTGCAGGTTTTGACATCCATGGGAAGGTATTGTGCAATTCCCCCATGAGTATCTAGGAACAACTGCATTGGCAATATGAACTACAAGGATCAGAAGAAACTAAGGTTGAAGAAAATCACTGCAATGTCCACCATATTATGTCAAACTAATCTTATCTACTTCTTTGACACACTGAATTTGAAACATTGATTGAGGCATATCTAGTATCTAGTATCTACAGGGGCTAGACTCCATGTCTCTTGACATTTTTGTATAGCTCATTTATTTGGTATTTATTTAATGCAATAGGTGAATATTAGTACAATGATGTTAATGAATTAAATATTATTGATCAATTAGCCTGATCAATATCCAGAAGTATGTCAACAACATTTTTTTTGGCACTGTCATATGCAATCCTTCTTTTCAATGACACAATTCAGGCAGAGATCATCTCCAAGGTGACATACCTTCTCAAAGAGCTTCCAACAGAGGACTGTTATTAGCCATTTCCAAAGGAGACATGGTAAAATGAGATTTGAGAATGCATCCAGGGAAATATAAACAGAAGGGTACATATGAGTGTATATTGTTCTTTCTGGCAATAGGACTCCTGTGTGGATTTTTAATAAGCTCTGTTTTACTTAATCTCATTGTAAAAATTTATGTTAGAAGCATTGCATTTATAAAAATTACAGTAATCTTTCTGTCACATACT
Organism: Muscardinus avellanarius; assembly: GCF_963383645.1. NCBI lineage: Eukaryota > Metazoa > Chordata > Mammalia > Rodentia > Gliridae > Muscardinus > Muscardinus avellanarius. The sequence goes on along the minus strand of NC_137789.1, from coordinate 84,284,562 downwards.
GAGACCATTTACCTACAAACTGTACTTTCTGACCAGAGAATTTTGGAATCATGTAAAAGTTAACAGCAATAAAAAATTGTTAGTAAACTTTTTATGCAGAGACAAATATTCTTTCTTTGCTTTCCTGTTAAAACTTCAAAAAAGTAAGTCATATTTTATCTCCTTTCCTATCTTCAGCAGGAGTTATATTTTAATATATACTCAATACACCAGATAATACTGAACCCTATATTTAAGCACTGTGATTCAGCGAATTCTACTGTCTGAAAATCAATGGCTATTAAGTGACTAATGGGTGGGTAATGTATATAGCATGGTCTCTCTGTATAAAGGGATGATTTATTTCCTGGTGAGATAGAGTGGAGCAAGGAATGATTTCATAACAATACTAAGAATGATGCACAATTTAAAAATTATGACATATTTATTTTCTTGAAATTTCCTTTTAATATTTTTGGAGCATGGTTGACCTTGAATATCTGAAACATAAAGAAGGTTTCAACAATCTATCTTTAATTTATAAGAACATGGAGGGAATCCATACTTGAATGCTTTTTCAGGATCAGAAGTTTACCTGCTTATTTAATTATTAGTCAATTTTCTTATATTGATTCTGTATTAAAATCTTTTTCTAAATAATGATTCTATTAATATGTGGTTCACATCATATAATTCACCTATTGAAAGTATGCAGTTAAAAAATTTTAAGCATGTGCACAGAATTGTGCGTCTAGCATCACAATGAATTTTAGAACATTTTTATCACCTTGTAAAGAAATCTCAGACTTGATAGCTATCTCTCCCACTACAAGTCTCTTTATCTGTACAACTTATCTGTGTCTGTCTCAATACATTTTTTTTCTTGGCATTGTACACAAATTCAGTCATATACTACTTGATCTTTTGTGACTGGAGTTATCAGTGCAATGTTTTCAAGGTTTGTTTGTGGCTTAGCATATGCCATTATTTCTTTTTATTGCTGAATAATATTTATTATGTAGATATATAACATTTCATTCACTCATTTGCTTGTTTATGGACATTGAGTTGAGGTCAATTATGCAACATGAGCTATGAGATCATTATGCATATGATGCTAATGCAACACTTGTATGCGCATTTCATTTCAACACAAATTTTTATTTCTTTTGGGTATATAACTAGGAAATAAATTGCTGATTCAAGCAGTAACTGTATGTTTAGTTTCTAAAGGAACTACCTGAATTCTTTCCTAAGAGGCTGTCCCATTTTACATTCTAACTCAAGGTATGAGGGCTCTATTTTTTCCACATTCTCATCAACACTTACTTTTTAATTATAGACATCTCAGTGGTTGCAGGCAAATATTATTGAAGTTTTGATTTTCATTTTACTATTGACTAATGATGTTTAATGTTTTTTATGTGCTTACTGAAATTTATATATTTTCACAAGAGAAATATCTATTCAAATGATTACTTGTCTTCTTTTTTTATTCAGGAGCTGTCTACATAATCTAGATTCAAGACACTTATATACAACTTAAAAAATGTTCTGCCATTCTATGGTTCTAACTTCCATTTTTCCTATGCTGAGGATTTAACCTCAGGTTTTGAAATTTTACTCATAGAACCAACCATTTTATAATAATAATAATAATAATAATAATAATAATAATAATAATAATAATTTATTAATTATTTTAATAATTATAATTGTTTATTATTAATAATAATTATTTTCTCACTGAGATTTGAATCCAGGATATTCTACTTCTGAGATATATCCCTGCCCTTTGTACTTTGCATTTTGAAATAGAGTCTTGTTAAGTTACTGAGGCTGATCTCAAACCCAAGATCCTCCTGTTGCAGCTTCCCAAGTACTAGAATTTTAGGTATGTGCCACCACACTTGGCTAATATTTTTAAATTTTCATCATGGTCAATTGATCTTTTGTTGCTTGTGCTTTGGGGAATCATATCCCCCAAAATCCATTGCTGAACTCTGAGGAGTTGAAATATAATCTACACTTTTTCTTTGATGCTTTTGCTTTAGGATTTTGATCCATTTTGAGTTAATTGTTTTGATTCTAATTTTCTTGCATGTAACCAGATATCTATTTATTTATCCACTTACCATTTGTTGAAGAACTATTCTTTCCCTTATTTACACATTTCTTGAACAATGAATTAACTGTAAATGTGGTTTGTTTCTGGACTCTTAATTTTGTTCCTTTGCTCTATATGTTTAGATGGATGCCAGCCCTATATTGTCTTAATTACTGTAGCTTTCTAAGTAAGTTTGAAACAGGAATGTGTAATTCAACTTTTTCCCAATGTAGTTTTAACTATTTGCAGTCTCTTGCATTTCCACATCAAATAAGATCAATTTATAATTTCTGCAAAGAAAGTGGCCTAGGTTTTCATTGGGATTACACTAACTCTACAGATAATTTTTTATCTTAGAATATGAGGCCTCTCAGTTCATAAACATGGAAGTCTTTCCATTTCATTAGGTTTTTTAGCTTATTTCAATGTCATTTTTCAGTTTTCAGAAAATATGTTTTATACTTTTTAGTTACATCTATTTTGTGTATTTTATTTATTTTTATATTTATTGGTATACTATTTCATTATATATAGTGATATTCATAGTGATACATTCATCTATGCACACAACATCACTTAGTGTTTTCATCCCCACACCTTCCCCTCCATCCTTTCTACTCTTGCATGGTAGTAAGATTGTCCATGAAGACAAGTAAAATTATTTTAAATAATTTTTAAGTTTTGTTTTGTTTTATTTCTTACTATTGTATAGAAATGCAGTTTATTTTATATACTGGTCATGTGTCTTTCAGCTCTTCTGAATTTTTAAATAATTTTTAATATATTGTTTTAATAGTTGGAATACTTTAATAGATGGGATTCTCAATATACAAGAAAAGTTCAACTGCAAACAGATATTTTACTACAATTTTTTCAATCTGGATGCTTTTTAATATTTTACCCTAATTGTTCTGTTTAGAACCTCTAATATTATATCAAATGGAAACAGTGAATACTGCCTTTCACCATTAGGTATGATGCTGGCTGTGAGTTTTTCATATCTGCCCTTTATCAGGCTAAAGGTAGTTTTCTTCCATATTTAGTTGCTGGAGGTAGCCTTATAATTTTAATGGGGAATTAACAATGAGTCACTGTTTACTGAAACATGGTTTTCTATCATTGATATTGATGGCTAGAGAAAGATTCTAAATACCCTTATTTACTGCTCTGATGGCAAAGGAGCAAACAATAAGACTGTGACAACACATGCATCTGGAGAGTGTCCAGGGAAGAGAGCAAAGAATATCAAGTCTGTGTAAGTAGGCAGCACCAGGTAGAAGAGAAGAGAAAAATGGCATCCTACAGGCTAAGACCTGCTAAGTGTAGAACTGCAGAAGGGGAGGGAAATGGAGCCAGGCTCTGAAGGTCACATGCTGGGAGGCTATGATTAGGAAGTCAAGCCCTAGTCCTCAGTGCACACTAAAGGATGCTGAGCTCAGTCTACTCTTTTTTTGTGGTACTGGTATTGAGCACAGGGATACTCTACATTTAAGCCATACCCCCAACTTTATTTTAGTTTTTATTTTAAACAGGATCTCACTAAATAGCTGAGGCTGACTCAAATCTTTCTCATTCTTTTTTTTTCCCAGCCTTTCAAGTACTGTGATTACAGGTGTTCAGTCTACACTCAGCCTCTAACATAAACCAAACTGAATAGTGGTTTTTTTCAAATACTATTATTGGTCCATTGTAATAACACATCATACTGAGACTTAAAGTGATACATTCATATATATGCACAGCATTTGGTTTGCTTCTCTCTGTAATCCATTTCTCTCCTCTTTCTTCTTCCCCATACATGATAGTGAGATTGGTCATTCTTAATAAGAAAATAAACTGGGGGCTGTGTGTGTGTGTGTGTGTGTGTGTGTGTGTGTGCGTGCGTGAAACTTCCATTATACATAAATAGTTTAACTTTTTGTTGTTCTTTTTCTTTTCTCTTTATCTTTTTTAATGTAATAGTGTTTTTTATTTGTTGATAATTAAATATTTGTGGCAGATAATTTTTTCCTCTCTCAGCTGCTTTAGAAGTCAAGCATCTTAAAAGACAAGAAGTGAATGAGCAAGAAGATACAATATCCACCTAATTCATTGCTGTTCTAGTTATTTTAAGACAGAGAAGCAGTGTTTTAGCAGAGCTAGGGGTAGCCAAGAAGAAGGAACAAAACTTGAGGAACAGGAGATAGTTCAAGGGAAAGCTCAGAATTCTTGCTGAGGGGAATTAAGGAAGCTACAAATCACCAGACATCAGGCTCTAAAATAGGAAACAGAGGGCATGGTGTCTACTGGATCAAATGTTTGGGTAGAAAAGGGTAATAATGTCTAGTAAAAAAAATATTAGCAGCCAGAAACTTCTTACCAACAATGAAGAACATAGATTGAAAATTAAGATAGAGCTTAATGAAGTGTTGTGATGACTTGATATGCTTGTCCACAAAGATATAATTATGTACAATATAATTTGGACAACTTATCTTGTATACAATTATAAACAAAATTTAAAATAAAATTATAATTGCTCTCTGTAGATACTCCCAAAAGGTAGGTTAATTAGGTGTGTGTTTTTAAAATGTGGTCTAGCTCACTTTTATAGCATAGGTTATTTATTTATTTATTTATTTATTTATTTATTTATTTATTTATTTTGCAGTACTGGGGGTGAAAATCTGGGGCATTCTACTTCCAAGCTATACCCTCAGCCCTATTTTTTATTCTTTATTTTGAAACAGTGCCTCTCTGAGTGCAAAGGGCCTCACTAAATAGCTGAGGCTGTCCATAAACCCAGAACTTCTTGTCCAGGCCTCTTAAATGTTGAGATTACCAGTGTGCACCACTATGCCAGTCTTGCCAGTTTAGGTCAATTTATTTATTTATTTATTTTTTTAAATTTTATTTTATTGGTGCACTGTATTCATATATCATAGTGGGATACAAACTTTTGTAGACATACATGCACACATCGCCCAGTCAGCCCCCACCCGATCCCCACCCCATTCTCTCCCCATCCCTCCTTCCCATGCTTGGCTTAGTGGTTGACATCTAGTATTATAGCAATTTATCAAAAATTAAAAATGATAATCTCACATAACAGTTTCATTTGTCTGATACCAAGCGTTTGATGATTTAAAGATAGCATTTCAATATTTCTTTTTGCTTTCTTTCTTACTAGAGCATATTTTTTTCTGTTTTTTTAGGTGAAACTATCATATATTTATATATTTATTTTTCAGAAAAAAATCTATCCCAATATGGAATATGAATTCTAGATACCCAAAACGATCTTGAAAAAGAACAAAGCTAGCAGATATATATTTTCTGATTTCAAACCATATAAAGCTACAATAATTGAAACAGTGTAGTACTGTTCTAAAGGCAGATATATAGACCATTGGAGTTAAATACAAGCCTAGAGCTAAATTCTTCCCTATATTGTCAAGTTATTTTTGACAAGGTTTCCAAGAACATTTGGTGGTGGAAATAATAATCTTTTAACTAAATATTGTTGAAAAATAATAATTACATGGAAAAGAATAAAATTGGACCTTTACCTAATCCCATATACAAGTATTAACTCAAAATAGATAAAAGACCTAAATATAAATCTTAAGACTATAAACTTTTAGGAGAAAATCTGGGTCATAAAACCTCACAACATTGAAATTGGCAGTGATTTCTTGGATATGATTTCAATGGCACAGGCAACAGAAGAATATACAAACTCCCTAAAAAATAAAAGAAAATACTGTATATCCAAAGACAATGTAAACAGAGTTAAAAGTTACTAATAGAATTGGATAAAATATTTCCAAATGCTATATCTGAAGGTATATTAATATTCCAACTAGAAATCCTAAAAATTAACAACAATAAAGGCAAACAATACAACTTAGAGATAGGTAAAAGACTAACATAAATAATGAATCTCCACAGATAACCAATCTTAGTTGTCTGTTGGATGGAAACTCTTGTTTCTCTGGTTCTGGTGAGTGTTACCTATTTCTTCTTTGTAGTTAATCTCTTTGAGTATTTTCTCTAGCGCTGGTTTTGAAGACATAAATTCCTTCAGTTTCTGTTTGTCATGGAAGCTTCTTATTTCTCCATCTAATTTGATAGAAAGTTTTGCTGGATAGGAAATTTTTGGCTGGAAGTTGTTTTCTTTCAGAGTTTGGAATATGTTACTCCAAGCCCTTCTGGCTCTCATGACTTGGTTTGGGAAGTCTGGAGTGATTCTAATTGGTTTGCCTCTGAATATCAGTTGGCCCTTTGTTTTTGTTGCCTTTAAGATTCTCTGCTTGGCTTCCACATTGGTCATTTTGACAATTATATGGCGCGGGGATCCTCTTCTCCGATCCTGTCTAAAGGGAGTTCTATAAGTTTCCTGGATCTGTGTATCAACCTCTTGCTCTATATTTGGAAAATTTTCTGCTATTACTTCCTTGAAGAGATTGTTGATCCCTTTGGTATCACTTTCTTTTCCCTCCTCTATTCCAATTATTCTTAGGTTAGCTCTCTTAAGATGGGCCCATATTTCTTCAATGTCAGATTCCTGCTGTTGGATATTTTTTTCTAGATTAGAAACTATGCATTCATTTTTGGATTGCTCATCTTCTAAGAGCGAGATTCTGTTCCCCAAGTGGTCTAATCGGTTGTTTGTGCTTTGAATTGAGGCCTTTACTTCATTAATTGCATCCTTTATCTCTTTTTGGCTCTCTCTGAGTTCTTTTCGAAGCACCTCTATTATTTCTACAGTTATTTTCCTGATTTGATCTTCTAGAAATCTCTGATTTTCTGTTTTATCGGGTTCTGACGTTGTGGGGTTGTGCACATTCATTACTCCAGTGTTATTCCTCTTTCCCATAATTTTGGAGGTTTGTGCCTTCTCTGGGTTCTTCCCTTGGGTCACTATGGCTTCACTTAAGGTGCTCTGGATCTCGAGTCTGTATTATCTCAGACCCCACTACTCCTTTACTGGGTTGTATCACAGAGTCTCAGACCCAGGGAGTCGATAGAGGCTGCTTTAAACTATGGGGGGTGCCAGGTTGCACGTTCTCCTATGGTGTCATATCTCTGCCACCACCACTCCCTCACTGGGTCAAGTCCCAGGAGGCCCAATACTGCGATTTCTCCTCTGTGGCCCGCAATTTGACTCACTGTTCTTGAGTACGCAGATGTAGCTGTACTGGACTCGGTGAATTCACTGCTGCTGCCGCCGCCGGTGGCAATATGGCGCCTCTGCCACGCCCTCGGCCATGAGGCTGGCGTATTTTTTCTTCTCTGGTTTTGATTTCCACTCTGAATCCCTGCAGCGTGTGCTGAGCTCATCCACTGGGAGCTTTAAATGCTGTCTGCGCCGAAAGATCCCGCCTGGCTGTTCCGCAGCGGCTCACCTGGCTTGCTGTAGCCATCCGTTGAGTTCGCTGCTGCCGCTGGCAGTATGGCGCTGCTGCCGCGTCCTCGGGCGCGTGTGTCTCCTCTGTGGCCCTGAGCTCTGTTCTCAGTCCGCTTTCTCTCTGGAGCCTGGTGGTTTTTTTTGTTTTTCTGGTGATGGTGCTTTCTGGCTATGAAAGGCGCTCTTTTTGTGGTAATGGAGATTGGTTGTTAGCGGGACTCTTAAGCCCCGCTTTTCTCGGTCGCCATCTTCCCGGAAGTCCAGCATAGGTCAATTTAAATGTTTAACTATTTTCATTATTATTTCCTTTTCAGAGAATAATGTTAGCTCATGGCAGTGGTTGTTTTGAATAGGAAATAGGTTTTATCTACTCTATTTTCATTATTATTTCCGTTTCAGAGAATAATGTTAGCTCATGGCAGTGGTTGTTTTGAATAGGAAATAGGTTTTATCTACTCTTTAATAAATAAAATGTCTGTTAGAGGAATGTTCCTAAAGTTTTAAATGATTTCATTTTCTTGACAAATTTTCTTCCTGAGACTGGTAGGTAATTCTGAAACCACATTCACAAAAATGGGAGAAACTTGCTACTCATCTTGCCTGAATTATTTTGCAAGTTCAGACATAAAATTGTATAATTCTAATATGTTTCCATTGTAATATGAGACAGACAAGGTATAATAAAAACTGCCTGTATTCCCAAATTGAACTGATAAATTAAAGGTTGTCTTTCAGAAGATGCGACAATATTCAGATCTCAGAATTATTATCTGACTTTCACAAAAATAAAAAATCATTTGATCATTTTGATATGACTTTGTCATAAGCTTCATCTGTGTTTGTATAAATCTGATGTGTGCACATGAGAAGAAAGCCAATAATTTGATGTAAAGTAACAAGCTGCAGATATTTAGCATCATAAGTTGGTACCTTTTAATGTTTACTCACTTTAAATGGCTGAAAGTATCCATGCAGATCCAGAAGGACTTCAGAAGTCAAGCCTGCTCTGTACTTGTACATATGAAGAGGGTTTTTTTTTTTTGTTTGGTTGTTATTTGTTGTGTTTGTTTGTTCTCTTCCACATCCCTTTTATAAGATTCCTCCCTCTTTTCTATCCACTCTCTTCTCTCCAAATTTTTTCTTTGTTTTATATTAAATTCATCTTATATCACTATACCTAAAAAGTCTAAACTGGTTACTAGATTTCTCCTATGATTTCTATCATATATTACCTTACTACAAAAAATTCTCATTCTACTCAATAATATCCTCTACTTTACACTATTTCTGAACCCATCACTCTGGCTCCTCTTCCCACATTAAACATTTACCATTGGATACAACACAACTGGCTGACACTTTTAAATTCCTACTGCTGAGATTGGACCAGAGAGGTGATCCATGAGAAAGGACTGCTTAACACTAAGAATAAACGAAACACAGCTGACAGAAGGAATTACCCAACAGTCCACACATTGAGGTTTAAAAATGAATAGGAAACTGTTTTTATCATACTTCTGAGTCAATTCCTTATAAAAAATTTTGACAGATAGAAACCCAAACTTAATACCTAAAATTCATCAGTGTCACTATTACAGCAGGCAGATGGTATTCCAGAGTAACTTTGACCCACTACTGATGATCTACATGTATAATAACAGTGCATTAATAGTAGAAATAGTTTTCAAGGTTGGTATCAAAGGGTGATAAATACACTACAGAAAACAGTGAATAATTATATAGTAGAGGCAATTCATTATAAGGCATAACTAGTGGTAAATATCAGCCTCCACAATAAGATACTATTTGAAGTAAGAAAATACATAAGAAACCTTCAGACTAAAGAAAGCCATCAAGAGTAACAAAGATAAAACTTAAGAAACAATAAATCATGAGAAGGAAGAATTGCCAAAAAAAAAAAAAGAAAAAGAGCTCCCACAACCCCACAATAACAGAACCCAGAAACACAGAATTGCAGAGATTGACAGAAGGAAAATTCAGAACTTTAATAGTGGGACTGATACAGGACTTATGAAAAGAATTTAGAGAGTCAGAAAGAAATAAAAGAACAAATAAACAACCAGATACCCTGAACAAGAATTAAAAAAAAAAAACTTTGAAGAAAGTTAAGGATGCAATAATTGAAGCTAAAGCATCAATAAAAATGACCAACAGCAGACTAGGCACATGTAAAATAGACTCTCACTCTTAGAAGATGACCATTCAAAAAATTAATGCATAGTATATAGTTTAGAGAAAATAATTCAATATCTTGAACATTGAAGACTTCTGAGCCAATTGGTTTTTTGGTGGTACGGGGGTTCTTGGAAACCCTTCTATTTCCAAGCTACACTCCAAGACCTACTTTTATACTTTTTTATTTGGAAACAGGATCTCTTAAGCCAGAGTGGCTGGCTTTGAACCTGCGTGATCCTCCTGTCTCCACCTCCCAAGCACAGGGATTACAAGCGTGCACCACTATGCCCGGGTCCGAGCCAATTTTAAAAGAGATAAATTAAAAATGTAAGCATGAAAGAGAATAGAAGCTGAAACCATAATAATAATAATATTTTTAAAGAAATAATATGGGAAAATTTCCCAAACATAAAAAAGAGACCTATACATAATAAAGGAAACATAAAATTCCCAGTAGACAAGATCAGAGAAAAGGTTCACCACACCACATAGTAATAAAACTAAAATAGAGGCCAAGGAGAGAATCTTTAAGGTAACAAAAGCAAAAGACCAAATTACATTCAGAGGAAAACACATTTAGAATCACTCCAGACTTCCCAGACCAAGTCATAAAAATGAAGATGACCAGGAGCCACATATTCCAAACTTGGAAAGTAAATAACTTGCAGTAAAAAATAACCTACATGGCAAAACATTGATAAGGAAATAACTTCTTTTTACTATAAACAGAAGCTGAAAGAATTTATGTCTTCTGAACCAGCACTAGAGAAAACATTTAAAGAGATTAATGATAAAGTATAACTAATAAATAAAAACCAGAGCCAGAGAAACAATAATTATCATCAAACAAACAACTAGTCAAAGAAGAACAAACACTATCTCAAACAGAAGTTAACAACCAAAATATTAGGAATTAAATATCATCTCTCAGTAATCATGATGAATATAAATGGCCTCAACTCCCCAATAAAAAGACATAAAGTGGCAAAAAAGAATTAAAAACCAGAATCCATGTATCTTCTGCCTGCAAGAAACACACCTTACAAGTAAAGATACAAAGTAAAGGTGAAGGGAAGGAGTAAGGTAATCCATGCCAATGAAACTCAAAGACAAGCATGAATATCAAGTATGATATCAGAAAAAAAATAAAATTCAAGCCTAAACTTATCAGAAGAGAAAAAGCACGTCATTTTTTTTTTTGGTAAAAGAACCAATTCAGCAAGAGGATATAATGATGGTTGACACTTATGCCCCAAACATAGACACACCACTTTCATAAAACAAACTTTTTGTAACATTAAGCCACACACAAATCTCAATAATATAATGTTTGAAAACTTCAAGACTCCTCTCACACTATTAGACCAATCTTCTAGACAAAATGTCAGTAAAGGTGCTACAGACCTAAACAACACTATAAAACAAATGAATCTTTTGGACCCCTCAGAATATTTTACCTGTATTTTAATGCAGCTGAATTCACATTTTTCTCAGCTGCTCATGGAACCTTCTCCAAAATAGACCACATTCTGGGCCAAAAATTGAGCACTAGCAAATTTAAAAAATGTGACATAATCTGTTGTGTCTTTTCAGATCATAGTGGAATGAAACTAGAAATCAACTATAAGAAAATTCAGCAAAACCACATTGAGACTGAATACCACACTGCTAAGTGAGGAATGGGTGATATAAGAGGAAAAAGGAGAAGTTTAAAAAATTTGAGGAAACAAATGGAAATAGAGACACAACATATCAAAACCTTCTTACCATAAATTCAATATTAAGAGAAAATTTTATACCACTGAGTGCTCACATTAAAAGAACAGAAAATAATCAAATAACCTAATGACACAACTCAAAGTCCTTAATAAACAAAAGTGTACCCCCAAAGCCAGTAGAAAACAGAAAACTATTAAAATCAGAGCAGAAATTAATAGAGAATTTGAAGCATATAAAAATTCAACAAAGCCAAAAGCTGGTTTCTAAATAAATAAATAAACAAGATAAATAAACCACTAGCAAACCTAACCAAAAGAAAAAGAGAATCAACTCAAATTACTAGAATAAGAGAAGAACAAGTTAATGTTACCATCAACAGTGGAAAGTCAGAGGATTATCAGAAACTACTTTGAAAAACTATACTACAACAAAATGAAAAATCTAGAAGAAATTAAAAAAAATTTAGACACATATAACCTTCCTATATTGAATCAAGAAGAGAGAATATTTTAAGCCAACTAATGGTAATCAAAGAGATCAGAGCAGCAATAAAGAGCCAACCATCAAAGCACAGGACCAGATAATTTTCTAAGTGAATTTTATAAAATCATTATAGAAGATCTAATTACAACACTCAATTTATTTCATTAAATAGAAAGAAATGGGACTTTCCTAGGTAAATTCTATGAAGCCAACATCATATTAACACGAAGACCAAATTAAGACAGCCTTCTCAAGAAAGAAAACTACAGGCCTATAATATTGATGAATTTAGATGCAAAACTGCTAAAAGAAATACTAGCAATGTACATTCAAGACCACATTAAAAAATTGTACACATGAGCAAGCTGGGTTCATTTCAGGTATGTAAGGCTGGTTCAACATATAAAAAAATGATTAATGTAATTCACCATATAAACAGAATTAAAGACAAAAATCACATGATCATTTCATTACATGATGAAAAAGAATTCTAAAAATATCAGCACCCATTCATGCTAAAAGGACTGCAAAGAATTGGAATAGAAGAAACATACCTAAACATCATAAAGGCAATTACTATAGGCCCACAGCCAACATTATATTAAATGGTGAAAAAGTGCAAGAGTTTTCCCTAAAAACAGGAACAAGACAAGAATGTCCACTATCACTAGTCATTTTTAGTATAGTGCTGGAGACTTTAGCAAGAGCAATAAGGCAAGAAAAGGAAATTAAAAGTGTGCAAGTAGGGAAAGAAAAATTAAAACTATATTTTCAGATAACATGATATTATACGTAGAAGGCCTAACAAACTCAACCAAAAGACTTATACAACTGATTAACAAATTCAGCAAAGTGTATGGATACAAAATCCAATATTAAAACATTAGAGCTGGGCGTGGTGGGGCACACTTGTAATCCCAGCATTTGGGAGACTGAGACCGGAGGGTTGCGGTTCACTGACAGCCTCACCTACTTAGTGAGGCCCTCTGTAACTTAGTGAGACCGAGTTTCAAAATAAAGAATAAAAAATAGGGCAGGGGATGTAGTTTGGAGGTCTAATGCCCCTGGGTTCCATTCCCAGACCTGCAAAAAAAAAATATTAGAAGTTTTTCTGTATGTCAATTATAAATCCACAGAAATAGAAATCCAGAAAACATTTCTACTCAGAATATTTCCCCAATAATAAACTATTTAGAAATAAACATGACCAAGGCTAGGTGTGGTGGTGCACTCTTGTAATCCCAGCAACAGACTAATGGGTTATATAACCTTGGAATATGTACACAATTGAATTTTACTCAGCCATAAAGAAAAAATATGTTATTTGCAAGAAAATAAATGGAACTGAAGAACATTATGTAAGTGAGATTAGTCAGTCACAAAAAGTAAAGAATCATATGTTCTCCATAATATATTGAAGTTATGAAGGAAATGGTGATAGGAGAAACTCTAGACAAAGATAAAACCTTAGATTAGTAAAGAATGTTACCTAACTTAGGTAGAGGGGAAGAGGGAAACTAACAAATGCACATGATGTATTTTGAAAATCAGCAAAGTCAGTCACTAAGCTGAACATGAGAAGAGGGAATGGGGGAGAAAATGGGGTAAAGATTGGGGAAGGGCTGAGTGATGTGAGCATGTATGCTTCTATCATCTTGTAGCTTATTTAGATATATGATTACAATGCCCAATTTAAAAAATAGAAGTAGGGAAGTAGCTCAGAGGTGGAATGCCCCTGGGTTCTATCTCCAGTACTAACATTAAAGCAAAACAAACAAAACAAAACATAAATCTAGAAATAAATGTAAGCAAGGAAGTAAAAGACCTTTACAATAAAAATTATAAAACACTAATGAAGGATTTGAATATTTTACAATATAGAAAGTTCCCCTAGTCTCATGAATAAATATTATCAAAATAGCCGTTCTGTCAAAAGTGATCTACAGAGACAATGTCATTCCCTATCAAAATACTAATGTCATTCTTCACAGACTAAATTTTAGTACTTCAGTACTAAATTTTATGTTAAAAAGCAATAGACCCAGAAGAGCTAAAGCAATTCTCAGCCAGTAAGAAACATGCAAGAGGGAACACAATTTCTCACTTTAAATTATACTACAGAGGTATAGTAGTAATAACAACCACATGATATTAGCACAAAAACAGACAGACAGACAGACAGACAGACAGACAGACACACACACACACACACACACACACACACACAAATAAACAACAATAGAACAGAAAGTGCAGAAAGAAATTCACACACAGCCAAGTGATTTTCAACAAAGTTGTCAACTTGAATTGGATCAAGGACCTGAAAATTAGATCAGAGACTTTCGAATTATTACAGGAGGGCATAGGCCCAACAGTCCAACATATAGGCTCAGGAAGAAACTTTCTCAATAAGATCCTTAAAGCTCAGGAAATTTAAACAAGAATTAATACATGAGATAGCATTATAATAAACATCAAAGGAAACAAGATCTAAAGAGAGAGCTTATGGAATGGGTGAAGATATTTGCTATTTATTGCTCTGATAGAGGATCAATATCTAGACTATACAAAGTACTTAAGATACATAACACTAAAAGACAAATAACCCAATAAAGAAATGGGCAATTGAACTAAATAGACATTTTACCAAAGAAGAAATACAAATGGACAATAAACACATGAAAAAATGTTCATCATCTTTGGCAATCAGCAAGATACAAATCAAAACAAAATTGAGATTTCACCTAACCCCAATTATAATAGTAATCATCAAGAAATTAAATAACAATAAATTCTGGCAAGGATGTGAAAAAATAGAACTCTTCTGCACTGTTGTTGAAATTGCAAGTTAGTGCAGTCACCATGGAAATCAGTGTGGAAATTTCTCAAAACTCTTTGAATGGATCCATCATATTTTCAAAGGGACTGAAATCAGAATATTGTAGCATATATATTTTTATAGCAGCACAATTTATAATCAAACTTTGGAACCAACATAGATGTCTATCAATAGATTAATTTATTTCAAAATTGTGAGATATATACACAACAGAATTATACTCAGCAACAAAGAAGAACAAAATTGCCATTTTCAGGAAAATTATGAACCTGAAAAATATTATTTTAAGTGAAATTATACATTCACAGGAAGTAAAGGGTCATATGCTTTCTCTGGTATGCAGAAACAAGGGAATAATCAGAATTCAAGAAGGACTTTAAATAATGGAGGTGAAACTTTAATGGGAGTGAGGTGGTCTAGTGGAGGTTGAGAGTTAGAAAGAAAGGGATAATTAATGAAGAAAACCTTTCCATTGACATTATACAATGTGTGAGAATATCAATGCCAGTCTCAATATCATGTGTGGGGAAAGTGGGAATAGGAGAGAGCTGGAGGAAAGGCCATGAAGTGCTATGTGCATGTATGTCACTATCACTCTGAACTACATTATGATGTGATACTACAATTTATCAATAAAATAATTTTTTTTTTGGTGGTACTGGGGTTCCTGGAAGCCCTTCTACCTCCAGGATACACTCCCACGGGCTACACTCCCAGGCCTATTTTTTAACATTTTTATGTGGAAACAGAGTCTCTTAAACCAGCGAGGCTGGCTGCGAACCAGCGCGATCCTCCTGTCTCCGCCTCCCAAGCGCGGGGATTACAAGCGTGCACCACCACGCCCGGCTCAATAAAATAATTTTAATAAAAAAAATAGGGCTGGGAATGTAGCTCAGAGGTAGAATGTTCCTGAGTTTAATCTTTGTGTAAAAAAAAATTTCTTGGAACTGGAAGTTGCTATCTTCAAGATCAGTAAGGCTATGGAGTCCTAAAATGATAAAAGATAAAGTTTCAAATTCATACTCATTCAACTTGCAAAAGTTACAATATAGAACAAAAGACAAAATAAAGAGTAACTATTGATAAATGCATTGGAAATTAGAGAATTTCGCCTCTGGAGTTTTTTTGTTTTTTTTTTTAGACACATAAGGAATATTTATGAAATCATTTAAACTTCACTTTCAGTTTTTAAACTGCTCTGCAGGAGCCATGGTGAGGATTAGGGAGATAAAGTGTTCTGCATAGCTACAGGAAATTAGATGGGACTGGGAAAATTTCAGATAATATTAATACATTCTATCACCTCCTGAGTTCTTTATAGGAATGTTGCAAATTCTCCAGAATATTTTTTAGTGATTCTATAAATATTTAATAGGCTGGAAGACAGATTAATCCCATGGAGACAAATGAAAAAACAAAATTCAGGGTCTCTGATGTATTAAAATTAAAGTATGAGCACAGAAGAAAGTTTACTACACAACTTTCTAAGACACTTGAGCAAGGTGAAGTGGCTGCACCTTTAAAGAAACAATATTAGAATTAAAGGAATTGCTGAGACTCTGTAGAGCTTTCTTTCCTTTTTCTATCTCTTTTCTTGCTAAAGATTTAAAGAATTTTATTAAAAAGATAGAAATACAGAGGATAGTTACAGCCTCATGTTATAACATGAGGGGGTGGTTTGAACGAATTCACCAAAGATACAACATGTGGACCAGACTTTTTATACATGACACCCTCCATCTTGTTCACATAATTCTGATGTAGTAAAAATCCTGTAAGGTTCCTCCCCCACCAAGGTGTCTCCTTTCATGAAGTTTGAAGATCTACCCCCTCTTCCCATCCTAGCTATATTATCCAACTATTATGTAAACCTGTCTTTAGAATGAGGATGGGGAAGTGCTAGTTCCCCTCTCCTATATACTTGCTAATTACCTTTAGCTAGGTTAATTTACATTGGAATACTTGCCTGATTCTAGGCAGAAACAAGACCTTTCACAGATTTGCCCCTCACCCAATTTTTGGAATATATTAATAATCATAGCTTTCTCAAATCTTCCTAGGCCATTCCCAATACTGGTACATCCCCCCCCCACCCTGTCTAATAACTTCATGACACCTGTCAGGTCAAAGGTAAATACAGAAAATTCATTTTGACTTTTACAATTTTATAAACATGTAACATGAGCTAATTTTCCCATCAATTTTCTCCCATTATTGCTAGATACATGTACCCATAGCAAAGGAATAAGGGCGATGTCTCGATTGAGCTACTTCAAGCTGAACAGGGGTCATGTAAGGGGGCCCTGGCTTAGGGTACAGGTGTATGTAGTTGGCATGGGGGAATCAGATGTGCCTTGTGCCTCTATGATCATCCAAAGGGCTTTAATAGATGTTCCTCTTGGGTGTGTATACCACCATCTGATATCTGAAAGCTTCAGGCCTATGAGTCAACACTCACAATACAGGTTAACTATGAAAACCTAAAAGTAGCACTTAAATGAGAAGGTAAAACCTGTTTTGCTGAATTAAGCTGAAACACACAAAAGTGGGATGTATTTCATTTATTTTGTGCCATGTGAATCCAGAAATTAGTAAAACCCATTTGAGTGACTTTAGTGTCACTTTAAACCCTATGAAGTTAAGAGAATTCTAAGGCATTGCATTTTGCATGTCCCCAATTTAATAATTGAATTATAAGACATTAGGTAAATATCACTAGCACCTTAAAGCCTTAATTTTGTTAGATTACCACAGAAATCCACACCATATAAGTATCACGAGTGTCTTAAAACATTAATTTTATCAAAGAAGAAAATAACTTTATTTAATCACATCTCAGAGGTCTAATTGGACAGCTTTTTAAAAGTTACCATTTTGCTAAGACTAGTTGAAAATAAAAAAAGAAAACTTTGAGCAATAACTTTAGTGACACCAGCAAAAAGAAAAAAAGTTGGTTTCCTGAGGAGCTGAAATCTCTAGTTTAACTGAGAATGGGAGAATTGGAGTTCATCCTGGAAGCTGCAGGCTGCAGGCTGAGTATTGGGTAAAAAAATAGTTTGGGAGCTGGTCTGATCTGTCTCTCACCCTAGCTAAGCTTTTGGACCTTGAGCCAGGAAAGGAGGGTAATGCCTTATATCTGGCCTTCGTCCCTGAGATCTCACTGTGATTGCCTAAGGCTCTTTAGTCTTAACTCAGGTGGTGGGAGTTGGGAGGAATCACTGGGAACCTAGGTCTGGGGACCTCAGTTTCCTCCAGAAATGGGGGCACTCAGCCATTTAATAGTTCCTCTTGTCCTGTGAGCTGGGCCTTGGAAAGCCCTTTTTGGCCTTGTGATTGAGGGCATTTATGCCCGACATGTCCTTGTTCTCCACCCCTTAAAATATACTTGAGCTTAGGCTTATGTGCTCAGCCAGACTTCTTTCATGGCTTTTTCCCATATGTCTTTCCCTTTTCAAGTTCCTGTTAACTTGAATTGGCCACCTGCAGTAGTAGTTTTTGTCTGAGGATGGCCTCCCCTTTTACCAGAATTAATTAAGGATGCCAGCACTTAATGTTTGAGTTGGTGATTTAGCTTTAAGCTCTGCATATGGACAGATCAAACTCAAACTCTCCCTCCCCACACTACTGTAGCCAAGGCTTCCACAATTGTCTGAACCCTGCAATCATTAAAGAAATCTGGGTGGTATCGAAGGTTAAAAAACAGCTGAAGATAAGCTACTTCTATCCATCTTTCCTCCTTTTTTCCAATTTTGGAGGACCCACACTAGTGGAGATCCGGCTTCCACTTTGGATTGATAGGATCCCATCTGAGAGAGAAAGGGTGGGGTTTTAGTGGCCTGTCTGGGCAAGGTTGGTGTGTGTGTATGTGTCCCCCCCCTTCCCAGTGCTTCTCAATCTAAAACCAATTACCTTAGCATTTAGTATACTGCTGGAATCCCATCTAAGACAGAGAGAAGTATTTTGTGCTCAGAAGGTCATCCTCCTGTCTCTGCACTCTGTGTGTGTGTGTGCCTCATGAGGGTGGCCTCATTTCCCACCAGTTTGCTGCCCACTGGGAGGGTATTAAATGGGAAGAGGCTTTGCTACCCTTTCCCCTTGCTCCATATTCCCCTGTCTGATTGAGCTGCATGGCCTTTCTCTGTCCTGATAAGGTTCTCTGCATCCCCTAAAGCTAAGAGCTCGGCTGGGGGCAAATCCAGCCAAGCACGTGTGAGTGTTCCTGGTGGCAGCTCCTCAGGGCTCCGCCAGGATGGGATGTGAGAGTGTGAGTCTGAGCTGCCCCAGACCCTGTCTCTTCAGATCCTAACCCTATCCTTTCTCCCTCTGGATGAGGTAATGCTACCAGCTAATAAAACACTGTCCTCAGACAGTTGCATTATCTAGGTAGGGATAGAATCCTAAAACTGCCAATAAATCTGAGTGAGCTACAAACAGATTTCTTCTATAGGGGGCCAGTAACAGCCTAGTTGGTTGGAGACTAATCTGGCGGCACTAGGACCCCGTGAATCCCATGCCACTGGAGCTGTTCCTGGGATGGTTGGTCTGGCTTTCTCAGCTGCCTAGCATTCTCAAACATGCTTGGCTAATCACCTCTGTCTGCTGGGAGTTCAAAGCTACTGGGGCGCTGGAACTGCCAGAGTTTACACAATGGACAGGCATTCATTGGGCCTATCAAGCCTATGCTATTTAAAGGGTTTACTTCCTGGAGGAGATTCAACCGTGGGCTAGTTTCTTGGGCGGGGGGTCCCCACAAACCAGAATTGCCTCCCAGATGCCAGAAGATCAATTGTCATCCAGGAAGGTACATACCTTTTGAGGTGCAGTGGTACCAGGACCACCGGCATGATGCCCTGGAATTCACTTTCAGAGATGCAGTGATGCAAAGGCTGCTCTATAGTTGTTTTAAAGCTCAACAGCTCTACAGCTGGAGCTAAAGCTGCTGTTGCCCACCGACCCACTAGCCAAAAATCCCGTGGAAATGACTGAGCCACGTGCCTCACATTGCCCCAAAACATTGGGCGCCAAAATTGTTACGGTTTGAGAATATGTTATGGTTTTGGGGAAACTGTCCTCAAGGATCCCTGTTAGGGTTCCAGACATAATTTCCCTCAAAACACAAAAAAACCCCAAAACAGAAAAATCGCGGTTCTTGTCCTGAGCTAAGGATAAATACACATTAGCCCAGACTCTTATTAAAGATTTAAAGAAGTTTATTAAAAAGATAGAAATACAGAAGATAGTTGCAGCCTCATAACATGAAGGGATGGTTCAAATGAATTCACCAAAGATACCTTTTTCTCTCTTTTTTTAAGGTGCTCAGGATTTAATCTTACCTCCAAGTTATACCCTGGCCATTTTTAATTTTTTTTTATTTTGAAACAGGGTTTTGCTAGGTTGCTGAAGGTCTTGCTTAGTTACTGAGGCTGGCTTAGAATTTACCATAATCCTGTTTAAACCTACTAAGTACTGGGATTACAGGCACCTGTAATCTGAGGGAAACGTGTAGGGATATCTGATTGCAGAATGTTTCCTAGGGATAAATTAAAAAGTAGATGAATTTGAGAATAAATTCAGTGTAACAATAATGTAACCATCTTTATACTTGAAAGTCTTCATTGAAAGTAACTTCTCTAAACTCTAAGTCTTCTACTACATTGTTTTTCAGGTTTTAAAACCTACATTTCATTTTGAACAAAAGTGCTCATTTGCCATTATTCCCCATGATACAAAGATCTTCTTTGAGATAGAGCTTAGGAGGGTCTCAACTTGAAGCTGCAAAGGCAGGCACACAGGTGCCAGGGACTGCTGTCAAAACTTACTGCATGAATGGTTTTTAATTACCTAGTCTTCATACTCCATGAAAAACCCTGGGACCAAAGAAAAGTAAAATAAATCAAAAGCATTTATTTTTAGCTTGAATTATTTAGACTATTGCTCAAACTGTTCTGTGGATGCCAAGTTGTTCCTATTGGTGCTTTTATCACCTCCTACAGGACTTCTGAGGCTTTCTTGGCACCCTAAATATTCATATTGCCAAGAAACAAATGTTTATTCAATTTTAGGTAATAATTTAAATTTTAAACAGTAGAAAGTTATTTAAATTTTGTATCAAACTAAAGATATCTTTTCTAAATAATAAAGTAGAACCTCTGTCTGTTGTTACATAAAAATTCTATCAAATAAATATTTATTATCTTTTATGAATGACTCATTAATAAGCTGTACCACAGTTAAAGCCGAAACTAAAATATTTTATGGTTCTAAAATAGGTGAAATATTAGTACAATTTAAAGTGACTGATTTTGAAGCAACAAAGACTATTTTGACTTCTAGTTACTGAAAAAAAGTAATATTAATACTATAGCTATAGGCCACTAGGTTTTCCTCCAAAAAACAATGTAATGTATGTTGATTGGCCAGGAAGAAGAGGCAGAGGAACATGTGAACCTGGACTCCTGTTATTGTCATTCATTCATTTCTTTGCTAGTCTCATATTTCTCCAAATTAGAAGTGGAATTGGGTAAGGGTTAATTGAGTGATGTGTACATGTATGCCTCTACTATCTTGTGCTCCATTAAGATGTATGACTACAATGCACCCATAAAATTTTTTAAAAAAAATGAATGACAATCATTAAAAACACAAAAATAGGTCAATGTGCATAGAAAGAAAAACAAACTGCATTTGGTTAATCCACATTCACAAAAAAATGACTAAAAGTTAGTTATGATAGAATGTATATAGTATAGATCAATGATTTAGAAAAATTAAAGGTATGTTTAATGTATGCATGCATATATACATTTATGTTATATGAAGGCTGAGAGAAGAAAGAGATAGCATTGTGATTAAAGGTGAAAGCTAATTTATTAACTGAAATGAAGTTATGTACATCTGGAAAATAAAAAATAAGATATGTTGACTCTGCCCAAACATAAATCACCCAATATCATTACATCTTTTTCTCTTGCAGACTTTCTTACTTTGTTTTGTTCCAAGCATCAGCAAATGTTTATTCCACTAAGAACTGAATAGATTTTTTTCTTAAATGTGACATTTGATTTCAAAGTCCCCTCTTACATTATTTCATCCTCCAAAAGATGATGGAAGGTCTCTGCAAGAGCTTGATGGCTTTGGACTCCTTGGTCACTAGGGTTGAAAAGCCTTATTAAAATTCTAAAAATAATTTTATTAGCTGTAGGCACAGAGAAGTAGGTTTATAGAAGAAAGTAGCTCTCATGGGAGCAGTCAAGGAAAGAATTGTGAAAGTAGAAATGTTGGAAAGAAAATAAGTTTTTATTATGGTTAAGCAAATTTATGGAAGTAGGTAGGATGCTGATTGATAGAGATGTCATACAAAAGAGAAAACCAGGCCTAAGTATCCATGGCCTCTGTTCTTAGAGATTTGACTATTAGACTGTACTTCTTAAAAAGCATAGGACATTTCAGCTGCTTCCTAGTGGCTAAAAGTTTGAACTCAAGAGTCACTGCTTTGCACAATGAATTTTTGAGAAGGTCTCATTTTTTAAAATGACATATTTACTTGGGCATGGTGGCTCACACCGTTAACTATATTACTTGGAGAGGCTGAGACAGGAGGATTGCAAGTTTTAGGCCAGCCTCAATGATTTACTGAGCTCCTGTTTCAAAATGAAAAGTGAAAAAAGAAGGGCTGGGTGTGTAGCTTGGAGGTTAAAGGTCCCTAGATTCAATCCCATATGAGTATGTATGTATGTATGTATGTATGCATGCATATGATGTGTGTGTGTGTACATATGCATATACTTTTCCATAAAGGTAGACACTTAAAACTTACTGTAAAAATTTGTCAGAAAAGTGGGTATTTTTTGTAACATTCAAAGAGAATTTATCTTGTCTCATGCTTATACTTGTATTCAGCACTTAATAAATGAGTGTTTAAACAATTTAATGAATGATATACTCCCATGCATTATTCAGATCTTCTTTATATTTTGTTTCAGTTTGTAAAACTGATATTTATATACACATTGGCTTGAGAGACTCATGTTTCCAGAGTTTGCTGCCAGCCCAACCAGGAAAGCTTCAAGGCTTTTTCTCAGATATGTTATTAAATAAACATGGAGGAGAGAAAATCTAAATAGGGTAATTGTGGCATCAGGACATGCTGACTGCCATGGTTTAAATAATTAAAATAAATGTGAAAGATCAAGACATCAGGATTTTATTCAATAAATATTTTAAAATAGCATGAGAAAAGAAATTATTTTAATACAAATCTGCTTGATAAATATAAACAAGGATTTAATTAAAAATAAATTGGTGCAAACCCTAAAAATTCGAATAAAATAAAATATCTTAAAAGATAATTAATACAATGATTTTATAAACTTGCAACTTGAGAGTAATTAAATCTTCAACAGTTAGGATGCATTTAAATTAGTTTGAAACCTAACACTAGCCCTATTCCCTATCCTTAGACCAACATTCATTGTAACCTTATAAACTAATATTTTTTCTTTTCCTTCTTCCTTTCTTCCTTTTTTATTTCTCCTTTCTTTCTACAATTCTTATTTTTTCATTGTTGCTCCTAGTGGTGGTCATGGGACATTGGGCCTTGGTACATACTATGCATGTGCTTTACCACTGAGGCATACCCTGGCCCTATTTGTATATTATTGCATTTACTCCTGTGGTTGTTTACCTTCTTGTTTCTCCTCATAAATGAAGAAACATCACTATATGGGGGCCTCTTAAATCTAATATATATATTCTCAATACAAAGACATTAATAAATAGCACTACTCACCTCCAGTGTGTGGCAATAATAAAATTTTTGGCATTACTCCAAAATGTGGCAGCCATGCTTGTGGTCAGGCAGGCATTAGAAAGAGCATTGACATTCTGGTGTAAAGAGCAGATGCTGAGGGAGAAGAGAAGCTGAGACTTATAACAGTTCTGCAAGATTTCCTTGAAATGGATTCTTCTCCCCATCCATTTACCTACAGTCCATACAAGTGTTTTTTTTTTTTTTTTAATTCCATGTGGGCAGTATTCCTAATTTTAGCAGAATTATAGAAGGCAGAATGAGAACTCCAGAGCAGGAGAGATCAAGTCAGGTATGTGGCATCTCAAAGAATGGCGAAAATCACGGACAGTGGGCCTCCCACTGTCCCTGTGAGTAGGTTTGAAAAAACAAGCCAATATCTTCAAAACATACAATTAACCTCTCAAGAGGGGATTTGACATAATGGTAATGACAGTTTTCTCTCTTGGATGTTTATTTGAAAATTGACATTTCAAAGCTCTGATACACAGTTTTAATAATATTTGTAAAAGCATTTGTATATGAAATCAATGGCTTTTCCACACTTTTTGATGGCCTATGATTATGATAGCCATGGTAAAAGCTATTGGCCTCCAATCAGACTGTCTTCAACTAGCAAGTGTACTTCACTTGTGTTGGCCTCCAGCAAAGCAAAGTCAAGTAGTTTTCCAAATAGCTAGTCTGAAATATATTGCATTTACTGTACCAATATTGGGAATGGCCTAGGAAGATTTTAGAAAGTTCTGATTATTAATAAATATATCTCAAAAATTGGGTGATGGGCAGATCTGTGAAAGGACTTGGTTTCTGCCTAGAAGCAGGCAACTATTTCAATGTAAATTAACCTAGCTAAAGGTAATTAGCAAGTATATAGGAGAGGGAAACTAGGACTTCCTCATCCTCATTCTAAAGACAGGTTTACATAATTGGATAATCTAGCTAGGATGGGAGGAGGGGGTCGACCTTCAACCTTCGTGAAAGGAGACACCTTGGCAGGAAAGTAAGTGGAGGAACCTTACAGGGACTCTTACTATGTCAGAATTACGTGAAACAAGATGGAGGATATCGTGTATAAAAAGTCTTGTTTTGCATTTTGTACTTCAGTGATTTTGTTCGAAGCACCTCCTCATGGGGTAACATGAGGCTGTAACTGTCTTCTGTATTTCTATATTTTAATAAGCTTCTTTAATTCTCCAGCAAGAGTCCAGGCTATTGCATATCTATCCTTAACTCAGGACAAAAACCCGTGCTTTTTAAATTTTTTTGTGTGTGGAAATTGTGTCTGGGAGCCTAACAGAGCTCTCTGGGGACAGTTTACAAAACTGTAACATCTTCTCAAACCGTAACATTTACACTCAGCATTTCATATAATAGTAATAAACTACCTTTGTCTGGGGAACCCCCCCCCAACAACCTTTAATTTTATCTCAACTATAATATTTCTGTAATTCTGCCATTAAGTTTGCATACTTACCTATAAAAGTATCAATGTTCTGCCAGGTGTGGTGGTGCATGCATATAATCTCAGTACTTGGGAGGCTGAGACAGGAGGATTGCATGTTAGAGACCAGCCTCAGTAACTTAGCAAGACCATGTTTCAAAGTAAAAAATAAAATAGGGCTATAATTTTAGCTCAGAGGTAGAATGCCCTAGGTTCAATATCCAGTACCAAAGTGAAGAAATAGATTAACAATTTTTTAAAAAGTTCCAGGTGAGGTGGTATATGCATATAATCCCAGTATTTAGGAGTTAGAGATAGAAGGATCTTAGGTTTGAGGCTAGCACCAGCAATTTAGCAAGATCCTCAGTAGTTTAGCAAGACCCTGTTTCAAAATAAAAAAATAAAATAAGGCCGGGTTATAGCTTGGAGGAAGAATTCTCCTGGGTTTAATTCCCAGATCAAATCAAGTAAATAAAATATAAAAAAGTATCAACTTTCATTGTTGTATCTCTGATACCCAGCACATAATATGTATATATAAAATGATGTATAATTGTTGCATATTGCTGGTGAAATAATTTTCATCTGATGAAAGGGTATGGTAATTTAAAAGGCTTGTGGTAATTTAAAAGGTTAGTGTACACATACCTGTGCTATGTGTAGAGTTATTTGAAATTTTTATTAGTTTAGTTTGTGGCACACACCTGTGATTCTAGCACTTAGGAAGCTGATCACAGATTCAAAACCAGCCCCTACAATTTAGTGATATTTGCAGCAACCTAGGGAGACCCTGTTGTAAAACAAAAATTAAAAGGACTAAGGGTTTATCTCAAAGGCAGTATGCTTCTGTATTCAATCTTCAGTTACCCTTCCCCCCCAATTTGTTTGATGTTTTTCAAGAATAAATTACAAAATGCTATTAATGTATAGAGATGAAGGGGAGGGTTTAACACTGAGAATGAACAAGAGGCTGGTGTCAGCTTTAGCAAGAGTGACTTCATGGGTGGTCCAAACAGAACCACTTTATCATCAGAAAGGTTTTCTCAGCTAGATTAACCTGAGCTTTCCTTGACAAGTTTCAGATGGCTGTATTCATGTTTACATTGATGCTTTTATTCCTTAAAGCAGCAAGGCCATGGTGTTAGAGTGTAAAATAAAATCTTCCATGCATCTCCAGAATTAAACTATGGCATGTACAAGCAGCTAACTGGATGGCACTGGGACAAACCTGGTGGTAAGCATTCCGCCAGAGAACCATTGAGACTACTGGGAGGAGAACAGAGAAAAATTTCTGCCCCAGAGGCTTCAAATTCAAGTTGAAATTCTGCAGTAAGTAAAATACATGGGTTTTGCTTTCTGACAAGTCTAAGTTGAAACTCATTTTAATATACAGTTGATTCATTCTATCTATGATTTTCTTTTCTGGATCACGATTGTTTAGACTACAGCAGTTATCTTTCAACTTCAAGTTAACCTTGAGAATAAAAGCCATGTGATAAAAAGCAGAGTGTAGAATTATGATAGGAATGTAGGTTGAGATATTAGAGTTGCCAGATAAAATATGTGACATTCAAAGTAAGTTTGAATGTCATTATAAAAAAATAAATATTTTTTAGTCTAAGTATGTTGTATATAACATTAGAGGCTGTTCTGGTCAGCATTCTTACAACTGTAATCTAAGGATCTAACCATTTAACTTAGAGAAAAGATTTATTTTCTTATGGTTTCAGGTTCAGTCCATGTGAGGCCAGAGACCCTGGGTCTCAGGATATGGTGGCAGGAGGCAGAGAGGAGAAGAGCACATGGGCTGTGCTGCTCACATCATGGAGGATGAGAGAGAGAGAGAGAGAGAGAGAGAGAGAGAGAGAGAGAGAGAGAGAGAGAGAGAGAGCAGGTTAAAAGGAACCTTATATAATCCCTTATATAATCCCCAAGGATTATATAATCCCTCCCCAGGGACCCACTTCTCCTGTAAGATCCAGATAAACCTATTACAATGTATTTATCCACTGCTGGAATTATAACCCTCATGACTCAACTAGATCAACCCTGAATATTAATAAGTGAGCTCCTTAGGGGACATTTTGTATCTAACTATAACATTCTACCTGGCAGCTAAAGAGCTCATGCTCAGCCCACAATGTAAAATGTATTTAGTTTTCTTCAGGATTTCAGTGATGCTTAACAATTCCAGCATCACTGAAAAGTCTGAAAGTCCAAAGTGTCCTCTGAGACACAATGTGGTTCCCTGTAAAAGACAATGAAGATCAAAATAAAATGCAAGATATATGATATACATCCAATATACAGTGGTAAAGAGTAAAAATTTGCATTCCCCAGCAGGGAACTAGGGCCACAGAAAGAAGGGCTGGGACCCTGAATCTGATCCTGCGGCTCTTCTTCTGGCACTCAGGGCACAAGGCAGTGAGAAGCAATTTTCAAGGGGCCTTGGCAGCCCCACTTCTGTGAAATGGCTGATTGCAATGGGTGGTTTACTTTCTATTTCAACCTGGCTCCATGACTCAAAGCTAGCAGACCTTCCTCATGGTGGTTCCACATGTCTGGTGTTTCAAAATCTTGGGGTTTTCTCTTGTAACCTTACTTCACCCTCACAGCTTCACAAAGTGCTCCATTAGAGCCTTATTTGCAAATTCTGACCCTGCCATATATTACATGGGTTCTCAGACCTTCCTTTAAAATTTAAGGGATGTCTCCATGGCCACTACCTTTATTTAAGAAAGCCAGTATTATGTAAGTTCTGAGATGGGCTAGCAAATAGTAATTACCACTGGCACCATTTTAAATTTTTATCTGTGAATTGTAATCAGAAAACATTATGAGGTAAAGGAAGATAAAGGCAAACATGCACACATCACTCATTTAGTCCTTTGCCAATTCCCACTCCATTTCTTTCCCCCTCTCTTTTTCTTATGTTTGGCTTAGTGACTGACTTTGATGTTTGTGAATTTACATCATGGGCATTAGGAAATTTTCCTCTTACCCCCTTCTATCTCTTTTAGGTCACCTTCTTTACTCATCCAAGATTTCTGCTTCTTTTTCTAGAGTTTCCTCTATGTCCCATTTTATCCCTAGGTTCTGCATATTAGGGAGAATATCTGAATTTTCACGTTTTTGATGTCTGACTAATCTTGCATCACAATGCTCTCCAGTTTAAACATTTCCTTGCAAATTAGATAATCTTGTTTTTCTCTGTGGCTGAGTAAAATTCCACAGTGTACATATTGGAAAGATTTATAATCCATTCATCTGTTAATGGACATCTTGGTTGGTTTCATAGTTAGGCAATAGTGAATTGTGCAGCTATAAACATAGATATGTACACATAAGTCTGGTAGTTTGGTATACATTCTTTTGGGTAGATACCCAGAAGTGGTATTAGTGGGTCAAATGGTAGATTCATTGATTCTTCTAAAGATCCTTCTATTCTATAGTTTATAAAAGTGGTTACACTAATTTGCAATCCTACCAGCAATGTATCAGAGTTCACACCACTCAATGCCCTTGCCAGCAGTTGTTGTTGTTTGTGTTTTTAATGATTGTCATTCTATTTTTTCAAAAATTTTTATGGGAGTACATGATGGTAGAGGCATACATGCACACATCACCCAATTAGCCCATACCCAATTCCCACCCCATTCTTCCCCCTTCCCTCTTTCTCATGTTTGGTTTAGTGATTGATTTTTGTTTTGTTTTGGTTTGGTTTAATTCTTTTTATTTATTTGTTAATGTACATCATGAACATTAGAAAAATTCCTCTGTCCCCCTCTCTTCCCCTCAGTTAGGTCACCCTATTTTCTCATTTATAGTATCTCCTTCTTCATCTAGAGTTCCTTCTATGACCCATTTTCTCCCTAGCTTTCACATATTATGGAGAGTATCAGATTTATTATTTTTTTGACTGACTAATTTCACTGAGCATAATGCCCTCAAGGTGTATTCATTTTTCTGTTAATAACATAACGGTGTTTTTCTCTATGACTGAGAAAAATTCCATTAGGTACAAATCTCATAGTTTTATAATTCATTTGTTAATGGATGTCTTGGCTGGTTCCATAGTTTGGCAGTGGTGAATTGTGCAGCTATGAATATAGATGGACATGCATTAGTTTGGTAGTTTGGTTTCTACTCTTTTCGGTAGATACCCAGAAGTGGTCTTGCTGGATAATGTGGTAGTTTCATCCCCATTCTTCTGAGGATCCTCCATACAGTTTTACAAAGTAGCTGTACTAATTTGCAGTCCCACCAACAATGTAATAGAGATCCCATTCTCCACATCCTAATCAGCATTTGTTGTTTTTTTGTGTTTTGATTGATTGCCATTCTAGTTGGAGTTAGGTAAAAACTCAGGGTAGTTTTGATTTGCATCTCTCTGATTGCTAATGATGTTGAGCATTTTTTCATGCAATTATTGGCCACTGAATTTCTTTGTGAAGTGTCTATTTCACTCACCTATTTTTTTATTGGATTATTTGTTTTCTTTGTGCTGAGTTCTTTGAATTTTCTGTATATTCTAGACATTAATTCTTCATCAGAGGAGTAGGTTGAAAGTCTTCCATTCTGTTGACTCTCAGTTGAGGTTCTTGATAGTTTCCTTTGCTGTACAGAAGTTCTTCAGTTTAATGCAATACCATGTATTGATTTGCTGTTTAGTTTCTTGTGCCTTTGGGGTCTTGTTGAGAAAGGTTTTACCTGTGCATATGTGTTACAATGTTGGACCTATGCTCTCTCCAAGAGGTACTAAAGTCTCTGGCCTGATTCAAAAGTCTTTGATTTATCTTGAATTTACTCTTGTGTAGGGTGAGAAAATGGAGTTTATTTCCATTTTTTCTGCATATGGTTAACCAGTTTTGCCAACACCATTTGTTGAACAGGCTATCTTTTCTCCAGTGTATGTTTTTGGCCCCTTTGTAAAAAAATCAATTATCTGTAAGTGTGTGGATTTATTTGAGTCTTCTATTCTGCTCCATTGGTCTAGGTGTCTGTTTTTGTTCCAGTATCATGCTTTTTTAATTACTATGGCTTTGTAGTATAGTTTAAAATCTCCTGAATAATCTGTGTTGCTGAAAACTACTTTGTTTATTCTGGGGTTTTGTTGTTTTAAATTAATTTAAGGACTGATTTTTCTATGTATAATGGACATCCTTGTCTCATTCCTGTTTTTAGGGGGAATTCTTGAAGTTTTTCCCCATTTAATATAATGATGACATTGAGCTTATTGTAGATTGTCTTAATAATGTTGAGATATGTTCCTTCTATTCCAATTCTCTGCAGTGTTTTTTTTTTATCATAAATGGATGTTGGATTTTATCAAATGCTTTTTCAGCATATATTGAAATGATCACGTGATTTTTGTTTTTGATTCTGTTTATATGATGAATACATAGATTGATTTTCATATTTTGAACCTGCCTTGCATCCCTGGGATGAACCCTACCTGGTCATGGTGTATGATTTTCTTTATGTGGTTTTGAATGCGTGTTGCTAGTATTTTGTTTAATAGTTTTGTATCCAAGTTCATCAGAGGTATAGGCCTGTAGTTTTCCTTCCTTGAACTGTCTTTATTTGGTTTTGGTATTAATGTGATGTTGGATTCATAGAATGTATTTGGGAGAGTTCCAGTTTTTTCTATTTCATAAAATAGATTGAGTAGTATTGGTATTATCTCTTCTATGAAGATTTTATAAAATTAACTTGGGAAAACATCTGGTCCTGGGATTTTCTTTGATGGTAGGCTATTCATTTCTGTTTCAATTTCTTTAATTGATATTGGTTGTTTTAAATTTTCTATATCTTCTTGACTCAGTTTAGGAAGTTTGTTTTTATCTAGAAAGTTGTCAGTTTCCTCCAGATTTTCCATTTTGTTGGAGTATAGTTTTTGAAATTAGTTTCTGATATTCCTGCTTATTTCTACACTGTTGATAGTAATATTTACTTTTTCATCTCTTATCTTCATAATTTGGGTTGATTCTCTCTTTTTTAGTTAGGTTAGCTAGTGGTTTATCTAGCTTGTTAATTTTTTCAAGAAACCAACTTTTGGTTTTGTTGATTTTTTTGTATTTTATTTATTTTCTACTTCATTAATTTCTGCTCTGATTTTAATAATTTCCTGTCTTTTACTGGCTTTGGGGTTTGATTGTTCTTGTTTTTCTAAGGGCTTTGAAGTGTGTTATTAGGTTATTTAATTGATGATTTTCTATTTTTCTTATGTGAACACTCAGTGATATAAATTTTCCTCTTAATACTGGCTTCAAAAATGTCTGAGGTTTTGATATGTTGTATCTTTATTTTCTTTTGTTTCTATAAATTTCTTGAATTCACCTTTTATTACTGCTATGACCCATTCTTCATTCAGAAGTGTGTTTTTCAGCCTCCACATGTTTATGTGGTTTCTCTGGGTCTTCTTACAATTGATTTCTAATTTCATTCCATTATGATCTGAAAAGAGGGAAGTATGTCACATTTTTTGAATTTGCTAGTGCTCACTTTGTGGCCCAGGATGTGATCTGTTTTGGAGAAGGTTTCATGAGCAGATGAGAAAAATGTGAACTCTTCTATAGTTGGGTGAAGTATTTAATATCTGTCCAACAGGCCCATTTGATTAATGATGTTCTTAATTCTGAGGCATCTTTACTGACGCTTTGTCTAGAAGATTGGTCTAATGGTGTGAGAGGGGTGTTGAGGTATGCCAGTATCATTGTATTGGGATTTATTTGTGAATTAATGTCACAGAGAGTTTGTTTTATTAAAGTAGCTGCACTTATGTTTGGTGCATAAATGTTGATTATCATTGTTTCCTTTTGTTGGATTGTTCCTTTTACCAGTAAAAAATGACCTTTGTCTCTTCTAATAATCTTGGGTGTGAAGTTTAATTTGTCTGATATCATAGTTTCTACTCCTGCTTACCTTAATGTTCCATTGGCATGGATTACTTTTATCCATCCCTTTACCTTAAGTTTGTTACTATCTTTACTGTAAGATATGTTTCTTGCAAGCAGCAGATAGATGGGTTTTGTTTTTTAATCTATTTTGCCACTTTATGTCTTTTTATTGGGGATTTGGAGCCATTTTCATTCCCTGTGATTATTGAGAAATGATGTTAATTCCTAACGTGTTAAGATTTTATTTCAGTTTGAAATACTGTTTGTTATTTTTTGCTTAGTTTTCTCCTGGGTGGAGATTCTTGTTTCTCTGGTTCTAGCATGTCTAGTTAATGTCTTTGAGTATTTTCTCTAGCACTTGTTTTGAAGACATAAATTACTTCAGCTTCTGTTTGTAATGAAAGTTTATTTCCACATATAGTTTGAAAGAGAGTTTTGCTGGTTTGGAAATTTTTGGCTGGAAGTTGTTTTCTTTCAGAGTTTGGAATATATTCCTCCAGGCCCTTCTGGCTCTCATGACTTAGTTTGGGAAGTCTGGAATAATTCTAATTGGTTTGCCTCTGAATGTTACTTGGTCTTTTATTTTTGTTGCCTTTAAGATTCTCTTCTTGGAGGCTGGGCATGGTGGCACACACTTGTAATACCCATGCTTGGAAGGCAGAGACAGGAGGATCACGCAGGTTTGAAACCAGCCTCTCTGGCAGACCCTGTTTTCAAATAAGAAATATAAAGTAAGTCTGGGAGTGTAACCTGGAGGAAGAAGGGTTTCCAGGAACCCTAGTACCACCAAAAAAATAAAAAATAAAATTCTCTCTTTGGATTCTACATTGGTCATTTTGACTATTATGTGGAATGAGGAACCTTTTTTTTTTTCTCTGATCTTGTCTAAGGGGAGTTCTATAAATTTCCTAAACCTGTGTATTGACCTCTTGCTCTAAGTTTGGAAAATCTGAGAAATCTGCTATTACTTTTTGGAAGAGATTGTTGATCCCTTTGGTTTCACCTTTTTTCCCCTCCCCTGTGCTGATTATTCTTAGTTTAGGTCTCTTAAGATGGGCCCATATTTCTTCATTGTCCAATTCCGTTGTCGAATTGTTTTTTTCTAAATTATAAAATATGCATTCATTTTTGGAGTGATCATCTTTCAGGAGCGAGATTCTATTCTCCATGTAGTCTAATCAATCGTTTATAGTTTGAACGATGCCTTTACTTCAGTGATTGCATCTTTTATTTCTTTCAGACTCTTTCTAAATTCTTTTCTAAAATCCTGTATTATTTCTACAGTTACATTCCTGATTTGATCTTCTAGAGATCTCTGCATTTCTGTGTTATCATGTTCTGTTATTTTGAGGTTTGAGAACTCATTGCTCTGTTGTTATTCCTCCTTCCCATGATTTCAGAAGTTTTTACCTGTTGCTTTTGGTAGATTTCTCTCAGTCTCTAAGTGTCAGCTGCTATATTCAAGGGCAAGTTGTATTGTATTCAACAGTGAAGATTGAGTAAAGAGGGAAGTGAAGGAGTAAATGGGAGAATAGGGTAAGGTCTTAGAGTCGAATAGTATGAGTATTTGAGTTTGGTAAGGTAGTATATACTAGAGATTAGAGATAGTACAAATGTAATAGTATTATAGTAACCAATGTAGATTTTCTGGTATCGTGATAGGAAATAGATTTAATACAAGATTAGGGAGCAATAAAAAGAAGAGAAAATATAGAAAAGGGATAGAGAGGAGAGAGTAGGTATGTACAAGGGAAGAAGCTTAGGAGAGGATTTGGGAAGAGGGTTAAAAAAAAAACGAAACTAGCTGGGTGTGGTGGCGCAGGCTTGTAATCCCCATGCTTGGGAGGTGGGGACAGGAAGGTGGCACAGGTTTGAAGCCAGCTGTGCTGGCTTAAGGGACTCTGTTTCCAAATTAATAAAAGTATAAAAATGGGTCTGGGAGTATAGCCCGGAGGTAGAAGTGTTTCCAGGAACCACAGTACCACCAAAAAACAACAAATACAACAACAAAAACAAAAGAAAAACAAACAAAAAACTAAACTACATAAAATACATAAAAACAAAACAAAGCGTATGTGTGTGTGTGTGCGCGCGCGCGCGCACACACACACACACGCACACACACACACACACACACACACTCCAGAAACCCTTCTACCAAAAAATGAAAAATAAACAGATATACACTGTCGCACACACACAAAAAAGAACAAAAAACCCAAACAATACTAACAACAAATTAATGCAACTCTATAAATAAATGACTATTCAGCAGTCTCTCTCTGTTTAGATACTGAGTGCCATTGGCACCTTTCTCTCTATGAGTCTGGTTCGGTTCTCTGAGTCTTCTCAGTCTATGCAGATGGTCAATATCAATGGGGTTGGATTTAATATTGAGTGAAGGTCAGCCTCAACACTTTCCACAGATTTATAGTCTAGGTCTCTCCCTGCCTCTGTTGGTAGTGTATACCTCTGAGACCAAACTCAATGCAGGAGTCTCAGTTTTCCACAGCTAGAGCTCAGCTAGTCTGACTTCTCCCTGTTCACCACAATTGGGATGTGTATGGTGTTCCTGGAGATTCTATTTATTGGGTTTAGTTTTAAGTGTAAGACTCCTCCCACACTTTCCAGTAATCAGAGCCTGAGTCTGTCTGAGCTTCTGATATGATCAACAATAGATCCCACTCCCACCTTTTCTGGGTTCTTCTCCAGATCACGACTTCACTTATTGTGCTCTGGATCTCTGGAGGGTGTTGTAATCTCAGCCACCACCACTCCTTCTCTGGGTTGTATTGCAAAGTCTCAGACCCAGGGAGTTAGTTGCAGCTGCACAAGACCCTGAGGGTGCCAGGTTGGGCATTTTCCTTGAGAAAACTGCAACTAGGATATAGTAATTTCTGCTACCCCTACTCCTTCACTGGGTTGAACTGCAAGATATCAGACCCAGAAAGTTTATCAAAGCTGTGCGAGTCACCTGTAGGAGCTGCAATTTCACTTACAATTGTGGTGTGTGCTAGGCAGGCACTCTCGCAGGTGTGGTGAACTCGCCACCACTGCTGGCAATTTGGCACCACTGCCACACCCTCAGTCCTGAGACTGGCACATTTCTTTTCTGGTTTTGAGCTCCACTCTGAATCTCTGTAAGGCATAATGGCTTGGCTGCTGGAAATTTTAGCCTGTCTTTTCACTGTAAGAACTGCTGGATTACAACCAACTGGACTGAAAATGGTCACTTCAGCTCCTTGTGTTTCTTTTGTCCCTGGAATCTGGATCTGTGAGACAAAATGGCACCGGCGTGGCAGCTGCCACTGCAAGGCAGGCAGATTTATTTTCTGCTCTCTGGTTATCCTTCTAGTCTTTTTCTCTGTTCCTTGTATTTATAGCTCTTATTACTTCATTGATGGTATTTTCTGGCTATGTAAGGTGTTATTTTTGAAGCTATGGAGATTGAGTGTCAGCAGTACTCATAGACACTGCTTTACTCAGTCACCATCTTCTCTCTGCTTTGACAATTTTTTAAATGCACATAGAATTATTTGAACTATTTTCTTCATCAAGTAACTCATGTCTTCTCACCTCTAAATCATTCCATCTCTCCACTGGAATTTATTCTCCTTTATCTGAAGTTCTTTTTGTTTTCTAATTTCTCTCTAGCTGCACATATGAGAGAAAACCTACAATTCTTCACTTTCTGAGACTGGCTAATCTTACTTAGCATGATATTACTTAGTTCCATCCATTTCCCTGCAAATGGCATAATTTTGTGTAAAATTCCATTGTGTTTTGTAATCCATTTCATTTCACTGTTTAATAATCCATGCATCTTTTGAGGGACATCTTGAATGTTTCCTTAGTTTGGCTAATGTAAATTTTACTGCTATCCACATGGATATGCATGTGTCACTATAACATTCTAACTTCAATTTATCTGAAGAAATGCCCAGAAGTGGTATAGTTCAGTCATATGGCGGCTTCATTTTCAGTCCTCATGTAGAATCTCATTTGTACTTGACCACAGAAATGCTCAGTAAGTTTTTGTGATAACTTTTGGATAAGAAAGCAACTTAATTACCAGTCTTCCTCTGCATTCTTTCCTTGTTGGTCCAAGTGAGAACCTACCATACCAGTCCATCATGTCGCTATACTGAAATACTCCTAGTTAAATACTGACTATTACTATGTGTGTGTGGGGGGGAAGCCCAGATTGAAGAGAATTGAAACCCAGTCCTGCATAGTCCCTAGCTTAATATGAAATATATTTGCTTTTTATGCCTCAGTTTATTTATCTGTATCACAGAAAATGAGACAACATGCCACTGACATAAAACTGCATTAAGACTAAAATTATATAATAGGTATGTAACTGTCCAAGAAAAGGCATCATTAGAGTTGGATTTCAATCTCTCCTCACAAAGCGGTACTTGCAATATACAGTGCTACTGTAGCTATAACCAAAAAGCATAAATTTTATATTCAGCCACCTATTCCCCAAATGGTTGATCCTTGTCTTACTTCTAAACCAGAGTTTGTAACTTTCTTCCCAAGGCTATTTACTGATGAGATCTACTGATTGCAGCACATCAACTCAACCTGGCTTTAGTCTCTAATGGAACGACTGGCAGGTAATCAAAAGGCTACAGATTTATGGAGGCTATATTTTCTTTGTAACTTGAGGCTAAGAAAACCACACAATAGAATTTGTACTTAAGCTCTCATGATTAGAGATGCAGCTCAAATTTTGTCATTAGAAAAATAACTGTATCTTCTAATCACACAGCAATCCAACTAACACACAGAATCATTTTTGTTTGGTTTTGTTTTAATTTTCTATAAAGAGTGTGATGTATCACAGTGCTACCACACACAAATATTATAGTATATTTCAAAATAAAAGAGAGGAGTTTTAATGTATTTACTCCCCAGAATGATGTGTTTGAAATGATAAGTATGATGTATAATTTTCCAATATACTTTGTATACATGTATAATGATATCACACTGTAACTCATATATACAATAATTAAAAATAATTAATAATTTAAAATAAAGCTTAAAAGAAATAAAAATTTTAGCAGCAAACTAGAGTATATTTTGATATGAAGCTATAGCCCCCATAGTTTAACCCTGAATTTTCTATGAAAGGAATTCACAAGAATACCCACTGTGCTGTTTCATTTTACTATTTTTTGGTGGGGGAATTTCAGAAACAGATGCATTTATTTATTTTGGTACCAAAAAATGAGCTCAGGGGCCTGGTGTGGTGGTGCACACTTGTAATCATTCAGGAGGTGGAGACCGGAGAATGGCAGTTCATGGGCAGCCTTAGCTTCCTAGTGAGGTCCTTTGCAAGTCAGTGAGACTCTGTTTTAAATAAAGAAAAAACACAGGGCTCGGGATGTAGATTTTTTGGAGGTATGATGCCCCTGGGTTCCATTCCTAGTACTGAAAAGAAGAAGAAGAAGAGGAAGAAGAAGAAAGAAGAAGAAGAAGAAGAAGAAGAAGAAGAAGAAGAAGAAGAAGAAGAAGAAGAAGAAGAAGAAGAAGAAGGGGAAGGGGAAGGGGAAGGGGAAGGGGAAGGGGAAGGGGAAGGGGAAGGGGAAGGGGAAGGGGAAGGGGAAGGGGAAGGAGAAGGAGAAGAATTGAGCCCATGAACATGCTACCTTTGAGCTACATTCCCAGCCCTTTTCTTTTAATATTTTGAAACAGTATCTGCTAAATTGCTGAGGAGCTTGCTAAGTTGCTTTGGCTGGCCTTGACCCTGTAATTCTCATGAAACAGGTCACCAAGCCCATTTGGATGGGTTACTTTACTCTTATGATGACAGAAGCAGATGAAGAAGCCAGGGCAGGAGATCATGTGGCAGGCCGAGCTGGCTTTGGTTCCTCTGCAGCTATCTTCAGGGTGGTTTTGTCATGGCAAGTTATTTCTCTCTTGGTTTTGTTTTGTGCACATTTGTACCTTTTCTCAGTAACTGGTGCAGTTTCTCAGAAAAGACGAGACCAGGCCTTGGCCACCTAAGCCTCATGGGCTCCAGCTCCTATGAATATCTAGTTACCTCCTGGCCTCTCTCTTGCCTCCTTCCTGGGATCTCTTTTTGTTTGGTGTTTATTGCTTAATGATCTGTTTGGTGCTCACACATATCTAACCTGGAAGCCTAGGTAAGTGATTATTCCAATAGTAAATGGTGTATGTAGGGGGGTACTGGAGACTGAGCCCAAGGGAATTCTTTTGAGCTATACACTCAGCGCTATTTTATTTTCAATTTTGAAACAAGGTCTCAAATTTCAGAGGACCTCATTAAGTTGCTGGGGCTGGCTTCAAATTTGGGATCCTCCCATTTCATCCTACAAGTACTGTAATTACAAAAGTACATCTGGCCTGAACATTTGACTAATGGGAGTTAAAGGCTTGCAGATAAATTCTTCCCCTGTTGAACTGTTGTGAGATGCAGCAGCTTATTGTCTTTATAGTTGACAAGTGCACCTGTGTACATGGTCCCAAGGCATGACCAGCAGATAGCCTACCTCCTTTTCTGACTTTCGTGTTTCTCCATTGTTTTCACTTCTACTTCTCTAAATTTACACATGGTAATAACATGCTAGCATGCAATTTTTACTCTAATTCTGTTTTTAGGAAATCTGAACTAAAACCACAAGGGAAGTATAAAGAAATATGAAGTGGAAGTCTTGAAGTCAGGAAGGAGGCATTTTGTGATCAGGATGGTGGACAGGTCTCCAAAACAACCCTGGAGCTGACAAAATAGATAAGAATCTTATTGTCCACAAGTTATGTAGCTAATTCATAATAAATGCTATACAAGTGGGAAGGAACATTATTCATTGTAATGGTTTGAAAGTAGAGTGCCCCCAGTCCTCACAGAAGTGGGGTAGCAATGTGGGAAGCAGGTTGTGGCTACAATTTCAGCCATAGATAAATGCATGGGTGGTGGCTGAGGATAGTAGAATGTGGCTGGAGAAAGTGAGTCCCAAGGGCCGAGGCCCTGGAATTGTGTATGGCTCATCTTCCCCTTTCCCCCTCTCTTGCTTCCAGCCTCTGTGATGTGAAAGCAAAGACTTGCTCTGCTTCCTGTTGCTATGTCCTGAGATCCACTGTCTCTGGCCTGACATGAACTGAACCTGAAGTCTCCAAGAAAAACAGTGAGAAAATAAATCCTTCTTTCTCTAAGTTTTATGGTCAATTCTTTTAGATCATAGTAGTGAGAATGCTAAAACATGGATCTTGAAAAATTATACTTATATATTACACAATGCAAATTAAGAATTCATTGAAATAAAATTCCTATTGTGCTTTTATACTTTTCATTTTTAGTTTTGGTTATTAATTGCTTCACATGGTATATAAAAATATAAAAACAAAAATAACAACAACAAAACTGAAAACTTGAGCATCATCATCTCTTGCCAATTGATGACTGATATAAATGTTTGGTGTCTGAAACACAATGTATTATCAGAGTGCTCACCAACCAAAAATGTACTTGTAGCTTTTAAGGAATTACATTTCAATCTTGCAAAAAAGCTACTCATTCAAATCAGTGTAGGTGTTATGTTAGTCAACTTTGCCTTTCTGAAAACATCTGAAGGAAAAGATATAAAGAGGAAAAGTTTATTTTTGCTCATGGTTTCAGAATTTTCAGTCCGTGGTCAGTGGAGTGGCTCTATTGCTTTGGGCCTAAGACAGAACAGTATGGTGGAAGGGTGTGGCTGAGGAAAGCTTCTCAGCTCCTGGCAGCTGGAAGCAGAGAGAGAGAGAATGGGAGGCTGAGAGACAAGACATAGTTACCAGGGTCATATCCACAGTAGCCTCTTGTTCCATCCATGCCTCACCACCTGTAGTTTCCACCTCATCCCACCAATCCATTCAGATGATTGGTCCATCAAGGATATTAATAACAATGAGGTCAGAGCCTTCATGGCACACAGATTTATCCACAGCCCCACCTCTGTACGCTGCTGTATTGGGGACCAAGTCTTCAGCACATACATTCCAGATCCAAACCCTAGCCATGTACATAGAAAGGAGGGTTGCTAGACCTAGCAGGACGATTGTGTAAAGTGCTGACAAGGGTTATTGAGAAAAGTCTTTTTGGCAAAAGTGTTAATCATAGTTGCATGGATAAGATAAAAGATTTGTTAGAATTCAAGGTCACATACAAATTATTGCAGGGTGGGAATTGGAGCCTGTGCCTGTAGAAAGACTGAGATGCATCCCACACCACTCAACAGTTTTAGAGGTACTACTCCTGCAATTTTCCAGGGTGCTCTTAGGGTCACCAATATCAACACTAGGGGATAGGGACTCTGTACAGAGTATAAGAGTGATTATTTCTTCAAATAAGGAGCATTTTTTTTTCTCAGTACTTATTGACCCATTCATCTTAACTTTCAACCAATAAATATTTAATTTTATGCCTTCATGTAATGTATAGGCCAATATAAAAAGTAGATAACTGAATAAGTGAAGTATATAATATATATTGTGAAATAATTATCAGTATTATTTGATAAAAAATGTAGGAACAGTTCCCAGTAATCAGAGAAAGTTTTACAATTAGATGATATTTGGCTGATATCTAAAGGATAATTAACAGCAGGAGATAAATAAAACTTGCCAAAGACAAAGTAGTTTAGGTGCTTTCTTGCTGAGGAACTGAATGCATTTTCTTTTTTCTTTTTTTGGTGGTACTGGGGTTCCTGGAAGCCCTTCTACTTCCGGGCTATACTCCCAGACCCATTTTATACTTTTATTTGGAAACAGAATCTCTTAAGCCAGCGCGGCTGGCTTTGAATCTGCATGA
Source organism: Muscardinus avellanarius (assembly GCF_963383645.1). Lineage (NCBI taxonomy): Eukaryota > Metazoa > Chordata > Mammalia > Rodentia > Gliridae > Muscardinus > Muscardinus avellanarius. Next base: position 84,243,886 of record NC_137789.1, on the reverse strand, counting down.
TCCTTCTGTCTCTGCCTCCCAAGCACGGGGATTACAAGCATGTGCCACCACGCCTGGCCTGAATGCATTTTCTAACCTCAAACAATATTGGGTATATAAAGGAATTATGTATCTTTGACTATGTGGTTATCTGTCATGATTTAATGAATCTATATTTGAGGATATCATATTGTTTTCTTTTTTGAAAAATACTTTTATTAATACTTTTATTACAACTTTATTAATACTTTTATTAATAAATTGTATTTTACTAATAAATTATATTTAATTAATTGTATTTTAATACAATACTTTTATTACAATTAAACACCATAAATTGAAAGTAATAAAAACATACATTCACTCAGCTTTTCATGTGATTCCTCCCTATCTCAGACCTCTCACCCTCCTCCCTTCCTGCACATGCTAGCAAAACTGGTAGTAATACCTTTATATGTTGCCAAAGAATTATTTAAATAATTTCTTCCCTCAATTCTCCTTTTTCATTTCTTGCTTTTCTGTCAATCCATTTCTGCTATTCTACTGGTCTCTCTTCATCTTTGTCCAAAGTACCTTGTTTCTTGTCTACTCTATAGTCTCCACATTTAAGATTTTCTGAGACTGGCTAATCTCACTCAGCAAAATATTTTATAGTTCCATTCATTTTCTGCAAATGACATAATTTTGTTCTACTCTATGGCTGAAATAGAATTTCATTGTGTGTATATGCAACATTTTCTACATGTATTCATCTGTTGATGGACACCTGGGTTAGTACCATAATTTGGCTATTGTGAATTATGCTGCTATAAATATAGTTATGGATGTATCAGTATAGTATTTTGGTTATATTTTTTGGAAATATATGAGATTCTCACATCTAACCTCACCTTGGATAGCAGCTTTCAGTTCTCCAAAAGTTCTTGGGTATAGGTCATTATAAGACCTTTCAAAACCTCTTAGAGCATGTTTTCTACAAAATTTCTCTGATTGCATTTATTTAATTATATTATATTTAGACACCAAAATGCCAAGGAAAACCTGGTTTCTTGACTAGCTGTTTTCTTATCTTCATACAACCCATTATACTTTGCCCAAGAAGAACCAAAATACAGCCTTCCAGAGTTCTATTAGCTAATTTACTCAATAACATAGAAACAGTGTCCAAAATTAAGTTTTTAAAACTTTCATAACCATATGAAAAAGATCTCCATTACACTTTACTTTGATCATATTTCTTTCTTTTTTTATTTTTTTATTGGTACACTGTATTCATACATCATATTGGGATAAAAAAAAAAAAACTTTTGTAGACATACATGCACACATCACCCAGTTAGCCCCTACCCGAAACCCACCCCGTTCCCTCCCCATCCTTCCTTCCCATGCTTGGCTTAGTGGTTGACATCTAGTATTATAGCAATTTATCCAAAGTTAAAAATGATAATCTCACATAACAGTTTCATTTGTCTGACACCAAGCTTTTTGATGACTTAAAGATAACATTTCAATATTTCTTTTTGCCTTCTTTCTTACCAGAGAATATATTTTTTTCTTTTTTTAGGTGAAACTATCATACATTTATTTATTTATTTTTCAGAAAAAATCTGTCCTAATATGAAATATAGACTCTAGATACCCAAAACGATCTTGAAAAAGAACAAAGCTAGAAGATATATATTTTCTGATTTCAAACCTTATAAAGCTACAATAATTGAAACAGTGTAGAGCTGTTATAAAGGCAGATATATAAACCATTGGAGTTACGTAAAAGCCTAGAGATAAATTCTTCCATATATTGTCAAGTTAATTTTGACAAGGTTTCCAAGAACATTTGGTGGAGGAAATAATAATCTTTTAACTAAATATTGTTGAAAACTAATAATTACATGAAAAAGAATAAAATTGGACCTTTACCTAACACCATATACAAATATTAACTCAAAATAGATAAAAGACTTAAATATAAATCTTAAGACTATAAACTTTTAGGAAAAAATCTGGGTCATAAAACCTCACAACATTGAAATTGGCAGTGATTTCTTAGATATGATTTCAATGGCACAGGCAACAGAAGGGTAAACAAACTCCCTAAAAAAAAATTATATCCAAAGACAATGTAAACAGAGTTAAGAGTTACTGATATAATGGGATAAAATATTTCCAATTGCCAAATGCTATATCTGAAGGTATATTAATATTCCAACTAGAAATCCTAAAAATTAGCAACAATAAAAGCAAACAATACAATTTAGAAATAGGTAAAAGACTAACATAAAAAATAAATCACAGATAACCAATTTTAGTTGTCTGTTGGATGGAAAATCTTTTTTCTCTGGTTCTGGTGTGTGTTTCCTATTTCTTCTTTGTAGTTAATCTCTTTGAGTATTTTCTCTAGCGCTGGATTTGAAGACATAAATTCCTTCAGTTTCTGTTAGTCATGGAAGCTTCTTATTTCTCCATCTAATTTGATAGAAAGTTTTGCTCGGTAGAAACTTTTTGGCTGGAAGTCATTTCCTTTTAGAGTTTGAAATATGTTACTCCAAGCCCTTCTGGTTTTCATGACTTGGTTTGGGAAGTCTGGAGTGATTCTAATTGGCTTACCTCTGAATGTCACTTTGCCTGTTGCTTTTGTTACCTTTAAGATTCTCTGCTTGGCTTCCAGATTGGTCATTTTGACAATTATGTGGCATGGGAATCCTTTTCTCCAATCCTCTCTAAAGGGAGTTCTAAAAGTTTCCTGGACCTGTGTATTGACCTCTTGCTCTATGTTTGGAAAAAATATTCTGCTATTACTTCCTCGAAGAGTTTGTTGATCCCTTTGGTTTCACCTTCTTTTCCTTCTATTCCAATTATTCTTAGGTTAGCTCTCTTAAAATGGGTCCATATTTCTTTAATGTCAGATTCCTGCTGTTGGATTTTTTTTTCTAAATTAGAAACTATGCGTTCATTTTTGGAGTGATCATCTTATAGGAGTGAGATTCTATCCTGCATGTGGTCTAATCGGTTGTTTATACTTTGAATTGAGGCCTTTACTTCATTGATTGCATCCTTTATCTCTTTTTGGCTCTCTCTGAATTCTTTTCGAAACACCTCTATTATTTCTACAGTTATTTTCCTGATTTGATCTTCTAGAAATCTCTGAATTTTTGTTTTATCAGGTTCTGATGTTGTGAGGTCGTGGGCATTCATTGCTCAATTTTTATTCCTCTTTCTCATGATTTCGTAAGTTTGTGCCTTCTCTAGGTTCTTCCCTGGGTCACTACGACTTCACTTAAGGTGCTCTGGATCTCGAGTTTGTGGTATCTCAGTCCCCACTACTCCTTTACTGGGTAGTATTGCAAAGTCTCAGACCCAGGGAGTCAATCAAGGCTGCTTTAGACCATGGGGGGGTGCCAGGTTGGGCGTTCTCCTATGGTGTGATATTTCTGCCACCGCCACTCCCCCACTGGGTCAAGTCCCTGGGAGTGCAGTACTGGGATTTCTCCTCTAGGGGCCGCAATTTGACTCACTGTCGTTGAGTGCACTGATTGAGCTGTAGTGGACTTACTGAATTAGCTGCTGCTGCTGCCGCTGGTGGCAATATAGCACCACTGTCATGCCCTCGGCCGTGAGGCTGGTGTATTTCTTCTCTGGTTTTGAGCTCTGCTCTGATTCCTGCAGGGTGCGCTGAGCCCAGCCCCTGGGAGCTTTAGCTGCTCCCTGCGCTGAGAAATCTGCCGAATCCCACCTGGCTGTTCCACAGCGTCTCACCTTGGCTCGCTGTCCTCCACTCCTCTCTGGAGCCTGGTGGGCTGTTGAGTGTGTTGGTCTGATGCCGTCCGGTGAACTCACCGCTGCCACTGGCAGTAAGGTGCTGCTGCCACGTTCTTGGGCGTGAGGCCGGCGTATCTCCTCTCTGGTTTCTGAGCTCCATTATGAGTTCCCTTCCTCTTTGGAGCCTGGTGCTGCAAGACAAAATGGCGCCCGCCACTTCACGCCGCAGTTCCGGCTGCAGCACTGTGGTCTGGTTTCTGGTGTCTCGTTTTTCCAGCCCTCTTTTTCTCTGTCCCTTAAAATTACATTTTTTGTTTCTCTGCTGATGGTGTTTTCTGGCTATGAAAGGCACTGATTTTGTGGTAATAGAGATTGGTTGTTAGCGGGGCTCGTAAGCCCCGTTTTGCTCTGTCGCCATCTTCCCGGAAGTCCCCTAAGTCTCTCTTTTTGTTAACTGTGGTGGTCAGGTGTTTTAGCTTATAGCAGTGAAAATGCTAACTGAAACAAGCCAATACTACTACTGTGGTGACAAGTCAAGAAGTTAAATAACAACTTCTGTAACAGTAGACTGTAGAAATAATATAGGAATTCTCAAAAGAATTTAGAGTCTGAAAGATATAAAGGATGCAATCATTGAAGTGAAGACATCTATTCAAACTAATAACAATTGCTTAGACCACATGGAGAGTAGAATCTTACTCCTAGAAGATGATCACTCTAAAAATGAATCCATAGTTTATAACAAAAAATAATTTGACAGCAGGAATTGGACATTGAAGAAATATGGGCCTATGTTAAAAGAGCTAACCTAAGAATAATTAGCATAGAGAAGGTGAAACCAAGGAGTTCAACAATTTTTTCAAAGAAGTAATAGCAGAAAAATTTCCAAACATAGAGCAAGAAATTGATACACAGTTATAGGAAACACATAGAATCCCCTTTACACAAGATCAAAGAAAAGGTTCCTTATGGCACGTATTAGTAAAAATGACCAATGTAGAAGTCAAGGAGAGACGATATATTTTTTCTTCTTTTTATTGGTGCATTGACTTAATACATCTTAATGGGATAAAAAGCTTGTGAAGATATACATGCACACATCACCCCATTAAATTCTACTTCCTCCCCATCCCATTCCTTCCCCTTTCCTCCATGTTTGGCTTAGTAATTGACATCAATTTTTTTTTATGTATATCATGCACTTTAGAGAGTTTCCCTCCTCTTCTCTCCCATCCCCTCAGTTAGGTTGCCTTGTTTGCTCCTCTATAGGATCTCTTTTTTCACCTGGAGTTCCTCCTATGACCAATTCACCTTAGCTTTCACATATTAGTGAAAGCATCCATTTTCTTACTTTTTGTGACTGACTAACCTTGCTTAGCATAATGTCCTCCAGTTCCATCCATTTCCCTGAAAATGATATAATTTTTTTATGGCTGAGCAAAATTCCATTGTGTACATATCCCATAGTATTGTAATTCATTCATCTGTTGATGGGCATCTTGGTTGGTTCCATAGTTTGGCAATGGTGAATAATGCAGCTATGAACATAGATACACATTGGTATTTTGGTTTGCTTTCTTTGGGATAGATACCCAGAAGTGGTATTGGTGGGTCAAATGGTAAATTAGTTCCCATTTTTCTGAGGATCCTCCATACTGTTTTCCATAGTGGTTGTACTAATTTACAATCCCACCAACAATCTTTTAGTGTTCCCACTTCTCCACATCCTTCCCAGAAGTCCATGTGATCATATTTCTGATGTGTCTTTTTATATAATAATAATCCTGATTGAAGTTATGACTTGCTGGTTTTCCAAAATTACTTAGTATTATTTTTACTACTCATAATCATTTTACAAAATGTTGTGTTTTTGTCTAGCATGTGAATTCAAAATTACATTAACAAACTGAGCTGTGGGACATGGCCTTTCCTGCCTATTATCAGGCACACTGAATTCTTAAAAGTCCCTGTGATTGCTTTGATGTACATTTGGACTTAAGACTAGTCTGGGACTGGAGGAAAATGGAGAAGACTGGGCTGTCATGTTAAGGAAAGCAGGTGAGACTTTTCACTGGAAACTAGAGATGAAAAATTGCAGTCATTATCCAGTGTCATAAGAAGAAAAACACATTCCAAAATGCCATTCTAGAGAAAGGACAGAACCAAGATGTGACAGTGAGATTCCAGACAATAAGCAAAAGGAATGCTTTCAAACCAGCTGCTGACTGAGGAAACTGACAGAAGAGCAAGTATTTAACTCTTTTAATCTTGTTTGCTTTGTGTTTTTCCTGGCTCTTAAAAATGAATAAAAAATTATCTTGAATATTTACTACCAATGAAAACTTTCCATTATTTCTACCATTGTCCTTCAAGGGATATAAATAATGAGGAGAAAAAAGTCTAAATATAACTATTTGTAATTAGTTTCGCTTTTTCAAGTTGACTTGTATATACTCCTTGGGGATTCCTAGAGTTCTAGTACATTGTTTTTTACTTCACTTTTTGTTTATCTTTGTGTTTTAATATTAATCACAAAAACACAGGTCATATTCTCATAGGAAGAGAGAGAGGAGAGAGGAGAGAGGAGAGAGAGAGAGAGAGAGAGAGAGAGAGAGAGAGAGAGAGAGAGAGAGAGAGGAGAAACTTTCCTTTAAGTATAAAAGTAGTTTGAATGAAAGTGGTTTTATCTTATAATTTTACCTGTGTGTATAGTTTTGATTTTTACACCATTGAGTTTTTCAAAAGTGTGATTGGGAATGTATTGGGAATGCTTTTCTGCAAATCACACATACAAATAATATTAGAAATACTGACTGCTTTCTGCTAGCAAGGACAAGCACTCTAGAAAGAATTCAGGAGGAGGTGGAGCCATGGGGACACCAATAGGTAGCTCTTTAGTCTCCATGCTAATTGGCTTCCATGTGGAAGAAATGGTTCCTTATTCAAAAAGGAAATGACATCAAATTGGATAACGTCCAGGCACTCCTAATTAAAAGATAAATGGAGAGCCAGGCATGGTGGCACACCGTGGGATTACCAAATTTGGGATTACCAAATGCTGGGTAACCCCAGCATTTGGGAGGCTGAGACTGGAGGATCGTGTTTCGCGGACAGCTTCAGCTACTTTGTGAGGCCCTCTGCAACTTAGTGAGATCCTGTTTCAAAATAAAGAATAAAAAATAGGGCAGAGGGGTGTAGCTCAGAGGCCAAATACCCCTGAGTTCCATCCCCAAACCTAAAAATAAATAAATAAATAAATAAATAAATAAATATTCAAACTAATAACAATTGCTTAGATAAATAAATGGATAAAGGAAATGTGACATATACACACAGTAACATTTTACCCATTCAGAGAGAAGAGGAAAATTATATCATTGGCAGAAAAACAGATGGAATTAGAGAATATTGTACCAAGTAAGTTCAGCCAGTCTCAGAAATTGAAGAGTCTTATATCTTCTCCCATACATGGAAGCTAAAGAGAAATTGGAGGAAAAAGCAAATTTCAGATGAATGTGGAGAGTGGTCAGGAGAATAGTGAAGGGCATGGAAAAGGGAAGAGAGCAGGGGAAACAGGAGGACTGGGAAAAAAAAAACCAGTTCAAATAATTTATATCTATGTATAGGGAAGAGAAGATGAGTGGGAGTGAGGGAGGAATCCCAAAGGAAACACACCATGCTCGCAACACCATGTTTGCATGTATATCTGTATCACATTGAACCTCATTAAGATGTGTAATTACAGTGCCCCCCTAAATTTTAAAATTAAATAAAAATATAATAAAAGTAAAAAATGCAGTTTAAATATGGCATTTTCACAAAGTTCTCTTATCTGAGGAGAAAATAAAAACATCAAAAGATTTTGCTTTTATATCATGTTACTATTATTTTAATTGCCTGATAATTGCCTTCTTTTCTTTGTCAAATATGGTAAAGATTGGAGGAAATATTGGAGATGCTCCAAGATTCCTTAGAGAGCCAGGGTGGGGGTTAAGAAAAAGGATTCTAATGGTGGGTATGTAGCACTACGACCTTTTAATAGCCATCTCAGAATGAGGATGCAAAGGCTGGAAATATGAAGTGGATTTTATTCTATGTAGAGGTGACACTGACTTGAGGTGGTACATGTCCATTTATTTGGCACGTTGTTCAAACACATATTTAGAGTGCACTTTTATGGCTAGGCTCTGTACTGGACGTGGGGATTCCAGAGTTGAATTGCACAGTCCCTTTTCTTGTCCACTCCATTAGACTTCACTAATAGATTTGGCTAAGAAAATAGTAAACAAACAGCAACTTCACTAGAGGGTGATAAGTGTTGCAATAGAGTTGGATGCAGAGTGGGCATGAGAACAGGGTGTGAAAATAATAATAAGAAGAAATAGAAAATGATAGTGTCAGCATTTGTGAAGGAGTCATTTCAGGAAAAGCTTTGGAAAATGCTGGACTTGTTCCAATATTCATTTTCTTTCATGAAGTCACATTTTTCCTTTCTATCTTTTTTCTCCATTGAGCTTCCCAGACTCTGATGCATGTCTCCATCCTAAAATAAAGTTATAATAACAACTAACAATGCCTGGATTATCTATTGTTCTACCATCCTCAAAATGTATTCACTTCACACAACTCAACCAATACAAAATATTGCAAAAGATTGAATGTGCAGTGCATATGGGGTCCCAGCTGTGTTTTGCTAAAATAGGCATCAGGGAGATGTACACAAACTAAAACAGTGCTATTCTTCTTGTTTTCCACCTCCTATCCCCTGGTAGATTGCTACTTTTCATTTAATATATATAATTTGTTATTGTTATTAAAATATTTTAAGATGAAGTAAAAACTATTTTTAAAATTCTGAGCATCTTTTTCTAATATGGTAAACATATTAGATATGACCCTCTAAAACAAAATCTTTTGGGGATACTTCATATTTTTAAATAATTTAAAATGGCCAATATCAACTTCTGGGAAGATGGTGACTGAGGGAAAAAGCACATATCAGTCCTGCTGACACTGGGTCTCTACTGCCATGAGAACAGCATTCTGATGACAGAAAGAAGCCAGAATAAATTTAAAAAGAGCACCACAAATGGAATATGGCAGAAAAATAGCTAGCAGGAAGATCAGAGAACAGTAAAATACCCCACCCACTTCCAACAGCTGTCTGCGATGATGCCATCTTGCCTCACAGAACCAGGACTGCTAAATACCCACAGAAAAACCCCAATGATTTAAAACAAACCAAGATGCTATATCTTATTGAAATTGTAAGCTGTCAGTTCCTTCTGAGCAACCAACTCCAACTTGCAGCAGTGGTGGCCAAGCTCAATGTGCCCTCCAGAGATCCAGGGTACTGCTCAACAACACCATAAGTGAACCCACCATTCCTACAGGAGACCACCCAGGGTGGCCACAGGGACTAGTGCAGCCAGCAATAAGCTTCCAGGGTTTGAGACTTTGCAATTCACCTTGGAGAAGGTGGAGGTGAAGTCTGCTGTTGGACATAGCAGAGGATCATATTAGCAGACAATACTTAGGGACAGTCAGAAAAACAGGCCTACAATTTCCAGTGCTCAGAGCCCTAGTAAGACCTTCAAGATCACCACAGACCACCCAATTGTGCTGAAGGGGAGTAGTCAGATAAACCCAGCCCTAGATGGGGTCCACAGATTAGAGACTTCTATGTATACACTGAATCTGGTCCCAGCAGCACCCACCACCTATGCAGGCAAGAAGAGACTCAGACTCTACATTGGTAGAAAGCATGGAGGGAGACCTACATTTAACATTAGATCAAGCCCCTTTGATAGTGGCCATCTGGATAAACTGAGAGAGACTCAGAACCAGGCTTGCAGCAGGAAAGGTGCTGGTAGCACTTGGCATTTGCACAGAAAGAGTACAAAGGCCAAGTTTGCTGAGTATTCATATATTTATAGGTTTGCATTATTTTGTTATTGTTTTGCTTTTTGTTACTTTTTGTGTGCATGCTTCTTTGTTTGATATCCCTTTCAAAAGCCTCTTCCCTTGTACATACCTACTTTTTTCTCTCCATCCTTTTTTAAATTTTATTTTCTATTCTTTGTCTTATATTAGATCTACTTAGTATCACTATTCTAAAGACTACACATTGGTTATTAGAATCCTATTACATATTCATTTGCGCTAATATCTACTATATACAACCCTACCAAAATTATAATTTCATTCTATTCAATCTTATCTGTGGCTTTATTATATTCTTGCATTTACAACTTCACTTTTCTTCTTATTCAACCTTCACTGTGAAATACAACACAACTTGCTTTTGTATATACTAGCTGACACCTATAGGCTGAGAGAAATCAATCAAAAGCAACAAATACAAACTTCTGAAATCATGAGGAGGAACAACAAGAAAGCAATGAGCCCCCACAACTGCACAATAACAGAACCTGACATAACAGAATTTCAGAGACCACCAGAAGGACAAATCAGAAATTTAATCATAGAAATAATACAGGATTTCTGAAAAGTATTTAGAGAGAGCCTGAAAGAAATGAAAGATGCAATCATTAAAGTGAAGGCATCAATATATACTATAGTTTTTTTTTTTCAAAATGGTGACTGAGGGACACAGCACTTCTCAGTAGCTGAAGCAAATACAGTTCAAATACTTAGAAAGCAGTGTCTTAATCAACAAAATAAATACATACCAGGAACCAAAACACATCCAGGTACCTCGGCGGAACCCTGAACTTGAAGAAGAAGAACAAAGATCGGACACCGGACCTGCTACAGATACAATCGGAACACCGATCGGAACACCGATCGGCGGGCTGCTTTCGTGGCTGCCTGCAGAGCTGCCTGCCCGATATTACTGCGGCAAGATAATCCGGGACTGAAAACGGACTTAGGACCTCATCTTAAGCAGCGAGCAGCACCCACGTCAGAATTCTGTGTGCTCACCAGCAACTGAGCCACAACAGCATAGAGACTCCCACGGAATCCTGAACCAAGGAAGTCAGGTACCTGAGGGCGCCCAGGGAAGTGGGGGTCCTAGCATGTGCGCAGCCCCACCCCCCAGCATGGGCCCAAGCCTCAGAACTGATCACTCTCCTCGCGCACCTTGTCTGCGCTCCAGTACCCTGCTCGTAGTCAGTGCCTGTGCCACTGCCACCCCTAAATTGGAGCCTGCATGTGTGTCTAGCCCCTGCCACCTTGCCAGAGCCTGCCTTCCAGGCTGTGAAAGCCCTGTGTGACCCGGAAATCTCCTTGGGGCACCCCCAGCTTCTATGTCCCACGGGAGGCAGAGACCATTTCTGGACACTGCGCACTGGATCCTTGAGCACCTATCCTGCACCCGTGGCCCACTGCTGGGTGTTCCCACCCTCCTGGTAGCCAGATGCTTAGTTCTAAGTGAGAACACAGCTCAATACACCTTGGAAGAGCATACCAGCAGCAATAGACAGCTGCATCCAACCACACCTGGGTCCAGTAATAGCAGCACACCCAGCCTGCACTCTCGGAATAGGCAGAGCTCTGGCAGTAAATGTGGGCATCCAGGAACCAGCATCCATTTGCCCAGGGTACATCTTGGGACCACACTGGCTAGACAAGCTGGAATTTCCAGAGACACAGGAAAATCCATCGGGCCACAATATCTGCACAGGACCTCAGGGGGAGGTTCCAATTATACTTTGGTCATTCTCCACCCTTGCTGTAGGGAAGCACAGGCTGGAGTCTAGGGTGGTGAGTGCAGAGGTGCTGACCACAGGTTAGAATTTTGCAGAACCTGTGAAATGTACAGAATCAAATAACAGTGAAAATAGACATCCGGACACATAAACCTAAAGCAGCTAAAGGAGAGAAAGGTGTCCAAACACCCAGAGTGACCTAAGAAGATAAAAATAGAGTACAAAGAAAACTAAGAGACATTGGATGGTATTCTGAAAGCTACCAAAGCAATCAGATACGCACATATTATATGGACCTGACCCCATATATACCATATCCCCATATGCGTAAATAAGGAGGACTGTTTGTTTTACTTTTAATGTGGATGTTTTGTTTTATTTTGCTTTTACAGTGCTTTTGTTTTGGTATGGTTATTGCTGTTTTATTTTTTTTTTCTTTTAACCCACACTTCTTTTACTTTAACTTGTTGAGATATATATATATATATATATATATATATATATATATATATGATAGTTTGCCTTATTTTTTAATTTCACACAGCTGCTAGCTCCTTTTATTTTATTCTTGTTCTTTTTTCCTCTTTCTTCCTCTTTCCTTCCTTTTTTTCATTCTCCTTCCTTTTTCTTGGATTACATAATAGTCTTGGTATCTTGTGTGGATTTTTTTTTAATGTCTGTCTGCTCCTTCCATCACCCCTATTTACAAACCTTCCCACACTAACCTACAAACTTTTCTCCCCCAAAACTTTTCCTCATAATATACCTCCTGGTTTAATACTCAAAGTATTTCTTATATCCATAATTACTCTACTAATGACAAGAGTCCTAGTAGTTAACTCTCTCTCATTCCTAGCAAGATATTACCTTATCATACTTAAAGTCTTTCTCAACCTAAACATATCCTCTATCTAATCTGACTCCTTTACCAATCACCCCAGCTCCTCACACATCACCCACCCCCAACACTGGAAAGGCTCTGCTGACTAGCCGATACCCATAAACTCCTAATATTAAGATTTGACTAAGCATAATACTCACGAACGATGAGTAGAAATCAGAAAAACAGGACAGAGAACGCTATAAATATGAGAACCAGGAATTATGAAGAGAGAGCAGAAATCACGAATACTGACCTACTAGAAATGCAAGAAGTGGAGTTCAGAATCTTGATGTTCAATATGATGAAAGGATTTAAAACAAGTATAGAGGAGGTTAAAGGTGAATTAGAAACACTAAAAAAGAATCAGAAAGAGGTCTGGAATGAAATGAAAGAGGCAATAATTGAAATGAAGACAGCAATTGAAAGAAACTCTGGAAGATTAGATGAAATGGAAAACAGAATATCAATATTAGAAGACAGTACATCCCAAACTGAAAACACAGTCAGCGATATACAGAAATCTTTACAGCAACAAAACCTAAACATCCAGCAATTATGGGATAATATGAAGCGCCCTAATTTATGGATAATAGGCATTGAGGAAGGGATAGAGGTACAGACCAAGGGCATCTGTAATATCTTCAAGGAAATAATCTCAGAGAATTTTCCAAATATGGAAAGAGACTTGAATCTTCAAGTCCAGGAGGCATATAGAACTCCACTGAGACAAGACCAAAGAAAGACCACTCCACCCCACATAATAACCAAAATGACCAATATAAAGGCTAAGGAAGGAATCTTAAAAGCAGTGAGAACAAAAGGACGGGTGACATATACAGGCAAAAAAATAAGAATCACCCCAGACTATACAACCCAGGTTAGGAATGCTAGGAGAGACTAGTACAACGTGATTCAGACCCTGGAAGAAAATAACTTCCAACCAAGGCTCATCTATCCAGCAAAATTACTATTCAAGATCAATGGGGAAATCAAAGTCTTTCAGGATAAATAGAATCTCAAAAAATTCATGAATTCAAAGCCAACACTAGAGAAAATTCTTAAAGAAATAAACCATAAGGAAGAAAAAAGAAGCAGACTTCAGAATCAGAGAAGAGAGGAAGTTAATAAATGGACCATTTAAGTAAAGAAGAAAGATCACACTACCCAAGAGTAGACAGAACACAAAATGGCAGAAAACAAAAATCATATTTCAATAATATCTCTTAATGTCAAAGGACTTAACCCACCAATCAAAAGACATAGACTGGCAATGTGGATTAGGAAACATAATCCAAATATATGCTGTCTGCAAGAAACTCACCTCACAGCCAAAGACATTCACAGGCTGAACGTGAAAGGATGGAAAAAGATATACCATGCCACCAGTGACCAAAAAAGAGCAGGGGTAGCAACCCTGATATCCAACAAAACAGACTTTAAACTAAAACACATCAAAAGAGACAAATCAGGGCACTTCCTTTTATTAAAAGGAACAATACACCAAGAAGATATAATGATAGTAAATATTTATGCCCCAAATATGGGTGCAACCACATTCGTAAAACAAACCCTTCTGGACATAAGATCCCAAGTAGACCCAAATACAATAATTCTGGGAGACTTTAATACACCTCTCACACTACTGGATCGATCTTCAAGGCAAAAGATGAGTAAAGATGCTTTAGAACTAAAGGAAACCATAAACCAAATGGACCTAATAGACATTTTCAGAGTATTTCAACCAGGAACTACAGAATACACTTTCTTCTCAGCAGCCCATGGAACCTTCTCCAAAATCGATCACATCCTGGGACACAAAGAAAATACCAGAAAATTCAAAAAATGTAATATAATTCCATGCATCTTTTCAGACCACAACGGAATGAAAGTAGAAATCAACAACAAAAAACTCGAAAGAAAGTATTCAAATTCATGGAGAATGAATGATACACTATTGAATGATGAATGGGTAAGAGCAGAAATTAGGGAAGAAATAAAAAAATTTATGGAAACAAATGAAAACAGAGACACAACCTACCAAAACCTATGGGACACCATGAAGGCAGTACTAAGAGGAAAGTTTATTGCATTGAGTGCCCACATAAAAAGGACGGAGAACCACCAAGTAAAGAACCTAATGACACAACTCAAGGATCTAGAAATTCTGCAACAGTCTATTCCCAAAGCCAGCAGAAGACAAGAAATCATCAAAATTAGAGCAGAAATAAATGAAATAGAGAACAAAAAAAACAATTCAAATAATCAATAAAACAAAAGTTGGTTCTTTGAAAAGATTAATAGAATTGATAAACCCCTGGCCAACCTAACCAAAAGAAAAAGAGAATCAACTCAAATTATCAAAATTAGAAATGAAAAAGGAGATATCACCACAGATAGTGAAAAAATTCAAAATATTATCAGAAACTACTTTAAAAATTTATACTCCAATAGATTTGAAAACCTGGAAGAAATTGATAGATTTCTAAGCACAGTTAACCTTCCTACACTCAACCAAGAGGACATAGCAAGCCTAAACCAACCAATAACAACAAAAGAAATAGAAATGGCAATAAAAATTCTTCCACCAAAGAAAAGCCCAGGCCCAGATGGGTTCCCAGCTGAATTCTACAAAACCTTCAGTGAACAACTAATACCAATACTTCATAACATATTCCGGGAAATTGAAAGAGATGGAACTCTTCCAAATTCCTTCTATGAGGCCAGTATCACATTAATCCCCAAACCAAATAAAGATACCTCAAGAAAGGAAAACTACAGACCAATATCCTTAATGAACATAGATGCAAAAATTCTAAACAAAATACTAGCTATACGCATTTAAACTATATCAAGAGAATAATACATCATGACCAAGTCGGTTTCATCCCAGAAAATCAAGGCTGGTTCAACATACACAAATCAATACATGTTATTCACCACATAAATAGAACCAAGAACAAAAACCACATCATCATAGCAATAGATGCTGAAAAAGCATTCGACAAAATCCAACACCCATTTATGTTAAAAACACTGCAAAAAATTGGGATAGAAGGAAAGTACTTCAACATCATCAAGGCAATATACTGCAAACCCAAAGCCAACATTATAGTGAATGGGGAAAAACTGCAAGAATTTCTGCTACAGTCAGGAACAAGACAAGGATGCCCACTATCACCACTCCTTTTCAATATAGTCCTTGAGACTCTTGCTGCAGCAATCAGACAAGAGAAGGAAATCAAAGGAATTCACATAGGAAGAGAGGAATTAAAATTATCCTTATTCGCAGATGACATGATCCTTTATCTGGAAGACCCAAAGAACTCAACCAAAAGACTTCTGGAGCTGATTGACAAATTCAGCAAAGTCGCAGGTTACAAAATCAACCTAAAGAAATCAGTGGCTTTTCTTTACGCCAACAATGAATCCACAATGAAAGAAATAAACAAAACAAAACAAAAATTCCATTCACTATAACCTCAAAACCAATAAAATACCTAGGAATAAACCTAACCCAAGATGTAAAAGACCTCTACAACAAAAACTATAAAACATTAAAGAAAGAAATAGAAGAAGACCTTGGAGATGGAAAGATCTCCCGTGCTCATGGATAGGCAGAATAAATATCATCAAAATGGCCATTCTGACAAAACTGATCTATAGGTTCAATGCAATTCCCATTAAAATACCAGTGACATTCTTCAGAGACCTAGAAAAATCAATCATAAACTTCATATGGAGAAATAAAAGACCTAGAATAGCCAAAGCAATTCTCAATAACAAGAAACATGCAGGAGGCATTACAATCCCAGACTTCAAACTATACTATAGAGCAATAGTAGTAAAAACAGCATGGTACTGGCACAATAACAGATATACTGACCAGTGGATTAGAATAGAAAATACAGAAACAAACCCACACATCTTTAGTCAATTAATCTTTGACAAAGGGGCCAAACACATACGCTGGAGAAAAGACAGCCTTTTCAACAAGTGGTGCTGGGAGAACTGGCTAACCATTTGTAAAAAGATGAATCTAAACCTCTATATCTCACCAAACACAGGAATCAACTCAAGATGGATCAAAGACTTAGAAATTAGACCTGAGACTGTGAAGTTAGTAGAGGAGAGCATAGGTTCAACACTACAACATATTGGCACAGGCAGTAACTTTCTCAACAAAACCCCCAAAGCTCAGGAAATTAAAGCAAGAATAAACAAGTGGGATAACATCAAACTAAAAAGTTTCTTCTCATCAAAGGAAACTATCAATAACCTAAAGAGGAAGCCTACAGAATGGGAAAGGATCTTTACCAGCCACCATTCTGATAGGGGGCTAATATCCAGAATATACAAAGAGCTAAAAAAACCTCTACACTAGCAAAACAAACAACCCAATCAAGAAATGGGCAACTGAACTAAATAGACACTTCACAAAAGAAGAGATACAAAGGGCCAATAGATACATGAAAAGATGTTCTATATCACTGGCCATCAGGGAGATGCAAATCAAAACTACACTGAGATTCCATCTAACCCCAGTCAGAGTGGCAAGCATAAAGAAATCAAACAACAACAAATGCTGGCGAGGATGTGGGGAAAGAGGAACTCTTTTACACTGTTGGTGGGAATGCAAACTAGTTCAACCACTATGGAGATCTGTGTGGAGATTCCTAAGAAAGGTGGGAATAGATCCACCATATGATCCAGCTATACCACTCCTGGGTATCTTTCCAAAGGGGTTGAATTCAGAGAACTACAGCAACATATGCATACCTATGTTCATAGCAGCACAATTTGTAATAGCCAAAATATGGAACCAACCCAGATCACCATCAACAGATGAATGGATAGCAAAACTGTGGGAAATACACACAATGGAATTCTATTCAGCCATAAAGAAGAACAAAATTATATCATTTGCAAGAAGATGAAAAGCCCTGGAGAACATTATGTTAAGTGAGATCAGCCAAGCATAGAAGGAGAAGATACATATGTTTCCTCTAATATGCCCAAACTAGGAAACACAAAGGATACCAGTGGGACTCCAGATATTGAAGGGGAAATACTAGCTAAGTTTGGATGGTAAGATAGGAGAGGAGAAAGGCCGATCTTGATTAATGAGGGTCTACACCTGAACATGTGTAAAATTATGAATAAGACATGGTTAACCTGGACAACCATTGGTGGGAGGGGGGAATGGAAAACAGGGGCGGGGGGGAGAGGGCACCAAATATAGTGTAAATGTATACTATTTATGTTCAATAAAAAATTGTTAAAAAAAGAACTAACTAACTAACTAACTAAATAAATAAATAAATAAAAATTCACCAACAATAAGAAAAATAATGAAATAAAAGTAATAAGTATTAATAAAAATAGTAAAAATTTAAAAGCAATTTGACAGTGGCAATTTTAACCCTAATTGTTAAAACTGTGCTTGTTGGGAATATATATATATATATATATATATATATATATATATATATACTATAAACAATAGATTAGACCACAATAGATTAGATTAGAGAATGATCACACCAAAAATGAATGCATATTATATAATTTAGAAAAAACAATTTGACAGCATAAATTTGCCATGAAAAATATATGGGCTCTTCTTAAAAGAGCTAACCTAAGAATAATAGGCATAGAAGAGGGATAGAAGGTGAAACTAAAGGGATCAACCATCTTTTCAAAGAAGTAATATTAGAAATAATTCCAAACACAGTAAAAAAAAAAGTTGATATACATGTACAGAAAATTTATAGAACCTACTATGACAAGATCAAAGAAAAGGTTCACCATGTCACATAGTAGTCAAATTAAATAATGTAGAAGCCAAGGAGAGATCTTAAACACAACAAAAAGACAAGACTAAGTGACATTTAGAGGAAAACCACTTAGAGTCACTCCAGTGAAACCCAGGAAAGCCTGGAGTAACATATTTCAAACTTAAAAAAAAAAAACTTGCAGCCAAAAAGTTTCTACCCAGCTAAACTATCTCTCAAATTTGATGAAAAATAAAAAAACTTTTACAATAATCAGAAGCTGAAAGAATTTATGTCATCCCAACCAGTACTAGAGAAAATACTCAAGGAGATTAACTGCAAAGTAGAAATAAGCAATAAATGCCAGAACCAGAGAAATGAATTTCCATCAAACAAACAACTAAGCAAAAAATAACAAACACTACCTCAAACAAAAGTTAAAACTCAAAATTTTAGAAATTAAAACCAAAGCCCCCATAAAAAATAAGGTGGAAAAATTGATTAAAACCCAGAATACTCATATTTCCTACCTGCCAGAAACACACCTTACAAGAAATGACAGTAACAAACTAAAAGCAAAGGGCAGAAGGAAGGTAATCCACACCAATCAGACTCAAAGACAAGAGGGAGTAGTAACAATGATATCAGACAAGTTACACTTCAAGCCCAAGCTTATCAGAAAAGACAAAGCTGGTCATCTTTTACTGGTAAAAGAAACAATCCAGGAAGAGGAAGTAACAATAATTGACATTTAGGCCCCAAACATTGGTTCAGCTCCTTTCATAAACAAACTTTTTGTGACATTAAGTCACACATATACCCTAATACAATAACACTGGGAGACTTCAACATACACCACACTCACACCATCATACTGATCTTCTGGACAAAAGGTCAGTAAAGATGCTTTAGACCTAAAGAATACCATCAACCACATGGACCTATTAGACACATACAAAATGTTCCACACAACTATAGAAGAGTTCACATTTTCCTGAACTGGTCACAAAAAATTATTTAAAATAGACCAAATTCTGGGCCACAAATTGAACACTAGCAAATTCAAAAAATGTGACACACTTCCCTGTGTTTTTTCATACCATAATGGAATGAACTAGAAATCAACTATAAGAAGACCCAGAGAACCACATAAACATATGGAGACTGAACACAACACTGCTGAACAGAGAATGTGTCAAAGAAGAAGTAAGGACTGAAATCAAGAGATTCCTAGAAACAAACAAAAATAGAGACACAACATATCAAAACCTCTGGGACACCTTGAAGGTAGTATTGAGAAAAATTCACAATACTGAGTGCCTACATAAAAAGAACAGAAAATCACCAAATAAATACCCTAATTACATACTTCAAAGCCCTTGAAAAACAGGGATAGTGTAGCCCAAAAACCAGAAGAAAGAAAATTATTAAAATCAGAGCAGAAATCAACAATGTAGAGAATAAAAAAATACAGAAAATCAACACTATTTTTGGTTTCTTGAAAAAATTAACAAGGTAGACAAAGCACTAGCTAACTTAATAAAAAAGGGAATCAATCTAAATTACAAAAATAAGAGATGAAAATGAGATATTAATGAGATATTGATACTGACAGTGTAGAAATCCAGAGAATTATCAGAAACTATTTTGGAAAACGATATTCCAAAACAAAGAAAAATCTGGAAGAAATTGACAAATTTCTAAATAAATATAACCTTCCTAAACTGAGCCAAGAAGATATGAAAACTGAAATCAAGAAATATCAATTTAAAAATCAAAGCAGCAATAAAGAACTTACCATCAAAGAAAAGCCTAGTACCATATGGTTTCCCAAGTTAATTTTATAAAACCTTTATCAAAGAGCTAATTCTAATACTCAAACTATTTTGTAAAATAGAAAGAAATTGTACTCTTTCAAATACATTCTATGATGTCAAAATCACATTAATACACAAACCAAATAAAGACAGCTCAAGAAAAAACTACAGGCCTATATTATTGATAAACATAGACGCAAAACTGCTAAACAAAATACTATCACCATGATTTCAAAACCACATAAAGAAAATCATATACCATTACCAAGTAGAGTTCATCCCAGGGATGTAAGGCTGGTTCAACATATGAAAATTAATCTATGTAATTCATCACATAAACAGAACCAAAGACAAAATCCACATGATTATTTCAATCTACATTATTATTTCACATGATAATTTGACAAAAATCGAACATCCATTTATGCTAAAACACTGCAGAGAACTGGAATAAAAGAGACATACTTCAATATCATAAAGGCAATATACAATAGGCCCACAACCAACATCATATTAAATGGGGAAAATTGCAAGAATTCCCCCTAAGAACTGGAGGAAGACAAGGATGTCCATTATCAAAACTTTCTTTCAATATAGTCCTTGAGACTTAAGCCAAAGCAACAAGGCAAGAAAATAAAATCAAAGGAGTACAAGTAGAAAAAAGAGAACTAAAAATATTACTATTTGCAGATGACATAATATCATACATAGAAGTCCCAGAAACCTCAACCAAAGGTTTCTAGAACTGATGAAGAAGTTTAAAAAAGTATCTATATACAAAGTCGATCTTAAAAAGTCAGGAGCTTTTTGTATACAACCATAAATACAATGAAAAAGAAATTCAAAAAACACTTCCGCACAGGATATTCCACACCAAAAAAATTAGAAATAAACCTAACCAAGAAGGAAAAAGAACTGTATGAAGAAAATTATAAAACATTGAAAAAAATCAAAGACCTTAAGTGATAGATCTTCCATGTTTTGGATAAGCAGAATAAATATAATCAAAATGCCCATTCTTCCAAAAGTGATACACAAATTTAACATGATACACATTAAATTATATCATAGTAATAAAAACAGCATGGTACTGACACAAAAAGAGATAAGTAGATCAGTGGAGCAGAGTAAAAGACACAGAAGCAAATTCTCACACATACAGGGCTTATGGGATTGCATTATACTGAAGAGTTTATGTACAGCAGAAGAAACTATCAAGATTCTCAATAGAGATCTGACAAAATCTGAGAAAATTTTTGCCATCTACTGTTCTGACAGAGGACTAATATCTAGAATATACAGAGAACTCATGAAACTCACCACTAAGAAAACAAGTAAACCAATAAAAAAAAATGGTCAAGTAAATTAAATATACACTTCACAAAAGAAGAAATTTAAATGGCAAATACATGTATGCTAAAATGCTCAACATCATTAGCAACCAGAGAGATGCAAATCTAAATTACCCTGAGTTTTCACCTAATTCCAACTAGAATTATAATCATTCAAAACACAAACAACAACACATGCTGTTGAGGATGTGGAGAAGTGGGAACTCTAAGACATTGTTGGTGGGATTGCAAATTAGTGCAAACACTTTGGAAAACAGAATGGAAGATCCTCAGAATGATGGGAATGACTCTACTATATAATCCAGCAATACCACTTTTGGGTATCTACCCAAAAGAATAAAAACCAAAGTACCTAACTAATGTATGTGTATCTATGTTCACAGCTGCACAATTCACAGTTACCAAACTATGGATGTCCATCAACAGATGAACAGATTACAAAATTATGGGATATGTTCACAATGGAATTCTAATAATCCATAAAGGAGAACAAAATTACATCATTTACATGGAAATGGATGAAACTGAAGAGCATTTTGCTAAGTGGAATTAAGTCACAAAATGTAAGAAATCAGATGCTCTCTCTAACATGTGAAAACTAGGGAGAAAGTGGGTCATAGGAGAAACTCTAGACTAAGAAGGAGATACTATAAATAAGCAAAAAAGATGACCGAACTGAGGGTGTTGGGAGAGAGCAAGAGAAAAATTCCCTAATGTACATCATGTACAATCACAAACATATTAAAATCAATCACTAAGCAAACACGAGGAGGTAAGGGGTAGGAAATGGAGTGGGAATTGGGAAAGGCCTAATGAGTAATGTGTGAATGTATGCCTCTACCATCTTGTACTCTATTTAGATGTATGACTACAATGCACCAAATAAATAAATAAATAAATAAATAAATAAATAAATAAACAAATAATAAAACAGTAATGAGACAAAAGTGGTTGTCAGCCACTGTTATAGAATTTTTTAACCATCCACTAGTAGTTTGACCTTGCGGCAATTATTTAGCATCCTATATTCACAATTTTGTTGAGATTTTTTGTTTTTTGTATTTTTTGAGGGGGAACATAGGGGTTTGAACATAGTTAATTTGCACGGTTTTTGTAAAAGCAATAAGGACAATATCTTTGTAAACTGTGTAAATTATGCTCTATAAAATACTATCTTTTTAAAAATTTATATCTTTGAAGCATGAACATTTTGTTTACAAGTTCACTCTGTGATGAGATAGGCATAATTTACCATAGCTGTTGTTTTTAATGCACTCAATGGGAAAATCTTCAGGGCAAATCTATTGTTTTATCTTTATTTTTTAACTTCTTTTTTCCTCAAAGTATCTTCTTTTTTAAATATTTTATTGGTGTATTATATTCATACAGGACATTGGTGTAAAAAAACTTGTGTGTACATACATGTACACATCACTAATTTAACTCCTACCCAATTCCCACTCCATTCCCTCTCGATCCCTCCTTCCCTTGCTTGGCTTAGTGGTTGACTTCAATATGTTTAAGTACATTGTGTGTTTGAGAAAATTTCCTTTTTTCCCCCTCCCATCCCCTCATTTAGGTTGTCTTGTTTGCTCCTCTATAGTATTTCCTTTTTCATCTACAGTTTCTCCTATTACCCATTTCTCCTTAAATTTTACATATTAGAGAAAGCATCTGATTTCTTATTTTTTGTGGCTGACTAATCTCACTTAGCATAATGTCCTCCAGTTCCATCCATTTCCCTGAAAATGATGTAATTGAGTTTTTTTAATGGCTGAGTAAAATTCCATTGTGTACATATTCCACAGTTTTGTAATCCGTTCATCTATTGATGGACATCTTGGCTGGTTTCATAGTTTGGCTATGGTGAATTGTGCAGCTATGAACATAGATACACATACATTAGTTTGGTAGTTTGGTTTCTTTCCTTTTGGGTAGATACCCAGAAGTAGTACTGCTGGATCCAATGGTAGATTTGTTCCTGTTCTTCTGAGGATTTTACATACTGTTTTCCAAAGGGGTTGCACTAATTTGCAATCCCACCAACAATGTTTTAGAGTTCCCACCTGTCCACAATTTGGCAGCATCTCTTGTTGTTTGTGTTTTGAATGATTGCCATTCTAGTTGGAGTTAGGTGAAATCTCAGGGTAGTTTTGATTTGCATCTCTCTGATTGCCAGTGATGTTGAGCATTTTTTCATGCATTTATTGGCCATTTGAATTTCTTCTTTTGTGAAGTGTCTATTTAATTCATGTGCCCATTTTGTTATTGGATGCTTAGTTTTCTTAGTTTTGTGTTTCTTCAGTTCTCTGTATATTCTAGATATTAGTCCTCTATCGGAGTGGTAGGTGGCAAAAATCTTTTCCCATTCTGTTAGTTCTCAGTTGAGGTTCCTGACAGTTTCCTTTGCTGAACAGAAGCTCTTCAGTTTCATGCAATCCCATTTATTGATTCACCTTTTAATTTGTTGTGCCTTTGGGGTCTTGTTGAGCAAGTGTTTATCTGTGCCTATGTGTCACAGTGTTGGACTTATGCCCTCTTCAAGGAGCTTCAAGGTCTCTGGTTTGATTTTCAAGTCTTTGATCCATCTTTAGTTGACTTTTGTGCAGGGTGAGAAAGTGAGATTAATTTCCAATTTTCTGCATATGGCTAACCAGTTTTGCCAACACCATTTGTTGAACAGGCTATCGTTTCTACAGTGTATGTTTTTGGCCCCTTTGTCAAAAATCAATTGGCTGAAAGTGTGTGGACTTGTTTCTGGGTCTTCTATTCTGCTCCATTGGTCTTTGTATCTGTTTTTTTTTGTCAGTACCATGCTGTCTTTATTACAATGGCTTTGTAGTATAGTTTAAAGTCAGGTATTGTAATTCCTTCTGCATGGTTTTTGTTGTTGAGAACTACCTTGGCTATTCTGGGCTTTTTGTCATTCCACATAAATTTAAGGACTGAGTTTTCAATGTCTGTGAGGAATGATCTTGGTAGTTTAATGGGCATTGCATTAAATCTGTAAATCACTTTTGGAAGGATGGCCATTTTAATGATATTCATTCTGCCAATCCATGAATATGGAAGATCCTTCCATCTTCTAAGATCTTCTTTGATTTCTTTTTTCAATGTTTTATAATTTTCTTTGTAGAGATCTTTTACCTCCTTGGTCAAATTTATTCCTAAGTATTTTATTTATTTGTGGAAGATCCTGAGTGGAAGAGTTTTCTGAATTTTTTTTCAGTGGATTCATGGTTGGTGTACAGGAAAGCTTCTGATTTTTTAAGGTTGATTTTTTATCCAGATACTTTGCTGAATTTGTTGATCAGTTCTATAAGCCTTTTTGTTGAGTTTGTTGGGTTTTATAAATATAGGATCATGTCATCTGCAAATAGTGAAAGTTTGAGTTCTTCTTATCCTATTTGTACTCTTTTGATTTCCTTTTCTTGCCTTTTTGCTCTGGCTAGAGTCTCCAGTAATATATTGAAGAGAAGTGCTAATAATGGACATCTTTGTCTCATTTCAGTAGTTAGGGGGAATTCTTGAAGGTTTTCCCCATTTAATATGATGTTGGCTGAGGGCTTATTGTAGAATGCCTTAATAATGTTGAGATATGTTCCTTCTATTCCAGTTCTCTGCAGTGTTTTTTTAAATCATAAATGGATGTTGGATTTTATGAAATGTTTTTTCAGCATATATTGAAATGATCATGTAATTTTTGTCTTTGATTCTGTTTATATGATGAATTACATTAATTGATTTTCATATATTGAACCAGGCTTGTCCCTGGGATGAACCCTACCTGATCATGGTGTATGATTTTCTTTATGTGGTTTTGAATGCATGATGCTAGTATTTTGTTTAATAGTTTTGCATCCACATTCGTCAGCAATATAGGCCTGTACTTTTCCTTCCTTGAACTGTTTTTATTTGGTTTTGGTATTAATGTGATGTTGGCTTCATAGAATATATTTGTGAGAGTCCCGTTTTTTTCTATTTCGCGAAATAGTTTGAGGAGTATTGTAGTTAGCTCTTCTATAAAGGTTTTATAAAGTTCACTTGGGAAGCCATCTGGTCCTGTACTTTTCTTTGATGGTAAGCTCTTTATTGCTGTTTCAAACTCTTTGATTGGTTTGTTTAAGTGTTCTATATCTTCTTGACTCAGTTTAGGAAGGTTGTATTTATCTAGGAAGTTGTCAATTTCCTCCAGATTTTCCATTTTGTTGGAGTATCATTTTTCAAAGTAGTCTCTCATAATCCTCTGGATTTCTACACTGTCAGTAGTAATATCTCCTTTTTCATCCCTTATCTTCATAATTTGGGTTGATCCTCTCTTTTTTTTTGTTTAGGTTGGCTAGTGGTTTATCTATCTTGTTAATTTTTTCAAGAAAACAGCTTTTGGTTTTGTTGATTTTCTATATTTTTTTATTCTCTGTTTCATTAATTTCTGCTGTCATTTTAATAATTTCCTCTCTTCTACTGGCTTTGGGGTTCAATTGTACCTAGTTTTCGAGGGCTTTGAGGTATGTCATTAGGTTATTTATTTGAAGATTTTTCTGTTTTTCTTATGTGAGCACTCAGTGCTATAAATTTTCCATTTAATACTGCCTTCATAGTGACACAGAGGTTTTGATATGTTGTATCATTATTTTCATTTGTTTCTAGAAAAATCTTGATTTCCCCTCTTACATCTTCTATAAACCATTCTTCATTTGGAAGTGTGGTGTTCAGTCTTCACATGTTTATGTTGTTTCTATGGGTCTTTTATAGATGATTTCTAGTTTCATTCCATTATGGTCTGAAATGACACAGGGAAGTATGCAACATTTTTTTAAATTTGCTAGTGCTCATTTTGTGTCCCAGGATGTGATCTATTTTGGAGTAGGTTCTGTGAGCAGCTGATAAAAATGTAAACTCTGATGTAGTTGAGTGAAATATTCTATGTATCCAACAAGTCCATTTGATTAATGGTGTTCTTTAGTTTTGAGGTATCTTTACTGACCTTTTGTCTGGAAGATTAGTCTAGTGTTGTGAGAGGTGTGTTGAAGTCTCCCAGTATTATTGTATTGGGATTTATGTGTGACCTCATGTCACAAAGAGTTTGATTTATGAAAGTAGCTGCACCTATGTTTGGGGCATGGATGTTGATTATTGTTATTTCCTCTTGCTGAATTATTTCTTTTACCAGTAAAATATAACCTTCTTTGTCTCTTCTAATAAGTTTGGGTTTGAAGTCTAACTTTTCTGTTATCATAGTTGCTACTCCTGCTTGTCTTTGAGTTCCATTAGCATGGATTACCTTGCTCCAGCCCTTTACATTGAATTTGTTCCTATATTTACTTGTATGGTGTGTTTCTTGTAAGCAGCAGATGGATGGATTCTGGTTTTTAATCCATTTTGCCACTTTAGGTCTTTTTATTGGGGTGTTGAGGCCATTTACATTTAGTGTGATTATGGAGAGATAATTTTTAATTCCTAACATGTTAAGATTTTATTTCTTTTTGAGATACTGTTTATTTTTCTTCACTTAGTTGTCTGCTGGAAATCATGTTTCTTTGGTTCTGGACTGTTTTACCTATTTCTTCTTTGTAGTTTATTTCCTTGAGTCTTTTCTCTAGCTCTGGTTTTGAAGACATAAATTCCTACGGTTTCTGTTTGTCATGGAAGTTTCTTATTTCCCCACCTAATTTGATAGATAGTTTTGCTGGGTAGGAAATTTTTTGGCTGGAAGTTGTTTTCTTTCAGAGTGTGGAATATGTTACTCCAAGCCCTTCTGGGTTTCATGGCTTGGTTTGGGAAGTCTGAAGTGATTCTAATTGGTTTGCCTCTGAATGTCACTTGGCCTTTTGTTTTTGTGCCTTTATGATTCTCTGCTTGGCTTCCACAATAGTCATTTTGACAATTATGTGGAATGGAGAACTGTGAGAGTACTTAGATGCAGGCTCTTGCTTGAAGAGTTAACAAAGCAACTCTAGCTCCTGAGAAGCAGCTTGGAATGGCAGCCTGGGAGGCAAGCATACCTCCTCTAATCAGTGATCTATGAGTTTTGCCAAGTAGCCTTATGGTCAGGAAGCAGCTCCGGTCCTCTTGCTGAAGGTCCTTCCCAGCATAGACATCTCTCAGAAAACTAATTAGTATGATATCAGCTTGAGAAGTTAGGAGCAGTCACAGGAGTTCTTTGCTACTAATTGTAAAACAAAAAGTTGTTTTGAGACTAGTCCTTTGGCTTTAGTCACACACAGCTATTGTTGCTTTAAGATAACCTTGTAATGTCTAAAATAGTTAACTCATTTATGGATTCCATGGAAACTTTCTCTATAAAAGTCTGATTGCTCTTTCAATAAAACATGCAGTGTACATGAAACCTGCATCCCCTGTGTCCTGTGAATCAGCTTTACCCTTTGGTCTCCAGTGCACTAGACACTGACAGGGAACCTCTTCTCTGATCCTGTCTAAAGGGAGTTCTAAAAGTTTCCTGGACCTGTGTATTGACCTCTTGCTCTATGTTTAGAAAATTTTCTGCTATTACTTCCTTGAAGAGATTATTGAACCCTTTGGTTTCACCTTCTTTCCCCTCCTCTATTCCAATTATTCTTAGGTTAACTCTCTTAAAAATGGGCCCATATTTCTTTAATGGCAAATTAAATTCCTGCTGTTGGATTTTTTCTAAATTATAAACTATGTGTTCATTTTTGGAGTGATCATCTTCTAGGAGCAAGATTCTATTCTCCATGTGGTCTAATCAATTGTTCATAGTTTGAATTGAGGTCTTTACTTCAATGATTGTATCCTTTATTTCTTTTAGACTCTCTAAATTCTTTTAGAAGTTCCTGTATCATTTCTACAGTTATATTTCTGATTTTTCTTCTGGAGGTCTCTGAATTTTTGTTTGATCAGATTCTAATGTTGTGGGGTTATGAGCATTCATTACCCCATTGTTATTCCTCTTTCCCATGATTTCAGAAGTTTGTGCTTTCTATGGGTTCTTCCCTGGGTCACTACGACTTCACTTAGGGTGCTCTGGATCTCAGTCTATGGTAATCTCAGCCGCCACTACTCTTTTACTGGGTTGTATTGCAAAGTCTGAGACCCAGGAGTCAATCAAGGCTGCTTAATACCATAGGGGTGCCAGGCTGGGCGTTCTCCCATGGGGAACTACGACTAGGGTGTGGTATCTCTGCTACCACTACTCCTTCACTGGGTTGTATTAAAAATCTCAGACCCAGGGAGATTATCAAAGCTGCACAAGTCCCTGGGGGTGCAGTACTGGGATTTCTCCATTAGGAGGCCACAATTTTACTCACAGTTGTTGAGAGAGCTGACCTGCAGCTGTTGTGGACCCAGTTGACTTGCTGACCCTGCTGGCAATATTGCGCCACTGCCACGCTCTCAGCTCTGAGGATGGCTTATTTCCCTTCTGGTTTTGTGCTCCATTCTGAGTTCCTGGAGGGCTTGCTGAGCTTTACTACTGGGAGTTTTAGATGTTCTTTGTGCTGAAAAAACTGCTGAATTACACCCAGATAATCCACAGCTGCTCCCTTTAGCTCCTTGTTTACCTTTCCTCTCTGGATTCTGGTGGGTTATTGAGTGAGCCCATCTGGAGCTGTTGCGGGTGTGGTGAACTTGCTGCCACTGCTGGCTATATGGAGCTGCTGCTGTTCCCTCAGCCATTAGACTAACGTATTTCTTTTCTGGTTTTGAGCTCTGTTCTGAGTCCCTTTCTTCTCTGGAGCCTGGTGCTGCGAGGAAAGATGGCGCCAGTGCAGCTCTACCGCTGCAGTGCAGGCTAGTTTCTCTTCTGGTCTCTGGTCGTTCTTCTAGCCTTCTTTTACTCTGTCCCTTGTATTTAGTTTTTATTTCTCTGCTGATGGAATTTTCTGGCTATGAAAAGCACTGATTTTGTGGCAATAGAGATTGAGTGTTAGCAGGACTCATAAACGCTGCTTTTCTCTGTCACCATCTTCCTGGAAGTCTTCTTTTATCTTTATATGCATTTTCATTTAACAACTAACAGATAATAATTATAGTGTACAAAGTATTCGAATAAAATTGTTTGAATAGTAAATAAGAGTATATATATGTTCTCTCTCTCTCTCTCTCTCTCTCTCTCTCTATATATATATATATATATATATATATATATATATTATATATATATATTCATTCATTCATTCTTAGGTGTTTATAATAAAATCTTCAACAAAAACGTTCTCTCTGACAGAATATGAGCTAAGACATTGGAAATGATCCAGACATGATTTTCAACTGAATCAAATTTATTTTAGAAACTGAAAGTTTAGGCACACAGTCAAGAGACAAGAAATCCCAATATCAAGGGAATGATACCATGCAGAAAGCTCCCTTTCCTTCAGAGTATCATTAACTTTTCTCTCCACCTATTATGAATCCTGGCTATATTGGGCATATCTATAATCACCCAAATATTGAGGCATAACCTTGCTATTAATTCTTCAAAAATTCTTTCTATTTAGCTAGTAATTTTTATTATAAATTAGAATTATGCTCACAAATTATAAATGATAATCTTAAAGTATCTTAAAATATTTTCAAGAGATGTTATGTATATGTTATATGTCCCAGGAGAGTATTGCTTTCAGATTAAAAATACTGATTCCTCAAAATAACAATTTAGAAAGTTTGGACTATCAAACCACTCACTTGATTTCTCAATTTTTATGTTAGTTAAGAAATTAAGATTTTTGAAGCATCAGCTTTTTAACCTGAGCTGAGTTTCAGCTTCTTTTGGGAACAATTTTTCATTAAAAATGTAAGTAAAAAATCTTGCCTTAGGTTTTTTTTTTTAACATAATCACCAAGGCCATTCTGTTTTTCCTAAATAGACTCAATGCAGCCAGATATTGTTTTAGTATCAAGAAAATTGAGGCAGTTAATCCAATAAAACTTTAGAATGATTTCTTAAGTATATTCAAGAAGTGAATAATTTACTTCAAAAATGGCAAAAATTTAAGTTTATTTTACCTAAACTATTAACCCTAGTGTAGTTCACCTAAAATATATACTTTTAATTTCTATCCCAATTATAAATTCCATAAATTTTGTCATTTATACCTGTGAGTCTATCATTTAAACTTCTTTATTCATAATTTTGGGAGATTTATCTATGTTGATGTTTAGTTTTAATACTGTAGTTTTGTTAATCCATTCTGTTTGTGGACTTTTAGATGGCTTAGAAATATTACAAATAATGCTATGGTACAGTTTTCTTACATATCTCCTTTGCATATGTGCCAGATTTTCTTTTAAATTCTTTTTGAAACAGGGTCTCTTAAGCCAACGAAGCTGGCTTTGAACCTGTGTGATCCTCCTGTCTCTATCTCCCAAGCACGGGGATTACAAGCGTGCACCACCACGCCTGGCTTTCTTTTAAATCTTTGCCCAGAATTTTAATGTCTTGGTATTCAGGCACCTAGAAACATATCTATTACCTCTCTTAATTGTTGCCAGTTTTAATTTCCTTACATATACCTCAATATTTGATATTGTTAGACTTTAAAAGTTTGGATTAATGTGATATATGTGAATTCTTATTTTCACTGAATTTTAAATTTGTATTTACCTTACAACTAGTTAGAATAAACATTTGTCTTATGTGTTCATTGCTTTTTTCCATGTTATGGTTTAAAAGTAAAATGTTCCTTGGAACCCATGCTCTGAAAGCAATCATTCTTGAAGGTGGATCCCTCAGGGTGTGGCTATGGGAATTATCTATCTCTTTTCCCCTCCCTTTTCTCTCTCTTTTCACCTCCATTATATCCTAAGGATCTTTAGCCTTTCTCCATTCTAGTAGTTGGCATAAGTGGACTATATGTATGGATTGAAATCTCTGGACCTTTAAGCAAATGAATTTTTCATTCTTTAAGTGCTCTGTGCCAGTGTTTAGTTTGTAACAGTGAGAATATTGTCTGAAACAGTCTGAAATTCAAAATCCAAAATGTTCTGAGTGTCAACATGATGCACAAATGAAAAATTACACACCTGATTTCATGTGATAGGTAGTAGTAGTCAAAACAGGCTCATCAGGCTATGATGCATACTAAACATAACTGAATTTTATGTTTAGACTTGGGTCTTATACTCAAGGTATCTTGTTGTATACATAAAATACTCCAAAAATATAAAAATCACAAAATACTTCTGATCTCAAGCATTTTCGATAAGAAATGCTCAATTATTAGTTTTCTAATTTTCTATACATTCTTTTTGGATATATAATTTTATGCCTTAAAATACTTTCATAACATAATTTTTGTTATGCACTCTGGCATTCCTGACACATAGAAAGAAAGTTTTAGGTTTCTCTTGGTTATCTTTTATTTAGGATTATATTTATTGGTGCATTGTAATCATACATCATTATGAGGTACAAGATGGTAGAGGCATTCATGGATGCATCACTCATTTAGCCCTTTTCCAATTCCTACCACATTCCCTCTTTATTCCTTCTCAAGTTCAGCTTACTTACTGAATATGATTGTTTGTAAATGTACATCATGCACATTAGAGCACTTCCTTTTCTCCTATCTCATTTCCCTCAGTTAGATCACCTTCTTTACTCATCTAAGGTTTCTGCTTCTTTGATTAGGGTCCTCCTATGTTCCATTTTCTCCCTAGCTTCCCCATATTAATACCAAAACCAAAGAAAGACAGCTCAAGGAAGAAAAAC
This sequence comes from Muscardinus avellanarius, assembly GCF_963383645.1. NCBI lineage: Eukaryota > Metazoa > Chordata > Mammalia > Rodentia > Gliridae > Muscardinus > Muscardinus avellanarius. The sequence goes on along the minus strand of NC_137789.1, from coordinate 84,211,965 downwards.
TACAAGCCTATATCACTGATGAATGCAAAACTGATAAACAAAATATTAGCAACACGCATTTAAAATGCATAAAAAATACACCATATACACCATGACCAAGTAGAATACATCCCAGAGATACAAGGCTGATTCAATATATGAAAGTCAATACATGTAATTTATCACATAAACAGAAACAAAGTAAAAAATCACATGTTCATTTCAATAGGCACTGTAAAAGCATTTGACTAAATCCAACATCTAACCCAGGCGTGGAGGTGCATGCTTGAAATCCCCGTGCTTGGGAGCTGGAGACAGGAGGATTGTACAGTTTTGAAGTCAGCCTCACTGGCTTAAGAGACCCTGTTTTCAAATAAAAATAATATAAAATAGGTCTGAGAGTGAAGCCTGGAGGTAAAAGTGTAAAAGTGTTTCCAGGAACCCCAGTACCATAAAAAAAAAAAATCCAACATCTATTAATGCTAAAAGCACTGCAGAGAATAGGAAAGAAGGAACATACCTCAACATCATAAAGGCAATTTACAATATTCCCATAGCCAACACTGTATTAAATGGGGAAAAACTGCAATAATTCTCTCTAAATATAGGAACAAGACATGGATGTCCATTTTCACCATTTTTTCATATAATACTTGAGACTTTAGCCAGAGCAATGAAGCAAGAAAACAAAAGCAAAGTAGTGCAAATAGGAAAAGAAGAACTCAAACTTTTACTATTTTCAGATGACATAATACTATACTTAGAAGATCCAACAAACTCAACTAAAAGGCTTATAGAACTGATCAGAAAATTCAGCATAGCGTCTGAATACAAAATCAATCTTAAAAAATTGAAAGCTTTTCTGTAGATCTACCATAAATCCACTGAGAATAAAATCAGGAAAAATTTTCCACTCAGGATATCCCACAAAAAAATAAAATAGTTAGAAATAAACTTAAACAAGGAAAAAAGAAGGGGCTTCCGGGAAGATGGCGACTGAGAAAAGCGGGGTTTAAGAGCTCTGCTAACAACCAATCTCCATTACCACAAAATCAGCACCTTTCATAGCCAGAAAACACCATCACCAGAGAAACAAAAAAATCACCAGGCTCCAGAGAGAAAGCGAACTGAGAACAGAGCTCAGAGCCACAGAGGAGATACACCGGCCTCACACCCTAGGACGCGGCAGCAGTGCCATACTGCCGGCGGCAGCGGTGAATTCACCAGATGGCTACAGCAAGCCGAGGTGAGCCGCTGCGGAACAACCAGACGGGATTTCTCGGCGCAGGTAAAATCTAAACCTCCCAGTGGCTGAGCTCAGCACACGCTGCAGGGATTCAGAGTGGAAATCAAAACCAAGAAGAAATACGCCAGCCTCACGGCTGAGGGCATAACAGCGGCGCCATATTGCCACCGGCGGCAGCAGCAGAGAATTCACCGAATCCAGTACAGCTACATCTGCGTACTCAAGAACAGTGAGTCAAATTGCGGGCCACAGAGGAGAAATCCCAGTACTGAACTCCCTGGGACTTGACCCAGTGGGGGAGTGGTGGTGACAGATATATCACACCATAGGAGAACGTAAAACCTGGCACCCCCCACAGTCTAAAGCAGCCTCTATCGACTCTCTGGGTCGGAGACTTGTGATACAACCCAGTAAAGGAGTAGTTGGGTCTGAGATACTACTGACTCGAGATCCAGAACACCTTAAGTGAAGTCATAGTGAACCAAGGGAAGAACCCAGAGAAGGCACAAACTTCTGAAATCATGGGAAAGAGGAATAATACTGGAGCAATGAATGCCCACAACATCAGAACCCGATAAAACAGAAAATCAGAGATTTCTAGAAGATCAAATCAGGAAAATAACTGTAGAAATAATAGAGGTGCTTCGAAAAGAAGTCAGAGAGAGCCAAAAAGAGATAAAGGATGCAATTACTGAAGTAAAGTCCTCAATTCAAAGCACAAACAACCGATTAGACCACATTGAGAACAGAATCTTGCTCTTAGAAGATGATCATTCCAAAAATGAACGCATAGTTTCTAATCTAGGAAAAAATATCCGACAGCAGGAATCTGATATTGAAGAAATATGGGCCCATTTTAAGAGAGCTAACCTAAGAATAATTGGAATAGAGGAGGGAAAAGAAAGTGAAACCAAAAGGATCAACAATCTCTTCAAGGAAGTCATAGCAGAAAATTTTCCAAACATAGAGCAAGAGGTTGATACACAGGTCCAGGAAACTTATAGAACTCCCTTTAGACAGGATCGGAGAAGAGGATCCCCACGCCACATAATTGTCAAAATGACCAATGTGGAAGCCGAGCAGAGAATCTTAAAGGCAACAAAAACAAAGGGCCAAGTGACATTCAGAGGCAAACCAATTAGAATCACTTCAGACTTCCCAAACAAAGTCATGAGAGCCAGAAGGGCTTGGAGTAACATATTCCAAACTCTGAAAGAAAACAACTTCCAGCCAAAAATTTTCTACCCAGCAAAACTTTCTATCAAATTAGATGGGGAAATAAGAAGCTTCCATGACAAACAGAAACTGAAGGAATTTATGTCTTCAAAACCAGCACTAGAGAAAATACTCAAAGAGATTAACTACAAAGAAGAAATAGGTAACACACACTAGAACCAGAGAAACAAGTGTTTCCATCCAACAGTCAACTAAGATTGGTTATCTGTGGAGATTCATTACTTATGTTAGTCTTTTACCTATCTCTAAATGGTATTGTTTGCCTTTATTGTTGTTAATTTTTAGGATTTCTAGTTGGAATATTAATATACCTTCAGATATAGCATTTGGAAATATTTTATCCCATTCTATTAGTAACTGTTAACTCTGTTTACATTGTATTTGGATATACAATATTTTTTCTTATTTTTTAGGGAGTTTGTATACTCTTCTGTTGCCTGTGCCATTAAAATCATATCCAAGAAATCACTGCCAATTTCAGTGTTGTGAGGTTTTATGACCCAGATTTTTTCCTAAAAGTTTATAGTCTTAAGATTTATATTTAGGTCTTTTATCTATTTTGAGTTAATATTGTATATGGGATTAGGTAAGGGTCCAACTTTATTCTTTTCCATGTAATTATTATGTTTCAACAATATTTAGTTAAAATATTATTTCTACCACCAAATGTTCGTGGAAACCTTGTCAAAAATAACTTGACAATATAGGGAAGAATTTAGCTCTAGGCTTTTATTTAACTCCAATGGTTTATATATCTGCATTTAGAATAGTACTATGCTGTTTCAATTATTGTAGCTTTATATGGTTTGAAATCAGAAAATATATATCTTCTTGCTTTGTTCTTTTTCAAGATCGTTTTGGGTACCTAGACTCCATATTCCATATTAGGATAGAGTTTTTTTCTGAAAAATAAATATATAAATATATGATAGTTTCACCTAAAAAAAATAGAAAAAATATTCTCTGGCAAGAAAGAAAGTAAAAAGAAATATTGAAATGTTATTTTTAAGTCATCAAAAGCTTGGTATCAGACAAATGAAACTGTTATGTGAGATTATCATTTTTAATTTTGGATAAATTGCTATAATAGTAGATGTCAACCACTAAGCCAAGCATGGGAGGGAGGAATGGGGAGAGAATGGGGTGGGGATTGGGTGGGAGATGACTGGGCGATGTGTGCATGTATGTCTACAAAAGTTTGTATCCCACTATGATGTATGAATACAGTGCACCAATAAAAAAAATAAACTTAAACAAGGAGATAAAACACATCTACAAAAAGTTTACAAAACATTTTAAAAATGAAATCAAAGAAGACCTTAGAAGATTGAAAGATCTTCCATGTTTATGGATATTCAGAATAAATATCATCAAAATGGCTGTACTTTCAAGAGTGATCTACATGTTTAACACAATACCCATTAAATTACCAACGTCATTCCTTACAGACATAGAAAAATCAGTCCTTAAATTAATTCAAAATCAGAAAAAAACAGAATAACAAAGTAGTTCTAAGCAACAAAAAACATTCACAAGGAATCATAATACCTGACTTTAAACTCTACTACAAAACCATAGTAATAAAAACAGCATGGTACTGGAACAAAAAGTGATACATAGACCAATGGAGCAGAATAGAAACCTCAGAAATAAATCCATACACTTACAGCCAATTGATTTTTTGCCAAAGGGGCCAAAAATTTACACTGAAAATAAAAAAAAGATATCCTGTTCAACAAATGGTGTTGACAAAACAGTTTAACCATATGCAGAAAAATTGTATTTGTTTTTTCTTTCTTGTGTTAGCTTGGCTAGTGGTTTATCAATTTTGTTTATTTTTTCAAAAACATGTTTTGCTTTTATTAATTTTCAGTATTTTTATTCTCTAAATAATTGATTTCTGTTATGATTTTAAAATGTTTCAGTCTTCTACTGGGTTTGGGTTCAAATGTTTCTATTTTTCAAGGACATTGAGGTGTGTCATAGGTTATTTATTGAGAGATTTTCTCTTATTATATGAGCACTCAGTGATAAAATTTTTATTTTTTGCTGCCTCAAGGCGTTTCAGAGGTTTTGATATATAAATTTTTATTGGTGCATTGTAGTCATACATCTTAATGGGATAAAAATCTTGTGGATATATACATGCACACATTACCCAATCAGTCCTTACCCAATCCCTAACCCCTTCCTTCCCTCTCCCTTCTACCCATGCTTGGCTTCCTGATTGGCTTTGATATGTTTTAGTACATCATGTGCTTTAAAGAGGTTCTCTTTTCCCCCTTCCCATCCCCTCAGATACGTCACCTTAATTGCTCCTCTATAGAATCCCTTCTTCATCTAGAGTTCCTCTTGTTACCCATTTCTCCCTAGGTTTCACACATTAGGAAAAGCATCTAATTTTTTTTCTGACATTTCACTGTAAATGCAATAATTTTGTTCTCCCTTATGGCTGGGCAAAATACTATTGTGTACACATCCCATAGTTTTAAAATCCACTCATCTGTTGAAGGACATCTTGGCTGGTCCCACATTTTGGCAATGCTGAACTGTGCAGCTATAAACATGGTTGCTCATGCTTTAATTTGGTATTTTGTTTTTCATTATTTTTGGTAGATACCCAAAAGTGGTATTGCTGGATCATATGTTAAGTTTGTTTTCCTTCTTCTGAGAATCTTCCATACTATTTTCCAAAGTGGTTTCACCAACTTGCAATCACACAATCATATATTAGAGCTTCTATTTCTCCACATCTGATCAATTACAGTTTCTTTCTTCCTGGGAAGTCCTTCTTTTAATTTCCATACATATTCCCACTTACTGTAACCCTAAAAGCCAGAAGGTAACTTTGACAAGGAAATCCACTCACAACCAATTTTTTTTTTTATATAGGTCACTTGGATCTGGGAATCTGCTGAGAGAGGAGGTGAGGCAGTGGCAGCTTCTAGTGCTTCCTGGCCACACGGTTGCAGGGACTCTCTGGCCTTTGCTGCAGAGCAGGCCCCAGTCCCAGCCCTGCTGCACAATAGATTCTGGACCCAGCCTTGCTGACTCCAGACCTGGACTTACCATGTGGTAGGCTCTGGGCCAGCCTCCCTGGCTCCAGACCCTGACTCATTGGCTCCAGACCCAGCCTCACCCTGTGGCAGGCTCTGGGCCTGGCCTCGCTGGCTCCAGATCCCGCCTCACTGCTCAGCATCCTCCAGGCCTGGCCTTGCCACATGGAAGGCTTTGGTCCCCATCACCATGGGCAGGACATCTACAGAGGTTCCTATTTTTCCTTTCATATTTTTTTTTAAGTAGGAGAAAACAACACATGTCATTTGCAGAAGCTGGGAGCCTGATTCCCTAGTAGTAATAGATTTTATCTCCCCACCAAAAGCAGAGGCCCACACACTAACCATTGAGAGCAGGATCTGCTGCTCCAAGCACACCCTGGCCACCAGTGCAGTGCAGAGGAGCGCAGTGGCCAAGAGCACTGAGAGCCTGCCTGGCCATACAGGTGGGACTCCCTTTGACATTTTTCTTTTTGTTTGTTTGTTTGTTTGTTTGGTGGTACTGGGGTTCCTGGAAGCCCTTCTACCTCCAGGCTACACTCCCAGACCTATTTTTTAATATTTTGAAACAGGGTCTCATAAGCCAGCACGGCTGGCTTTGAACCTGCGCAAACCTCCTGTCTCCGCCTCCCAAGCGCGGGGATTACAAGCGTGCGCCACCACGCCCGGCTGACATTTTTCTTACATAGTATGTTGTCCAGAATTTCTGAGCATGTGCAGCAGGAGCAGTCTACTTTCAGGGAGATTTCTTCAAAAATTCAAGGTGGATTGGATTGGATCTGTCTGCCTCTCCTACTTGTGACCACCAATGCCGCTATTTTGGTCTGTTTCCATGAAACTTTTTCTTAAATAGTATGTTGGCCAGAGTTCCTAAGCATGTGGAGCATGAATAGTCTCCTTTTGGGGAGATTCCTTCAAAAATTCAAGGTAAATTTGATTGGATCTGTCTGCCTGTCTTGAATACTGGCTGCCGCCACCTTTTTGGTCTCTCCTAGAGTATGTTGTTGTTAAGAATTCCTGTGCATGTGCAGCAGGACCAGTCTACTTTCAGATCTCTTCTGGGATGTCCCGTCAAAAATCACTTTTCTTGCAGTGGCAGGCGCCACGCTGCCATTTTCCTGCTGTCGATTTCTACTTTCATTCTGTTGTAATCTGAAAAGATGCAGGGAATTATATTACATCTTTTGAAGTTGCTGGTGCTTTCTTTGTGGTCCAGGTTGTGGTCTGTTTTGGAGAACATTCTTTGTGCAGCTGAGAAGAATGTGTATTCATCTGTTGGTAGTTGAAGAATTCTGTATATGTCTATTAGGTCCATTTGGTTTATAGTGTTCTTAGGCTGAAGAATCTTTGCAACTTTTGTCTTGAAGATTGAAGTAGTGTGCTGAATTCTCCCCATATTATTGTATTTGGGGTTATTTGAGACCAGATGTCCCAATGAGTTTGTTTTAGAAATGTGGGCTCACCCTGATTTAGGGCATAAGTGTTTTCTATAATTATATCTTCTTGCTGGATTTTCTTGTATTAATAAGAAGTGCCCTATTTGTTTTAGCTTAAAGTCTGTTTTATTAGATATCAGCATTGCTACCCTTTCTTGTTTTCAATCTTCATTTGCATGGTACATCATTTTCTGTTCTTTTACCTTTATACTGAATGTCTTTGGCTGTAAGGTGAGTTTCTTGCAAGCAGAATATAGTTAGATTATTTTTAAAATACACGTTGCCAGCTGGGCATGGTGACACAAGCTTGTAATTCCAGCGCTTGGGAGGCTGAGACAGGAAGATCACACAGGTTCGAAGCTAGCCTCAGCTACTGAGTGAGGCTCTCAGCAACTTAGTGAGACCCTGTTTCCATAGAAAATATAAAATAGGTCTGAGAGTATAGCCCAGAGGTAGAAAGCCTCTGGGTTCTAACCCCAGTACCACCAAAAAAATAAATAAATAAATAAATATATATATATATATATATATATATATATATATATATATATATCACACACACACACACACACACACACACACACACACACACACACACATTGCCAGTCTGTGTCTTTTAATTGGGAAGTTAAGTCCTTTGATATTCATTGCTATTATTGAAATAAAATTTTTGCTTCCTGTTATTTTGCATTCTGTGTTTTATTAATGTAGTGTTTTTTTCTTCTTTCTTCAGTTGCCCACCTAATGGAGCTTGCCTCTTCTCTGGTTTTGGAATCTGTTTCTTTTTTTCTTCTTTATGATTTATTTTTAAAGTATTTTCTCTAGTGCTGACTTGGTAGTCATGTAATTTTTAATATTCTGCTTATTTTGAAACTTTTTTGTTTCACCATAAATTTTAAATTATATTTTTGCTAGATATATCAGTCTTTGTTGAAAGTTGTTTTCTTCCTGGGTTTGTAGTACTTTATACCAGTTCCTCCTGGCATTCATGACTTGATTTGTAAGGTCTGGAGTGATTCTTATTGTTTTTGCACCTGAATATCACCCATTAATTTGTTCTCTCTGCTTTTAAGATTCTCTCCTTGTACTCTATGTTGGTCATTTTGATTTTTATATGGCGTGGAGAAGGAGGTCCTCCTTTGATCTTATCTTAACAGTGTTCTGTATGTCTCCTGTATGTAAATGTCTGAGTCTTTTTCTGTTTGGAAAATTCTCTGAAATTATTTTTCTGAAAAAATTATGGCTATCCTTGGTTTGTGCCTCTATCCTTTCTTCAATGGCTTTTACCTGTAAGTTAGAACATTTTTGTTTTGTCACATAATTATGGGATGTTTAGGTTTTTTTGTTGTAAAGTCTTCGGTGTACTGTTGACTGTGCTTTCAGTTTTGAATGAACTTTCTTCTCACTGTGATATTCTGTTTTCCATTTCATCTAATCTTTCAGAATTGTTTGCTATTACTGTCTTTTATTCAATCATTGACTCATTTTTTTCCTTCAAGACCTCTTTCTGATTCTTTTTTAAATGCCTCAATTTCTTCTTTCATTTTCTGTATACTTACTATGAGTCTTTTCTTCATATTGAAAATCAGGATTCAGAATTCTCCTTGCATTTTTTGTAGATCTGTATTGGTGATCTCTCTTGTTCTTCATTATTTCTCATTTTTATATTTTCAGAGTTCTCAGGTTAGTATTTTGAATATCTTGTCATCTATTTCCTCTTTTTGTGTGAGTTCTGTGTTTATTTGATAGCCCTTAATAATACTGTTTATTCTTGTGGTCAGTATTCACCCCTACCAATTTGACTCAAATACTCAAACTTCTGAGTTTTTCTCCCAGTGTCTCTTTACATAATCCTTAGTAGAGGTAAGCAGGAGTCTCTAATTAGCTTCAGATCTCTGTGCTGCTTTCACCCAAATTCTACAGGACCAAAGACTATGATGCTTTATTCAGGGCCTATAGCATATTTATTGTTACTTCATACACTCCAGAGACTTCTTTGCTAATTGTGAACCTGTGTTACTGCAGAATGCTGACCTCCAGCCTTTGTAACCAATGGGCTTAGGCACAGCAAAGCCAGCAATTGCTATCTGCCAAACTTATGATCTGGCCCACCTAGCTTTGATTTCCCTTAGGACACCACTTTATATCTGCTTGTTATGGTCACATGGAGGCACTTCTGACACTAGCTTACATACATGCCAAGTACAAACTCTGCTGGCAGAAAGAATTGCATTTCCAGCTTTTGTCTGTAATCAAGTGGTGCCTTAGCCTCTTGGTACAGTCTTGCCAAGAGGCCTAAACACACTCCACCCATGGCCCAAGGACTGGCAGGAAGAGAGTGCTTAGTTCTAAGACAGGGGTTTGTGTAGCTCAGTTCCTTAGTTCCAGGGACACCAACCCTGACTTGGACTGCCACTCCTGGGGGCCTTTTCATGCCTCAAATGCTGGTGCTTTGTTGCTCCCAGACCTGGCAAGATGCAAGTTCTCTGCTTTTGAAGCTTTAAGCTCAGTATGCTACACTATTTTTTCCTGGCACCACTGGTTGTCATACTATGGTGATCCCTACAGTCTACTTCACAAGCTGCAGGCTCTAGCTCTCTCTGTCTCTATGGGCTAATTTAAGTTGATGCTATGTCCAGTAGTAATTCTTCAAGGTCTAAGGCTCCCCACAAGTCTATTTCGTTGCCATGTAAATGTTTATGGCAGGACATGGGCAACTTTACTCACATAAATAGGTTATTTACTTACATTGATAGATGCTGTTCCAGATTGCTGTCAGAAAAGATTATCTGAGCTATCACTGAGGTGTCAGGCTGAACCATATATTCTGTTGGGTCCCTGCCTACTTTCCATAGGGTGAAATGTCAACTATATTCATTGATGTTCTGTAGTTGTCAGCCTCACCACAACCCACAGTTTGTTCCTGAATGTCTCTAGAATTCTCAGTGCTGGCAGCCACTGGATCCTCTAGTAGACTGTTTTAGGTGGACCTGCAGCCAGTCTCTGGTCTCTAATTCCCAGCAGGTCCTGTGGAGTACTTCATAGGTCTCTGCTCTTTATTCTGGTTCTGGTTTCACCACTTCTTGACTTTCAGGTTTGTTGTTGATAATGATCTTTTTTTTTTTTTTTTTTTTTTTTTTTTTACTGATTTTCTTCTTTTATAAAGAATCAGTCTAGTGGTTGAGTTGTAAAACTCACACACTAGAATTCTACCATATCACTCAAAGTTGCTATCTTGAATCCCCTGTTCTTTTTTATATCTTGACTTTTTATTATAACATTTAAGTAAAATAATTTAATAATTTTTATTTATTGCCCAAAGCTGAACCAATTATTATTTGCTTCAATGACAGTATTCAATTATTTTTATTGATTATTAATTATTATTGTCACAGTTTACTTCCTTTCCTATTTTTTCTCATAATATTCATAGATATTGTGGTCTTTTATGTAATTCATATTTCAGAAAAGTAAGGGTTTCATGGGTGAGATGTTTGCAGAATATTTGTAAAAGCGAGGATCAAACTTTTGCTTCATGCTAAGGAAACTTTATTTCAATGCAGATATATTTATTCACCTCTAGACTTCACTTTTCCATACTCAGTGGAGATAGTCAGCTATGTATAGTTTGAAGTGAATTTCTTTCTATTCCACTCATATCAGCTCAAACTGATAGGTGATTTCAAAAAATGAGTCTTGGCTATATAATTTTTTATTGTGTCTAATTTTCCTCTCCTTTTCAAAGTCAAAATATGTTCACATGAATTCATTATCCCCTCCATTTTTTCAAATGAAAGATACTGCACTTTTACCTTAGTTTTTAACCTATCATCTTGAGAATAGACTTTGCCATCTTGTTCCTAGTCTATAAGACATTTGTACTATAGTGACATCTTTTTATATATCCGAGTCATCTTCACTATTTTGCTATCATTTATACAGGGCTCCAACATTTTGTGTTTTTTAAAGAAGGTTTCTTATTTTACTATTGATGTTTAGTTGTTTTCAAGAGAAGAAGGTACTTTGTGAACATGGTGCCTTACTCATTGTCATATACAATTCATTTGTGGTATCAAACTTGAAAATATATATGTCAAAAACAAGTATACATTTAATTCCTACAAAAAGCAAAAAAAAATGTAATTAAGTTTCACTGGGAGCTGATGATTAAAATGTCACTTTGACACCATTTCTTTCAGATTTTATCACGAGTATGCCTTCTCAGGAAAATGTGCATTTTTGAGTAAATTCACTCTACCCAAAGCTTTCATTAGATAAGCTATCTTCTGCACACAGAGATAAGCTTCAAATATTTGGTCTAACAATATTAGCATGCTAAGGAGAACAATGAATTTGACTTAAATTTCCAGAGATGTTGCTGAGGCAGTTTCCCATTATTGTACCTATAAAAATAGCTTATGGAAAAATATCAGGAAAAATAGATGAATTTGAAATAGAAATTTTTATTGATTCACTGAAGCCACACTATTTAAAAATACATTTAGAATTTTTAAAAGAAAATTATTATCTAATCTTTGCTTTGGTACTTGATAGATGTGGAATAAAGATATTCCACTGACTTTGTGCTGAGTAAAGAACAATCTCTTGACTAAAAAAAAAGTGTAGTCCTATTTAGGAGTAGAAATAAAAAGTATAAATAAAATAGAAAACACAAGGGACTTCAGGTAATTGAGGAGATCAGTAGAAGAGTTGAATGGGATGGGGGAAGGAGGTAGAAAGGGAAAAGGAGGACAGAAGGAAACAGTCCAAATAACAGTACAGCAATATATGTAGGTATTGCTACCAATCTCACTAACATGTATGGGAAGGAGAAGTGGGGATAGTGGTGGTATGAGGAAGCAAGTAATGTGTGCCTGTATCACTTTGAATTTCACTATGATATATTTTTATAATACACTAAAAGTTTTTTAATTTATACATAAAAACATACACAAAAAGATAATGAAATTCACATATCACATTTGCTTTATAAGTTATAAGCTTTGAAGCTTGGATATAACTCAGAGTAGGAGACTTTCTACTCTGACTTTCATAGTAGGTTATGGGAAGTGGTTTGATTTCCAGAAAAAATAACAACATAAAATAAAATACAAAGGTAATTTTAAGGTAAAATTATCTTAAGTATGGGAATAATTTTTGGTCTTTTGGGCCATTAGCATTTTAGACTTAAACCTTATTATAATGTAAAATTCAACAAAATTAATTTTGTCTTCAAATTTTTAAGCAATGGAGTATATTGCTGCATGAATAACTGAGTTGATAAGTTATGTCAAGGATAAAACCCGAATGGTTATAACTTGGTTTTATCAGTAGATTTATTGACAGACCCTCTGAAACCTAATTGACTAAAAAGATAGGTAAATGTGTAGCTAGAATTTATATAAGGAGTAAACTGAAAATTACCTTTTACTGACTCCTAGTTCATGTGTCTTTAATGAAATACAGTTGGAGGTAAGAATTAAGAACAGTTAGGCTATTAAGAATTGTTATGTTATTAGTATGGTATTTTCTGAGATCTACAGTGATTTGTTTTCCTGTTAATAAATCGCTCCATCATTTGGAGGGTTTTTGTTTGTTTGTTTGTTTGTTTGGTTTTTGTTTTTGTTTTTACTTTTTTATTTGTTTCAATTTAAGAAAGCAACATCAAATAAAAAATTAAGCAACAAGATTATTTTGTACAAAAAGCAAAGTAATGACCTCAGGTCTCAATCCTCAATCATTTCAATATGATTAGCTAATCTTTCCTTTTGAGGCAAAAAATAATATACACCTCTATCTATTTCTATATATCTGTATTTGAAGTCTGGGAGGGCTATTTTAACTGCAGTTAGAAAATGAGAGAATGTGCAAAAATTTTTAGCATGCAGGTCCTTATTTCTGTTTAAATTTGTATTATATGATTTGTTCCTGAAGGAACTCGGACTTGTGCTGGGCTGGTTCTAGTAGGCTGATCTGCATTGCTCTTCACATATATTTTGCACACTGCTTCCACATAAAGTTCTGGGAATGAGGGAAATAGCCTGTCCATTTTTTATTCACCATTTTTTATTGAGGGCAAGTGCCTTGGGAGCCAAAGTGGTAACTGTTTCCATCATTTAGTGCAGGGCTTGATTGCTCTTCTTTCTTAAAGAAATGAAGGTAATGGGCAAGTGTTATGACACCTCTTAGCATCACTCCTATTCTCTCAACTAGTACTCATTTCTGAAGATGTCGTGGTTTATAAAGCTGCTGCTGCTCAGAAGTAAACTCTCCATAAGGTGAGACATCAGCCATCCATTGTGCCTATTTCTCTGTCATAATTGCCCAAGTTGGACTCAAGCAGGACATCTATGACCTTCCCTATGTGGTCAGCCCCTCATTGTTCATGGTGGCACTTCCCACAGGCTCAGGTATCTGCATTCAACTGCACTCTAAAAATCTTAGAAAATTCCAGAAAGAAGCAACCCATAAGTTTTTAATTGCACATTGTTCAGAGTGGTGTGGAGAAATGTTCTGGTCTCCTACTCTGTCCTGGCTCAATCATGACTCATGCTGTTATAGGAATAAGTAGGGTCAGCTCAGAAAAGTAAATCCAGTTCAGTCCTGACACCACTTTCTTTCACTGAAGCCCTTCACGAAGGTGTAGGTATTTACAGATATTGGAGATATCTCTATCTTTGTTAAAAAGAATATTTGCAGAATGCTAGCAAATGAATTTAATACATAGTTAGAGCTTTTTTGGACCATACAAATTAAAATAGAATTGAATTTTGGGGGTTATTAAATGCTATATTCTACCAAAAACCAGTTTTTGTGTGCATGTGTGTGGTACTGGAGATTGAAGTTAGGGGCATTTTACCTTTGAACTATACCCCCAGTTCTTTTTTTATTATTTTTCATTTTTTGAAAAAGGATCTCATTAAATTACCAACCTGGATTTAGACCTATGTTCCTTTATCAAATTGAATGACAAGAATTTAGCAATATATCAAAATGACCAAAGAAAGGACCATGAAGACATACTGATTCTTCTATAAAGGAATAAACTGTATACATTCAAGGGCATAGAAGCCTAGAATCTAGAAGTGAAATTGAGCAAAAGGCATAGGTTCTGGCTGTAGTCTGCTTTTCTTGATTCTGAACACTAAGATGAGAGTGGAATGAAGAAACTTTATATAGTGAATCCCTAAAAAAATATGATGCTCTTGTGTTTTCAAGCAAGGTCACATGCTTTGTGTTAAACATGATTTGTGTTGCCAGAAAATATTTTATATGGGTGTGTTAAAAATGTGATTGGACAGTAAAGATTGCTTTTAGACAGAGCATAATCATCAGAAAACTTGTTCTTATTTTATTCTCTTATAATTTTTAGTTTTCTTATTTTCTTGAGTAATATTTTGTATATTTAATATATATGTATATATATATATATATCACACTATGCATGAAACTAAATTTATTTATTTATTTATTTATTTATTATTTTTATTATTTTTTGTACATGGTACTGGGGATTGAACCCAGGGTCATTCTATCACAGAACTACACCCCCAGCCTTATTTTATTTTTATATGGAAACAGGGTCTTACTAGGTTGATGAGAGGCTCATTATTTGCTCAGGCTTCCCTTAAACCTGAGATTCTCTGGTCTCAGCTTTTCATTTACAAGAATTACAAGTATGCACCACCACACCTGTCTAAGACCCAATTCTTAAAACTCATCTTGATTTATGTTAAAACCACTGCTGAAAATTGGGATAGAAGGAATGTACTTCAACATTATTAAGGCAATATACTGTAAACCCAAAGCCAACATTATTTTGAATGGGAAAAGCTGCAAGAATTTCCTCTAAAGTCAGGAAGAAGACAAGGATGCCCACTATCACCACTCCTTTTCAATATAGTCCTGGAGACTCTTACTGCAGCAATAAGACAAGAGAAGGAAATCAAAGGAATTCCCATAGGAAGAGAGGAATTAAAATTATCCTTATTTGCAGATGACTTTGAATTTCTTCACTATCTGTGGTAATATCTCCTTTTTCATATCTAATTTTTATTGTCTAAAAAATATTGTAATAAAGTCAGAAGAGAAGAATGTGGAGAAACGAAATCATTTTGTGTAAGATTTTAATAGGACAGAGTTTTGAAGATATGCAAGAATATAACCAAGATCTCAATTGCACTGCTAAGGAAAATCTCTTCTTTGATAAATAATAAGGGCAACTGTTTGGATTTAATGAATTGCAGAATCAAAAGGTGCAAAAGAGGTGACTGTAAAATTGCCAGTTGATATGCCACCAACAATAATTCCAACTTGAAATGTAAGAGGATTTGCAGAAGATCAAGGCACTATATCTTAAGAGCTAGATTTCTCCTCTTAGTTTGCTTTTCAGAACTGTGGCAAATCCATCATACATTTTATTTATTTATTTATTTATTTATTTATTTATTTATTTTATTAAACATAAATGGTATAAATTTAAACTATACTTTGTGCCCTCTCCCCCCACCCCTGTTTTCCCTTCCCCCCTCCCACCAATGAATGTCCAGAGTAACCATGCCATATTCATAATTTTACACATATTCGGATGTAGACCCTCATTAATCAAGTTCAGTCTTCCTCCCCCATTCTTTCAATTCAAGCTTTTCTGGTATTTCCCCTACATTTCCTGGAGTACCACTGGTATCCTCTATGTTCCCTAGTTTGGGCATATTAGAGGAAACATATGTACCTTCTCCTTCTGTGCTTGTGATTTCTTGCCTTCAGCTGGCTTTGGGAATAAACTTTTGCAAAATTTCTAGGTCCTTGAGTTGTGTCATTAGGTTCTTTACTTGGTGGTTCTCTGTCCTTCTTATGTGGGCACTCAATGCAATAAACTTTCCTCTTAATACTGCCTTCATAGTGTCCCATAGATTTTGGTAGGTTGTGTCTCTGTTTTTATTTGTTTCCATAAATTTCTTTATTTCTTCCCTAATTTCTGCTCTTACCCATTCATCATTCAATAGTGTATCATTCAATATCCATGTATCTGAATCATTTCTTTTGAGTTTCCTGTTGTTGATTTCTACTTTTATTCCATTGTGGTCTGAAAAGATGCAAGGAATTATATTACATCTTTTGAATTTGCTGGCACTTTCTTTGTGTCCCAGTATGTGGTCTATTTTGGAGAAGGTTCCATGGGCTGCTGAGAAGAATGTATATTTTGTGGTTCCTGGCTGAAATATTCTGAAAATGTCTATTAGGTCCATTTGGTTTATGGTTTCCTTTAGTTCTAAAGCGTCTTTACTCATCTTTTGCCTTGAAGATCGATCCAGTGGTGTGAGAGGTGTATTAAAGTCTCCCAGAATTATTATTGTATTTGAGTCTAAATATATCTGATGTCCAGAGGGTTTGTTTTACGAATGTGGTTGCACCCACATTTGGGGCATAAATATTTACTATCATTATATCTTCTTGATGCATTGTTCCTTTTAGTAAAAGGAGGTGCCCTGATTTGTCTCTTTTGATGTGTTTTAGTTTAAAGTCTGTTTTGTTGGATATCAGGGTTGCTACCCCTGCTCTTTTTTGGTAACCAATAGCATGGTATATCTTTTTCCATCCTTTCACTTTCAGTCTGTGAATGTCTTTGGCTGTAAGGTGAGTTTCTTGCAGACAGCATATATTTGGATTATGTTTCTTAATCCACTTTGCCAGTCTATGTCTTTTGATTGGTGAATTAAGTCCTTTGATGTTAAAAGATATTATTGAAATATGATTTTTTTCTGCAATTATGTGTTCTGTCTACTCTTGGGTGGTTTGGTCTTTGTTCTTTACTTAAATGGCCCAGTTATTGACTTCTTCTCTTCTCTGGTTCTGAAGTCTGTTTCTTTTTTCTTCTTTATGATTTATTTCTTTAAGAATTTTTTCTAATGTAGGCTTTGAATTCATAAATTTTTTAAGATTCTGTTTATCCTGAAACACTTTTCTTTCCCCGTTGATTTTGAATAGTAGTTTTGCTGGATATATTAGTTTTGGTTGGAAGTTATTTTCTTCCAGGGTCTGAATCATGTCGTGCCAGTCTCTCCTAGCATTCATGACCTGGGTTGTATAGTCTGGGGTGATTCTTATTGTTTTGCCACTATATGTCATCTATCCTTTTGTTCTCACTGCTTTTAAGATTCCTTTATTGGCCTCTGTATTGGTCATTTTCATTATTATGTGGCTTGGGGAGGTCCTTCTTTGGTCCTGTCTCAATGGAGTTCTGTATGCCTCCTGGACATGAAGATATAAGTCTCTTTCCATGTTTGGAAAATTCTCTGAAATTATTTCTTTGAAGAGATTACGTATGCCCTTGGTCTGTACCTCTATCCCTTTTTCAATGCCTATTATTTGTAAGTTAGGATGTTTCATATTATCCCATATTTGCTGGATGTTTAGGTTTTGTTGCTGTAAAGATTTCTGTATATCACTGACTGTGTTTTCAGTTTTGGATGTACTGTCTTCTAACAGTGATATTCTGTTTTCCATTTTATCTAATCTTCAAGAGTTTCTTTCTATTGCTGTCTTCATTTCACTTATTGACTCTTTCATTTCATTCCAGACCTCTTTCTGATTCTTTCTTAGTGTTTCTAACTTATCTTTCATCTCCTCTAGACTTATTTTAAATCCTTTCATCATATTGTAAATCAGGATTCTTAACTCCCCTTCTTGCATTTCTTGTAGGTCAGTATTTGTGATTTCTGTTGTCTCTTCATTATTCCTGGTTCTCATATTTATAGCGTTCTCTGTCCTGTTTTTCTGATTTCTACCCATCACTTGTGAGTATTATGTTTAGTCCAATTTTAGTATTAGGAGTTTAGAGGTATCGGCAGGTTAGCAGAGCTTTTCCAATGCTGAGAGTTGGGTGATGGGGGAGGAGCTGGTGTGATGGGTAAAGGAGTCAGTTTAGGTAGGGGATATGTTTAGGTTGAGAAAGACTTTAAGTATGTTAAGGTAATATCTTGCTGAGAATGAGAGAGAGTTAATTAGTAGGACTCTTGTAGTTAGTAGAGTAAGTATGGAGATATGAAATACTTTGAGTATCAAACAAGGGGGTATATTATGGGGAAAAGTTTTGGGGGAAAAGAGTAAATAGGTTAGTATGGGGAAGTTTGTAAGAGGGGTGAGGGAAGGAGAAAACAAACATAAATAAAATATCAACACAAGATACCAAGACTATTATGTAATCAAAGAAATAAAAACAACCAACAGAGTAAAAAGAAAAAATATAAAAAAGAGGAAGAAAGAGGAAAAAAGGACAAGAATAAAATAAAAGGAACTAGTGGTTGAGTGAAACTAGAAAACCAAGCCAACTATCAAATATATATATATATATATATATATATATATATATATATATATATATATGTATGTAAAAGTAAAAGAAGGATGGGGAAAAAAGCCAAAACAGCACAACCATAACAATACAAAAGCAACATAAGAAAAAAACAAAATAAGACATCAACAGCAAAAGAAAAAAACATTCCTACTTATTTACAAATATGGGGTCCGAAACATCAACAGCAAAAGAAAAAACCATTCCTACTTATTTACGAATATAGGGTCCGGTCCATATAATATTTGAATGTCTGATTGCTGTGGTAGCTTTCAGAATATAATCCAATGTCTCTTAATTTTTTTTTGGTACTCTATTTTCATCTTCTTAAGTCACTCTCTGGGTGTTTTGACCCCTTTCTTTCCTTTAACTGCTTTGGGTTTAGGTGTCAGGATGTCTGGTGTCACTCTTAATAAATTCTGTACAATTCCAAGGTTTGTGTATTTCCAACCTCTAGTCAGTTCCTCTGCACTCACCACCCTAGATTCAGGCCTGTGCTTCCCTACAGCAGGGGTGGAGGGTGTCCAAAGTAGACTTGGTACTTCCCCTTGAGTCCCTGTGCAGGTATTGAGTCTCGATTAATTTTCCTGTGTCTCTGGAAATTCTAACTGGGCTAGCCGGTGTGGTCCCAAGATGTACCCTGGGCAAAGGGTTGCTGGTCCCTGGACACACACACTTACTGCCAGAGCACTGCCAGTTCCCAGAGTGCAGGCTGGGTGCACTGCTATTACTGGACCCTGGTGTGAGTGAGTGCAGATGCCTATTGCCTGGGCCTATGCTCCACCAGGGTACACTGGGCTGTGTTCTAGACTAAAACTGAGTCTCCAGCTGCGGGGCGGGCAGAAACTCCCAGCGGTGGGCCAGGGGTGTGGAGTAGACACACACGGGTCTGGGGGCACAGGAGCAGCACAGTGTCCGGCAATGGTCTCTGGGCCCCGAAGAGGTCTCACAGGCACCCAGAGCTTTGTCCACCGACTGAGAAGCAGGCCAGCCAGGAAGGTAAGTGCTGGGGCTCCAGAGGGGTGCAGGGACTAGGTGCACAAGGTGAGTGCAGAGTTTAGGGGTGGGGTGGCACAGGCACAGGCAACTAGTGAGGGTCCTGAGGTGCAGACAGGATGCCCGAGGACAGTGCTGGGTTCTGGGGTATGGGACAGATGCCCAGGGCCAGTGCCGGGCCTGGGGCACACGCAAGAACCCGCAGTTTCCCTGGATGCACTCAGGTACCGGGCTTCCTTGATCCAGGCATCTGTGTGGGACTCTGTGCTGCTGTGGTTATTGCACAGGATTCTGGCGTTGGCGCTGCTCGCTGCTTAAGATGAGGCTCTATGACTGTTCTCAGTCACAGTGGTATCAGTCAGGACTAGCGATGAAGTGGTGGGCAGCCCACACAGCCCGCGCTGGCACCAGCGCGTGGCCCAGTTGTATCAGCAGCAGATCTGATGCCCATTCTTTGTTCTTCTTCTTCGTCTTCCTCCTCTTCCTCCTCCTCCTCCTCCTCCTCCTATACTACTTCTTCTTCTTCTTCTTCTTCTTCTTCTTCTTCTTCTTCTTCTTCTTCTTCTTCTTCTTCTTCTTCTTCTTGGAGTGGATCTTGAGTTCAGGGTTTCTGCCGAGGTACCTGGATCTGTTTTGGTTCCTGGGATGTATTTATTTTGTTGATTAAGACACTGCCTTCTAATTAGTTGAACTTTATTTGTTTCAGCTACTGAGAAGTGCTGTGTCCTTTAGTCGCCATTTTGGATCTCCTCCATTATACATTTTAGAGGAATTTACTCTATGCAAATTAGTAATGTTCTAGACTTTACTGAGAATATTTTATCAAAAAACCCCAATAATCAATGCCACCTACTCAACCTACTCAAATTCTATGTTAATGAACTAAAGCAAAATAAGAGGGACAGATGAGAACTCATTTGCAACAAATGTTTTGGGTTCAGGGCTGCAACTGAAACTTTAAGAATATCACAGAGAGAGAGATCATGATGTTTAGAGCTGTTCCTGGGGTATGTTCTTGGCTCTGAGCCTTACTATGGAACCTTTCTCTCATGTATTTGTCTTATTTCCAAGCTACTCTCTAGCTATCTGTTTGATTCTGTAATCAATACCATGTTCTTCCAATGACTTCTAAAGTTAGCCAGAATCAAATTCTTCTAATATTCATTTTTTAATCATCAAATTTTAGACTCATCCTTTTATTTTTAGTGGACTTTTACTGGTGCTTGCAATTATACAACATAATAAGGTTTAGAGTGATAGAAACATATATACACAAAACACCTGATTTCCTCCACACTCCAGCCTGTTCCCTCTCCCCTTACTTTATACATTATTGAGACTGGTATTTATAACTTTATATATGAGCATAGCATTATTTGAGCTGTTCCTTTCATCAAGTCTCCCATTTCCATTCCCTATCTCTGCCTCCCTTCAAATCCACTTCCACTATTCTGTTAGTATCACCTCTCATTTATCTGAAGTCTCTTTTGTTTCTCAATTTTTCTCTCAACTCTATATGTGAAAGAAAACGTATAGCCCTTCACCTTTTTTTTGATGGTACTGGGTATGGAATCCTTCTACCTCTGGGCTACACTCTCAGACCTATTTTATATTTTTATTTGGAAACAGGGTCTCTTAAGCCAGCGAGGCTGGCTTCAAACCTGTGCAATCCTCCTGTCTCCACCTTCCAAGCACGGGGATTACACGTGTGTGCCACCATGCCCAGCTAGCCCTTCACTTTTAAGGCTACTTAATCTCTTAGCACAAAAATCTCTAATTCCTGCAAATTACATAACATTGTTCTTCTTTATAGCTGAGTAAAATTTTGTTGTTTGTGTATTCCATAGTTTTATAACTCATTTCTGTGTTGACAGACAGGCCAGTTTCATAGTTTGGCCATTGGGAATATTGCAAACCTAATATGGTTATACATGTATCTCTATAATATTCTGACTTCAATTCCTTTGGAAAGATTCCCAAGAGTGCTATAGCTGAATTTTATAATGGTTCTATACCTAATTTTTGAGGAACCTCCATACTAATTTTTGTAGCAGCTATACTAATCACAGTATCATCAACAATGTATAAGGCATTTTATTTCTCCAAATTTTTGCCAATATTTGTTCTAATTTATATCTTAATGCAATATTTTAAATAGTCATTACATAAATTTTTGTGTGTTTTATGAATATTAACCATTCTGTGAGAAAATATGTATCACATCTCAAACTAACTTTCTAAAGAACTTTAATGAACATTAGTTGTTTATAAATTAGGTGCTTCCAATTTATAGTAGGTTAGGACACTTTAATAAAAGAAAGGTCAATTGCCTAAAAGTAATTTATTTTATTGTCAAGATTTCAAACTATCAAACTCCAAAGCTAAACCTTTTTTAAAAAAAATACACATTATTATCTCAGTTAAAGAGCTATATGGAAACTAAAATTTTCATCAAATGGATGAAATGTCAGCTCCTTCTAAAAATAGATTTTCAATAATTCATCTGGTAATGGTTTAATTTTCTTAAAGTACTAGGTTTCACAATAAATATGAGAAAAATAATACTTAAATATTTTTGTAATATTACTTTAATATAATTTTATATTTACTCAGTAGAAGGTATTTATAAGTCATTCAAGCTTTCATCAAGGCAATTTCTTGTACTCCACTCTAATTAGTTCAGATTTTCTGAAGTTCACAATTTATGTTCTTACAAAAAAAATCATGATTGAAATTTAGAACTTTTGAAATTATTCTTGAAATTATTTTTCTTTTCCTAAGAGAAAAAAATTCTCATTAAAAATTGACGACAATCAATAAAATCAGCAGTCTCTGGATACAAATTCAATATTAAAAATCAGAAGATTTTCTATACACCAACCATAAATCCACTGAAAAAGAAATCTGAAAAACATTTCCACTCAGGATTTCCCACAAAAATAAAATATTTAGAAAAAAAATTAGCCAAAGAGGTAAAAGACCCCTACATAAAATTATAAAACATCAACTTCCGGGAAGATGGCGACCGAGAAAAGCTGGGCTTAAGAGCTCCGCTAACAACCAACATCCATTACCACAAAATCAGCGCCTTTCACAGCCAGAAAACACTATCACCAGAGAAACAAAAAAATCACCAGGCTCCAGAGAGAAAGCAGACTGAGACAGAGCTTAGAGCCACAGAGGAGATACACCGGCCTCATGCCCGAGGACGCGGCAGCAGTGCTTTACTGCCAGCAGCAGCGGCGAATTCACCAGATGGCTACAGCAAGCCGAGGTGAGCCGCTGCAAAACAGCCAGGCGGGATTTCTCGCCGCAGGTAAAATCTAAAGCTACCAGTGGCTGAGCTCAGCACACACTGCAGGTATTCAGAGTGGAACTCAAAACCAAGAAGAAATACGCCAGCCTCACGGCCAAGGGCGTGGCAGCGGTGCCATATTGCCACCGGCGGCAGCAGCAGCGAATTCACCAAGTCCAGAACAGCTACACCTGCATACTCAAGAACAGTGAGTCAGATTGTGGGCCACAGAGGAGAAATCCCAGTACTGTACTCCCTGGGACTTGACCCAGTGGGGGAGTGGTGGTGACAGATATATCACACCATAGGAGAATGTACAACCTGGCACCCCCCATAGTTTAACGCAGCGTCTATTGACTCTCTGGGTCGGAGACTCTGTTCTACAACCCAGTAAAGGAGTAGTGGGGTCTGAGATACTACTGACTCGAGATGCAGAACACCTTAAGTGAAATCATAGTGACCCAAGGGAAGAACCCAGAGAAGGCACAAACTTCCTAAATCATGGGAAAGAGGAATAATACTGGAGCAATGAATGCCCACAACCCCACAACATCAGAACCCGATAAAACAGAAAATAAGAGATTTCTAGAAGATCAAATCAAGAAAATAACTGTAGAAATAATAGAGGCGCTTCGAAAAGAACTCAGAAAGAGCCCAAAAGAGATAAAGGATGCAATTAATGAAGTAAAGGCCTCAATTCAAAGCACAAACAACCGATAAGACCACATGGAGAACAGAATCTCGCTCTTAGAAGATGATCATTCCAAAAATGAACGCATAGTTTCTAATGTAGGAAAAAATATCCGACAGCAGGAATCTGATATTGAAGAAATATGGGCCCACTTTAAGAGAGCTAACCTAAGAATAATTGGAATAGAGGAGAGAAAAGAAAGTGAAACCAAAGGGATCAACAATCTCTTCAAGGAAGTAATAGTAGAGAATTTTTCAAACGTAGAGCAAGAGGTTGATACACAGGTCCAGGAAACTTATAGAACTCCCTTTAGAGAGGATCAGAGAAGAGGATCCCCACGCCACATAATTGTCAAAATGACCAATGTGGAAGCCGAGCAGAGAATCTTAAAGGCAACAAAAGCAAAGGGCCAAGTGACATTCAGAGGCAAACCAATTAGAATCACTCCAGACTTCCCAAACAAAGTCATGAGAGCCAGAAGGGCTTGGAGTAACATATTCCAAACTCTGAAAGAAAACAACTTCCAGCCAAAAATTTCCTACCCAGCAAAACTTTCTATCAGATTAGATGGAGAAATAAGAAGATTCCATGACAATCAGAAACTGAAGGAATTTATGTCTTCAAAACCAGCACTAGAGAAAATACTCAAAGAGATTAACTACAAAGAAGAAATAGGTAACACACACCAGAACCATAGAAACAAGAGTTTCCATCCAACAGACAACTAAGACTGGTTATCTGTGGAGATTCACTATTTATGTTAGTCTTTTACCTATCTCTAAATGGTATTGTTTGCCTTTATTGTTTTAATTTTTAGGATTTCTAGTTGGAATATTAATATACCTTCAGATATAGCATTTGGAAATATTTTATCCCATTCTATTAGTAACTGTTAACTCTGTTTACATTGTATTTGGATATACAATATTTTTTTTTATTTGTTAGGGAGTTTGTATACTCTTCTGTTGCCTGTGCCATTGAAATCATATCCAAGAAATCACTGCCAATTTCAATGTTGTGAGATTTTATGACCCAGATTTTCTCCTAAAAGTTTATAGTCTTAAGATTTATATTTAGGTCTTTTATCTATTTTGAGTTAATATTTGTATATGGGATTAGGTAAGGGTCCAACTTTATTCTTTTCCATGTAATTATTATGTTTTAACAATATTTAGTTAAAAGATTATTATTTCCACCACCAAATGTTCGTGGAAACCTTGTCAAAAATAACTTGACAATATAGGGAAGAATTTAGCTCTAGGCTTTTATTTAACTCCAATGGTTTATATATCTGCCTTTAGAATAGTACTACACTGTTTCAATTATTGTAGCTTTATATGGTTTGAAATCAGAAAATATATATCTTCTAGCTTTGTTCTTTTTCAAGATCATTTTGGGTATCTAGAGTCCATATTCCGTATTAGGATAGAGTTTTTTTCTGAAAAATAAATATATAAATATATGATAGTTTCACCTAAAAAAATAGAAAAAAAATATTCTCTGGTAAGAAAGAAAGTAAAAAGAAATATTGAAATGTTATCTTTAAGTCATCAAAAGATTGGTATCAGACAAATGAAACTGTTATGAGAGATTATCATTTTTAATTTTGGATAAATTGCTATAATACTAGACGTCAACCACTAAGCCAAGCATGGGAGGGAGGGATGGGGAGAGAATGGGGTGGGGATCGGGTGGGGGCTGACTGGGTGATGTGTGCATGTATGTCTACAAAAGTTTGTATCCCACTATGATGTATGAATACAATGCACCAATAAAAAATTATAAAACATCAAAACAAATCAAGTAAAATCTTATAAAATTTTATAAAATGGAAAGATCTTCTACATTCATGTATGGGCAGAATAAATGTCACCAAAATGGTCATAGTTCCAAAATTGATCTGTAGGTCTAATGCAATGCCCATTAAACTACCAAGATCATTCCTCAAAGACATAAAAAGGCAATCCTTAAATACATTTGGAACAACAAAAAAACCAGAATAGCCAAAGTAGTGTTCAGCAACAAAAAAACATGTGAGAGGAATCACAATACCTGACTTTATATTACAAAGCCACAGTAATTAAAACAACATAGTACTGGCATTAAAACAGATGCATAGTCCGATGGAGCAAAATAGAAGACTCAGAAATCCAAACACTTACTACCAATTGATATTTGACAAAGGTGCCACAAACATACACTGGAAAAAAGATAGCCTGTTCAACAAATGGTGTTCACAAAACTGGTTGACCATATGTAGAAAAATGAAAATAAATACCACTTTTTCACCCTGCACAAGAAACAATTAAAGATGGATCAAAGACCTTGTGGCTCCTTGAAGAGAGCATAGGTCCAAAATGCAACAAATAGTCACAAACAAAACCTTTTTGAACAAGACCCCAGTGGCACAAGAAACTAAAAGGTGAATCAATTTGTGGGATTGTATGAAACTGAAGAGCTTATGTACAACAAAAGAAACCGTCAAGAACCTCAATTGAGAGCCAACAGAATGGGAGAAGACTTTGTCACCTATTCCTCCAATAGAAGACTAATATCTAGGATACACAGAGAACTCAAAAAACTCAATAATTCAAGAAACTCAGCACTAAGAAAACAAATAACCCAATAAAAAGTTGGTAAGTGAATTACATAGAAACTTCATGAAAAAAGAAATTCAAATGGTCAATAAATGTATGAAAAATGCACAACATCATTGGTAATCAGACAGATGCAAATCAAAACTATCCTGCAATTTCACCTAATTCCAACTAGAATGACAGTCATTCAAAACACAAACAATAACAAATGCTGACAAAGATATGGAGAAGTGGGAACTCTAAAACATTGTTGGTGGGATTGCAAATAAGTGCAACCACTTTGGAAAACAGGAGGATCCTCAGAAGATTTGGAATGAACTTACCATATGATCCAGCAATACCACTTCTGGGTGTCTACCCAAAAGAATAAAAACCAAGCCACCAAACTAATGCATGTGTATCTATATTCATAGCTGCACAATTACTCATTGCCAAACTCTTGGACTAGGCAAGATGTCTATTAACAGATGAATGGATTACAAAACTATAGGATATGTACACAATAGGGTGCTCAGATTGGAGCCTGCCAAGGGGTGAGGCCAGTGCCAGGGCCAGCGAAGCCAGGATCAGAGCCGGCCATGAAGCAAGGCCACTACTGAGGTCTCCGAGGCTGGGATCGGAGCCTGCTGAGGGGTTAGGCTGGTGCCCGGGACAGCGAGGCCAGGATCAGAGCCTGCCATGAGGCAAGGCCAGTGCTAATGCCAGCAAGGCTGGGATTGGGATCGGAACCTGCCGAGGGGTTAGGCCGGTGCCGGGGTCAGCAATGCTGAGATTGGAGCCTGCCATGAGGCAAGGCCAGTGCTGGGGCCTCCAAGGCCGGGATTGGAGCCTGCCGAGGGGTTAAGCCGGTGCCAGGGCCAGCAAGGCCGGGATCAAAGCCTGCCATGAGGCAAGGCTGGTGCTGAGGCCTCTGAGGCCTGGATTGGAGCCTGCCAAGGGGTTAGGCCAGTGCTGGGGCCAGCAAAGCCGGGATTGGAGCCTGCTGTGAGACAAGGCTGGTGCTGGGACCTCCGAGGCTGGGATCGGAACCTGCAAAGGGGTTAGGCTGGTGCTGGGGCTAGCAGCTTGAATCGGAGCCTGCTGTGAGGCAAGGCCACTACTGAGGCTTCTGAGGCCTGGATCAGAGCCTGTCGAGGGGTTAGGCCGGGGCCAGGGTCAGCAAGGCTGGGATTGGAGCCTGCCAAGGGTTTAAACCTGGGCCAGGGTCAGCAAGGCCAGGATTGGAGCCTGCTGAGGGGTTAGGCTGGTGCTGGGGCCAGCAAGGCCAGGATTGGAGCCTGTTGTGAGGCAGGGCCTGTGCTGGGCCCTCTGAAGCCTGGATTGGAGCCTGCCAAGGTGTTAGGTCAGTGCAGGTTACAGCGAGGCCAGGATCTGAGCCTAATGTGAGGCAAGGCCACTACTCAGGCCTCCAAGGCTGGGATAGGAGCATGATGAGGGGTTAGGCCAGTGCTGGGGCCAGTGAGGCCGGGATTGGAGCCTTCCGTGAGGCAAGGCTGGTGCTGGGGCCTCCGAGGCCAGGATCTGAGACTGCCAATGGGTTAGTCTGATGCCTGGGCCAGTGAGGCTGGGATCAGGGCCTCCCATCAGGCAAGGCTGGTGCTGGAGCCAGCGAGATCAGGATCAGAGTCCTCCGGGTAGCTAGGCCACTACTGGGGCTGTCAAGAGTGGGATTGGAACTTGCAATGCAGCATGCACAGAGAAATATCACAGAAAATAAAAACCAGATGCTTTCCTTAATTAGCAAAAACTAGGAGGAAAGGGGTAACAGGAGGAGGTTGAGTTATAGAAAGGGTCCTATAGTGAAGCAATTAAGGTGACCAAACAGAGGGGATGGGATGGGGGAGGATGGAACCTCTTTAAAACTCAGGAGGTATGTTAACAAATGTATCAAAGATAATCACCAATCAAGCATGGGATCAAGGGAGGGGGAGGGAATGGGATGGGATTGGATGAGGGCTAAATGGATGATGTGTGCTTGTATATCCTCTTAAGTCTTGTATTCCAATGTGATGTATGATTACAATGCACCAACAAAAATATAAAAAAAGATTTAATCTTTAAACATTACTAAACTTAAACATAACAGAAGAACAAGGATTATGGTCCTAAAAGTCTTTGTGAAAAAATCTTTTATCTAGATGAAAAGTCAAAGGTAAGACTACAATCTAACAGTTACAGCACTAAAAATGTTCCATGATCTCCCACTTGCAAGCAAAAATAAATAAGAACATTTTAAATGTGAACAAATATAAAAATTCAATACAATGCTATTTGTAAAAAAAAAAACAAAAAAAAAAAACTAAGGGGTGTATTCATTTCAAGTCACTCCCTCATGCCATTTTGGCATGGGGCTGTATTTCTATTTTCTGTATTTCTATCTTTCTAATAAACTTCTCTAAATCTTAAAAAAAAAACTGAACTAAAATAAACATTACATGAAGGTTAAAGAAAATGAATGGGTAAGGATACTTTTTATTGCAGAAAAATTGTAATCAAGAAATATTAATGTTTTAAGAAATCTGCTTCCTATCAATAATAGCTACATAAATGTTAAATTAAGAACAGAACAATCTGTTTTCTCTTTCTTCAAGGATATTGACTGGTCAGTACTAATTGATACTTAGGTACTTAGGTAATCATAGATAAAAGACAAAATTCTAAGCTGGAGACTGTTATTTTTTAAGTTGAAAAATAAAAGTGATTAATATTCATATTTTGTAGAGAACATTTTGTATCTAAAGACCCATTTGCATTTGCTGTTAGGAACTATAAAAATGTTAACAAGGTCATCAGAGCATGCTAATGCTGTGCAATCCCTTGAAGAGGACTGTGATATTAGGGACCTAAAATGCAAGCTCTGAGTGGCCAGAACAATGACATATTTCTGGCAATGGAACCTAGAATGTGGGTGGGTTTTTTTGTTTGTTTGTTTTGTTTTTTGAAGAAGATGCTTAGAGAAGCTTAGGTAGACTACGTATCTAGTAAACTCACAGATATAGACATCTGTAGGTAAAAATAAGAGGAATATGTTCTTATACAACCTATCAGAGTAAATCATGGGCCTTCTTCAGCATTTTCACATGTTGTCAATAGGTTGATGGTTCTCTTCTGTGCCTTATATCTTTTCAAAATGTCTGTGAGATGAGTACACAGAGTGGGAGGTCCTTAGAGACCAAGGAGTAGTACTGTCCTGCTGTTCAGAAACCTTCCAAGCTTTATCACCATGCCTCCATGTTTTTGTTCAAGTCAAGTAAACTTTTTGTTAAAGCTTGGATCTGCATATATCCATTCATGTTGGATCTTGCTCTTTTTTTTTTTTTTCACGCTTTAAACCAGACATGCACAATAAAGGCCCACTTACCTCAGCTGGTGTGAAATGCTTTGCCTTGACTTCAGTTATATGAGGTTATTATCAGTTGATAGAACATTCAATAAAGTCTGAAGTCATCTGTGCAACCCATCTAAAAAAAAACTCTATCCATGGTTCTCAGTGTGTCATCTTCACAGCCATCCAGGAAGGTCATGAGGTAAAACTATTTTTTTAACAGTACTCAGATTGTTTTTTACTTTTTCACTGTGTTGATAGTTTCATTAACAGTACAAGCAAAATGGTAGCTAAAACTATTGGTGTCTTAGTATGCATAAGGTTAATGGCAATAAATTTCTAATAAAATCACCACTGAGTTATTTTCCACCAGACTCTCAGTAATAATTTAATGCTAATTACACTTAAGAATTTTATCAATGTATCAGAAACACATTTTTACTTAATACTGATGCCTATATAAACTTTCAATACTCTGTGCGATGAAATGAAAAATAAACATAAAGCATTTTACCAAATGTTGAAATCTAGTAAAAAATCTTGAGAAAAACCACGTGAGATTAATGGGTTTTAAGTTCAATAAGCCATTTGTTTTCAGAAACACCATTAGAGAGCAGGGTGTTGTGGCCCATACCTGCAATTCTAGTACTTAGGAAGCTGAGACAGAAGGACTAGAGGCTCAAGGACAACTTCAGCAACTAAGAGAGTTACGATCCTTAGCAATTTAGTGAAACCCTGTTTCAAAATAAAAAATAAAATGATTTTGGATGTAGCTCTTAGGTAAAATGCCCCTGAATTCAATCCGTACCTCAAAACCAACCAACTAATAAGCAAAAAAAACCTCACCATTTTACTTTAAAGAATTACTGACAAACTGTGAATATTTTACAATTGAATATTTGGCAGGCATTTTTGCTAAAAGTTAACAGAGTAAACACATCACTTCAAAGAAAGCAATGATTCAATATTTATTGCCAGTAATAAAATACAAGTTTTCAAATGAACACCAGGATTTAAGAAAGCTTGTAAAAACCAGTGAAAACATAATAGTTCCTAATAGTTCCCTAAGAGTTTTAGACATCTGATATAATTAAAAATGATATTGTGGGTTTGTGGATGAAAGCTTCTACTGAAAAACTGTATATAGACTCTATTGCTCATATGTAGTGATGTTTACATGTATCTGATTTACTGAATGGTTCCCATCAGTCATTGCCCATGTATTTGGAAATTAATTAATTAATTAATTTTTGGTGGTACTTGGGTTCCTGGAAATTCCTCTACCTCCAGGCTACACTTCCAGACCTATTTTATATTTTTATTTGAAAACAGGGTCTTTTAAGCCAATGAGGCTGTCTTTGAACCTACACGATCCTCCTGTCTCCACCTCCCAAGTGCAGAGATTACAAGTGTGCACCACTATGCCTGACAGAAATTAATTTAAAGGAATCAACTTCCTATATTAATATTAAATTTTAAAGAAGCCCAATGCCTCTTGTAGTTCTGATGTTTTCTATAAGATCTAAACATGAAAGACAATGCCATATAAAGTAGATCAGCAAAGACCTTCAGTTTCAAGGTTAAGCACAATCAAGGTTAGAAAGGGTAGCTATAAAGTTACTCCAGAATTATTTAAAATATAGTCATTGTAGCTGTAAAAGAAAGATTATCAAGGACAACCAAGAGGTGTATATATTCACATGATGAATATCTACCTTAGAGTTTCTTTATACTTCAAACCTCAAGCTAAAAAGGAAACATAGAGAAGACAAATTTCAGACACTAAGTGGTGTCTGAAAGTATACTTCTTCTGCTTATCATTTTTTCACTCCATTTACCCTATAAAAACTTACTAATTCAAACAATCTGGCTTCCCAAAAGACAACTTTCTTACTACCTGCTTAGAACTGTTTTCATGCAGACTTCCAGAATTATGTTTTTTTTTTCTGAAGAAACTGGCTTATATCTTTTTTCTGAAGAAACAAAAGTTAATAAAGGTGGTATTTTTTATTATCTACTTTCTACATTTGCAATGATGAAGTCATCTCTCTTTTAGACTCCAGGAGAACAGAAAAGCAGTAGCCCTCAATATCCTCCAGCTCCACAGAACTCTTCCACCAACAATGATATTCATAAAACAAATGCCTTAAAAATAAATGTCAGAATGCATAGACTGCTCTGGACTAATGCTCCCATTTTGAATGCAGATTTCTTATTGAGATGTCAGTTAAGTCTGAAAATGCATATTTATAAACTATAGACATTTTTCAGGCTAATGGTTTTATATTTAGCTGGATTTATTGGCTAAGCAGCATGTATAGTCATAAAGAACTATAAAAATGATTTGCCTAAGGATTGTCTATTTAAAATTCTATCAGCTCTGTTTTATGCTTTTCATTAATCAGAGCAAGCCTCAAATATTTTGGACACATTTCCACAAGGCAGCAATTATCATCTCGATTCTAAATCCACTGTGCATTCTGCCTCTTTTTCTGTATAAGATGTGGTTTGAGAGACATGTCAAAGAGAAAGTGAGAAAGCTTTCCAGCTGATTTTGCTCATGGAAGGAACACTTAAGATGGTGGATTGGTGGACACTGAGGATATTTTGACTACAAACACATTTCAGAGCCCATGAATTATGTTCTGAAACCCTATCTTAAAATTCACTTCTCTGTGCTAGTCTTTCTTCCATAATTGAGAAATAAAGAATCTTTCCAGGTGGGAACTCAAACATCATTACTAATTGCAACTGAGACTCGGATTTGCAAATGTGGGTGTTCTTCATGTTACTTAGTGATCACTTGATGACAAGAGCTCATTTTCTTTTGTAGCTGGAGAACTTTCTTATTCTAACCTGACTCATTTTTCTGGTGCTCAAACGGTAACTTTGGTGGGAAGAAAGAGGCCTTGAATTTGAGGCTCTCCAAATTATAAACTTATCACTTTATCCTTAAGGGTAGGTCAGGAAAATTCTGTGTCTTCTTCTTAGAACCTTAATCTGCTACTTCTATGATACATTCTTAGTCAACTAGTTCCTCAGTTCTTTCACAGATAAAATAGGCATAATGGCACGCACCTATGGCATGGTAATAATCATTGAATGGCATACTACATATAATTGAAAATGACTTAAATGTACCCATCATTCCTCCAACTATTATAGATGCATAGTCATAGTAATACTAATTTGCAATAGCCAAATTGTGAAACCAATGTCAGTTTCTGTCAACAGATGAATGGATAAAGAAAATAAATGTGATAAAGGCACACAATGAATTTTTTTATTTTTTTTTTTTGCGGTACTGAGGATGGAACTCAGGGGGATTCGACCTCCGAGCTACACCTCCAGCCCTATTTTTTTATTCTTTATTTTGAAACAGTGTCCCACTGAGTTGCATAGGGCCTCACTAAGTAGTTGAAGCCATCTGCAAACCATGATACTCCTGTCTCAGCCTTCCAAGTGCTGGGATTACAAGCATGCACCACCATGCCTGACTATACAATGGAATTTTACTCCACCATAAAGAATGAAATTATGTCATTTGAAGGAAAATGACTAGAACTAGATAATATCATGCTAAGTTAGAGAGTTTCAGAAAGCCAAGGGTCATACGTTTTCTCTCATATGTGAAAGCTAGAGAGAAAATAGTAAAGAAAAAAGACTTCTGTTAAATGAGGAGAGACCAGTAAAATAGTTGAAGAGGATTGGGGAGAAGATAAGGAAGAAAACAGTTCAAATAATGCTATGTCTGCATATGAAGTTATCAATACCAATCTCAATAACATGTGCAGGGAAGGAGGAGGGATCTGATGATTTTGTGATGAGAGCAGACTCAGACCAACTACAGTATGACATGAGACTTAAAAGGTCATGTGTATAGAGGGGTAACTGCCAGTTATGAAAGAAATTTCTGTCTCTACTCATGATTTCTGGTTTCCATCATGGGCCCAGCATGGCCAGAATCCAGTCATTCTTGCAGGAATACCTTATGAGTCAGTATAAAGGTTTGAGGAAACACAAAAATAAGCAACCCAACAAGTTACAGGTAGGCTTGTGACTTTGGGGCTAATGTACAGAAAAAAATGTAATGGAATCATAACAGACTGAGTTAATTCTATGTCACATAAGCTACTTAAATAAATGCTTTAAAAAGCAGGAATGCTCCTATGCACCTAGAACAAAAGTTCTTATAGTTGGCATGAATTTGCCTAATTCTATAAAATGAGGAAATTAAGCATTGGAGAAAATAAGATCTTATCATTGCAAATTTTTATGCACCATATAATTATGCACCATTTATATATTGCATGTAAAATATGAAGTTATTTATATCATGTATTTGACCTAAAAAGAATGCTCTGTTAAATTGGCAATCTAATTATCTTTTTTCATTTGTACGGTATCGATAACTTTTATAATAATTTTGTCATATATTCTTTATATATTAATACTCAAAATAACTTCCACTAGTTTTTACTTCTTTTATATTTTATTTTATATTTTTCAATTAATAATTTATTTTTAATGTATTTTTTCAAAGCTTGGATAATAATGCACTGACTTCAAAATGCTGAATAATATGTATGGTGTAATATGTTATATTCCTGAACTTAAAGCAGATCTTTGAAGGGACATCTATAGTTTTCACTTAAACAATAGGAAAACAGTGCCTTTAAATCTGGGCAAGGGTAATGTATTGTTTCCTGCCCTATTACCTCTGAATATTTAAAGTTATAAGCAGTGTTGTAGCTCAGCCTATAGGTTCCTTTGGATGCCATTAAATCATTCACATTTTTATACCTTCCTACCAGTTTCATGTAGTCTTCAATTAGAACATTTTACCCTAGATGGATAGTTGAAAAAAAAAAGTTTTGAAAAGTAAGTTGGGTCCTTGCTTTGGCAACACATATAATTGGAATACTACAGAGAAGATTAGCATGGCACCTGCCCAAAAATGATATGCAAATTTATAAAGCATTTTATATTTTTGTAGCAAAGAAATGGGTGACATTCAGGGATAAACAAGAAGAACTACTTTGGAATTCTTAACCTAAGTCACAAAAGCCAGGAGGGATTTGTATGATGTATTCCAAACCCTGAAAGTAAAAAAGCTTCCAACCAAGACTGCTATACCCAGAAAAGATATCATTCAGAATTTATGGAGAAATAAAAACCTTCCAATACAAGTAGAAACTAAAAGAATCATGACTACCAAGTCAGCACTAGAGAGCATATTTAAAGAAATTAAACACAAAGAAATAAAAATACAAATGTCATAATTAGAAAAGGGAAGATTTCTTTCAGATGGGCATCTAAGCAAAGGAGAAATAACACTGGATCAAACAGAAAATATAATTCAAAATAAGCAAAAGAGAATTAAAACTACATGAAACAGAAAGTGCAACTCAAAATGAAACAAAGCAAAAATTATTTCTCAATAATAACATCTAAACGCTACAACTAAGAGGCATATACTGGTATGAATCACTGCTCTCTAGGTTGTTGTTGAACCTGGACTGCAGAGCCAGATAGATGAGAGGACTAAAGTCTTAACACAGTAGTCAATTTATTCCAGTATTTTCAAGGTTATATACCCCAGAGGGACCCAGGAGATTATTAGAGGTTACAGGTTACATGATAGCACTATGCATGTAGCACGATGGATTACATTCTTAGAAATAGCCAAGTCAATGTCTTCTGCAACAAAGTCTGTCTGGTTTCAAGGAATATACATTTTAGGGCTATTTGACTAAAACATATTTATTTCACAGGAAGTTTGAGAACACAGCCAATGCCACATCTTGTTCCAAGACACATAGAGTGAAACACTTTTGTCCTTATCAAAGCCTTCTCATGAGACTCAATGTGTTTTTTCATAAGATGTTCCCATTAGCCTATGTTTTGATGGACTGGCTATATGAATTAAAGAATATAATCCAATTATATGCTGTTTTCAAGAAACTCATCTTACAGTCAAAGATATTAATAGGCTAAAGGTGAAGGATAGAAAAAGATTAGACAGCACTAGACTCCAGTGGCTTTCAAAAAGGAAAACAAGGACCTGAAGTGAGAATGTCAATGTCAATCTCAATCTCAATACCCTGTCTGGGGAAAAGAGACAGGGAAAAAGGCCACCAAGTGCTGGGTTGCATGTATGTCACTATCATTGTGAACTACATTATGATGTATGAATATAATACACCAATAAAAGTATAAAATAAAGATTAGAACCCTAAAACATAGTTACAATAATATTATAAATAAAATATTAAATTAATGTTAATCTTTAAGATTATCTAATATCACCAGGCATGGTGGTACACTCTTGTAATCCTCATGCTTGGGAGGCAGAGACAGGAGGATCGCACAGGTTTGAAGCCAGCGCTGCACTGGCTTAAGAGACCCTGTTTCCAAATTTTAAAAAGTATAAAATAGGTCTGGGAGTGTAGCCCAGAGGTAGAGGGGTTTCTAGGAACCCCAGTACCACCAAAACAAACAAACAAAAAAGATTATCTAATATCCAGCTTATATGCAAATTCTCCCAGTTGCTTCATATTTCAGTTTTAAGAGAAT
This sequence comes from Muscardinus avellanarius, assembly GCF_963383645.1. Classification (NCBI taxonomy): domain Eukaryota; kingdom Metazoa; phylum Chordata; class Mammalia; order Rodentia; family Gliridae; genus Muscardinus; species Muscardinus avellanarius. The sequence goes on along the minus strand of NC_137789.1, from coordinate 84,176,179 downwards.
CTCAGTAAAATACATAAATCACAATTGGTTGATGTGTCACTTAATTTCTTTCAATTAATAGATTTCTGTTTTTCCTTATCTTCCCCCTGAAATTTATTTAGCAAAACAAATGCATTTTTCCCAACTGGATTTTGCCATTTGGCATCACAATATTATGCTTGGTATGCTGTTTTCCACATTTATTTGCTGTGAATCAGCATTTAGATTTAGACAGTGAGCAGATTCAACTTGATATTTAGCTGTACTTTCCATGGAAGACACAGTGCCTAGTCCCTTTTATTGTGTTAATGGCCCTTGGTAAACAGCCTTGGTTTATTCATTCATCATAATGGTATATATACACAATAGAATTCTACTCAGCCATAAAGAACATAAATTATGTCATTTGGTGGAAAGTGAATGGAACAGAGAATATCGTACTAAGTGAAATCAGCCACTTGCAGCAAGTAAAGTAATATATTTTCTCAAATATGTGGAAACTAGAAAGGAAATGGCCTTTAGATAAATAAGAAAAGAAACAAATAGAATAGTAGAAGAGGATTGTGGGATGGCGGGGAAGGGAAAAGAAGGCTTAATAAAGAACACAGTTTAAATAGTGCTATGTCCATATGTGATGGTATCACTATAAATCTCATTAACATATACAAGGAAGGTAGGGAGTGGTATGAGATCTGGAGGGAATCATGCCAAGTAATGTTTGCATGTATGTTTGTATCATTTTGAACCTATAATTACAATACACAATAAAATATATTAAACTATAGTATTCAGTAGAGATGAGCTGTGACCTTTTAAGACAAAATTTTAAAAAAGTAATTCTGAGGTGGAGCAAGAAGAGACTTGGTATCCTCTTAAAAACCCTTTCCAATGGAAGCCTTTTCTACTTTTTTTTTGCATTTCTATTACTTTAAACCCCATTATGGTATATAATTACAATGCACTGGTAAAAGTATAAAAAGATAGTTTCTAAAATACCACTGGCCAGGCATGGTGGCCCATGCTTGTAATCCCCGCACTTGGGAGGCAGAGACAGGAAGATCGCGTAGGTTCGAAGCCAGCCGCGTGTGCTGGCTTAGGAGACCCTGTTTCCAAATAAAAATGTAAAAATAGGTCTGGGAGTATAGCCTGGAGGTAGAAGGGCTTACTGGAACCCCAGTACCACCACCAAAAAAAAAAAAAAATACCATTGTAATCACATTCCTTCTTTAACAGTATAACAAATGCTCAATTGTGATATGTTGTTAAAAATTCTCTACCTGTGTTTTAATGCACTTCTCTAACTCAAGTTTTCATCTCATAAACAGTGAAGGTTTTGTGTGGCACCCATGCCAGGTATCAGCATTTTCTAGGAAAGTGTAGGCAATGTTTATAGACCACCCAGTCTAGTCCCATGTCCTGAGAGGAGCTTCTGAATAGACACATACTCTTAGACACAATCTCTTCCCCTACCTGATCCAGCAGGATCCCAACAAAGCCCTAGGATTGGGGGCTGCAGCAGGTAGTTTCAGACTTGGTTCTCAATGATCTTCACCTCCTGGTATTCACACTGTTGTGTAATCCTTTCTTGTTGAAAGTGGAATAAAGCTAGTTACTTTCTTTGTTGTTATTTTTAATATACTTTTATTAGTGTATTGTAAATATACATTATAATGAGATTCAGAGAGATATAAACATATATGCACACAGCAATTGCTTCTGCCAATAGAATGTAAGAACTTGATAGGATATTTATTCTAGAATTTACAAAATTTTCGACAACTGCCTTTCTAATAGTCTCTCTATTTGACTTCTCCATCCATGCATACATTTTGATAAAAGGCAAGCTCACCTTGTAAGAAATTGAAAATATTCCCTCCCTGGGTAACAGTCAGTGAGAATGGACCCTGCCAGAACTGAGTCCTGACAATAAAAGTGTGAACTTGGAAGTAAATGCTTTTCCAGTTGAGCCTTTAGAAGAGACTACAGGCCATGGACCCATAAGTTGATTGCAATCAGAGCCAGTGGAGCTGTACCCAGATTCGTCACCCACAGAAAATGGACAGTAATAACCAGATGTTGTTTTAAGCTGCTAAATTTTGTGTCTCAAAGTTTTGACATGGAAAAATACACATGAAGAGCTTCCTCCATATTTAGTTGGACTTTATTCTTAGAAACTTTTCCAAACTCTGGTGATTTCAAGTATAAGAGGTCATGTAATTTTTAAAAGAGACAAAAGCAATCCTTGGAAGACAATCTCATAATAAAAATTTATTGTGATTTGTAACAATACTTAAAAAAACAGTTGGTATCTTAAAGAAGAAACCAGGGGTTAAAGAATTTGCTGGCATAAATTTTTTATCAGAAGTTATTTAAGGTTAAGAAAAAAGTGGTAGAAGTGTCACAACAGGAATGCACAGCCTCAATATCCAGTTAATTGGCATTTAACTGCAACCTTTTTTCTTTCTAGCAATTCTCTGTAAGTTAAAAAAAATTAACAAAGAAGGTTTAGAGAAATAGACAACTGTTTTTGAGATGCTTTGAAAAAGCATCTATTTTATTTACTCCCTTTGCAGGACCTTTAACAAATTTATTAACCTCTCTTTTTTGTTTCATTATGAGTTGTCATTTTGTGTTAAAAATCTTATTTTCCTGCTAGATTTAAATTTTTTTCAAAAAAGCATTTAATTTTTTATATTTTGATTTTCAATTTTAAAAAAATGGATGATTAATTTTTCATATGCTGTTATTGGTGCATTATACTCTCACATTATTATGTAAATCACATTGACAGTGACATACATTCACAAAGCACTTTGTAGCCCCCCCCCGCCATGTCCCCATCTCTCCCCAATACAGAGTACTGATATTGACATTGGTAGTTTCACATATGTACATACAGTCAATGGTAGTAATTCTGTTAATAAGCCTCACTATTCCCTCTCCTCTTCCCCTAGACTGCTTCCCTGGCTCCACTGAGGTTTCTCCTCCATTATCTAGAGTCTCTCAGGTATCCCAATTATTTCATAGATTGTGAATATTTGAAAAAAACATATGACCCTTTACTTTCTGTGACTGGTTAACCTCATTTAACATAAGGTTCTCCACTTTTATTTTTGTGCAAATAATATATTTTTGTTCTTATTTATTGCTGAGTAAAATTTAATTCTGTGTATATCTCATAATTTTATAGTCCATTTATCTGCTGATGGACACTGAGGCTGGGTCCATGATTTGACTATTGTTAATTATGCTGTTATATACATGGGTATGCATATATTACTGTTGTTCATTGATTTCAGCCACTTTCAAAATATATCCATGAATGGATCAATATCATATGGTGGAGTCATTCCCAGTTTTCTGAGGAATCTCCAATAGAAGCTGAACTAGTTTGCAATCACATACAAAGTGTAGAATAGTTCCTATTTCCCCACATCCTCACCAATATTTATTGGTTTTTTTTTTTCTTCTTGATGATTGCCATTCTGATTAGGTTCAGACATAATCTCAATGTACTTTTGATTTGCATCTTCCTGATTGCTAATGGTGTTGAATACTTTTTCATGTATTTATTAGCCATTTGTGTCTCTTCAATTCTATTGTCCATTTCTTGATTGGGTTATTTGGTTTTTTTTAATATTACATCTTTTAAGTTATTTGTATATTCTAAATATTAGTTCTCTATCACAGGAATAGATAACAAAGATCTTCTCCCATTCTTCAGGCTTTCTCTTTAGACTCTCAATGGTTTTCTTTCATGAGCAAAACATTTTTAGTTTAATGCCATCCCATTTATTAATTTTTGTTTCAAGCTTTGGGTCATATTAAAGTAAGTTTCTACCTGTGCCTATACATTGTAGTGTAAGACCTATGCCCTCTCTTAGTGGCTTCTCAGCCTTGTCTAACTTTGAGATCTTTGATTCATCTTGAGTTGACTTCTACACAGGGTAAGAGATGAGAATTTAGTTCCACTGTTTAAAAAAAATAAATAACCAGCGTTTCCAACACCATTTGTTGAAAAGGCTGACTTTTCCAATGTATGTGTCTGGGATCTTTATTAAAAATCAATTGGCTATAATGTATGAATTTGTTTCTATATCTTCTGTTCTTTTCGATGAATATATGTGTCTGCTTTTTGCCAATGCCATGCATGCTATTTTTAATATTAAAAATCTTTAGGATAATTAAAATCAGGAATTGTGATGCATTCTGTATGGTTCTTATTGCTGAGAATTGCTTTGGCTATTCTGTGTCTTTGGTTTCCCCATATAAAATGTATGACTGATTTTTCTCTGTGAATGAATGACATTAGTATTTAGATAGAGATGGCATTGACTCTGTAGATCACTTTTGGTAGAATCGCTATTTTGATAATATTTATTCTTTCTATCCAAAATCAAGAGAGAGCTTTCCTTATTCTAAGATATTCTTCAATCTTTTTTTAGTGTTTTATAATTTTCATTTTAGAGGTCCTTTTAACCTCCTTGGTTAGACTTATTCCTTGGTATTTTATTGTTTTTGAAGTTATTGGGAATGAAATTACTTTCTGTATTTCTTTTTTAGTAGATTGTACATGTAGAAAATGTACAAAATTTGGGGTTTGATTTTGTATTCAATTACTTTGCTAAATTTGTTAACCCACTCTAATAATCTTTCGATTGAGAATTTTGAGTCTTCTAAATATAGATTCATGTCATCTGCAAAAAAATCATGTAATTCTTTTTCTATTTGGTTTCTTTTGATAGTCTTCTCTTGTTTTATTGCTCTGGGAAGAGTGCTGAGGACTATTTTAAAAAGAAGTGGTGATCCTTGTCATGTTCCTGATTTTAAAGATAATTTCTGCTATTTTTTTTTACCATTAAATATGATTTTGGCTTTGGGCTTATTGTATATTGCCTTAATGATGTTGAGGTACATTTCTTCTATTTTAATTGTCTGAAGTGTTGTTTTTCTTTTAACATAAATGGGTGTTGGATTTTGTCAAGTGATTTTTAGCATCTATTCAGATGATCATGTAATTTTTGTTTTTATTTTTGTTTTTATGCATTGCATGTCATATATTCATTTGCATAATTTGAACCAGACTTGCATCCCTGGAATGGCATCAACTAGGCCAGTACGTACAATATTTTATATGGTTTGGCTTATGTATTGCTAACATATTGTTTAGAATTTTTATGTCTATGTTCACCAATAATATTGATTCATTATTGTTTCAAATTATAAAAACATGTAAACCATGTTGACAGCTACATACATGCACACAGTGAGGTACCTTTATTCAGTTCTGGTATTAGGGTGATCCTGGCCTTATAGACAGAGTTTGGAAGAATTCTATCTCTTTCAATTTCATGGGATAACTTGTAAAGTATTGGGTGTAGTTCTTCTGTAAAGGTTTGGTAGAACTCAGCTAGGAATTCTTTACACATAGATTTTGATACTTCACGTCTTTATTTTCATTTAATTCTAGAATTTAAAAAAATTTTTTTCTTATTTCTTCTCTGATTCATTCCTCATTCAAAAGTGTACTGTTAGCCAGGCATGGTGGCACACGCTTGTAATCCCCGTGCTTGGAAGGCTGAGACAGGAGGATCACACAGGTTTGAAGCCAGCCTCAGCTACTTACTGAGACTCTCAGCAACTTAGTGAGACCCTGTTTCCCAATAAAATATAAAATAGGTCTGGGAGTATAGTGCGAAGGTAGAGAGCCTCTGGGTTCTAACCCCAGTACCACCAAAAAAAAAAAAAAAGTGTACTGTTTAGTCAGTCTGTATTTATGTAATTTCTTTTAGTCTTTCTTTTGTTGCTTTTTCCTTCCATTCCTTTGTAACCTGAGAAGATGCAGATATTTCTGTTACAATTTTTAAATTTGTGGGTGCTTGCTTTTTGGCCTAGGATGTGATCTATTTCATAGAAGGTTCCATGGGCAGCTGAAAAGAATGTATTCAGCTGTTGCTGGTTGAAAATATTCTGTATATGTCTATTAAGTTTATTTGGTTTGTACTATTTTTAGGTCAAAAAGGGCTTTACTCATCTTTTTTCTAAAAGATATAAGTTGTGGTGTGAGTAGAGTTTTAAGGTCTTCTAATATTAATGTATTTTGGTCTATTTGAGAAGTGATGTCCTTATGACTTTGTATTACAATGTGGCTACACCCACTTTTGGAACATAAATGTTTTCTATCATTTTTATCTTCTTTTTAGATCATTTCCTTCATTAATAAGAAATGACCCACTGTTTTTGCTGAAATGTTTTAGCTTATAATTTGTTTTGTCAGGTATAAAAATTCCTAACCCTGCTTTTTTTCAGTATCCATTTACATGATATACCTTTTTTTATTCTTTCACTCTTAGCATGTTAATATCTTTGGCTATAAAATGAGTTTCTTGTAAGCATCATATAGTCAGATTATGTTTTTTAATTCACATTGCCAGTCTGTCTTTTAATTGGGGAGTTAAGACCTTTGATATTCGGTGTTACTGACATATGTTTTTTGTTTCCTGTCATTTTGAGTTTTATTTTTTATTTGATGTAGTGTTATTTTTCTTTATTTAGTTGCCCATATGGTGGAGTTTTTTTTCCTTTTCTGGTTATGGAATTTTCTTTCTTCTTTATTTCTTTTAGTATTTTCTCTAGTGATGCCTTGGTAGTCATAAATTATTTTTGTTTCTGCTTGTCTTAGATAAATTAGAACTAAATTTAGATATAAATTTTCTGATTCCCAAGCAAAATGGCAACCATTGAAGTATCTTCACCTATTAAAAATTCCATAAGTGCTGGGAGTATGTTTTATTCATCACTTTAACCTAAAATATTGTCCAGTCAGATACACAGCTGTTATTTGTTAAACAAAGAAGTAAATGAGTGAATGAAGGAGTAATCTTTGATTTCTTTTTCTGAGGTATGCTATTATCTCAAAGTTTTGATTTCTTTTTAACTTGTTAAAAATTTCAAAGATTAAATAACTACACTTAAATTACTCTGACATAAAATATCAAGGGTTAATTATAAGATAAACAAAATTTTTAAAACTTTTTTCACAGGATGAATCTACTTGATCAAGGTTGCTTTGGGAAATAACATTTGTCTGCCTATACCCCAGTTCAGCAACATATATTTAGACTCAGTATAATAAGAGCTGAGCCTCTGTTCAATGAGAGAGAATATTTAATCTGTTAAAAGTGTTTAGCTTTAAAATAAGGGTATTTAAAATTGCAAGAACTATCACTTATTAAACTTCATTTATGTACCAGAATCAGTAAAAAAAAGGTTTTTAAAATGTGTTTAGTTAATCCTCACAGCAAATTTGAAAATGTAAATGTTTTCATGTCTATTTGAAAGGTAAAAAAAATTAAAGTCAAACAACTAATAATACAAATTCAGGTCTATTGCAATGCAAACATATTTTAAATCCAAAACTAGTTACACAGTTTTTTTTAATTGAAATATGCCATTGATCAAATAAAAACTGATGTACAGATTTAAAACAAACAAGTAAACAAAATATGTCTTTGAATTGGACATTTGTTATTATGGTCAAGACTGTTGAGCCTTAGTCTAGTTGCTGTATAAGCTTCTTTGGTTTTTCACTTAGCCTATGCATGTTTCTTCTTTTATTATTAATTGTTAAGTAACATAATAAATAGAATTAGAAATATTCAAAAAGAAAATAAAATGCTATTGACTATGAAGCTAACTATATATCAACACTCAGAAAATGTGTCAAAACATTTTAATTTTTAATTTTTTATTGGTGCATTATATTCATACATCATATTGTAGTAAAAAAAAAACTTGTGTGGACATACTTGTATACATCATCCATTTAGCCCCTACCCAATTCCCACCCCATTCCCTCCCTATCCCTCCTTCGCTTGCTTGACTTAGTGGTTGACAAATAATGTTATTAATTGATAATAATATATAGTTAGTTATGCAATTAACAACTTTCTTCCACAGAGTTATACAAAAATAAATATGTAAACATTTCTTACATGTAAAATATAAGAAATACACATTGAATCAGTTTAAAAAGATGTTGCTAAGATGTACTGACTTTCACAACTTTCACTCACCAGCTTGGTTTTTTTTTTTTTTGGCCTTATTAAAATTTTCAGTATAATTCCTCGTTTTACCTACAGTGCTTAATTTGTTAGATTCATAATTTCATTTATAGGGTAGTGAACATTAACTTTGGATTCATGGAAGTCTGCACTTAAATCCAGAAATTGCCTCTGTGTATATCCAAGTCATGTGGACAGCTTTCAGCATACTTTGGGTTGAGATGACCTCCACAATTTAGTGACATGTGTCAGCTAGGGTGCATTTCTCACTTCAGTTTCATAGCCATTCCAGGTTTGCCATGATGACTACCCACTTTATGGCATTCAAAGAGCACCTTAGTGACAGTGAGATCTAAACCAAGACTAAATGTGATGTGAGTGGAGTGTGGGCATATTGGGAAAAAAGAATTTCAAGCAAAAAATAGCTTCAGTGAAGGTCTGGAGGTCAGAGTTTGCAAATCAAGGGAGCTAGGTTTTCAAAGCTGTATATTGAGTATTTGATTTGGCAAATGTACTTATGACCACAAGAATCATGCTTAAAGGCTCTGGAACTAAGTTTCTTTATCAAGTGGGCAGAATGGCAATGACATTCTGGATTAGATATTTTCTTAATTTGGATGTTTTATGTTCCCTAAAGGCCCATATATTGAAGACTTGGTCTCCAGGCTCTGGTACTATAGAGAGGTGGTGGAAAGTTTAAGAGGTGGGGCCTTGTGGAAGGGAGTTAGATCATAGGAGGTATGGCCTTACAAGGGATATTGGAACCCAGACTCTTCCTGTCTCTTTCTCACAGCTGCCATAGGTATACACTTTTTTTTTGCTTTTTGCTTTCATAAGGGTTGTTTTCTTTCTCCTGGCCTAAAAGCACAAGAGTCAATGTACCTTGGGCTGAAACCACTGAAACCAGAAGCCCAAGTAAACTTTACTACTTGTAAGTTGTTTATTTTAGGTATTTTATCACAGCAACAGAAAACTAGAAAAAAATGAATATTTAAATGTTTTTGTTCTTTGCTAGTAGGGACTGAATTCAGAAGCATTCTACCTCCAAGCTATAACCCCAGCCCCTTGTGGTTTTTATTTTGAAACATGGTCTTACTAAGTGGCTGTAGAGTCTCACATAGTGTCTGAGGCTAGCTTCAAACCTTCAATACCCCAACTCAGACTCTTAAGAACTAAGATTACAGGCATGCTCTACTATGTCTAGCTTTCATGTTTAAATATGATAATGTATGTACAAATTTTAACTACATTGCTTGGCACATCTTAAGCAGTAGTTTTTGTACATTTTTTCCCCAGCTGTTAAAATCATGCACTCTAGCCAATAAAAACATGATAGACATTCAGTGAAAACTTCTCAGCATCAATATGAGGTAAATGCAGAATCCATAGGCATTGCTTTTCTAAATAAACAATTGTAAATCAAAATATTTTTCTATCCTTAATTTTATATTTTGTTGTATCTATTAAACTTTTTTCAGTGCTTATATGCAAGCCCTTCTCTTGATTCTGCAGAAATATTAAAGCAAATTAAGATATGTTCTCTCAAGATTTATATGTTTTTAAAAGTCAAAAACCTAATGAGGGAGATTATCAAAACCATGCTCAAAATAAATATTTCCTGGGAACCCATTTACCAAGTGGTCCCATCTATGGACAGTGTTATGAAATAAATTCAGATTTTTCCCAGAAAGTGCGATGCATATGTACTTATGATTGCTTATATTTGGTAAATACAGCAAAAAATATAGACACATACAAATTATTTTATTTACTTATCATAATTTGATTTGTCATGATAACTGAATGTGGCCACTAATTAGAATTTGATCAAATGATTGATGTAATTAAGGTATTATGGCATTTACCCCTCAATTAAATAAAATGGCTGATTTAATGATATTGTGTTGTTGGGTTGACACAAGCTTTCTTTAAAATGAAAGTAGTGAGAGAAGACAGAATAGAAGGTTTAAAATGCTGGGCTTTTATATCAAGTATTTTTCTTTAATTTTAGGAAAGTATTGATTAGAGTTTACAGCTATGGCAAACCACAACATCTAATTAAAAAAAGACATTGGAGACATTGTCTCTCTTCTGTGTGAGTCTTCAGAAATAAATAAATAAAAGTTTATTAAAATTACTTTATTTTGTATATAATTGTTTTCTATTATAGTGTTGCAAAGGTTTTTTATTCAAAAGTAAGTGGAAATCATGTATTTTTATATTTAAAAAGAGCATTAATTTTTTTTACTAGGGATACCAATCACTTAGGTAGGGAAGTTCTTTATACTTTTAAATTAAATGGTAGCAACTAGAGTGATGTTTCACACTTAGCAATTTAAATCCTAATTTTTATTATACTTTATACTTTTATTTCAGTACAAATCACTCTGTGATTTATATGTGTACATAAATTATAATCTTATGGATACCTTATAAGTATACAACATAGTAAAACTCAAAGTGATGCATTTATATATGGGCAGTTCCCATTTATTGCAATTTAGAACAGGAATTAGTCATCATTTGCAATGCATATATTAGGAACTTTACATTTTTGCCTTCTTAAATTATAGGCAGTTGCATCTTCTTCTCTGTCTCTTTCACTTCATTATATCTATTAGAATCAAAGGTCTCTGGGTTTGGAGAATTGAATTACAGGGGCTTATTAAGACTGAATCATTGCCTAGAGAAGAGTCACACAAAAGGCTCACTTGCTCTGCATTGGACAGAAATGCTAACAAGGATGACACTGCTGTTTCCTTAGCTGTTTGTTGGCAGCCACTAGGTTGGTCTTGGATTTTCCAATCCTTTCAGAATAGAATATGTCATGCCTGGCAAGTATGCAGGCTCTCCTTCACCCCTATTGGGTGAAGAGGCTGAGTTCTCTCATGTTAGATAAAAGGTGCCACCCAGTCTAAGGACATTTTCATGGGAGTATGTGAGTAACTGAAGAAAAACATATCGATATTATAAGGTTCAGATGATTGATCCAGAAGGAAAAAATAATAAAATGAGTACAAAATTTAGGAAAAGTTTGTATTAATATAATTGTATGATACAATTGCTTATTTACTATAACTCCTCAATGTTTACTTAAAATGTTGGAAATGTATGCAGTTTGAGGGTTTATATGGTTATATAGTGCTGAAAGGCCAAGAACTAACTATACATGCTAACTACATGTGCTTCCATAAAGGACCATGCTTAGGCCCAGAGCTCAAGAAAGTAAGCTGTGGAGAAAGGCTTATTCCAGCAGGTCTGACTTGGACAGAGCTGTTTTTCTGAACAATAATTTTTTTTTTCTTCATTGCACTTGCCTTTGGTCAAGAAATGAAATCTACTGATTAATAGTATTGCTCTGTGGCCATGAGTCTGAGATAAGCTTCAAGTGACATGTACCAGGCTGTCAGCATTGTGAACTGATTAAAGTGAGTCCCAGAAGCACCCCTAAAAGCTCTGCTGTTGGGGCTGGCAGCATGGCAAGAATGTCACATGAAGTACAGAAAATAAAATGTTCTGCTCAATACTCTATTTGGGGCTCCCTGGTTCTAAAGTGTTTTGTGTTTGGTGTGTTTCTTGGTTGGAAGGCAAGGAAGCATGTCATGGTACAACTCTTCAGAAAGAGTCAGTTGACACTAACTCCTCTGGATGGATGCAGTCCTTACTTTAGTGCTTTTACTGTGCTGAAATTTTTTCCTATCCTGAACTATATCTGGGTAAGCATGTCCATGTTAAGTCTGGTGAATTTCTACAGTCATCAAATCTTGTCTAGCAGCACTTTAGTATAATTTCTATCTCACTATGGTCTGATATATTAAGGTTTGATATGTGAGATATACACAAGAAATGTGAAATGATTAAAGGACTTACATATTCTTTTTTGATAGAGAAAGATGATTTTTTAAAGAAAGGTACCAATACGATTAAGTTTATGTCACTGGATAAAATCAAATTTTTCATCCTCAAAGCAATATAAAACACTAGTCAAGACAACAAAACTCTAATCTGTTTGTAGATATTGGCTCATCATTATTTTATTATATTTTTGTTTTTAAGCTTTTATTGGTCCATTATATTGAGATTCAGAGTGATACAAACATACATGCAACCAGCCAGCTACCAGTGTGCTTCCCTCTACATCCTACCCCACTCCCTGCCCCACCCTTGTAAAAGTTAGTGAGATTGGTAGTGCTATATGTGTATATGGACATAACATTATCTGAAGAATTTCCTCAATCCTTTTTTTCTCCTCCTCATCTCCCTCTCCTATTTTATTTACACTATTCTACTGCTTTTTCTTTATGTATCTGAAGTCCTTTTATTTTCTATTTTCTTTCTTATTGCTGCATATGAGAAGCTTGACTTTCTGAGATTGTCTAATCATGCTCAATTCCATTTATTTTTTTGCAAATAACATAATTATATTGTTCTTTTGGTCAAAAATATGTGGAAAAAATTTCAACATTACTATAGTATTCAATGAAGTGCAAATTAGGACTACCATGAGATTCCATCTAACTCCAGTTAGAATGACAATCATCAAGAATAAAAATCATCATAAATATTGTCAAGAATGTGGGGAAGTATTGTAAATGAGTGCAACCACTTTGGAGATTCTTATAGAGGTTCCTTAAAAGAGTAGGAATGGAACCATTATATGATCCAGCTCTATCACTCCTCAGTATGTTTCCAAAAGAAATGAAATTAGAATACTTTAGTGATTCATATGTATCCATGTTTATAGTAGCATAATTCACAATAATAAAATTATGGAAATAACCTATTTGTCTGCCAAGAGAAAGACGAATAAAGAAAAAGTAGCACACACACAAAATAGACTTAGTTCTTGATATTATAGTGAACATTAATTGAATAACTACTCTGTACCAAGCACTGAGCCAAGCACTTAGTACTTATTTATTCATTCAGTATTTAATAGATATCTGTTGAGCAACTGCTTTATAGTAGGTACTATTTAGATACTGGGATACATCAGAGGTTTTCTTCTCAGCCACCCTGTGAGTTGGGTACACACCCCATTTTGCAGATAACAAAACTGAACTTTATTAAACTTAACTTGAGTCAGATTGGTAGCACAGGATGCTTTTATGAGCTTACCTTTTATTTTCATTAGTTCTTCAAAGCCATGCTTTATCTCCTTGAGCCACAGTGCCCTTTCCTTGATCAATGGGCACAATAATGCTCTCTCTACCTGCCTCAAAGGGAATTAGCTAAGAATCAAATGAAATAATGTGAACCAAAATGCTTGCTTCACAACCAAAGTACAGACTGTGAAGTTCTTATAAAGGTAGTGTTATCATGTGTTGAAAAAGCTTTTTTCCAACCCCAAAATAACATATTTCTGAATTGTTTCTCATATGCTTTTCTTCTTTAGGAACTAGAGACAGTAACTAACCTATGTGTCTGAAGGAAGTGCCATAAAGACGCCTCTGCTATAAAGAAGAATATTAGGTCCCATAGCTAAAGCCTTTATTACTTCAGGCAGATGGCGGCATAGCCACAGGGCCTCATAAAGTGCAGCCATTCTCCTTCACAGAAGACCAGAGCTCTGGGATCAGGCTGTATTCATTATCCTTGCAGTTTGATTTTGCATTTTTACCTTACAATGCATGAATCTTAGTAATTGTTTTTAACCAGTATGACTGCCCAAAGGCAGACTCATGGATTTAATGACCTTCTGAATGCCACCTTCCAGACTTGGAGTTGCATTATCTGTAAAAATTTTCCAAAGGAATTATAGCATAATATCTATCAGGATTAAAAATTAATTTTAAAACTGTAAAATGACTATGCCTACATTTTAGGCATGAATAAATTTGATTTTACTGTTTCCCTAACAAATTGGCTTAAATTTTGAACAAGTGGTAAATCACATGTTTTTATTTAAATTTGAAGCAGGAGTTTTAAGATACAAAGCAGCTTAAAGCATATACAATAAAAATTAACATATAATTAAAAGTTAGATGCTCCCTAGTCATAAATGTCATGAAAAAGCTGTGGCTCTGATAGACTTTTCTATGAGCCATTGCTGAGAACTAGAAATGAGTAAATAGCCTTGAGTCACAGAAGATCCACTCAACAAGACACCACTTAATTTAGGAGACAAAATGTATTGTTTTTAAAATACTTCACCAACAAATTCAGCAGTGTCTTGTTATAAAATCAATCTTAAAAAATAAGAAACTTTTCTGTATGTAAATCATAAATTCAACCCGGGGATGGCAGAACACACTTGTAATCCCAGCATTTGGGAGGCCAAGACCAGAGGAGAGTGGTTTATGGACAGACTGAGCTACTTAGCAAGACCATTTGTAACTCAGAGAGATCCCGTTTCAAAAAATAAAGACTTAAAAATAGGGCTAAGGGTGTAGCTTGGAGGTAGAATGCCCCTGTATTCCATTCCCAATACCATAAAAAAAAAGAAAGAAAAGAAGTTATAAATTCACTGAAAATAATTCCAAGAAACACTTTCACTCATGATATCCCACAAAAAATACTTACAAATAAATATAATCAAGAAGGTAAAAGACCTCTACAAGAAAAATTATAAAACATTGAAAAAGAAATTAAATCAGACCTATGGAGATGAAAAGACTTCCATGCTCTTGGATAGACAGAATAAGTATAATAAAAATTGCCATTCTTCCCAAAGTGATCTACAGATTCAGTGGAATATCTATTAAATTATCCAGGCCATTCCTCACAGACACAGAAATGGCAGCCTTTTAAAAAACAGCATGGTATTGGCACAAAAACAGACATATAGACCAATGGAGCAGAATAGAAATCTTAGGAACAAATCCACACACCTAAAACTATTTTAATTTTTACAAAGGGGCCAAAATTACACAGTGGAAAAAAGATACAAAAATGGTGTTTGCAAAACTGGTTAACCATGTGCATAAAAATGGAAAAAGACCTCAATTTCTCACCCTGCACAAGAGTCAATTCAAGATGGTTCAAGGACTTGGAAATCAGACCAGAGACCTTGAAGCTCCTTGAAAAGGGCATAGGTCCAACACTTCAATACATAGGCATGGATAAAAACTTTCTCAACAAGACCCCAAAGCCACAAGCAATTACAAGGAGGATCAATATGTGGGATAGTATTAAACTGAAGAGCTTCTGTGCAGAAAAACAAACAAACAAAAAACAAACAAAAAACTATCAAGAACCTCAAAAGAGACTCAACAAAACTGAAGTTTTTTTCAGTGACTCCTTTGATAGAAGACTAATAACAAGAATATACAGAGAACTCAAAATACTTACCACAAAGAAAACAGATAACACAATCAAAAAGAGGGCAAATTAACTAAATAGGCACTTCACAAAAGAAGAAATACAAATGGCCAATAAATGGATAAAAAATGTTCAACATCATTAGCAACCAGAGACATGCAAATAAAAACTATCCTCAGATTTCACCTAACTCCAAGTACAATGGAAATCACTCAAAACACAAACAACAAATGCTGGTGAGGATGTGGAGAACTTGGAACTCTCATATATTGTTGGTGGTATTGTAAATTAGTGCAACCACTTTGGAAAACTGTATGGGAGATCCTCAGAAGGATTCCAATGAACCTACCACATTATTCAGCAATACCACTTCTGGGTATCTACCTTAACGGATGGAAACTAAACTACCAAACTAATGCATGTGTGTCTATGTTTATAGCCACACAATAACAATTGTCAAACTATGGAAACAGCCAAGATGTCCATCAACATATGCATGGATTACAAACTATGAGATATATACACAACAAAGGTTTATCAACCATAACGAAGAACAAATTATGTCATTTGCAGGAAAACAGATGGAACTAAAGAATGTTATGCTAAGTGAGATTAGTTGGTTACAAAAAGTAAAAAATCTAATGCTCTTTCTAATATAAGGAAGCTAGGGAGAAAATGTGTCATAGGAGGAGCTCTAGAAAAAAAAAGAAGCTTTAGATGAACAAATAAGGTGACATAGCTGAGGATTATGGCAGGGGGAAGAAGGAAACTCCCTAATGCACATAATAAACATTCATATCACAAACATATCTAGGTCAATCACTTAGCTGAACCTGAGAAGGAGGGAGCAGAGAGGGAATGGGGTGGGAAGTGGGGAAGGGCTAAATGAGTGATGTGTGCATGTGTGCCTCTACCATCTTGTACTCTATTAAAATGTAAGATTACAATGCACCAAAAATAAATAAATAAATAAATAAATAAATAAATAAATAAATAAACTTAAAGCCTTTGCATAAAGTCTCAGAAATCTGGCTAGAGAACAAAATGTTTGAAAAAGAGAAAATCATTCATAATATGGTATAACATAAAATGAGTATATTGTAATCTCATTTTTTTATACACATGAGTTTACAATTTCTTGTTATTGGTGAGAGAACTTGAGAAAGAGAATCATACTCTCTGTATATCTAAAATAAATTTATATGGACACATTAGCTGGTATTACTAACATAAAATTTTTTTTGTGGTACTGGAGTATTAGACCTCTGAGTTATACCCCAAGCCCTATTTTTATTCTTTATTTTGAAAGAGGATATCACTAAATTCCAAAGAACCTCACTGGGTTGCTGAGACTGGCTGAGAATCATGATCTTCCCATCTCTACCTCCCAATTCTTAAACCCCACTACCTCAGAATGTGACTGTGGTGCCTTCGCTATGCAAGGATAAATGAGAACTGTGTGTCAGGCATTAGTATGATAATAATATAGGATAAAAGGAATAAAAAATAGGTAGTAAGGAGACAAACAAGGAAGAAAAGAGAGATTGTAACTTTAACTCTAAAAATGACATCATCACCTCTCCCTTCATTTTGAAGGCCTGTTTTCCTCCATGCTTGAATTCTTAAAAGACCTAGCAAAGCTAAGAGTACTGTAAGTCCAATTAATTAGTGCCTACAAGCTTTGTTATCTCATATAATGTATTTTTAGACAGATAAAAAGAAATCGAGAGAGAGAGATTGTGCAAAGCCCAATGATATGGGTCCTGTCCACGTGCTATCCATCAACTATAAAATGTCAACCTGAAGATTTTGAGAAAAAATAGACCACCATCACCATCTGTGTTCCACAATCAAAGGTATTGAACTCATTGGGCTGACACCATATCAGGTACTTCTCATGCTCACCATTTACAAAGTTTCCTATAAAAGAAGAGCCATGCTTCCCCAGGTGTCTCTCTTACTTTGCAGATGGCCCACGTTCTCCCTTTAATGTGTATTTCTTAGTTTCCTAAATCAATCTCTATCTATATATCTACTCTTTGACTTAAAAATTATTTTCCATCCTATGTCTGTGCCATGACAGTGACCTTATATAGAATTTGGGTCTTTACAGAGGTAATCACATTAAAACAAAGTCATTAGGTTTATTAGGTTTCTTAAGGTCCTAATCCAATATGCCCATGTCCTTATAACAAACAGCATTATTTTTGATACTGGGGGTTGAACCTAGGGGCTTTATACTTACAAGATACACCTCAAGACCTATTTTATATTTTATTTTGAAACAGTGTTTCACTAGGTTGATAAAAATCTCACTACCTGCTGAGGTGGTCCTCAAACCTGGAATCCTCCTGTCCAAGCCTTTCAAGTTCTCGGATTACAGACATGTGCCACAATGCCTGGATAAAGGGTAATTTTAGACACAGAAACAGACATGTACACAGGGAAGACCAAGGGATGATGATAAAAAAAGGACATGGGGAGATTGTACCATAAAGATTGAGAGGTTAGGAAAGACCTCCCAAAATGCTTTGCAAAGAACAAAACCCAGTTGGCACCTCAAGCCTCTAGAAACATAAAACAACAAACTTCAGCATAATTTATGGCAGTTTTTAAAATAGAAGCCCTAACAGACTAGCACAAAGGTCTAAAAATATCACTTTGGTGCAGTCATTAAGATAATATGTTTTAAAGTTAATCATGTAGTGAATATTTTTCTGGCTTAGGAATTTAGAAGGTGGATGTAATAAAGATAGGTTCTGTTCACCTTTAAGAGTCCACATCTAAGCAGATCATAAGTCAGACAGACAGAAATCAAGCAGACCATATATAAAGTGAGTTCATACTAGAAATTGCCTCATAAAAGCAAAAGCAGGACTACATATAGCTAAAGAGCTATTATTAAGTATTTTAGAAAGTGTGCAATGCCTCTAGGTAAAGATGATATTTTAGCAGGATGATGTGGTCTATCCCTGTAATTCAATCTATTTTGGTGGCAGAGTTCAAGCCCATTTGGGGCAACTTAATGAGGTACTGTCTCAAATTGAGATTGGGATGTAACTTATTGGTAATCCCTTGCCTAGCATGTACGTGTTTGGAGGGGGGGGTTGTACAACAGACAAGAGAAAGGAAAAGACAAGGGAAAGAGAAGGAGAATTTTAATACAGACATAAGTGGAAAAGAGAGGATTCTAGGTAAATAAATCAGCATAAAAACCATGAAGCAGGATTAAACCAGCTCTATTCTAAGAATAAAAAAAGAGTCTGATGGCAGAGTCCTGAATTCAGAAAATGGATAGGAGAGATGGTGTTTGAACAGCTTGCTGAAACAGGTGAGTTAGAGTGATGAATCTAGATTTTAATATGTGGAGGAACACTGGAGTATTTCAAATACAGGATCAATGTAATTTATTCAACAAAATCTGTTCACATTAAAAAATTCTGGCTGCAGTGTAAAAATAAACATGGTGAAAAGCAGAGACAGGGAAAGACAGAAGTTGAGGTAAGAGATAAGCATAAGGAGCATAGGTCAATTAGGACAGAATCTGGATGTAGGACTGGCCAGTGAGTTCAGTTTATCTGGCAGGAGTAAAAATAAGAAGGCATCAAAGATTATTCTATATACTCTCTGACATGCGATTCAGTGGTGATAAAATTAAATGAGAAGATTAGGCTGGTGGCAGAAAGGAAGCAGAATTAAGAGCTCCATTTACAATTAAATTCAAAATGTATCAAACTGTTGGTTAGACATTTGTATAAAGCATTTGTTAGAAACTTATGGGAGAAGATATAACTTTGAAACTGGCCGACAAATAGGTGGTATTTGTAGATGAACAGGGAAAATTACTTAAGTAAATAACAGAGAGAGGGGGGTGTTTTATGAGTATATTTTGGATCATACCATTAGGCAGAGATTAACAAGAAGAGGGGAACCATTAAAAGGGGATTTTATCAATTTGGAGAGAACCATGACATGGCAGTTGTATTAGTTAGCTTTTTCATCACTATGGCCAAAGTACTTAACAAGAACAACTAAGAGGAGGAAAGCCTTTTTCAAGCTTATGATTGTAGAGATTCAGTCCCACAGCTGGTCTATATTTTTACTCTGTGTGTGTGTGTGTGTGTGTGTGTGTGTGTGAGAGAGAGAGAGAGAGAGAGAGAGAGAGAGAGAGAGAGAGAGAGAGAGAGAGAGGAAGAAGAAGAAGAAGAAGAAGAAGAAGAAGAAGAAGAAGGAGGAGGAGGAGGAGGAGGAGGAGGAGGAGGAGGAGGAGGAGGAGGAGGAGGAGAGGAGGAGGAGGAGGAGGAGGAGAGAGGAAGGGGAGAGGAGAGAGACATAAAGAGACAGAGATAGGGACAGGAAGGGGTGATGGACAGATCTTGTCCTAAAGATCTAATTTTATTCATCTTCATCTGGTTATTTAGTTTTCTCAGCACCATCAGTTGAAGAGGCTGTCTTTTCTCCAGTATGTTGTTTGGTCGTTTGTCAAAATTCAACTGGCTCTAAATGTTCACATCTGTTTCTGTGTCTTCTGTCCTATTCCATTGGTTTCTGTATCTGTTTCTTTTTATCAATACCATGCTTTTATTGTTATTATGGATCTGTAGTATAATTTGAAATTATGTATTTTGATGCCTCCAGTGTGGTTTTTATTGCTCAAAATTGTTCTGGCTAAAGAGAGAGGCTACAGAATGGGATAAATCTTTGTTAGCTACATCTCTGAGTAGCTAGACAAATATCTAGAATATATAAAAACTTAAAACTCCTAACACTGAAATAAGCTACAATAACACTAAAAATAAAAATAGAACTGAATAGACAGTTCTCAAAAAATAAATACAAATGACCAATAAATATATGAAAAAAATGTTTAACCTTACTAGCAACACAGTAGTGAAAGGAGATAGGGAAGCGAAGATGAAGAATTGAAGAAAGCAGTTTATATAATACTATGGCAATATGTGAAGTATTAAAACAAATTTTACTATCATGTGGGGAGGGAGAAGAGAGAGCAAGGTGAGATATAAAAGAAAATACACCAAATGCTATGTGCATGTGTGTTTGTTTCACATCAAATCTCACTATAATGTATAAGTGCAATGCACTAATAATACACATACATATGTACATACCTCAAGCTGGATTTGGCTGAAGAAGACAGTTGATGGCTTGCTAAGAGCAGTTTCAGTGGAACACAGGGAGTGGAAATATGCCTGCAGAGTATTACGGGAAAAAAAAAAGTAGAGATATGAATAGCTCCACATTTTCATGGTGAACTTTCCAACTTTTTTAAAGAATATGGCTAGAAGGAAATCAAAGAAGCAAATAAGTGCCTCATCAAGCAGAGCACATAAAAGTGCCTTTAGAAGCTTTTAAGTGAAAAATATAACACTATGTGTAGGGTGGGAGAGGTAAAGATAAAGTAGAATATAAAGCAACATACACAGATAGAGTGACAAGAGACTTCATCATTTAGCTAAGCTATATGACCATAAGGATATTACTTTGTCTCTCTTGGCTTTATTTTTTTATTTGTAAAATGAGAATGATAATAATACTTAGCACCATAAATTAGTCATGAACTATATATGATCACAAGTGGAAAATACTTAGCTAAGGGCCTGGACCTGTTCCCTTTTAACTAGCAAATGGGTGATCATAACATCTATGGTCATGCATCTATAAGAGTAAATTTATCTACAGACCAGACCAAATTTAGAAGAGTGTGAGAATGAGTAGACTTCCCTTCTGCTGTCTAAAAAGCTGCTAAGTTTGCAGTTTGTAAATTCATGAAGCCAAAAGAATATTTTAGCACATTCAACATAAAAATATTTTTAGGTTTTTATTCAGTGAAAAATCTCTTTGGTGTCTGGTCCTAAGCAAGTCTTTTCCATGTTTACTTCAGGCAAGAAAATCACTATGTTTTTGTTCTTAGATAGTATGAGCAATCTGGAAGAGATGATTGGCCAGATTCCTACTTTTAGTTCCAGGAAAATTTAACTTCACTTAACACTGAAAAAGTTGGCAGAGAATCTGGGAACAGGGCTTTTCATTGGAGAGAGTTTGAGGCAGATAAATTTTGCTTCTCTGTATTCTCTTTTCATTAAGTGCGTGTTTAGACAGAAAAAAAAATTATTACAGTTGCTATCAAATTGTAGTGATTTTTCTCCAACCATATACAGAGACTGACTGAAAGGGTGGATTCCTGAGAGTACATAGCCCATTCATCCACAGCCCTCTATCTACTAATGAAACATTCCATGTCTGAGATACTACTAACATGGTCTTCCAATTCCTTTTAAGGAAAGATACTTGAGGTTTGTTGAAAGTACAGCTTAGTTTATTTTGTTTTAAAACATGAATTTGTGCTGGGTATGGTGGTACATGCATGTAATCTTAGTACTTGGGAGGCTGAGACAAGAGGATCACAAGTTAATGGTCAGCTACTTAGTAAAACCCTCCAAAACTTAGTAAGACCCTGTTTCAAAATAAAGAATAAAAAATAGGGCTGTGAGCAGGGCGTGGTGGCGCACGCTTGTAATCCCCGAGCTTGGGAGGCGGAGACAGGAGGATCGCGCAGGTTCGAAGCCAGCCGCACGCGCTGGCTTAGGAGACCCTGTTTCTAAATAAAAATATAAAAATAGGTCTGGGAGTGTAGCCCAGAGGTAGAAGGGCTTCCAGGAACCCCAGTACCACCACCAAAAAAAAAAAAAAATAGGGCTGTGGGTATAGCTTGAAGGTAGAATGCCACAGGCCCCAATCATTCATTCATTCATATATATATATATATATATATATATATATATATATATATATATGTGTGTGTGTGTGTGTGTGTGTGTGTGTGTGTGTGTGTGTGTTCACTTCAACACACACACACATTTGCATGCACATACAAACACATATGCAGGCCTTCATGCACACATTTCTGATTTGTATTCCCACAGACTTGTTTTTGTCTCTGTTTTATTTGATAATAGAGAACAATTAAGTATATTGTACAGGACTTACTTTTTCATCAGAGAATATTTTTAAAATTAATCCATGTTGCTCTTGGTAGATACTAGCCTATTTCTTTTTATTACTTATTAAAATACTGGAATGTTATTTTTTATGAAATGTCTGTATTTTTGTTAATTTGGGGAGGTTTACTTTTTATTGCTAATTTGTAGAAGTTATTAACATGTTCCAAGCATGAACTCTTTAACATATTTAAATATTTTTACCATATGTAGCCTGTGTATTCACCTTCTCAATGTTATAATCACAGACTTGAAATTTTATGAAATCCAATGTATCAATTATTTCTTTTAATTCTAGTGCATTGGATCTACCTACACTGAGATTAAAAAAGTATTATCTATGTTTTCTTTGAAAAGCTGTGTGGTTCTAACTTTTACCTTTAAGTCTAAAATACATCTGTATTAATTCCTTATAAATGGAATAAAATAAGAGTCAAGGAATATATATCAAGTTTATTAAGGTATAATTTACATGCAATAAAACCCACCTTTGTCAAAAGTACTTGATGAATTTTGATAAAAATATGCAATTATATCAGCACCACATTGAGATATAAAACACACTTGTTCACAAAAAAGGATTTCTAGCACCCTGTTTCAGTTGGAATATAAGCAATTTTTATATCTAATTTATTGAAATATTATTATAATATAATTTTAAAAACACATTATTTTATTATTTATTTGGTGATTTCTCACTAACTTGTTAACTCTAATACAAAGGAAACACAAAGAAGAACATAAAATAGCCATGCCAAGAATATATGTGGACAACTTCACAATCTCTTATGCAGCAAAGACCTCTTACTCCATCTCACAAGATGAGGTGTGAGATGTGATAACAGAAAATGACACTCTCATTCATCAATTATTTAACTGCTTGGAGGAAAATGTATAAGGTGAAGAAGAAGAAAAAAATGTAAAAAATTGAGAGCATAATTTTCTACTGAGTAATCTGAAAAAGCTGTAGTCTTTCATCAAGACAATGTTATAAGCTTAGTTGAAGAAAATATGAAGACAGAGCCTTGTGGTAACAGAAGACCTAATAATTACAACTTACTGTCTCATTGAGCAAATATTCATAAACATTAGCAACTACTAAGAATCATCATTAACTATATATTGGCATAATTTTTATTTTCAAGCTGTCTTAAAACATCAACTTTGGGGGACTTTCAAGAAGATGATGACAGAGGAACACAGCACAAATCAATCCTGCTGACATTCTATCTCTATTTTATGAAGTTCAATGTTTCAATTATTTCTTTTAATTCTCAACCCCGCTGACATTCCATCTTTATCACCATGAAAACAGACTTGACAAGAGAAAAAAAACATAAAAAAATTATACAAGACAATAAAAAATGGGAATTGGTGGGGAAAAAAGCTAGAAGACAGAACAAAGAACAGAAAAGTACCTCCCTGCCTCCAACATCTGTAGCCCCAGGGGACTTGGTGGTGCCATCCTGCCTACTGCACCAAGACTGCTGGTGCTGTAGCCTCTAGAAACACCCAGCAAAAGAGCCAACGACTTGATGTGAAGTAAGAGGAGGCAGCTCATTGGCATAGTAAGCAGTTGGCACCTTGCTCCACACTCCACAGAGATTCTACTTCCTGGACACTGGTTACAACCTGTGGCAGGGGCAGCTGATTTCACTGCATTCTCCAGAGATCCAAAACAATGCTTAAAAACTGTAAGTAAACTAGTCATCCTCGAGGGAGACCATTCCACACTGTCATAGGGACTTGAGCAGCAAGCAATAAACTCACAATGTTTGACACTTTGAGGTTCACTCTGGTGAAGTTGGGGTGGAGTTTGCTGTCAAACATAAGAGAGGCACGGAATAGCAGGCAGCCACTAGGGACAATCAAATAAAGAGGCCTACAATTTGCAGGGCACAGAAAACTAGTAGGGCCTCTGGAAATAATCACAGACCACACAATCATGGGGACTGGGGAGAGGTCAGGTGAACCCAGCCCTGTCTGTGGAGAATGTGGACTTCTACATATACAATGGATTTGGTCCCATTAGTACTCTCCAATATAGGTGAGAAAAGACAAGCCTCAGGGTCTGGATACAAAATAAATCTTAAAAAATCAGAAACTTTCTGGTATGCCAACCATAAATTCTGTAAAAATAAATCCAGAAAACACTTTCATTCAGGATATCCCACAAAAAATAAAATACTTAAGAATAAACCTAACTGTGGAAGTAAAAGACCTCTATAAAGAAAATTACAAAACACTGCAAAAAGAAATCCAGAAGACCTTAAGAGATGGAAAGATCTTTCCTGTTCTTGGATAGGCAGAATAAATATCATCAAGATGGTCATTCTTTCAAATGTTATTGGCAAATTCAATGCAATATCCATTAAGTTACCAAGGTCATTCCTTATATTCACTGAAAAATCAGTGTCAATTCTCAAATTCATTATAAACAACAAAAATCCCTTAATAGCCAAAGTAGTTCTCAGCAACAAGAACCATACAGGAGGCATTACAATACCTGGCTTCAAACTATACCACAAAGCCATAATAATAATAAAGCATAGTACTGGCACAAAAAAGACACATACACCAATGGAATGAAATAGAAGACTTAGAAACAAATTCACACACTTACAACAATTTGATTTTTGACAAAGTGACCAAAAAATACACTAATAAAATAGCCTCTTCAAAAAATGGTGTTGGCAAAACTGTTTAGCTATATGCAGAAAAAAAGAAATAAACTCCACTTTCTCACCTTGTAAAAGAGTCAATTCAAGATGTATCAAAGACCTGGAAATCAGACCAGGGACCTTGCAGCTCCTTGAAGAGGGCATAGGTCCAACACTTCAACATATAGGCACAGGGGGAATACTTTCTCAACAAGATCCCAAAGGCAGAAAAAAATAAAAGGAGGATAAATACGTGGAATAGCATTAAACTGAAAGAACTTCTGTGCAGCAAATAAAGTTATCAAAAGCATCAACAAAAGTCTGACAGAATGGGAGAAAATTTTTGAAAACACTCCTTTAATAGAGTACTAATGTCTACAATATACAGAGAACTCAAGAAACTTACCACTAAGATAACAAATAGCCCAATCAAAATATGAGTAAGTAAACTAAATAGATACTTCACAGAAGAAATTCAGATAAAAATAAATGTATAAAAAATGTTCAACCTTATTAGCAATCAGAGACATGCAAATTAAAACTACACTAGGATTTCACCTAACTCCAATTAGAATGACAATCAGTAGCCGGGCGTGGTGGCGCACGCTTGTAATTCCCGCGCTTGGGAGGCAGAGACAGGAGGATCGCGCAGGTTCGAAGCCAGCCGCGCGCACTGGCTTAGGAGACCCTGTTTCCAAATAAAAAAGTATAAAAAATAGGTCTGGGAGTGTAGCCCGGAGGTAGAAGGGCTTCCAGGAACCCCAGTACCACACACACAAAAAAAAAAAACCCCCAAAAAAACAAATGCTAATGAGGATGTAGAGAAGTGGGAACTCTAATACATTATTGGTGGGATTGCAAATCCCACTTTGGATTTTACAATCACTTTGGAAAATAGTATTGAGGATCCTCAGTGATAGATTGGATGTCTCCTTTCCCTCACAGGACCCCACAGCAGGTACAGGAGGTGGAACCCCAGAAGCCAGAGTGGAGATGCCCTGAGACTCCGACATCATAGGACAGACTCGAGAGGTCGCGAGACTCTGGATGTCGCAAGAGGATCAGTATTCCCACGCTGCTAGCTCTACCCCAAGACTCTCAGCTATAAATACCCTTAGTTCCTCTCTGCTGTGTGACTCTGCAGACCGATTGCAATATCACTATCCAGACTTTGACTGGAAACAATATTTTTTTTTATAAAGAGGCCTAATCCCACACGCCTTTGCTGGATTTATCTCCTTTGTGGCTCCCAACTCAATTTCAGTGTTACATCTGGTGCACGAAACCTGGAAAATTTATTACTTTTTCTCTTTTTTTTTGTTGCTGTACCCCTCCTTGAGCCCCAAACTCTCTGACTCAACCCTTAATTGGACTGACCACTTTCTTTCAAACAGGGTAAGCTCCTCCCTTTCCCTTGGTCAGCAGTTCCAGCTTTCTGCCTTCCAGCTTTTTGCCTCCAGCTTCTCTTTTATTGAAATGCGTGGGTGGCCATGTCAGAGTTGCCTCCAGATGACAAAGTTATTCTCCAGTCTTGAGAAAAGAGTAGAGATATCTCTTTAATCCCTGGCCCTGTTTCCAAACATTGATCAGGAAAAATAGGGATACCTGTTTTATTTTCTTCATTTTCACCTGCAGACCAATTATGGGAAGCCAAAACTCCAAAATAGATCCCCAGCCTCCACTGGGTTGTCTCCTTGCTAATTTCCAGACTCTGCATCTAGTGGAAGACTTATTCCCTGATCACCTATGTTTCTATTGGCCTCAGTATGATTTGGATAATAGATCATGGTGGCCTGAAAATGATATTTTGGATTTCAATATTCTGACTGATCTCAGCAACTTTTGTAAGCAGTCTGGTAAATGGTTGGAAGTCCTTTATCTCCAGACCTTCTTTTTTATGTGTTCCCACCTTCCCCTCCTCGCTCTCCAACACCCAAGTCCTACTGGCTAGGAATTCCTGCCAGCTGCCATCTTCCTGGCAGCTTCCATTTTCTAACTCTGCTAGTTCACAGCCACCATCTTGGTTGACTCATTGTGGTGGTGCACAGTCGCCATCTTGTGACCTTGCTGGGTCACAGACACAGTCACCATTTTGTGATGGTGTGCAGTAGTGTTGATGTCACACAGTCACCAGCTTATAACTTTGCTGGGTGACAGGCACCACTTTCTGAGGACACTGATCCTCAGGATCTCTCCATACCACCTCTACCACCAACCTACCCTAGGATGACTTCTTACTCGAACCCGCTCCTTTCTCCCTTGCCATTCTCCCTTAAGGGACCAACTCTTACCTCCCCCTCGCCTTCCTCTGTAAGCTACTGTTCCTTCTCCAAGGACTCCCCATTATCTCTTGGCCCCATTCCATGCAATGGCCTGTGCGGAAGGTGCAATCTGTGTTCATGTCTATTTCTCCCTCCAAGACCTTGCTCAAATTGAAAGAAAACTGAGATCTTTTTCTACCAATCCATCCAGTTTTATTAAAAGATTCCAATACATTGTGCAAGTGTGTGAACTCGCATGACAGGATCTTCATGTTATTTTAATCTGTCTTAACTCTGGATGAATGAGATCATATTGTAAGGCCACCTAAGAATGGTCCTATCAGGTGCATTTATCCAACCCAGCCCTTTCTATGGGAGCAGCTGTGGTACCTTCTGAGGATCCCCACTGGAATTATCAGCCAGCTCCTATTGGTGGGGGTAAGGGAATAAAAATTAAAGACCACATGATACTATGCCTTGTTGATGGCATGTGGACTGCTTCCCATAAAGCAGTTAATTATGATAAACTTAAGGAAATCACCCAAGGTCCAGATGTAAACCCAGCCATTTTTTAAAATTGGCTTCAGAAGGCTTTTACTTAGATCCATCTACCAAGGCAGGATATGTGGTGTTGCCAACACATTTCATTGGGCAATCAGCCCACTATTCAAAAAAAAAAAAATTAAGAAAGGCTGAAGATGGCCCTCAAACCCCTACGTGAGATTTGTTGAACAAGGGATTGTTCACCAAATTAAATTAAATTATTTAATTCCTGAGAGGAACAGGTGGAAATGGAGTGTACACTCTGACTTTGCCAAAAGGCAGATCTGCAAGCGCAAGCACTGGCAGCTGCTCTGCAGCTGGCAGTGAAGGCTCAGCCCTTGGGATGATGAGTGCCACCTAGAGGTGGAGAAGAGTAATGACAACTACTTCTAGGAGCCTATTTTAAATGCAGTAATCAAGGCAAACACTGCCCTCAGCAATGTCCACCAATCAGACCATGCCCAGCGTGTGGCCAGGAGGGACACTGGAAAGTGAGTGTCCTTGGAAAAGTGGTAAGCCCCAGGATGCCTCAACACAAGAGGACCACCCTTTTAGACCAAGCCCTGCTTCTGGCCCTAATGCTGAGGACTAACAGCTCCTAGACTCGACCATCCCTATTACTCTAGAGTTATCCAGGATAACTTTCAAGGTAGCAGGTAAGCCAATCTCCTTTTTAATTAACATGTGTGCTACCTACTCTATCCTTTGGGGGGTCCTAGTTTTCCTTCTTTAATCTCGGTACAGAGGATTGACAGCAAGCCCTCCTGCCCACGCACTACAGGTTCCCGTTTTTGCCATTTGGAAAACCTTATGGTTGCCCATCCATTCCTAATTATTCCTCCCAGTTCTATCCCCCTTTTAGGTAGAGACTTTTTAACCAAAATTGGGGCCAAATTTTTATTTCACTTCCCTACCACTTCCATGTCTCCCAATATACTTTTAATGGTTGTATTTACAGATGATGACCAGGTGGCCAAACCTCCCCTCCCTATAGATTTGGTTGACCCTATAGTATAGGAAACCAATTATCTGGTTGTGGCAACCCACCACACATTGGTTTGAATTGTTCTTTGTGGCCCTACTATTTTCCCTGTCTGCTCTCAGTTTCCCTTATTCCTCCTTTACCTACACGGGCTTAAACTTATCATTTCTCATCTCCTGGCCCAGGGATTACTTATCCCCATTGATTCCCCTTACAATACCCCCATTCTCCCAGTTAAAA
The DNA here is from genome assembly GCF_963383645.1 of Muscardinus avellanarius. NCBI lineage: Eukaryota > Metazoa > Chordata > Mammalia > Rodentia > Gliridae > Muscardinus > Muscardinus avellanarius. The sequence goes on along the minus strand of NC_137789.1, from coordinate 84,147,172 downwards.
AGCCTAATGGGACTTATCCACCCAGTTGTCCCTAATCCTTATACCCTCTTATCTCAGATTCCCTCAACTGCCACTAATTTTTCTGTTATTGATCTTAAGGATGTCTTCTATATGATTCCTCTGCATCCTGAGTTGTATCCCTTTTTTGCCTTTATGTGGGAGGACCCTGACATACAGGTTGCTCACCAATTAACTTGGACCATTCTTCCCCAGAATTTTTGAGATAACCCACACCTCTTTGGCAAGCACAAGACCTCCTCCAGTGCCCCCTTTACAATATTTAGATGATTTTCTACTTTGTAGTCTCTTCCTTGAGATGTCCAAATGGCACACTGCCCTTCTCCTTAATTTTCTCAGAAGCAGGGGTTATGGAGTGGCCCCGCATAAAGCCCAGTTATTGTACTAGTATTGGGAAGAGGCATCAAAATGTATTAATGTATTAGTATTGGGAAATATTTTCAATTTTCAAAATATATCTTCGGGAGTAAAAAAAAAATGCGAGTAGCTTCATGGAAAGGGCTGCAGAATTCCAGGCACCAAGGGTGATTTTCATGACAACAGAGATAGTCCCAGAGCCTTTTTCATTGTAAAGATAAGATTTCCCAAGGATGTGGAAGGATGCCATAAACCTTCAGGAGATCTCAGACTTCAATAATCATGGGAGGATGCCATAAGCCTTCAAGAGATACCAGAATCTGATGATTAATTAACAAATTTTGGTGTATAGCAAAAGGCTTGGGGTCTGTACCAGAGAAAGGACAGACCTACAGAAAGTTGTCCCCCACATCAAAAGACTGGCTCCAGAGGGGGCATATCTAGTTGGGTCAGAAGACTGATTGTAAAATACTCTGTATCCAGGAATTGTTGGTGACCTTATTTTGGGCCATCCCCCTATTTTATCCCAGGATAGTATAGAGCTGTAAATTGTCTCCTGTATTTCTATCTTTGTAATAATAAACTCATTTAAGTTTTCAGCAAGAGTTCAGACTAGTGTTATATCTATCCTAGTTCAGGACAAGGACCCATGGCTATGGGAACAGTTTCTGAGAGCCTAAAAGAGGTCCCTGGGAACAGGTCTCCTAAACCATAACAGTTATCAGTGCCAGAGGTGCAGTATTGATGCAAACATCTCACCCCAAACACCTAGGGACTAACTGTTGACCAGGCCAAGGCCTTATGAGACTTGCAGCCTCCCACCTTGGCTGATCAAATCCAATCTTTCTTGGACTTTGTGGGATTTTTCCAGCATTGGATCCCCAACTTTGCCATTTAAACTAAGTTACCAGATGAGGCAACCAAGGAAACACCAATTGGACCCCTCACTTCACCCTTGGCTGTTCACTGAGCCTTCCTGGCTTTCCAGGAAGCCCTCCTTAAATACCCTCTTTTGATACTCCCCAATCCCACTAAGGTCTTCTTGCTATACACTGACAAGAGGCAAGGAATAGCCACAGGAGTGCTTACTCAACCCCTGGGACCAACCCAAACACCAGTGGCATACTTATCCAAACAGCTTGACCCTACTACTTGTGGGTGGCCACCCTGCCTTAGGACTCTGGCAGCATCCACCACACTCACAAAAGAGGCTCACAAAATTTGTCTACAGTTGCCTCTACAGGTCTTTTCCCCACATAGGCTCCAGGATTTACTCTATCCTCAAGCACTCCCTCTTCTGTCCCCTTCTCACATTCAGGAATTTTATTTATTGTTCATGGAAAATCTGGACATTAGACTATCTCACTCCCTAGCCTTTAACCCAAGGCCCTTAAGCCAGGAGTCCAAGTCCTTATCAAGTCACTACAACCAAATAATCTCTAACTATAGTGGAATGGGCCTTTTACAATGATCCTCACCACACCTACTGCAGGTAAACTGCTGGGGGATCTCAACTGATATCCCCTTATTCAACTCCATCACAACAGCCCCATGACAAATTCTCCTGTAAAATGTTGGGGCCCACTAATTCCATTTTTCTCAGAATAATTCTCTTTAATGCTTTTATTTCAGTAGGCCCACCTGTTTATATCTGAAAATTCACTGTGCAACCAGCCTATTTGCCTCCCCTTGATAAAAAGTTGAAACCACCACAAGGTGGGATCAGTATGGTGCGCTCTCCCTTTCTGTATGCCAGAGTAGTCATAAGTATTAAACTCTCTAAAATCTGTTACTGATGCTCCTGACCCAGAAGCATGTTTTCCACTTAACCAGACTCACCCATACTTACTGCTAAAAAGAGTGGTGTGTGTCTTTCTCAGGGAAAATGCTGCTATTACTTTAATGAATCTGGTCTAATGAAGAAAACTGCTGAAAAGCGTGGTATGTCTCTTTCTCAGGGAAAATGCTGCTATTATATTAATAAATATGGTGTAATGAAGGAAAATGCCTAAACTCTGACCAGGTTAAGTGAGAATATAAAAACATGATATTGACAACCTACCTCATATCTGGAAGGGTTCCAAAAACCAGTAGCTACTTGGTTCCTCCCCCTCCTGGGACCCATTCTCATGACTTGCCTTTTCTTTTAATAGCCCCTTGTCTACTAAAGTTCATTCAAACATGCATTACTGAGGTGTTTAGGGTAATCTCCAATCATCTACCTTTGCAGCCATACTCCCATCTGCCCACTTCTGAATGATCCAATCTTCCTGGCCAAGGGGCTTCCTATGATGCCCCCCTGACAACAGGATAGTTATTGACCCTTCACTGCCTAATATCAACACAGGCTGAAAATAGATCAGGTCCCTTCCTTCCTCCTGGCCCTGGACCCTGCAGTGAGAACAGAAAGTGAAATCCTAGATGCCAGAGTGGAGATGTCACAAGACTCTGACATCACAGGGCAGACTCCAGTGGTCACGAGACTCTAGATGTCGTGAGATGATTGGCATTCCCACCCTCCCTGCTAGCTCCACACCAAGCCCCCCCCCACTATAAATACCTTTACTTCCTCTCTGCTGTGTGACTTTGTAGACTGATTGCAATATTGGTCTCCAGACTTTGACTGGGAATGCCATTTCCTTTTACTAAAGAGACCTAATCTCACATTTCTTTGCTGGATTTATCTCCTTTTCTACTTCCAACTCAGTTTCAATGTTACACTCAGGAGAATGGGAATGAACCTACTATATGTTTCAGCAACACCACTTCTAGATATCTACCAAAAATAATGAAAAACAAGATATCAAACTAATGAATGCATATCTATGTTTATAGCTGCACAATTTATAATTTCCAAACTATGGCACCAATAGATGAATGGATTACAAAACTATGGGATATGTACATAGTGGAATTTTACCCGCCATAAAAAACAAAACTGTGTCATTTGCATGAAAATTGATGAAACTGGAACAAAATTGTGTCATTTGCATGGAAATTGATGGAACTGGAGAACATTATGCTAAATGAGATAAGTTAGTCACAAAAGAAGTAAAAAATCGATGCTCTCCCTAATATGTGGAAGCTAGGAAGAAAATGGGTCATAGGCAGAACTCTAGATGAAAAAGGAGAAACCAAAAATGGGCAAATAAGGTGACATAACTAAGGGGGATAGAAAGGGGGAAGAGGAAAATTTCCTAATGTACATTATATACATTCACAAACATATCAAAGTCAATCACTAAGCCAAACATGAGAAGAAGGAATAAAGAAGGGAATGTGTTGTGAAGTGGAGAAGTGTCAAAAGAGTGATGTATACATGTATGCCTCTACCATCTTGTACCTCATTAAGATGTATGACTAAAATGTACCAATAAAAAAAGAGAAAAAAAGAGAAAAAACATCAAGTTTGAAACCTCCAGGCACATATTCTTTTTTAAACCATCAAAAGATAAGAATCCCTTGAGCATTAGCTTCTTCCAGTATGAGTTTGTAATCAAAGAAAATTTTCTACAATCTTCTTTTGTACATTGCTATCAAATTTGACAGCATTCTCTACTCTGATAACCACCAAGGGAATTCTACAACAGCTGTAAAGCTATCATAATGTCATCCTTACAAATAGATGGATGAGTTAAGTAGAAATTGAGATGTTTCAAGGATGACTAATTTTTTAAGAAACTTGAAGGCTCATGGAATAAGATACTTTTCTCCATCCAGTATAGAAAAAGGTACATTTGCCCAACTAGAAAATCTCAATGTAATTACGTTGATCTTTACATTAGCTAAAACTTGTAATGAGTGTTTTTTTTCCACAAAAATTAGTTTCAGAGCTGTTGGGTTATTTCCCATTATAATAAGTAGCTGTAGCACAAAAGAAACCAGACAGATGTTAGAAGAAATACTAATTATAACTGTGAGGTCAAGTAACCTATTAGAAAATTAGATAACTAGAAATTTTCAAAGTAAAGTAGCCTTAGGAAATTTTTATAACATTTATACTTGAAAATTTAAATTTTATCTTTTTTTGAAAAAGGAAATTTTTTTATACTTCAGTATTTTGAAAAAATCCAGTTAACTGAAAACTTGGTGTTATAATTACTGAAATGACCTTTACTTATTTCCTAAGTAGATACAGATGTAAATTAACTAATATATCTGCATTTACCCAGGACTTTTTATAAATGTTAATGTTAACTGAATAGAGCACCTATGTTTATTATTTATGAGGTAGTAAAGAAAAGATGTTTATGTATGCTTTATTTCTTTCTTTGGACTTTGCTTTGTGTTTTATTGAACTTCTCAGTTCTCTGAATTTGTAGTTTTCTCAAATTGATAAAGTTTACAGCCATCATTTCTTATAGAACTTTTTCTATTCCCTCACCACATCTCTCCTTCTGAGACCTTAATGATACGTACATTAGGCTTCCTAAAATGATCTCATAATTCAATGAAGATTTTTAAAATTATTTTTAGCACTTTTCATTTTTTAAATTTCTAAAAATGTTTTAAAGAATAATCTATAGAGCATTCAATTTTTTTAAAGAAATGAAAATGGAGGTAAGAAAATATTTTATATTTACTCACATACAGTCCATTTTCAATGTTCTTCATGCCCTTACGCACATTCTAATCTTTATTTGGTGTCATTTTATTTTCCCTGAAGAACTTCCTTAAAAATTTTGCAGTGTACATTTGTTGCATACACATTTTCTAAGGCATTGTTTGTATAAAATCTTTATCTTATTTTTATATTTTTAAATTTTTTCTTTTTAAAAATTTTTATTGGTGTATTGTAGTCATACATATTAATGGGATAAAAGATGGTGGAGACAGACATGCACATATCACTCAATTAGCCCTTATCCAATTCCAGTCCCATTCCCTCCCCCTCCTTCCTTCCTATGCTTGGCTTAGTGATTGACTTTAATATGTTTTTTAAGTATATCATGTTAATTTATTCAGTAAGTAACTTATTTAGAGCTAACTTGATTAACCTATAATAGCCATCTCAATCATATTTTAAGGTATCTGCTTATCCCAGACATGATTACCCATGCCTCTAATCCTAATATTTGGAAGGCTGAAAGAGGAGCCCTTAAAATATCCTTATCTCTAGAAATAATTAACCTTGAATGCTAAGATATGAACTTTCTAATATCCCTGCTGATTTCCTCAGTTTTTCAACAAGTTTTTTGTACTCTGCATAGACAGTATTCAAATGTCTCCTAGTCTTGTGTGCATATTAGGATTTGCTCACATCTCTTCAGCAGTTGTTTTTTTTTTTGCATGAACTTTTATTTATTTTTATTTTTAATTTTTTATTGGTGCATTGTAGTCATATATCTCAATTAGGTACAAGATGGTATAGGCACACATCACCCAATTAGCCCTTACCCAATTCTCACCCCATTACCTCCCAATCCCTTTTTCACATGTTTGGCTTAGTGATTGACATTGATATATTTGTTAATGTATATCATGTGCATTAGAGCATTTCCCTCTTCTCCACTCCTATCTCCTCAGTTAGGTTGCTTTGCTCATCTATAGTATCTCCTTCTTTGTCTAGAGTTTCTCCTATGACACAATTTCTCCCTAGCTTTTGCATATTAGAAGTAGCATCCAAGCCAGGCGTGATGGCGCACACTTGTAATCCCCGCACTTGGGAGTTGGGGACAGATGGATAGTGTAGGTTTGAAGCCAGCTTCGCTGGCTTAAGAGACCCTGTTTCCAAATAAAAATATAAAAAATAGGTATCTGGGAGTGTAGCCTGGAGGTAGACGGGTTTCTACGAACCCCAGTACCACCAAAAAATAAAAAAGAAAGAAAGAAATAGTATTCAATTTCTTATTTTTTGTGACTGACATCTCAATTAGCATAATGTTCTCCAGTTTCATCCATTTTCTTATAAATGATGTAGCTACTTTTTTATGGCTGAGTAGAATTCCATCGTGTACATATCCCATAGATTTGTAATCCATTCATCTGTTGGTGGACATCATGCTTGGTTCCATAGTTTGGCAATGGTGAACTGTGCAGCCATGAATATAGATATACATGCATTAGTTGGTAGTTTGGTTTCCATTTTTTGGGGGTAGATACCCAGAGGAGGTGGGAGTGGAATCTGCTGTTGATCATATCAGAAGCTCAGACAGACTCAAGCTCTGGTCACTGGAAAGTGTGGGAGGAGTCTTAGGCTTAACACTAAATCCAATGTTTAGGATCTCCAGGAATACCACAGACATCCCAACTGTGGTGACAGGGAGAAGTCAGACTAGCCAGCCTTAGCTGTGGAGAAGAGAGACTCCTAAATTGAGTTTGGTCTCAGGGAAATATGCTACCAACAGAGGCAGGGAGAGATCTAGACTCCAAATGCGGGGAAAATGTGGAGGGTGACCCTCACTCAATATTAAATCCAGCCCCATTGATATTGACCATCTGCATAAACTGAGAAGACTCAGAGAACCAGATTCACAGGGAGAAAGGTGCCAGTGGCACTCGATACCTACACAGAGAGAGACTGCTAAAAAGTCACTTATTTGTAGAGTCACATTAGTTTGTTGTTGGGATTGATTGAGTTTTTTTGTTCTTTTTCTGTGTGTGACAGTGTGTACTAAACATTTTTTTTGTAGAGGGTGTGGGTTTTTTGTGCTTTTTTGTTTTTGTTTTTATTTATGTGTTCTTTTTGTTCTGTTTTCTTTTTTGTTTTTTACCTGCTTCCCAAATCCTCTTCCAAGCTTCTTACCTTGTACATACCTACTCGCTCCTCTTCAACCCTTTTCTATTCTTTCTCTTCTTTTTAATAGCTCTCTTGTCTTGAATCAAATCCACTTCATATCACACTACCAGAAACTCTACATACCTTACCCTACTCTGCCATTTACTCCTATGCTTCCCTCCTTACTCAACCTTCACTTCTGCAAACAATACAACTCACCCTTAAATATACCAGTGGACACCTAGAGACTGAGAGAAATTGACCAAAAGCAACAGGTACACTCTTCTGAAATTAATGGAAGGAGGAACAACAATGGAGCAATGAGCTCTCAACCCCACAATAACAAAACTCATTTACACAGAATTGCAGGACTCTCCAGAAGATCAAATCAGGAATGCAACTGAGGAAATAATACAGGATTTCAAAAAAGAATTTAGAGAGAGTTTTAAAGAAATAAAGGATGCAAAAATTGAAGTAAAGACATTAATTCAAACTATAAAAAATCAATTAGACCACATGGAGAATAGAATCTCACTCCGAGAAGATGATCACTCCAAAAATGAATGCATAGTTTGTAACTTAGAGAAAACAATTGGACATTGAAGAAATATGGGCCCATCTAAGACAGCTAAACTAAGAATAATCACCATAGAGGAGGGAAAAGGTAAAATCAAAGGGATCAACAATCTCTTCAAAGAAGTAATAGCAGAAAATCTGATCAGAGAAAGGTTCCCCATACCACACAATAGTCAAAATGACAAATGTAGAAGCCAAGAATAGAATCTTAAAGGCAACAAAAATAAAAGGCCAAGTGACATTCAGAGGCAAACCAATTAGAATCACTCTAGACTTTCCAAACCAAGTCATGAAAGCCAGAAGGGGCTGGAATAAGCAATTCCAAACTCTGAAAGAAAAAAATTTCCAGCCCAAAATTTTCTACCCAGCAAACTTAGCTTTCAAATTAGATGGGGAAATAAGAAACGTCCATGACAAACATAAGCTGAAGGAATTTATGCCTTTAAAACCATTGCTAGAGGCCTCTGAGGCCGGGATCGGAGCCTGCCAAGGGGTTAGGCCGCTGCTGGGGCCAGCGAGGCCGGCATCGGAGCCTGCCGTGAGGCAAGGCCGGTACTGGGGCCTCCGAGGCCAGGATAAGAGCCTGCCGAGGGGTTAGGCTGGTGCTGGGGCCAGCGAGGCCGGCATCGGAGCCTGCCGTGAGGTATGACCAGTGCTGGGGCCGCTGAGGCCGGGATCGGAGCCTGCCGAGGGGTTAGGCCGCTGCTGGGGCCAGTGAGGCCGGCATCGGAGCCTGCCGTGAGGCAAGGCCGGTACTGGGGCCTCCGAGGCCAGGATAAGAGCCTGCTGAGGGGTTAGGCCGGTGCTGGGGCCAGCGAGGCCAGCATCGGAGCCTGCCTTGAGGCAAGGCCGGTACTGGGGCCTCCGAGGCCAGGATAAGAGCCTGCCGAGGGATTAGGCCGGTGCTGGGGCCAGCGAGGCCGGCATCGGAGCCTGCCGTGAGGCAAGGCCGGTACTGGGGCCTCCGAGGCCAGGATAAGAGCTTGCCGAGGGGTTAGGCCGCTGCTGGGGCCAACGAGGCCGGCAGCGGAGCCTGCCGTGAGGCATGACCAGTGCTGGGGCCTCCGAGGCCGGGATCGGAGCATGCCGCGGGGTTAGGCCGGTGCTGGGGCCAGCGAGGCCGGCATCGGAGCCTGCCGTGAGGCAAGGCCGGTACTGGGGCCTCCGAGGCCAGGATAAGAGTCTGCCAAGGGGTTAGGCCGGTGCTGGGGCCAGCGAGGCCGGCATCGGAGCCTGCCTTGAGGCATGACCAGTGCTGGGGCCTCCGAGGCCGGGATCGGAGCCTGCCGAGGGGTTAGGCCGCTGCTGGGGCCAGCGAGGCCGGCATCGGAGCCTGCCGTGAGGCAAGGCCGGTACTGGGGCCTCTGAGGCCGGGATCGGAGCCTGCCGAGGGGTTAGGCCGCTGCTGGGGCCAGTGAGGCCGGCATCGGAGCCTGCCGTGAGGCAAGGCCGGTACTGGGGCCTCTAGGCCAGGATAAGAGCCTGCCGAGGGGTTAGGCCGGTGCTGGGGCCAGCGAGGCCGGCATCGGAGCCTGCTGTGAGGCAAGGCCGGTACTGGGGCCTCCGAGGCCAGGATAAGAGCTTGCCGAGGGGTTAGGCCGGTGCTGGGGCCAACAAGGCCGGCAGCGGAGCCTGCCGTGAGGCATGACCAGTGCTAGGGCCTCCGAGGCCGGGATCGGAGCATGCCGAGGGGTTAGGCCGGTGCTGGGGCCAGCGAGGCCGGCATCGGAGCCTGCCGTGAGGCAAGGCCGGTACTGGGGCCTCCGAGGCCAGGATAAGAGCCTGCCAAGGGGTTAGGCCGGTGCTGGGGCCAGCGAGGCCGGCATCGGAGCCTGCCTTGAGGCATGACCAGTGCTGGGGCCTCTGAGGCCGGGATCGGAGCCTGCCGAGGGGTTAGGCCGCTGCTGCGTCCAGCGAGGCCAGCATCGGAGCCTGCCGTGAGGCAAGGCCGGTACTGGGGCCTCCGAGGCCAGGATAAGAGCCTGCCGAGGGGTTAGGCCGGTGCTGGGGCCAGCGAGGCCGGCATCGGAGCCTGCCGTGAGGTATGACCAGTGCTGGGGCCGCTGAGGCCGGGATCGGAGCCTGCCGAGGGGTTAGGCCGCTGCTGGGGCCAGTGAGGCCGGCATCGGAGCCTGCCGTGAGGCAAGGCCGGTACTGGGGCCTCCGAGGCCAGGATAAGAGCCTGCTGAGGGGTTAGGCCGGTGCTGGGGCCAGCGAGGCCAGCATCGGAGCCTGCCTTGAGGCAAGGCCGGTACTGGGGCCTCCGAGGCCAGGATAAGAGCCTGCCGAGGGATTAGGCCGGTGCTGGGGCCAGCGAGGCCGGCATCGGAGCCTGCCGTGAGGCAAGGCCGGTACTGGGGCCTCCGAGGCCAGGATAAGAGCTTGCCGAGGGGTTAGGCCGCTGCTGGGGCCAACGAGGCCGGCAGCGGAGCCTGCCGTGAGGCATGACCAGTGCTGGGGCCTCCGAGGCCGGGATCGGAGCATGCCGCGGGGTTAGGCCGGTGCTGGGGCCAGCGAGGCCGGCATCGGAGCCTGCCGTGAGGCAAGGCCGGTACTGGGGCCTCCGAGGCCAGGATAAGAGTCTGCCAAGGGGTTAGGCCGGTGCTGGGGCCAGCGAGGCCGGCATCGGAGCCTGCCTTGAGGCATGACCAGTGCTGGGGCCTCCGAGGCCGGGATCGGAGCCTGCCGAGGGGTTAGGCCGCTGCTGGGGCCAGCGAGGCCGGCATCGGAGCCTGCCGTGAGGCAAGGCCGGTACTGGGGCCTCTGAGGCCGGGATCGGAGCCTGCCGAGGGGTTAGGCCGCTGCTGGGGCCAGTGAGGCCGGCATCGGAGCCTGCCGTGAGGCAAGGCCGGTACTGGGGCCTCTAGGCCAGGATAAGAGCCTGCCGAGGGGTTAGGCCGGTGCTGGGGCCAGCGAGGCCGGCATCGGAGCCTGCTGTGAGGCAAGGCCGGTACTGGGGCCTCCGAGGCCAGGATAAGAGCTTGCCGAGGGGTTAGGCCGGTGCTGGGGCCAACAAGGCCGGCAGCGGAGCCTGCCGTGAGGCATGACCAGTGCTAGGGCCTCCGAGGCCGGGATCGGAGCATGCCGAGGGGTTAGGCCGGTGCTGGGGCCAGCGAGGCCGGCATCGGAGCCTGCCGTGAGGCAAGGCCGGTACTGGGGCCTCCGAGGCCAGGATAAGAGCCTGCCAAGGGGTTAGGCCGGTGCTGGGGCCAGCGAGGCCGGCATCGGAGCCTGCCTTGAGGCATGACCAGTGCTGGGGCCTCTGAGGCCGGGATCGGAGCCTGCCGAGGGGTTAGGCCGCTGCTGCGTCCAGCGAGGCCAGCATCGGAGCCTGCCGTGAGGCAAGGCCGGTACTGGGGCCTCCGAGGCCAGGATAAGAGCCTGCTGAGGGGTCAGGCCAGTGCTGGGGCCAGTGAGGCCGGCATCGGAGCCTGCCTTGAGGCAAGGCCGGTAATGGGGCCTCGAGGCCAGGATAAGAGCCTGCCGAGGGATTAGGCCGGTGCTGGGGCCAGCGAGGCCGGCATCGGAGCCTGCTGTGAGGCAAGGCCGGTACTGGGGCCTCCGAGGCCAGGATAAGAGCTTGCCGAGGGGTTAGGCCGGTGCTGGGGCCAACGAGGCCGGCAGCGGAGCCTGCCGTGAGGCATGACCAGTGCTGGGGCCTCCGAGGCCGGGATCGGAGCATGCCGCGGGGTTAGGCCGGTGCTGGGGCCAGCGAGGCCGGCATCGGAGCCTGCCGTGAGGCAAGGCCGGTACTGGGGCCTCCGAGGCCAGGATAAGAGTCTGCCAAGGGGTTAGGCCGGTGCTGGGGCCAGCGAGGCCGGCATCGGAGCCTGCCTTGAGGCATGACCAGTGCTGGGGCCTCCGAGGCCGGGATCGGAGCCGGCCGAGGGGTTAGGCCGCTGCTGGGGCCAGCGAGGCCGGCATCGGAGCCTGCCGTGAGGCAAGGCCGGTACTGGGGCCTCCGAGGCCAGGACAAGAGCCTGCCGAGGGGTTAGGCCGCTGCTGGGGCCAGCGAGGCCGGCATCGGAGCCTGCCTTGAGGCATGACCAGTGCTGGGGCCTCTGAGGCCGGGATTGGAGCCTGCCGAGGGGTTAGGCCGCTGCTGGGGCCAGCGAGGCCGGCATCGGAGCCTGCCTTGAGGCAAGGCCGGTACTGGGGCCACTGAGGCCGGGATCGGAGCCTGCCGAGGGGTTAGGCCACTGCTGGGGCCAGCGAGGCCGGCATCGGAGCCTGCCGTGAGGCAAGGCCGGTACTGGGGCCTCCGAGGCCAGGACAAGAGCCTGCCGAGGGGTTAGGCCGGTGCTGGGGCCAGCGAGGCAGGCATCGGAGCCTGCCTTGAGGCATGACCAGTGCTGGGGCCTCTGAGGCTGGGATTGGAGCCTGCCGAGGGGTTAGGCTGCTGCTGGGGCCAGCGAGGCCGGCATCGGAGCCTGCCTTGAGGCAAGGCCGGTACTGGGGCCTCTGAGGCCGGGATCAGAGCCTGCCGAGGGGTTAGGCCACTGCTGGGGCCAGTGAGGCCGGCATCGGAGCCTGCCGTGAGGCAAGGCCGGTACTGGGGCCTCCGAGGCCAGGATAAGAGCCTGCTGAGGGGTTAGGCTGGTGCTGGGGCCAGCGAGGCCGGCATCGGAGCCTGCCTTGAGGCAAGGCCGGTACTGGGGCCTCGAGGCCAGGATAAGAGCCTGCCGAGGGGTTAGGCCGGTGCTGGGGCCAGTGAGGCCGGCATCGGAGCCTGCCGTGAGGCATTACCAGTGTTGGGGCCTCCGAGGCCGGGACTGGAATCCTGCCAAGGGGTTAGACTGGTGCAGGGGCCAATGGCCAGCATCGGAGCCTGGCGTGAGGCAAGTTCACTCCTGCGGCCTCCAAGGTCGGGACAAAAGCCAGCTTAGGGGTTTGACCGGTTCAGGGGCCAGCGAGACCAGAACTGGGTCCTCCCATGAGGCAAGGCCGCTGCGTGAGCCAGCGAGGTCTGGATCAGTCCACTGAGTAGCCAGGGCACTACTGGGACCATCAAGAGTGGGATTGGTACTTGCAACGCAGCATGCACAGAGAAATATCGCAGAAAATATAAATCAGACGCTTCCCTTAATCAGCAATAACTAGGAGGAAACGGGCAACAGGAAGAGGTTGAGCTATAGAAAGGGCCTTATAGTGAAGCAACTAATGTGACCAATCAGAGGGTATGTAATACTGGAGGACGGAGCCTCTTTAAAATGCAGGAGGTACATAAACAAATGTATCAAAGTAAATCACCAAAGAAGTGTGGGATGGAGGGAGGGGGAGGGAATGGGACGGGGGCTGCAGAAGGGCTAATTGGATGATGTGTGCTTGTATATCCTCTCAAGTCTTGTACTCCAATGTGATTGATATATGACTACAATGCACCAATTTAAAAAATAAATTAATTAAAAAAAAAAAAAAAACCAATCCCTCACCCCAAAATTTCCATATCATTAAAATTTATTTTTTAAAGTGAAAAAAAAAAATAAAACCATTGCTAGAGAAAATATTTAAAGAGATTAACTACAAAGAAGAAATAAGGAATACATGCCAGAACCAGAGAAAGAAGAATTTTCATCCAGGAGATAACTAAGCAAAGAGAACAAACAGTATTTCAAACTGAAATACAGTCTTAACATATTAGGAATTAAAAATCATCTCTCAACAATCACATTGAATGTAAATTGCCTAAACTCTCAATAAAAATACATAAATTTGCAAAATGAAATAAAAAGATAACCCATGTGTCTGCTGCTTGCAAAAAATACACCTTACAAGTAAAGATAGTAGCAAACTTACGGTAAAGGGTTGAGAAAGGTAATCTATGCCAACGGAATTCGAAGGCAAGCAGGAGTAGCAACTATGATATCAGACAAGTTAGACTTCAAGCTCAAGTTTATTGAAGAGGCAAAGAAGACCATTTTTTACTGGTAAAAGGAACAATCCAGGAAGACAAAATAGCATAGCTGTTTTGTCTATGTTTGCACATAGGTGCAGCTACTTTCATAAAACAAACTCTCTGTGACATTGTCACATATAAATTTTAATACAATAATACTGGGAGACTTCAACACACCTCTCACACCATTAGACCAATCTTCTAGACAAAAGGTCAGTAAAGATGCCTCAGAACTAAAGAACACCATTAATCAGATGGACTTGTTGGCCACATATAGAATATTTCACCAAACTACAGCAGAGTTTATATTTCCCTCAACTGCTCATGGAACCTTCTCCAAACTAGATCACATCCTGGGCCAAAAAATGAGCACTAGCAAATTCAAAAAATGTGACATACTTCCCTGTGTCTTTTCAGACCATAATGGAATGAAATTAGAAATCACCTATAAAAAGATCCAGAGAGAGCCGGGCGTGGTAGCGCACGCTTTTAATCCCAGCATTTGGGAGGCTGAGACTGGAGAATCAAGGTTTGCGGACAGCCTCAGCTACTTAGTGAGGCCCTCTGCAACTCAGTGAAGTGAGACCTGGTTTCAAAATAAAGAATAAAAAATATAGCAGGGGGTGAAGCTTGGAGGTCAAATGCCCCTGGGTTTCATCCCCAGACCCGCAAAAAAAAAAAAAAAAAAAAAAAAAAAAGACCCAGAAAACCCCATAAACATGTGGAGACTGAACACCACACTTCTGAATGAAGAATGGGTCATAGAAGACGTAAGAGGTGAAATCAAGAAATTTATAAAAACAAACAAAAATAAAGATACAACATATAAAAACAGCCGGGACACTTTGAAGGCAGTATTAAGAGGAAATTTTATAGCACTGAGTGCTAACAAAAAAAATAGAAAATCATCAAATAAATAGCCTAATGAAACACCTCAAAACCCTTGAAAAACAGGAACTATCTAACCCCAATCCAGAAGAAGATGGAAAATTATTTAAATCAGAGTAGAAATCAATAAAGTACAGAATTTAATAACAATACAGAAAATCAACAAAAACAAAAGCTGATTTCTCAAAATAATTAACTAGATAACCCACTAGCCAACCTAACAACAAAAAAGAATCAACCCAAATTACAAAAATAAGAGATAAAAAAAGAGATATTACTACTGACAATGTAGAAATCCACTGGATTATCAGAAATTACTTTCAAAAACTATATTCCAACAAAATGAAAAATCTGGAGGATATTGACAACTTTCTAGATAAATACAACCTGCCTAAACTCAGTGAAATAGAAAAAAGGGGGGGAATTCTCCCAAATACATTCTATGAAGGCAACATCACATTATTACCAAAATCAAATAAAGACAGTTCAGGGAAGGAAAACTACAGGCCTAGATCTTTGATGAATTTTGATGCAAAACTGCTAAACAAAATACTAGCAAAATGCATTCAGAACCATATCAAGAAAATCATACATCATGACCAGGCAGGGTTCATACCAGTGATACAAAGCTGGTACAACATACAAAAATCAATCCATGTAAATCATCATATAAACAGAACCAAAGACAAATATCACATGATCATTTCAATAGATGCTGAAAAAGCATTTGATAAAATCAAACATTCATTTATGATAAACGCACTGCTGAGTATTGGAATAAAATAAATATATCTCAATACCATAAAGGCAATCTACAATAAGCACACAGTCAATATCATATTTAATGAAAAAAATCTTCAAGAGTTCCCCCCAAAAATGGAACAAGACAAGGATGCCCATTATAACCGCTTCTCTTCAATATAGTATGTGAGACTCTAACCAGAGCAATAAGGCATAAAAGGAAATTAAAGGAATACAAATAGAGAAAGAACTCAAACTTTCACTATTTGCACATGACATGATACTATATTTATAAAACCCAATAAACTCAACCAGAAGATTTATAGACCTGATCAACAATTTCAGCAAAGTATCTGGATACAAAATAAATCTAAACAAATCAGAAGCTTTTCTGTACACCAATCATAAATCCACTGAAAAAGAAATCTGGAAAACACTTCCATTCAGGACTTCCCACAAAAAAATAAAATACTTAGGAATAAACTTAACCAAGGAGGTAAAACATCTCTACAGTGAAAATTATAAAACATTGAAAAAAGAAATCAAAGAAGATCTTAGAAGATGAAAAGATATGCTATGTTCATGGATAGGCAGAATAAATATCATCAAAATGGTCATACTTGCAAAATCTACAGATTCAATGCAATACCAAGGTCATTCCTCACAGACATAGAAAAATTAGCCCTTAAGTTTATTTGGAATAACAAAAATCCCAGAATACCAAAAGTAGTTCTCAGCAACAAAAATTATGCAGGAAGAATCACAATACCTGACTTTAAACTATACTGCAAAGCCACTGTAATAAAAACAGCATGGTACTGACACAAAAACAGATATATAGATCAATGGAGCAGAGTAGAAGACCCAGAAACAAGTCCACAGACTTATACCAAATGATTTTTAACAAAGGGGCCAAAAACATACACTGGAAAAAAGATAGCCTGTTCAACAAATGGTGTTGGCAAAACTTGTTAACCTTATTCAGAAAATTGAAAATTAATCCCACTCTCTCACCCTACACAAGAGTTAATTCAGAATGGATCAAAGACTTGGAAATTAGACCAGAGACCTTGAGGCTCCTTGAAGAGAGTATAGGTCCAACACTGCAACACATAGGCACAGATAAAAATCTTTCTCAACAAGACCCCAAAGGCACAAGAAACTAAAAGACAAATCAATATGTGGGATTTCATGAAACTGAAGAGCTTCTGTAGAGCAAAGGAAACTGTTAAGAACCTCAACCAAGAGACAACAGAATAGGAGGAGATTTTTGCCACCTACTCCTCAGATAAAGGACTAATATCTAGAATATACAGAGAACTCAAGAAACTCAACACTAAAAAACCAAATAATCCAATCAAAAAAAAGGGCAAGTGAACTACATAGACACTTAACGAAAGAAGAAATTCAAGTGCCCAATAAATGCATGAAAAAAAATGATCAGCATCATTGACAATCAGAGAGATACAAATCAAAACTACCCTGAGATTTCACCTTACCCCAACTAGAATAGCAACCATTCAAAACAAAAAACAACAAATGCTGGCAAGGATGTGGAGAAATGGGGACTTTAAAACACTGTTTGGATTGCAAATTAGTGCAACCACTTTGGAAAATAGTATGGAGAATCCTCAGAAGAATGAGAGAAAATTTACTGTTCTAATCAGCAATACCACTTCTGCGTATCTACCCAAAAGAAAGCAAACCAAAGTACCAAACTAATAATGTGTGTCTATCTATGTTCATAGCTGCACAATTCACAATAGCCAAACTATGGAACCAGCCAAGATGTCCATCAACAGATGAATGGATCACAAAACTGTGGGATATGTACACAATGGAATTTTACTCAGCCATTAAAAAAAAAAACAATTGCAGCATTTACAGGGAAATGGATGGAACTGGAGGACATTATATTAAGTGAAATTAATCAGTCGCAAAAAGTAAGAAATCAGATGCTTTCCCTGATATGTGAAAGCTAAGGAGAAATGGGTCATAGGAAGAACTCTAGATGAAAAAGAAAATCCTATAGAGGAGCAAACAAGACAACCTAAATGAGGGTATTGGAGGGAGGAAGAAAGAAATTCTTTAAAGTACAGGACGTACTTATTCATATCGTAGTCAACCACTAAGCCAAGCATGGAAGGGAGGGATGGGGAAGGAATGTGGTGGGGACTGGGTGGGGGCTGGTTGGTTGATGTGTGCATATATGTGTACACAAGTTTTTTTTTACCCCATTATGATGCATAAATACAATGCACCAAAAAAATTTTTAAAAAAGAAAATTAATCACACTTTCTTACCCTACACAAGAGTCAATGCAAGATGAATCAAAGACTTTTAAATCAGACCAGAGACCTTGTCTTTACTTTTTCTTTTGTCACTGCCCCTTCTCCTGGTGATTTGAAACAATTATTCAGGGTACACTTGCCTCCCTGAACTCCCATTCTGTCTTCTGAGATAAGCAAGAAGACAGGAGGTGGTCACTATAGCTGCAGCAGAGTTTGAATATTAGGAATATCTGAGATTTTGAATCCAAGCTATACCTGTGGATTACATGTAGTCCGTGAAAGAAAAGAAAATACAAGCATGCCTTTTACATTTATGTGCTAAGAACTGGAAAGATGGAGATATGCCTAACTGAAGTAGGAATTTTTTAGGAGCAAGAAGGTTTGGGGTAAAATTCATTTGGAACATGTTAATTGTCAACTCTACTGACAAGTCAAGTGGAGATGCTGAAGAGATAGTTAGATGTATACCCTCCAGAATTCAGGGTAGAAGTATAAACTCATACTCATTTGGGAGCCTTGAGTATAGATGATACTAATAATAAACTCTATGGTACTTCATGTGATCATCAGGGAAACATGTGTGGCTAGATAAGAGAGGAATTCCAAAGGCCCAGTCTAGGGCACTTCATCATGAACAGGGAGCATGGTCCTAAGAGCACACCAGGAGGGAGAGTGGCTTGTTGGCAGGAGCTGAGTAAAGCTCATTGATCTGCCAGATTTGTTCTGATGAGAGATTTGGGGACTATCTCATCTGTTTACTTGAAAAAATGGCTGGCTGTGCTAAAACCTTGTCCCTGTGCCAGGAGGACTCAAGGATCCTAGTACTATATCAAGTATGTAGCCTAAATTCTAGGAAAAGAGGGAAGATCAACATTGAACATGCAGAGTCCTGGTACAGCTGAGAGCCCAGAGCAAGTGAGCCACACATTTGTTCTGGAATGTTCTGGTATTATTCTTGTAGTGATGATGTGTTCTGTCTGAGTGCCATTGAGTGTCTGTCACTATGCTTCAGTAAGAAACAGCAGAGATTACTGATGATCTTTCGCTACATGGGCGTATTCTATCTTGGCTGGAATTCCTTATATCCATGTTCTGTTATCTTTGGTTGCTACTCCTGTCTGTGCCTAACCAAGTTGTCAATTTCATTTGGTTTCAAGATAGAGCTATTCTGCTACAGCAACCTATGCATACCTATGTTCATAGCAGCACAATTTGTAACAGCCAAAATATGGAACCAACCCAGATCTCCATCAACAGATGAATGGATAGCAAAACTTTGGGAAATACACACAATGGAATTCTATTCAGCCATAAAGAAGAACAAAATTATATCATTTGCAAGAAGATGGAAAGCCCTGGAGAACATTATGTTAAGTGAGATCAGCCAACCACAGAAGGAGAAGGTACATATGTTTCCTCTAATATGCCCAAACTAGGGAACACAGAGGATACCAGTGGGACTCCAGATAATGTAGGGGAAATATCAGCAAAGTTTGAATGGAAAGATAGGAGAGGAGGAAGGCTGATCTTGATTAATGAGGGTCTACATCTGAAAATGTGTAAAATTATGAATATGGCATGGTTACCCTGGACAACCATTGATAGGAGGGGGAAGGGAAAATGGGGGTGGAGGGAGAGGGCACCAAATATAGTTTAAATGTATACCATTTATGTTCAATAAAAAAATTGTTAAAAAGAGATAGAGCTGTTCTGGCATTTGAATTATCAAGGGAAAAATCATCACCCATATCCTAGTTTCTGCAGAATAATTGTTCTCAGGTTCTTCAGTATTTTGTGTCAGACAAAATTTTTAATCTCCATCAGCTGGCTACTTTTTTGCATAATTTCCTTTTCTACTTGTTTCTCTGTTTCTAATAGTTGTGACTCAATACAAGAATCAGAATGCACCAGCAGTTTTCAAACATAGAAAGGAATTGGTTGGCCTCACTACTTCAGATTTGGTCCTTGGTGGCTTTGCTCGCAGCAATGTAGTCCTCAGATATTA
Organism: Muscardinus avellanarius; assembly: GCF_963383645.1. NCBI lineage: Eukaryota > Metazoa > Chordata > Mammalia > Rodentia > Gliridae > Muscardinus > Muscardinus avellanarius. Next base: position 84,127,682 of record NC_137789.1, on the reverse strand, counting down.
GCAGTTGCTATTGCTTCTATACTTTCTTTCCTTTGTTCATAGCAGTAATGAAGTAAAGACTTCTGGAAAATCCCACCTTTTCCAGTTGTGTCTCTTCTTGTTGGTCTAAATAAGCAACAGACTCATCTATGAGATGGGCTTCATGCTGTCTTTCCTGAGTAGCTTATCCTCTGTGGAGATACTGTCTACAAAATCTATCTCTTACCACACCAAAAACTGCCACAGGCCACCAAGTCTCTCACCAGGCCGAAGTCTGTCTCTACAGAGCCTTCCTCCACAGCACTTCAGCATTCTTTAAGAAAGGTCTGTGGGTTTCAAGGAGAAGGTGCAGAATGGAAAATCATGGGCTGGCCCTAGAGATTTCAGAATTGACCCTAGGAGGAGAATCTGGCTCTGGTCTCACAGGCTGCCTCTCACACAACTTCAGTCTCCTTTGCTGCAAATTCTTCAGCACAATTTCCAGGGTGAGTCAAGCAGAATGCACTAATTCACAAGACACTTCCTGAAACCTATTGTGTGCTGTGGGTAGAATGAAAAAGAAACATGAAGACAAAAACATAGCTGGGTGTATGGTGAGGCATGCCTGTCATCCCAGTACTTTGGAGACTGAGACAGGAGGGTCAAGCTTACTAAGCAAGTAGTGAGACTGTCATCAACTTGGCAAGACCTTTTTCAAAATAAAAAACAAAATAGGGTTGGGGTGTGTTTGAGGGGGGTGTGTGGCCTGGAAGGAGGCTGCTTCAGGCAACACTCTATGATTTCAAATACCTGATGATGCCAGGCGTGTTGGTGCATGCCTGTAATCCCTGTGCTTGGGAGGCAGAGACAGGAGGATTGCGCGGGTTCGAAGCCAGCCACACTGGCGTAAGAGACCCTTTTTCCAATAAAAATATTAAAAAAATATGTCTAGGAGTGTAGCCCAGAGGTAGAAGGGTTTCCAGAAACCCCAGTACCACACACACACACACACACACACACACACACACACACAATACCTGATGATCCCAACTTAGAAGAAAGATGCACATGCTCACACTTTTGGAGATTTCAGAGGAGTCCATCTAAGTTATATCTGCAGAGTTCAGGGCATGGTGGCAGGGAGCAAAAAGAGAAAGAACAAGTGAAGCAACTCTGCTGTCACATCATGGAGGCCAGAAAAAGGCAGCAAGAGGAGGACATATATAGAGACCCCAAGGCCACACCCCAGGAAATCCTGCTCAGTAACCAACCCCTGCCTTCAACATAGCTTCCTTATTTATAATATGAAGTCGGGGAATATTCTAAATCCAAACTACACAGAAGCTGTGGTGGTACTTTACCCTGAGTACCCTTCCCACCAGAGAAGTCTGAGCCACTCTTCCAAAGGTCCTTAATCTTTTTCATTCTCTTTAATAAAATGGAAACTTCATCCCTGATGTGCATAAGGCAGACTCTTCCTGCACCCTTGTATGAATTTGCATCACTGTGAGTTTGAGATAACCCAAGGTTTTTTGAAGCTGTCTTCTGGAACTTGAAAGCCCCCCTGAGCTTGAACTGATATAAACACTTTATTTTTCTCTCTGTGCTATTTAACCTATTTCCCCTTCCTGCCCACCTCCACCCTCAGATGAAGGATTTTGCAATTCTAGCTATTGGATTTTGTGGATTTGTGATTTTAGTCATTCTTCTATGTGGTACACATAGTGGATATGAGTGTTAAAATTATCTTTATTGCTCCTGGTCTCTCCTTGTAAAGTCATGACTGTTTTATTTTTCACAATCCAGGATATGTTTTGGTCTTTCTTATTTCACTGAAAAAAAAAAGAAGAAGAAGAAATAAGCATGAAGGGGTGGAATGGGAGGAAAGAAATCACAGCCAGGTTTTTTGGGTTTTGTGGAGTGATTTGCTCTCACTCCCTTGAAGGAGAAAATGAGTTTTAGTGCTACAATTAAAGTTACCCAAGAGTGGAAAAATACTAATTTGGGACATGACAGTAAAACTCATAGTGCCAAAAAATCTTGCACTTTTCTATCTAGGGCATAGGCTAGAAATTGACTGAAGGCCACTGTCATGTCTTTCTGTTATTTCAAAGAAATATTGGATGCCATGAATAAGAACTGAAGAGGCAAACTTTATTCCTTTAATTTTTTGACTGGTTGGTGCTTTTTTGCCATTTTAAGAGGCTACAAATGGGAAGGGCAGATGTTAAAATCATTTTTTAAATGACACAATTATAGATGAGTTTATCATACCTTCCAGTTGGCCACTATAAGCAGAAGTAAGTTTAATAATTTAATTATAATTAAATCATCACATTCTTATCTGTGTTTTAGCTACCTTTTGTACAAAGTGAAATCAATGAACTATTAATATCTAAAATCTTTTTAGGTTTGAACTTCTCTCCAACCTTTCCAACTTTCTAGGCCATTTTAACAAGACAAAAAAAACCCCAAAATTAGAAATTTTCAAGATCTTCCTATAATGTTCAACAAAAGTAATTTAAATAAACATAAAACACTTCAAGTCAACGACCTAATATTTCTGGTATTCCACTATTTGATGAAAGAAAATTAAGGCAGAAAAAATTAAGATGTATGGTTTAAGGATAAAAGTAAAAGGAGTGGGCATCAGAAAATATAGTTGTGTAGAAGTTTGAGAAATATGTAGGCTAATGAATTTAATACAAAATATTAAAGAGCCTTCAAGACATAATTGAAAGTCAAGAGTGAGCCAGAAGCTGGGTGTGGTGGTGCACAGTTGTAATTCCAGCATTCAGGAGGCTGAGACAGTAGGGTTGTAGTTGTGGACAGCTTTATCTACTTAGTGAGGCCCTTTGTATCTCAATGAGACCTTATTTCAAAATAAAAAAAAATAAAAAATAGGGTTGGGGGTATAGGTTGGAAATAGAATGACCCTGGTTCCATTCCCAGTTTCAAAAAAATGTGAGCTAGAAAATTTATGGTTGAACAAACCATAAATATATAGAACTGGAAAAAATATTACAGGCAATTTTGAGGTGGGAAGCAAATACAGGTGCTGCAGAAGCAGTTAACCCATTCTGAATCCTAACACTGTCCCTAACTCTTGTGTAAACATGGCTAAGTTGCTCAACTTCCATGAGTCTTTGTTTTGTGCCTATAAGTGGGAACCATGATAGTAGAGTCTACCTCATAGAGGTTTTCTTAGGATGCATCAAAGTACAAATATTCATAATACACAATAAGAAAGCTTGTTTTTAGATAAGCCTCAAAGAAAAATGGGAATGAAATTACCATATGACACAGTACCAAACCTCAATATTTTCCCAAAAGAATTGAAATGAGAATACTGTAGTGATATATGCATATCCATGTTTAAGCAGCATAATTTACAACAGCCAAATTATAGAACTAGCCTACATTTTCATCAACAGATTGATGATTTACAAAACTGTGGTATATGAAGGACCCTGACAAATGTGACTCCATTGTGTTATAAGGCTCTGTTTTGTAACTGCCTTTTAACTGACTCCAAGTTACTGGGAAAACAAAAAATGGCTCCCAGAATGCACCACCCTGGGCAGGGGCCGATCAGAATCTAGCAGGAAATACCAAAGACCTCTGGATAGAATAGATAAAATGCTTAAGCTAATGTGGTCATTATGGGCCAATCCCCTTGCACCAAATCACCCTTGCTTAGAAGTCACCCAAACATGTAATTTTTAAGTTGGAATTTTCCCACTGAAATGGGCAAGTCATTTCTGTGAACCAAGCCCCTTTAAGAAATGAATACAAAGGCACCTGGAAACTTACTAACAAACCCAACCAGGGCAACAAACCCAACCAGGGCAACAAACCCAACCAAGGCAACGAGCCCTAACTAAACATTCTAATGGTTAGGGGAGTATGGGGCCATTCTGCTCAATCAACCATGAAGCCTGTATATGTTTTTGTTGTCCCAGCGACTGCAGGTTAAAAATTTTCTCACTGCAAGATGTAATGTAACCCTGACTTCACCTTTTCAGCTAGCCAATCAACAAGTTACAAGTCTTTGCTATATGCTTCAGCCTCCTGAGAGGAGTATAAAACTAGCCCAAGCCTTTGTTGGGGCTCTTGTTCTTCACATCTGTGTCTGTTGAGCCGAGAGACCGGACTCGAGTCTGTAATAAAGCTTCTTTCAAATTCACTATTGGCTACTGGTGTTTCTCTCCTGGAGGCGACCCATAACACCACCCCTACCCTAACCACAATAAAAGCTTTGTCTAACTGCTGCTCAGGGCTCTCTACATATCGGTGAGGTCTGAGAGTCTGAGCTTACGGCTGAATAAAGGGTCTTTGCTTTTGCATATGGTGATGGTCTGCTGGTGGTCTTTGGAGACTTCTTGAACTGGGTGTTACAGTATATATATAGAATGGAATTTTATTCAGCCATAAAGAAGAACAAGATTATGTCATTTGAAGAAAAATAGAAGGAACTGAAGAATATTATATTGATTTCAGCAAGTCTCAGAAAGTGAAGGGGTATATGCTTTTTAAAAAATATGGGTAAGTTAGAGAAAAACTGTAAAACAAAAAGTACTCCAGATAAAGGAGGAGAGACTACAGTGGAGAAATGGAGGGGGTCTAGAGCAGGGAGGTATATTGGGGAAGAGAGGACTTGATAAAGGAAACAGTTTAAATAATGCTATGTGCATATATAAAATGACCAATATCAATCTCAGTAACATGTACAAGGGGCAGAGGAAAAAAAATTCTGGAAAGAAACACACCAAGTTCTATGGGCTTGCATGTTTATATCCCTGTAAACCTCAATATTTGAGTTTATTTTCTCTTTCTTTTGGTTAGGTTGGACGGGGGTTTGTCAATCTTATTAATTTTTTCAAAGAACCAGCTTTTTATTTGTTGATTCTTTAAATTGGTTTTTGTTTTCTATTTCATTTATTTCTGCTCTGATTTTAATTATTTCCTGCCTTCTGCTGACATTGTGATTAGACTGTGGCCATTTCTCTAGGCCCTTTAGATGTGTCATTAGGTTGTTTACTTGGTTACTTTATGTTCTTATGTGGGCACTCAATGCTATAAAGTTTCCTATTAACACTGCCTTCAAAGTGTCCCATACATTTTGGTAGGTTGTGTCCCTATTTTCATTTAATCCCAGGAATTTCTTTATTTCTCCCCTTACTTCTTACACATTCATCATTCAATGGTATATCATTAAATCTCCATGTATTTAAATAGTTTATTTTGGTCTTTCTGTCGCTGATTTCTACTTTTATTTTGTTGTGGCCTGAAAAGATGCAGGGAATTATATCTTTTGAATTTATGGTGCTTGTTTTGTGGTCCAAGATGTGATCTATTTTGGAAAATGTTCCATAGGCTGCTGAGAAGAATATGTATTCTGCTGTTCTTGGATGAAATATTCTGTAGATGTATATTAGGTTCATTTTTTTATAGTTTTCTTTGGTTCTGAAGAGTCTTTACTCATCTTTTGTTTTGAAAATCGATCTAGTCATGAGTGATGTGTTGAAGTCTCCCAATATTATTGTATTTGGGCTATTTGATGTCTGATGTCATGAAGGGTTTGTTTTACAAATGTGGGTGCACCGACAATTGTGGCATAAAAAATTACTATCATTATATCTTCTTGGTGGATTGTTCCTTTTAATAAAAAGAAGTGCCCTGCTTTGTCTCTTCTGATGTGTTTTAGCTTAAAGTTTGTTTTGTTGGATATCAGCGATACTATCCCTGCTCATTTTTGGTCTCCATTGCATGATATATCTTTTTCCATTCTTTCACTTTCAGGCTATGAATGTCTTTGGCTTCATATTTTGGATTATGTTTTATAATCCACATTGCCAGTCTATGTCTTCTAATTGGTGAGTTAAATCCTTTGACATTCATGGTTATTATTGAAATATAATTTTTGTTTACTGCCATTTTGTGTTCTATCTTCTGTTTGATATAATGTTATTTCTTCTTTGCTTAGTTGCCTGCTGATTAAATTAATCTCTGGTTCTAAAATATGCTTCATTTATACTTCTTTATGGTTTCTATTTTTAAATAACTTCTCTAGTGGCTTTGGACTCATGGATTTTCTGAAATTCTGTTTATCTTGAACTACTTTTGTTTCTTTATCAATTTTGAATAGTAACCTTGCTGGACATGACAGTTTTGTTGGAAGTTGTTTTCTTCCAGGGTCTGGATTACATCATACCAGTCTTTCCTGGCATTTGTGACTTGGGTTGTATAGTCTGGGATTATTTTTATTGTGCTGCCCATGTATGTCACCCCTTCTTTTGTTCTCACTGCTTTTAAAAATATTTTCTTAGCCTCTCTGTTGGCCATTGTGATTATTACATGGTGTGGGAGATCCTTCTTTGATCTTGTCTTAATGGTGTTCTCTATGTCTCCTATATGTCTATGTCCATGTCTCTTTCTATGTTTGAAAAATTCTCTGAAATTATTTCTCTGAAGAGATTATTGAAGAGATTATTATCCCTCTATTCCTTCTTCAATACCTTTACTCCATAATTTAGGATGCTTCATGTTGTCCCATAGTTGTTGGATGTTTAGGTTTTGTTGCTGTAATGACTTCTGTATGCTGTTGACTACACTTGTAATTTTATTTATGTTTTATGTTTTGTTTTGGTGGTACTGAGGTTCCTGGAAACCCACACTCCCAGACCTATTTTATATATATATTTTTATTTTGAAACAGGTCTCTTAAGCCAGCAAGGCTGGCTCAAACCAGCATGATCTTCCTGTCTCCACTTCCCAAGTGCAGGGATTACAGCGTGTGCCACCACCCCCAGCTGTACTTGTAATTTTAAATAAACTGTCTTCTAATAGTAATAGTCTTTTTTCTATTTCATTTAATTTTCCAGAATTTCTTTCTATTGCTCACTTCATTTCATTTATTTACTCTTTCATTTCATTCCAGGCCTCTTTCTGATTCTTTCTTAATATCTACATATCCTCTTTCATTTCCTGAACACTTAGTGTGAAGCCTTTCAGCACATTGAAGATCAAGATTCAAAATTCTCTTTCTTGCATTTCTTGTAGGTCAGTATTCACGATTTCCCTTATTTTCTCACTGTTCCTAGTTCTCATATTTTCAGAGTTTCCAGGCTTGTTTTTCTGATGTCTTGGCATCTTTTTGAGTGTGACTTTGTGGGTAATCTGTCTGATGTAATCTTAGCAGTAGGGATTTAGAGGTATCAGCAGGTTTGTGCACAGGTAAGAAATGCTTTTTTCTATAATGAGGGTTTGGTAAGGGGGGAGGAGCTGAGGTGATGAAATAGGAGTTGGGTAAAGTAGAAAATATGATTAAGTTGAGTAAGAATTTAAGTATAATAAAGTAGCATCTGGTTGAGAATGAAAGAAAGTTAGATAGTAGAATTTTAGTAGTTATTACACAGCATTTAGGTATGGAGATATAAAATAGCTTGAATATAAACATGGGAGATACAGTAAAGGAAAAAAGTTTGAGAGAAGAAAGTAGATAGGCTAGAGGGAGAAAGTTAGTGAAAGTAATGTGCGAGGGAGCAGACAAGCATGCATAAAGTTACAAAACAAGTTACAAAAACTAACAATTATAAATCAAAGACAGAAAAGCACAACCAAAAGAAAAAGAAGAAAGAACAAAAATGAAAACAAAACAAAAACAACTAGTGACACTGTGAAAGAAAAAACAAAAGAAAACAAGAGCAGTCCTGCTAGTTTACATATATAGGGTCCAGGCTCATACAGTATCTGTATGTCTGTTCCCTGTGGTAGATTCTGGAATATATTCTAGTATCTTCCATTTGTTTCATAATTTATTGTCAGCTTTTGGACCCACTTTATGAGTATTTGTGCCCCTATCTCACCTCTAATAGCTTTGTGCTCAGGTCTCAGATCATTGGGTATCACTGTAAATGCGTTCTGTGTAATCTCAGGGTTCTTAATTTTCCCACCCTGGTTTCTGTGCTTCCTGGAACTGGACTCTGCACTCTCTGGCCCTAGGCTCTGTTCTCTCTTGCCCTGGGCTTTGCATCCTCTGGCCCTAGGTTCCGCACCCCCTGGCCTTGGGCTCCATGCTCTCTGGCATGGCTTTGAGCTCTCCACCCTGGGTTCTTCAATCTCAAACACTGTGCTTTGCACTTTCAGGCCTAAGTGCTGCACTTACCGGGCATGGGCTTTACATTTTCTGGGCCTGTGCTCTGCATTTTTTGGCCCTAGGCTCTACACTTTCCAGGCCTGGGCTTTGTGCTTCCCTGCCCACACCATTGGAAGGTGTCCAGTGTAGTCTTGGAGTGACACCATGTGACCCTGTGCAGGTACTGTACCTTGAACACTATGGACCTTTCCTGTGACTCTGAAGGTTTTAACTGGACTACCTCATGAATGAGCCACCAGGTCTTAGCCCACCAGGGTCCCCATGGCTACTCTGGGCTGTTGTCTGCCAAGTGATGAGTAATGCAATGTGATTACCTTGCTGTCCTATGGGCTGGGTATTTGGAGGGCACAGTGTACTACTGACGGTGAGTACATGGGCTTTGGGATTTTTCATTGCATCTCTTAAACATGGTCCCGGTTGCTTAAGATATTGGAGCTCTGCTGCCACTTTCTGCATTTCAAGTTCTTGGATTACTTGTCAAAACTCTTTGGGGCTATGAATCCGAAGTCAGCAATCACAGTTCAGGCCAGCAGCCAGAGATGGAACCGGCCACCACACCAGGTCAGTTTCATACTCGGGCTCTTTGCAGTGGATCTAACATTGAGTATTGGATTTTCTTCCACCATAGTTTCTGTTTATATTTTTCTCATAAATATATTCCACTGCTTTGTTTTTTTTCAAGATGCTGCCTTCTTAGTAGTTGAATTTTATTAGATACATCTACTGAGGTGTGCTCCATCTCACACTCAACATTTTGAATCTCCTTTGAAACAAGAATTTCTATCAAACAAATAACTAAGCTAAGAAGAACAAACACTACCTCAAAATGTTAGAAATTGAAAATGATCTCTCAGTAATTTCACTAAACATAAATGGCCTCAATTCCCCAATAAAAAATAAGGTGGCAAAATGGGTTAAATACCAGAATCCATCTATATGCTTCCTGTAAGAAACACTTTACAAGTAAAGATAGTCACAAAATAAAGGTGAATGGTTGGAGAAAGGTAATCCATGCCAACAGAACTCAAAGACAAGCAGTAGTAGCAACAATAATATCAGACAAACTAGACTTCAAACCTAAGCTTATCAAAAGAAACAAAACAGATCATTTTTACTGGTAAAAGGAAAAATCCAACAAGAGAAAGTAAGAATACTCAACATTTATTCCTCACACATAGGTACAGTTACATTGATATAACTTTTTGTGACATTAAGTCTCACATAAGTTTCAATACAATAATACTGGGAGACTTCAAAACCCTCTCACACCGTTAGACCAATCTCCCAGACAAAAGGTCAGTAAAGATACCTCAGACCTAAAAAAAAAAAACATAAAATAAATGTGTCTATTATACACATACAAAATATTCCACTCAAATACAGTAGAGTTCACATTTTTCTCAGCTACTCATGAAACCTTCTTTAAAATACACCACATCTTGAAACACAAAGTGAGCACTAGCAAATTCTAAAAATGTTACATTCTCCCCTACATCTTTTCAGACCACAATGGAATGAAACTGAAAATCAACTATAAGAAGATCCAGAGTAACTATATAAACACACAGAGACTGAACACCACACTGCTGAATGAGGACTGGGACATGAAATAAATAAGAAATGAATTTAAGAAAATCCTAGAAACAAAAGAAAACAGAAACATAACATATCAGAATCTCTGGAACACCTTCAAGTCAGTATTGAGGAAAAGTACTTACCATTTTGTACCCACATAGGAGAACAGAAAAATCACTAAATAAATAACATAATGACATACCTCAAAAGACTTAAGAAACAGAAACAGTCTGACCACAAAGCAGTAGAAGACAGGAAATTATTAAAATCAGAGCAGAAATCAATTAAGTAGAGAATAAAAGAGCAATACAGAAAATAAAAAAAACTGAAAGCTGGTTTTTAAATGAATAAACAAGACAGATAAGCCACTAGCCAAATTAACCAAAATAAATAGGGAATCAATACATATTACTAAAATAAGAAAAAAAGATATTATCACCAAAAGCATGGAAATACAAAGAACTATCAGAAACTACTTTGAAAAACTGCACTCTGACAAATGGAAAATCTAGAAGAAATCAACAGATTTATAGATAAATACAACTTTTCTAAGCTGAGTCAAAAAGATATAAAAAATTTAAACAACAAATAGCAATCAAATAAAGTGAATGAGCAATAAAAAAAGAGCCTACTATCAAAGAAAAGCCCAGGACAAGATGGTTTCCCAAGTCAATTTTATAAAACATTTATAGAAGAGCTAATCCCAATACACCTCAATATATTTTATGAAGTAGAAAGAAATAGAACTCTCCCAGATTTGTTCTATGAAGCAATATCATATTAATATCAAAATCAAATAAAGATAGCTTAAGAAAAGAAAATTATAGGCATATATCACTGATGAATTTATATGCAAAACTGCTAAACAAAATACCAGCAACACACATTCAAAATGACATCAAGAAAATCGTACTCCATGACCAAGTAGTATTCATCCCAGAGAAACAAGGCTGGTTTAACATATGAAAAACAATCCATGTAATTCATCACATAAACAGAACCAAAGACAAAAATCACATGGTCATTTCAATAGATGCTGAAATATCATTTGACAATATCTAATACCCATTTATGCTAAAAAGTACTCCAAAGAATCAGAATAGATGGAAATTACCTCAACATCATAAAGGCAATATACGATAGGCCCACAGCCCATATCGCATTAAATGGAGAAAAACTGCAAGAATTCCTCCTAAAAACTGGAACAGAACAAGAATATCTATTATTACAACTTCTTTCAATATAGTACTTGATACTCTAGCCAGAGCAATAAGGCAAAAGAACTAAATCAAAAGAGTACAAATAAAAGAGAAGAATTAAAACTATCCCAGACATAATACCAGTCTTAGAAGACCCAACAAAGTAAAACAATAGACTTATAGAACTGATCAACAAATTCAACAAAGTGTCTGAATACAAACTCAATCTAAAAAAAAATCAAAAGCTTTTCTGTATGCCAACCATAAATCCACTGAAAAAGAAATCTAGAAAACACCTCCGCTCAAGATATTTCACACAAAAATAAAATACTTAGAAATAAACCTAACTAAGGTGGTTAAGATCTCTACAAAGAAAATTATAAAACATTGAAAAAATAAATCAAAGTATACTTGGGAGATGGAAAGATCTTCTATGCTCTTGATTAGGCAAAATAAATATCATCAAAATGTCTATTCTTCCAAAATTTATCTACAGATTCAATGCAATGCCCAATAAGTTACCAATGTCATTTCTTACATTCATAGAAAAGTCAGTCCTTAAATTCATTTGGAAGAACAAAAGACCCAAAATAGTCAAAGTAGTCTTAACAACAAGAACGATGCGGGAGGAATCATAATACCTGACCTCAAACTCTACTACAGAGCCCCTACTTCTGTATACCTACCCAAAAGGGATTGAAATTAACTACCATAATAACGCATGCATGTCTATATTTATATCAGCACACAATTCACAATACCCAACAAATGAATAAATTGTAAAATTATGGGATATATACACAGTGGAATTCTACCCAGCCATAAAGAAGAAAAAATATGTCATTTTAAGGAAATGGATGGAACTGGAGAATATTATGCTAAGTGAGATGAATCAATCACAAAGCATGAAAAGTTGGAGCTGAGAATGGTGACTCATGCCTGTAATTCCAGTACTTGGGAGGCTGAGACAAGAGGATAGCAGGTTTGAGGAGAGCCTCAGCAAGTAGTGAGACTATCATCAACCTAGCGAGACCTTGTTTTAAGTTTTAAAAAATAAAATAGGGCTGGGAGTACAGCTCAGATGTAGAATGTCCCTGGGTTCAGTCCCAGTAACACACACACACACACACACACACACACACACACACACACACACTGAAAGGTTGGATGTATTTCCTCATATGTGGAAGCTTGGGAGAAATTTGGACAAAGGATAGACTCTAGGCAAAGGAAGGGAAACTGTAGTGGAGTGATGGAGGCCTAAGGGGAGGAGGCAGGAAGGAGAAGGGAGAATTGATTAATAAAACACTTCAATAGATATAAAGTACATGCACAAAATTATCAATTACAAACACAGTTTTCTGCATAGAGAGGGTGGGAGTGAGCAGGGAGCCAAGGGGAAGGTAAGGAACTAGGGTTGGAACCAGGGGAAGGCTCACTGAGTGCTATATGCATGTATACCTCTATCATTCTGAACTTCATCATGATGTATGATCAGAGTACACCAATAAAATTATATTAAATACTCAACTTAAATTTTTTAAAGTATGGCATTATTGTTCTACATCTGGTTTTTCCAAGAAACAGAATGAATATAAATACAGTAATTCAATGCTCTATAATATTCTCTAGATTACTGAAGTTATTTGGCATGAGAAATGGAATTAAAAGAATCCCAGGACTGAGAAATTTGGAAAGAAGAAAATATGAGATGAGCAAGCCGAATCTGGTTACCTGTGGTTTCATAGGGGTTGTGTTGTTGTTGTTGTTGTTGTTGTTGTTGTTGTTTTATTTTATACCTAAAAAAGACCTTGTCAGGAAAAGAGTAACCACCTTCTTAACCCATGAGCATGACAACAAATCTGAAATTTAAAACAGAGACCATGATGGAAAAATTCAGGACATGTAATTGATAGAAACATACAATTGGTTCTTCAGAATTGAATTAAATATTGAACCCATGGCTTATTATTTATTGACATGATGCCAATCTATTGGGTTATGCAGGTGAGTAAAATCCCTCCTTGTCATTAAATTATTAAGACTCAGATCATGGTTGTTAATGCCAATTGCACTGAAGAACTTTCTGTGGTGCTTTAGAGATTTACCTTTCTCTTGGCACTAACTTGGGAACAGCAAGTCTTCTTCTTGTGCTCTCTGGGTGATTCTGTGCTCTATGGGTGATTCTGATTCCAAGTCATTGAAAAAAATCACTAGCATCATGAACATTCATTTTTAATGACCTTTTCATTTATTTTTAAAGAATCATTTATGTGCAGTTTCTCATAAAATTAAATATATCCCTACCTATAGGCCAGCAATTTTACTACTAGATGGAGGCACTCAATACAAATACACTCAATATTTTGTGACATATGTTCACAAAAGGACTTGAGCAAAAGTATTTACAACATTTTATTAATAAAAGTTCATGTGCATAACAAGAAGGAGAGCCCTCTGATATGCAATGGAATACCACTTACCAGTTAAAAGTAGTGAACTACTGAAACACAAAACATGAGCAACCTCTACTAAAATTATGCTAAAACAAAGGAGTCTTATAAAAACTGAATACTCTTTATACTTTGACTAAGTTCAAAAACAGATAATTTATGATGAAAAATAATCAGAGCAGTGACTGTCTCAGTTAGAGGATAGGGTTGCAGGAGGGTGTTTATAGTTGAGAAAAGCCAATAGATTTATAAAAAAGTGGTACTCTTCTGTTAATCAATAGATACACAGTTACACTGGTATATGCATTTGTTAAATCTTGCTTAAAGCTACACTTAATATTTTGTGTATTGGGTTTTACATAATAATTATCTAAAAAGAAACAACCTTAAACAAATATTGAACTAAATTTTTTAAATGTTGAGCTCTATTTGATAATAAACATATTGAGCATTTGGTGAGTAAATAAAATGACTAGCTCTGAATAAAGGAGGTGGATTTATAGATGGAAAGCAGAATGGATAGATAGAAATATGGTAAAGCAAGTTGAAAAAATATGTATGTGGTAGATATTTTAGGAGTTCACTATAATTGGCCTGCAAGCTAGACATGGTGGTACACATCTGTAATACAAGTATGTGCAAGGCTGAAGGAGGATTGTAGGTTTGAGGCCAGCTTCAGTAACTTAGTGAGGTCCTCAGCAACTCAGAGAGACCCAGTTTCAAACTAAGAGGTGGGGTATAGCCCAGAAATAGAATGTCCCTCAGTTCAATCCCCAGTACCACATACACAAAACAATTAGTCAAACTTTATGTACATGAACCTTTGCATAATAAAGTGCTAATAAATATAAAAGTATGCATATAATGTCTAAGTTGCCTGGTATTATTCTGAGTGCTTTATACATATTAACTCTGTTCTGGAGAGAGACTAGCTGTTCATACACTGATTTTCTCTTCTTCCTGACTGTGTGGTTATTTTCTAGCCAATTGTTTACTGGAATGTGTTCATATGACTGAATCAGACCAATGGAATAAGGGTGAAAACAACATGCATTATCCATCATGGCCCATAAAGACCTTTCTTTCTCATCTGACATTGAGTGTAGCATCATAATCTTGACTGCCATGTATTGAAGGTTGTGAAGCCATACAGGGTGAGTTCCTGACTCACCAAAGAAACAATGCTTGCCAATCAGAAATATCTATTATGGATCTCTCTCTCTCTCTCTCTCTCTCTCTCTCTCTCTCTCTCTCTCTCGGTACTGGGTATGGGACCCAGGGGCCTTTTACCTCTGGGCTATACTCCCAGACCTGTTTTATATTTTACTTGCAAACAGAATCTCACTAAGTTGCTGAGAGCCTCACTAAGTATCTGAGGCTGGCTTTGAACCTGTGTGATCCTTCTGTCTCTGCCTCCCAAGTGCTGGGATTACAAGCATGCACAACCACACCTGGCTATTATGGACTTCTTTTGAACTAGAAACATATTTCTCCTATTAAGCCAGAGAAATCTGTGGTCTCATCTAGGATAGCAGAGTGGCATCAGAACACTGTAGTAGAGTGGCATCAGCACCACACTCCATTATAAGTACCATCAGTATTCTTATTTAACATGTGATGTCACAATCTGGAAGGTGGGCTCTCAATGGCAGCCATGGGATTCCAACCCAGGAAGTTTGGTTCAAGATTCTAGACACCTGAATATTATACTAATCTGACCCTTTCTTCCTTGCAGGCATCAATAGAAGATGAATCATTGTTTTTTTCTCCTCTAAGCAAGTGATGTAATCTAGTGACAGTTAGTTACCCTTCAAAGTACACATGTATCATCTCAGTTTCAAACTTCTCAATAATGACCAAGTACACTGGTCATCCATCTCTGCCTCAAGTTAACCAGGTCATTTATGCCAACTGGCAAGTTTCCAGATGTGTGGTATCTAGGAAAATGCAGAGGGAATCAGGAGGGAAAGAGTATGTGAATATCCACATTACTGACCTTTGCAGATGTTCTACTGCCCCTTGTTATTTATACATAATAAATGGGCAGGGTTTCCCAGTCCACTGCATAGAGCTCACTGCTACCTTTTCAGCTAGTGCTTCCTCTGGCCCCAAGAATTTATATCAGAACAGAGAAGGTTGACCTCTCTTCCTTATCCTCCACCTAGCTGTGTTTTATCAAAAGTGATAATAGCAGAAAAAGAAGCCTATTTGCCTCATATTGATTTTTTAAACAAGCCATGTGCATAAATTTACTGAATTCCTGATAATGAAGTGGGTGCATGCATTCAAGCCCCAAAATGCAAACAAGAGAGGCCACAAAAGAACCTCTGCTATTTTGCTGAACTCAGTGTTGATTAATTTACCACAACCTAGAGAAATGCATCTAAACTACATCATTCACTTCTCCAATATGCAAATGCAGAAAATAGAAACATTTATATATAGACCTATTGCCATGGTATCTCTGGAACTTGTGTTAACCATCAGGCTCTTAATCACCAGATGCCATGCAGCTTTAAATTACATTTAGGAAATTATCAACTTCCAAATTCACAGTTAAAGAGAAGAGTAAGAGACACAATAACAACACATAGGACTGTGAATCAAATGCAAAATCCAATAAAATCTAGCCTTGTACATTCTGTTTCCATGTTTGTATGCTCTATCAGGTAACTACAAAAATAGATCCATATAGGTACTTTATATTTTATATAGAGTTCTATTTTCAAGTCAGAAAAATGTTGGCAATGAAATGGTGTAAATTTTCTCTGCCAATGGAAATATTTTTCCTACTTTATTATTTTCATTATTTACTTTTATTTTTTGGTAGCACATAATATTTGTACATACTTATGAGAAGAAACTTTTTAGTTTGATGAGATCCCACTTATTAATTCTTGCTTTAATTTTCTGTGCTTTGGAAGTCTTACTGAGAAAGTTACTGCATGTGCCTATATGTTGGAGTGTTGATCCTATGCCTTTCTTTAGTAACTTCACAGTATCTTGTCTAATTTCTTTGATCCAACTCAAGTTGGTTCCTGTGCATGGTGAGAAGTAAGGATTGAGATCAACTTTCTACAAATGGATAGCCAGTTCTCCCAGCACCATTTGTTGAAAAGGCTGTCTTTTCTCCAGCGTATGATTTTGGCCCATTTGTTAAAGATCAATTGACTACAGATGTGTGGGTTTGTTTCTGTATCTTCTATTTTATTCCACTGGTCAGTCTGCCTATTGTGCCAATACCATACTTTTTTTTTTTTACTACTATTGTTCTATAGTATAATTTGAAGTCTGGGATTGTGATGCCTCCTGCCTGTTTCTTATTGCTGAGAATTGCTTTGGCTATTCTGGGTCTTTTCTTTCTCCATACAAAATTCATAACTGATTTTTTCAGGTCTATGAGAAATGTTGTTGGTATTTTAATAAGAATTTCATTGAATCTATAGATCACTTTTGGCAGAATGGCATCAATTCAAACTATAAACAATCAATTAGGCCACATGGATAATAGAATCTTGCTCCTAGAAGATGATCACTCCAAAAACAAACACAGAGTTTGTAACTTTGAGAAAACAATTAAACAACAGGAATTGGACATTGAAAACATATGGGTCTATCTTAAGAGAGCTAACCTAAGAATAATTGGCATAGAGGAAGGAAAAGAAGGTGAAACAAAAGGGATCAACAATCTCTTCAAAGAAGTAATAGCAGAAATTTTTCCAAACATAGAGCAAGAGGTCAATACACAGGTTCAGGAAACTTATAGAACTCCCTTTAGACAAGATCAGAGAAAAGATTCCCCATGCCACATAATAGTCAAAATGACCAATGTAGAAGCCAAGGAGTGAATCTTAAAAGCAACAAAAATAAAAGGCCAAGTGACATTGAGAGGCAAACCAATTAGAATTACTCCAGACTTCCCAAACCAAGTCATGAAAGCCAGAAGAGCCTGGAGTAATATTTTTCAAACTCTGAAAAAAAAAAAACAACTTCCAGCCAAAAACTTCCTACCCAGCAAAATTATCTTTCAAATTATATAGGGAAGTAATCTTCCACAACAAAAAAAGTTGAAGGAATTTATGTCTTCAAAACCAGCACTAGAGAAAATACTCAAAAAGATTAACTAAAAAAAAAATAAATAAATAATACACACCAGAATCAGAGAAACAAGACTTTCCATCCAGCAGACAACTAAGCAAAGAGAAAAAACACTATTTCAAACAGAAGTAAAATCTCAACATGTTAAGAATTAAAAATCATCTCTCAGTTATCACACTGAATGTAAATGGCCTCAACTCCCAATAAAAATACATAAAGTGGCAAAATGGATTAAAAACCAAAACCCATCAATCTTCTGCTTGCAAGAAAAACACCTTATGAGTAAAGATAGTAAAAAAAAAAAAAACTTAAGATAAAGGGGTGGAGCAAGGTAATCCATGCCAACAAAACTCAAAGACAAGCAGCAACACCAACTATGTAACAGCCAAGTTAGACTTCAAGCTCAAGCTTATTAGAAGAGACAAAGAAGGTCATTTTTCACTGGTAAAAGGAACAATCCAGCAAGAGAAAATAACAATAATCAACATTTATGCCCCAAACATAGGTATATCTACTTTCATAAAAAAAAAAACTCTTTGTGACCTTAAGTCACACATAAATCACAATAAAATAATACTGGGAGAATTCAACACCTCTCTCACACCATTAGACTGATCTTCTAGTCAAAAGGTTGGTAAAGATGACTCAGACCTAAAAAGCACCATTAATCAAATAGACCTGTTAAATACATATAGAATATTTTACCCAACTACAACAAAGTTTGCATTTTTCTCAGTTACTCATGGAATATTCTCCAAAATAGATCATAACCTGGGCCACAAATTGAGCACCAGCATATTCAAAAAATGTAAAATACTTTCCTGTATCTTTTCAGACCATAATGGAATGAAATTAGAAATCAACTATAAGACGATGCAGAGAAACCACATAAACATGTGGAGACTGAACACCACACTTCTAAATATAGAATGGGTTATAGAAAAAGTAAAGGATAAAATCAAGAAATTTCTAGAAACAAATAAAAATAGAGATACAACATATCAAAACCTTTTCCACACTTTGAAGGCAGTATTAAAAGGAAAATTTATAGCACTGAGTGCTTACATAAGAAAAACAGAAAATCATCAAATAAATAACCTAATAACACATCTCAAAGCCCTTGGAAAGACAGGAACTATCTAACCCCAAGCCAGAAGAAGATGAGAAGTTATTGAAATCAGAAGAAAAATCAGTAAAGTAGAGAATTTTAAAACAATACAGACAATTAACAAAACAAAAAGCTGGTTTCTCAAAATAATTAACAAGATAGATAAACAACTAGCCAACCTAACTAAAAAAAAGAATCAACCCAAATTTCAAAAATAAGAGATAAAAAGGAGATATTACTACTGACAGTGTAGAAATCCACTGTATTATCAAAACTGCTATGAAAAACTATACTCCAACAAAATGGAAAATCTGGAGGATATTGACAACTTTCTAGATAAATACAACCTGCCTAAACTCAGTCAAGAATATAAAGAAAATTTAAACCAACCAATAGCAATCAAAGATATTGAAACAGCAATAAAGAGCCCAAGACCAGATGGTTTCCCAAGTGAATTCTATAAAACCTTTATAGAAGAGCTAATTCTGATACTCCTCAATCTATTTAGTGAAATAGAAAAGAAGGAACGCTCTCAAATACATTCTATGAAGCCAACACCACATTAATACCAAAAGCAAATAAAGACAGTTCAAGGAAGGAAAATTACAGGCCTATATCTTTGATGAACTTAGATGCAAAACTGCTAAACAAAATACTACAAACACGCATTCAAAACCACATAAAGAAAATCATAGAACATGATCAGGTAGGGTTCATCCCAGGGATGCAAGCCTGGATCAACATATGAAAATCAATCCATGTAAAGAGAAACAAATTCAACAAAGTGTCTGGATACAAAATTAATCTTAAAAAATCAGAATCTTGCTGGGCATGGTGGCACACGCTTGTAATGCCCGTGCTTGGGAGGTGGAGACAGGAGGATTGTGCAGGTTCAAAGCCAGTCGCACTGGTTTAAGAGACCCTGTTTCCAAATAAAAATATAAAAAATTGGTTTCTGGGAGTGTAGCCTGGAGGTAGAAGGGTTTCCAAGAACCACAGTACCACCAAAATATAAAAAATAAAAAATTAGAAGCTTATTGCCAGGAATGGTGGTGCACACTTTTAATCCCCATGCTTGAGAAGCTGAGATAGGAGGATTGTGCCAGCCTCAGATACTTAGTGAGGCTCTCAGCAACTTAGTGAGTTCCTGTTTCCAAATAAAATATAAAATAGGTCTGGGAGTGTAGCCCGGAGGTAGAAGACCTCTGGATTTTATCCTCAGTACCACCAAAAAAAAAGTAAAAGAAGGTTTTCTGTACACCAAACATTAACAAACATGAATCCACTGAAATGGAAATTCAGAAAACACTTACATTCAGGATTTCCCACAATAAATAAAATACTTAGGAATAAACTTAATCAAAGGGGTAAAAAAAACCTCTACAAAGAAAATTATAAAACATTGAAAAAAGAAATTGAAGAAGTTCTTACAAGATGGAAAGATCTTCCATGTTCATGGATTGGCAGAATAAATAGGGGCATACTTCCAAAAGTGATCTACAGATTCAACACAATTCCCATTAAATTACCTGGATAATTATTCAAGACATAGAAAAATCAGTCTTTAAGTCTTTAAGTTCATTTGAAACAACAAAATCCCAGAATAGCCAAAGTTATTCTCAATAATAAAAACCATGCAGGAGGAATCACAATACCTGACTTTAAACTATACTACAAAGCCACTATAATAAGAACAGCATGGTACTGGCACAAAAACAGATACACAGACCAATGGAGCAGAGTAGAAGACTCAGAAACAAATCCACACACTTACAGCCAACTGATATTTGACAAAGGGGCCAAAAAGCACTGGAAAAAAAGATAAGCTGTTCAACAAATGGTGTTGAAAAAAATTGTTAATGATATGCAGATAAATGAAAATAAATCCCACTTTCTCACCTTTCTCACCCTACACAAGAGTCACTTTAAGATGGATCAAACACTTGGAAATTAGACCAGAGGCTCTTTGCAGAGGACATAGACACAAAACTGCAACACATAGGCACAGATAAACACTTTCTCAACAAGACCCCAAAGGCACAAGAAACTAAAAGTTGAATCGATATGTGGGATTGAATGAAACTGAAGAGCTTCTGTACAGCAAAGGAAACTGTCAAGAACATCAATCTAGAGCCAACAGAATGGGAGAAGATTTTTGTCACCTACACCACTGATAGAGGACTAATAATCTAAAATATACAGAGAACTCAAGAAACTCAACACTAAGAAAACAAAGCATCCAGTAACAAAATGGGCAAATGAACTAAATAGACACTTCACAAAAGAAAAAATTAAAATGGCCAATAAATGCATGAAAAAATGCTCAACATCACTGGCAATCAGAGAGATGCAAATCAAAACTAGTCTGAGATTTCACCTAACTCCAACTAGAATGGCAATCATTCAAAACACAAACAACAACAGAGGCTGGCAAGGATGTGGAGAAGAGGGAACTCTAAGACATTGTTGGTAGGATTGCAAATTAGTGCAAAACCACTTTGGAAAACAGTATGGAGAATCCTCAGAAGAATGGGAACAAATCTACCATTTGATCCAGCAATACCACTTCTGGGTATCTACCCAAAAGATAGGAAACCAAACCACCAAACTAATGCATTTGTATCTATGTTCATAGTTGCACAATTCATCATAGCCAAACTATGGAACCAGCCAAGATGTCCATAAACAGATGAATGGACTACAAAACTGTGGGATATGTACACAGTGGAATTTTACTCAGCCATAAAGAAAAACACAATTACATCATTTACAGGGAAATAAATGGAACTGGAGGACATTATGCTAAGTGACATTAGTCACAAGAAATCAGATGCTTTTTCTAATATGGGAAAGCTAGGGAGAAATGGGTAACAGGAGGAACTCTAGATGAAGAATGAGATCCTATAGAGGAGTAATTAAGGCTACTTAACTGAGATGATGGGAAGGGAAACTAGGGAAACTCTCTAAAGCACATGATGTACTTAAATAAACATATCAAAGTTAATCACTAAGCCAAGAATGGGAAGAAGGGATGGGGAGGGAAGGGGGTGGAAATACAATATGGGCTAATCGGATAATGTGTGCATGTATGTCTCCACAAGTCTTTTATCCCATTAAGATGTCTTTTATCCCATTAAGATGTATGACTACAATGCACCAGTAAAAAAAAAATTAAAAAAAATAAAAGGAGTAAAAATAGGGCTGGGGTTTTAGCTTGGAGATAAAATTCCCTGGGTTCCATCCCCAGTGCCACACACACAAAAAGTATGTTTTAATCAAACAGCCATATCTGGCTCTGCAGTCCAGGTTCAACAGTGACTTAGAGAGTGGTGCTCTATACCCAACATGTCTTATGTGCTTGTAAGGAAGTAAAGACAGATTAGATGCACAATGCAACAACAGAGTCAGAGGCCAGTGTGCTGTGACTACAATTCAGGGCACAGCAGGACCACTAGCAACCTCTGCAAGCTAGGCGAAGAAAAGGAAGACACCTTCTCTAGCACCTTTGTAGGGAGAGTGGCCCTGCCAATCCACAATTTCAGACATCCAGCCTCACACCTCTGAGAAAAGAATTTCTGTTGTCTTAAGTTGAGCATTTGGTGGTACTGTGTTATGGCAGTCATGGGAAGATAATACAGGGAGCATTAAAAAGACAGTGGAGTTAAAGATTCATTACTAAACTTTTGAAATCAGATCAATGTAAAATGCAGGATAAAATTTTCTTTTTGCTTTCTAGACATCCTCCTAAACAGAAAAAGGAATAGGAATTTCATCTGAACCATAGGCACAGATACTCATATCACTACAAACTATCTCTCTCTCTCTCTCTCTCTCTCTCTCTCTCTCTCTCTCTCTCTCTCTCTCTCTCTCTCCTCTTTCCTTTTCATCTTTCTTTTTATTTCACTGGGATATTAAACCCAGGGTCAGTCTAACTCTGAAAATATAACCCTAGTCCTATTTTATTTTGAAAAAGGGTCCCCCTAAGTTGCTGAGCATTGACCTTGTACTCCTTCTGTCTCATCCTCCCCAGTACTGGGATTACAGGTGTCATCTCAGATGATTAGTGACTCAGCTGCCATTGTTCATTATTATGTCTTAAGAAACAGAAGTTTCTTGATGGTAAAGAGCAGCTACAGAGTATTACCAGAGCACCGAGGGTGGGGGATTACCATGGCTGCTTTTTCCAGTGGTACTGTCTTAGTCTATTTTTGCTACTATAGCATAACACTTGAGACTATTTGTTTTAAATTGTAATAAACATAAATGTGTTGGCTTATGTTTCCAAAGCCTGGAAGTCTAAGTAACTGTCATCCCAGAGTCTTCCTGCTGCACTGTCCTATGGCAGAAGAGCCTAGACATGGTGAGAAAGAGCGAGATATTGAGTTCACAGATTCAAGTCCCTCTTTTTACTGGGGGAGGAGAAGGTAAGTATTAGGGATTGAACCCAAGTGCACTCTATCTGAGCTACATAATCATACCTTTTTACTTTTTGTTTTGAAACAAGTTCTCACTAAGTTGTTGAGGGTCTTGCTAAGATGTTGAAGCTGATCTTGAACCTTTGATCTTGTCTAAGCCCCTGGAGCACTGAGATTATGAGCATGCATCACTACTGAGCTAAAGTTCATTTATAATCAGCATTAATCCAATGAGGGTGGAGCTCTCATAACCTAAACACCTTCCATTTGGCCCCCTCCCATGTTGCACAGGGATTACCCTTCCAACACACACTCCATGGGACAAATATTTTATCCACAGCAGTAACCATTACTGTCTTCTCAGATGGTGTCTGTCAGAGTATATATGAGCTCACCTCCATTGATTAAAGTCTCAGAGAATAGAGGAATCTCTTTACAAATATGTTTAGTACAGGATTGTAGAGCTCAAGAGCCTGTTAATTGCCATATTTATGAGCTGGCACAGCTGATTTCACTTTTTTTTTTTTGGTACTGGGAATTGAACCCAGGAGCATTCTATCTCCAAGCTACAACCCAGCCCTATTTTTCTTTCTGTCTTTTTGAAACAGGATCTCACTAAGTTGCAGAAGGCCTCACTAAGTAGCTGAGACTGGCTGCAAACCTGTGATCCTCCTGTCTCAGCTCTCTAAGTACTGGGATTATAAGCCTGCGCCACCACACTGGGCTTCATTTCATCTTCTGAATCCTTAATTTCATCTTCTGTCAAATGGGAACAATGGTCATGCCTACCACATAGGATTATTTTGATAATAAAATAAGTTAAAATGTGAATCACTTAGAACAATAGCAGCACGCAAAAGCCCCTAGTCAGTGAGACTTGTTATTTTCTCTGCCAGTCCCAAATGCCAGTCCCAGAAGAAGGCTAAATGCTGGACAGCAGTTCTCACAATGGTGACTATAATTATGACTCTGACCTTTAGATTCAATCGATTAAAGTCCAAAGTTTATGTAGTATTGCTCACAGCTGAAAACTGTTTAGTACTCAAAATTCAGTAGGTGCTCTATTTTTTATTGCTGATATGTTGCACAAAGATTTGGAAACCTCTTTTCTCAAGGAAAAGTTTGATATAAAGATTATCATAGCATGAGAGACATTTTACTAAAACTTTTTCCTCAAATTCTTTCAACAGATTGAGTAAACCCAGGTGTGGATATATAAGTGTGTATAGGCACTATCTTGCTGGTAAAAGCCCTGATGTTTTCCCCACAAGTAGCTTCCACAGATTTATAAACACTTTATAAAGTAGCAATAACTAACAAAATATCACTTGTCCATTATAAGAAAACTTTTTCTTTCACTTTCTTGTTCTATATAGATATAGATAAAGATCTCTTAGTAAAAACTTAGAAACAATTTTAAATTACAGTAATGTTAGTGATATTGTAGTGATACATTCATGCACAGACATAATATTATTGAATTTAAATTTCATCCATGACTTTTTGGAATTTTGTAGCTTTCTTGTTGTCACTGAATAAGATTACATTACATGGATATACCATGGTTTATTCATTTATTTATTGAAAGAGATATTGGGTGCTTCTAGTTTCTATCAAGTGTAAATAAATTGACTATGTATGCATAAATATGTTGTGAACATCTTTGTGCCAGTTTTTGTGTAGAAATATGTTTTCAATTGAATTGAATAAAGACCTGGGAACACAGTTCCTGGGTTGCATGCTAATACCATGTTCATATTTATCAGAAAGAAAAGGAATTTTAAAAAATTACTTTCAAACCAATGTTTTATGACCATACCAGAAGATAGCAAGTGCTGAATTCTATAGCAATTGTTAACAATGATAAAATAAAATAATACATATAGAATGTATAGAGGAAGACCATATCTGCACCATTCTTCTCCTAGGGTGTGTGTGTGTGTGTGTGTGTGTGTGTGTGTGTGTGTGTGGTGCTGGGGATTGAAACCAGGGGCATTCTATCTCTGAACTATTTTCCCAGACCTATTTCATTTTTATTTGGAAACAGGATTTAAGTTGCTGTGAGACTCACTGAGTTGCTGAAGCTGACTTCAAATCTATAATTCTCCTAATCTCAGCCTCTCAAGTACTGGGATTATAGTCATGCACCACACCCAGATTTAATGCTGGCCCACACCTAGGATTTAATACTTCATTTTTACCAGCTCATTTGCAATTAACAACTAATGCAATCTGTATGCCATTGAGAGATCTCCAATACATCATTGTGTTTCATGCTAAGAGTCATGAAATCATTTTTAGTGTTTGGGGAATGTTCATTGTTTTTTCTCTTGCACTCAGTGAGAGGTATTAATATCAGAAATTGCAATGGTGTATAATCATGTAACTTCAGTGCAGGGGTTTATGAACCCTGGCAAAATGCAAACTGACTCTTAAAATTGAGAAATTTTGTTGGGGTGTAAAAAAACTGATGAAATTTAGAATTTTCTAAAAAATCTCTTAGCTTGCATAGTCTTATTTAGATTGCTG
Source organism: Muscardinus avellanarius (assembly GCF_963383645.1). Classification (NCBI taxonomy): domain Eukaryota; kingdom Metazoa; phylum Chordata; class Mammalia; order Rodentia; family Gliridae; genus Muscardinus; species Muscardinus avellanarius. The sequence continues at coordinate 84,102,189 of NC_137789.1, read as the reverse complement.
TTAAATAAAGTTTTCCACATATTAAATTGTTGAGCTTCATTACATGCTCTATTACTTTACTCCAGCTATAATAGCAAAGCCCCACATGCTGGGTAGCTTTAACAACACATATTTGTTTTCTCATAATTCTACAGGTTAGAAGTCTCTACTATGTCAGCAGAGTTAGATTCTTCTGAGTCTTCTCTTCTTACTTGTAGATAGTCTTCTTCCCATGATATTTCATCTGGGTGTATTTGTCTTCTATTATCTTCTTTTAATAAATATTCTGGTCATTTTGGATGAGAAACCATTCAAATGAACTCATTTTTAATATATTTTTATTGGTACATTGTAGTCAAATATCACAATGGAAAAGAAGACTTGTGAAGATATCCAAGCACACATCATCCAAGTAGCCTTCATCCACTCCCTCCCCCTCCCTCAAACACATGCTTGATTTAGTGATTAACTTTGATATATTTATTTATGTACATCATGTGTTTTAAAGAGATTCCATCTTCCTCCATCCCATCCCCTCTGATTGGTCACCTTAATTGATCCTCCATAGGGCACTTTCTTCAACTAGATTTCCTTCTATTACCCATTTCCTCCTAGTTTTTGTGTATTCGGAAAAACATCTGTTTTTTTTTTTTTTTTTTTTTTTCTGTGATAGCCTTCTGTGTATGCTGCATTGCAAGTTCCGATCCCACTCTTGAAGGCCCCAGCACTGGCCTGGCCACACAGCAGACTCTGATCCCGGCCTCACTGACTCCAGCACTGGCCTTGCCTCATGGCAGGCTCTGATCCTGGCCTTGGAGGCCCCAGCACTTGCCTTGCCTTAAGGCAAGCTCCTATTACAACCTTGCTGGCTCTAGCTATTGCCTCTCCACATGACAGGCACTGATCCCGGCCTCGCTGGCCCCGGCCCCGGCTTCACCCCTTGGCAGGCTCCGATCCCGGCCTCCAAGGCCACAGCACTGACTTGCCTCATGGCAGGCCCTGATCCTGGCCTCGCTGGTGCCGGCACCAGCTTCAACCCTCAGCAGGCTCCAACCTCGGCCTCCAAGGCCCCAGCACTGGCCTCACCCCTTGGCCGGCTCTGATCCCAGACTCCTAGGCCCCAGCATCGGCCTTGCCTCAGGCAGGCTCCGGTCAATCCAGGCCTCATTGGCCCTGGCACCGGCCTCACTCCTTGGCAGGCTCTGATCCTGGCCTTGGAGGCCCCAGCACTGGCCTTGCCTCATGGCAGACTCCGATCCCAGCCTCGCTGGCCCCAGCGCCAGCCTCAGCCATTGTCAGGCTCTGATCTTGGCCTCCAAGGCCTCAGCATCAGCCTTGCCTCACAGCAGAATCTGATCTCAGCCTCCAAGGTCCCAGCACCGGCCTTGCTTCCCAGCATGCTCTAATCCTGACCTCATTGGCCCCAGCACTGGCCTCACCCCTCAGCAGGCCCCAACACTGGCCTCACCCCTAGGCAGGCTCCGATCCCAGCCTTGGAGGCCCAGCACAGACCTTGCTCCATGGCAGCTTCTGATCCTGGCTTACCTGGCCCCGACACCAGCCTCACCCCTCAGCAGGCTCTGATTCTGGCCTCTGATGGAAGGTTCTAATCCCGACCTTGCTGGCCTTGGCACTGGCCTAGCCGCCCAGCAGACTCCTATCCTGGCCTCAGAGGCCCCAGCACCAGCCTTGCTGTGCATTGAGCTCTGGTCTCTGTCACTATAAACAGGTCGTGTACAGATGTTCCCTTTTACTTCCTTTTTTTTGGTGATACTGGGGTTCCTGGAACCCTTCTATCTCTGGGCTACACTCCCGGAGACCTATTTTTTATATATTTTTATTTGGAAACAGGGTCTCTTAAGTCAGTGAAGCTGGCCCTGAACCTGAGAGATCCTCCTGTCTCCACCTCCCAAGCATGGGGATTACATGACAAGCGTGGACCACCACACCTGGTGTTCTTTGATTTTTTTTTTTTAATATGAAAGAGCAGTACATGTCTTTTGTGAAAGCTGGGACACCAAATACCTAGTGGCAATAAATTTTGTCTTCCTTCCAAAGGCAGAGGTCCACAGCTTCACTTCCGAGAGCAGGCTCTGCAGCTCCACGTGCACCCTGGCCTCCCACTCTGTGCAGAGGAGTGCAGTGGCCATGAGAGCTGATGACTCCCAGAACATGCAGCGTGGCATCCCATCCAGGCTATGCGGGGATCCCTCTGAAACCCCCCAAACCCTTTTACCACTTAGCATGTTGTCCAGAATTCCTGAGCATGTGTGGCAGGAGCAGTCTACTTTTGGGGAGATTTCCTTAAAAGTTCAAGGTAGACTGGACTGGATCTATCTGCCCCTCCAAATTCTGGTCACCACCACCACCACTGCCACCACTGCCATCTCTGTTCTCTCCTGAACACCTTTCCCACACAGTTTGTTTTCCAGAATTCCTGAGCATGTGCGGCAGTAGCAGTATACCTTTGAGGATATTTCTTTAAAATTATGAGGTGGATTGTATTGAATCTCTGCCTCTACCAAATACTGACCACTGCTGCTGCTGCCACAGTCATCTCAGCTCTCTTCGGAGCACCTTATTCACACAGCATGTTGTCCCAAATTCCCAAGCATGCGCAGTGGTAGCATTCTACCTTTGGGGTAATTTCTTCAAAAGATTAGATGGATCGAATCATATCTCTGCCTCTCCTGAATACTGGCTGCTGCCATTGCTGTCCCCTCCACCATCTCAATTCTCTCCCAAACACTTTTCCCACACTGCATGTTGTCCAGAATTCCTGAGCATGTGCAGCAGTAGCATTCTACCTTTGGGGCAATTTCTTCAGAAGATCATTGTGGGTTGAATCAGATCTCTGCCTCTCCCAAATACTAGCCTCCACTGCCACTGCCACCACTGCTGCCACCACCGACTTCCTCCTGGTTCTCCGCTGAGCTCCTTTCTTACATGATATGATTCCAGTTAAGCATGTGCGGCAGGAGCAGTCCCCCTTCATGGGGATTTTTTCCCAAAAGTTCCAGGTGAATTGGATAGGATTTGTCTGCATCTCCTGAATCCTGGCTGCCACAGCCATCATCTTGACCTCTCTCCATTATATTTTTTAATAAGAGAAGACAGTATGTGTGTTTTGAAGAGGTTGTGGGATCAAGCACTTAGTAGCAATGAATTTTATCTCCCCTTCAAGAGCGAAGGCCCACAGCATTACTATGTAGAGCAGGATCTGCTGTTCCGAGCGCAACATGGACCTCAGCACAGCACAGAGGAGCATGGCAGCCAGGTGCACTGAGCTCCCCGGGATGCATTCTTGGCTTACCACCATGCACTGCTGGGCTCCCTCCACTACATCTGGATCATTTTTCTTGCAAGGTATGTTGTTAACAGTCTCCAGCATGCATGGCTGAAGCAGTCTTTTTTTAAATCTCTTCTGGGATGTTCTTCTAAAAATCACTTTTCTTGCATGGTGTGCACCTCTTTGTCATCTTGCTTCTAATTCCGCTGTTATCCACTCTCTCTTCTGTATTCTAGTTATGAATTCACAACTGGAAATGTCTCCTTAAGCTGTCCCAATCAGATATTAAACCAAAATCTGGTGTCCAGGGCTTCTCTGAGGAATGCATGTCCTTTTTGGCAGCTGCCATCTTCCATTTTATTCCAAATGAGCTCATTTTAATTTATTTCATTAAAGAAAGCCCCTACCTCCAAATAAGATCATATTCTCAGGTAATGGAGCTTAGGACTTCAATACAGAATTTGGGGACACAATTGAGCCTAATATATTCACTTTACCTTTTCACTATCAATTTTAAAATTTACAACTGAGCAGAAAAATCAGTACTAAAGAGATTTTTTTTTTAGTAATATAACAAGAAAGCTTTATAAAAAGTAAGACTCTTAGGAAATTTTTTTACTTTTTTACTTCAAAAAGTACTCAGAGGTACCCAGCAGGAGCATAGGCAGCTCTCCCAATCAGAGCTGTGACACCATTTCCTGCAATATCATTTACAGTGCAGCCATGAAGTGACAAAAATACCTGCTATCACAAGAATTAGCTGGTATCTCCAAGAAAGAAACCTCATGACAGCCTCTGCCCTCAATTTGACCATAGCAAACCTGAGAAGATAAAGGTACAGGTAAAAATAGTCTTATGCACAGAATATAACATGCATGATGGTTGTGTATGATTTTGGTTTTATGGAATATAATATGCATAACTATTATGTATACGTCTGGTTGTACAGAATATAATATGCACAATGGGTGCGTATGTCTCTGGTTGTACAGGCAAAATTCAAGAATTCTTTACTGGGAGGTTCTGAACAAGATGCACAACTAGTGAAGGGCAGAGCTGAGCCCTGAGTTCCTCTTCACCACTTATTATTTGAAGGAAAGACCACTCCATATTGTTAAAAGTATTTTAGGTTGTAAATAGAATATTGGAACATTTATACATCTATCCCAAATATTTTACCTTTTTAAGATAGGCAAGGCACTGTACTGGGCCCTGAGGAGTTAAAATTTATGAATAGGATTCTCAGAGCACTCATGATTATATATGAAGGTGCCCAGTGGAAAAGAGAGTGGAACATGTTTCTGAGGGTCTAAAACAAGAGAGTTAAATACAAACATTGAATGAATGAAACATAAGGGTACCACAGGAACATTAAGGACACAAAGTATGGTAATGACCAGTTGGGCTAACACTCCTCAGTTGAGCAATGCCAGTTGGAGAATTTTATTTCTCAGTTGAAGCTATTAAGTATCAGTTGTCATCTAAATCTTATTCTGAACAAGAACTCCAAACACTAATGACTCAGTTGGTATAGAAAGACCATAAATGCCTCAGCACACCAGTGATCCCTGTAATTGGGAGTCTGAGACATGAGAATAGCAGGTTTGAAGCAAGCCTCAGCAAATTAATGAGTCACTTAGCAACTGAGTGAGACTGTTTCAAAATAAAAAAGTAATAAGAATGGGAGTATATCTCACATATAGAATGCCCCTGGGCTCAATCCCTAGTAACAAGGAGAAAAATGCTTCAGTATTAATATTAACCATGACAGTTGTTTATCAACTGGACAATACTACCAATGAGATGGCAATATTAGTGTTCTCGTTTTATGAAGGCTAGTCTCTCTCCATTCACTATGCCCACTCATCCTATCAGTAAGGAATTTGGGGATGGAAAAGATAGCTTGATGTGTTTTAAAATGTCAGGGTTCTTAATGGGAAGAAGTCAAAACCTAGAGTGACTGCCAGGGTAGAAGCTGAAGCAGAGGAGATATCTTCACTCATCTGGCAGTTGATGCAGCCTATTTCCTGGGGCCCTGGATGGGCTGTTAAACATGAGCTCCCCATAAGGGCTTGTTTGGGCTTGCTTATAAGATGGTAACCAATTCCAAGAGCAAGCTTTCCAAAAGAGAAAAGCCTTGTTTAAGTCTTTAATTAAATTTGAATTAATATTTGGATAAAATAATCTGAATAGATTTTTCAGTAAATCAGTTTTACCTGAGTGTTGTTATAAATGGAAATACCATTCATTCTTAAAAGAAAATCTTAGAAGCAAATATTTATATACAGAGCAATTGTGTTAGTCAGCTTTTTATTGCTGTGACAAAATACGTGAGTTAAATATCTTATGAAGTGAAAAAAATTTGTTTTGGCTCATGGTTTTGGAGGTTTTATCATCCCATGGTTGCTTGTCCCCATAGTTTTGCACCTATTTTGCAAGGCAAAACATGATGAGGTATGGGGTTGAGCAAAGCTTCTTGCCTCATAGCATCTGGGAAACAAAAGAAGTGTAAAGAAGAATGGGTCCCAATATCCCCTTCAAGGGCATGCCCCCATAACCTAACTTCTTCCCATTAGGACCTGCCTTTTAAAGGATCCACCATTTCTCATTTGGGCCATAGGCTGGCAACCAAGGTTTTTGCTAATGTGCCATTAAAAACACTTAAGATCCAAAATAAAACCTATAATAGTAATGATCTCAAAGTTTGATTTAAAGGAAAGCTGTGATCTATTTTTACATTTGAAAATAAATTAGAAGGAAAAGTGTCACAGCTGGCAAAGCACCTGGAGAGAGTCGTGATATGATACTGTGTTCATCAAAGTAGAATTTCAAGATGAGAATGGGCCCTACAGAAACATATTGCTAGCTTACCAAAAGAAATCAACACTAAAACAAATCTAGTCAGCATTTATTGGTATTGTTATTTTATCTCACGGAGTACAAATATGCTTTATTTTCACTCCAATTGAAGTGTGCTTCAGCTGGCCTATGTCACAGTTTTATGTGTAGTTACAAGGACAGAAAAATCCTTTTCTCTGTATGAGAACTAAATACATTATTTTGTGTCTTTTCTCCTTTTCTCTTCTCTGCACCATAAGTTTTTGTCCATGTCAACTCTATGTCTGGATCTAGGCCTCTCAAAATAGTATCATTATAGGATTAACATCAGGACAAATATCTATCATATGACAAAGTCCCATGGCTTTAAAAGTCTATCTTTAGAGAAGTTATAGGTGAATCAGGCCTTTGTTCAGCAGAGATAAGAAATTGTACAGTGTTTTGTGTTTGTAGTACTATTTTTAGAGTTTTTTTTCAACAACCACAAATCCTCATTTATTTCTAACAGATGTCACCATGTATTATTTATAAATACTGTCAGTGTTTAAACTCTTCAAAAGCAGTTTATGTGTTAACTTTTACATACCAATATTAAGATTACCCTTTTTACTCCTATTAATAAAAATATATAAATTTGGATTTTAATTGATACTTAAAATTAATACTCAGGATTATGAATAATTTTAATATGGCTTTTCTTCTGGGCAATTGGTGAATCTGGAACCCAGCTTCCACAACAGAAGGGGAAAAGTAGGTGGGGAGCGCCGGGCATGGTGACGCACACTTGTAATCCCTGCGCTTGGGAGGCAGAGACAGGAGGATCGCGCAGGTTCGAAGCCAGCCACACTGGCTTAAGAGACCCTGTTTCCAAATAAAACCTATAAAATAGGTCTGGGAGTGTAGCCCGAAGGTAGACGGGCTTCCAGGAACCCCAGTACCACCACCAAAAAAAAGAAGTAGGTGGGGAGCTACAACTCCATGTGGTCCCATTCTGTGGTAGCACTTGCTAACAATACTGTTGTTCTCAATTTTCACTCATCCCACATTTCAGCTCACTCTCCACTCCACCTGCAATTACTTTGTACCTGTACATTCCTTTTAAGACTCCATTTTTTTGTCCCATTTTCTATTCCCATCAAATTCTTCCCCTTCTTTCCTACAAAGCCACTGAGGAAAGGATGAAAGTTTGACGCAGTAAAGCCTATGATAGATTATCATTGCATTTCTCTTTCCAGCATCCCCTCTTTTCTTCTCTGGTGACAGAATCTTTCTTTCCAATGGAAATTTAAGCCATGAGGCTCAACAAAGCTAACCCTTCCTGACACTTCCCTACTAACACATGTGTGACTGCACACAGGCACCTGAGGACACATTTATGGCTTTGAGAAACAGCATTGTTCTTGATGAGGTGGGTACAGAGTCACTGAAGTCACTGAAGAATAAATGGTTCACCAAGTAATTGACTATTGCTATTTTTAGCAGGTAAAATTTTTGCTTTATTTGCAAGGCACACAATAATATATACAATGCATAATTATCATCTTCTAAAAGTATAATATATACATATTATACATTATAGTAAAGAATACTGAATATACTCTTTCAGAGAAGAAAAATGTCTTAGAGAAAGCAGTTTTTGTTCTTTAGGGATGAAACTTTCATATTTATGCTGAATCATCCAAACAACTTTTTCTTAGAAAATAAATCTCATCAAACAGGAATATTCAGTTTTGTTTAAAATGTTCTCATTTAAAACCAGGCAATTGCTTCCATTTATTCCAATTATTCATCTTATGTTGCAGTGCTGGATGAAATATCTGTTAATTGTCTAATCAATTAATAACTTTTATTTCTCAGTAATATCTCATAGAATGGAAACATTTTCTTAAGATATTTGTGAAAATCCTTGATTTCTTTCCAAACAAGGTTTTCAAATGCATGTATTTTAGCACTAAGCCTGGAGACTTGCATAAAGGATGCTCCTAGGTTATAATCAGGCTGGTGCACTAAGAGTATTTCCACTTTCTTAGTTGGAATTGGGGGTTTCAGCCTTACTGATGCCTCCTGCATGGTTAGTTCATTTCTCTATACTTTCCCTGACCCCTCATTAGGTTCTGCCTTCTGGAAGTTGTCACCAGACTGGGAAGACAGAATCCATCCAACAGCCAGTTTCAGGATTAGATGTGTGTAGTTGTAGTGTTAGAGAGACTCAGCTGGTGATGCCCTCCTCACTATGACAGAGGAATAGGAAAATCAGAAGAAGGGACAGATCTGAGAGCCAGTGGGGCTTGGACAAATGCATTGTGTGTAATGATGGAAGAATGACAGTATGATCACACTTCGTAGCAGCATGTGTAACACATACACACACACACACACACACACATACACACACACACACTTTCAACAAAGAAACACATCTGTGTAAGTGGTAATTTTACTATTATATGTGATCCCTTTATCATTTCTTTCAAACAGTATCCACAAATAATGTTGAAATCTTTCTTCCTTCAGTTTCAGAAAGTGGGTATTAATAATAATAAAGAAGTTTAAAACATCCCTCATGGGCATTAACTCTACTATCTATCTCCTTGAATTGCAAATGTACATAGAAAGAGATGAAGAACAATGAATCAAAATTTCAGACTCCAATAATGATCATGAATGCTAGGAGAGCATGGAGAATGCTCATTTAGAGAACATTTAGTGGGGCACAGTGGTGCATGCCTGAAATTCTAGTGCATGGGAGACTGAAATAGAGAGATTTCAGGTTTGCGGCTAGCCTCAGCTACCTCAAACATCAGCAATTTAGCAATACTCTATTTAAAAATTTAAAAAATAATAAAAATGGCTGGGGTTGTAGCAGGAGAGAGGGAGGGGAAGGAGGGAAGAAGGGAAAGAGGGAGGGAGGGAGAGAGAGAGGAGAAAGAGAGAGAGGGGAGAGAGGAGAGAGAGAGGGGAGAGAGAGACAGAGAGACGAGAGAGAGAGAGAGAGAGAGAGAGAGAGAGAGAGAGAGAGAGAGGAGAGAGGAGAGAGGAGAGAGGAGAGAGGAGAGAGGAGAGAGGAGAGAGGAGAGAGGAGAGAGGAGAGAGGAGAGAGGAGAGAGGAGAGAGGAGAGAGGAGAGAGGAGAGAGGAGAGAGGAGAGAGAAAGCCTAATTTAACTCCATAATCTCCATTATATATATTTTTTACTGGGAAAGAATCCACCAAGAGAATCTTTTGTATTTTACTGTTTCAAAAACAGGGTTTTCTATTTCCTATTTCAGTGAAGTATGATTCAAAGCTATTCTCTGTATAGATATCTCCTTTGTGGTTAACAGTTGTTAACTTTCAACTGATATTTAAGCAATTCTAATTTTTACGTATGTTTCATTATAAAATACAAGGGCACATAGGAATTTCAATGAAATTTAATAATCAAAAGAGCACTTCCTTTTATGTAGACAAAAATCCCTTTCATATGTCTTACATCTATGTTAGATGCCATGAAAATCTGTAATAGAGACAAATATGACCACAGAAAAACTTTGAAGCCACATGTAAAATCCTCAGTGCATGGCTTTGCTTCCAGAAGGAGATGATACACTAGAGAGAAGCCACAGGGTGGCTGGAACTCAAAGATATAATGGTGTCTACAGTTGCATAGGTCTACACACTAAATTATTGTGTTAAATTCAGAAGGGTGCTGCCCTAATAAGATACAGAATTAATAATGGGTATTACTTCTAAATTATTTGTTTCTTCTCCAAAGGAAAATTATGGAGAAAGCCATTACCTCTACAACCATAAAGTTCAGCCAAATTATCCTAGGCAGGTGGCTCCTGGCATTATCATTAGAAGGTATGCCCATCACAGAACACCATGTAGATGTTCCAGGTGCCACAGTGGCACAATGTTCTCACGCCACACACCTTTAAAAACACTATTTCTTGCTGAAAGGCACAAAATAATATCTTGATATTTACATAATCAAAACACTCTCCACTTCATTAATATAATCTGGTAGCAGCTATATATTCATAAAGAGATTCTAGAAATAAATGAGATTCTGCTAGGGCTATGGCCTGGAAGTGAGTTACAGGTTTGGGGATTCGTTAACACATGAGTTATGAGCACTGTTAAAGGACTAAATGGTGTTTGGGAGTTGGAAAGAAATCAAGCTGTGACTGATTACCAGAGAGCAGCTTATGTTGCAGCAAATATCCCAGTACTGACTTTTAATAAGTTAGGGAACTTCATTAGTGTGGCCTCAGGAAATCCCTTAAATAGAAAGGCCTATTCCTGGTTTGCACATAGACTTACACTACAGACTCTCCGTGGCAATTAAACCACTTTGGCTCCTTGATATCAGTAAAGGCTCCATTAGAAGATTGTTTACCCAAACGCATGCTGAACAAAACACAACAAAAACAAAAAAAAAGCAACTAGAGTTTTGAAGACAGTAGACTATACTAACAGGAAGCCACTGTTTGCAAGTTTAAATATGTTCACATAGATGTCAAGATAATGTTCTATCATAGGTGAGCATCTGATGTCTCAAGTGTGGATCCAAGTCCTACCAAGACTAGAATTCTTTCCATATGGCCACATGAAATAATTGTCTAGCCAGCATAAAGTGACCTGGGCATGAATCCTGAAATGATTCTCAGTCTTTAGATTTTCCCTGTAGTGTTAAACATTTGGGTCAGATGTCCACGAAGCTCTGAAACCAAAGTTTTTTTCTTTTCTTTTCTTTTCTTTTCTCTTGAACCACATCACATGGAAAGGCCACAGAAGATGGGGCTTAACTCAATCTAGGGAACTGGGAAAAAAGAGACCTATTTCTTCATCAAAGTAACTGAGAGAGTCAGCCTCGCTTTCTGGCTCTAGAGAATAGTCGAATTTTTTACTTGAATCTTTTGGCCTGAATTCCTACAGTCTTGACATTTCCACTGACCTGGTCCACTGAGGCAGCCTGCACCTAAAGACTTCCAACACTGAAGTTGCTAGAAGTTCACCAAAAGCTCTATCCTTCCATCTCAGAGTGCAGTAGTAATCTGGGTTAAACAGAGATCATTGACCTCGTCTCTTCCGGAAGAACTGCAGGACGTCATCTCCACGACTAGTCATACGGGCTTATTCATCCCATCCACATCCCTCATGTAAGCAGGATCCTGCACCGTGTTGCGGACTCTACTGGTGCTCTGCCGCTCCATTCTCATCTTGATCGGAAAACAGAAGTCCCTAAAACAGCGCTTGAAGTTTTCATCAAGAAAGGCATAGAGAATGGGGTTCAGGCTGCTGTTGGTGTAACCCAAGGCAATGCAAAAGTAATAGCTGGAGAGGGCGGCCGTGCTGTGCGAGGTGCTGCCGAGGGCCTCCACGAGGATGAAAATGTGAATGGGGGTCCAGCAGACAATGAAGACCGCCACCACCACCAAGACCAGCCTGGTGATGCGGCGCAGGTTGCGATCCTTCTCCCTGGAGCCAGAAAGGAGCCGCACGCTCTTCAGGCGAAGGATCATCAGAGTGTAGCAGACGATAATGATGAGCACGGGGATCACAAAGGCAAAGACGAAGACGCAGATCTTCATGAAGAGGTCCCACCAGGAGTAATCATCATCGGGAAACTGCAAGGAGCACTCGATGATGTCCCCATCTGGAGGAGACGACAGAAACCACAGAGAAGCCAGTTATTGATGTTGTTGTGGGTGCAAAATGTTTTACCTGTGAACTCTAATGCCTTTAAGTGTAAGAATATGACTACAGTAGGATGATACTATCTCTGGCAGGTTGTTGAATTAAGAATGGATGCCATTTATACTTACCGTTCTGTCACCGTGCATAAAACAAAGAAGCTAGAAAGCTGCCTAACTGGTACAAGATGCTGTAGGATAGATATGTAAGGTTATCAAGCCTTATGACTTAGCTGTCTGCAAAAGCTGCTTGGATGTTGATGACTTTCAGTAGAGCTAAATTGCAGTAGGGCATGGTGGTGCACCCTGTACTCTCAGTACTTGGAAGGCTGAGACAGGAGGATTGTAGGTATGAGGACAGCCTCAGAAAGTAGTGAGACACTCAGCAACTTAGTGAGAGCTTGTTTCAAAATAAAAATAAATTTGGATTGGGGGTGTAACTTAGAGGTAGAATGCCCCCAGTGCCACACACTCACAAAAATGACAGCATCAGCAAGAAGAGCTAAATTGCTCATTTGTAGCATGGATATTTCTTTGGAAATTTTAAATTTTAAATTTTTATTAGTGTATACACATCCTAGTGAGGTTCAGTGTGATCCACACATATCTGCACACAGCTCATGGTGTATTTCCCTCCACATCCCACCCTGTTCCACACTCCTCCATCTCCCTACATGTTAGTAAAATTGGTAGTACCACCTTCATACCTTGTTATAGTATTTAACATAATACATTAATCTGTAGATTAACTCTTCTCCCAGACCTAAAGCTCTTGTAATTAAGGCTAATGTCTATTTGTAATAAGTGACTAAACACTTTAGAACTAGGTATTGGATTAACAAAGTCAACGGGCTATGTGGGTCAACAAAAATTGAAAATGAAATTTGTCTAAATATGCTCTAGGTATTATGACTCAATGGAATCAGCATGCTCATTATAACTAAGAACAATACTGAAACACAACTAAGTTTTTGGAAGAGACTAAGGAGAAGAGAAGAAAGGAGAAAGAGAATAGACAAGGAAAAATATGAGTAGAATCATCATTACCCTGTTTATGAACATAAGAAATTCTAAATAAATTGGGCATTTTTTTTTATCTTTACTGACATTACTGAGTATATATATACATATATATGTATACACACACACACACACACACACACACACACACACACACACATATATATATATATATATATATATATATATATATATATATATAATGATTTTTTGACAATGATTTTATTTTCTCCACTCCTATTTGCTGGTAACATTCCACTGGATTGAGGAGGGATCCAGGATCAGTGCCTTCTAAACTACTTTCACTCATACCACTCATTTCCGCTCAGGCTTCTCATTTCCTGAGCCCCAGCCAGACCCAATTCCCCTGCCTCCCAGTAGCCAGTGAGCACAATGCAGGCAATTCCTTTGCCCTGGTCTTTCCTCACAGGTAGGGGAGTCAGGAGCAACACTATGGATGTAAATTTTGTAAAGAAAGTATTTTTTTTTGGACATAGAAAAAAAATCTGCTTTGAAAAAGAGCACAAGAAATATACTTTTTAGAACAGTGAAACACTTACATTGATAATGCTTTCTAAAACATTCTATGGTGCTCCAAATCAATATCCTTTAGGAAAACAAAATATATCTTACTAGAATTTCAATTAGACCTACTATAAAATGTGAAGGATATAATCATTTGGTGCACTTAATAAACATGGCTATCTTAGAAAGGCTCCTTTTATCAATTGGAGAGCAGATTGACCTTTTGAAAGCTCTCAGAGGAGCTTGTAATTGTGATTTCTAAAAAGTCATTAACCAAAGTACTATTAGTATGAAGACTATTAGAAACTAAAAAGTGTTGATTTCAATTTTTACTTTAGTATTTTTGAAAATGAGGACTTGCGGGAAAATGGCGACGGAGAAAAGCGGGGCTTACAAGCTCCGCTAACAACCAATCTCTATTACCACAAAATCAGCACCTTTCATAGCCAGAAAACACCATCAGCAGAGAAACAAAAAATGTAATTTCAAGGGACAGAGAAAAAAAGGGCTGGAAAAACGAGACACCAGAAACCAGATCGCAGTGATGCAGCCGGAGCCATGGCACAAAGCGGCGGACGCCATTTTCCCTTGCAGCACCAGGCTCCAGAGAGGAAGGGAACTCATAACGGAGCTCAGAGCCACAGAGGAGATACGCAGGCCTCACGCCCGAGGACGCGACAGCAGCGACTTACTGCCAGTGGCAGCGGCAAGCTCACCGGATGGCACCAGATCAACACAATCAACAGCCCACCAGGTCCGGGAAGATGGCGACCGAGAAAAGTGGGGCTTAAGAGCCCTGCTAACAACCAGTCTCCATTACCACAAAATTAGCGCCTTTCATTGCCAGAAAACACCATCACCAGAGAAACAAAAAAATCACCAGGCTCCAGAGAGAAAGCGGACTGAGAACAGAGCTCAGAGCCACAGAGGAGATAACCGGCCTCACGCCCAAGGACGCGGCAGCAGCGCCATACTGCCGGTGGCAGCGGCGACTTCACGGGACGGCTACAGCAAGCTGAGGTGAGCCGCTGTGGAACAGCCAGGCGGGATTTCTCGGCGCAGGTAAAATCTAAAGCTCCCAGTGGCTGAGCTCAGCACACGCTGCAGAGATTCAGAGTGGAAATCAAAACCAAGAAGAAATACGCCAGCCTAACAGCTGAGGGCGAGGCAGCGGCGCCATATTGCCACCGGCAGCAGCAGCAGAGAATTCACCGAATCCAGTATAGCTACATCTGCGTACTCAAGAACAGTGAGTCAAATTGCGGGCCACAGAGGAGAAATCCCAGTACTGTACTCCCTAGGACTTGACCCAGTGGGGGAGGGGCGGTGGCAGAGATATAACACCATAGGAGAACGTGCAACCTGGCACCCCCCACAGGCTAAAGCAGCCTCTATCGACTCTCTGGGTCGGAGACTCTGTGATACAACCCAGCAAAGGAGTAGTGGGGTCTGAGATACTACTGACTCGAGATCCAGAACACCTTAAGTGAAGTCATAGTGACCCAAGGGAAGAACCCAGAGAAGGCACAAACTTCCGAAATCATGGGAAAGAGGAATAATACTGGAGCAATGAATGCCCACAACCCCACAACATCAGAACCCGATAAAACAGAAAATCAGAGATTTCTAGAAGATCAAATCAGGAAAATAACTGTAGAAATAATAGAGATGCTTCCAAAAGAACTCAGAGAGAGCCAAAAAGAGATAAAGGATGCAGATAATGAAGTAAAGGCCTCAATTCAAAGCACAAACATCCGATTAGACCACATGGAGAACAGAATCTCGCTCTTAGAAGATGATCATTCCAAAAATGAATGCATAGTTTCTAATCTAGAAAAAATATCCGACAGCAGGAATCTGACATTGAAGAAATATGGGCCCATTTTAAGAGAGCTAACCTAAGAATAATTGTAATAGAGGAGGGAAAAGAAAGTGAAACCAAAGGGATCAACAATCTCTTCAAGGAAGTAATAGCAGAAAATTTTCCAAAAATAGAGCAAGAGGTTGATACACAGGTCCAGGAAACTTATAGAACTCCCTTTAGACAGGATCGGAGAAGAGGATCCCCATGCCACATAATTGTCAAAATGACCAATGTGGAAGCCAAGCAGAGACTCTTAAAGGCAATAAAAACAAAGGGCCAAGTGACATTCAGAGGCAAACCAATTAGAATCACTCCAGACTTCCCAAACCAAGTCATGAGAGCCAGAGGGCTTGGAGTAACATATTCCAAACTCTGAAAGAAAACAACTTCCAGCCAAAAATTTCCTACCCAGCAAAACTTTCTATCAAATTAGATGGAGAAATAAGAAGCTTCCATGACAAACAGAAACTGAAGGAATTTATGTCTTCAAAACCAGCACTAGAGAAAATACTCAAAGAGATTAACTACAAAGAAGAAATAGGTAACACACACCAGAACCAGAGAAACAAGATTTTCCATCCAACAGACAACTAAGATTGGTTATCTGTGGAGATACATTATTTATGTTAGTCTTTTACCTATCTCTAAATTGTATTGTTTGCTTTTATTGTTGTTAATTTTTAGGATGTCTAGTTGGAATATTAATATACCTTCAGATATAGCATTTGGAAATATTTTATCCAATTCTATTAGTAACTTTTAACTCTGTTTACATTGTCTTTGGATATACAAATTTTTTTTATTTTTTAGGGAGTTTGTATACTCTTCTGTTGCCTGTGCCATTGAAATCATATCCAAGAAATCACTGCCAATTTCAATATTGTGAGGTTTTATGACCCAGATTTTCTTCTAAAAGTTTATAGTCTTAAGATTTATATTTAGGTCTTTTATCTAGTTTGAGTTAATATTTGTATATGGGATTAGGTAAGGGTCCAATTTTATTCTTTTCCATGTAAGTATTATTTTTCAACAATATTTAGTTAAAAGATTATTATTTCTACCACCAAATGTTCGTGGAAACCTTGTCAAAAATAACTTGACAATATAGGGAAGAATTTAGCTCTAGGCTTTTATTTAACTCCAATGGTTTATATATCTGCCTTTAGAACAGTACTACACTGTTTCAATTATTGTAGCTTTATATGGTTTGAAATCAGAAAATATACATCTTCTAGCTTTGTTCTTCTTTGAGATTGTTTTTGGTATCTAGAGTCCATATTCCATATCAGGATAGATTTTTTCTGAAAAATAATAAATAAATATATGATAGTTTCACCTAAAAAAAAAGAAAAAAATATTCTCTGTTAAGAAAGAAAGCAAAAAGAAATATTGAAATGTTATCTTTAAGTCATCAAAAGCTTAGTATCAGACAAATGAAACTTTTATGTGAGATTATCATCGTTAATATTGGATAAATTGCTATAAAACTAGATGTCAACCACTAAGCCAAGCATGGGAAGGAGGGATGGGGAGGGAATGGGGTGGGGATTGGGTAGGGGCTGACTGGGTGATGTGTGCATGTATTTCTACAAAAGTTTTTTCTTTATACCATTATGATGTATGAATACATTGCACCAATAATAAATAAATAAATAATATAAATAATATAAATGAAAAAAGATAATGATTTAAAATACTGGTTTTAAAAATCAACATTATCATAGAAAGGAAAACAGCTATTAAACAACTTTTGATAAGTGGCATATTACAAAATCTGAGTTTGGTATAAATATCCTATACTAGATTTTTATTCGTCTATTGAATATGGTAAACAGTTTTTTTTAAGGTGAGAATGTATGTTTTCAGGGTGTTTTTTTCTGTTTTTCTGCTTGGCTTTTGGGATTCTGCATTGTCTCTTATTGTTATTCTTTAGAGGCATTTAAATACAAATCACTCTCTTTTGTCTTTTGCTCTACACTTTATGCTCAATCTACATATTATTCTCACCTTGTCTATCTTCTAAACTGAATCTCTTTCAATCTGTAATTATGTATTATCCTACTAACATCTTTCTCTCTATATGGGATCTAAATGGCTTTAGGATGGGGACTCAGCCTGCCTTATTCAACATTTCACCCTTAGAACTAGAGTGGTATAGAGAACATGTGGTACATGAAGAGAATAAATTGTTAAATAAACAAACAAATGTATTCCACATGGTTACCAAACCCTGTGTAAATCCTAGTATGTACTATTCACAGCAGTTGATATGGGGAGTCACCTGCTGAGCTGATTGGTCAACACAGAGATGAAGTGTCATTTGGAGACATCATTTAACTCTGAGGATCAGCTCACTATTCAACAGTCTTATGTGTAATGGAAGCTCAATACATTTTTGATGAATAGTGAAATAATCAACAAGAGCAATTTTAAAAGAATATAGGAAAAAAATATCTGATGATAGAATTGGAAATAGCCTCCAGAAATGTTTATGAAGTTAAAGTGGTATCATTAATAGGAGGTTCTCATAAAAAAATTTTAGTCTAAACCCACCATTGTCATTAAACATTCTATTTCTGGAGTAAGTGGCCATGTGCAGGTTGAATTATCTTTACAACTTACACAGTTCTTTGAGTACTGGATGATCTCTCTTATGTGGAAATCTAGAAAAGTTGATCTCATAGAAATTGAGAGTTGAAATTTCCAGAGGCTGGGGAGAATAAGGATGTGGTAGGCTTGGAAGAGGTCGTTTATGTATAAGTTACAGTTAGAAGAGGTAAGTTCTGGTATTCTATTACTCAGCAGAGTGCCTATAGCTAACAATAATGCATATTTAAAAATAGCTAGAGCTACTTTCTGATCAATGTTTGAGGTAATGAGTAGACCGGTTCCCCTAATTTGATCATTCCAAAAAGTTATATCTATGAAACATTTGAAGGCATCACTATCCATCTTACTGTTAAGCATGGGAAAGGGGGCAGCAGGTGGGACCTAAAGGGAAACACACCAAGCCCTGTGTACATAGCTGTATGACTTTGAACCTTACTAAGTTGTATAGTTACAATGCATCAAAATTAGTTAATTAAAGTCCAGCAATTAAATTTTTAAAAATTCTTCTATAAAATAAAACAGAAACTTAAAAAACAAAAAAGAAATATCATGTTATATTCCATAAAAATATATGATTATTGCATGTGAATAAAAATTAAGTAATCTTTCTTTTCTCTTTATATTTATACCAAAGGCTCACAGTGTCCACTAGCATGAGATCCAACATTTTATGGCTTTCATAATTCCAGAGTTATATCTATCAATCAAACTAAATATTTGCTTGTGTGTATCCATTTTTGTTAAGAATAGCTTTGGTGTCAGGCATGGTGGCGCACACTTGTAATCCCTGCATGTGGGAGGTGGAGACAGGAGGATCACGCAGGTTCGAAGCCAGCCGCACTGGCTTAAGAGAACCTGTTTCCAAATAAAAATATAAAAATAGGTCTGGGAGTGGAGCCCGGGGGTAGAAGGGCTTCTAGGAACCCCAGTACCACCAAAAAAAAAAAAAAAAAAGATAGAAAAGAAAAGAAAGAATAACTTTACTTCTGCTAGTAGCTATTGTACTAATTCTTAGCTATGTTAATAGTAATAGGCAGTATGAATTCTCAAAATAATGTACACACATAAAATATGTAGAACATCAGATTTAACATGTTATGTCAACAAATTAAAAATAGTTATATACAAGAGTGTTCAGTGTTGAGTGAATATCTGATAAATCTTGATAAACATAAGCATCTAGCCAGGACCAATGGCAGTCACTGACTACAATGACCTTTATTCAGTGCCTAATAGACACCAGGTACCTCTTCAGCTTTCTGTGAATTTAAAGAGGAGGGAGACACTACTATTAGCCTGCCTTTCTCTCATTCTCATTCTCTCTCTCTCTCTCTCTCTCTCTCTCTCTCTCTCTCTCTCTCTCTCTCTCCTCTCTTTTTCTCTCCCCCCCTACACCTCTCTTTTCAGTGGTACTGGGAATGGAATAATTGAACTTAAGGGCATTCTAGCTCCAGGCCACACCCCCAATCTTATTTAATTTTTATTTTGAAACAGAGTCTTGCTAAGTTGATGAGGGTCTCATTAAGTTGCAGAAGCAGGCCCCAAACCTCTGATTCTCCTGTCTCAGCCACCCCAAGTACTGGAATTACAAGTATGCTCCATTAGGC
The DNA here is from genome assembly GCF_963383645.1 of Muscardinus avellanarius. Lineage (NCBI taxonomy): Eukaryota > Metazoa > Chordata > Mammalia > Rodentia > Gliridae > Muscardinus > Muscardinus avellanarius. The sequence goes on along the minus strand of NC_137789.1, from coordinate 84,082,780 downwards.
CCAGCTATTATTAGCCTTATTTTGCAGATGAGGAAATTGAGGTATAAGGGGCTAAATACCACCTCCAAAGGGACACTTCCTGTTGATAGAAAATCAGTGTTCAACCAAAGGCAGTTGGTACCCAGAATCTGTGCTCTTAACACAAAAGAAAAAATACTATATGTTCAGAAGTGGTCATGAGACCATGCTGGCCAGGTGTGTGTATTCTAAAGCTGTGGATACCAGATTCCTTTCAGGGGTAATTTTCCAAACCATGAGACTGTGGCCCATCAGTGCCAGTCAGCCCTAATCCAGTGCAGAGAGATGATCCGGAACAGCCCCTTGGTCATGTGGGGCAACACTGAAAAATGAATTCAGACAATGAAACCAGCCTTTCCCCACATAAACAAAATCCACTTGAGAAAATGTTTAGAAAGGAATACATAGTATTCCTTAAGACTAATTTTCTCCCATTTTCTTTATTATGCTCCTGTTGACATTGGTGGATCTTTCCTCCTATTGCGTCTGCATGCATTCATCTACAGGAACTCCTTCCTGGAAAAACTGCATATATCTTCATTTCCTCTTTAAAAGTATAATTGAAATCCATTTCTCCCAGGATTTCGTTGCAACAAAGATTAGAAGGAATAGAGTGGTTAAATTTATAATCGTAACATGAAATATAAAAGTTAGTTTGTTATTGGTCCTGGGAAAATCATCTACGTTCCTTTATGACTTAGCCCACTCCCCTCAGCTTCACAGTGTGTTGGCAGTGTCTGCTCCTGAGTTGGGCTCATGATGCCAACATCCAAGCCTCACAAGAGGCTTCTGTAATATTTTTCCATTTGCTGTAGGCATGAAGAAATAAAACCCTGCATGTGATTAACTGTAATTTAAAGTGCTTTCTTGACAGAGAAAGTTGGGCATACCTTAAGACCTGCCATGTATTATAGCTTATCACTTCTTTTGGCTATGCTGAAAATTTATCTTATCGTTTCAGTAAAAATCATATTTTGTTAATAAAACAGTGGGAACCTGTCATTATCCATTTGTCCAAACCACAGAGGCTACAACACCAAAAGTGAACCCAATGTCAACTGTGGACTTTAGGTGGCAATGATGTGTCTGTGTAGGGCTTTCAGTGCTGTAACAAATATCCTATTCTGGTGGGTGCTGTTTATAATGGAGGCTGTACATGTGGGAGAGATGGGGACTAAATGGAAACTTTTTGTACTTGTCATTCAATTTTTCTGTGAACCTAATCGTCCTTTTAAAAAAAATCTAAAATCAAAGATAGGCTATGCTGCTATGTAAGAGAAACTTTTATCTTAGCACCTATTTACTCTGCTCTGGCATGTTCTTGCTACACATAGTCAACTGTCTGTTTTCAGAGATATCACAACCATCTCTAATAAACTGAAACATTTAGACAAGTGCTGCAACCTGAGGTTGCATTTACAAAGTTCAAAGTCATTGTTCTGCTGTCCTCTTCCTGGTGAATATCTATAAAGACTGGATATATATTCCGTAACTTTGTCTTTTACCAGTAAAGCAAAATTCCTGAGATGGTAGTTTTTGTTTGGCTCAGGTCATAGTCACCTGGGAGATCTTAGAAACCTTGATATCCAGTTCACATGCTGGATCTGGTTCACCAGACCCTTCAGAGGTGGGACCCAGGCAGCAGTACGTTATTTTTATAATTGTATTGGTACCTGGGAGTTTTGTTACATAATGATATTTTCATATATGTACACATCACTTGATGTGTTTTTCTCTGGATCTCATACTGCTTCCCCCTTCCACCCGCCCTCCTACATGTTAGTAAGATTGGTAGTGATTTGTTCATATATAGACATATAATTATTTGATCTGTTTCTTTCCTCAAACTTACCTTTTCTCCTCCTTTTCTCCCCTATCCCCTTTCACTAACTCTATAGTTTCTCTCTACTTTTTTGTGAAATCCCTTTTCTTTCCTATTTTCTTCATAGCTTCCACATATGAGAAAAAATATTTGGCCTCTGACTCTCTGAGACTGGCTGATATCACTTAGCATGATATTCTTTACTTTCATCAATTTTCCTGCAAACATAATCTTGTTCTTCATTTTACCTTAGTAAAATTCCATTGTGTGTATATACACCACATTTTATTCATACATTCATCTAATGTTGGACACTTAGGTTGCTTCTATAGTGTGGTTATTATATATATTCTAAAATACACAGGCATTTTCAATATAAGGCCAGAGTGAGAAATAGAGAAAATATCAGCTTGAACAGGGCAAGGATGAATATATGCAAACTCTAATGGTTTTACTCATCCGTAGCTACAAGCCATCTGTGAACTTAATTTGAATGGTCTACAGCCAAGTGATATGGAGATTAGCCTTGAAAGAGAAAAGAGAGGAGAGCCACAAATGTCTGTAGCAATTTAGTCTCTTGTTAAAGAGAAAGAAAAGGAAAGAAGAGTGCCCTAGAAATGCCAGGTTGTGTCTTCAAAATCCATATGCCCATAGCTCTTTGCTTTATCTTACCCCTCCTGACTTTTATAGCACTTCAGGACAGGAAATGATCTTGGTGTCTTTGTTCTAATAATGACATTATCTCATTCTTTGTTTAGAGATAGAAAAATTTTCCATGGAATTAGGCATTATATTTCCAATGGGTTTTTTTTTATTTGTTTTGTTTTTCCACTAGATATGTATTCTACACACTCCCAAATTAAAAGTTTGTGTAAGTTGTGTTTTTATAAATGGGATGGAAATGACTGCTCTTACCTTCCCTGACTTTGGTGCCTCCAAGAACGATGGCAGATATGCCAACAGAGGATGACAGGAGCCAAATACAGATGTTTATTATCTTGGCCTTCAAGGGTGTGCGGAAGTCCAAGGCCTTCACAGGGTGGCACACGGCAATGTAGCGGTCCACGCTCATCATGGTCAGGGTAAAGATGCTGGTGAACATGTTGTAGTAGTCAATGGAAATGACGATCTTGCACAGCACATCCCCAAATGGCCAGGAATTCATCAGATACACAGTGCTCTGGAAGGGCATGGTAGTGGTCACCAAGGCATCTGCCAAAGCCAGGTTAAATATGTAGATGTTGGTGGCTGTCTTCATTTTTGTGTATCTAAAAGATAAGAAAAAGTGGCATTTCCTTCCATATTGCAAAGTCAAATCCATGAGATGAGTGTATTTGTGACAGCCTTTGGATTCATAGTTTTTCATGTTTATTCATTGAGTGTAATATGTAAAAGGACATTTCTAGACACTAGAAACAGTTAAAAAATGGGCAAAGCTCTCTGACTTGAGTTTTTTTAGTGTTTTTGAAAATAATTTAATAAAAAAGATAGCATAGATAAACACCCAGACTTTTTCAACAGACATGCATAGAGCATGTGACTGAAAAATCATTTTAATCCTACCCATAGTTGTGGAGATTTAAAATTTTTTTAGATAATTTAGTTTTCTTTTACTCAAATAAACCAGAAATAAAAATTTAACCATATCCAGGTGTGGTGGTGCACACTTGTAATCTCAGTACATGGGAGGCTGAGACAGGAGGATGGCACAGGTTTGAAGCCAGCCTCAGCTACTTTGTGTGGCTTTCCAAAGCTTAGTGAGACCCTGTTTTCAAACAAAATATAAAATAAGTCTGAGAGTGTGGCCCAGAGGTAGAAAGCCCCTGGGTTCCATCCCCAGTACCACAAAAATTAATCATTATATTTATATGTCTTTGAAAATGCAAAATGATTTTCAATTTTACACATGTCCAATTGCAATTGCTAAAACACAATTAGGCTTATTGATTTTTGTTTGCCAGCATGTCACTGGCTTGTCATATTAGTGCATTATGTAGATAGAGCAGGCTGAGTTCTTCTCTCATACATGTCAAAGATGACACTTCCATAGCAGAGGAGAAATAATTCTGTCTCTACTATAATCCTGAGAGATATTTAAAGCACATAATTTGTCTCATCTTTCAGTGGAGAGGTCAGTAATTTTCAAGAGAGGTCAGAAAGATTGTCTTTAAGTCTAAATTATTATTTATATTATGAAGTTTAGAGCAATTCAATTTTCACCTAAAACTAAATTAAAAGCTTTATTTTGCTTAGAAATACTTCTTCAAAAATCGAGGTAGCATTAAACATCCCCTATTATTCATTCTATTAAGCTTTTTGGAGCAAAAAGGGGAAATCCACATGTTAATTACTTTCTACACACCTTAGCTTTGTAATTCTTATGACAATCAATTCATCCATCATTCAAGACATAAATTTCCACATGAGAAACATCTTTTAACATCCTTTGTCAGAGCAGCCCTGCTCCCCTGGGAAGGCAGTCTAGTCTAATGTGGAGTTAGACAATTCTGAGTCTCATCTCAGTATGTGACCTCTTAAGTTTCAGTTTCTGCTCACAAAGGGTAATAAAACCTAGCTTGAAGTATATGAGATGAGGGCAATAGATGGCCTGGATCAACATATGCGACACATGGAATCACACTTTACCCTCAGAGTTTACTGTCCTTCCTTCCATACAATCTCCTTTCACCTCTTCTTGTTATAAAACTGATATATTCAAGGTTGAATGAAAAGGCATCATAAAGACTGGTACTATAGCCAACATCTATTGGTTTCCATTTTGATGTTCTGTTACTAATGGAGTGAACCTGTAAAATGAGTTTGTTTAAAACTACATTCTGCCTTTATGACTTTTACTCACATATTGTTAAATGACCCATGCATTTTAGAAAGTGATTAAAAATGTCTGGCTAAGAGACTGTGACACAGGCTTCCTAAAAGCACAGGTAAACAAGTAAGTATAGTAACTGAGAAAGATCCAAATGATCCTAATGAGAAAGACCAAAATGTGATCTATTCAGATAGTCTCTTCTTAAAAATGTGATTTTACATTTGAAAAAAATACAACTTACAAACCTGTCTTCTATTCTTTTAACTTTTTCTCCCAAATTCCTGATGTTAGCAAAGATTCCATCAGGGAGACTTTTTAAAATTATGCTCATATTTTGTGACCCTTATCTATCTTTCCTTCTTTCCTTCCTTCCTTTCTTGGAAATTGAACCTAGGGGCATTTTACCTCCCAGCTACATTTTTTATTTTATTTTATTTTATTTTATTTTATTTTATTTTATTTTACTTCATAGCCCTTTTTATTTTGAAAGAGGGTCTTGCTAAGTTGCCAAGGTTCTCAACAAATTGCAGGGGCTGGCCTTGAATCTGCGATCATCTTGTCCCAGCCTCCCAAGTACTGAGATTACAGTTATATACCATTGCCCAGGTCTCTTATATCTTTATAAAGTTAAAATGTCATTTTTTTTTCTTCATTAGGTTAGGCTGACCTTAATTTTAGTCTTTACTTTTAGCTCCAACTTATAGGTAGACTTTAGAGGGGTATGTTAGTTACTTTAAAAAACACATGAGTGAATCAGATTGTAAAGATAAAGGGCTTATTTCAGCTCAAAAATGTTCTAGTCCACAATTGGCTGGATCTTTGCTTTGGCCTGTGGTAGGTAGCACATCATGGCAGAAGTACATAGCAAGTAAAACTGCTTTTCTCATCACTGGGAGAAAAAAGTATGATATGGGGACTGGAGTCCCACCACCCTGTCAAGAACACACCACTCGTGTGTGTTCTTGAGGCCCCACATTATACAAGTTTCACCATCTTTAATTCCAAGCCTTTAGCATATGGCCCTTTGCAGGCCATTTAAGATCCAAATTACAGCAAGGGGTCTCACCTTGAGTGTCAGTTTCCCAAGTACAAAATGGAAGATACTATATTTATCTCATAGAGTTCCAGAGGTAATTAATGAAAGGCACCTGACCCAGAGAACACGTCTAATTTGTTTCATGTTCTCCAACTCCTCCTCTTATGTGGTACAATTCACCAGTTAGCACAGAAGACAGAGAACTGTAGTTTGTAGATAGTGTTCATGATCCTATTTGTCCAATTCAATTTGAATGTAAAATATAAGGGGGAGAAAAAGAAGGTTGAGACATGATACACTGGAGGGAAATCAAAGTAATTCATTACCATAAAATATAACACGTATCCTTAAATAGTTATAAAATGTTGAATGATAGCTTGCTTTTAGCTTTTCAGATATTTATAAGCAATAGACAGATGAAATGCAGAATTGAAAAATTTTAAATTCTGCCATCAGATTTCAGAATAAGAGATAGAGCATGGATAGTAATCAAGATAATCCCTTATGTAGGGATACACCAGTACTACATGAAAGCATGTTTGTACCACTTGAATTTCACTATAATTGCATCAATAAAAGTATTTTTAAAAAAGAGCTAGCCAGGTGTGGTGGTGCATGCTTATAATCCCAGTACTTGAGAGGCTGATAAAGGAGGATTGCAAATTCATGGCCATCCTCAGCTACTTTGTGAGGCCCTTCACAGCTGAGAACCTGTTTCAAAATAAAGAATAAAATATAGGACTGTGGGTATAGCTTGAAGGTAAAGTACCCTTGAGTTCAATTCCTAGTATTGCAAAAAATAATAATAAAACAGTAAAATAGCCACCTATTTAAAAAAAACTCCCTATGTCCATTACTCTATGTATATTCCAGGAACTCTCTCTCAGTCCTCATAGTAACTCCATGTGATAGATGTTACTACTCCTATTCCCACAACGAGGCAACTAATTCTTAAAGTGATATAGTTTAAAAGGCTCAGCAGAAACTCAAACGAAGGAGTATGATACCAATTCCTGCATCCTTCTACCTATTTATCCAGCACTTTTTAATTTACAAATTTTACCATGTCCATTTTCATGTCTTTTATTTATTCTCAGAACAATTGCCCTTCCACTTCTGATTTATGTCTTTTCCCTCAGGGAGCCAAAGAAAGTTAGATGCAGGTAAGTGTGATGACTTGTATAGTGTCAACAGATATGGGGCCTCAGGAAGAGGGAGCCTCCCTTCCAGAGCTATGAAGAAACATCCTTGTGAAGCTACAACACTGGAAGGGAGAATTTAGAGGTGTAGTTAATAAGTCATGAATAAGCTGTGTGTTGTGGTACATGCTTGTAATTCCAGCATTCAGGAGGCTGAGACAGGAGGATCGAGGTTTGTGGCCAGCCTCAGCTACTTAGTGAGGTCCTTTGCAATTCAGTGAGACCATGTTTCCAAATAAAGAATAAAAAATAGGGCTGGGGGTATAACTTGGAGGTAGAATTCCCCTGGCTTCCATCCCCAGTACAGCCAAAAAAAAAGTCATGAGTAAACAATGAGTTCAATAAATATTTGCTGATGGTATTTTGTGAGCTGGATCCTGTGAACACATGAATCATCCCCACAGAGATAGTCTGTCGAGTTCTGGGTTCAACATTTAGGTTTAACCACAAAAAAATGTCAGTCAATCTTTCTATTCATGGTATGCTCGATGATGAAAAAAGCCAAATGAGTTTTCTTACTATGACAGGAGATGAAATTATTATCCACATTGCTTTACACAAGTTCTCAAGCATTTCAAAAAGAAATGGTACCACCTAGGTGGGAAGTTCTGGCTTAGGTAAAAAAGCTGGAGGTAGGCTGGCAGATAGCAGCTGCCCTTTTTAGCTTATACACCAGAGGAGCAGATGGCACTAAAAGAGCAAAGTTTGGGGGCTCTTCTTGCTAAATTGGCAATGTTACAAACCTGTAATCAAAAGCACGGTATGGATGGCATGCAAGGGGCAGGGCAAGGAACTCAGCGGTGTACGCTTCTAAGGAAGAGCTTCAGAGAATTGGAAATGCTCCACAGGACACTTGACTTGAGAGCATCTTAGTGGGGTTATTGTTACAGACAATGCAGGACACATGAAGATGGCTTACTGAGGCACGTGCATGATAGTCAGGGCACAGAGTTTCAAGGAGAATGTGACACTTGCTGTGCTAGAGACAGGGTGCAGCTGCAGGTCTCCGATCCTGTGCCTCGGCCATCTCAGAGCTTCTTGTCCTTTCCACGTGCCTACTGCACTCAGACAGTACACAGGGGAAGAGAACATTAGTGGATTTTTGGCATCCTCTGTTATAAAGGTACTTCACCCAAGATGTTTTACTAGTTTGGCTTTTGTTTTGTTTTTTAATTTCAGTAATACTTCCTCAACAGCAACCCCGTTTCACCTTCATAAAAGTAGCACAATAAACTCTTAATCCTGATGACCAATCTCCAACACACTTTGGATTTTCATCCCTTCATTTTTTAAGTGCCTATTCCACAAGCATTTCAATATATTGAAATTTGCATATGACTGAAAAACAAATTCAATATACAAACACTGGGTCTAGATCTTTAAACTAAGAGAATAAATTGTAATGTGAAGTAACAAAGCAGAGAGATCAGTGATGTCAGAGAAATCAGAAAAAAAGCTCAAAGAATAGAGGATTTGGAAGGACCTCAAGGTTTTTTGTTTTATTTTTCTTTGTTGGTTGGTTGGTTGGTACTGGGTATTGAACTCAGGATTTTCTTTTTTTTACCACTGAGCTATATCCTCAACCCTTTTTAATTTTTGAAATATATTCTTGCTAAGTTGCTCAGAATCTCCCTAAATTGCTGCAGCTAGCCTCAAACCTGCTATCCTCCTGTCTCAGCCTCCCAAGTACTGGGATTACAGATGTGTGCCAACACTCTTGGCCAGAGAAAAACGTAGACAAAAGCCAATGAGGAAAGAGATATTTTGGTCCAGGAATGCTACTGGGGAGGTGGGAGGCTGGATGAATGGAAAGACTGATGTTGGTCCACAAATGACCTTAAACTCCAGGAAGACAAAATCAGTGTAAGCATTATGGGTGACTTCTTACATATCAGATACTACTTCAGGAATTTCATATTATCTGACAAGGTTGTCACAATGACTAAGTGTCACATGTATAACATCACTTAGCGATGGGCCTGGTCCTTGATGCTCACTCAGTGGGTGCCAGCTCCCACTGTCACCACGCTGTGCTGCTGCCGTCCTGTTCCTCTTGTCATTAATCATCTGTCACAGTCCCAACAACCAACCTATAATGCAGTCTTGTAAGTTACCATTGCTCCTACTGTCTTTCCATAAGGCAGATAAAAAGTCTTAGAAATATTCTGTGTTCCTCAGATTCTCAGAATCCATATGTAATAAGTAAAAGAGAACTCAGGGTCATCTTATTTCAAACATTGTTAAGGAGTCAGGTATTTTATCAGAGAAATAATGTGGTTCTTTGAATTCTACCACGTTTTGCAGCTAAAGCCTAAAAAGCATTATAACTAGTGTGGCCAAGTCTACAGAACCATGGCATAAGACATTTAACATGAGAAAACATAGCATTTACACCAAAACTCACAGATGCTCAAGTGGTGCAGGGTTTGCATAGGACCTATGCACATCATCCCATACACGTTTTCTAATTTCTAGGTTACTTATAATACCTAACACAATGTAATTAGTTGCTATACTACATCGTTTAGGGAATAATAATTTTAAAACGACTGTGTGTGTTCAGTACAGAGGCAACTATGATAGACATAACTACATTTTGTTCAGTCCATGGATGTGGAACTAGCAGGTACAGGAAGCAATCTGAACCCATTTTAGGGAGCAAGGAGACAGTTCAGAGTAATTAGGTAACTTTCCTGAAACCACAAAGTAGGGAGCTAATGGAAAGTCAAACTTTGAAAACTGTAAAAAAAAAAAAAATTAAAAAGTTTAGTGGCCATTTTTCTGAGTGGAGTCTTTTAATATAAAGGCCCACAGAAGTTATCTAAACAGATGCCTTTTAGTGGAAAATTTGAGTGTGATTAAGCCAATAGAATAGTGGAAGGGGATTAGAGGAGTGTAGGGAGGGCAAAAAGGAGAGCTGATGAAGGAAAGAGTTCAGAGAAGTCTCTCCATACATGAAAGTCTCACTACCAATGTCACTAATGTATATTGGGTGGCTGGGGAGGAGTGATGTCATATGCGGTGAGATACTCACTAAGTGCTGTGTGCATGTGAGCATCACTTTGAACCTCACTATGTTATATAGTTATAATGTACCAATAAAAGTATGTACGAGGATGATCCAATGTTACCAACACACTGCAGCTATTCTACAACAAGGGAGCTGCCCAAGATCAACCTCAGAAAGAGGAAAGTTCCTCAACATGAGGGAGCTGTGGCCCTTTTTAGCAGATGTTATGAGGCTGGGAAGGTAAGAGACAAGTGTTAAATACTCTCCTTTATGTTGCCAATAAGTGTCATCGATTCCCTTTGCTGGCATGTTTTTCCAATGCAGGAATTCTAGATCCTATGTTTAAAATGACCCCCAAGGGTGGGGAAAAGGGAAGGTGTCAGTCAAAATAACCCTTCAGTTATAAGATGAATAAATTCTGGGAATTGAATGTACAGCATGCTGACTGTGTTACTAACACTGTATTATAATCTTGAAGTATATGACTTGATCTTTTGTTTCCTCACCAGACACACACACACACACACACACACACACACACGCACGCACGCATGCACGCACGCACACGCACACACACACACACACACATGCACAACATTGTTTTTATGTATCTTGACTGTGTTAAACACTTCACAATCTATACATATATCAAACTGTGTTAGCTTCCTTTCACTATAAGAAAATACTTGAAAGAATAGACTTAGAAGAAGGAAAGGCTAATTTGGCTGACAGTTTTGGAGGTTTCAGTTCATAGATGGTTGACTCATTATTGGGGAGTCTTGTTGCCAGGAAGTATTCCTCAGCAAGAATACATGTAAGAGGAGGCCTGTTTACCACATGGCTGCTAGAAAGCAGAGAAAGGCCAGGGCCAGGATCACAGCATCCTACTCAAGGACGCAGCCCCAGTGACCTGACATCTTTCCAGTAGGCCTCACCTCCTGAAGCCTCCACCACCTGCCATTAACAGGACAGGCTGGGGACCAAGCCTTCAATACATGGGACTTTGGGGGAAACCCAAGATCCAAACTATAGCACAAACTGTCACATTATACACCATGAACACATACACATTTATTTGTCAATGATACCTCTGTAGAGGTTGGGTGGGGAAGTAACCTTAATGTAAATTGTGGGCTTTGGGTGGTAGTACGGTGCCAGGGGTACAGGTTCATCAATTGTGATCAATGTCCCACTGTGATGGGGATATTGATATGGCAAAGGCTGTGTATGTGAAAGGCAGGGATTTATGGAAATCTATGCTTTTCATTAGATTTTGCTGTGAAACTAAAACTCCCTTTTAGAGGAGAAGCTTCAAAAATTTTAATAAAAATAAAATGATCTGAAATAATGACAATTGTCCTGATGTGACTTCTCAGCAGAATTATTTGAAAACATAATGAGTTTGTTTCATCAAATTCCCCAGATATCTTCAGTTTGTCTCAATGAAATTAATTCGCTAAATATCTTTCTGGATTGCTTTCTATTGAAATTATGGTTCTTTACTAAATGGCAGTGGTTTATTCATTTTAAAAAGAAAGGAAACCCAGCTTGATTTAAAAGAGAAAGAAAATAATCACTTGGTTGTTTCTCAAGTGATTTAATATTTATGTCTCCTTAATCAATCTAAAATGTTCTAAAGGAGTCATAGTCACATAAGAGTCAGGCCCTTAGCTTGTTTTGTTGCTGTGGCCAAAATATCTGACAAAAATGTTAGGACAGGAAAGTTGTATGTGGCTTATTGTTTTAGAGGTTCTGTCCATTGTTGGCTAGTTTCAAAGCAGAAAAATGATGGTAGCAGAGCATGCCAAAGAAAAGATGCCCTGAGAAGCCAGAAGCAATGAGAGAAGGAAAGAAGGAGAAGAAGGAAAAGGAGGAGCAGGAAGAGATGTGACCCTTAAGGCATGCCTCCGTGACCTAACTCCAGCCACACCCTACCTGCCTATAGGCAGCACTGTGGTTCTCCAGCACCACTCCCTACATGCACAGAGAACAAGCTGTCTGCATAAAATGGAAAGGGCATGAGTTCCTGGGCCACTGCACTTCAGTTATGCAGATAGCGATGTACAGCCACATTGTGCCCTAGCAAGTATCCCCACAGGATGGTACCCATGAAATAAGGGGAATGCTCGAGGATTAGCCAGTGCCCTAGGAAGAGCTCACTTCTTCCTATCAGTAGTCAAAATGCACTCTCCCAAACAAAGTTCAAACAAAAGTTCTAGTGCATCCAGCTGCACACGCAAGGTGAGGGCTTATTGTGTCTGCTAGAATCCAAAAGAAAGCTGCACACCACCAATGACTGGCATGCTGTTTCTAGTACAAAACTAGCTGTACCTTAGAAGTATGTGGATATTTTTAAATTTTTTTGTCTTTTTTTGGTACAAGGGTCTGAACCCAGGAGCATTCTACTCTGAGCATCACCGCCCCCAGTCCTATTTTATTTTTTATTTTGAAATGGTGTTTCACTAAGTTACTGAGACTGGTTTCAAACCTGCAATCCTCCTGTTTCAGTCTCCCAAGTACTGGGATTATTGGCATTCACAACCATGCCTGCCTATTTTTGTCTTTATACAAAAATCTGAATCAGCTCGGGACAAGCCACTGAATGTGGGCAAGTAGAAAGTCCCAGTTACTACCCCCTGTGCTCTGTCCCCTGTTAGAGGAAGCTGCCCTTCTCTGTGTGGGAAACAACTCAACAAGGTGGAAAGTAGAGAGGGCCTTAGAGTTATACAGACTTGGACTAAGATACTGGATTCAAATTTTAACAATCTTTCCTTAGATTGTTGAACCTCTATAGTTTTATATCTTCATCTGAAAACAAGCTCTAACAACCCCCATTTAATAGGCTAGTTGTTTATTTAAATGGATTACTATCCAACATAAGTTCAGAAAGCTGTTACTATTGTTATAGAAAATCTTTACCTGCTTCTCACTCCAGTTGTTCCTAATGTAAAGATCACACTGTTCAGCTTCTGACAAGTTCCTTTGGGATATCTTGATTCACCACATTTTCCCTACCTTTACTGAAATTCCAATTTACTTGGCCAATTGGCAATGTCAAGCATACAATAACCCACAAGTCTTTTATAATAGAATCCCATTTCCTGAAATTCATTCTTTTTCTATAAGTCATTCTTATCTAAGACATAAAGCAGTATCCTCTCTAAAAGGGAGTAAAGATTGAATACTAGGTGATTTTTCTGATGAGGAAAAAATAAATGCTATTCTGAAATTCTCTCTTGTAACAAATTTCTAAGCCTGTACTAACTTGGTCCACTGAAACCACATAAGCCAGACCTTAGAAAGGAAACTGCCCTGCTGCCTCACAGAACACAGAGCCTCCCATTGTAACAAAAATTGAGTACATCTGAATGATAACCTGGAATGAAGATGACAGCCATATAAGTCACAGAAAGATATTGCTGTTCAGGAGCTACAAGTGCTGTGATTAATGGGGAGGAACTCTTCTATAGAGAAATAAATTCCTCACTTAATGAACAGAAGGATAGTCACCAGGAAAAACTGTAAAGTCAACATAATCAAAAATAATTTTATTTATTTATTTATTTATTTATTTATTTATTTATTTATTTATTTTGATGGTACTGGGGGTGGAACCCAGTGGATTTTCTCCCTCTGAGCTATACTCCAAGACCTATTTGGGAAAAGTAGCTGAGGCTAGCTTTGAATGCCTGTGATCCTTCTGTCTCAGCCTCCCAAGTGCTGGACTTACAAGCATGTACCACCATGCCCGGCTTCAAGAAATAATTTTAAAAGTTACTATTTTGTTTGTGTTTGTTAAAGCTTAGAGCTCCATATTAAGTATCCCAATGGCTGGTCTACCTGCCTGTCTGCCTTTCTTCCCTTTTCTCTCTCTTTTCTCTCCTCTCTCCTCTCTCCTCTCTCCTCTCTCCTCTCTCCTCTCACCTCTCCCCTCTCCCCTCTCCCTCTCTCTCTCTCTCTCTCTCTCTCTCTCTCTCTCTCTCTCTCTCTCTCTCTCTCTCTTTCTCTCTCTCTCTCTCTCTCTACCCTTTCCCCTCTCCCCTCTCCCCTCTCCTCTCTCCCCTCTTCCCTCTCTTTCTCTTCACCTGTTCAGTATATGATCATTGAAATGGTTGCACAAGGCTTTGGACTTCACCTGTGATCATATACCCACAAAAAAAGAAAACAATTTTAGATAATCCAAATAAGCACTTTTGGTGAAAATAATTCCCTATTTTAATAGGTTGTCAAACACATACAAATCACCTTGAGAAATGAAAGACAGGCTCTTAATTTCTGAAGTTATTTTTGTCACATTTACGTTAAAGAAAATGTTTCATGTTGCTTCCAAGACAGGATTCAGAAAAAACCCAGAACATACGATTTTAACCAAAATTCAAGACAAGGCTTATGTTGACTAGGGGGCAATTAATGGTGAATTATAGAGCTTTACCTGTATGTGACACATCTCTACCTGTGCTTTGGAAATGTTATCTAAGGTGGGACATGTTGATATATGTGAGACTCTGAGAAATGTGTGTACAAACAATGGCAGTGATTACAAGTATTTCAAGGCAGGAAATGTGAAGCCTGGAATGGAAGAAGTGGTCACCATGACAGATACTCAGGCTGGTCCCCACCCCATTTCTTCCCACATTTCTCCAACACTAGGACAGTCACACCATTGGACACAGTTCAACCACAGTGCTCAAAGGAGCTCAGTGTTGACCTGAGTGAATCTGTACATTCCAGCAAACTTAAGGTGGTATTAGCAGAGGGAAGCATTAACTTCTTTCCCCAGAAGAGGAAAACATATTCTTTCCTCCTATTTGTTAGTAAGAACATGGATTTCTTCATGCGATAAGCTCCATGCCCAGCAAACTTGGGTGCATTAGCTTTTTTTGGAGGAAAAAACTTGAATTTAGGAAATGTATCAATTTTCATTTTATTTTTTGTGGCTTACTTTTCTTCTCAGCTTCTTATAAAATTACTCCTTTACAGAAATGTCAACATGATGAGTCTGAAAGAAAAGACAATTCTACTTTCAAGACAAGGCAGGAGAAGAACCCCAGCAAGCAACCACTAAAAACTAATGAAGAAGGAAAAACTCAAAGACTAAGAACCAATGGAATTTTTAGAACCTTACAATTTTTTCTTAGTTAAATTTATTTTTACTTATAATTAATTTATACCTTTGCAGAAGTATATCGTTTCTCTAATTTATGCAAAAGAAAATATAAACATAATTATTATGAAATTTGATGCCTGACCAGTGTTCTCTGAAGAAGAGGAAGAGGATGGGTGGGTGGGTAGTGTTTGAGCCAAGCTGTGTACTCCCCAAATTCCTGTGTTGAAGTCCTAATCCCCAGAGCCCCAGAATGTGACTATATTTGGAGATGGCTTTCAAAGAGATAGTTAAGGTCAAATGAGGTCATCTGGGTAAAAAGGATTAGGACATGTTATATACATAAAGAGGAGACAGAGAGAAGAAAAAAATCTATAGGCAAGAGAGAGAGAGAGAGAGAGAGAGAGAGAGAGAGAGAGAGAGAGAGAGAGACCTGAGAGAAGTTCAACCCAGCTGACGCCTTGATTTTATTCTCTATGTGTGTGTGTGTGTGTGTGTGTGTGTGTGTGTGTGTGTGTGTGTTACTGGGAGTGGAACCCAGGGGCTTTTCTACCTCCAGGCTATACTCACAAACCTATTTTATACTTTATTTGGAAACAGGGTCTTACTAAGTTGCTGAGAGCCTCACTAAGTAGCTGAGACTTGCTTGAACCTGTGCGATCCTCCTGTCTCAGCCTCCCAAGCACTGGGATTACAAGTGTGCACCACCATGCCCAGCTTTAGACTGTGGCATCCAAAAATGTGAGATAATTACCCTTATATTGTTTATGCTGCTCCATCTGTGGTAACTTTGTTATGCATGGCATTCCTAGCAGACTAACGCACACAGATGCTGCAGAAACCTGAGGCACTTAGAGCCATCCAGAAGGAACAAAGGTAGTTGAGTCTGTAGAAAGGGATAGATAACTGAGAGATAGAGGTATAGATTTAGGATTTGTCAGAATGTACCTGACAGGCATGGCCAGGAGAACAGATAAAGCCACTGAAAGGAAGAGTATAGTGGTCAGTTCAATGTGTCACCTGGCCAGGCTATAGCTCTCAGGTCTTCAAACTCTCATGTAACTGTTGCTGTGAAACTGTTTTGTGGATATGTCTTAAGGCCATCATCAGCTGACTTTAAGCAAGGGAGATACTTCTAGGTTATCTAGGTGGACTTGACTGATCAGTGGAAAGGCTATAAGAACAGAGTTGAGACTTCTCAGAAAGGAAAGTTTCCACTTGAGGCCAATAGCTTGCCCAGCACTGTGGGTTTCAGACTTCCCATGCTGTTTTCACAACCACATAAGCCAATTTCTTGCAAGAAATCTCTTAGCATGTACCTCTATTACTGTTTCTTTGTTGCTTCTCCAACCTTGACTAACAGAGAACATGTCAAGTGAGGATAAAAGAGAGCTGAGAAGACCCCGGAGAACAGGACCATTTAGGAAATATCAGAGGAAGAGGAGCTCAGAGGATGTGTAGGGAAACCAAGGACAGAGTGCTGTCTAGTGAGTGTGGAACTTCAGACTGGTCAAAGGATGCCAGACCCTCCACAGAAGTCAGGCAATAGCCATCCTCTAATGAGACTCTGAAATGTAAGAATTAGGGCTTTGGTCAAGGAACTTGATTAAAAGCCCCTAGGTGGAATGGGAGAAAGAGAAACAAAGAGAAAGGACAATTCCTCCAAGAATCTTAGCCAACTGCAATGGACAGCATAGTAAAAAGATATTAGTGAAGGGAACTCAGGAAAAATGGAAAGGTAGTAGATACTGAGTTGCTGAAGAAGATGTCAGGCACGTGAGCATGTAGAACTGCTGAATAGACAAAGCCAGTGGTGGTGGACAAAAAGAGATTCTGGATAGAGTGCAAAAGAAATAACTGATACAGCAAAATCCCAGGAGATGACAGGAGCTGGAATAAGAGGATAGAGACTCTTCCCCTGAGATGGAACAGAATGAAGGAGGCCACTGTCACCATGCTTGTGAAAAGGGGTCAGGTGGAAAGTTTTGGAACCAGTACAGATTTGAATTTTTTATGGGAAGTAGAAGAAGGAATTGACTCTTGCTGGAAAATAGGAGAGGGATGCAGAGAAGCCTCCAGGCAGTACAGAGGTCAGGTACACTCAGAGGCATTGACTTTGCCTTGACAGAAATAAAGTGGCTTTTATCCATCTGTCTTCATCTAATTGTGAATAGGAACAAGGAAGGAAGAGTGCAGGCTTAGTGGGCATTAGGCCTTGGTGCAAGAGAGTGGCAGTAGGACCAAACAGCAGGACAGCAGAGTGTATTGTAAAAATCTAGGCTGGGTAAAAGAAAAAGAGAAAGCAAGATAAAAACGAAGATCCTTTAAAAACAAAATGTAGATCCTCCTGGGATGTAGGTACCAAATGTTTGCAGAAGGGGTCAGGTGAAATATTAGTAGCACAGTGGATAAAAGCATAGGCTCTAGTCAGGGTGTGGGAATCATTCTAGCTTCCTGAGGAAGCAAAGAGTGGCATTTTTTAATCTTAACCCATCTATGGCTATTAAAATTAAATAATTTCCACAAAGTAGGTAGCTTTTCCCTTGGGGCAATTAATAATCATTTGCTAACTTTTAAGCATCCTTGTTAAGGAAGTAAACAGCTGTAAGTGTGGGCAGTTGTGGTAGGAGCATGAAGGTTGATACTCAATCTCTCAGACATGGAGCTGCCTGTCAAGGTCCAGGGTACAGATGTGATGTGTGTCATGTTGTTCATTTAGGGTGACCTGCAAAGGAGGAAGTCAAGAGACTATGGGATTAGGATTCTAAGCATCATACCTGTGACCACAAGGACCCCCATATCCCCAAAATTAGGTAGAAGGGAGGCTAGAATGCATGGATTTTAAGGTCTTCAGAGTGAAATATTGATATGACCTCATATTACAGGGCTATGAGAGCTGGTAGATAAAAAATGATAAGAACCCTTGAAACTTTACATAGCTTCAGAAGATTCTAGGCAACATTGTCAGGAGCTCAAAGTGAGAAAAGATATTTGATGTGTGTGTGTGTGTGTGTGTGTGTGTGTGTGTGTGTGTGTGTGTATGTGTATTTGTTTTGGTGCTGAAGGTTGAGCCCAGGAATATTCGACCTTCCAGATACACCCCCCAGCTCCTTAAAAAAATTTTAATTAAAACAGGGTCTTGCCAAGATGCTCAGGGTCTTGCTAAGGTACAGAGGCTGGCCTCAAACCTGTGATCTTCCTTTCTCAGTCTACCAAGTACTGGGATTACAGGTGTGTACCACAAGGCTCCACAGGAAAAGAAATTCGTAAGGCAAGTCTAAAAAAAGTCAACCACCTCTACTTTTCATAGCTCTGTTCCACATCTCTAATTTTCTCTCCAAACCAGAAGAACTAGCAATCCTAGAACTGCACCTGCCCACCATGTGAGCATCTATTTGCCATCTCTAGAATGATGTCCTATAAAAGATTGAACTTTGCTAGGACTTTTTTATGTATAATATTTTATTTATTTATTTTTGTGGTACTGGGTATAGAATCCAGGGACATTCTACCTCCAAGCTACACCCCCAGCCCCATTTTTTTTATTCTTTATTTTGAAACAGGGTCCTTTTAAGTTGTGGAGATACTAAGTAGCTGAGGCTGGCTGCAGCCTCCCAAGTACTGGGATTAGAAGCATGCGCCACCTTGCCTGGCTACATGTATAATTTTTTTAAATAGTGTCCTTCTTAAAAGAAATCCTCCATCTTTTCAAGCAAAGTTGACCAGCCCTCCAACTTCCCTTAGAAGAGCTGCATGTGAATTCCACACTGAGCTTCCCCAGTTCTGACAAGCATATCCTAACACTCTTCTTGCTGCCCTCTCTGGAATATTTATTCTATTGTATTGAGATAAATAAGCCCAACCCACCAACTCTTCTTCAGAGGTTTTATTTTTCGATTCTTTAACCATCTCTCAGTGTGAACAAATTCTAAACACTCCTTTACTGTCTTAGCCATTGATTTAGGTAAACTAGATGATGTTGTTATGTGAAATGTTTAATTTTTAAAATACTGTTAGCTGGATTTTTCCCACATGTTAGTTCTGGATATCTTTGGGAAACATAAACATTAAAAGTCTTAGTTTATCTACAATAATTCTTTTTTCCATCTGACGGGTCTATCTTTGCACATAATTTTGGAATTCTTCATTCTTTTCAATCCTAGTCTGCAGAGTCATTTACTAAGTAGCCGAGCAACTAGGAAGCTCTTTTCAAATTCAAGACTTCAGGTGCTTATCCAAATACCAGCAAGAAAATTTGTTTTTCTTAGGCACTGAATATGACATGGGTAGGAAAAGACCTGATCTTTTAAGTTAGAGTTCTCTTTTTGTATAATAATGTTGTATTACCCTAAATGCCCTTTGTATCAATATATTCTAAAAATTTCATTACAATTTAGAACACAGATGTCCTTATTTTGTCTGATCTTCTATCTAATGGAGACTAGTCTTGAGATTACTAATGACTTGGACAAAAAATTTGCCTTCAACATGCTCCCCTTTCTGTAGCCTTTATTTATTACTAAGAAGATTACTGTGAAATACAATATGCATTTATTAAAACAAGAGTGCAAAATTATGACACTCGGTGAAATAAGCTTAATAATATTTATGCAAAGGCTTAAATGATAGGTTTTTTTGTTTTGTTTTGTTTGCTTGTTTGTTTGTTTTGCAGCATTGGGCATGGAACCCAGGGGCATTCTACCTCCGAGCTACACCCCAGTCCTAATTTTTATTCTTTATTTTGAAACAGGGTCTCACTGGGTCTCCTGTCTCAGCCTCCCCAATGTAGGGATTACAAGTGTGTGCCACCACGCCCGGCTTAAATGATAGTTTTTAACTTCAGAGTACAGATAAATGACTTGACATTTCAAAGCCAAAATAATAAAAAGAGGTGTTTTTAATTATTACTTCCTAGGAGAAAAACTTATGCCAATATATATAATATATAAATATATTATTTGAATGTGTAATTAGTGTATTACTTTTATTCTTAAGGATTTGTTTTAAAACTAAAGTTATAATGATGATGATAGAAAAGAAAAATGACAATGATGACAAAGAAGAAATAATTATTCTTTCAGTGTCCCCTAATCACAGCACCTTGTATCTTTATTTTTAGGGACTTCTCAAAGAAATATGAGCTTCTTTTTCATTCTCAAAGGTCTATTTTCTTTAGTATTAGGTCTCCC
Source organism: Muscardinus avellanarius (assembly GCF_963383645.1). Taxonomy (NCBI): domain Eukaryota; kingdom Metazoa; phylum Chordata; class Mammalia; order Rodentia; family Gliridae; genus Muscardinus; species Muscardinus avellanarius. Next base: position 84,062,572 of record NC_137789.1, on the reverse strand, counting down.
AGAAAGAGTAATGTATGTGGCATATGGAACCACGTTGGGTTTTCTTCCTTTTATTTCTGTCTTTTAAAAATTAAGAATCTCTTTACTTATCAGAAAGTTAGCATACATGTGGACATTTAGAAACTTATTGGAAGTTGATTTCAAGAGAAAAAAAGCCCTAAAAAACAATAAAATAAAACCTTCCATTTTGGAATGTTTGGGTGGGGTAAAATAGCAAAAATAGCAAAGCAATTTTTAAAACATCTCCACAGCCCACTGTTCAGAGGGTAAATACTAGCTGGCTAATTTACAAAAGTCATTGATACTCTAAAAAAAAAAATGAAAAGACATTTTATATGGATACCAACAGCCCTAAATACTATACTGGTATTTGTTTCATAAGCTATTACACCAGTCTGATGATTCACAGAAAGTTCTGAACTGTTTTTCAGTACATTCGGTGGGCCTGAAATTTATCTGAAGAAATATTTACAAAGGTCAAAAAAGAAAGTGCTCCAAACTGGAGCAGGCGGTGAGCAAGAGGCGGGCAAATGAGTGAATTTCTTCACCATGAGAAGCTGACCTTGTGGTTGCAACTCTGGTATTTTCAAGTATAGTTTTCAGCAGGGGGTTGAGGAGGCCCAGGGCCTTCTTAATATCTCCTGGGGCCCCAGTTCTCAGATTCTTCTTGTGCGACCCCCCACAAAAAGCTCTCCCAGGAAATCCTCACCTCTTTTTAGAAGCCACCCTGCGAGGATTTCCAGAACCCTCAAAACTGGAGCCCCCACCACGTGGGTGGGCTGCTCCCCGGCTGGGCGCTGCTTTCCTCCCCAGCCCGCCCCCGCCTCCAGCCGCGACCCCGCGCTCACCGGATGATCACGAACATGACCAGCGAGTTTCCCACCAGGCCCACGACGAACACCACGGAGTAGACCGCGGTGATGATGACCGGGATCGCGGGGGAGATGTGCGCGGGCTCCAGCTGCAAGTCCTCGGAGCCCGCGCTGCGGTTGCTGTCCGACTCGGCCCTGCCGGAGAGCCAGGCGCTGCTGTTGGGGCGCAGGCAGGCGCTCGGGGCGCAGGTGGGGCCTGGTTCTCCGCGGAAGATCTGGACCGGGGGCTCCATGGCCCGGCGGCTGCAGCCAGAGGGCGAGGAGAAGCTGCACCTGGGGGACTGCGGGCGCAAAAGGACAGGCTGGACCTGGAGAGACAAACTTTGCCCGCATGGGGCCCGGCGGCGCGCAGTTTGCCTTTGCTGAAGAGCTACGGCCCTGGACACCCCGTCCGCCGCACATTCCCGGACCTTCCTTGCCATTCCCGGTCAGCTTATCCCTGTCTGGGTGCGGAGCAGGGGTGGAGAGAACCCCCGCCCCAGCTCTCAGATGCATAACCCCCTCCCCCGCCATTCCTCGGCACTGTCCACTAGTGGAATTGTCTCAGACTGCTGATCTGAGCGTCCAAGGATAAAAAACCCATCCGGAGCACAGAGCCCTAGCTAGGACTGGAAAGCTCAAGGCTCACCTCTGGTTCCTGGAAATAGCCGAAGTGGTCGCTGCTGAGCCCCGCGCTCCAGGGTCCTGCTCAGCTTTCAATGTCGCAGCGCACCTGCCACCCGCCTCTCTGGCGCTCAGACGACTGCTCCGCACTCTTCCCACTGCTCAGTGCACAGCTCCCACTACTGGAGGTGGCTCCACCGGGCGGGGAGCAGGTAGGAGGCGGCAGGGGCACAGGGCACTGCCAGGCTAAAAGCTGGGCTGGCAAGACCCACCCATCGGTGCCCCGCCCCGCCCCGCCCTCCAGAGCTGAGCCCCCACCGGGCCAGCGACTCCACGCCCAGAGCCGCACCTCGCTGGGTTCCCCAGGACCCCCAGCCTTCCCAGTGGCCTAATGGGGCAATTTGCATTTAGTAATTGGAAAAGGCGTGTGGATTTAGTGCTATTATGAATCTGGACCATTCCTTAGAACTTACTTGCATAGTTTTTTTTTCAGTTGGAGAGAAAAGCCACTGTAATTTTCTTAGAGTTTTATGCATTTGAGTCATCCATATAAAGTAGCAAAATGAGCCGGGTGTGGTGATGCACACCTATAATCCTAGTCCTTGGGAGGCTGAAGCAAGAGGATCACAAGTTCAAGGCCAGACTCAGAAACCTAGCCAGACCAGCAGCAGCTTAGAGAGACGCTGTTTCAAAATAAAATGAAATAAAAAGGGCTGGAGGCATAACTCCTAGGTAGCTGGGTTCAAACCTCAGGACAAAAATAAAACAACAACAAAACATCAAAATGAACTAGTTAGAAAAAGACCAGGTCATAAAACATGAAGAACTTAGGATGCAGAAGTAGACTATTTCTGTGCATTTTGCTATTTTCAGTCTGATCTAACTGGATGGCAGGCTGCACGTAAACAGCACCTTATGGGTAGTGCCTCTGTTGTGTGGTACTACCTGCAAAGACAAAGCACTCCTCTTACTCAAGGCTCACTGCTGGTACAGGAGAGTGACAGTATCTCTACCTCACAAGGGTCCCAGCATGCATTACATTCTCCTCTCTTCTGTCTTACAGTCCCCTCTGGAACCATACCACTGGGGATCCAAACCTCTGTGGAGAAACCGAGTCATCACAATTTCTTTGCAAATCTTTGCCAGTCCAGGATGGTTGTCAAGTTCTGCTGGGTGAAAGGGGTTTTTGGACAAAGGAACAAAGGCACAAAGGTGGGGTCCCAGGGCTCATTCACTGAAGAAAAGATCTGAAAAGAAAGTAGGAAAGTCCTGTTTTCTTATTGGGTTCTGGAGGCAGGGCTGGAGGAAAACCAAATTTCTCCAGTAGGTTTTTTTTGTCTCAGTGACAAACACAAGTCCCCAGTGCTTATGTTCAGGACCATACCTGAGCACCGTAAGGGCTGTTACAACTCTTCCATCCATCTGCTGATGGTAGAAGAAGGTCCCTGATTCTTTCAAGACATCTTGACCCCAAAAGAAATTTGGCCACTGAAGTCTCCCTGTGGCTTAGAAATGTGCAACTCTTTTCAGCAGTGTGATCCAAACAGCAAAATAAAAGCTTCCTTTTGGCAAACAGTTCACTTCAACACTGACTTTTGAAAATTATCAAATCGCATCTCTTTTAAATCTGATAGTGAATTCTTATTGGAAAGTAGTATCTGCTTTTGCAAAATATCGGCCCTGCTGGGACCTCAGTGTTTCTACCAGCTGTCTTCATAAGGAAACTGAAAAACAGAATCTTCCCCAGGAGGTTAGAGTCTTACTTCCTGCCACGGTGATTCCATGCCGCCACCAAATAGCCCAACAAAGATATTTTGCTTAAAATTTACAAAAACTGAGCAGTACTGAAGTTGAATAGAAAGTAAAAGTAGTTTTGTCAAAAATAAGAGAAAGTCCAAAATTACCCTCATCTTTTTTATATATTTATTACTTATCTATGTCCTCGTGTGTTAAAGATATGCTTGCCTTTTTTTGCTACACACTCTCTAAGTGTACCCATATTATCTAGCCTCCTTTTGTGGTCATTTTCCACATTGGTTGTTTTCTTTATTTAGCATGTAGGTAGTTTATGCAACTAGATCTAGATTCAAACACAGGTGATTGTGGCTCTTGTTATATACCTGTTGAACAGAACTATTCCATGTAAGAAGACAAATATAGAAAGGACCACTCCTCTGTGCCCCCCCACCAACATACAACAAATTTAAGAGGGAGGTATTTAGCCAAGAAAAGAAGAAAGGGAAACGTATTCCTTGAAAAAAATTAGGAAAAAATTTAAAGGCATAAAAGTTCTAAAGAAAAGCACAAGTTGATACAATTCCAACAATTCAAACTTTTGATCTCTCTTTCTCAGATACATAGTCATCCCTCTGTATCTTCCAGAAATTGGTTTCAAAATCTCCATGGCTCTCAAATTCTGCAAATGCACAAGTCTTATATATCAAGGGATGCAATATTTGTGTATACACTATGAGTTCTCCTGTACACTTTAAATCATCACTAGATGATTTGTAATACTGTGCATAATTCAGATTATATGAACATGGTTTTTGGACTTTATTGTTTAGAGGATAATGACAAGAAAAAAGTTTGTTCATGTTCAGTACAAATGCAGTTTTTAAAAAATGTGTATTTTCAATTTATGGTTAGTTGCACCTATTGATCCAGAGCCCCGTCCCTGCAGAAGGTAGACTTTGTGCAGTGGGTATGACAGAGTTTCTCTGGGATATACTCCTATAATTAAAATAGAATGCAGAGCTCGCCCCAGACATCTAAACTGTTAGTATGATGTTCTCATTTTAATCAGTGAGGAGAAACTTCTACTAGTTGAGGTAGTCTTCTGAAGCAAAAAATAATACAATTTATAATAGAAGTCATTCTGTTTCATTTGCATAGCTCCATTACCCTCTTTTTAAACCAAATTAATGGTCAAAATAAAATGAAGTCGAGATGGGGAGAGCATTGATATGCTTTCCAGCGACTCTGGTTGCCAGGGGAACCTGCCCGTCCTTGAATTCGCTGAATGTGGCTGTTTCTGTGGAGTCAGGCTCTCAGGAGTATATGATTTTATCATAATATTGGCTAAAACCTCACAAAATAGACAGAAAAATAAACTGCTAGAATGTGGTACACTATCACACACTCTTATAAAGCCCATGTGATTAAACTTACTAGTATTGTATTTCTATTTGGCATTCTACTCAACATGCATATACTTAAAACCATTAGGAAACATTTGTAAAGAAGAAAGCATTGAGGTTTTTTTATTATTAGTTATTTCAGGAAAGTATATTGGGTGGTGAGTATTTTTGAAATATCTGCCAGATAGACTAGATAACCTACCATCCAACTGTGCTAAGTTGCTTGATTGTGACTTTAACAACAGATATAAACCAGCAATGTGTGGGCTGAAAGAGGCAGCTCTGCCTAAGACCCCGGTGCAGCTACCACAGTCCACTAAGCCAGGAGACAGTCAGTCCTAGCTTGCTTCCCTCAATACATATTGCTAACTCTCCCCTAGTGGTCCCACGTGAAGGTGTAACAAGAACCAAAACAAAGACACTTTTTTCTAGGGGACGTACACTTTGCTATAATAGCCACAAACTAAATTTAAAAAAAAAAACAACTTACACTTGTAATCTCAGCATTTGGGAGGCTGAGACCAGAGGATCATGGTTCACCGACAACCTCAGCTACTTAGTGAGGCCCTCTGCAACTCAGTGAGACCCTGTTTCAAAATAAAGAATAAAAAATAGGGCTGAGGGTGTTGCTCAGAGGTAGAATGCCTCCATGTTCAGTCCCTAGTACTGCAAGTATATAATATTTAAAGTGAAAGCATTCTCTGTGAGCTAATGCAAACTTGGCTAGTGTACAGTCTTGCATATGTAGAGAGGAGGCCAGGAAGCCATACTTGGTAAGAGCTCATCAAGGCTGTCCCTTCTCAAGAAGTAGCATGGCAGCTGACACATAGTGGCCATTACCTAAATGAAGAGGAATAAGGGACCATTTTAAGCAGGTAACAGCACATGTGAAGGAGCTACATGGGCAGGAGGGGTATGTCTGTGGCACTGTGGCCAAGGTGCCCCAGCCTCGGTGAAGATCATTGTGGTATAGGGGGAAATGGCAGATCCTGTTGGCTCACCATCTCCTTTGAACTGTAGTCAAAGAGTAACATAGAAGCACTGAGGAAGCTCAGACAAGAGAGGCACATGCTCAGCTTTGGAATTTTTAAATATCTCTTTTTTTTTTTTTTAGCTTAGAGAATATACTGGAAGGGGCTAGAGATGTAGAGGTTTCATATTGAACCAGCATTGGTCAGTGTCATGGCTAAAAGCCATCTTTTCTTATGAACTTTCTTATGGTCATTGACTTAGACCTGAAACTTCTCATCTGAAATTCTTGACTGAATTTCACCAATGTGAAAATTCCTTGAAAGTCACATGCCAGGCACAAGGGAGGAGGGAGAAAAACTCTGCAACACAAAGCAATGAACGGCGTGTCAGACATCTGCGCAAAATTAGTGGACGGATGGCCAGGATTACCTAGTAGTGGAGAAAAGAGATCACAGAGATGGGGACAGAAACATGAGCAAGAAATCAGCAGGGAAACAAAACCAGAGCATCACAGGTGCAGAGGTACGAGAGCCTGACATGCTGTAGTCAGCTTGTGTCACAGGCCCTCCAGGTGAGCACGGGGATGGGGGCTGGGGGGAGACTGAAGTGGGGTACTGGAAGTGGGCAGTGGGCAATAGAAGAACCAGAATGCTCAGACTTAGTGGCAACAGCAGGCTGCAATGGGTAGTGAGTAGACAACCCTTGGAAAGGCAAGGCCAATGCACGGACAGAGGGCAAAAGCTTAAAAACGCTTTCCTAATGGTCTATGTAGAGATGACTCAACACTACAACAACTTGATGGCTGAGACAACAGGGAGCTGATAGTTTTGAGAACCATTTAGGAAATTAAATTGGCAAGACTTGTAGTTTGAATGAATTTGGAAGTTAGAGAGGAGGAAGAACCCGATATTGCTTTAGGATTATGCTTGGGTGACCAAGTGAGCAACAGTATCATTAACTGAAATAGAAAACTCAGGGAAATCACAGTGAGCTTTTGGTGGAACATAATAAGTTCTGCTTTTGGAAGGCTGAGTTTGAGGTAGGAGGAGGCGTTTATGTGTGTGCATGATGTAGGAGCTTCAAATTAGGGAGATTAAGTGTAGCCATGGAAGTGAATAAGGGCATCCAAAATGAGCATGGCAAGATCATCACACTGAGGAAAAGATGCTAGAAAACCACATCTGTTCACAAAGATCTAGCCAAGAAGACAGATAAAAAAATAAGAGGTTTAATTGAAGGAGGAGGAAGAAGCAGAGTCAGAGGAGCCAAAAGAAGAGAGAATTTCATGAAGGATGGAGTGATCAACAGAGTCTCAAGGACAGAGAGGATAAAGAAGATATTTGACAAAGAGAAGTCTCTGAGGGCCTCAGCACTATATACAATTGAAATTAGGTTTTGTATATGACCATTAGACTACAAATAAATAGACAATAAGACAGAATGGAAAGTTAAGAAACCCCTTAACTTTCATGTTCTCTGTGCCCAGTGGCCAGTGGAGAAGACACCTGCCTCTCCCCATCTTGATCAGAGTCCATTCTTGACTTGATACCACAACCATGAGGACAGAAGTTCATCCACCAGGCCAGCCATAGCACAGAAGATCTGCACACCCTGGAGTGCAGGGGAATGCCCTTCTGTCACACAAGTTCCAGACTCAACTTCTATGCTATTTGGCCATCCAGGAATCAACACCAGCACATGAGGGCACCATTTTTCCTGTCTCATAATAACCATAATTTTCTGCTTACCAGAAAGGTTCTAGTTAATTATAGGCAGTAAGCGGAATCTGTAAGAGATCAGAGGACAAGTGGAAAAAGAAGTTGTGTTTTTCTCTCAGTGCCCTCTTGCCAGGGCTCTTTGATAGACCTTCTGTATCCTCTGAAGGGTTCAGCTCCTGCCCTCTTTGTATTATTATTCTCTCAGAACTCCAAGAATTCCTCTCTTGTCTTTGCTTTAGGCCAAGGAGTGGTAAAAACTCCCTCCTACGCTCTCTGGAGTACTGAATTCATCCTTTCCTGATTTCCTCCAAGCTCTTCTCATGCCTTAGAGTCTCTTCATTAAAACTTCCTCAATTACTGGGCTTCATTAGGTGGTGATCTCTCCTGTGTCTCCCCAGCACTTGTGTTTTCTGGATCACCTGAAATCTGTGTCCTGTACTCACCTTGCTTCACAGAGAGAGGTGACAGGATTGCAACTCATATATGCTCTGGGCAGCATTAACCCATGTTTGTAGACTTGGAAATTGATGGAGGTTTTCTCTAAGCTCATTTCAAAAGAGAAATTTTCAGGCTTTATCCCATGTCTTCCAAGATTCCTTGATTGAACCAAAAGAGATGCTATCATGTATCATGTCAGGCATTCATTTTCTAGGGAAGAGTTTGTCTCTGAGTTATCTTGTAATTGATGAAATAATTTATTAGTGACAAAAGAACAGCATCAGTACAGAAGAGCACCAAGCAAAAGCTCACTATTCCCTTTGATCATCAAAGTTCAATGTGCTTCTCTTGAGGTTAAAACAGTCAGCTTTACATTCCATGGGTCACCATTAGACTGGACATCAACCAAAAGGCAACCTCACCTGCTACTGTGAGGAGAGAAGTTTCCTGATTGTCAGCTGATCCAATGCCACCATGCCATGGGCTTATACATGTCAACCTTTGATTCTCAGATGATTAGAGTTTTTTTTTTTTTTTTTTTTTTTTTTTTTTTTTTTTTGGTGGTACTGGGGTTCCTGAAAGCCCTTCTACCTCCGGGCTACACTACCAGACCTATTTTTACATTTTTATTTGGAAACAGGGTCTCCTAAGCCAGCACGGGCAGCTGGCTTTGAACCTGTTCAATGCTCCTGTCTCTGCTCCCAAGCCCGGGGATTACAAGCATGTCCCACCACGCCCGGCAGATGATTAGACTTTATGGGCATTGTTTGCAGAAAGTTGAAATTTTTCGTGAGTTTCCCAGTGATATCATATTTCAAATCATTTTACTTATTGACATTTTTTATAAAGACATAGTAGATCTCCAAGGGATTCTTTCACCATTTTTTCTCTCTGGCACTATCCTAAACCTCAAATAATACCTTATGTTAATTACTACTAAGGGTGTTTCTGAGAATTCTGAATTCTTTCCCAGTGTGCATGCTTTTTGTTTGCCTTAGAAGAGGCAATATAGGAAGAAGGGGACCCTCTTGGAGTCTTTTTCACACACGTTGTCTGAAGACATTGTCCAGTCCTGATGTAACCAACTCCAAATGGCTCTAGCGGACAGGTAGGTAACCTTCCACCACAACCTGTACTGCTGCCCTCACTCATTGAAAATATTGGAGCATAGCTACAAATCTTTCAGTTCCTCAGGCTCTCAAAACTGAATCAGAAAAGGCATTTCCATCCACATTATATACATACATGAAATACCAATGTCAATATCAATACCCTATGTGAGGGGAGAGTGAGGAGGGAGCCCACTAAGTGCTGTGTACATGTGTTTCACTACCACTGTGAACTGCATTATGATGGGAGACTTTAATGCACCAATAAAAGTACAAAAAAGAAGACATTTAAAATGCACAACCATATGTTTTAAAGTGTTGCTCATTCTTCATATAAACATCATAGGATGTCATTTTATGTATCAAGCCATGAATGCCAGAGGACAACAAGAACAGAAGCTTTTATTCTTTAAGAAATGCCATAATTACTAATGCACAGTGCACCAAGAAAGGTCATTTGGGGGAAGCCAGACAGAAGTATTGCCAATTGAGGGTGTGACTGACTGCTGGTTGGAAGGATAACTGTTTTACCTAGAACTGAGGAACTCCTCAGTCTCTGAGTGACGCTTTCTATCTTGGCCTTAAATAGCTCAGAGAGGCCGTGCAGAACCCCAAGAGGACAAGAGGATACCCTGGGCAGCCCACAGGCACCAAGCCGCCCTCCCCACTCAGTACTCAGACAAGGCTCAGACATGACTCGTATGCAAAGACTAAGAAAAGCCTTTTTACTTCATCCATATTCATGCCAATATGATTATTTACATCCCCAATGCACTCTCTGACATCTATAAGCATATATTGGCTGAGTGAATTGAGAATGTCAAATTATTAGTCACATTTCACAGAGAAGATGCAAAAGGGTGTCTGGGCCTGGGCCCAGAAACCATGCTGATAGAGGGCCAGCATGTGTTTGAAATATGCCGTGACACTGAGACAGTGCTCACATTTGATTTATTAACTTTGACTGAGTTTTCTTTCTTTTTCTTACATGCATATTAAAGCCAAATTATGACCAAAGTGACAGAACTCAAGGGATAGTAAGTCTAGAGAAAACAAGTTGGTAAATTACTTTGAGTCCTATAGAGCACTGTGCACCTTTATTAAGATCAATAGATTCACTGAGCTTAACAAAACTTAGGAGCTCAGGACTCCAGAGGTATCAGACTCAAAGAAAGCTCTGTATCTAAAGGCAGTGCTTGCCCAAAATATTATGTATTTTGCAATAAATTGCACAATCATTCAGTTAGCCTTCAGGGTCTGGAAATCTTTGACAGGGGAATTACAGTTCCTTAAGACTGTGCAATGTTACTATCTCCAGTGACTCCTTTGTCTTATGAGAAAAAGAAAGTCTCCTCCAACAGCTAGCATTTGCCAATGTGCCATTAAAATTAAAATCTTCAGACTGCACCTAAGAGTGATACCTTAAAAGATCAAAGCATAGTTTAAAAAACTACTAGAAAAAAATAAAGAATGTTTTAATACTCTGCCCTAAGAAAAAGATAATTGCATGCATATTTCAGGTGACACAGACATGAATTCTGTTTGATTTTATTTCTGTTTTTTTTTTATCCCAGTTTAACAGAATGTAAAAAGAAGGACCTATGAACAGTAGAGGGAGTAGATTCCATAAAATAATAATTTCAGTAAAGAGATAAAAGTAAACAAAAATAGAAATGATATAAGTACTTTCAGTAATACTAAAAACTTTACACAGAAAAATCTTACATATCTCTGTTTTATAAAGAAGTAAAGCCTCCTAACCATGACAGTTTAATAAATGGAGGAAGACAGTAGGATTCAAGGACAGCCATCACAACACAGCAAGACTCAGCAACCTAGCAAACAATATATATAAAAGGGCCAGAAGGTATATCTCAGAGGTAGAAAGTCCCTGGGCTCTCCTCAGTACCACAAAAATATTGAATGTTTGAATAAATAAATAAGTAAGCAAAAAATGAATGACTGAACACACACAAACACACACACATATACTGAGGAAGTAGGAGTTAAATCATTCTTTTAAATATGTCATGTTAATTTTTTTTTCATTTTTTGGTGGTACTGGGGTTCCTGGAAACCCTTCTACCTCTGGGCTACACTCCCAGACCCAGTTTTTATATTTTTAAATTGGAAACAGGGTCTCTTAAGCCAGCAAGGCTGACTTCGAACCAGTGCAGGGATTACAAGCTTGCGCCACCACGCCCGCTGTCTTGTGATCTTTTCACCTTCCCAATTGCACAATTTTTAAAATTTAAATGAAAGTAGAGATGAGTCATAAAAGTAAAATTAAAATGTAAGAAGAATGCCAGGTATTCATTTTAATGCTGAAGCATGAACTATGGACTCATTATCTTCCTCATGCAAGAGTCAGCTAATGTATTTTATGAAACAGAGACAAATGGTCACAATAATGAAAATTATTTTGAAAAACTGCATTGATTTTAGCAGGGTACGTTAAGCTTCTCAATAAAAGGGTATATTTAGACAATTTAAGTAAAAGAGATGACTCATCAATTTCAGACAATTAAAAGAAAGACACTGAATAAGTAAATACTGTAAATATGTTATTTGGGAAAAATAATTAGCAGGTCTAGTGGTGTACACTTAATAAAACCAGTCCTTGGGTGGCTGAGACAGGAGAATTTCAAGTTCAAGACCAGCCTTAGCAACTTAGTGAGATTCTCAGTAACCTAGTGAGATTCTGTTTCAAAATAAAAAATAAAAAAGGGCTGGAGCCATAGCACTGTGGTAGAATGTTCCTGTACTTAATCTTAACAACAACAACAACAGTAACAACAACCATAACAACGTTGCAGACACTTTTTGCCATAAATACTTCAGGCTTTATTGTGTCCTGGCATGAAAGACTCACAGTCAACAACTGAAATCCTTTAGGGACAGCTGGGGAGAAGAGCAGAGATCTTCTTCTGCAAGTATCCTCTCAGAATCCTTTTTTATTGAAAAGTTTAAACAAAACATCTGTTAATGCTAAACCCAGGATACATAGAAACTGTAATCTAGAGCAAAGGGCAATTCTCAGCATACATAAAGGACAAAAAGCAGTAAGAGGAGTGTACTAGTATTGGGAAGAGGTTTCAAAATGTATTAATGTACCAGTATTGGGAAAGATTTCCAATTTTGAAAACATATCGTTTGTAATAAAGAAAGCCAGGAGTGTCAGGAGAAGGGCCTTTTTACATTTTTGGAGAGAAGTAAAGAAAGTCAGGAGCCAGGGAAAAGGGCCTTTTTACATTTCTAAAGAGAGACAAACTGCCTCAAGGATGGGAACACCAAACATATTTCACCATAACAAGGAGAAGGTTCCATCTAGGCTCATTTCTTATTATCCAGTATCACAGGACCTTAGCGACATGTTTGCATGCAAACATGCTTCTCCCAACAGTTCACCCTGTGCTCTGCTAAGATAGTCCCTGATTAACAAAGAAACCCTTAATGGTCTGCAACAATAATAATAATTGATATGGACAAGATCATATGGCACATGTGAATGTCACACTTAAAATTATAAATATAGTACAATTTATTAATAATACAATTTATCAAATATAGTACCATTTATCAATTTATAGTACAATTTACTGATTTAACATTGATTTGTACAAATACAAACATTTTGAAGTACATATATTTCACATAATACATGTTTAGATAGTAAATATTAAGAAAATGTCATTGCTAGTCCAAAATAAGCAATGTTTTCTTTTTATTGGTTTAAAAATATTTCTTTTAATCCAAGAGTGGTGGCACACACTTGTAATCCCAGTACTTGGGAGGCTGAGACAGAAAGATCACAGTTCAAAGACAGCTACAGCAATTTAGTGAGGTCCTCCACAACTTAGTGAGACCCTGTTTCAAAATAAAAGAATAAAAAGGGCAGTGGGTGTAGCTTGGAGGTAGAATGCCCCTGGGTTCTATCCCCAGTACCACACACACACACACAAAGGTTGTCAATTTGTTTTGGTAGTATCCTCCCATGAACCACAAGTTACACTGCATGCAAAAGTATTGAGAGGTTTTGTCCTAGTATTTTATACTCAGACTCCTATTGCACTCCCATCCCATGTAAGTGGACTACTTTTTGAGTTTTATGTATAATATGCTTCTTTATAAAATATTATCAATTTACTTTCTGCACATATAAAAAAGTATCCATTGTTCCACATAATATGGTTTACATGTAGCTAGTTGTATAGAATGGAGATATTTCTACAACATGGTGCCGTTTTTTCATGCCATTCCATTTTTTAAATTTTAACTTTATCAGAGCCTTTCCTTATGTAGATATACCATACTATATGACTAGTCCTTCACAAATAAAGACTTGCATTGTTTCTGTCTCCTGCTATCACAAAAAACGCTGCAGTTGTGTGACTATGTCATTGTGCACAAGTGCAAACCTGTCTTTTAAAATAAATTTCCAGAGGTGGGCTGATTGAACAAAAAGTAGAGAAAGAGGTGTTCTGGAATTAGATGTTAAACTTTGGAGTATCCTTTGACCTAGTTGTTAAAAATGGACACTACATGGCCGGGCATGGTGGCGCACGCTTGTAATCCCCGCGCTTGGGAGGCAGAGACAGGAGGATCGCGCAGGTTCGAAGCCAGCCATGCTGGCTTACGAGATCCTGTTTCCAAATAAAAGTATTAAATTGGTCTGGGAGTGTAGCCCGGAGGTAGAAGGGTTTTCAGAAACCCCAATACCACCAAATAAATAAATAAATAAATAAATAAATAAATAAATACTACTAACATTTACATTTATATAAAATTTAATTGAAAAAATGATAAGTAAAGGTAATACATACTCAAATCAGAGAATTCCTATTATTTTACTTTGTTTAACTGTAATCCATGTCTTGGAGCTCATGCCCTCTGCATGGAGTTGGAGGGATTTTTAGAATCTTTCATTCTAACCAGAACAAAATTGGGAAAAATCAAGAAAAGAAAAATGGAAAATTTGAAAACATTTTCTAGTGTTGGTTTTAGTAAACTATACCTTTCTGTAATTTCATGTTCCATTTTTAATGACTATTAAATTTTTATATTTAATTTTCCCTATCGGAAAATAAGTTAGCTAGTGTTTTGCCTATTGAATTATTTATTCTTGTTATTTTAGAAACATTTAATTTTTTTTGGAGAGGGGTAATCTTTTGGTTTTCTTCCAAATTTTCCATTTGTAGGAAAAGTTAAGTTTTTCTCTCTTTTTTGTTTTTTGTAGTACTAGGAATTGAACCTAGGCTCACTCTACATCTAAGATACACAGCCAGCCAGCCCTGTTTATTTTTTGTTTCGAAATAGGGTCTTGCCAAATTGCTGAAGCTAATCTTCTACCTGTGGTCCTCCTGTCTCAGCCTCCCAGCTTCTGGGATTACAGATGTACACCACTATGGCTGGCTTGCTTATTCTTTTAAAATAGATAAAAGTATTTACAATTATAAATTTTCCTTCTGAGTTCTCATTTTATTTTATTCCACAGCTTCTTAACACACAATATTTTCATTATCTTGCTTTTAGTAGATTCTCTAATCTTTGATCCAAATACTGTTTTTGTACTTTTATTGCATTTATTTTATGCTGAATTTATTTCCCTGCCATGAGTTTTTGTTTCTTCAGTTTTTTCTGGGATATCCTTATCTTCTGTGAAACCTCCTTTTCTTGTTTAGGAACAATTTGCTCCTTCTCAGTGAGGATCGTCTCAATGTGGCAGGGGGAGATCATGTATGCGTTAATTTAATCATGAGCTCTGTACGTATGGTGGTGCATCTTAGGGGCTTTGTTTACCAGGATGTGTTTGATGACCAGAGAATCAACATGTAAGCCCCTAAGTTCAACACTGCTTTCTGTGTTTTTAAGCATGTGCAGCAAAAATTTAGCACTCTTTTGGGCCACAGACCTCATGTCCAACCCTACTCTTTGGCCTGGGTATACCTACCAACTCTATCGTTGTAATGCCAGAATAGCACACACTGATTTTTAAAGTAACATCTTTCACATACTCGGTAGCTTTTGGATATACATGCCCTTGATGGCCTGGGCAGTTTCACGGGTGTTCTTAAAATTAACATGTAAAGCCAGGCGTGGTGGCCCAGGCTTGTAAACCCAGCATTTGGGAGGCTGAGACAGGAGGATTGTGGTTTGCAGGCATCCTCAGCTACTTAGGCCCTTGGCAACTCAGTGAGACTGGGGATGTAGCTCAGAGGTAGAATGTCCCTGGCTTCCATCCTCAGTACTGAAAAAAAAAAAAAAAAAAAGAACTTGTAGATTTGCATGATTTTGTGGGGTTTTTTGGGTCAAGAGAGTAGTGAACCATTTTAACAGATCACCTCAGGCCACTTACAGAAAGAGGAAAAGTGGGGGCTCCTGGTTCAAATGCTGTTTAAATTAGATTCTTTTTACAAATGTCTGTAAGAAGAATCTTTATGTTTTCTTGATTTTAAAACATTTCTGCTCCTATGGTGTGATCAAATACACAAATTTTTGCTTTTTTCTATTTCTCCTTTTTTGAACTATGTTAAACTTTAAAGTATCTTAAACTTACCTCTGTGGCTTACTAAATATGGATATCCCGTGAGCTTATTTTTGTTTTTTGTTTAGTTTTTTGCGACACTGGGGATGGAACCAAGGGGCATACTACCTCCAAGTTACACCCTCAGCCCTATTTTTTATTCTTTATTTTGAAACAGGGTCTCACTGAGTTGCAGAGGGCCTCACTAAATATTATCTAAGGCTGCCTGCGAAATGTCATCCTCAAGTCTAACCTCCCAAATGCTGGGATTATAAGCAGGCACCACCATGCTTGGCCTCTGTGAGCTTTTAAACAAGAAGGTATTTTCTCCAATTTAAAGACAGTTTGGTAATGTCCATGCAATGCACTTCATTACTCATTTCATTTTAGTTTTTATATCCTTACTTACTGTTCATATGATATATTATATTAGAAAAAAGTGAATTAAATTTCCTTATCACAAATGGGTTTCTTTTTGTGTGTTCTCTGTAATTTCTGTCTCATGAATGTTACTGCCATATTTTAATGCATTGCTATTCATAGGTGAAATGTTTTTTGCAAATTTTACTTATTAACACTAATCTCTTTTTGGCCTATATTCCATCTTGTCAGATTTTAGAATCTGAGGATTAGGAGTTAAGCAGTGGGCCTGAAGTTCATGTCTCTTCAATTATAAGGGTTGAAGAGCTGGTCATGGTGGCACACACCTGTAATCCAAGAACTTGGGAGGTTGAGACAGGAGGATCACAGGTTCAAGGCCAGCCTCAGCAACTTAATGTCACCCTCAGCAATGTAGTTAGAAATTTTTCAAAAGAAAAAATAAAAAAGGCTTGAAGTGCTCAAAGGTAGAATACTCCTGGGTTCAATCACAAGTTACCTATCCGTCTTGAAGGATACTCCTGGAAAATAGAAGAGTCATGTGACTCAGTCTAATCACTTTCTAAACTGCTGTAACAGATGTCTCAGACAAATAATGAATGGATAGGCGGGAGGAGAGTCTCTATCTACTGAATGGTTTTATCAGGATATTCCTACACTATTATTGTTTGTGATAGACACTAGAGAATCTCTGGATATGTGAATCATATATTCCTGAAATATAGCACATAAATTATATAAATTTCAGGTAAAATTGAAGTGTTTCATAACTTAAAGTAAGATTACCACACACCCACATAGAAATACTATCTTATGAGTTAGGACAGAGGACATATCCAGTGCAAGAAGAAGCTACCTGAGGACTGTGCTGAATGTCTTAGATACCTCTCCATTGTACCTTCCATTTGGAAGTTACTGCTAAAGTCTGATACTGGGTAGACTGATTTATGAAACTGATTTAACAGTTCAATTTTTCACATGTAGGAATATCACTGTACCTTTTTTCTTTTTGTTTACATTCTAGTGTAATTCTTCTGCATGCTGTTTGCAACTTTTCTGAATAAATTTAGCAATATTTTATAGATAGCACAGAACTGAGATTTTCTCTTTAACTCAATTTGAAAATATTTTTCCATTCATAGGTGAATTAAGCCCATTTTCATTTATTGCTTTCACAGATACACTTGGATTTATTCTATTATTTAGAATTCAGTTATTTGGGTTTTGTAGGATTTTTGTTTGGCTTTATATTATAACCTTTCATTACAGCTGCTATCTTTTCTTCATTTTTTTTAGTGCTTCTGATATTTATAATGTTTCTGCTTATATTTGTCTGCTTAAGCTATCATAGCAAAGTGTCATAGACCAGGTAGCTTTAAAAAGATATTTATTTTCTTCCAGTTGTGGAGTCTGGAAGTCCAAGATCAAGGTGGCAGCATGACCGTTCTGGTGTGGCATTTCTCCCTTGTTCTCAGTTGATCACCTTCTCACTGTATACTTGTATGGCCTTTTCTTGTGTGTGTGAAGAGAGGGAGCTCTGGTATCTCTTCCCTTTTTTCTTAGGACCACAGTCTTATTGGATTACTACACCACTCTTATGACCCTATTTATTTTTAATTACCCTGACAGAGATCCTGTCTCTGAATACAGTCATACTGAGGGCTGGGATCTCAACATAAGAATTCAACACAATACAGTCTACAGTGATATTTATAAAGCTGAAGTGGTTATATTCATAATTTCAATAGGATACAATTATATTAGTCATCTTGTTAAGAAAATATGTATTTGCTCCTGTGATAAGATGAATAGTGCTATTTTTTAACTTTCCCAGATGACAGAATTTGAAAAAAAATTTAAGATAAAAATCCAGGACTTCCTCCACATAATAGCATCTTTTACCTCAGAAGACAACAAATGGTGTTTAGCTTGATTGCATCATATGCTGAATGGATAGGTAAGAAGCCAAATCAGCAATTGCTTGCTTTACATTTTTGTAGAAATTATAACTACTACTTTGAATTTTGGTCTGATGTCTAAACTGGTGTGTGTGTGTGTGTGTGTGTGTGTGTGTGTGTGTGTGTAAGGAACTATTCTGTTACACCCAAATTTAAATCTAATTGTAAGGCCTATAAAGTAATATTTTCAACAAGTGTTTCAGTAGGACTTCCCTTTCCCTCCAAAATTCTCTGTGATGAAACACACATTTCCTTGAAGAAGGCTTGGATACAGAAACTGGCACCAGTACCTTTGGGGATTCAAATGACTTTTATCGTTCTTTGCTTCTTGTATTGGGGATTGGATACAGGTGCATTTTACCTTTTACCTCCAAGTTATAGTACCAGTCCTTTTTCATTTTTGTTTTGAAACAAGTTCTAATTTTCTGAGAATCTTGCTAGCTTGCTGAGGATGTCCTTGAACCTGCAATCCTCATGTTTCAGCTTCCCATGTACTGGGATTACAGACATGCTCCACTACACCCAGCATAAGCAAAAATTTCTTATCTCTTATCTTTTCTTCCTGGCAGAAAAATACATTTAGTTACGGATTAATTTTAGATTTCCCTTTAAAAATGCAAAACTTCTAAAACTTTTGCTTGTTTTGGAGAAGATATTGTCTTGTACATAATTAATTCCATATGACAGAATAAAAAAAAAAGATACGAAGTTGGATTCTGACAAGTAAAAATATGGTGAGTATGGAGTTTTTTGTTTGTTTTGTTTTTGCGATACTGGGAATGAAACCCAAGGGCATTCAACCTCCAAGCTATACCCCCAGCCCTATTTTTAAAAATTCTTTATTTTAAAACATGGTCTCACTGAGTTACAAAGAGCCTTACTAAGTAGCTAAGACTCTCCAAAAATCTCCATCCTCCTGTCTCAGCCTTCAAAATACTGGGATTTCAAGCATGCACCACCACACCGAGCTGACTATGGAGATTTTATAGGGTGATATCAATATTTCCTATCTTCCTTCCTGCTAAAATTACTGCTAAATTGACATTTTATATCATATATATGCCAATATATAATTGCAGATTAATTTTTTGGATCATTGAGAAAAAATGATTTTTTACAATCTTAATGTAATTCCACAAAGAAAAGAAAGGAAAAGTTATTTGTATTATGCTTATATCAACAATAATTTTATTTCTCATTTAATAACACAACAACTTAGGACATCCATTTTAAAATTTCATTCAGGAACTTTAGCACATATAAAACTATGTTTTAATTTAAGTTTCTTTTTGGTATTTGAAATAGCCAAATGTCACGTTTAGACTTGTACTGAAAGTTTATTTAGATATTGTTTTGAATATTCTATGTCCTCCAAAATTCATACTGAATTTTTTTTTTTTTTTTTTTGGTGGTACTGGGGTTCCTGGAAGCCCTTCTACCTCCGGGCTACACTCCCAGACCTATTTTTACATTTTTTTTTATTTGGAAACAGGGTCTCCTAATCCAGCACTCGCGGCTGGCTTAGAACCTGCGCGATCCTCCTGTTTCTGCCTCCCAAGCGCGGGGATTACAAGCGTGCGCCACCACGCCCGGCTCATACTGAAATTTAATCCCTTTTGCGGTGGTCTTGTGGAGGAGTGATCAAATTATGGGGACTAGACCCTCAGAAATTGATTCATGCTTTATAAAAGAAAGGGAAATAGACTTGGAACTTTTTTGTCTGGCCCTCTGCCTTCTGCTATGGGAGGGACACAAAAAACTAGGCAAGATCTTGGGAGCAGAGACCAGGCCCTCAGCAGACATCAAGCCCACCAATGCCTTGATCTTGGGCTTTCTGCCTCCAGAATATGAAATAAATTTATTTCATTCATAAATTACCTAAGCTGTGATATTTGGTTATATCATCATCAAGAAAGAATAGTTCATAAGTAATGTTTGATTACCTTAAAAAAGAGTCCTAAAACATTTTGAGCAACAGCAACATTTTGGAAATATATATTTATATCAGTCAAGATTCCAGTAAGGAAAACAGCTACCAGCCTAGCTATCTCAAAGGATATGTAATTCAGAGAACTGGCTCCATATCTGATAGAAGAGCTGAAGAAATAAACAGAAAAAAAAAAGGATCAGAGGAAGTTGTACCAAATCTAAGCTGGAGGACTGTGGAGGAAATCATCTTTACAGAGTCCAGATCAAATCTGAGAGCATATAGCAACAGATAAAACCATAGGAGGGGCTGCCCATGGAGCTCAGAAAAAAGGGAAACACACTGATTAGGGGTGTCAAGGCCACATGGCTAATGCTGGAGCTGCTGCTCAGAGCACAGAGACTGGGGATAGAACACTTTACCCTCTCATCCATGTTTCTCCAGGACTCATGCTGGGTCAACCTTGGGGAATCCAGAAAGTAATAAAACTTAGAAATGTGTTTCTTGACTTCCAAGAAGATGGCAACAGAGAAACGCGGGATTACAAGCCCTGCTAACAACCAATCTCTATTACCACAAAATCAGCGCCTTTCATAGCCAGAAAACACGATCAGCAGAGAAACAAAAAAATGTAATTACAAGGGACAGAAAAAAGAGGGCTAGAAAATCGAGACACTAGAAAGAAACCAGACCACAGTGCTGCAGCCGGAGCCGTGGCGCGAAGCAGCGGGTGCCATTTTCCCTCGCAGCACCAGGCTCCAGAGAGGAGGAGAACTCAGAACAGAGCTCAGAGCCACAGAGGAGATACGCCAACCTCATGCCTGAGGACGTGGCAGCAGCACCCTACTGCTGGTGGCAGCGGCTAGCTCACTAGACGGCACCAGACCAACGAACTCAACAGCCCACCAGGCTCCAGAGAGAAGCGGCGGACAGCGAGATGAGGTGAGCCACTGTGGAACAGCCGGGTGGAATTCGACAGATTTCTCGGTGCAGGGAGCATCTAAAGCTCCCAGAGGCTGGGCTCAGCACACCCTGCAGGGACTCAGAGCAGAGCTCAAAACCAGAGAAGAAATACTCCAGCCTCATGGCCGAGGGCGTGGCAGCGGGGCCATATTGCCACCGATGGCGGCAGCAGCGAATTCACCAAGTCCACTACAGCTCCATCTGCGCACTCAACAACAGTGAGTCAAATTGCGGCCCCTAGAGGAGAAATCCCAGTACTGTACTCCCAGGGACTTGACCCAGTGGGGGAGTGGTGGTAGAAGGGATATCACACCATAGGAGAATGCCCAACCTGGCATCCCCCCATGGTGTAAAGCAGCTTTGATTGACGCCCAGGGTCTGAGACTCTACGATACAACCCAGTAAAGGAGTAGTGGTGACTGAGATACCACAGACTCGAGATCCAGAGCACCTTAAGTGAAGTCGTAGTGACCCAGGGAAGAACCCAGAGAAGGCACAAACTTCCAAAATCATGGGAAATAGGAATAACAATAGATCAGTGAATGCCCACAACCCCACAACATCAGAACCTGATAAAACAGAAATTCAGAGATTTCTAGAAGATCAAATCAGGAAAATAACTGTAGAAATAATAGAAGTGTTTCGAAAAGAAATCAGAGAGAGCCAAAAAGAGATAAAAGATGTAATCAATGAAGTAAAGGCCTCAATTCAAAGTACAAACAACCAATTAGACCACATGGAGAATAGAATCTCGCTCTTAGAAGATGATCATTCAAAAAATGAACGCATAGTTTCTAATTTAGAAAAAAAAATCCGACAGCAGGAATCTGACATTGAAGAAATATGGGCCCATTTTAAGAGAGCTAACCTAAGAATAATTGGAATAGAGGAGGGAAAAGAAGGTGAAACTAAAGGGATCAACAATCTCTTCAAGGAAGTAATAGCAGAAAAGTTTCCAAACGTAGAGCAAGAGGTCGATACACAGGTCCAGGAAACTTATAGAACTCCCTTTAGACAGGATCAGAGAAGAGGATCCCCACGCCACATAATTATCAAAATGACCAATGTGGAAGCCAAGCAGAGAATCTTTTTTTTTATTGGTGCATTGTATTCATACATCATAGTGGGATACAAACTTTTGTAGACATACATGCACACATCGCCCAGTCAGCCCCCACCCGATCCCCACCCCATTCTCTCCCCATCCCTCCTTCCCATGCTTGGCTTAGTCGTTGACATCTAATATTATAGCAATTTATCCAAAATTAAAAATGATAATCTCACATAACAGTTTTATTTGTCTGATACCAAGCTTTTGATGACTTAAAGATAACATTTCAATATTTCTTTTTGCTTTCTTTCTTACCAGAAAATTTTTTTTCTATTTTTTTTAGGTGAAACTATCATATATTTATATATTTATTTTTCAGAAAAAAACTCTATCCTAATATGGAATATGGAGTCTAGATACCCAAAACGATCTTGAAAAAGAACAAAGCTAGAAGATATATATTTTCTGATTTCAAACCATATAAAGCTACAATAATTGAAACAGTGTAGTACTGTTCTAAAGGCAGATATATAAACCATTGGAGTTAAATAAAAGCCTAGAGCTAAATTCTTCCCTATATTGTCAATTTATTTTTGACAAGGTTTCCACGAACATTTGGTGGTGGAAATAATAATCTTTTAACTAAATATTGTTGAAAAATAATACTTACATGGAAAAGAATAAAATTGGACCCTTACCTAATCCCATATACAAATATTAACTCAAAATAGATAAAAGACCTAAATATAAATCTTAAGACTATAAACTTTTAGAAGAAAATCTGGGTCATAAAACCTCACAACATTGAAATTGGCAGTGATTTCTTGGATATGATTTCAATGGCACAGGCAACAGAAGAGTATACAAACTCCCTAAAAAATTAAAAAAATATATTGTACATCCAAAGACAATGTAAACAGAGTTAAAAGTTACTGATTGGATAGGATAAAATATTTCCAAATGCTATATCTGAAGGTATATTAATATTCCAACTAGAAATTCTAAAAATTAGCAACAATAAAAGCAAACAATACAATTTAGAGATATGTAAACGACTAACATAAATAATGAATCTCCACAGATAACCAATCTTAGTTGTATGTTGGATGGAAAATCTTGTTTTTCTGGTTCTGAAGGAATTTATGTCTTCAAAACCAGCGCTAGAGAAAATACTCAAAGAGATTAACTACAAAGAAGAAATAAGTAACACACACCAGAGAATCTTAAAGGCAACAAAAACAAAGGGCCAAGTGACATTCAGAGGCAAACCAATTAGAATCACTCCAGACTTCCCAAACCAAGTCATGAGAGCCAGAAGGGCTTGGAGTAACATATTCCAAACTCTGAAAGAAAACAACTTCCAGCCAAAAATTTCCTACCCAGCAAAACTTTCTATCAAATTAGATGGGGAAATAAGAAGCTTCCATGACAAACAGAAACTGAAGGAATTTATGTCTTCAAAACCAGCACTGGAGAAAATACTCATAGAGATTAACTACAAAGAAGAAATAGGTAACACACACCAGAACCAGAGAAACAAGGTTTTCCATCCAACAGACAACTAAGATTGGTTATCTGTGGAGATTCCTTATTTATGTTAGTCTTTTACCTATCTCTAAATTGTATTGTTTGCTTTTATTATTGCTAATTTTTAGGATTTCTAGTTTAGGATTTATTTCTTCAGATATAGCATTTGGAAATATTTTATCCCATTCTATCAGTAACCTTTAACTCTATTTACATTGCCTTTGGATATACAATATTTTTTTTATTTTTTAGGGATTTTGTTTACCCTTTTGTTGCCTGTGCCATTGAAATCATATCCAAGAAATCACTGCCAATTTCAATGTTGTTAGGTTCTATGACCCATGTTTTCTTCTAAAAGTTTATAGTATTAAGATATATATTTAGGTCTTTTATCTATTTTGAGTTAATATTTGTATATGTGTTAGGGAAGGGTCCAATTTTATTCTTTTTCATGTAATTATTATTTTTCAACAATATTTAGTTAAAAGATTATTATTTCCTCCACCAAATGTTCGTGGAAACCTTGTCAAAAATAACTTGACAGTATGTGGAATAATTTATCTCTAGGCTTTTATTTAACTCCAATGGTTTATATATCTGCCTTTAGAACAGTACTACACTGTTTCAATTATTGTAGCTTTATATGGTTTGAAATCAGAAAATATACATCTTCTAGCTTTGTTCTTCTTTGAGATTGTTTTGGGTATCTAGAGTCCATATTCCATGTCAGGATAGATTTTTTCTGAAAAATAAATAAATAAATGTATGATAGTTTCACCTAAAAAATATTCTCTGGTAAGAAAGAAAGCAAAAAGAAATGTTGAAATGTTATCTTTCAGTCATCAAAAGCTTGGTATCAGACAAATGAAAATGTTATGTGAAATTTTCATTGTTAATATTGGATAAATTGCTATAAAACTAGATGTCAACCACTAAGCCAAACATGGGAAAGAGGGATGGGGAGGAAACGGGGTGGGGATTGGGTAGGGGCTAACTGGGCGATGTGTGCATGTATGCCTACAAAAGTATTTTCTTATATCATTATGATGTATGAATACAGTGCACCAATTTAAAAAAAAAGCTAACAGACCAAAAAAAAATGTGTTTCTTGCAATGCAGCAGGAAGAATTTGTAGAATATGGCTGGGAGCAAAGTAGCAAGTTTTTGCTGGGCCTTCTAAAATGCCATTCTGAAATCAAGACTTGGGTGGAATGTAGCAGTTATGAACATGTTCATTTGCTTCATGAGTCACTGAGACCATCCTGCTTTCAGGCACAATTCTAGGCTCAGGGAGAAAAAAATAAATAAATCTACTGCCTCACAAAGATTACATACTAATGAGGAAGAAAGACAGGTGCTATGGTTTAGATATAGAATCTCTCTTTGAATTGAGACTCTAAACTGTAAATAAACTCATTGATGGATCAATAATTTGAATGATTTTCCTGGGTGGTAACTGTAGGCTCGATGGGGTGTGGCTGAAGGAGGCAGGTCACCAGGGGCATGACTTTGGGTACTATATTTGTCCCTATCCCTTCTTCTCTCTCACTCAGCTTCCAGTATTTCATGAGCCACTTTAATATACTACATCCTGCCCACCAGGATGTTTAGGCCTTGGTGTCAGCCAACTATGGACTATATCTCTGAAACTGTGAGCCAAATAAACTTTTCCTCCTCTAAGTTGTTTTTGTCAAGTAATTTGGTCACAGCAATGAAAAGGTGAGATTAAAAAAAAGAAATAAACAAGTAAGCATGGAAATACACACACATCTGTAGATTAAACAAAGGTGTGTGATGGAGAGAGACTGCTGGGCATAAGGCTTCTCTGAGGCTTTCAGGTTTGAACTGAGGTGGGAAACGCTAGCAGTACCAGCTGTGGGGAAAAACATGCCACTTGATCCTTTCAAATATCACAACAAAGCAGTGTAGCATGAATGAAATGACTGAAGGTGAAAAGGGCAAGAAAAAAGCATGGAGAAAAAGCAGGGACCAGGGGAAGTAGGGCCTCAGAGATCTTGGAAAGCTTTCCTTTTCTAAGTAGTAAAAAGGAGCCCAGAGACAAGTTTAGTCAAAAACTAGCATGATCTGATATTTTATTAAAAATTCTACTCACATTGCTGGGCCCCAGGCCAGACCACGTGGCGTAGCACTCCAGACCCCTGGAGAAACTGGGCCCAGTACCCTGGGTCCCGGGTGGGGGTCTCATGGGGCACACCAGCCGGGGCCCAGGTCACGGGACTCTGAGCTCCAGGCTGGACCGTGCGTAGCACGCCAGACCCCTGGAGAAACTGGGCCCAGTACCCTGCGTCCCGGGTGGGGGACGCGCGGGGCATGCCAGCTGGGGGCCGGGTCGTAGGACTCTGGGCCCCAGGTGGAGTAGTATGGAGCATGCTGGACCCATGGGGAAACTGACCGGGTCACAGTGCTACTGAGTGCCTGATCCCACTACCTCCTCAAACTACATATACTGTGTTCTCTTTTTTAAAAAAAAAAAGGTAAAGAAAGAGAAGAAAAAGAGAAAAAGAAAAAGAAAAAAAATATTGGAGAGGAGTTAAGAAAGACGTGGCGGATGCCAGGACACTGGAGATGCAGACAAAACTTATCCAAATGCACTGGAACTTATGGAAAAATTCCCCATGAAGGAGGACTGCTGTTTCTCTATATTGTTAAGAATCTTGGACGTCACCTGTAAGGAGAGAGTTTAGCGGAGACCAAGGAGAAAGGTGTTGTTGAAAGCGGTCTTCACGATGGCAGTAGAGACTTGTATTCAGGAGAAGCAGAAATTGGATCCTACTAACCTTATTTCTTTGGAGAAATTACACCAAATGTCGAATGCTACCGTCACGCATGCTTAGGAACACTGGACAACATTCAGAGTGGAAAAGGAGCCTGGGAAGGATTTGAAAGGTGAAGGCAGTGGCAATGGCAGTGGCTAGTACTCAGGGGAGGCAGAGATCTGATGCATTACACCTGGAACCTTTGAAATAATAACCCCAGAGGCAGAATGTTACCACCACGCATGTGGGACAATTTGTTGGGAGAACGTGGGACAATTTGTTGGGCGAAGAGGGTGCTCAGATTGGAACCTGCCGAGGGGTGAGGCCGGCGACGGACACAGCAAAGCTGGGATTGGAGCCTGCCATTACACTAGGCCGGTGTTGGAGCCTCCGAGGCCAGGATTGGAGCCTGCTGAGGGGTTAGGCCGGTGCTGGGGCCAGTGAAGCCAGGATCAGAGCCTGCTGTGAGGCAAGGCCGGTGCTGGGGCCTTTGAGGCCAGGATTGGAGCCTGCCGAGGGGTTAGGCTGGTGCCAGGGCCAGCAAGGCTGGGATAAGGGCCTGCCGTGAGGCAAGGCCGAGGCTGGAGCTTCAAGACAGTGATCGAAGCCTGCTAAAGGGTTAGGCTGGTGCCAGGGCCAATGGCCGACATCAGAGCCTGCCATGAGGCAAGGAAACTACTGGGGCCTCCGAGGCCGAGATCAGAGCCTGTCGAGGGGTTAGGCCAATGCTGGGGCCAGTGAGGCTGGGATCGGAGCCTGCCGTGAGGCAAGGCCAGTGCTGGGGCCTTCAAGGCCGGGATCGGAGCCTGCCAAGGCATTAGGACAGTGCCAGGGCCAGCAAGGCCAGGATCGGAGCTCACCGTGAGGAAAGGCCGGTGCTGGGGCCTCCAAGGCTTGGATTGGAGCCTGCCGAGGGGTTAGGCTGGTACCAGGGCCAGCGGCCAGCACCGGAGCCTTCTGTGAGGCAAGGCTGCTACTGAGGCTTCCAAGGCCAGCATCAGAGCCTGCCGAGGGGTTAGGCTGGTGCTGGGGCCAGCAAGGCCGGCATCGGAGTTTGCCATGAAGCAAGGATGGTGCTGGGGCCTCTGAGGCCAGGATAAGAGCCAACCAAGGGGTTAGGCTGGTGCCAGGGCCAATGGCCAGCATCGGAGCCTGCCGTGAGGCAAGGCTGCTACTGGGGCCTCCGAGGCTGGGATCTGAGCCTGCCAATGGGTTAGGCTGATGCCGGGGCCAGCGGCCAGCAGCGGAGCCCGCCGTGAGGCAAGGCCGGTGCTGGGGCCTTCGAGGCCAGAATCAGAGCCTGCTGAGGGGTTAGACAGGTGCTGGGGCCAGCGAGGCTCGCATCGGAACCTGCTGTGAGGCAAGGCCAGTGCTGGGGCCTCCGAGGCCAGGATTGGAGCCTGCTGTGAGGCAAGGTCAGTGCTGGGGCCTCCAAGGCTGGGATCGGAGCCTGGCGAGGGGTTAGGCTGGTGCTGGGGCCAGCGTGGCCAGCATCAGAGTCTGCCGTGAGTCAAGGCCGGTGCTGGGGCCTCTGAGGCTGGGATAAGAGCCTGCCGAGGGGTTAGGCCAGTGCCGGGACCAGCAGCCGGCATCAGAGCCTTCCGTGAGGCAAGGCCACTACTGAGGCCTCCGAGGCCAGATCAGAGCCTGCCAAGGGGTTAGATTGGGGCTGGGGCCAGCGAGGCCAGCATCAGAGCCTGCCGTGAGGCAAGGCCAGTGCTGGGGCCTCCAAGGCCGGGATCAGAGACTGCTGAGGGGTTAGGCCGGTGCCGGGGCCAGCACGGCTGTGATCGGAGCCTGCTGTGAGGCTAGGCCGGTGTTGGGGCCTCGGAGGCCGGGATCAGAGCCTGCCAAGGGGTTAGGCCGGTGCTGGGGTCAATGGCCATCATCGCAGCCTGCCGTGAGGCAAGGACACCACTGGGACCTCCAAGGCCAGGATCGGAGCCAGCTGAGGGATTAGGCTGGTGTTGGGGCCAGTATGACCAGAATCAGGGCCTCCTATGAGGCAAGGCTGCTGCTTGAGCCAGTGAGGTCTGGATCAGTCCAGCGGGTAGCCAGGCCACTACTGGGACCATCAAGAATGGGATCGGTACTTGCAACACGGCATGCACAGAGAAATATCGCAGAAAATATAAATCAGATGCTTCCGCTAATCAGCAATAACTAAGAGGAAAGGGACAACAGGAAGAGGTCGAGCTATAGAAAGGGCCCTATAGTGAAGCAACTAAGGTGACCAATCAGAGGGTATGGAATAGGGGAGGATGGAGCCTCTTTAAAATGCAGGAGATGCATAAACAAATGTATCAAAGTTAATCACCAAACAAGCATTGGATTGAGGGAGGGGGAAGGAATGGGATGGGGGATGGATCAGGGCTAATTGGATGATGTGTGCTTGTATATCCTCTCAAGTCTTGCACTCCAATGTGATTGATATATGACTACAATGCACCAATTAAAAAATAAATAAAATAAAATAAAAACCACTTGATACCCTTAAAAAAATCTACACACATCGATATATTTTTATAATGTTATGCAGGCTGGTTGACAAGTGTAAAGGTAGAGTGAAAATAACAAAGACATTTGAGTGGTCCAGAAGATAGTGGTGAGGGCTGAATATGAGGGTAGTTATAGAAACAGAGAAAAATGAGTGGATTTGTAAATTATTTAGAAGTTAAGTAGGCTGATGAAATAACTGTAGGGAATGAGGGGAAGGAAGAAATCAAGGCTGTCCCTAGATTTTTTTATTTGTTTCAATAACTGGGAAGAAGGGGTTCCCTTGGCTAAACACCAAGATGGATCCCTGCAGTTCCAGAGCTGAGATGTCACTGGCGCTGCTTTGGGTTATTCTTTAAAAGCCAAAGGAAAGCAACTTATTCTAGGAGAAATGAATTATTTTAGTTAGTGGAGAAAGACAAAGCTTCAAAAATCAATTTAGGAGATGCTGACAATTCAATGGTACTCTAAAGCTATAGGATTAGATGAGAACAGTAAAGAGAAATTGTAGATGGAACTTTTGTCTCCCTAGAGGATCTTTGAACTACATTTCATTCCTTTTTTATATTTTATTTTGAAACAATTTCTCACTATGTTGCTGAAGCTGGCCTCAAACTTCCTTCTGGTCCTCCTGTTTTAGACTTTTAAGTACTAGGATTACAGGTATGCATTAACATGCCTGGGAAGGGGTTCTCATTTGAAGGATACACGAAACATCTTTTAGAAAAGATATTTCTAAATTCAGACTTCTTTTTACTGTGTACATTGGAAAACACTGAGTGAAGGGCCACTAGGTACTTCTCACATAAGAAATGACTCTAACAACTTGCTGTTTAGATTCTTCTCCTTGTCATGTCAGACATTTCTGACTCTTGGGACTTCCCTTAGGTTCAGAAAACTATCATACATTTCTACAAATCTGCCTTTGTTCCTTTTTCTTTCTCTCCTGAATGACACAGATGCTGTATCTTTTGACTATGCTCCATATTTCTTTCATGCTTTGACCTGGATATAAAAACAAAATCAAACTCCCAATATATCTCTATAAGATATATACCTAAAATATAAATTAACAAAAATATTTAAAGTAAAAATATTTTTCAAAGAAAGTTGACATTAATATATTATGAAAGACAAACTAGGCTTTTAGTCAGAAAGTATTATTGGGGATAATAAAAAAAAAACTCTTTAAATGAAGTAAGTGGCTACAGCTCATCAGATTGTAAGCATTCAGCACCTCCTGCCCCTACCAGATTCAAAGCAGTGGAAGCTGAGCTCATCACACCCTCCAGAGATCTAAGGGGTGCTCAACAACAGCAAATACAAGATGGCAACTTTGAGTGAGACCGAAGAATTCTAGTGTGCTATATCTATAACTAGTGTTATATATCTATAACTCAGCCATTAGGAAGACTGCTTCTCCATCAGAGAAGAAAAGCAGTAAAAAAGTCAACAACAACAGAAATGAAAGTAAAGAAACAGCAGAACTAGAACCAGAATAAAAAGCAGAGACCTATAAACTATTCTGTGGGACCCATCCGGGAAACAGAAATGAGAAGAGTTACACTCCTACCTGGGTCAGGCTGCATCAGAAAAGCCGGCAGCTGTCAATACTGTAGAATCCAGAAACATTTAGGGAAAACCTGTGGATTACTGTGAGGCTGACAACTATAGACCATCAGTGAAAGCAGTAGGCATTCTGCTTTATGCACAGTAGAAAGGGACCCAAAAGTAAAGATGATTCAGTCAGACACCTTGGTGGAAGCTGAATACATTTTTTTTCCTGCAGCAATCTGGAGCAGTACACATTAACCTAAGCTAACAAACTGTTCCTGCAAATAAAGTTGGTCATGCCTGGCCACAGGAGCTTACATGGCAAGGAAATGGGGTGGGGGATGAGATCTTGTGGGCTTATTATCAGACATAGCAGAAACTTGAATTTGTAAATAGCCCATAGAGACAGAGAAAACTACAGACCAGAGTTTGGAGAGCCAAGATAGGGACTATAAGTATCATCGTGATATGCTGATTAGTGGTGTCAGAGAGAAATAGCACAGCATGCCAAAATGCAGGCTTCAAAAGCAGTGAACTTTTGCGTTTTGTTTCTGAGACCAACAAAACACTAACACCTGAGGCCAGCAAGGGCCCCCAGGAATGGCCAACCAAGTTAGGAGTCATGTCCGTGGAGCTAACTGAGCCACTCAGATCCTTGGATTGGAACAAATAACTCTCTTCCTGCCACACCTTGGGTCTTGAGTGGAGTTTGAAACAGGCACCATATTGGCCAGACTGCACCAAGAGGCCTAGACAACACTTGATCACAGACAAAAGTTAGAGATTCAGTACTCTCTCCACCAGCAGACTTTGTACCTATCATGCATGCAAGCTAGTGACTAAATGTACCTCATATAACCTAACAAATAGATATAGAGTGGTATCCTAGGGCCCATCAAAGTTCAGTGGGCCAGACCACAAGTTTTGAACACAGCAATTGTTGGCTTTGTTGAGCCTAAGCCCACTGGTCACAGAGGCTGGAGGTCAGCACTCTGCAGTAACATGGGCTCACAATTAGCAGAGCAGCAATGGTCTCCTGACTGTATGCAGTCCCAGCCAGCAGGCTGCAGACCCCAAATAAAAGCGTCATAACCTCTGTTCCTGCAGAATTTGGGTCAAGGTGGCAAAGTGACCTGCAACTAACCAGAGACTATTACTTACCTGCACTAAGAAATAAATCTAGCTAAAACGACTCTGGGAGAAAAACTCAAAAGTCTGAGTATTTAAGTATTTGAGTCAAATTGTTATGGGTGAATATTAATCCCATGTAGATCTTACTATTGAGGGATAGCAAATAAACACAAGACTCACACACACAGAGGAAAAAGATGACAAGGCATCAGAAACACAAACCTGAAAACTCTGAAAATATGAGAACAAGAAACAATGAGGACACAATAAACCCTCATAACTGAACAACAAGGGAGATTACCAATATTGATCTACAAGAAATCCAATAAGGAGAATTTTAAATCTTAATCTTCAATATGATGAAAGATTTCACAGTAAGTATCAGGAAATGAAAGAGGAAATTGAGACCTTAAAAAGGAATCAGAAAGAGGCCATGAGGAAAATTAATACATCAATAAATGAATTGAAGAAAGCAATAGCAAACAATTCTGAAAGATTCAATATAATGGAAAACAAAATATCATTGTTAGAAGACAGTTAATTCAAAACCAACAGCACAGTCAACAGTATACTGAAGACATTACAACAGAAATTAAGCATCCAACAACTATGGGACAATATGAAACATCCTAACCAAGGATAAAAGGCACTGAAAAATGATAGAGAAACAAATCAAGGATATCCATAATCTCTTCAGAGAAATAACTGCAGGAAATTTTAAAACATGGAAAAAAAACTTGAACATTTGTGTACAGAAAATATACAGACCACTATTAAGACAAAATCAAAGAAAGACCACAGCACGCCACATCATATTCAAAATAACTAACTTAGAGGCCAAGGAAATAATCTTAAAATCAGTGAGAACAAAGTAACAGGTGACATTTAGGGGAAAAAAAAAACAATAAAAATCATGCCATACTTCACAAATCAAGTCATGAATGCCAGTAGGAAATGGTATTAAGTACTATAGACCCTGAAAGAAAACAACTTCCTACTGAGACTGATATACTCAGAAAAAAATATCATTTAAAATTGATGAAAAAAATAAAAACTTTCCAAGATAAGAAGAATCTTTAAAAAAAATCTTAAAAAAAAATTCATAACAACTAGCCAAGACTAGAGAAAATACTTTAAAAATAAATTATAGAGTTGGGCATGGTGGCACATGCTCATATTCTCAGCATTTGGGAGGCTGAGACAGGAGGATCGCAGTTCACAGACAGCCACAGCTACTTAGTGAGCCCTCTGCAACTCAGTGAGACCCTGTTTCAAAATAAAATAACAAAAAATAATAAAAATAGTCAATAACAAAAGAATAACAAAAGAATAACAAAAAATAGTCCGGGAGTGTAACTCGGAGATAGAATGCCCCTGGGTTCCATCCTCAGTACTGAAGAAAGGAAGGAAGGAAGAAAGGAAGAAGGAAGGAAGGAAGGAAGGAAGGAAGGAAGGAAGGAAGGAAGGAAGGAAGGGGGGGCAATCTTCATCAAATGGGTAACTAAGAAATGAAGAAATAACACTACATCAAAAGGATACAGAAAACAAAATGACAGAAAACAAAAATTGTATTTCAATAATAACAATGAATGTCAAAGGGCTTAACTCCCCAGTTAAAACACACAGACTTGAAATGTGGATTAAAATACATAATCTAAATATATAGTGCTTGCAAGAAACTCACCTTACAGCCAAAGGCTAAAGGTGAAAGAATGGAAAATGTAATACCGTGCAAATGGAGACTGAAAACAAGCAGAGTACCAATGCTAATATCTAGTAAATCAGACTTTAAACTAAAAAAACATCAGAATAGACAAAGCAGGGCACTTCTTATTAATAAAAGAAATAATCCATCCAGGCGTGGTGGCACATGCTTGTAATCCCAGCATTTGGAAGGCTGAGACAGGAGGTTTGCAGTTTGAAGATAGCCTCAGCTACTACTTAGTGAGGCCCTTTGCAATTCAGTGAGACCCTGTTTCAAAATAAAGAATAAAAGAAATAATCCAGCACCAGGCGTGGTGGCACACACTTGTAATCCCCACGCTTGGGAGGCAGAGACAGAAGGATCGTGCAGGTTCAAAGCCAGCCTCGCTGGCTAAAGAGACCTTGTTTCTAAATTTTAAAAATAGATAAAATAGGTCTGGGAGTGTAGCCCAGAGGTAGAAGGGTTTCCAGGAACCCTAGCACCATGCACACAAAAAATGAAATAATCCAGCAAGAAAATGTAATAATAGTAAACATCTATACCCCAAATGAGAATGAGCTTACATGTATAAAACAAACTCTTTGGGACATCAGGCATCTAATATATGCAAATACAATAATATTGGGAAACTTCAACACCCTACTCACACCACTAGATGAATCTTCAAGGTAAAAGTTGAGTAAAGATGGAAGAATAAAGACCTAAATAATACTATAAACCAAATAATCTTAATAGACATATAGGGAATATTTCAACCAGCAACAACTGAGTACACATTTTTCTCAGCTGCCCATGGGACCATTTCCAAAATAGAACACATCCTGGGACACAAAGTAAGCACCAACAAATTCAAAAGATATAATTCCTTGCATCTCTTCAGATCACAACAGAATGAAAGTAGAAATCAAGAACAGGAAGGCCAAAAGAAATTACATAATAAATGGAGATTGAATGACATACTCTTAAACAAAAAATGAATTAAAACAGAAATAATGTGAGAAATAAAAAATTTCTGAAATTAAACAAAAATAGAGACCTGATATATCAAAATCAATGTAACACATTGAAGATGGTATTAAGAGGAAAATTTATAGCATTGAGTGCTCACATAGAAAAAGAAAGTTGCCAAATAAATAACCTAATAACACACTTCAAGGACCCTGAAAAACAGGAATGGTCACATCCCAAAGCCAGTAGAAGGCAGAAAATAATTAAAATCAGAGCAGAAATAAATAAAAATACACAATAAAAATAACAATAAAAAGGATCAATAAATCAAAACCCCGGTTCTGCGAAAAGATTAACAACATAGACAAGCCCCTAGCCAACCTAACCAAATGAACGAATCAACCCAAATCACTAAAACAGAAATGAAAAAGGAGACATCACCACAGACAGTGAGAAAATTCAGAGAATCATCAGAAACTATTTTGAAAATTTACATTCCAATAAAAAAGCATGGAAGAAATTGGCAAATTTCTAAACATACAGCCCACCTAAGTTGAGCCAAAAGGATATAGAAAACCTAAACCATTCAATAGCAAGCAAAGTAATAGAAACAGTGATAAAAATCTGTCATGAAAGAAAAGCCCAGGTCAAGATTGGTTTCCAAGCTGAATTCTACAAAACTTTATAGAAAAACAAATCATAATACTTCACAAGTTATTCCTTCAAATCAAAAGTCACGGAATTCTTTCAAACTTCTATGAGGCAAGTGTCACATTATTACCAAAACCAAATAAAGGTATCTCAAAAAAAGAAAATTACATACCAATATTATTGATGAACATAAATGCAGAATTTCTAAACAAAATACTAGCCATGCAATTCAAAAGAGATCCAGAAAATATTATACCATGACTAAGCTGATTTCATCCCAGAAAAGCAAGGCTGGTTTAACATATAAAAGTCAATTCATGTTATTCACCAACCCATTCATGATAAAAAAAAATTGCAGAAAATTGGAATTGAAAGAACATATCTCAACATCATTAATGAAATATACAATAAACCCAAAGGCAACATCATATTGAATAGGGGAAAACTGTGGGAATTTCCTCTAAAATCAGAAACAAGACAAGTATTCCCACTATCACCATTATTTTTCAATATAGTTCTTGAGATTCTTGCCAGAGCAATAAAACAAAAGAAGAATATTAAAAAATTCAAATAGGAAAAGAAGAATTAAAATTCTTTGTTTTAGATGACATGATCATATATCTAAAAGACCCAAAAGCTCAACCAAAAGACTTATCAGAGCTTATTAACCAATTTAGCAAAGTACTGGGAAATAAAATCAACTTTCAAAAATAAGTAGCTTTTTTATTAGCTAACTATGAATCCACAGAGAAAGAAATACAGAAAACAATCCCATTTGCTATAATCGCAAAACCAATAAAATACCTAACCAAAGAGCTCTACAATGAAAATTAAAAAACACTAAAGAAAGAAATTAAAGAATACCTTGGAAGATGAAAAGATCTCCGTTGCAAAATAAATATCATCAAAATGGCGATTCTACCAAAAAATGACATACAAAATCAATGCAATCCCTATCAAATACCAATGTCATTCTTCATAGACAGAAAAATCAGTCATAAACTTCATATGGAGAAACCAAAGACCAAAAATAGCCATAGCAATTCTCAGTTACAAAACCTATGTAGGAGGCATCAAAATTCCTGACTTCAAACTATACTAGAGCTGCAGTAATTAAAAGAGCATGATATTGGGATAAAAATAGGCACACAGACCAATAAAAGCTACAGAAACTAACCCATACACTATATTCAAATGATCTTTGACAAAGGGGCCTTATACATATGCTGGAGAAAAGATAGCTTTTCAATAAATGGTGTTGGGGAAACTGACTGTTCACTTGTAGAATAATGGAAATAAATTTTTACCTCTCACCCTGCACAAAAATCAACTTGAGATAGATCAAAGACCTAGAAGATAGACCAGAGTCAATGAAGATATTAGAGGAGGGCATAAGTTTAAAACTCCAACATATAGGCACAGGTATAAACTTCCTCATCAAGACCCCCCAAACTCAGGAAATTAAAACAAGAATTAATAAGTGAGATGGCCTCAAACTAGAAAGTTCTTGCTCACCAAGAAAATTATCAAGAGTCATAGACAGCCTACAGAATGGGTGAAGATCTTTACCAGCTATCCCTCTAACAGAGTTCTAATATCTAGAATGTACAAAGAACTTACAATCTTCACACTAGAAAAACAAATAACCCAATCAAAAATGGGCAACTGAATAAACTAGAAATTTCAAAAAACAACAGACAAAAATCACCAGTAGATACATGAAAAAATGTTCAACATCATTAGCAATCATGGAGGTGCAAATTAAAGTACACTGAGATTTCATCTAACCCCAGTCAGAATGACAATCATAAAGAAGTCAAATAACAGTAAATGTTGGTGAAGCTGTGGGGAAATAGGCACTCTTCTACATTGTTGGTGTGATTGCAAACTAGTCTAGCTACTATGGAGATCAATGTGGAGAGTCCTTGGAAAACTAGGAATAGATCCACCATATGATCTGGCCATACTACTACTGAGTATCTTTCCAAAGGCGTTGAAACCAGAGTACTACAGAAATATATGCATACTCATGTTCATAGGATCAAAATTTACAATAGTCAAACTATGGAAACAACCTAGTTGTCCATCAATAGATGAACATGGAGCATAGAGGTTCATATACTTTCTTTAATATGCATAGAATAGAGAGTAATTGGGAGAGACTCCAGATGATGAGGAGAAACCTCAGGGAAGTAGGAATATGATATAAGGGATACTACCACAGGCTATGTGTATACATGTCAATATATACCAACATCAATCTGTGTATTCCGTATTGTGAGGAAGTAAAATTGGGAGGGGGTACCAAGAGCATGTGCATGTATGTCATTGTCAACATGATTTACATTATGATGTGAGACTACAATGCACCACTAAAACCACAAAAAAGAAAAAAAGATTTTTGCTATAGTCAGTGTTTATTAGGGTTATGTGAAAAATGGCATGTGATTATTAAAAATCACCTCAAGAGAGTTTTGTTTTGACACCACAGAGTAGTTGGAGCTGCCAATGAGAGCTTTAAAAGAAGCTTCCAACAGAATCTGTCTTAGACAAGCAATGTATTGCATCTGTGGCAACCCATCCAGGAGGAAGCCAGGGGGATATATACCTCTCACTCACTCTCCTTCTGACTCCAGGACCTCCCAAAACTGAGCCAACCAAAACCCAAATGAGCCCTCATGCAGGTTATAGGGTGAGCCTTTCCTGGTGTAAAGATACAAAGAGAGGATGGATGGATGGAAGTCTAGTACACAGAGATTAATTCTAAACAAAATCATTATCTGTTCCCTTTGTATGAAGGCAAGGACTCTAGAACAGCATGTTGGCAATTGCACCATTATAATTTATATAAATTATTATTATCTTTTTAGCTATATTTTAGTACTCTAAAATAAGCATTGTTACTTCATTTTATCTACTTGTATGTTGATTTAATAGTTATCCTTCTGTACCCCTTCTTTTATTGTGAATCATTGTGCTTTCTCAAGTTTTTTGAGTGAGGGCCTAGTGGCTATGAATGCCTATATTATATGTTGAGAAACTCTTTACTTTGTCCTTGTTTTGTCCTAAGAGTCACCCTAATCAAATACTTTTAGAATAAGTCATTTTCACTGAAACCTGTTCAGATGTAATAGCCCTGGCCTCCTGGTTCTATGATCTTTTAAGGAAGCTGGTTTTGGTCAACTACCATTCCTTTGTAAGTGTTTTCTCTTTTTTCTTCATCTGCTTTTAATATTGCTCTTTCAGCTGCTAATCTACAATTATAGGTTTTAAAAAATTGATACTCCCTAGAATATTCTTTATTCCTCTTAAACAGGACTTTCATATTATTTATTTATTTACCAATTTATTTATTTTTTAGTGGGCATTTAGCTCAGGGGCATTCCACCACTGACGTATACCCTTAACCCTTTTTACTTTTTGTTCAGAAACAGTGTCTCTGAAACAGAGTTGCTGAGGCTGTCCTCAAACCTGCGATCCTCCTGTCTCAGCTTTTTAAGTACTGAGATTTCAGGTGGTCACTACCACACAAGACTACATATCTTCCAACATTTTTTAAATATCTCAGTCATTATCTCCTTAAATATCTCCTCCTCCATATTATTTTCTTTTCTCTTCTAGAATGTTGAGAAGTATCTACTAGTCCAACTTTTCCCTGTAATCTACATCTCTGAACTTCTTTGACATATTTTCCATGTTCTCATTTTTTAATGTTGTATTTTGGGTACTTTCAAATTACATTTCTGGTTTATTAATTTCCTCTAAATTGTATCATCTGCTCTCGGAACTACCTACTAACTCTTTAATCTTATTGTTTTTCATTTCTAAATCTTTTATCATTTTTCAAATCTCTTATTTTGACTTGATATCTTATTTATTATTCATATTTTTATTTCTTTCATTTCATTCAAGAGTTTATGCCAGGTTCAGTGCCTTGTGCTTATAATCTCAGTACTTAGGAGGCTGAGACTGGAGGACCACAGGTTCTGGGGCAGCCTCAGCAACTTAACAAGACCTTCAAAATTATAGCAGGATCCTGTTTAAAATTTTAAAATGGCTGAGGATGTAGCTCAGAGGTAGAATGCTCCTTAGTTCAATCTCCAGTATACAAAAAATAAATAAATAAATAAAGATTACCATGGGGCTGAGGCCTGGGGTATATCTCAGTGATAGAGCATTTTCCTAACTTCTAGAAGATACAGGTTTCATTCCCACTACTGGAAAAAATATGCCTTAAAATAATATAGCCAATATGAGTGTGGTGGCACATGATTGTAACCCCAGCATTTGGGAGGCTGAGACAGGAGAGTTGCGGTTCACGGATAATCTCAGCTACTTATTGAGGCCCTCTGCAACTTAGTGAGACCCTGTTTCAAAATAAAAAAAAATAAAAAATAGGGCTGGAGGTGTCACTTGGAGGTAGAATATTCCTGAGTTCCATTCCCAGTACCACACACAAAAAAACCCCTATGATATTATATACCAAAAACTCTCTTAGAATTGAAGAATACTTGCCTATGAATAACGGTGCATGCCTGTAATCCCAGTACTTTAGCAGCTTAGAGGAGAATTGTAATTTCAAAGACAGCCTCAACAATTTAGCAACATAGTGAGACCCTGTTTCAAATTAAAAGTAAAAAGGGCTTGGTGTGTAGCTCAGAATTAGAATGCCCCTGGACTCAATTTCCAGTATCACAGAAAAAAAAAAAAAGAGCTAAAGTATTGACTTATTTTTTTCTCCTCTATTTTGTAATTCCAATGTGTGTCCAGTGTCTCCTCCTACCATTGTCATTTCCACTGTAGATGTTTTATGATTTTGGTTGTGGGGGAGTGCCCTATAGAATTTACTTGAGGGCACTCCTAAAGAAGGCAGAATTGAGAGTATTTACACTCTATTTTTTTTTCTTCTAAGGCATCCAGAACACTATTGTTCTGGGGATGGTTCCATTTAATGCTTGGCTTAGAATTCTCTGGACCACAAAAGTAAAATCATTTAAATTCCAAGCACAAATAAGGACATTTTCAGGGTTACAAATTCTCTAGTGCTTCTCAGTCCAGAAATTTGGGGTCAGAAGGCGAGTTATTTTGTGTTTTCTCTTGTCACATGGAAGGTTTCTTTTGATCCAGGGCACTGTCTTGTCCTTTGCCCTGAGCACTAGTACTTCCTAGAGGTGGCAGCTTTTTCACAGCTCACTGGGGAGCTGGGCTGGCTAAATGAGCAAGATCTGAACAAAGCAAATGCTCTGACTTTGGGGAGCCTGTTCTGGTCAACACTCATGCAGCTCTACTCTAAAATATTGACTACATAACTTAGAGGAAAAAAGATTTATTTATTTTCTTACAGTTTTAGATTCAGTTCACGTAAGACCAGAGACCATGGATCTCAGGGCATGGCAACATGAGATGAAGAGAAGGAGAACATGTGGGCTGTGCTCATGACATCATGGAGGCTAGAAGCAAAAAAGCAAATGAGCAGGGGGAGGAAGAAACATTTATTTAACACCCAAGGCTGCACCTCCAGGACCACTTCCTCCAGTTGCACCCTACTGGCCTGGGTCACCACCCTGCTGGCCTGGGTCCCACTGCTGGGATTATAACCTCATGTCTCAATTATACCATCCCAAAATGTTAATGAATGAGCTTATTGGGGTACATTTTATATCTAGCTATAACAGGGCCAAAATTAATCATCTGCTGAAGGGGTCTGTGTTCCTCTCTTCTCTCCTGTGAAGAGATCCCCATGCCTGCCTTTTCTTTTCTTGTGATGTTCTCTCACTCTGAGTCTCTCCTTCCACATCCTCTGCTGCTGAGTTCTCTTTGGCCACTTCTTCCTTCTGTCTCACAGAGGTTACTGATGGTCCAGAAACACCCAAAGACTCTTTTTTTAATTTTTTGCGGGTCTGGGGTTGTAACTCATGGGCATTCTACCTCTGAGCTACATTCCCTGCCCTATTTTTTATTCTTTATTTTGAAACAGGGTCTCACTAAGTTGCGGAGGGCCTCACTAAGTAACTGAGGCTGTCCAAGAACCGTGATCCTCCAGTCTCAGCCTCCCAAATGCTGGAATTACAATCGTGTGCCACCACACCCAGCTCCAAGGACTCTTTATTTTGGTTTCTGAGAAAAATTAGCATTTATTTTCTACAAAACAAGCATCATTTCCACCACTCAGTTTAGAGAAGGTAAACAAGCACTTGTTCACCTCATTCTTTGCAACTAGAACAACATTCCACATAACTGATCCATGTTGTCTAGTGTTGTCTTCTGTAGAAGACTAGGAAGAAAGTACTGCACTCAGTTATAATTGCAAGCAGAAATGGAAAAAAAGTGTTATATAGGAGGAAATGGAGAGTGGAGGGGATGCTACATGGCAGTTGCAGACCCTCAGCCAATACACTCCTGAGTAGATGTTGAATGTGTGCCATTATCACAGGGTCTATGCTTTTGGAATTGGTTCACTCATCTCTCCATAAGGTGCGTTTCCCTATATACTCTCAAATGTGTTATTATTTTCTAAAATTTTATGAATTTTAGGCACTTGGAAAATTTACATATGTTTGTTATGTGGTTCCTTGAGGATGCTAAATAAATGAGTAAGACTATTTAAAAAAACAATTATGACCCAAGTACAGTAGCATATACCTGCAATACCAGTACTTGGAAGACTGAGATAGTAGGATCACAGGTTCAAGACCAACATCAGCAACTTAGTGAAACTTTTAAACTAGTGAAACCCTGTTTCAAAATGAAAAGGGCTGGGTGTGTAGTTTGCTGTAGAATGCTGCCAGGTTCAACCCCAGTAAGACAAACACACACACACAACACACACACACACACACACACACACACACACACACATACACACAACTAAAAGACTATAATGAGCAACATAAAAAGTTTATACTAAATACTAAATTTGAAGACCAAGATCCCTTTTTATTAATTGATGCATTGTATTCATTCATCATAATGAGAAAAAAAAAAACTTGTGTAGACATACATGCACACATCACCCAGTCAGCTGCCATCCAATCCACACCCTATTCCCTCCCCAACCCTCCCTCCCATGCTTGGCTTAGTGGTTGATATTGATATGTTTGTTTAAGTACATCATGTGTTTTAGAGAGCTTCCCCCCTTATTTGCTCCTCTATAGAATCTTCTTTTTCACCTGGAGTTCCTCCTATGGCCCATTTTACTTTAGCTTTCACATATTAGGGAAAGCATCCAATTCCTTACTTTTAGTGACTAACTAATCTCACCTAGCCTAATATCCTCAATATCCATCCATTTCCCTGTAAATGCTGCAATTGTGGTTTTTTTTTTATGACTGAGTAAAATTCCATTGTGTACATATCCCACAGTTTTATAATCCATTCATCCATTGATGGACATCTTGGCTAGTTCCATAGTTTGGCAATGGAGAATTGTGCAGCTATGAAAAAAGATACATATACATTAGTTTGGTAATTTGGTTTCCTTTCTTTTGGGTAGATACCCAGAATTGGTATTGCTGGGTCAAATGGTAAATTTGTTCCCATCCTTTTGAGGATCCTTCATACTGTTTCCCAAAGTGGTCGCACCAATTTGCAATTCCCAATAATGTTTTAGGGTTCTCTCTTCTCCACATCCTGGCCAGCATTTGTTGCTGTTTGTGTTTTGAATGATTGCCATTCTAGTTGGAATTAGGTGAAATCTCATGGGGGTTTTGGTTTGCATCTCTCTGATTGCCAATGATGTTGAACATTTTTTTTCATGCATTTGTTGGCCATTTGAATTTCTTCTTTCATGAAATGGAAGACCAAGATCTTTATCATCATAAAAACAGCATATTGAGCTGAGCATGGTGAAGCATGCTTGTAATCCCTGCACTTGGGAGGCGAAGGCAGGATGATCGCACAGGTTCTAAACCAGCCTTGCTGGCTTAAGAGAGCCTGTTTCCAAATAAAACTATAAAAATTAGGTCTGGGAGTGTAGCCCAGAGGTAGAAGGGTGTCCAGGAACCCCAGTACCACCAAAAAAAACCCCAGCATATTGACAAGAGATTAAAAAATAAATAAAATTGAACAGAACACCAAAAATGGAAACACAGCAGAAACAAAGCTAAAAAGAAAAAAGTAAAAGAAAAAGAAAAAAATTTATCCCACTCACATCCTCTTGGGAAAATGGCTATGGGGGCTGTGGCAGTTCCATTTTGCCTCACCATGCCAGGACTCCTGGTACTGAAGCCTCTAGAAACACCTACAAAAAAGCCAATGCCTGAAGCAAAGTAAGTGGCTGCAGATCATCAGAAAAAATAAACAATAAAAAGTAAAGAATTACCAACTAGCCTAGATTCCTCTGGAGATATCATGAGTTCCTGGCAGCCAGTAGCTGCCTTAGAGTCATCTGGGCATTAATTTTTAAAATAAAAATGGTTGGACTCAGTCCTAGAACTACTGAACCAGAATCTCTATGGATGAAGCACTGACCCCATGCATGTTTGTAAATCAATTTTCATTTTATTTTTTTCAGTACTCGGGACTTAACCCAGGAGTACTGTACCACTGAGCTACAACACTTTTCATTTTTCTTTTGATACAGGGTCTCACTAGGCTGCCCATGCTGGCCTCAAACTTGAAATCCCCTTGCCATAGCCTCCTGGTCACTAGGATTACAGGTGTGCACCATTGCACCCAGCTATAAATCAACTTTGAAGTATAATTTGCTTAGAATAAAAGTACCTACTCTAGGTACACAATGTGGTGAATCTGACAAATGTATAGCTCACAACCAAGATATGTAACATTAGTCTCCAAAACTTCTCTCATGTTTAACCCATTGACTTTTTTCTTTTTTTTTTTTTTTTGCCTAGGTTATCTCTTTTTCAATTGTTTAAATAAATTGGTTGTTGAAGCATTAAAAAAAAAGATGGAATTTAGGACTTATAGCAAAAGCCCCCCAATTAACTTATCAGGTGAGAGAACAATAGATAAAACAAACATCTCAGAATGTTTTTGCTTTCCCATCTCATTGGAAAATCTCATTTATTCATAATTATTTTAGGACATTACAACCAATCTTGTTGTAGTTTTATTTTTTTCCTAAGCCATGGAAATGTATGATTAATTTTTGCCTTTATCTCTTCTCTGGGCCTTTTTAGAAATTATTGGCATTTTCACATTTTAGCTTTTCTCATTTTCTCATTTTCAGTTAAGTATTCTTTATAATTTCAAATCATCATTTGACATGCCACTTTGAAAAGTGGCTAATAAATCAATAGGGATGTTAATATCAATCTTAAAGCTGATTCCTGTGAGCCATTCATTTTGGCACTTTACACCACCTACCTTTGCAAGAAATTAAGGTCTGTTATTAACTGATTTTTTTCTTTTATTGGTGGTATAAGTAAGAATAGTTGCAGAAAAGAAATAAATGACAAAGAAAATAAAAAATATAACTGTATGTCATTTGTGATTACCTTCTTACTTCAACAACAAGACACAGATAAATTGAGGATACTATAATAAGATAATAACTTCTACATGTAAGATCAATCTAGATCACATAGACACCAAATCAATGCATTTTCATCTAATGAATATAAATTTAAGCTGTATAACTTATTAGTTCCAATATTCATCTTATTTTGCTTACATAAAGCTATTTGATGTCGAAGCAAAATAAAATTTTTTGGTTTCTATATTCCCTGGGCCTTCTATATTTCATGGCAAGCCCTAATATTTCATGTCATAGTTAAGGATATCATATCATGTAAATTATGCTTCTAAGACTGGAATCTCATTGGTAACTTCTTGGGGTTTTTAAAAACAAAAATCATGTGAAATTTGCTTATAAGTAAGCACCTAGTTGGCCACTTTATTTCTTTAGTGCACAGAATTGATCACTTTGAGTAAATCTGAAGAAAAACTAGCCCTAGGTGATGTTTTGAGGTAAACTGTATACTGTATCTTTCCATGTTCCCTTCTTCCATTGGCCACATACCTCTTGATGCCCCCTGCCTAGGAGCATCCTGGGTAATCCTTCATCTCCATGCAGTCTCTAATGATTCTACCTGGTTCTTTTTCTCTCTCCCAATGTTTATCTACCTCACTTC
Source organism: Muscardinus avellanarius (assembly GCF_963383645.1). Classification (NCBI taxonomy): domain Eukaryota; kingdom Metazoa; phylum Chordata; class Mammalia; order Rodentia; family Gliridae; genus Muscardinus; species Muscardinus avellanarius. Next base: position 84,018,037 of record NC_137789.1, on the reverse strand, counting down.
CCAAGCTGTCACTCAAGGCTCTTCTCAGAATGACCACAAACATTCAAATCTACATAACATAATTTAAAGGGCATATATTTTACCAATATGTACTTGTCAAAATAAAGGGTTCCATTAGATCTCTGCTATTTTCAGTTGTGTTGGCATTTCAGATTTGAAGAGTCCTCTCTTAAACACGTATAGACATTTAGGATGGTAGAAACAGCTAAAATCATTGATGACACTTAAACAGAAATTTTAAATGTGCAAGGCCAAAGAAGTGACAACTTTAGGAAAAGAGACAATCTCTGAGACAACTATCAACTCAGCATAAATAAGATTGTGCTACATTACTGGTACCAGCAGATAGAGAATGAAATTAGAGATTGATGAAAAAAATTGGCAAGTGTTGAAATCATTCTTGACTGGGTTCACAGTGTGTTCGCTGTTCTTAGGGTACTGCTAGATGGTCAAGAAATACATTTCATAAGCAAATGCAAATTAACATATGCACAAGTGCACCAATAATGTCCCCCTGGCTTCATATAATTCACTGGTTACAGCCTTTCTCAAGTACTATGATCATTGATGATGGGTCACATTTTTTCTCCTTCCACATAGCCACATCTCAAACTCAAGTGCTTACTAAGACCTGGCCAAGGAGAGGCAGGTGAAAGCTATATCCTCTCACCTGGATGGCTCTGCAACCTACGAGCTGCCACTGGTAATGCAGGCTTGGTGCTCCTACAGATTGATGTCTTTAGAATCTATACTTATTTCTAATGTGAGAAGATACATTAATTTAATGTAAAAATAGCTGGCAACCGATGCAAAGTTTGGGAGTCTAACATCGCATGGTTCAAACACAGGTTACTACTTGTGGCCTCTGAACTGAATGCTGTAGAAGAATATCTTGGTATTGTTCCTTTAGCTTTAAAGCTTAGCCAAGTGCTTCACAGACACGAAACCTGACTTTATGCAGAACAGAAGGTGCACAGGGAGTTAACTCTTCCCAGGTAGATTTGCTGCTGAAAAACCACCACGTCCTAGGAGACAATTCTCCACAGATTGCCTTTTTTCCTTTACGAAAGAGGTCTATTTTTTCAGGCTCTCTTCTACTTCACAGTATAATAAAAATATAAAAAATACATTAAAATAATGCAAGGCAATATTACCAATGATCACAAAATAAAATACAAAATATCTTATTTAAAATATCAAGCTTTGATTACTTATTGTTTCATATTTTGCTGTAAAAACAAAATCAGGTAAAATATGTGTAGAAAATGTCCAAAAAAATGTCAACTGAGTGAAGCAGCACATATCAGGCCTGCTGACACTTAATCTCCATTGCCTTAAAAATAGCATTCTTACAAAAGCCAGGAAACACCATAACTTTAAAATGCCATGATAAATAAAAGGCAGAAGAGAAAAAAAGCTAAAAAACAATCAGAGTAGAAAAGAAGCCTGCCTGCCTTGCAGCTGCAGACACCACAGAAGCACCAACTTGCCACACTGCACCTGACTCCAGAGACCCACAGAAAAAACAACCAAGGAATTGAAATGAAGTAAGCAGCTGCAGATCATCAGAATTATAAGCTATCAGTTCTTACTGTGCAAATACTGGCTACAACTTGCAGCAATGGCATCCAAGTTTACAACAACTTCCAGAGATCCAGAGTAGTGATCAACAACACCATAAGTGAATTCCTCATCCCCATGACAGAATGCCCAACATGTCATCCCCATGGACTCACACAGCTGTGATAAACTCCCTAGGTCTGAGATTTTGTGGTTCAACCCAGGGAAGGTGGGTGTGGATTCTGCTATTGGACATTGCAGAGGCTCAGACAAACTCAGGCTCTGCATCAGTGCAAAGCATGCTGAGAGACCTACACTTAACACTAGATCCAGCTAGTAGAATCTCCAGGGTCACCATAGACCACTGAAGGGGGAGAAGTCACCCCAGCCCAGCCCAGCCCTAATTATGAAGAACAGAGACTCTTACATTGAGTTTGGTCACAGAGACATCGAATACCTACAGAGATAGGGACACACCCAGGCTCCACACCCATGTAATGCATGGAGGGTGACCTATACTTAACACTGGACCCAGATCTATTTATACTTGCCATCTGCATAGATTGAGAAAGACTCAGATAACCAGGCTTGAAGTAGAAAAGATGTCAGTACAATTTGTGTTTGCACAGAGAGAAACTGCAGAGGCCCAGTCTGCTGAATATTCACATATTTATAGGGTTGCATTAATTTGTTATTGTTGGATTTTTTGCTTTTTGTTTCTTGGATTTATTTTGTGTGTGTATGCTTGTTTGTTTGCTCACTTCTCAACCCCTCTCCAAAGCTTCTTCCCTTGTACATACCTACTCTCTTCTCCCCTTCCCTTTCTTCTCTCTCTTCTTTTCTTTTCTTTGTCTTGTATTGAATTCACTTCAAATTACTATAGTAGAAAATCTACATTGATTACTAGAATACTACTACATATTCACTATCTCTAATCTGTACTGTATACTACCTTACCAAACTCATACTCTCATTCTATTCTTTCCTATTTTTGGTCTTACCCTATTCTTGCATTTATAACTTCACTTCCCTCCTCACTCAACCTTTACTGTTGAATACAGCACAATTTGCCCTTGGTTATACCAGCTGACACTAAAAGACTGAGAGAAATCTATCAAAAGCAACAGATACAAACTTCTGAAATCATAAAAAGGAGGAATAACAATTTGCAGAGATCCCCAGAAGGACGAATCAGGAAAGTAACTGTAGAAATAATACAGTAATTATGAAAAGAATTTAGAGAGAGTCTGAAATAAATAAATGATGCAATCATTGAAGTGAGGGCATAATTTCAAACTATAAACAATTGATTAGACCCCATGGAGAATAAAATCTCACTCCTAGAAGATGATCACTCAAAAAACAAAAACACAGTATATAATTTAGAAAAAACTATTTAAGAGCATGAATTGAACATTGAAGAAATATGGGCCCATTTTAAAAGAGCTAACCTAAGAAGAGGAAACAGAAGGTGAAAACAAAAGGATAAACCATCTTTTCAAAGAAGTAATATCAGAAAGTTTTCCAAAGATAAAATAACAGGTTGATACACAGTTAGAGAAAACTTATAGAATCCCCTTTAGACAAGATCAGAGAAAAGTTTCACCGCACCACATAATCGTCAAACTGGCCAATGTAGAAGCCAAGGAGAGAAACTTAAAGGCAACAAAAACAAAAGACCAAGTGACATTCAGAGGCAAACCAATTAGAATCACTTCAGACTTCCCAAGCCAACTCATGAAAGCCAGAATGGCCTGGAGTTACATATTCCAAATTCTGAAGAAAAACAACTTGCAGCCAAAAATTTTATACAGGGCAAAACTATCTCTCAAAATAGATGGAAAAATAAAAATCTTCCATGACAAACAGAATCTGAAAGAATTTATGTTCTCCAAATTAGCACTAAAGAAAATACTCAAAGAGATTAACTGCAAAGAAGAACTAATTAATACATGCTAAAAGCAGAGAAAGAAGAATTTTCATCAAGTAAACAACTAAGCAAAGAAGAACAAACACTACCTCAAACAGAAGTTAAAACTTAAAATGTTAGAAATTAAAAATTATCTCTCAATAATCACACTGAATGTAAATGCCTCAACTTCCCAATAAAAAACATATGGTGGCAAAATTGATTAAAAAACAGAATCTATCTGTTGCCTGCTAGAAACACACAGACTGAACTAAAATATCTTTAGTTTGTAAAGATAGTCACAATCAAGGTAAAGTTTGGAGCAAGGTAATTCATGCCACAGAAACTTAAAGATAAGCAAAAGTAGCATCTATGATATTAGACAAGTTAGACTTCAAGCCCAAACTTATTAAAAGAGACAAGGCAGGTTATTTTATACTAGTGAAAGGAACAAACCAGCTAGAAGAAATAATAATAGTCAATATCCATACCCCAAACATAGGTGCAGCTACTTTAATAAAACAAACTTTTGGAACATTAAGTCACACATAAGTCTAAATACAATCATACTGGAGACTTCAACTCCTCTCACACCATTAGAATGATCTTCTAGGAAAAGTTTCAGTAAAGATGCCTCAGCTCTAAAGAACACCATCAACCAAATGGACTTATTAGATACATATAGAATATTTCACCCAGCTACAGCAGAGTTTACATTTTTCTCAGCTGCTCAAAGAATCTTCTGCAAAATAGATCACATCCTGGGCCATAGTATGACCAATAACAAATTCAAAAAATATGAAATATTTCTTTGTGTCTTTTCAGACCATAATGGAATGAAACTAGAAATCAACTATAAGACCCAGAGGAACTAAATAAACATTTAAAGACTGAACATCATGCTGATAAATGAAGAATGGGTCATAGAAGAAGTAAGGAGTGAAATTTAAAAAAAGTTTCTAGAAATAAACAAAAATAGAAATACAACATGCCAAAACCTCTGGGAAACTTTGAAGGCAGTATGAACAGGAAAATTCATAGCACTGAGTGCCCACCTTAGAAGAATATAAAATCACCAAATAAATAACCTAATGGCTTATCTCAAACCCGTTGAAAAACAGGAATAGTCTAAACCCATAGCCAGTGAAGATAGGAAATTAATAAAATCAGAGCAGAAAGCAACAAAGTAGAGAATTAAAAAAACAATTCAGAAAATCAACAAAATCAAAAGCCAGTTTCTTGAAAAAAATTAAAAGATAGATAAACCACCAGCCAGCTTAGCCAAAAAAGAGAAATCAACCCGAATTATGAAGATAAGAAATAAAAAAGGAGATATTACCACAGACGGTGCAGAAATCCAGAAGATTATCAGGAAATACTTTGAAAAATTATACTCCCACAAAATAAAAAATCTTGAAGAAATTGACAACTTTCTAGATAAATACAACCTGCCTAATCTGAATCAAGAAGATATCGAATATTTGTACCAATCGATAGCAATCAAGGAGATTAAAGCAGCAATAAAAATCCTACCATCAAGAAAATCCCAAGACCAGGTGGTGTCCCAAGTGACTTTTATAAAACCTTTATAAAAGAGCTAATCCTATACTCCTCAATATATTTCATGAAATGGAAAGAAATGGGGCTCTTCCAAATTCATTAATACCAAAACCAAATACAGCTGAAGAAAGAAAAATGACAGGCCTATTTCATTAATGAACTTGTATAAAAACTGATAAACAAAATACTAGCAACACACATTCAAAACCACATCAATAAAATCATACACCATGACCAAGTAGGATATAACCTAGGAATGCAAGGCTGGTTTGACATATGACAACCAATTCATGTAATTCATCACATAAACAAAACAAAATACAAAAATTATATGATCATTTTAATAAATGCAAAAAAGCATTTGACAACATCCAACAATTATTTATGACAAAAGCACTTCAGAGAATGAGAATAAAAGAAACATACTTCAACATCATAAAGGCAATCTACAATAGGCTCACAGCCAACATCATATTAATGGGGGAAAACTGTGAGAATTCCCCTAAGACCAGGAACAATACAAAGATGTCCATTATCACCACTTCTCTTCAATATAGTACTTGAGACTCTAGCCAGAGCAATAAGGCAAGACAATGAAATCAAAGCAGTACAAATAAAAAAGAAGAACTCAAACTTTCACTATTTGAAGATGACATGATACTATACATCAAAGAACCAACAAACTCAACCAACAAGCTTTTAGAAATAATCAACAAATTCAGCAAAGTGTCTGGATACAAAATCAATGTTAAAAAATTGAAAGCTTTTCTGTATACCAACCAGAAATCTACTGAAAAAGAAATCCAGAAAACATTTCCACTCATGATATCCCACAAAAAAAGTGTAGGAATAAACCTAACAAAGGAAGTAAAAGGCCTTTACAAAAAAAATAAAACATTGTAAAAGTAAATAGAAGACCTTAGAAGATAGATATTCTATGTTCATGAATAGGCAGAATAAATATCATCAAAATTGCTGGACATGGTTGTGCACGCTTGTAATCCCTGTGCTTGAGAGGCGGAAGATAGGAGGAACGTGCAGGTTGGAAGCCAGCCTCACTGGCTTAAGAGACCCTGTTTCCAAATTATAAAAGGTCTGGGAGTGTAGCCCGAAGGTAGAAGGGTTTCTAGGAACCCCATTACCACCAAATATATATATAAAATTCAAATACCCAATAAATGCATATATATGTATACATTAAAAATTGATTCAAAATATATTCAAAATCAAAATTACCATCTTTCCAACAGTGATCTACATATTCAATATAATACCCATTAAATTACCAAGGTCATTCCTTACAGATATAGAAAATCAGTCCTTAAATTAATTTGGAACAACAACAACAACAAAACAGAATAGCCAGTAGTTCTCAGCAACAAGAAACATGCAGGAGGAATCACAATACCTGACTTCAAACTATATACTAAAAATCCATACTAATAAAAACAACCTGATACTAGCACAAAAACAGATACATAGACCAATAGAGCAGAATAGAACATTTAAAAAATTCTTATGCTTAGAGCCAATGGATTTTTGACAAAGGGGCCAAAAATTACACTGACAAAAGATAGCCTCTTCAATAAATAGTACTGGCAAAACTGGTTAAGCATAGGCAGAAAATTGGAAATAAACTCCACTTTCTCATCTGCACAAGAGTTAATTCAAGATGAATCAAAGACTTGGAAATTAGACCAGATACCTTGAGGCTCCTTCAAGAGGGCATAGTTCCAACACTGCAAAACATAGACACAGGTAAAATCTTTCTCAACAAGACCCCAAAGGCAGAAGAAAGTAAAAGACAGATCAGTATGTGGGATTGCATTAAAAGGAAGAGCTTCTATATAGCAAAGGAAACTACCAAGAACTTCAACCAAGAGCCAACAGAATGGGAAGAGATTTTTGCCAACTACTCCTCCAGTAGAGGACTAATAGAATATACAGAGAACTCGAGCCGGGCCTGGTGGTGCACACTTGTAATCCCAGCATTCGGGAGGCTGAGACTGGAGGATTGCGGTTCATGGACAGCCTCAGCTACTACTTAGTGAAACCCTCTGCAACTTAGTGAGACCCTGTTTCAAAATAAAGAATAAAAAATAGGGCAAGGGATGTAGCTCAGAGGTCAAATGCCCCTGGGTTCCATCCCCAGACCTGCAAAAAAAAAAAAAAAAAAAAAAGAAAAAAGAATATACAGAGAACTCAAGAAACTCAGCACTAAGAAAACAAATAACTCAATCAAAATATTGGCAAGTAAATTAAATAGACACTTCACGAAAAAAAATTCAAATACCCAATAAATGCTTAAAAAATACTCAACATCATTAGCAATCAGAGAGATGCAAATCAAAATTACCCTGAGATTCCATTTAACTCCAGCTAGAATGGCAATCATTCAGAACAAAAACAACAACAAATACTGGTGAGAATGTGAAGAAGTGGGAACTCTAATACACTGTTGGTGGAATTGCAAACTAATGCAACTACTTTGGAAAACAGTATGGAAGATCCTCAGAGGAATGGGAAGAACTTACTATATGATCCAGCAATATCACTTCTGAGTATCTACCCAAAAGAATTGAAACCAAACTACCAAACTAATGTATGCATATCTATGTTTATAGTTGTACAATTCACAATTTCCAACCTATGGAACCAGCCAAGATGTCCATCAACAGATGAATTGATTACAAAACTGTGGGATATGCACACAATGGAATTTTACTCAACCATTATGAAAAACATAATTAAGTCATTTACAGGGAAGTGGATGGAACTGGAGAATATTATGCTAAGTGAGATTAGTCAGCCACAAAAATAAAAAATTGGATGATCTCTCTAATATGCGGAAACTAGGGGAAAAATGGGTCATAGGAGGAGCTCTAGATGAAAAAGGAGATCCTATAAATGAGCAAATAAGGCAACCTAAGTAAGGGGATGTCAAAGGGTAACTGAAAAATTCACTAATGTACATGATATGCATTTACAAACATATCACTGTCAATTAATAAGCTAAACATGAGAAGGAAGAAAGGGATGGAATGGGGTGGGAATTGGGTAAGGACTAATTGGGTGATGTGTCCATGTATGCTTCCAACATCTTGTACCTCATTAAGATGTATGACTACAATGCACTAATAAAAATTTTTAAAAATATGTTTAGACAGAGCTAGGTCCTTCCTGAACTTGCTCTTCTGGCCACAAATGACAATTTAGGTGTCTTTCATGAAATCTCTCACCTACACTGATGTCTATAGTGCTCTTGGTGTATATGAAATTGCTGCCTAGGAAACTTTCAGAAAGAAGAATCTGGAAGCATCCTGAAGAGAGTAAAGAACCACTCAGTGTGATGAGTTTGCACTTTGCCAAGAGCATTAGCATTACCTTAAAGCAACACTAATTTCACAAAGCAGTACCAAGGTAGGAAAATTATGTTCAGTTAAGACCCAAAAATATATTAGCCCAAACAACTCAAAAACTGATAGCCATCAAGTGTAATGAATCATGCCTGTAATCCCAATAAATAGGAGTGCTGAGGCAGGAAGATTACAAATTAAAGACAGCCTGGGTGACTTAGTAAAATTTTGTCTCAAAATTTTTTAAAATTAATAGGATTAGGAATGTAGTTCAGTGGTATTGTACCCCTGGTCTCAATCCCAAAATCAACTCTCTTCCCCAAATTATGATGAAACAAAATAAACCAAAACCAAAAATTTATCATTTTGGGCTAAAATTCATTAGCTGCTATAGGTTTCTTAATTGTTCAAAGATTAATATCCTTACTTTCTACTTATGTTGGCTCCATTTGTTAAAAAAAAATGAACAACAGAAATAAATCATCTCTGTCTTGCTAGTTCTCTTATCAAAGTTTCTGAATCCAGGCTACACATATAAGATTTTAGAAGCTCTCTGGACCTCAGCCCTCAAATTTTGTGTAAAATATTTTGAGTCTGATTGAGAGGATAGTTCAGAGATTTACATTAAATTGTCAGAGACTAAGAAAATATTAGTAATCACAGAAATATATTTCCCAGTTCTCATTCAAAAGGAAATTTCTGCAGTTATTTCAGAAATGCATGCAAAGAGAATATGACTAAGGAAATGACCCAAAATTGTGTAAATTTTTAATTGGAGAATCAATGCATCAATTAAAGAATAAATGAAAAAATGCTATTATGTATGAAACCCCTGTCTTTTGAAATTGCTTTCTATTGTTACAAAATGCAGAAGTGACTCTCAGTATACAAAGAGGCCCAACCAAACAATAAAAATGAATGTAGTACTCAATAGAAAAATGTGATCAAATAGTATCCCTTCCTTAAGCATCAACCATGGTGGGTTTTATATAAGTAAAATTGTGTCTATTGGTATAAAGCAAACTGTTCCCAAACTAAATGGCTATCATTATTGTTTGTTATAATTCAGCATGCATGTGTGGATTGGCTGGAGGTTGTTGGGAACCATAGGCTTGTATGTTTATATATGAGCTGGGGATTCTAGCTGTGGCTGAGATTGGCAAGGGCAATCTATTCTAAGCAGCCAGCTCTGCCTCATCCTTCACCCAAAGCCAGTGGGGAAACAAAATTGCCAGTCAGCAAACAAAATTGTGTCTTGTTCAACTTGTTCAAGGCAATTGCAAGTGAGCTACAGCCAGAATTTTTTTTATGTGTACTAGAGATGGAATCCAGTGGCATTCTACTTCCAAGCTATACCTCTGGCCCCTTTATTTTTTCATTTGAAACAGGGTCTCTAAGTTGCTGAGAGTCTTGCTAAGTTGCCGAGGCTGGCCTCAAACTTGTGATTCTCCTGTCTTGGCTTCCCAAGTACTAAGAATACAGGTGTGCACCACCAATCCCAGCTTCACCAGCAGAACTATTGAAGTTCTAGGTCAGAACCATGCTATCACCTATGCCTCATTCATTTTCCAAAGCATCACATGGTCAAAGGTTGGAGAAACACACCCTGTATCTTTAATGGAAGAACTGGAAAGTCACTTGAGAAAGTGATGCTTGCACAAGCACACCTACAGCAGCACAATTGGCAATAGCAAATTATGGAACTAGCCTAGGTGTCCATCAACAAATGAATGGGTTATGAAAGTGTGGTATATACACACAATAGAATTATATTAAGCCACAAAGAACAAGGTTATGCCATTTTCAAGAAAATGTATGGAACTAGAGATTTTCATGTTAAGTGAGATCAGCCAGTCTCAGAAAGTCCAGGGTTATATTTTTCTTTCCTATGTGGAAGCTAGAGAGAACTTGGAAGCTAGAGAGAATTAGGGGGAAAAAGGGACTTTGGATAAATGAGGAGAGAGACCAGTAGATTAGTGGAAAGGGATTTGGGGAGGGAGTTGAGAAGGGGGAAAAGGAGGCTTGATTAAGAAAGCAGTTCAAATAAAACTACATTTTTGCCACAGTTTTTTTCTTAGCACAGTTTGACCTTTTGTTGTAAATGGAACTGGCAGGACTCAGCTTTGTAGTCAGTACCAGTGTGGAGTCACTGGGACCTCTGCTAGCCTCTTCCTCTGGAAAGCCACGGGCTCAGGCCAGAAACAAGTTGGCCTTCCCTTTCCTTTCCAAGTCATAGCCTTCACAGTGTCAAGCTCTCTGTGAACCTCACTCAGTAATATCCTTTCAATGTGTTTCATAGTTTTCTATTACATTTTTTTTGTAGAAATGAAAATTGACCTTATATCTTATCATCAGAAATAATAATAATAATATGTTCATATATGAAGTTATCAGTATCAATCTCACTGATATATACTGGCAGGCTGATCCAGAGGGAACACACCAAACCTGTGTGCATGTACATTTCTGTCACTCTAACCTCATCATAATGTATAATTACAATGTACCAACAAATATATATTAAGAATAATTTTTTGCTGGGCATGGTGGCGCACACTTGTAATCCCTGCGCTTGGGAGGCAGAGACAGGAGGATAGTGCTGGTTCGGAGCCAGCCTTGCTGGCTTAAGAGACCCTGTTTCCAAATTTTAAAAAAAATACAAAATAGGTCTGGGAGTGTAGCCTGGAGGTAAAAGGGCTTCCAAGAACCCCAGTGCCACCAAAAAAAAAAGAAGAAGAAGAAGAAGAAGAAGAAGAAGAAGAAGAAGAAGAAGAAGAAGAAGAAGAAGAAGGAGGAGGAGGAAGAGGAGGAGGAGGAGGAGGAGGAGGAGGAGGAGGAGGAGGAGAAGGAGGAGAAGAAGAAGAAGGAAAAAAGTGTGTGAATACAGAAAAGGGTAGGGAACTGAGTTCATTAATTCAATTTATCACATGAATCAAACTTTTGAAGAGCCCCAAAAGGAATCAGCTTCACTTTTCTTCCAGTATTGCCTTAAAAATATTCTGTTGAATCTTTCTCCTACTTTGACCATATCTTTACTTCTAGCTCTAAGAATAGTCTCACTTGAGTATTAAGCTTCCCTTTCAGGAAAAATATGTTCAGGCCAACCATATCCAGATTCCAACATTGATTCAGGGCAGTTCTCAGGGTTTCTGGTAGAGAGAGGTACAACAGCCCAGACCCCCTTTAAGCAAGGATGTGCTGCCCAGCTGTGAGTGGAAGACAGAGGATGGATCCAGCTGTGGATTTCTTTAGGGCAGCCTCCTGCAAAGAGGAACCAGCCAGAAGCCATACCCTTCCCAGGGAGCTGCAGCTGGTGGCTGAGGCCACACACAGGCCCAGCCAGTTGATAGGAAGCTCCTGCCTCATCTTCCTGGCCAGATTGGCTGAGGCCTCCTTGGGCCAATTGCCTAACAAGGCCTCCTCGTTCCTCCTCTCACATCAGCTGATTCCAATAAAAATCTTGCACCCTCCAAACTTCACCTCAGCACCTGCTTCCAGAAAACCCAGCCCTTGACTCTCCCTTTTACCTATCTCCTTCTGCCTTTTCAGGGGTGCTCTGGGGAATGGGGGCTAGAGATAAGATAGAAATCTTATACCACTGTGGTATATCTACACACACATATGTATCTGTCTATATATACACACCTATACATGTTTACCTTTCTTTCTTCTCTGGAGCCTGGTGTTGTCTATACATGTTTATATCTAGCTACACATATCCACATGTCTATCCAAACATGAGTATCAGAATAAAAATTATTTTTATACTTATACAAAACTTCTGACACAAAATATATGAAAAATTTTACACCAAGGAATTCTGCAATTCTCCATGGACACCAAGTGGATGTTCAATTTGACAATCTACCAGGAATTGGCATCAAATCCCACAAATTAAGGGCACAATCCCACAAAACTGCCTCCACTTCAGATGCCAGGGGCAGGTCTATAACCATCTGTCCCTCTGGCTTAACAGCTAAAAATGGAGCATCTCCATGATTTTTTTTTTTAGGCTCTATAATTATCTGGAAAAGCTCATGGAACTGAAGAAAATAGTTACATTTCTATGACTTGTGCCTTGTGAAGGATACTACTCAGAAGCAGCCAAATAGGAGAGATGCCTGAGGCAAGATATGGGAGAAGGGCATATAGGCTCAGTGCCCCCAGCACCTCCAAGTGTTCAACACAGAAACTCTTCTTTGGGTGGGGGTTTATGGGGATTTTATTATGTAAGTACAGTTCTATTATGTAGGTACAAGCCATTGGCCGTTGATGACAGAAGTCAAACTCCAGAACCTCAGGAAGTGGGAAGGGTGGGGGGAGAAAGCTCCAACCTTCTACATCATATGGCTGGCTCCTCTAATAACCAACCCCAACCAATCTTTAATCATGTCATTAGCATATACTTAGTCATGGCTTCAAGGGGCATATTATGAATAGCAAAAGATACTTCTTCCACCCCATCACTCAGGAAATCAAAGGAATTCCAATAGATAGTTAGATAATGATCTAACAATTAACGTCTCATTCCACCACAGTATCTAAAGTCTGGCTAGCCATCTCTCAGGTGCCTGACTTTTGTCATGCACATCCTCATGTACCCTCCCTTCTAGGCTCAGTTTCATTTGAAGAGGAAGCTAATTTCATGTCAACAGAATGTATGGATATATGTCCAGCTTCCCTGTCCTCTGCTCTGACCTCTGGAACTGCATAGAGGACATGGAACAGCAGCCTCATTCCTAACCTCCCTTGCTTCCTGGCCACCCAGGCCCTCTTTTTCTTTATACACCAGTTCCCAATGCCTACAACCTTCTGTGCATGGAAGTTTTACTGGTGTTTCAGAGATGCCTATAAAAAACTATAACACAGAATAGGGATCTTAAACTGGCTGCCCAATAGCACTGAGTATAGAGTTCAAGGAAAAAGCAAAGTTAACTCCTTCATCTGGGAGCTCTGCTGGGTGCATCTGGTTAGGTAGTCTTATTCTCTGGACTAGGAATTTCTTCCTCATAGCCCTCTGCACCTCCACACAGCTTCCAAACCTCTTTTTGATCTGGGATTTGTTGTTTCACCCACCAAAAACATCCCAGATCTCTAAATTACCCAGCTGAATCAATACCTGTGGAGACAGGCAGAGGATAAATGAAAGTGGATTTCGGTCTCACTGTCAGAGTGGATCTGGAAACTGTGTTGTTTGCTTTGTTTTGTTTTCTCATTTGAAGTGTCTGCTTTTCACTTTGAAGTGAAATCAGCACTCTATTTCTGCTCTCCTCTTCTTAGCATGATATATAGCACCCTGCCCCACTGTTAACTTTTTTTTTTTTTTTTGGTGGTACTGGGGTTCCTGGAAGCCCTTCTACCTCCGGGCTACACTCCCAGACCTATTTTATTTTTGGAAACAGGGTCTCTTATGCCAGCGCAGCTGGCTTCGAACCTGCGCGATGCTCCTGTCTCCGCCTTCCAAGCGCGGGGATTACAAGCGTGCGCCACCACGCCTGGCGCCACTGTTAACTTTTAACTTTAAGTTTACCACATCCGCATATCTGTCTATGCACAAAAGAAGCCTGGCTTCTTAAAAACTCTGACTGGTCAACTTTTATCTTGAAATAGGATTTCACTAAATTTCCAAGGATCATGCTAAATTGCCAAGGCTGGATCCTCCCATCTGAGCCTCCCATGTACTGGGATTATACACATGTGCTACCATGCCCAGCTGTGATGTATTGTTTTGTAGTATGCCAAATTTGGTCAAATTTATGTAAAATTTTCAGAGATTATATAATACAAATTGATAGAAAATATTCAGTTTGTTGAATTATGTATCAAGAGAATGTAATTTTCAATAATCAATTCTGAGCCGTAGTTTAAGAATATGATTAAACATTATAGAAAAAAATTTCTCAGATCCTCCAGGTAAATGTGGAAAAACTTACAGAGCAAAGAGTTGAGGGAGTTACATTACTCTAAGTGTATTTTTGTATTTTGATTCTTGGTATCATCTTGATTCTTGGCAACATCTTAGATCTTTAAAATGCCAAGGTTGTAAAAGACAAAGAAAAACTGAGGAATTGTCCAAGATTATAGGACTAAAGATACAACATACCTATGTGCAGCATGTGATCTTTCCTTCTATAAAAAAGGTACTGTGGGACAATTTTGAATAAAGTCTACAGGTTAGACAGTGATATTGTATCAATATTATGTCCTGATTATGATAGTTTTCTATGGTGAGGTAAAAAATGTCATTTTGGGAAATACAATTCAGCATTTAGGGGTAAAGATACATTCTCTCCCTTTATCTCCCAAACACAGACAGACAGACAGACAGACAGACAGACAGACACACACACACACACACACACACACACACACACAGATTAAGAGAGTAAATTTTTTCATGAGTAAATCTCCCATCTAATTTGTTTTGATGTATTTATACTCCACATTCATTTTTTATAATCAATTTAATTTTAAATATTTTCAACTATAGCTATGCATGAATTAAAATATTTTTAAATTTTTATTAATTAAAATTGCTTATATATTCATTTTGACATTTAAGAGTTGTATTGTGTTGTGTGTGTGTGTGTGTGTGTGTGTGTGTGTGATACTGGGGTTGTAAACCAGGAGCATTCTACCTCCAAGCTATACCCCCTACCCTATTTTTTATTCTTTATTTTGAAACAGGGTCTCTCTGCATTGCAAAGGGCCTCACTAAGTAGCTGAGGCTGTCCATGAAAAGCAATCCTCCTGTCTCAGCCTCCCAAATGCTGGGATTACAACCATATGCCACCATGCCTGGCTAAGACTTGTATTTATTTAAAATATAATATGTTATGTTTTGAAATGTTTTCATATATGTATTATGAATTTATTACCACAATTCATATATCTACCACTTCATATAGCTATCATTTTTGTGTGAAGTGAGAACATTTAGGATTTATTCTCTAAGCAATTTTAAGTATACAATAAAATATTATTAGATATAGTTATGATGACATATTAAATCTTTATAAATTATTAATTGAAATGTCAATCAACTGAAATTAATATATTTCATGAAATCTCTTATCCAAAATTCTCCCATTTCCTGCACTGCCAGTCTCTGGCAATCATCTTTCTCTTCTTTTTTTATGAGTTTGACTTTTTTAGATTCTAGATACAAGTGAGATTTCATGGCATTTGTACCTGGCTTATTTCACTTGGTATAATATTCCAGTTCATTTATGCAGCAAGTGGCAGAATTTTTTAGGGCCAAATAATATTCCACTGTATCTACCAAATACTGAATACATAGGTTGATTCCATATCTTGGCTATTATAAATAATGGGTCAAGAACATGGGAGGAAAGATATATCCTCAACATGTTGATTTTTATTCCTTTGTACATATAACTATAAGTGGGAGCTGGGCATGATGGTGCTTATAATCCCAGCATCTGAGAGGCTGAGACAGGAGAAACACAATTTGTGGCCAGCCTCAGCTACTTAGTGAGACCCTTTGCAACTCAGTAAGACCTTGTTTCTAAATAAAGAATAAAAATATAGGGCTGAAGGAGTAGCTCTAAGGTAAAATACCCCTGGGTTCCAACCCCAGTACTGAAAAAAAAAGTAGGATTGCTGAATCATATAGTGGTTCTATTTTTTATTTTTTAAAGAACCTCTATGCTTTTTTCCATAATGGCTGCACCAATCTATATTCCCAGGAATAGGTTTCCTTGTCTCCACATTCAGACCCATGTTTGGCTCTTATCTTGTCTGTAATAGCCATCCTAATAGGTGTGAAATGATTTCTCATTGTAATTTTTATTTTCCTGATGACAATTGATGCTGAGCACTTTTTATATACCTATCATCTATTTGAATGTCTTGTCTATTCAGGTCTTTGCCCATTTTAACCAGTTACTTGGGTTTTTGATACTAAGTTATAGGAGCTTCTTATATATTTTGGGTATAGCTATTGGGTATATGGTTGCAAATATTTTCCCTATTCTGTACGTTCATTTTACTTCTGAGCTACACCCCTAGCCCTATTTTGTTTTGTATTTGGAAACAGAGTCTCACTAAGTTGCTGGGGACATCACCAAGTTGCTGTGGCTAACTTCAAATCTGCGATTCTCCTATCTCAGCTTCCCAACTACTGGGATTGAAAGTGTGCACCCCCATGCCTGGGTAATTACAGGAATCCTGTAAGCATCACAAATTCTTCCTTAAGCAATATTTTCTCAGTGTAGTTAAGCATCATCTCCAATTTCATATTAAGATACATCCCTTTGTGTAGACTATGGATTTGAAGTGGAGAATCACAAAAATAGCTTGCTGTCTGATCCACCTTTAAACTACTATGATAAACCAGGCATGGTGGCACAAACCTCAGGCTCCCATCTGGGAGGCTGAGAAAGGAAGATTACAGATTCAGTCCTGTTGAGAACAGTCACAACAAGCAGCAAAACTCTCATAAACCTAGAGAGACCCTGTTACAAAATAAAAACAAAACAAGGATAAAAGTGTAGCTTAGAGGTAGAATGCCCTTGGGCTCAGTCCCCAGGACCGCGACACACAAATAAACTACTGTAATAATTTCTGCAATGACTATTATTCTTTCTATTCCTAACTTCAGAATCACTATGAATGATGAGCAAAAAAAAAAAAAAAAAAGCTGTCTAGTTCAACAATGTTTTAAAAATGGCATGCCAGGACTACCCTGGAAAAATGCAAACCTCTTCCAAATAGTTTACTAAAAAGTCAAGCTTTGAGCCGATTTTATGTATTAGTATATCAAGGGAATTAGATATCATTAAAGTATCCTTTAAGAGATAACCAGACTAAATACTAAAAATAGTAAAGCCTGATGAAATGGCATTATAGTTGGGAAATTTTAAAAGTCCTTGCTCTTACTACATGTCAAATATATCTACTTCTTTAATATATTTCATTTTATTTTATTACTGTGATGGGAAA
This sequence comes from Muscardinus avellanarius, assembly GCF_963383645.1. Taxonomy (NCBI): domain Eukaryota; kingdom Metazoa; phylum Chordata; class Mammalia; order Rodentia; family Gliridae; genus Muscardinus; species Muscardinus avellanarius. The sequence goes on along the minus strand of NC_137789.1, from coordinate 84,000,688 downwards.
CAAACCCAGAGTGTTATAGTACTAAGCACACATTACCATTGTGCTGCACACCCAGCCCTCAACATATTTCTTAGGTCTATACCATGGCTGGTTTTGTGTAAGGATACACCAGACCTATGATATAAGGTCAGAAAGCACCATGAGATTTTTAAATCAGAGTCCAACACAGGGTAAACCCAGTGTTTATGAAAGGTGATAAAGGCCAGCTGACACAGGAAGTTAATGACAGATATTCAGAATGCCCAAGAAATCAACAAGTAGCATTTTGTCAGAATACTGAAGCAATACTAAATTTTTGTACAGACTTGACCTTCATTAGAGTTGCTAGGCTCTAAATGCAGACAGAATTTCCTACATGTGAAACAAAGCAAAAATTACATATTACTTGTTTGAACCACCTCAGAATATACACATTTGGGGAAAAAACTCACAACTTTGTGTTCTGAATATTCTTTCCATTAGGAAAAAAATGCCTCTGGAAATTACAAAATAATTTTTAGGGGGAAACAAAATTATTTCCTATCAGTGATTTTAAAAATTGATTTAAAGTTTTCCCAAGTTCTTTACTAAGTGAAATATATCATAACACAGGAATGCTTAAAAATATAACACTATAGGCAGGCGTAGTGGTGCATGCCTGTAATCCCAGTGCTTAAGAGATGAGAAAGGAGGATTGCAGGTTTGAAGCCAGCCTCAGCTACTTAGTGAGGCCCTCTGCAACTTAATGAGACCCTGTTTCAAAATAAGAAATAAAAATAGGGACAGAAGTATAGCTTGGAGGTAGAATGACTCTGGGTTCAATCCCTAGTACTATAAAAAAATTATAACACCATAAACTCAAGCAAAAGAAATAAAAATATTTTTAAAAAGAGACTTTCAGAATTGTAAGGAATATCAGAATTTTTGAGGACACTTTATATGAATACATCTATAGGAAAAGCAACCTCAGAAAAAAAGCAGATCATATGAATTACTCTGCAATAAAAATAACTAGACTACTTGAAATTTTAATGCAAACAAACCATGCTAATGATAATTCATCTAGTTCTACACTAAAATATACCCAAGTGTACACAGGCACACACACACACACACACACACACACACACACACACACACACTATTCTGTCTATACAACTATGAGGTATTTAACGCAAGAACTTTTTTAGACTTTTTCATCTTTATTTGGTTTTGAATAACCTGGAAGTTTAACAAATTGATACCACTCACTCCAGTTTCTAGTGAATTTTTGTCATTTTTAAATTTTTTATTTTCTCCTAATTTTGCTCAAGTCAAACAAAATGTCTAATTCTTTTTCATTTGGGGACTGATTACTGAGTATTTGTATAATTGGTATCCAGAAGAAACAAAGTTGGTAGAAAACCACACAAGAGCTTCAACTTCTTATTACTACTTTTTTCTTTTTTGTGGTACTAGGAATAGCACCTAGGAGCATTCTACCTCTGAGATACACATCTAGACCTATTTTATTCTTTATTTTGAAATAGGGTCTCAATAAGTTTCAGAGAAGCCTTATAAACTGCTAAGGCTGGCAGCCAACCTATGATCCTCCTGTCCCAGCTTCCCAAGTACTAGGATTATAAGCATGTGCATGACACCTAGCTCTTATTACTACTTTCAAAGAGCCCCAATTCTGTACACTCCTCCTTCACCACTACATCTTTACTTATTCTATAGGATTCAGGACAACTTAGCTATTATTACTTGTGGGTTTTAGCGTCAGTGGTTCAACTGCTTATCAAACTGACATAATTCATACAAAGAATGTTATGTTAAGCTTGAAACTGTCTCAGGGTAATGAAGGCCAAATATCTAGAGCTGAGATCCTTACCACCTCAGGAGACATAAATCCCTTAGAACTGTGCCAATTGGCACCTAATACTCAGTTACCAAGTCAGTACTCTGTGGTTTACTCATTCTGTTTAGGAAATAAATTTAACCAAAGAAATGAGTCAGCAGTAAATTTTTATCACATGGTTCGATAGCAGTGCATGGAAAAATTTGTTTTACATTATTAACAAGTATATTCACCTGGTACAAAACAAGGAACAAAAACAGCAACTGAACTACTGATTAAATAATTTTCAATATAGCCAAAAAATCAGATGGTATATCTGCAACTCAGGAGAGATGGGAGACTTAGTGGTCATCACAAACCAGGGAACAAGAGAGAGTTCCCCAAATGACCCTGCCTAATGTTCATCAGAGACAGAGCAAAAGGGGATGACAACCAATATGACCCTCCCTGGCAGTTATAAAGACAGGCCAAGTTTAGGGAGCCCCTAAGATGGCACTGACCAAAAGGAGGCCTACAGAGATCAGTGTGGAGGTTCCTCAAAGACTAGGAATAGAACCATCATATGACCCAGCTATACCACCTCCACCACCACCACTTGGTATATCTCCAAAGAAACTGAAGTCAGAACACTATAGCAATGCATGTATACCCATACTTATAGTAGCACAATTTACAATAGCCAAATTTGGAACTCACCTAGGTGTCTGTCAACAGATGAATGGATAAAAATTTGTAGTATATACACACAGTAGAGTTCTACTTGGATATATATATATATATATATATATATATATATATATATATATATGCCATTTGTGAGAAAATGGATGAAACTAGAGAATATTATGTAAAGTTTTAACGGGCAGTTTTAGAAATTCAAGGATTGTATGTTTTCTCTCATCTGTGGAAACTAGAGAGAAAAATCAGAAAGATAACTTCATAATAATAAGGAGAGAGACCAGTAGAATAGTGGAAGGGAATGGAGAAAGGAAGTGGGGAGGGTAAAAGAAAGATTGAGAAAGGAAACAGTTCAAATAATACTATGTTTACATATGAATTATCACTAACTTTACTAGCACGTACAGGGAGGGAGGAGGGCATGGTGGAATGGGGAGATGACTCTGCTTTGTGATCATCAAGACCAGGTTGAGAGGGGGTATCTGAAATGGCAGCAGCCTGGAATCATTGTCAGGGAGACAGGGAAAAGAACTCAGTGTACCTTCCTGACAATCATTATTACAGACATCAGACATGAGCAAGAGATGACTCCTGCCCAGTGATCAGCACAAAAGAGCAGGGAGATGGTGGGTCTTCTCAAAGAACTCTGTTTTTTTTTATTCCAAGTTAATCTTCAAAACAATGAAAAGAGGTTTTGCTTTCAATGTTGATTAGTAAGAAAATTTAGGCTATAATTACAATTGAAAATAAGTATTTTATAATTTGCTTTGTTTTTCACCCTTTTTTAAGTTTGGCCATATATGAATATTGATTCCATTTTTAAGTAATCTTTCTTATTGATTCAGTTCCCAGTGTGAAGTTCTTAGGACTTAATAGTCAGATCAAAATGTTCTAGTCTCTGAAAACTAACTTCCTCTGTTTTAATTACAGACTAAAACTCCACTGTGGGGCCAAATACCCTCTGGTCTCTACAAGTTGATTAAGTTAAATGAATGTTATTCTTTTTGATCAGGACATATCTAAAAGTCAAATGGACAGTTTTTGTGTTTACAAAGTAAAGATAACATTCAACTAAAATACAAATACAGAGTGTTCTGGAACAACTGGCCTCAGTTTATGAGAACTAGTTCCAAGGTGATATACGATCAAAGTAAGAGAGGCAGACAACTCTAAGATGAAACCAAGTTCAGTTTACTGGAGAACTTATTGGAGAAATCTGGTTTTGGGTGGCATCAAAACCAGATATGTTTCTGTAACCTGAATCAGAAATTTGGGGAATATATATTAAGACAAAAGTGACTTCATCCAAGCCAAAATGATCCTGGTTTACCTTGAGTTAACATCAAAGAGTCAGGCACATCCCTAGAATGAGTATCTGATTGCAAAGCTCCAAAATCCACAAAATTGGTTTTATATAATTATAGTTTTCTTTGACACTATGCAATGAAACCAGCTAGGTTTATTCTGGGTCAATTATGGCAGTCAAAACTCAACATTTATTCTTGTCAACCTGAATCTATACACAGAGGATCTCAGCAATTTTCCTTCATTTCTAGATTATTAATGACAGCCCAAGAACTTTTGGTCCATTTTTTATATCGACTATAAGATCAAAGAATAAGAAAAGTATCATTTGTAATTTTTTTAGAAAGACACAACAATCTTTCAAGTATTACATTCTTATAGTTATATTTAGATGTTTTTGAAACCATTATCACAAAAAGTAAAACTTTTTAATAAAATTAATAGTAGATAATTTTTTGGGGGGTGGTACTGGGGTTCCTGGAAACCCTTTTACTCCAGGTTACACTCCCAGACCTATTTTTATACTTTTTTTATTTGGAAACAGGGCCTCTCAAGCTAGCGAGGTTGGCTTCAAACCTGCATGATCCTCCTGTCTCCGCCTCCCAAGCGCGGGGATTACAAGCATGCGCCACCACACCCGGCTAGAAGTAGATAATTTTTTGATACTGAGGATTAAACCTTGAAACACTCCACCTCTGAGCTACATTCCCAGCCATTTTTATTTTGGAACAGGGTCTCATTAAGTTGCTGAGGCTGGCTTTGAATCTGCTACCCTCCTGTTTTCACTCTTAAGTAGTGGAATGGCAGGTGTGAATCACCTAGGCCTGACATGGCAATTTGAATAATAACAAAGGAAGCAGTAGAAATCTCAATGTCAAGGCCAACTTTTATTCTCTTATGCTGGTTTGTGCAATATTGACTCAAAACCTCTGGGTTAAAGTTGTCACAGTCTCATCCTGAATGTCAAAGGAAACTGGATGTCAAAAATACATACCATCCCAGTTAGTGGTTCATTAATTTCTAGGCAGCTTCTCCTTGCCAGGCCTAGACAATCCTGGCTGAAATATCAAATGTGATTAAGTTATCATCTTTTTTTAAAATCTGTGCTCAGAGTGGTGAGAGAAGCAAATGTATTAATTTATACAATGTTTTTAAACAGGGTGTGGATAAGAGGGTATGAAGCACAAAGAGAGGGTGATGGAGTTTTTGGTAGTAGCCAAGGAAGGCTCTCTAGACTAAAGACTAAGTGATATTTGAGTTTAACATTGAAAGAAGTTTTAAGGGAGGGAAAAAAGGAGCTACAAGGAATATGTTCAAAGACATAGCACTGTGAACTTGGGTGTGAGCAGGAAAAGAAACCTGCTGCTCAGTATGGTTGTCAACCTCATGTCCATTTGCCCACAGACATCCAGAGCAGGACTAGGATCCTTTGTTGATTATTCAAAGAGCTTGCTGTCAGAGTTTGCTCTGTTCAACACACTTCCTGATGGATGGCTGCTGAGTAGTCCTAGCAGACAAGGCAACAATCATGTTTAATAGTTGAGCAATTTTTTTTTCACTTTTATTGGTGCATTGTAATTATCTATCATAGATTCAAAGTGATAGGAACATACATGCACACATTTTGTGTGTATCTATGTTCCAATCTATTGAAATAAGTAGAGAAAAGTAAATCTAACTATATCACTGGAGCAAACTAATCTCTTCATAGCATTTTCTGGAAAGTTCAGGCAAGATTTTGCTTGTTTAAAGTACTCTATTATGCCATTAAAAAATATCACCCCTATGTTCAATGTATCTTTCCTTAGTAGATCTTAGACACACACATGCAAACACACACACACAACATGTGCATATACATCACACACACACACATGTACACACACCCAAGTGTTGTTATTTGTTGTGTTTTTTGTTGTGTTGGTTTTGTTGTGTTTGTTGTTTGTGTTTGTTGTTTTGTTGTGTTTGTTGTGTTGTTGTGTTTGTTTTGTTGTTATTGTTTTACCCGAACTTGAACCCAGGAGCATTCTACTTCTAGGCTCCCAGCCTTATATTTTATTTTGAAATACGATCTAAGTTGCTGAGACTATCCTCAAAGCTGTGGTCCTCCTGTCTCAGCCTCCCAAGTACTGGGATTACAGGCATGTGTGCACCACAGCACCTGACAATCTCACCTATCTTGATATCCCTCAGACATTTCTGTATCATTTCCACACACAGCTAAAACACTAGCATGGTGTAATGTGCAAAGAAAATGCTAAAATATGAGTCTGTCTTTGTCCCTCCTTCCTTCTCCATTATTCTATGTCTTCCTCCCTCATGCTGCCCACAAAATGCTCCACCAGCCTACAGTCTCATAGTGCTGAGGTGCACCTTGTTTTGCCCCTACGGTGATGCTACTGAGACAGGAGAAATGGATCATACTACAAAGCCAGTGCATCCTCTTGTTGATATATAGAAAGCTTGGTCCTCTCTGGATTCCTCTTCTTTGTTTTGCTCTGTAGTTTCCAAGCTCGGTTTGTTTTAAATACACTTATCAACCGCTGCTGTGTTACAGGCTCCACATGCTCCTGGAATCTCTTAATCCTGGTGAATGTCTGGCATCACCAGCCTCGCTGGGGAGTTTTTTCCCTAGTGATGAAAGATCTCAGTTCTTTCTTGTGATGCAGAAGAATAAACAAAGACTGGCCCCTGCAAGGCCTTTGGCAAATGTGATGACAGGGTGCTGAAATAAAAACTTAAAAAAAATCATATTTGTTTCATCCTAATAGCACTCCTCACTGTATAAAGTCAGGAACAGAATGGGGTCTCGTTGCTCTTGGTAACCAGGTCTGGAAGAATATTCTACCCTCATTATCAAGAAAAAAGAAAAGCAATCATAGGGCACAAGACAAAAGTATGCTCACTGCCCTCGCTCTGTGTGCACATGCAGATAAACAAGAATCAGTATATCACCACGGCTCTTCAGTAAGAAGTACTTGATAAATGATCTTCTGCCACACAGCTAACTCCTTGGTCTAAGAGAATGGAGGGTTTGGGGTTTTTTTATTTGCGGGTCTTGGGGTTGAACCCAGGGCCATTCAACCTCCGAGCTACACCCCCTACCCTATTTTTTATTTTTTATTTTGAAACAGGGTCTCACTGAGTTGCAGAGGACCTCACTAAGTAGCTGAGGCTGTCCGCAAGTTGGGATCCTCGGGTCTCAGCTTCCCGAATGCTGGGATTACAAGTGTGCACCACCATGCCTGGCTGAGAATGCAGGTTTTAAATGAGGACACAGTCCAGTGATAGACCTGCTGCTTCCTTTAACAATAGTATATTGAACCATTCTGATGCCACAAAGGCTACATTGCAGGCTGTGGGAAGAAGGGTTGGGGTACAGAGGATACACAGGCAGCTCCCCACAGGAAAATAGCATGGACAGTGAATTGTGCTGGGGGTGAATTGGTGGCTTCAGGACTGAGCACAGTGACCAGGTGCTGGAGGAGGCAGGTACATTCTATCTTGTGGGTTTTTAAAGCAGATCAGAAGAACAGAGAGCCACCTCTGTTGTGCAAAAAACCATAGACTGTTGTTTTAGTATTTTCAAGTTACTAAAAAAAAAAAAGCCAAGTGGTTTAATTGACACACATCTATTTCTCAGGGTTCTGGAGGCTGGCTGGGATTTAGGAAGACCCCTGCCTGCTTTAACACTGCACACTGCTGAATTCTCTGTGTCCTCATGTGGCAAGAAGGCTCTCTCAGGGTTATTCCAGAACAGTTCGGTTCTAGAGTATGAGGACAAGACACTATGAGACTGAGGACAGACAGACAGACCTAGGATTGAACAGAATACAATTTATTGCAGGACTCACTGACCTAAGTGTGGTCTGGGATGACAGGAAGACCAGTTGGAATGCTCTAATTTGGGTTAGGAGCATATGTATGGGTTAAGACAAAAGGGACTTCATTCTAGCTGAAATGTACCTGGTACATCTTAATATAACATCAAAGAGTCAAGCACACTTGAACCAAAGTCTTTTTGCAAAGGTCTACTTACCACTCTAATGGTTTTGCCTATTTATGATGTGCTGGGAAACTATGCAGGGAAACTGGCTAGTGTCACACTGGAGTGATCATGGTGGTTACAACTCAAGATGACTGTAGTCATGTCCAGCTGAATTCGTACAGGTCTCTTTCATGAGGGTGATAGTCCCATAATGCTGACTCCACCAAGTACGCTAATCATCACTGGAGGTTAGGTTAAATAATGTAAGTGTTGGGGCAACACAAACACTCCAAGTATAACAATCACTTTAGCCCATTCAATGTAGTAGGATAAGAATGTCTTAAAAGACAGGAAGCTTAGAATAAAAGAGGTGTCTTCAAATCACCACTGCACACATTTCTGTGTTTCTTTTCTTCTCAATTTTGAGAATCTGATGAGTATATGAAAAATCACTCCATCTTGCTCCTGGAAAGGATTACTTGATGCTGGAAGTGACAACATTAACCAGAATTGTTGATCACATTATCATTATCTATTCACAAGGGCCTCTATCCCATGCATTCACCTATTATGTTCCATGTGTGCAACTGCCCCCTTGCAGAAGATAAAAATTTTGTTGGAACATAAATAGATTAACAAATGAAGACCACAGGCTGGCCATTGACATCTCCACTGAACCCAAGGGAAGAAGCTGGTTGGCCATGCTGGGAGGATGTGGGGTGAGGCAGGAAGCCTCAAGAGGTGTTGACATTTAGACCGCATCTTAAAGCTTGAGAACTTTGTTTAGTGAAGACTTAGGAAAAAGAGTTCCAGAGAAACACAAAGTGCTATGGGAGGCTCTGACAATGAATAAAGCTGAGGACCAGGACCTCACTGCTGTGGAGAATGCAAAGAAGAGGTAAGCCTTCAAGACCAGAGACACTGACTGGGATGGCATGAAGTAAGGCTCTGATGCCAGGCTGTCTGGGGCTTCATGTCTGACCACATTACTAACTCACAGTGCAACCCCTGTGCCTCAGTTTCCTCCTTCTCTTTAAACAGTGTCAGAACACCACCCCAAGCAATGGCCCTGCCACCCTCTTTGGGCTCCATAACTCGCTGCATGTGGGCAGACCTGCTGGATGTCCAGGGCTTTCTATGGTAAAGGATTTATTGCAGGTGTTCTTTCTGAATAAGTTATCTGGTTTGGATTTTGTTTCCAGGTTATTTAAGGAAACAAAAGAGGGGCCAACATGAGAATAATTTGGGGGAAAAGATCAGAAGATAAAGCTGAGTCACACAGGATAAGCTGCCTTGACAGCCCCTGTCTCTCTCACATTTCCCAGCTGTTTTCTCCTCTACATTCTCTTTCCCACCTGGCTCTCCAGTTCCCTCAAATGAAGGGTGCTCACCTTCAATCTGAATGTGACATCGCTTTCTTCAAACCCTCTAATCTTCTACGAGCTTCTCATTGCCTATAGTATATATAGTTTGGATTTAAAATATACCCAAGACCTTATGTCCTGAAGGCTACCATGTTCAGATGTGGGTCCCTGGGGACTTGGTCAGGCATAGTGTGTGTGTGTGTGTGTGTGTGTGTGTGTGTGTGTGTGTCTGTGTGTGTGTGTGTCTGTGTGTGTGTGTCTGTGTGTCTTTCTTCTCTCCACCTTAAAACCAATTATTAAAGATCTGGATGAGGCCTCATAAAGGCAAAAACCTTATCTTTTTGGAACATTTCTGTCTCCCAAGTGCCTTGCCCAATACATGAAATTGTAGGTATTTAATCAATATTTAATGAGTTGAGTCATTGTTAAAATAAGAGCATTATTTACACACACACACACACACACACACACACACACACACACACACACAGTCTCCACTCCCAACAATCTTCAAGTCACATTAAGATCACAAGACATGCATATGCATATATGCATATATATATTACATATGAACTAAGGGACAACCAAGATATAGGGCAATGAGGACTGTGAGGGTGGGTGGCAGGGGAACAGTATGCTACTTTGGAAGCTTCAAGAGAGGTGTGTCATTGGGGATGCCCTTATCTGAAGTGACAGATGGCTCAATTTAGGAGAAACACTTAAGAAACAAGAGCACTCTTTGACTTCTAAAACAAGATTAACAGTCAGAAGTTCAAAGACATCATTCCAGACTCGGCCTCCTTCTGCCTGTGTTCTGCCAACAGGAGCAGTAGTTTATGCTGAGGTAGGCCCTTCAGAGGAACCTGAGGGGTTAAACTGGACTCTGTCTGTGTGGGTGAGAGGGGGAAGGGGACACTGGAAAAAAATAATTATTCTCTTAGGAAAGAGAAAAGGAGAAATGAGTTTCAGGAAAATGACGAGCTTCAGCTAAACCAAATTAGAGAAACAAAAAGTCATTCCCAGATAAGATCCAGCTTTATTTTTATAGATTTAAAATAATTGAAAAAAGCCAAGTGTGGTATCACACAACTACAATCCCGGTACTTTGGGGGCTGAGACAGGAGGATTGAAGGTTCAAGGCCAGCCTCAGCAACTTAGTGAGGCTTTGTTTCAAAATAAAAAGGGCTGGGGGTATAGCTCAAAGATACAATGCCTCTGGTTCCAATTCCCAGTAATAAGTAAATAAACAAAAATTTAAAAGTAAAATAATTGAAAAAATAATCCAAAAAATATAACAAGCTTTTTCTTCATATAATTAAATCAAAGGTAAATGTAGAAGGTGGCAATATAATTTATTATGCAAACCAGGGCATGTTGGGCATGGATAGAAGTTATGTATATACTTACTTACATGAGCATATATCAACAAACATAAAAAAGAGACATAGCTAAATGATTACTCCATAACTCACTCAGGTGCTCTAATTACTCTTGTATGAGTGTCTGTTTCCAAGTATGTCACCCAAGCTCTTCAGTATGACCTTCATATCATATGTTTTGCTAAGTAAAATAAGTCAGTCATAGGAAGGCAAATACTACCTGCAGGATCTTACTTTTTGTGAAATTTTAACAAATCAAACTCATTAAAGAGTAAAATGGTGGTTCCCTGAGGCTAAAGGAGGAACACAGACTTGGAAATTAGACCAGAGACCTTGAAGCTTCTTGAAGAGGGCATAGGTCCAACACTGCAACACATAAGCACAGGTAAAAACTTTCTCAAAAAGACCCCAAAGGCACAACACACTAAAAGGCAAATCAATACATGGGATTACATGAACTGAAGAGCTTCTATTCAGCAAAGGAAACTGTCAAGAACCTCAATTGAAAGCCAACAGAATTGGAGAAGATTTTTGCCACATATTCCTCTGATTGAGGACTAATACGTAGAATATACAGAGAACTCAAGCAACTCAACACTAAAATAAATAATCCAGTTCAAAATGGGCAATCAAACTAAATAGACACTTCACAAAAGAAGAAATTCAAATGGCCAATAAATGCATGAAAAAATGCTCAACATCACTGGCAATAGAGATGCAAATCAAAACTACCCAGAGATTTCAACGAACTCCAACTAGAATGGCAATCATTCAAAACACAAACAATAACAGATGCTGGCGAGGATGCAGCAAAGTGGGAACTCTAAAACATTGTTGGTGGAATTGCAAATTAGTGCAACCATTTTGGAAAACAGTATGGAGAATCCTCAGAAGAATGCAAACAAATTTACCATTTGATCCAGCAATACCACTTCTGGATATCTACCCAAAAGAAAGGAAACCAAACTACCAAACTAATGCATGTGTATCTATGTTCATAGCTGAAAAATTCACCACAGCCAAACTATTGAACCAGCTAAGATGTCCATCAACAGATGAATGGATTACAAGACTGTGTGATATGTACACAATGGAATTTTACTCAGTGATAGAAAAACACAATTACATCATTTTCAGGGAAATGCATGAAACTGGAGGACATTATGCTAACTGAGATTAGTCAGTCAAAAAAAAAATTAAGAAATCGGATGCTTTCCCTAATATGTGAAAGCTAAGGAGAAATGGGTCATAGGAGGAACTCTAGATGAAAAAGAAAATCCTATAGAGGAACAAACAAGACAATCTAAATGAGGGGATGGGAGGGGAAAGAAGGAAATTCTCTAAAGTATACAATGTACTTAAACATATCAAAGTCAACCACTAAACAAAACATGGGAAGGAGAGGTGGGGAGGGAATGAGGTGGGAGTTCGGTCGGGGGTAAATGAGCATGTGTACATGTATGTCCACACAAGTTTTTTTTACCCCATTAGGATATAAATATACAATGCACCAATACAAAATTTAAAACTAAAAAAAAGCTTTTTAAGAAAAAAAAGGAATGATAGGTGTTAAAGCCATATTGTAATGAGATTTAAAATTGAATTGAAGCTACATCCCTGTTACTCCAGTACTTGGGAGGCTGAGACAGGAGGACTATATGTTTGAGGCCAGCATTAACAACTTAGCAAGATATAGAATGTCCCAGGGTTCAATTCCTAGTAACTTGCATACACACACACACACACACACACACACACACACACACACGAATGGATGAATGAATAAAAGAATGCATAAATAGACATTGTAAACTACAAACAGAGACCTTGTGAACTACAAGGATCTTGATTTAAATATCTAGGTAATAAGAGAAGTCAGCATTAAGAGGGGAGAACAAAAATTTTAAAGTATAAAGATAATTCTTATAATGGGAGAAAATACTTGTGAACCATGTATGTAATAAGAGACTTCCATCTAAATTATATAAACAACCCTTACAACTCAATAATAAAAAGGCAAATAGCCAAGCATAGTGGTTCATGCCTATAATCTCAGTACTTGGGGGACTGAGACAAGAGAATCTCTGGTTCAAGGCCAGCCTCTGCAACTTAGCAAGATTGTTGCTGACCTAGCAAGATTCTGTTTCAAAACCAAAATCAAAATAAGTTCTGGAGGTGTATCTCAAAGTAGAAGTCTCCTGGGTTCAATCCCCATTAGTACCAAAAATTTTAAAAAAATTTAAAAAGCAAATAGCCCAATTGAAAATAACAGGATCTAAGTAGACAGTTATCGAAAGAAGATACATGAATGACTAATAAGCAAACAAAAAGATGCTCAGCACCATTAGTGATCAAAGTAATGCAAATCAAATCACACTGAGATATCACTTTATATGGACTCAGATGACCAGAATCAAAAAGTCAGGTACAAGTATTAGTGACCATGTGGGGAAGTTAGAATCCTTGTATACTGCTGGTGTTCTGTAAAATGGTGCAGCCAATTTGGAAAATGATCAGGCAATTCCTTATATGATTCCAAAGAGAATTACCAGATGACTCCACAACCTCATTTCTAGGTATACACTCAAGAGAAATAAAAATTATATCTATAAAAAAAGAAATCTCTCAACTATTTCCATGCTTTCCAGTTTATTGAAATGTAAATTTTTCTTTTTTCTTTTTCTTTCTTTTCTTTCTTTTCTTTTTTTTTTTTTCTTTTTTTGGTGGTACTGGGGTTCCTGGAAGACCTTCTACCTCCGGGCTACACTCCCAGACCTATTTTTACTTTTTTTTTTTTGTAACAGGGTCTCCTAAGCCAGAGCATGCGACTGGCTTCAAACCTGCGCCATCATCCTGTCTCTGCCTCCCAAGCACGGGGATTACAAGCATGTGCCACCACTCCCGACCTAAATTTTCAATATGGTTTCTGATGATTCTCTGAATTTCTTCAATGTATGTTGTGATGTCTCCTTTTTTATTTCTGATTTTAGTGATTTGGATTGATTCTTTCATTTGGTTAGGTTGGCTAGAGGCGTGTCAATCTTGTTAATCTTTTTAAAGACCAGAATTTGACTTATTGATCCTTTTTATTGTTTTTTATTTTCTATTTTATTTATTTCTGCTCTGATTTTAATTATTTCCTGCCTTCTGCTATCTTTGAGATTAGACTGTTTCTGGTTTTCAAGGTCCTTGGGGTGTGTTATTGGGTTGCTTATTTGGCAACTTCCTTTTTTTTATGTGAGTACTCAATGTTATCAATTTTCTCCAACACCATCTTCAATGTGTTTCATAGATTTTGTTATGTCATGCTACTATTTTTATTTCCAGAAATTTTATTTATTCTCTTATTTCTGTTCTAATTCATTCTTTGTTCAAGAGTATATCATTCAATCTTCATTTTTTTATATAATTTCTTTTGGTGTTCCTGTTGTTGATTTCTGCTTTCATTCTGTTGTGATCTAAAAAGATGCAGGAAATTACACTACATCTTTTGGATTTACTGGTGCTTGTTTTGTGGCCCAGGATGTGGTCTATTTTGAAGAAAGTCTCATGGGTAGATGAGAATAATGTGTACTCAGCTGTTGCTAGTTGAAATATTCTCTATATATCTATTTTGTCCATTTGGTTTATAGTATTCTTTAAGTATAAAGAGTCTTTACTCAATTTCTTTCCTGAAGATTAATCTAGTGATGTGTGTGTTGAAGTTTTCCAATATTAATTTTATATGTGTCTATTTGAGGCATGATGTCCCAAAGAGTTTGTTTTATAAATATTAGTTTATTCTCACTTGGGGTATAAATGCTTACTATCATTATATTTTCTTTTTTATTTATTTTTTGTTGGTACACTGTATTCATACATCATAATGGAATAAGACTTGTGTAGACATACATGCACACATCGCCCAGTTAGCCTCTACCCAATCCCCACCCCATTCCCTCTCCATCCCTCCTTCCCATGCTTGGCTTAGTGGTTGACATCTAATATTATAGCAATTTATCCAAAATTAACAATGATAATCTCACATAACAGATTCATCTGTCTGATATCAAACTTTTGATCACTTAGAGATAACATTTCAGTATTTCTTTTTGCTTTCTTTCTTACCAGTGGATATTTTTTTCTTTATTTTTTAAGGTAAACTATTGTACATTTTTTTCATAAAAAGTCTATCCTAACAAGAAATATGAACTCTAAATACCCAAAACACTCTCAAAAAAGAATAAAGCTAGTAGATGTACATTTTCTGATTTCAAACCTTATAGAGCTACAATAATTGAAATAGTGTAGTACTGCTATAAAGGCAGATATATAAACCAGTGGAGTAAAATAAAAAGCCTAGAAATAAATTCTTCCATATATGGTCAAGTTATTTTTGACAAAGTTTCCAAGAACATTTGGTGAAGGAAATAGTAATCTTTTCACTAAATAGTTAAAAGATAATAATTACATAAAAAATAAAAAGATTGGACCCTTACCTAACATCATATACAAATATTAACTCAATCTATATAAAAGACCTAAATGTAAATCTTAAGACTATAAACTTTTAGAAGAAAACCTGAGTCATAACACTTCACAACACTGAAATTGGCATGATTTCTTGGATATGATTTCAAAGGCACAGGCAACAAAAGAATAAACAAACTTCCTAAAAGTAAAAAAAATTTTACAATGTAAACAGAGTTAAAAGTTACTGATAGATTGGAATAAAATATTTCCACATGTTATATCTGAAGGTATATTAATATTCCAAATAGAAATCCTAAAAATTAGCAACAGTGAAAGCAAACAATACAATTTAGAAATACAATTTAGAAATAGGTAAAAGACTGAAATAAATAATGAATCTCCAAAGATTTTAACCTATAAACACATGAATATATTCTTCTTTGCTTAGTTGTCTGCTGGATGGAAAATCTTGTTTCTATGGTTCTGGTGTGTATTACCTATTTCTTCTTTGTAGTTAATCTCTTTGAGTATTTTCTCTAGTGCTGGTTTTGAAGATATAAATTCCTTCTGTTTCTGTTTGTCATGGAAGCTTCTTATTTCCCCGTCTAATTTGATAGATAGTTTTGCTGGGTAGGAAATTTTTGGCTGGAAGTTGTTTTCTTTCAGAGTTTGGAATATGTTACTCCAAGCCCTTCTGGCTCTCATGAATTCGTTTGGGAAGTCTGGAGTGATTCTGATTGGTTTGCCTCTGAATGTCACTTAGCCTTTTGTTTTTGTTGCCTTTAAGATTCTCTGTTTGGCTTCCACATTGGTCATTTTGACAATTATGTGGTGTGGGAATCCTCTTTTCTAATCCTGTCTAAAGGGAGTTCTATAAGTTTCCTGGACCTGTGTATCAACCTCTTGCTCTATGTTTGGAAATTTTTCTGTTATTATTTCTTTAAAGAGATTATTGATCCCTTTGATTTCACCTTCTTTTCCCTCCTCTATTCCAATTATTCTTAGGTTAGCTCTCTTAAAATGGGCCCTTATTTCTTCAATGTCAGATTCCGGCTGCCGGATTTTTTTTTCTAAGTTATAAATTATGCCTTTGTTTTTGGAGTGATCATCTTCTAGAAACGAGATTCTATTCTCCATGTGGTCTAATCGATTGTTTACACTTTGAATTGAGGACTTTACTTCAATGATTGCATCCTTTATCTCTTTTTGACTCTCTCTGAATTGTTTTTGAAAGCCCTCTATTATTTCTACAGTTATTTTCCTGATTTGATCTTCTAGGGATTTCTGAATTTCTGTGTTATCAGGTTCTGATGTTGTGGGGTTGTGGGCATTCATTGCTCTATTGTTGTTTCTCTTTCCCATGATTTCAGAATTTTGTGCCTTCCCTGGGTCACTACGACTTCACTTAGGGTGCTCTGTATCTCGAATCTGTTGTAATCTCAGCCACCATGACTCCTTTACTGGGTTGTATTTCAAAGTCTCATACCCAGGAAGTTAATTGAGACTGCGCAAGACTGCGGGGGTGCCGGGCTAGGTGTTTTCTCACGGGGAGCTGTGGCTAGGGTGTGGTATCTCTGCCACTGCTACTCCTTCACTGGGTTGGACTGCAAAATATCATACCCAAGGAGATAATCAAAGCTATGTAAGTCCCTGGGAGTGCGGTACAGGGATTTCTTCTTTAGGGGCCACAATTACACTCATGGTTATTGTGTGCGCAGATCTGGAGCTGCGGCGGAGTGCGGTGGACTTGCTGTAGCTGCTGGCAATATGGCACCACTGCCACATCCTCGGCCATGAGACTGGCGTATTTCTTTTCTGGTTTTGAGCTCCATTCTGAGTCCCTGGAAGGCATGATGAGCTTGACCACTAGGAGTTTTAGGCATTCTTTGCGCTGAAAGAACTGCTGAATTACACCCAAATGATCCACAGCTGCTCACTTCAGCTCTTTGTTTACCTTTCCTCTCTGGAGGCTGGTGCTGTGAGGGAAGATGGTACCAGCTTGTTCCCCCGCCACATTGCAGGCTTGATTTCTGGTCTCTGGTTGTTCTTTTAATCTTTTTTTCTCTGTTCCTTGTGTTTACATTTTTTATTTCTCTGCTGATGGTGTTTTCTAGCTATGAAAAGTGCTGGTTTTGTGGCAACAGAGATCGAGTTTTAGCAGGACTCTAAAACACTGCTTTTCTCAGTCGCCATCTTCCTGGAAGTCTCATTATATTTTCTTGCTGGTTTGTTCCTTATATTAATTATAAATGTTCTGCTTTGTCTATTCTGATGTATTTTAGCTTAAAGTCTGTTTTGTTGAATATATGCATTGCTACTCTACTTGTTTTCAGTCTCCATTTGCATATAATATCTTTTTATTCATTTCACCTTTAGCCTGTGAGTATCTTTGGGCCGCAAGGTCGGATTTTTTTTCAAGCATCATATAATTGGATTATGTATTTTAACCCAGATTTCAAGTCTGCATCTTTTAACTGGGGAGTTAACCTTTGACATTCAGTGTTTATATTGAAATATAATTTTTGTCTTCTGTCATTTTGTGTTCTGTATCCTGTTTGATGTAGTGTTGTTTCTTCTTTTCTTAGTTTCCCACCTGATGAAGATTGTCTCTTCTCTGGCTCTGGAATTTTTTTCCTTCTTTCTGATTTTTTAAAGTATTTTCTCTAGTGCTGGCTTGATCATCATGATTTTTTTTTAATTTTGCTTATCTTAGAATGTTTTTATTTCTCCATCAATTTTAAATAATATTTTTTGCTGAATATATCAGTCTTGGCTGAAAGTTTTTTTTTTTTTTTCAGGATTTGATTATATCTTAACAGTCCCTCATGGCATTTATAACTTTAATTTTGAATTCTGGATTCTGAATTTTTTCTGATTCTTTCTTAATGTCTCCATTTCTTCTTTCATTTCCTATACACTTACTGTGAGACATGTAATCATATTGAAAATCAAGACTCAGAATTCACCTTTTGCATTTCTTATAGATCAGTTTTCATGATCTCCCTTGTCATAGAGTTGTGAGAGTTTATTGTTTCTTTATTGTTCTTTGTCCTCATATTTTCAGAGTTCTTGGGTGTGTGTTTGTGATCTCCTGTCATCTTCTTCCTCCTGTTGTGTGAGTCCTGTGTTTATTTGCTATTCCTTAATAAGAGGTCTATGCTTGGGGTAAATATTTACCCCTACCAATTTGACTCAAATAATTAAAACTTTTGAGTTTTCCTCCCAGAACATCCTTAATTAGATATAGATCTTAGTGCAGGTAAGCAGTAGTCTCTGGTTAGCTGTAGATTACTGCTGCCCTGGCCCAAAATTTACAGGGCCAGAGATTATGATGCTTTATTCAGAGCCTGCAGCCTTCTGTTTGGGATTTCATGCACTCCAGAGACCAGTGCTGCTCTGCTGATTGTGAGCTCATGATACTGCGGAGTGCTGACCTCCATCATCTCTGACCTTAGACTCGCAACATCAGGAATTGCTATGTTTCAAACTCATAGTCTGGCCCACTGAGCTTTGATGGCTTCATAAACAGCCCTCTAGATCTGCTTTCTATGGTCACATGAGGTACTTTCAGTTACTAGCTTACATGCATGCCAGGTACAGACTCTCCTACCAGAGAGAGTATTAAATTCCTAGCTTTTGGCTGCGATAAAGTGGTACCCTGGCCTCTTGTTGCAGCCTGGCTAATATGGTGCCTTTGCTGCTCTTCACACAGGCCCAGAGTTTGGCAGGAAGAGTGTTCTCAGTTCCAGGCCAGGAGTTTAAGTGTCTCAGTTCCTTAGATCCAGAGACACCACCCTTGACTTGGGTGGCCACACCCGGGTGTCCTTGCTGGCCTCAGGTGTTGGTGATTTTCTGATCCCAAACATAACCAAGTGCTAGTTCACTGCCTTTGGAGCCTGTAACTCACTATTTCTCCCTGGCACCATGGTGATCCCTACAGTGCTTACCTCAGCTCCCTAAACTGCAGGCTCTGTCTCTATGGGCTATTTACTGATTCAAGTTTCCACTATGTTCAGTAGTAAGCCCCCAAGATCTCAGGCCCCCTGCTAATCTGTTTCCTTGCTACATGAGACCCTGTTGCCAGGCACAGCCATCTTTATTCACAGGAACAGTTTGTTAACTTACACTGATGGGTGCTACTCCAGATAACTGTCGGAAAAAATGAGTTCAGGTGCTGTGGAGGTTTTTGGCTAAAATCATCTATTCTGTTGGGTCCTTGCCTGCCATGTGTAGGGTGGAATTCCAACTGCTTTCACTGATGGTCAGTAGTTGTCAGCCTCACAGAGATCCACCGTTTCTTCCTGGATGTCTCTGGAATTTGAAGTGCTGGCAGATGCAGGCTTCTCTGGTGCAGCTTGTCCCAGATGGGACTGCTGCTAATATCCACTCTCTCTTTCCCAGGGGGTCTCATGAAGCACTTTATAGGTCTGTGCTCTTTATTCTGGTTCTGGTTCACCCACTTTTAAACTTTCATTTTTGCTGCTGTTGTTATTGTTTTTTGAGCTTATTACTCTTACTTCCCTGATGGAGAAGTAGTCTTATCAGAAGCTGAGTTGTATATCTCAGAATATTAGAATCCTGCTGTCTTACTCAAAGTCTCCATCTTGAATCCACTGTTGTTAAGCACTGCTCTGGATCTCTGGGGGACACAGTGAGCTCGGCTACCAGTGCTGTAGGTCAGGTCTGGGCAGTAGATGCTAAACACAATTCCAAAGACCTTCAGCTTCTTGCTTCATTTCAAGTAGTTGGCTTTTTTCCTGGGGGGGGGTCTCTGATAGTCCTAGCATGATAAGAAAAGATGGCACCTCTGTGACCCCTGTTGCTGGAGCTGTTGGACATGGGCAGAATACTTTTCTGCTCTCTCTTCTGCTTTCTAGCCTTGTTTCCAGTGCTCTATTTTAATTCTTAATGCTCTGTTCAAATTAATGCTGTTTTTTTTTTCTTCTCTTGTCAAGAAGCTATTTTCATAGCAATGGAGATCTGGTGTTAGCAGGACTGATATGTGCTTTTTCTCTTGATTGCCATTTTCCCAGAAGTCACAGACTTGTTAAAACTGGGGAAACAAAGCTTTAGTGAGCCATTGTACAGTAGTTTGATCTATTGTTCAGGTTACCATACAGATCTATTATACAATCTAATAAGATATATAATATATAATTTATAAAAATATGTTTATATCTACTGCACAGAATTTCAGATAGTCCAAAAAAAGTTTCCACCACAAAAATATAAGTATGTAAGATATCTTAGCTTGATCCAATCATTATACAATGAGAACATATAGCAAAACATCATATCATATCCCATAAATTTATATAATTCCCATTTGTCAATTGAAAACAAAAATATTCCAACTATTTTAAAAAATGTCATGACCATAGTTTAGAGGACTCAGTCACATCCTCATTTTTATTGTGGGACAAATTATGGCACACACATTTATAAATTTATGCAGTAGTATTTATAGCTAAAATGTCCCTAAATTTTTATTTAACTAGGGCAGAGAGGAAAACTCCATACACTTAACTGAAGCATTGTGTGCTCATCAATGTTAGCTGCATCACTAAAATTTTGTAGTTTGATTTTCTCACACAAAATATTTATATTCATAAATTTGAATATCCTTGTAATAAGAACTATGCATCTTGAATGAGCAGACTTATGCTTTGAGTCCACCCCACTCTAATACACCCTAAGTATATTTTTGGCTCCCCACATTTCTTAGCCTTGTAAGAATACTATATTTACTGTTACATTATGCTTCACCAAAATCTGTGTTTTCATTATCAAGACAAAAACACAATGCAATTCTACTTAGCCATAAAGAAAAACAAAATTATGTCATTTGCAGAAAAATGGATGGAACTAAAGAATATAATTATGATAAGTGAAATCAACCAGTCTCAGAAAGTCAAGAGTCGTGTTTTCTCTCATATTTGGAAGCTAGAAAGAAAATGGGAAAGATAAGGGATTTTAAATACTGTAGACAGAGATCTACAGACTAGTGAGAGGAGATGTGGGAATGGAGTTAAGGAGAAGAGAAAGAATTGAAGAAGGAAACGGCGCAGATAATAACATGGCAATGTGTGAAAATATCACTACCAATCTCACTAATGTGAGTAGAGATGGAGGAAGGGGGAGCAGGGTTGGATATAGATGGAAATACAGAAAGAGCTGTGTACAAGTATGTTTGTATCACATTGAACCTCACTATGCTGTATTATCACAATGTGCTAATAAAATAATTTTTTTTGGTGGTACTGGGGTTCCTGGAAGCCCTTCTACCTCCGGGCTACACTCCCAGACCTATTTTTTAACTTTATGTGGGAACAGGGTCTCTTAAGCCAGCGAGGCTGGCTCCGAACCAGCGTGATCCTCCTGTCTCTGCCTCCCAAGCATGGGGATTACAAGCATGTGCCACCACACCTGGCTAATAATAATAAAATAATTTTAAATATGGTTTTTATCTTTAATATTCAATATCTCTATATTCAATTTAGTATTGAATTCAGAAATTAATTTATAATAACTCATTCATTTATAATACCTCATTAACAATTTATAATACCTCATCAAAAAATGGAAAATTCTTGACCTTTGACAGAATAATCTTCTAAGTATTTTATTTAGATTTTATGAATTAGGTGAAGCAAATAAATTTTACTGAAAATATTTGATTTTGGTTGTAAGGCATCTTATAATGCTGAGACAATGCTAGCTTCACTTAGTTCTTGCACAGTTCTTCTGCTGATGGAGTTAAAACATTAACAGCTTTTGTTTTACATTTCTTTTCTTTCTTTCTTTCCTCCTTTCTTTCTTTTTTTTTTTTTTTGTGGTGCTGGAGATAGAGCCCAGGGGCTTTCTACCTTTGAGCTATACTCCCAGACCTATTTTATACTTTATTTGGAAACAGGGTCTCACTAGGTTGCTGAGAGCCTCACTAAGTAGCTGAGGCTGGCTTCGAACCTGTGCAATCCTCTTGTCTCAGCCTCTCAAGTGCTGTGATTACAAGCATGTGCCACCACGCCCAGCTATTTATTTATTTTTTTTGAAACAGTGTTTTACTAAGTTACTATGTGTTATTGACCTCAAACCTACAATCCTCTGTCTCAGCCTCCCAAGTACTGGGATTAAGGCATCCACCACCATATCTGGATTGCACTGTCATTTTACTGGCCACATGCTGAATGCCATGAGTATACCATAATTTGTTCAACCAGTTGCATAATTTTGGATAGTGCTCAATTTGGATCTTGAATGTTCCCAAAGGTCTATGTGTTGGAGACTTGGTTCCCAGCCAGGCACTATTGTGAGGATGTGGAAACCTTTAAGAGGTGGGGCCTAATGAGAGGTCTTTAGGTCACTGGAGATACTTTCTTGGAAGGGTTCTGAGAACTTGGCTCTTTCTGCCCTTTTGTTGTGTATCCACAAGGTACACAATTTTATCCTGCCACACATCCCCACCATGAACATCTCAACCAGATGTTGTATCTTGCTATAGACCTTAAAGCAGCAGGGCCAACCCATGGTAGAATGAAACCTACAAACTCATGAGCCAAGATAAGCCTTTTTTCTTTATAAGTTGGTTATCCTAGTTATTTTTATGATAGTTTGGCACATTCACTCACATGCTGGCAGTGTGCAGGAATGGCCAGTTTCTCAAAACACATTTTCCTAATATTTACCAATCTTACGGTCAAAATTTTTCTTTACCACAAGGTTGAGAAGTTGGACTATGTTTTTCTTTGAACAGTCATTTTGTTCACAGCCCATACTTCTACTGAAAGTTGAATTTGGGTAGTTAAATTTAGAAGAAGCATTTAAATTTTAAAGATAGTCAGCTTTTGTCAGTTAACCATATGCTTTGGTTTATTCTTCCTCAATTGATAGTCATCCTTTAAATTTTTTCCATTTTTAGAATTTTACTAAAATCTTTATAAAATCAATTCTCCCTATATTCTAACTCTGGTAGCCATCTTAAGAAAACCTATTAGGGTCTTTTGAATTTAAAGAGGAAAAATTTGCTAATATTATAAAAACATATTTTTTCAAAGAAATATACACACATGGATATAAGTGACCACCACATGAACCATTTTCATTCTTTCAAAGCAACTGATTTTGTCAGTTGTTTTTCTTCCTCCATATGGTACCCCAATACCTTTAAGAATATTTATTAATCTTCCTATTGTCAAAGTTGGTTTCCTGGTTTATCTATGGCTTAGACTGTTTTAGTTAGTCTGTGTGAATCCTTCTAGCTTTGAATGTATCTTATTCTACTCTCAAATTTGTTAAGCAATCTTGTTAGAAGTAATCAAGAAAGAATTCTAGATCACAGATAATTTCCTGGATTCATCTAAAATCAAATGAACTACTGTGTATATTTATCTATTTCTTTCTTTTTTATGTAGCAGTAGTGGGGATTGTTCCTAGGGCCTCTCACATGTGAATCAAGCACTCTACCACGTAGCCACACCTCCAGCCCTTTTTCATCTTATCATGGAACAGGGTCTCATTAAATGACCCAGGCTGACCTCAAACTTGCTATCCTCCTGCCTCGGCTTCCCAAGTAGCAGAATTAGAGGTATGCATTTTCAAAACCATTGATATTTGCCTATTTCTATGTCTATATCTACTACTTCTGTTGGTGCTGATGTGTATATTACAGTATGAGAGTGAACATGGGGCTCTTGTTCCATCACTTCAGATTTTCCTTTTGACTTTATTTTATGTATTGAAATTTGGAGGGTTCTCTGGCCTGCTTTATTCTCTAAATAATACCTTTCCATTACTTTGTCTTAAAATTGCAGATACTACCATATGGCCAAAGAAATATTAACAAGACAAGACATAGCAAAAAAATCTATTCCATGCAGCTGTTGAAAAGCAAATAGTGTTCTTCAGAACAGAACTGTTCTTAAAAAAAATTCATTATGAAAAAAGTATCATAAGACATCAGGTTTAAAATTTTATGTTCTGTAAAAATAACCTTTGAGCTTCTAAAAGTCTATACATCCTACTAATTAGTTGCCATGGTAATAATACATAAACTGGCATCTGTGTTTACTGAAAGTAAAATCAGTTACAAATTTTATTGTTCAAGCCAGAAAAGATTAATCGGCATATCCTCTTCTTTACATGCATAACATCAGGCTCATAAAAGTGAGCAGTGGACATGAACAAGGCATGCACTTTAGGAAAGAAAGTAACTAATGAAATTCAGATGGATTAACCTATTTTTCCACAAAGTGACATAAATTACCTATACACTTACAAATAGAAATACAGGGCACCTTTTTTCTACATCTTAACAATGTTAGATATTATCAATATTTTCACATTCTGAAAGATGAAAGCTGATAATTCATTGTAGTAGTTTTAACTGGATTTTTATTGACCATTGAGGTGAGACACTGGAATTTCTTCTCATGTACCTATTGATATCTTTATATATTATTGCTTGGCTGAAAATTTAAATTATATTCCATTGTGTAATATTTGTATATGTTATATATGTCACAAATATAATTATATACAATCAAAGTAATAATTAAAATTGATTAATATAGTCAAATGTGGTGGTGGACACCTGTAATCCCAGTATTTGAGCAGCTGAAACGGGAGGATTTTAGGTTCAAGGCCAGTCTCAGCAACTTAGCAAGACTCCTGGCAACCTAGCAAGACAGTGCTTCAAACTAAAAAATAAAAAGAACTGGGTGTATTGCTCAGAAGTAGAATGCCTCTGGGTTAAATCTCTAGTACAACAAAAAAATCAATAAATAAAAGATGAATGCTTAAATCTATAAAATAGAGCAACACTTTCAAACAATATTAAAACTTGTAAAAAAAATGTTCCCCTCAAAAATTTGCTCATGTCTGCTAGCATCCAAGAATGCTACCAAGAAAAAAAATAATTTTTCACCTTCATTCCTCAAGTGTGCTACTGGTCATGTGTGTGTGTGTGTGTGTGTGTGTGTGTGTGTGTGTGTGTGTGTTGGTCTCTAGAATTTTGGTAACTTCTTTATGTGGTCTAGTATTGTGAAATTATGATATAAGATGGTGTGTGTATTTGCTAATTAATTCTGTTGGATATTAATTCTTTCTTTAATTTCTCCTCCTCTCTTCCTAGAATTCTTATTATTAGATGTGAAAAACTCTACCTCTTTTACATATTTTTATATTTTTTGCTCTAATTTAAAGAAAATGGGATCTTCCAAATCATTCATACATTAAATATTCATTAAAGTGTGTGAATAATAGAATTTTTTTCATATAGTGGTTGTGAGAGTTAAATGAATACATTGAAGAGACTCTTACAAGTGACTGCCACACAGCAAGTACTACATAAATTCGAGGGATGGTTTTTTGTAGGAGGTTTGCTTTGTCTATCTTGTGGGTCCTGGTTTTCTACTCACAAGTAAGCAAGAGGCCCTATGAAGTGCATTCCCTGGAGCAAGTGGGCTTCTTGTCCAGCTGGATTTGGTTTACTGTGTTTGGGAAAATGGCTACCATCTTATTGGACAAATTTCTAAAGCAAGAATTTGGCATGAAACTTTTCTGTTTCCTAAAGAAGAAACTTTGTCTAAAGAATGAATGCTTTGCCAACTACTGTGTGCATATCAGGTAAAGAAAGCTAAGTGGAGGGGAGAACTGAGTCAGTTACAGTACAGCAGGCCTCGTGCCCTTATTTTCCCTCCCTTCTGGCTTGGCATTTCCAAATCCCAACTATTGAATCCTGTGCCTCTCACAGCCCACTTTACTTAATCTTCCAGAAGCTTCCCGGTTCCCTCTCACACTGATCTTCATCTACTCAAGGGTTGCAGTTATTCCCACAGGGCTGCACACAAGAGGGAGGAGATCATGCATTCCCTGCCTTCTGTCTGCCTTTCACCTGGAAGCCAAAGGTAATTCTTGATTGTAATAGTTATGGAAACTATTTTACAAAAAATATTTCACAAAGCACAAGAAATGTATCTTCGGTGTGGTTCTCCAGTCTCTCCTAATTATTCACTATTATTTTTCTCTAATCTGCCATTTTCACAAATGGTGGAACAGATTTTCACAATAATAACAAGAGAGTGGCATAGTGACATCCACACTTCAACTAGGTGACAGACGAAAAGGAAGAGAGCTATGGCGGGGTGCTGCAGACTTTGGAGTCAGGCTCCTTGTCCAAAGCTTGCATCTGCCACCTGGTTGTGTGGCTTTGAGAAACTTTCCCAAACTCTCTGATCTGTGTTTCCTCAGTTAGGGGATAATAATAATTTTCCTGGGGAAGTTTAGAGGGTCTAGTGAAAAAAAAATGTATAAAAAATGTCTAAGCCATAGTCTATGTAGTAAATGCTGGCCTCAACTCTCATCCTAGACCACTCTGGTGTGTGTGTGTGTGTGTGTGTGTGTGTGTGTGTGTGTGTGTGTGTGTTGAATAATACATGCTTATATATCTATTTCAGCTTATTATAATATACAATACAGTGAAAAAATAAGCTAACTTATAATATTAAAAGAGTCATAATAAACCAGGTATAGTGAGGTTTGTCTATACAACCAGTACTTAGGAGACTGAGACAGAAGAATTACAGGTTTGAGACCAACCTCAGCAACTCAGCAAGACACTATTTCAAAATAAAGAACAAAGTAAAACTGAGAATTTAGCTGGGAGGTAGAATTCCCTGGATTCAATCACCAGTACCACATCTCACAAAAAAGTGATGATAGCAATTAACTCTGAAAATATTTACTTTGTATACTTGGAGCATGTATTACATATTTCATAGGAGCAAGAACTACCGTAGCAGTGATACTACCATATTCCATGCCAAGGTGAACTTAAATTCTTAGTCAAAATGTGAAGATAAAAAACAAAATCATGAGTGCTTAATACAACATGGTCGTCTCTTCTTTTAACACAAATTATGTGAGGACTTCCAGGAAGATGGTGACCGAGAAAAGCAATGTTTACGAGTCCTGCTAATACTTGATCTCTATTGCCACAAAAGCAGTGATTTTCATAGCCAGAAAACACTATCAGCAGAGAAATAAAAACTGTAAATACAAGGGACAGAGAAAAAGAAGACTAGAAGAACAACCAGCGACCAGAAAAGAAACTCACCTGCAATGAGGCAGCGGAGCCACGCCGGCACCATCTTGCCTCATAGCACCAGGCTCCAGAGAGGAAAGGTGAACAAGGAGCTGAAGTGAGAAGCTGCAGATTATTTGGGTGTAATTCAGCAGTTCTTTCAGCACAAAGAATGTCTAAAACTCCCAGTAGCTAAGCTCATCACCCCCTCCAGGGACTCAGAACAGAGCTCAAAACCAGAAAAGAAATATACCAGCCTCATGGCTGAAGGCATGGCATCAGTGCCATATTGCCAGAGATCACAGTGAGTTCACCATGCCCACCACAACTCCAGATCAGTGCACTCAACAAACATAAATGAAATTACGGTCCCTAAAGGTAAAACCCCAGCACTGCACCCCCAATGATTTGCACAGCTTTGATAATCTACCTGGGTCTGAGATTTTACAGTCCAACCCAGTGAAGGAGTAGCAGTGGCAGAGATATCACTTCTAGTCACAGCTCCCCATGGGAAAACTCCCAGCCTGGCACCCCCACGGTATCAGCAGCCTCGATTAACTCCCTGGGTCTGAGACTTTGTGATACAACCCAGTAAAGGAGTAGTGGTGACTGAGATTACCACAGACTCGAGATCCAGCACCCTTAGTGAAGTCGTGGTAACCCAGGGAAGAACCCAGGGAAGGCACAAACTTCTAAAATCATGGGAAAGAAGAATAACAATGGAGCAATGAACACCCACAACCCCACAAAATCAGAACCTGATAACACAGAAATTCAGAGATCACCAGAAGATCAAATCAGGAATATAACTGTAGAAATAATACAGGAACTTCAAGAAGAATTTAGAGAGAGTCTAAAAAAAAAAAGGATTCAATCAATGAAGTAAAGGCATCAATTCAAACTATAAACAATCGATTAGACCACATGGAGAATATAATCTCGCTCCTAGAAGATGATCACTCCAAAAAAACACATAGTTTATAACTTAGAAAAAAAATCTGACAGCAGGAATTTGACATTGAAGAAATATGGGCCCATTTTAAGAGAGCTAACCTAAGAATAATTGGAATAGAGGAGGGGAAAAAAGGTGAAACCAAAGGGATCAATAATCTCTTCAAGGAAGTAATACCAGAAATTTTTCCAAATATAGAGCAAGATATCAATACACAGGTTAAAAAAACTTATAAAACTCCCTTTTTTTTATTTTATTTTTTTAGATGAGCACATTTTTTTTAAATTTATAAGTGGAACATATTGAAAATGGTGTACATTTAGATTGTGCTTCGTGCCCTCTCCCCACATTTCCCTTCCCCCTTCCCAATAAAGAGTGTCCGGGTTAATTATGTTATGTTTATACTATTACACATATTCATATGTAGCTCCTCCATTGAAAAAACTCAGCTTTCTTCTTCTCCTGTCCTTCCATTAAAGCTTTGCTGAGATTTCCCCTCCATCATCCGGAGTCCCTCTGGTATTACCACTACTCCCTAGTTGAGCATATTAGAGAAAACATATGTTCTTTCTCTTTATGTGCCTGAATGAATAATCTCATTTAACATAATGTTCTCCAGTTCCTTCCATCTTCTTGCAAATGCTATTATTTTATTATTTTTATAGCTGAATAGAATTTCATTGTGTGTATTTCCCATAATTTTGCAATTCATTCATCTGTTGATGGAGATCTAGGTTGGTTCCATTTTGGTATTACAAACTGTGCAGCTATGAACATGGGTATGCATATGTTAACGTAGTTCTCTGATTTCAACCCTTTGAAAAGATATCCAGAAGTGGTATAGCTGGATCAAATTGTGGATCTATTCCCAGTTTTCTAAGGAATCTCCATACTGATCTTCATAGTGGCTGAACTACTTTGCACTCCCACCAACAGTGTAAAACAGTTCCTCTTTCCCCACATCCTCTCCAGCAATTGTTGTTGCTTGATTTCTTTATGTTTGCCACTCTGATTGCGGTTAGATGGAATCTCAGCATAGTTTTGATTTGCATCTCCCTGATGGCTAGTGATGCTGAACATCTTTTCGTATATCTATTGGCCATTTGTATCTCTTCTTTTGTGAAATGTCTATTCATTTCAGTTGCCCATTTCTTGATTGGGTTGTTTGTTTTACTAGTGTAGAGTCTTTTGAGCTCTTTATATATTCTGGATATTAGCCCCCTATCAGAGTGGTGGCTGGTAAAGATCTTCTCCCATTCTATAGGCTTCCTCTTTAGATTCTTGATGGTTTCCTTTGATGAGAAGAAACTTTTTTAGTTTGAAGAGATGTCACTTATTAATTCTTGCTTTACTTTCCTGTGCTTTGGAAGTCATATTGAAAAAGTTACTCCCTGTACCTATATTGAAGTGTAGATCCTATGCCTTCCTCTAATAACTTCACAGTGTCAGGTCTAATTTCTAAGTCTTTGATCCATCTCGAGTTGATTCCTGTGCATGGTGAGAAGGATTCAGATCCATCTTTCTACAAATGGATAGCCAGTTCTCCCAGCACCATTTGTTGAAAAGGCTGTATTTTATCCAGTGTATGAGTTTGGCCCCTTTGTCAAAGACCAATTGACTACAGATATGTGGGTTTGTTTCTGTATCTTCTATTCTGTTCCACTGGTCAATCTGCCTATTTTTGTGCCAATACCATGCTGTTTTTACTACTATTGCTCTATAGTATAATTTGAAGTCTGGGAGTGTGATGCCTCCTGCCTGGTTCTTGTTGCTGAGAACTGATTTGGCTCTTCTGGGTTTGTTCTTTCTCCATACAAAATTCATAAATAATTTTTCCAGGTCTATGAGAAATGTTGGTATTTTAATGGGAATTGCATTAAAGCTATAGATCATGTTTGGTAGAATGGCCATTTTGATTATATTTATTCTGCCTATCCATGAGCAAGGGAGATCTTTCCATCTTCCAAGGTCTTCTTCAATTTCTTTCTTTAATGTTTTATAGTTTTCATTGTAGAGGTCTTTTACATCTTTGCTAGGTTTTTCCTAGGTATTTTATTGGTTTTGAGGTTACAGTGAATGGAATTATTTTCTTTATTTCTTTAATTGTGGATTCATTGTTGGCATAAAGAAAAGCAACTGATTTC
This sequence comes from Muscardinus avellanarius, assembly GCF_963383645.1. NCBI lineage: Eukaryota > Metazoa > Chordata > Mammalia > Rodentia > Gliridae > Muscardinus > Muscardinus avellanarius. Next base: position 83,970,528 of record NC_137789.1, on the reverse strand, counting down.
TTTAGGTTGATTTTGTATCCTGCAACTTTGCTGAATTGGTTAATCAACTCCAGAAGTATTTTGGTTGAATTCATTGGATCTTCTAGATAAAGAATCATATCATCTGCAAATAAGGATAGTTTCAGCTCCCTCTTTCTATTTGAATTCCCTTGATTTCCTTCTCTTATCTTATTGCTGAGGCAAGAGACTCAAGGACTATATTGAAAAGGAGAGGTGATAATGGGCATCCTTGTCTTGTGCCTGATTTTAAAGGGAATTCTTGCAGTTTTTCTCCATTCAATATGATGTTGGCTTTGGGTTTATTGTATATACCCTTAATGATGTTGAAATATGTTCCTTCTATTTCAATTTTCTGCAGTGTTTTTAACATAAATGGGTGTTGAATTTTGTCGAATGCTTTTTCAGCATCTATTGATATGATCATGTGGTTTTTGTTCTTAGGTCTCTTTATGTGGTGAATAAAGTGTATTGATTTGCATATGTTGAACCAGCCTTGCTATTCTGGGATGAAACCAACTTGGCCATGGTGTACAATTCTCTTAATATGGTTTTGAATGTGTATAGCTAGTATTTTGTTGAGAATTTTTGCATCTATGTTCATTAAGGATATGGGTCTGTAATTTTCCTTTCTTGAAGTATCTTTATTTGGTTTGGGGATTAATGTGATACTGGCCTCATAGAAGGAATTTGGGATAATTCCATCTCTTTCAATTTCCCAGAACAAGTTTTGTAGAATTCAGCTGGGAACCCGTCGGGGCCTGGGATTTTTTGACAGAATTTTGATTGCTGTTTCTATTTCTTTGTTTGCTATTCATTGGATTAGGCTTGCTATGTCCTCTTGGTTCAATTTAGGTAGGTTATACATGCTTAGAAATCTATTGATTTCTTCCATGTTTTCCAGTCTGTTGGAGTATAAATTCTCAAAATAGTTTCTGATAATCCTTTGAATTTCCCCTATGTCTGTGGTGATGTCTCCTTTTTCATCTCTGATTTTAATAATTTGAGTTGATTCTATGCATTAGTTTTTGGAGTGATCATCTTCTAGGAGCGAGATTCGGTTCTCCAATTGTTTTCCATGTGGTCTAATCAATTGTTTATACTTTGAATTGAGGCCTTTACTTCAATGATTGCATCCTTTATTTCTTTTAAACTCTCTCTAAATTATTTTCAAAGGTCCTGTATTATTTCTACAGTTATATTTCTGACTTGGTCTTCTGGGATCTCTGAATTTCGTGTGTGTGTGTGTGTGTGTGTGTGTGTGTGTGTGTGTGTGTGGTACTGGGAGTGGAACCCAGAGGCTTTCTACCTCCGGGCTATACTCCCAGACCTATTTTTTTATATTTTATTTGGAAACAGGGTCTCACTAAGTTGCTGAGAGCCTCACTAAGTAGCTGAGGCTGCCTTCGAACCTGTGCGATTCTCCTGTCTCAGCCTCCCAAGCACAGGGATTACAAGCATGCGCCACCACGCTCAGCTTGAGATTTCTGAATTTCTGTGTTAACACATTTTAATTTTGTGGTGTTGTAGGTGTTCATTGCTCTATTGTTATTCCTCCTTCCCATGATTTCAGAAGTTTGTGCCTTCCCTGTGTCACTACGACTTCACTTAGGGTCCTCTGGATCTCAAGTCTGTGGTAATCTCAGTCACCACTACTCCTTTACTGGGTTTTATCACAAAGTCTCAGACCCAGGGAGTTAATTGAGGCTGCATGAGACCATGGGGATACCAGGCTGGGTGTTTTACCACGGGGAGCTGCAACTAGGGTGTGGTATCTCTGCCACCACTACTCCTTCACTGGGTTGGACTGCAAAATCTCAAACCCAGGGAGATTATCAAAGCTGTGCAAGGCCCTGGTGGTACAGTACTGAAATTTCTCCTCTAGGGGCCACAATTTCACTTATGGTTATTGAGTTTGTTCATCTGGAGCTGTCGTGGGTGCAGTGACTGGCCACCGCCTCTGGCAATATGGCACTCCTGCCACACCCTCGGCAGCTGTGAGGCTCACATATTTCTTTTCTGGTTTTGAGCTCTGTTCTGAGTCCCTGGAGGGCATGATGAGCTTGGCCACTGGGAGTTTTAGACATTGTTTGCTCTGAAAAAACTGCTGAATTACACCCAAATGATCTGCAGCTGCTCACTTCAGCTCCTTGTTTACCTTTCTTCTCTGGAGCCTGATGGGTTGTTGAGTGTGCTGATCTGGATCTATCGCCGGTGTGGTGAACATGCCACCACTGCTGGCCATATGGCACTGCTGCTGTGCCTTTGGCTGTGAGGCTGGCCTATTTCTTTTCTGGTTTTGAGCTCTGTTCTGGTCCCTTTCTCTGAAGTCTGGTGCTGTGAGGCAAGATGATGAGGATTTAATAAGTGTCCCAGAAAGCATCTGGCACATAAAAAGTACTCAATAAAAAATAGCTGATAAAAATGTTTGTTTACTGCAACCTACTTGCCCATAATAACTCAAATAATGGTGCTGCAAATAGATTAGTCTCTTGTAACATAATGCTTCTTAGAATGTTTCCAGTACCCCCAAAAGAAATCCCATGCTCATTAGCATTCATTCCCAATTTCCACTGCCTCTGAGCCCCAGACAAATACAAAAATATATTGTGTTTATAGATTTGCCTGTACCAAGTATTTAATATGAATTGAATCCTATAATATCTGTGATCCTCAGTGGTTGACTTCTCTTACTTTTGAAAGTTGATCTATGTTGTATCATCGGTACTTCATTTGTATTGTCAAGTAATATTCCATGATACTGATATCCCCCACTTTATTTATTCTTTGGCTTATTACACTGATTTATTCTCTTACTGAGAACCACATTTGCATTTCTCAGATAGATCACACTTAATTTTGATGAATAATCTTTTTAGTATGCTTTTGGATCCATTTTCCTATAATTTTGTTAACAATTTTTACATAGATACTGATGAAAGATTTCATTCTGTAATTTTCTTTTCTTGTGTTATCTTAATCTAGCCTTGGTGATCAAATAATGCTGACCTTATAGAAGCATTTTGAAGTATTGCTTTTTCTCTTTCTTAGAAGAGTTGGAGAAGGATTTTGTCCATTCTTCTTTGTCCAGGAAAAACTTCTGGTCCTGGAATTTTTCTTGTAGGGAGGTGTTTGATTACTGATTCAATCTCCTTCACTTATCAGAAGTATTTTCAGAGTTCTTATTTCTTTTTGCATTAATTTTGGTAATTTTTGTGTTCCTGTAAATCTATCCATCTCATCTAAATGATCTAATTTCAGAGTTAATAGTGCTGGGCGTGGTGATGCACGCTTGTAATCCCCGCGCTTGGGAGGCAGAGACAGGAGGATCAAAGCCAGCTGCGCGTGCTGGCTTAGGAGACCCTGTTTCCAAATAAAATGTAAAAATAGGTCTGGGAGTGTAGCCTGGAGGTAGCAGGGCTTCCAGGAACCCCAGTACCACCAAAAAAAAAAAAGAGTTAATAGCTTATGTCTGGCCTTTCTCAGGGCTAGTTGCTGTGAGTTTATTTTGTAACTGAGTCATATTTTTCTGTTTCTTTGTGTGCCTTCTATTTTTTAACTGGACATCTGGCTATTATAATGTGATAACTCAGGAAATCAGATCATCTCTCTCAGAGTTAACTGGGTTTTGCTTCTTGTTTGTCTTGATTTTTACTCTTGAAAGATAGTATAGTTCATTTGCTTAGTAACTTTCCCAAACTATTCTTATAAAGACTATATCACTGGTTGATGGAGTCACTAAAACCTCTGTCATTTTTCTAGTATTCAGCTAATGTTTGACAAAAAATTACTTGCCTTCAAGAACTCTTCTGGTCTTTGATATTGTGCTTGAACTCTTTTCACATTTAGCTAGGGTTAAATTGTCCCTAGGCACCAGCACAAGGTGAAGGGTTAGAGTCCTCTGGTGTTTTTTCTGAGCATGTGTCTTGCCCTCAGATTCAGCCTGGCATTTTAAATTCCCCAGTGTACATTACTTTTGAATATTCTAATTTCCTAGAGAAGATCTTCAAAGTTTTCAAGCACAATTGTATGTTTGGATTGTAACTTCCTACCTTACATAAGTGAGGTTTGTTAATTTAATTTGTGTGGCATGTTTATTTAGCAGGTTTTTTTTTTTAACTAGCATTCTAAAATAAAATAACAGCCCTATACCCAGGATATTTCCAGTTTATTTACTGATTCATTTTTGTCTTGTTTCATAGTCCTTATTATTTTCTAACATAATATGCATAACTTACTCCATATTTGCTGTCATTTTCCTTTCTCTGCTGCTACAATATTACTCCCATCAAAGTAAGAAACTCTGATGTATTTACTGATATTTTCTTATCATATGGAACATAACCCTAGTTTATAGTAGGTAAATACTAGTTTATAGTAGGTAAATAAGTACTTGATAAAGAATAAACAAATTATTCTATAATTATTCTATAATTCTATAGTATATATATAGTATATATATATAGTATATATATACCTATAGTATATATATATATAATTCAAATTATTCTATAATTCTATAGTAGGTAAATACTAGTTTATAGTAGGTAAATAAGTACTTGATAAAGAATAAACAAATTATTCTATAACTCTGAAGGAACATTTTTTGCAATGAAAAATGCTAATGCATTTTAACAGCATAACATGTAAATTGAAATGAATGCAATTAACCACATTTTTAAAAAAAACTTCATTTGAATGAATCAAGATATTTTGTATTTAGTAATCAAATTGTAGGTCTGCTCAAAATTCTTTAGAATAAAAGTATGAAATATGTTCAACTGCAACACAGTTTATACATGCAGACATTAATATCTTCCAATTATTTATGAAGAGTTCCTAATGGAATTGATTTGACCTACCAGTCAAACAGCCTGAATATTCTTAAAAATTATGTAGGACACTAATTAGTGGAAAGAGTTACAGGAGTCTATTATTTCAAGAGATAAGACTCCACAAGATAGATTGCCACTAGTTATTTCAATATAATAGAATATCATGTTACTGTCAGACTGCTATCTTCATTCTAGATAAAGTAACCAAAAATAAGATTCATAAATTAATTAGTGTTCATAGTATACAACCATTGAATTAGATAGAATTCATCAGGATTGACACTTCAGTGGGATAAAGATGTATAAGTCATTAGAAACCAAAGATGATGCAACAAATATGCAGTGTTGATCAAGGTTAGAACTAGATATAAATCTAAGATGAGTTGTCTCAGAGGTGTTCTCACAGAAGGGTGAGTACAAATTCCAAATTCATACCTGAAATCAGAAAATTAATTAATGAGGAAAGAAGACCTGACTCTAAGATCCAATACACATTCAAACAAAGAGGTTATGAGGCTAGGTAAAGAGCAAAACCTCAAACAAATGGCCACTGCAATTATAGAGTGACCCAGTGTGAACACTTAGAAGGCAGCTGCATGACAACAGGTAGCTGGTAGAGGCCTTACATATATAGGAGCATTGACCAGAAGTTCTTGATAAACAGGATCAAAGAGATAGAACTCTAGTTTCTTTGGAATTATTGTCCAGAAAAGGGATTTAATTAAAGATTCAGAGAACAATGGAAAAGAGGAGAGGGTTGAGTACTGGAAGATGACTATCAAGATCAACTGATTTTTTATGATGAATCATTAAATATCTTTCTCTGGGAATACATGCTTATTCCTGTGAGCATTACTGATTGCAACCCAGAAGTGGAGAGAGACCAAATGTTCACTAACCACAGGATAGGTGAATAAAATGTGGTACATACAAACAATGGAATATTATTTGCCAATTTAAAAAAATAAAATACTTAGATATGCTACACAATGGATAGACCTTGAAAAACAAATTCTGAGGTCCACTAGTATCTAGTGTTTCATTCAGGTGATCTCCACTTCTGGATTACTACCAATAATGCTAGTAGAAATCAGCATGCAGACACACATTTTTGTGTGGACTGTTTCCAGTTCTCTTGGAACTGGAAGTAAAATTGCTGGTTGACATGGAAAATCTGTATTTAACTTTTTAAGGGACTGTAATACTGTTTTCTACAATAACTCTACCACTTTATATTCCCTCCAAAAATATCTGAGAGTTCTAATTTTTCTACTCTTGGCCCCAGTATTTGTTGATTATAGTCATCTTTGTGGCTGTTTGGTTCCAGCCATTCCCGTGTGTGTAAACTGTTATCTCATCTTGGTTTTTATCAGCATTTCCTAATGATGCTACTACACATCTTTCATGTACCTTTTGTCCATTTGTATATATCTTTTTATGGAAAGGTGTCTATTCAAATATTTTTATAATTGGGTCATTTGATGTTTTTTGATGTTAAATTTTTACTATAAGTGCATAATACAATTCTTCTAAGCTCTGCTGCTTAGTTTGCTTATTATTATGGACAAATGATATAAATGCTTAATACCTTTGTTTTTCCCATCAGTCAAAATGAGATCCAATCATGACCTCACAGAAATTGCGTGAACATCCAGTGAATGCAAAACGCTTTTACAGTGACTGAAGCACTGTAGGTGTTTAGGAAATAGGACTGAATTTTGAAAAGCCTCATTAGTGGTAGAAAGGAACCATGGTACAGTTAGGATTGTGCATATTGGATATTAGAGAAAACATTTTCAAAATGACAATAATTGTGTTTAAAGTCCTGTCAAAAGGGTTATAACATATTTTAAGTCAGGACATTATTATCTCCAGAAGACAAAGCAGGTTATATTTTAATTTCATAAATACAACAAAAATGTAATATTGTAAGTAGACAGAAATGTTCACAAAAAGAAAGAGATTACAAAACAAAATTGTTTAAATAATATTAAAAACAATTATTTGGTATGAATCATAACATGATTTTTATACTTTTTATATGCATTTATGTGATTTGACAATCAACAGCCATACCTGCTAGGAAAAATTAAACAATTACTTCAGCAGAATTAAACTGTTTTCTTCACTGAGAAATATTTAAGTGATTTTGTCACTTCTCAAAGAAGCAGAAAAAAAAATTTGAAACCAAGGCCTCCCACTGTTGTTAAAGAATTAAACCAGACCTGCAAGTATGCATCAACTGTGGGTTTAGCACTGAACAATGATGCGACTGGTAGAGAACAGCGTATTCATTATTTACAAATTATCCAAAAGTCAATCAGTTGCCTACAGCTCTCTGCTTTAGTTTCACATTCAATGACAAATAAATTCTTACCAAGCAAGATAGATTAAATCAGCTTAATTAATTGGTGTTTCAAGAAATGGTCCACAGAGAGGGTTCAGTTGCATGTCCCTGTTCAGAGTTCTCCTAGATGAGGTCACAGCACTTAACAAAGGTGCCACATCTCAGACATTGAAAGAGCATGGCACAGTTACTGCAGGAAGCCCCAACAAAGAACAAGAGATAGTGTTTGCATTATTGGGCTTTAATAAAACCCCCAAGAACCATTCTATTACCAGGCCATTATATTTTATCCGTCTTAGGTTTCCACATAAAATTTCAAATAACATTATATAAGAGATACAATCATTCAAATATAAGGGAGGAAGCCAGGCGTGGTGGTACACACTTGTAATCCCCTGCTTGGGAGGATGAGACAGGAAGATTACACAGGTTCAAAGCCAGCCTCAGCTACTTAGTGAGGCTCTCAGCAACTTAGTGAGACCCTGTTTCCAAATAAAATAGAAAATGGGTCTGGGAGTATAGCCTGGAGGTAGAAGGCCCCTGGGTTCCACCCTCAGTACCACCAAAAAAATTTATATTATACACACACACACACACACACACACACACACACACACACTATATATATATATATATATATATATATATATATATATATATATATATATAATTTAAATTTAGAGTCTTCCCAGAACATCACTTGTTATTTGTTGTTGTTCCCCTATCTCTTCCTTTTCACAAAGTAGACCCAGAGGCACTTTTTTTTTTTTTTGGTGGTACTGGGGGTAGAACCCAGGGGCCTTCTACCTCCAGGCTATACTCCCAGACCTAATTTATATTTTATTTGGAAACAGGGCCTCACTAAGTTGCTGAGAGCCTCACTAAGTAGCTGAGGCTGGCTTCAAACCTGTGTGATCCTCCTGGCTCAGCCTCCCAAGTGAGGGAATTATGGCATCAGAGGCACATTTTATAACACAGACCCTGACACACTTGCTTCTGAACAACCCAAGAGGATGAGATTCTGATACTACACAGATCAAATCAGACCTGTCCACTATGAACTGCACTAAAGATAAGATGTGGCTTAATAGCCCCTAGTTTGGCTGCAAATTATGTTGTTCCTCTTGGTTCTCTCTGTCATTAAAAGGAAGACAACATAATTACATTCATTTTCCAGATTAGAAAAAATGAGGTCTAAGAAAATTAAATGTCTTCCCTAATGTCACAAAGTAAATGAGCCTGGTATAACTCTTCCCTTCTAGTGCTCAGGCTCAGATTCTTTCAACCTATCATGCTCTGCCTCTAAAATGTGCCATCTGGATGTAAGCTGTTCAAAAACTTGGTAGGAAAAGAAGAATACAAAACCAAATGTTGGTTCTTTCCACTCCCTCCCTTGATCAATATGTCAGGAGTATCAGTGGATTAGAAACACTTCTGGCTAGCTTCGGTACTGACTAGGATCAGCCCTATCATTGAATGATAGCACCACACTGACCTTTGTACTCAAAATAAAGCTGACAGCATCCAAGCCGGGCATGGTGGTGCACTGCATGCTTGTAATCTCAACAATTGGGAGGCTGAGGCAGGAGGATTGCAGTTCAAGACAGCCTCAGCTATCTAGTGAAGCCCTTTGCAACTCAGTGAGATCCTGTTTCAAAATAAAGAATAAAAAGTTGGGCTGTGGATATAGCTTGAAGGTAGAATGCCCCTGGGTTCCATCCTCAGTACTGCAAAAAGAAAAAAATGATAGCATCCTGGTTTTGGTGGTGGGGGGGATAATGTACTTGAACTTGTTTTGAAAAATGCAAAGTAATACATAGATGCTATCTTCTTTTCCTTAGCAAATCAACATACTGGTGCCCCTTAATTATCAAGGGCTCAGTAGAGTGCATATATTAGCATAAATTCTTCCTTGTTCCTGGACACTTTGAAGTATAATGTAGTATAGAATTGCAAAGTTTTCTTTGCAAACTACACCATGAAAATAATTGCAATTCTTAATGGTGCTGTGCTTCTCATAATGCCAACATTTTATCCATATGGATCTTAAGTCACCTATCATTTTTAACCTCCTGAATTACTTTATGCAGAATATACTATATGATAACAAGACCATAATGCCCCTAATTAATAAATGTGTCTGTTGCAATGAATGGAAAATCTGCCAAAGGATTGGAATATAATTGAGACCATACTCCACCTATGTGGATGTGGCATTCCCAGAATGACTGCTTCAGAAAGAGGAAGGACACACCAGCAATGACCCAGAGGCACAGTGAGACATTTCTCAAGTCACATATTCATAACCAAAGATAATACCTAAGTCTTGTATTAGCACTTGTATGGAGATGGCTGTCTCCCTCCTCCAAATCCTTAAAAAACAAAGAGTGAGGGGTTATCTATATCATGGGGAGAAGATAGACTTAATTCTGGGCAAAAACCTTCATATCAAATCATTACTAAAGAAGCAGCTTGTTTGGCGACAGTCACTGGTGACTACATATAAATAAGAATGTGCAGCTGGGCGTGGTGGCACAAGCTTGTAATCCCAGCATTTGGAAGGCTGAGACAGGAGGATCATGGTTTGCGGACAGCCCCAGCTACTTAGTGAGGCTCTCCACAACTTAGTGGGACTCTTTTTCAAAAAAAATAAAGAATAAAAAAATAGGGCGGGGGGTGTAGCTTGGAGGTCAAATACCCCTGGGTTCTATCCCAAAACCCTCTATAAATAAATAAATAAGAATGTGCTTTTGTGTTCACAGATACATTTCAGTATTGAAGATATTCTATGATGAGTATTCTATGATGAGTATTCTATGAAGGTATTCTATGATGACTGATGAGTGTTTCTGTGTTCTCATGTTTCCTAAAAGTAAGAACAATCTGCAATGGGGACAGTCAGTTTGCTGACTGCTCTGCGATTTGTGCACTGACCTGCCTCTGCATGTGCTATTTGCCCTTGGAGTGTAAAGCTCCTTCTTATGTGTCCACACATGGCATGCTACTGCTCAGCAGAAGGTGGCTTGAGTTAGGCTTCCAAGGACAAGTTAGGCTTCCAAGGACAAGTTATGCTAATATATGCATTGTACTGAGGCCTTTAATAATTAATGGGCATACATTTTCCAGATAGCTAAACTAGGTCAAGATGTAATTTATGATCACTGAGAAGCTAAAAATTGATTGGTCCTGAGAACAAAGTCCTTGACCCCAGTGGATAAAGTAAAATCTCCCCTGTGCCCTGCTGTTCAGCAGGTTGCAGTGGACCATAGTAGGCAACCCTTATCTATCTTCCTTTCCATCTTCCATTTTATTCAGTTACATAAGCTCTTAAAAGTTTAATTATTTTCCCTTTATAAAAGGGCTCTGTTAACACCTGCAACCATCCCTTCCAATTATCATATTGGGCCTTCAGAAACAGGGCATTCCAATTTATGGTCAAACACAGGATGCAATTTTACACTTGAAAATAATGTCAAGAGCTACCCTGGAACACAGAGGCAGACAGCATTTTTAGCTACTGATAACCCAGCACTCTGCCCACTGAATTTGAGATGTCCTCCAGAGTTTCTAGGAAATTTTGGAACTGAATCTTACTGTTTAATATGCTGATGTGGTTATTATCTTCGGTCTGACAGATGAAGCAATTAGTACCTGGACTTAAGAGTAATTGCTATTGATGGCAATTATTAAAACAGTAATCAGTACTGCAGATCTGACCATATCCCTTTTCTTTCCTAGTAGTTTGATAAAATACACCCTTTTGCCTTCCACAGGATGACTATTGTTATTGAAAGAGCAATGATCTTGAAGTTGAACAAAACAAAGAGCTTCTGAACTTTCAAAAACTTCCTCATGCTGAGGATGGTGCCAAGTAAGAAAGTTCAACAGCTCCCTGACTAGCACAGCATCACTAGATATATATGTACATATGTAATTTGTAGTCACTTCTGTAGGACTGGCAATGAAGCAATCTAGATGCTTCTCTACATCTTGACTCAACTGCATAAAAACTCATTTCCCTATTTAAAACATTTGCTTCTTTCTTATGAGGCCAGCTGAGATAGAGGAAGGTTCCCTGGCATGGCTGCTGTAACAGATCTCATTGCCAAGTTCACAAACTGCCCACTGCCACTGCCCCCACTTTTTTTAAATAAATTTTTATTGGTGGATCTTAATGGGATAAAAAAAAAAGCTTGTGGAGATATACATGCACACATCACCCAATCAGCTCCTACTCAATTCCTAACCTTTCCCTCCTCCTCCCTCCTTCCAAGCTTGGTTTCCTAATTAACTTTGATATGTTTGGTGGGTTTTTTTTCTTATATATATGGTCAAGTTATTTTTGACAAGGTATACAAGAGCATTTGGTGAAGGAAATAATAATATTTTTATTAAATATTGTTGAAAAATAATAACTACATGAAAAAGAATAAATTTGGGCCCTTACATAAAACCATATACAAATATTAACTCAAAATAGATAAAAGATCTAAGTGTAAATCTTAAGACTATAAACTTTTAGAAAACCAGGATCATAAAACTTCACAACATTGAAGTTAGCAGTGATTTCTTGGATATGATTCCAAAAGCACAGGCAACAAAAGAATAAACAAACAAACTTCATAAAAATAGAAAAATATTATACATTTAAAGACAATGTAAACAGAATTAAAAGTTACTAATAAAATGGGATAATATATTTACAATTGCTATATCTGAAGGTATATTAATATTCCAAAAATAAATCCCAAAAATTAGCAATAATAAAAGCAAACAATACAATTTAGAAACAGGTAAAATGCTAAAATAGATAATGAATCTCCAAATATTTTATATGACAAATAAGCACATGAATATCACTCATAATTATCATAATATAACTAATTATTAAGGAAATACAAATAAAAACTATAGTGAAATACTACTTCACATTTGGTTGGATGGCTACTTAACATGAATTACCTTGCTCCACCTCTTTACTTTGAGTTTGTTACTATTTTTACTTGTAAAGTGTGTTTCTAGTAAGCAGCAGATGGATGGATTATGATTTTTAATCCATTTTTCCACTTTATGTCTTTTTATTGGGGAATTGAGGCCATTTACATTCAGTGTGGTTATTGAGAGATAACTTTTAATTCCTAACAAATTAAGGTTTTATTTCTGCTTGAAATACTGTTTATTCTTCTTTGCTAAGTTGTCTGCTGGATGGAAAATCTTATTTCTCTGGTTCTGGTGTGTATTACTTATTTCTTCTTTGTAGTTAATCTCCTTGAGTATTTTCTCTAGTGCTGGCTTTTAAGACATAAATTTCTTCAGTTTCTGTTTGTCACAGAAGCTTTTTATTTCCTCATCTAATTTGATAGATAGTTTTGCTGGGTAGCAAATTTTTGGATGGAAGTTGTTTTGTTTCAGAGTTGGAATATGTTGTTCCAAGCCCTTCTGGCTTTCATGTTTTGGTTTGGGAAGTCTGGAGTGATTCTAGTTTATTTGCCTCTGAATGTCACTTGGCCTTTTGTTTTTGTTGCCTTTAAGTTATGGGGAACCTCTTCTCTGATCCTGTCTAAAGGGAGTTCTATAAATTTCCTGGACCTGTGTATCGACCTCTTGTTCTATGTTTGGAAATTTTTCTACTATTATTTCTTTGAAGAGATTATTGGTCCCTTTAGTTTCACCTTCTTTTCCCTCCTCTATTCCAATTATTTTTAGGTTAGCTCTCTTAAAATGGGCCTATATTTCTTCAATGTCAGATTCCTGCTTCTGATTTTTTTCTAAGTTATAAATTATTCATTCATTTTTGGAGCAATCATCTTCTAGGAGCAATATTCTATTTTCCATGTGGTCTAATCAACTGTTTATAGTTTGAATTGATGCCTTTACTTCAATGATTGCATGCTTTATTTGTTTTAGACTTTCTATCTAAATTCTTTTCGAAGGTCCTATATTATTTCTACAGTTTTATTCCTGAATTGATCTTCTGGCGATCTCTGAATTTCTGTGTTATCAGGTTCTGATTTTGTGGGGTTGTGGGTGTTCATTGCTCCATTGTTATTCTTCTTTTGCATGATTTCAGAAATTTGTGCCTTCTCTGGGTTCTTCTCTGGGTCACCACAACTTCACTTAGGGTGCTCTGGACCTGGAATTTGTGGTCATCTCAGCTACCACTACTCCTTTACTGGGTTGTATCATAAAATCTCAGACCCAGAGAGTTAGTCGAGGCTACATGAGACCGTGGGGGTGCTGAGCTTGGTGTTTTCCCATAGGGAGCTGCGACTAGGGTGTGGTATCTTTGCCACCACTACTCCTTCACTGGGTTGGACCACAAAATCTCAGACCCAGGAAGATTATCAAAGCTGCGCAAGTCCCTAGGGGTCCAGTGCTGGGATTTCTCCTGTGGGGGCCGCATTTCACTTACAGTTATTGTGTGCACTGATCTGTACCTGTTGTGGGCATGGTGAGCTCGCAGCTGCTGCTGGCAATATGGTGCCACTGCCACGCCCTTGGCTGTGAGGCTGGTGTATTTCTTTTCTGTTTTTGAGCTCTGTTCTGTATCCCTGAAAGGCATGATGAGCTTGGCCACTGGAAGTTTTAGACGTTCTTTGCGCTGAAAGAACTGCTGAATTACACCCAAATGATCTGCAGCTGCTCACTTCAGCTCCTTGTTCACTTTTCCTCTTTGGAGCCTGGTACTATGAGGCATAATGGCACTGGTGCAGCTCCACAATGCAGGCTGGTTTCTTTTCTGGTCTCTGGTTGTTCTTCTAGTCTTCCTTTTCTCTGTACCTTGTATTTACATTTTTTATTTCTCTGCTGATAGTGTTTTCTGGCTATGAAAAGTGCTGATTTTGTGGTGTTAGAGATCTAGTGTTAGCAGGACTCGTAAATGCTGCTTTTCTCAGTCTCGATCTTCTCAGAAGTGGCCCACACTCTTCTACAGGATGAATGTGAAGCCGTGAAAAGCACATACATATAAAATGCACTGAATTTCAAGTTAGTGACTTCAAAATTATAATTTAGGGTATTTGAGAGCTCAATTTTTTTTTTGTTTTTTGTTTTTGTTTTTTGGTACTAGGAATTGAACTCAGTTTTATCCTACCTACAAGCTCCACCTGGAGTCCTTTTGATTTTTTAATTTTGAAACAGGTTCTCCTCAAATTGCTGAGGCTGTCTCTGAGCCTGTAATCCTCCTGTCTCAGTATCCCAAATACTAGGATTACAGATGTGTGCCACACTCACCTTTAATTATTTAAAAATAATAATATATAGTTCTTTATTTCTAACAGTGCCTTGTCAAAAGCAATTATCCTTATTATGTGAATGTAGAGTGTCCTCAGATCCACCCAGATGCCTGTGCCCTACAGTCATATACCAACCTGGGTACAGTACTTTGTCTGAGAGATCTGTTGACCAACCTCTTTCTCTGAAAGAAAAGTGGCGCTTCAGGTCTTTGAGGAGAACTGTATTTATGATTGGTATCCACCTCTCCTCCACTTCGCTTTGTATCCCCAGTACTTAGAACAATGCTACTCATTATGGTAAGTGTTCAGTGTTTGCTTTTTTATCTGATTAAGTAACTAGATGATTAACTAACTGGGTCTCACTTCCTGTTTAGACACACAGTTCAAAATGTCTAGGTTCTAAAAGGTTACAGCCTCTATTTATGGCTGTTCATCCAGGCTATTACTTAGCAACAGAAACAAATGCATCCTGGTCAAAAGCATCTAGAAGCATTTTGTGAAGCATCCAGGTGGCCACAGAACTACCCAAACAGTGGCACAAAGTTGGATGAGATACAGAACTGAAGAGCAAGGAATAGTGACTGCAGTGTAAAACCTGACTCCTCTGCCAAAGCAAGTATCTGCCAGATTCCTAGCAGTCCTTGACCTTTC
This sequence comes from Muscardinus avellanarius, assembly GCF_963383645.1. NCBI lineage: Eukaryota > Metazoa > Chordata > Mammalia > Rodentia > Gliridae > Muscardinus > Muscardinus avellanarius. The sequence continues at coordinate 83,955,463 of NC_137789.1, read as the reverse complement.
AGGGCTTGATAACAGATGGATGTGGCAAATACCAGTGTTACATAGAAATGTTAAATGAGGGTAGCCAGAACGACTTTAAGTTTGAAAAAAGACACCCTGGTAAAACAAAGCATTTTCACAAACCAGTATTTCGACAATGCACAAAATTCACTGATTTCCTGTCAATCAAATAAAAGCCAGAATGAACAAGCAACCTGCTGAGTTACAGGGGAATCGCATGCCAGAAGGGACTGCAACTCACCATGTGAATGCTCCTTCCAGGAAAATTAGAAACCATGTCTACAGCAACTGTGAAGATAAATCCAAGCTTCTGTGAAAAATGGCCTTCTCTTCTGGAAGAACCAGTAGCTGCTTTTCTAGATTTGGCAACAGAAAAATAATTTCACTCATACATGTGCACAAGCTATATTTCTTTCATACACACACACACACACACACACACACACACACATATACTACAAATTTAAGTCATACACATCCATATCTATCCATAAAATCAACAAATATTTGTTGTGCTGGACAATCCTTTAGCTCTTGGAGTTACAAAAATAAAAAGATTGAAAGAATCTCTTTCCCAGGAAGCAAACATTTTTGTAAAAGAAGAAAGTGAGTAAACAAAGAAATATAAGTACATTCCAAGTTAGGTGGTAGAAAGTGTTAGAGAGCTGATCAGAGCAGAATCAACCCCATTTTGTGAAAGCTTTCCATTTTTTGGAAAAGTCCCCCTACCTTGCTTAATGGAACTCTCCTATAGCATGCTTGGTAAAGATTTAAGGGACTTTTAGGTAACCTCTTTCCCATTTCAAGGACTCCCTGATCTCCCACCTTACAAACTACCCATCAGAATTTGAATGTTTTTCCTAATGAAGTTATATAGAGTCTCAGCTTGTGAGCATACACAGATGCATCTTTTCCTGGAGACCCCTTCTGTGGGATTTATCTCAATAAAGCCTATTCCACCATAGAGCTATCTCTCCCTCTTCCTTCCATTTCTCCACTCTTTCAGTAAGTGCAATGAAGGAAAACACAGCAAGGTAAGAAGAACAGGAGTGTAGGGGTGATTGAAGGTTGCTCATTAATAAAGAGTAGACAAGGAAGGACTCCACAAGATAACAAGGAAGCAGAGACCTGAAAGAAATTAGAGTGGGACATACACAGAAATCTAGAGGAACTAGACTCTGCCCAAGAAGTGCAAATGTCCTGCAATGAGAGCACAAATCAATATATGAATTAATTACAAGGCAGCCCCATCACTGAACTGAAGTTAGGGTAGGAACATGAGAGAAGAAGACCACACACATTGCCACTTAGCATTCAGAGGTCTTATGGTTTCAGTTGGTAAAGTGCCTATTTTTCCTCCCTTTATTTTGTAATTATGACCCCCACCCCCAGTACAACTCCTATTTTTACCTCAATATATATTCTTTCAAAATGTTCTCTTTGCTTATATAATTATATTGGGACCCATATATTTAGACTATATAAAGATTTGTTCTGTCTTTGTTTCATTGAAACAAGAATGTATTATTTGTCCTCTACATGTATTGAATTTCTCACTTAACCACATCAACCACATTTTCTACATATGTAATTCAGATGAGTTGTAATATCTTTCTTTTTTTAAATTTTATTGGTGTATTGTATTTATACATCATAATGAAGCAAAAAAAATTGTGTAGACTTAAATGCACACATCACCCAGCCAGCCACCACCCAGTCCCCACCCTAATCCCACCTTATCCCTCTCTCTCATGCTTGGTTTAGTGGCTGACTACACATTGCACTTTAAAGAGTTTCCATATCCCCTCCTCCCATTCCCACAGTTAGGGTGCCTGATTTGCTCCTCTATAGGATCTCTTTTTCACCTGAAATTCCTCCTATGACCACTTTCATCTTAGCATTCTCATATTAGGAAAAGCATCTAATTCCTTACTTTTTGTGACTGACTAATCTCATTTAGCATAATGTCAAGATCCATCCATTTCCCTGTAAATGCTGCAATTGTAGGGTTTTTAATGGCTGAGTAAAGTTCCATTGTGTACATATCCCACAGTTTTTTTTATAATATTTTATTGAACATAAATGGTATACATTTAAACTATGCTTGGTGCCCTCCCCCCCATCTTCCCTCCCCCCTCCCACCAATTATTGTCCAGGGTAACCATGTCATATTCATAATTTTACACATAGTCTGATGTAGACCCTCATTAATCAAGTTCAGCCTTCCTCCTCCCCTATCTTTACATTCAAGTTTTCCTGGTATTTCCCATCCATTACCTGGAGTACCACTGGTTCCTTAGTTTGGGCATATTAGAGGAAACATGTACCTTCTCCTTCTGTGCTTGGCTGATCTCACTTAACATAATGTTATCCAGGGCTTTCCATCTTCTTGCAAATGGTATGATTTTTTTCTTCTTTATGGCTAAGTAGAATTCCATTGTGTGTATTTCCCAGAGTTTTGCTATCCATTCATCTGTTGATGGAGACCTGGATTGGTTCCATATTTTGGCTGTTACGAATTGTGCTGCTATGAACATAGGTATGCATATGTTGCTATAATTCTCTGGATTGAACCCTTTTGGAAAAATACCCAGGAGTGGTAGAGCTGGATCATATGGTGGATCTATTCCTAGCTTTCATAGGAATCTCTACACAGCTCTCCATAGTGGCTGAACTAGTTTGCATTCCCACCAACAGTGTAAAAGAGTTCCTCTTTCCCCACATCCTCGCCAGCATTCATTGTTATTTGATTTCTTTATGCTTGCCACTCTGACTGGTGTTAGATGGAATCTCAGTGTAGTTTTGATTTGCATCTCCCTGATGGCCAGTGATGTAGGACATCTTTTCATGTATCTATTGGCCCTTTGTATCTCTTCTTTTATGAAGTGTCTATTTAGTTCATTTGCCCATTTCTTGATTGGATTGTTTGTTTTGCTAGTGTAGAGTATTTTGAGCTCTTTGTATATTCTGCATATTAGTCCCCTATCAGAGTGGTGGCTGGTAAAGATATTTTCCTATTCTGTAGAATCCTCTTTAGATTATTGATAGTTTCCTTTGATGAGAAGAAACTTTAGTTTGATGTTATCCCACTTGTTTATTCTTGCTTTAATTTCCTGAGCTTTGGAGGTTTTGTTGAGAAATTGGCCTGTGCCAATATGTTGTAGTGTTGAGCCTATGCTCTCCTCTACTAACTTCACAGTCTCAGATCTAATTTCTAAGTCTTTGATCCATCTTGAGTTGATTCCTGTACATGGTGAGATATAGGGGTTTAGTTCCATCTTTCTACAAATGGATAGCCAGTTCTCCCAGCACCATTTGTTGAAAAGGCTGTCTTTTCTTCAGCATATGAGTTTGGCCCCTTTGTCAAAGATTATTTGACTAAAGATGTGTGGATTTGTTTCTGCATCTTCTATTATAATCCACTGGTCATTATATCTGTTATTGTGTCAGTACAATGCTGTTTTTACTACTATTGTTCTATAGTATAATTTGAAGTCTGGGATTGTGATGCCTCCTGCATGTTTCTTATTGCTGAGAATTGCTTTGGCTATTCTGGGTCTTTTCTTTCTCCATATAAAGTTCATGATTGATTTCTCTAAGTGTCTGAAGAATGTTGCTGGTATTTTAATGGGAATTGCATTGAATCTATAGATCAGTTTTGGCAGAATGGCCATTTTGATGATATTTATTCTGCCAATCCATGAGCACGGGAGATCTTTCCATCTTCCAAGGTCTTCTTCAATTTCCTTTTTTAATGTTTTATAGTTTTTGTTGTAGAGGTCTTTAACATCTTGGGTTAGGTTTATTCCTAGGTATTTTATTGGTTTTGAGGTTATAGTAAATGGAATTGTTTTCTTTGTTTCTTTCATTGTGGATCATTGTGGGTGTAAAGGAAAGCCATTGATTTCTTTAGGTTGATTTTGTATCCTGCAACTTTGCTGAATTTGTCAATCAGCTCCAGAAGTCTTTTGGTTGAGTTCTTTGGGTCTTCCAGATAAAGGATCATGTTTTCTGTGAATAAGGATAATTTTAATACCTCTCTTCCTATGTGAATTCCTTTGATTTCCTTATCTTGTCTCATTCTCATTGCTGCAGCAAGAGTCTCAAGGACTATATTGAAAAGGAGTGGTGATAGTGGGCATCCTTGTCTTATTCCTGACTTTAGAGGAAATTCTTGCAGTTTTTCCCCCATTCAATATAATGGTGGCTTTGGGTTTACAGTATATTGCCTTAATGATGTTGAAGTACTTTCCTTCTGTCCCAATTTTCTGCAGTGTTTTTAACTTAAATGGGTGTTGGATTTTGTCAAATGCTTTTTCAGCATCTATTGCTATAATGATGTGGTTTCTGTTCTTGGTTCTATTTATGTGGTGAATAACATGTATTAATTTGCATATGTTGAACCAGCCTTGTTTTTCTGGGATGAACCCAACTTGGTCATGATGTATTATTCTCTTGATATAGTTTTGAATGCATATGGCTAGTATTTTTGTTTAGAATTTTTGCATCTATGTTCATTAGTTATATTGGTCTGTAGTTTTCCTTTCTTGAAGTATCTTTATTTGGTTTGGGGATTAATGTGATAGTGGTCTCATAGAAGGAATTTGGGAGAGTTCCATCTCTTTCAATTTCCCAGAAGAAGTTATGAAGTATTGGTATTAGTTGTTCACTGAAGATTTTTAGAATTCACCTGGATACCCATCTGGGCCTGGGCTTCTCTTTGGTTGAAGAATTTTATTGCCATTTCTATTTCTTTGGTTGCTATTGGTTGGTTTCAGCTTGCTATATCCTCTTGCCTGAGTGTAGGAAGGTTAACTGTGCTTATAAATTTATCAATTTCTTCCATGTTTTCAAGTCTATTGGCGTATAAAGTTTTGAAATAGTTTCTTATAATCTTTTGAATTTCTTCACTATCTTTGGTGATATCTCCTTTTTCATCTCTAATTTTGATAATTTGAGTTGATTCTCTTTTTCTTTTGGTTAGATTGGCCAGGGGTTTATCAATTCTATTAAACTTTTCAAAGAACCAACTTTTTGTTTTATTGATTCTTTGAATTTTTTTGTTCTCTATCTCATTTATTTCTGCTCTAATTTTAATGATTTCTTGCCTTCTGCTGGCTTTGGGAATAGACTGTTGCAGACTTTCTAGGTCCTTGAGTTGTATCATTAAGTTCTTTACTTGGTGGTTCTCTGTCCTTCTTATGTGGGCACTCAATGCAATAAACTTTCCTCTTAATACTGCCTTCATAGTGTCCCATAGATTTTAGTAGGTTGTGTCTCTGTTTTCATTTGTTTCCATAAATTTCTTTATTTCTTCCCTAATTTCTGCTCTTACCCATTCATCATTCAATAGTGTATCATTCAATCTTCATTTATTTGAATAATTTCTTTTGAGTTTCCTGTTCTTGATTTCTAATTTTATTCCATTATGGTCTGAAAAGGTGCAAGGAATTATATTACATCTTTTTAATTTGCTGGCACTTTCTTTGTGTCCCAGGATGTGGTCTATTTTCAAGAAGGTTCCACCGGCTGCTGAGAAGAATGTGTATTCTGTAGTTCCTGGCTGAAATAGTCTGTAAATGTCTATTAGGTCCATTTGGTTTATGGTTTTCTTTAGTTCTAAATACTCATCTTTTGCCTTGAAGATCAATCCAGTGTTTTGAGAAGCGTATGTTCCAGTGGTGTGAGAGGCCTCTATGTTGGTCATTTTGGTTATTATGTGGTGAGGGGAGGTCTTTCTCTGGTCCTGTCTCAATGGAGTTCTGTTTGCCTCCTGGACATGAAGATCCAAGTCTCTTTCCATGTTTGGAAAATTCTCTGAGAATATTTCTTTGAAAAGATTATGGATGCCCTTGGTCTGTACCTCTATCCCTTCTTCAATGCCTATTATCTATAAGTTAGGATGCTTCATATTATCCCATATTTGCTGGATGTTTAGGCTTTGTTGCTGTAAAGATATCTGTATATCACTGACCGTGTTTTTGGTTTTGGATGTACTGTCTTCTAACAGTGATATTCTGTTTTCCATTTCATCTAATCTTCCAGAATTTCTTTCTATTGCTGTCTTCATGTCACTTATTGACTCTTTCATTTCATTCCAGAACTCTTTCTGATTCTTTCTTAGTGTTTCTAACCCATATTTCATCTCCTCTAGACTTGTTTTAAATCCTTTCGCCATATTGTAAATCAAGATTCAGAACTCCCCTTCTTGCATTTCTTGAAGGTCAGTATTTGTGACTTCTGTTGTTTCTCCACTATTCCTGGTTCTCATATTTTCACCATTCTCAGGCCTGTTCTTCTGTTGTCTTCCCATTGATTGTGGTTATTGTGTATAGACCAGTCTTAGTAGTAGGGATTTAGAAGAGTCAACAGGTAAGCAGTATTTTTTTTAGTGGTGACGATTGGGTGATGGTGGAGTAGCTAGGGTGATGGGTGCAGGAGTCAGGTAAGGTAGAGAATATAATTAGGTTGTGGAGAAATTTAAGTATAATGGGGTTGAATCAGGTTGAGAATGGGAGAAGGTTAGGTAGTAGGACTCTTGTATTTATCAGAATATTTTTGTATGGAAATGTGAGAAACTTTGTGTTAAAGAAAGAGCTACAGTTGGAGGACAAGGGGAAAGATTTTTTTTTTTTAATTTTATTTTATTGGTGCACTGTATTCATATATCATAGTGGGATACAAACTTTTGTAGACATACATGCACACATCGCCCAGTCAGCCCCCACCCGATCGCCACCCCATTCTCTCCCCATCCCTCCTTCCCATGCTTGGCTTAGTGGTTGACATCTAGTATTATAGCAATTTATCCAAAATTAAAAATGATAATCTCACATAACAGTTTCATTTGTCTGATACCAAGCGTTTGATGATTTAAAGATAGCATTTCAATATTTCTTTTTGCTTTCTTTCTTACTAGAGCATATTTTTTTCTGTTTTTTTAGGTGAAACTATCATATATTTATATATTTATTTTTCAGAAAAAAAATCTATCCTAATATGGAATATGAATTCTAGATACCCAAAATGATCTTGAAAAAGAACAAAGCTAGCAGATATATATTTTCTGATTTCAAACCATATAAAGCTACAATAATTGAAACAGTGTAGTACTGTTCTAAAGGCAGATATATAGACCATTGGAGTTAAATACAAGCCTAGAGCTAAATTCTTCCCTATATTGTCAAGTTATTTTTGACAAGGTTTCCACGAACATTTGGTGGTGGAAATAATAATCTTTTAACTAAATATTGTTGAAAAATAATAATTACATGGAAAAGAATAAAATTGGACCTTTACCTAATCCCATATACAAGTATTAACTCAAAATAGATAAAAGACCTAAATATAAATCTTAAGACTATAAACTTTTAGGAGAAAATCTGGGTCATAAAACCTCACAACATTGAAATTGGCAGTGATTTCTTGGATATGATTTGATGGAAGCTAGTTGATAGTCTGAATTGTAGACTTTTGTAGAGGGGGTGGGGGAAGGCTCACACACAGATGGATAAAGTAACAAAATAAGGTAGAAAGACTATTATACATCAAATATAAACAGCAGCACCGACAAAACAATAATGGAACACCAGAAGAGAACAAGAAGGGTTAAGAGAATAAACAGGATAAACATAAGGCAAAATAAAACAACCTAACAACCATGTGATATGCAGTGAAAGATCCAAACCAACAAGAAATCCAAATAAAATTAAGAAAAGAAGAAAGGAATAAATAGCAAAAGGAATACCCCCCCCCCAAAAAAAAAAAACCTTAAAGATCGAGAAAAAAAGACCCAGGAACCAAAAAAGGAGAAAAAAAGAAAAAAACAATAAAACAAAAATTGGCAACAAAAAAGACAAAAATCAAAAATAAAATAAAAATTTAAAAATTTTAAAAAGAGAGAGGAAAACAGTCCTACTATTTTTCTAACATATGGTGTGGCTCTGTGCAAGTTTCATGCCTCAAGTGCCCTTGCTGTGTCAGTGGGCTTGAATGTGTTCCCCTGTGTAGGCTCTGGCACCCTCAGTTGTTGCAATGTCTAATGACACTTGCTGCATGCCCACTGGCTCCCAAGCTGTTACCTGGCAGCCCAATCAGAAGCTCTGATGGGCTGATAGTTCTTCCATATCTAGTTCTCTGGGTGAATGGCAGGTCTGTGTCAGGGACCCTGCAGGTTTCCCAGTGTCTCTATGGGTGCCTCTTCTGTTGCGCCAATAGTGCGGCTCAGGGGTTTGGCTAATCTCAAAGTTTGGGATATTAAAGCTCTATGATCACTTTCAGACTCTTAGTTCACAGGGCTGACCATGTTGCCATTGCCCAAAATCCTTTTTGGGTCTGCGGCTCAATATGGCACCTTTTGTGAGTGTTGCAGAGACTCTCACAGATCAAAATTACTGGATTTTTTTTTTTTCAGTAGTTCGAGTCTGTATTGCGAGGTAAGTTGGGTTGGGCCACACCTTCTCGCGGATGTGCCTCAGATCGTCTGGATGAGACTGCGCAGGTTTGGGCTTAGGCTGGCTCTGTGCTGGTGCCTGAGGCTGCAGCCTCTGTGAAGGTACTCCGCTGGTGCTGGGCGGGGGCTGGGCTCTATCCCACAGTTTTGTAATCTATTAATCTGTTGATGGACATCTTGGCTGGTTCCATAGTTTGGCTATGGTGAATTGTGCAGCTATGAACATAGATACACATGCATTAGTTTGGTAGTTTGGTTTCCTATCTTTTGGGTAGATACCCAGAAGTGGTATTGGTGGATTGAATGGTAGATTTGTTCCCATTCTTTTGAGAATTCTCCATAATGTTTTCCAAAGTGGTTGCACTAATTTGCAATCCCACCAATGTTCTAGAGTTCCCAATTCTTCACATCCTCACCAGCATTTATTGTTGTTTGTGTTTTGAATGGTTGCCATTCTAGTTGGGGTAAGGTGAAATCTCAGGGTAGTTTTGATTTGCATCTCTCTGCCAATGATGTTGAACATTTTTTCATGCATTTATTGGCCATTTGAATTTCTTCTTTCGTGTAGTGTCTATTTAGTTCTCTTGCCCATTTCTTATTGGATTATTTGTTTTCTTAGTGTTGAGTTTCTTGAGTTCTCTGCATGTTCTAGATATTAGTCCTCTATTGGAGGAGTAGGTGGTGAAAATCTTCTCATATTCGATTGGCTCTCGATTGAGGTTCATGACAGTCTCCTTTGCTGAACAAAGCTCTTCAGTTTCATGCAATCCCACATATTGATTTGCCTTTTAGTTTGTTGTGCCTTTGGGGTCTTGTTGAGAAAGTTTTTATCTGTGCCTATGTATTGCAGTGTTGGACCTATGCCCTCTTCAAGGAGCTTCAAGGTCTCTGGTCTGATTTCCAAGTCTTTGTTCCATCTTGAATTGACTCTTGTGTAGGGTAAGAAAGCGGGATTAATTTCTAGTTTTCTGCATATGGTTAACCAGTTTTGCCAACAACATTTGTTGAACAGGCTATCTTGTTTCCAGTGTGTGTTTTTGGCTCCTTTGTAAAAAATCAATTGGCTGTAAGTTTGTGGCCTTGTTTCTAGGTCTTTTATTCTGCTCCATTGGTCTATATATCTGTTTTTGTGCCAGTACCATGCTGTTTTTATTAAAATGACTTTGTAGTATAGTTAAAAGTCAGATATTGTGATTCCTCCTGCATAGTTTTTGTTGCTGCAACTACTTTGACTATTCTGGGATTTTTGTTGTTCCAAATAAATTTAAGGACTGATTTTATATGTCTGTGAGAAATGATCTTGGTAATTTAAAGGCCATTTGGTTGAATCTGTAGATCACTTCGGAAGGATGGCCATTTTAATGATATTTATTCTGCCTATCCATGAGCATGGCAGATCTTTCCATCTTTTAAGATCTTCTTTGATTTCTTTTTTCAGTTTTATAATTTTCTTTATAGAGATAATTTACCTCCTTGGTTAAGTTTATTCCTAAGTATTTTATTTTTTGTGGGATATCCTGAGTGGAAATGTTTTCTGAATCTTTTTCAATGGATTTATGGTTGGTTTATAGAAAAGCTTCTGATTTTTTAAGATTGTATCCAGACACTTTGCTGAATTTATTGATCAGTTCTAGAAGTCTTTTGGTTGAGTTTGTTGGGTCTTCTAGGTATAGTATCATGTCATCTGCAAATAGTGAAATTTTGAGTTTTTCTTTTCCTATTTGTACTCCTTTGATTTCCTTTTCTTGCTTTATTGCTCTGGCTAGAGTCTCAAGAACTATAGTGACAAGAAGTGATGATAATGGACATTCTTGTCTTGTTCCTGTTTTTAGGGGTAATTCTCAAAGTTTTTCTCCATTTATTATAATGTAGGCTGTGGGTTTATTTTAGATTGCTTTATGATGTTGAGATATGTTCCTTCTATTCCAATTCTCTGCAGTTCTTTTATCATTAATTGATATTGGATTTTATCAAATGCTTTTACAGTGTGTATTGAAATGATAATGTGATTTTTGTCTTTGGTTCTTTTTATGTGATGATTTACATGGACTGATTTTCATATGTTGAACCAGCCTTGCATCCCTGGGATGAACCCTACCTGGTCATGATGTATGATTTTCTTTTGTTTTTGAATGCATATTGCTATAATTTTGTTTAGCAGTTTTGAATCCAAATTTATCAACAATATAGGCCTGTAGTTCTCCTTCTTTGAACTGTCTTTATTTGATGTTGGTATTAATGTGATGTTGGCTTCATAGAATGTATTTGCGAGAATTCCGGTTTTTTTTTTTTTTCTTTTCTATTTCACAAAATAGGTTGAGAAGTATTGGCAATAGATCTTCTATAAAGGCTTTATTAAATTCACTTGGGAAACCATCTGGTCCTGAGCTTTTCTTTGATGGTAGGCTCTTATTGCTGTTTCAATCTCTTTGATTGTTACTGGTTGGTTTAAGTGTTCTATATCTTCTTGACTCAGTTTAGGAAGGTTGTATTTATCTAGAAAGTTGTCAATTTTCTCCAGATTTTCCATTTTGTTGCAGTATAGTTTTTCAAAGTAGTTTCTGATAATCTCTGGATTTCTACAGTAACAGTAGCAATATCTCCTTTTCATATCTTATCTTCATAATTTAGGTTGATTCTCTCTTTTTGTTAGTTAGGTTAGCTAGTGGTTTGTCTATCTTGTTAATGTTTTCAAGAAACCATCTTTAGGTTTTATTGATTTTCTGTATTTTTTTATCCTCTACTATGTTAATTTATGCTCTAATTTTTAATAATTTTCTGTCTTCTACTGGGCTTGGAGTTATATTTTTCCTGTTTTTCAAGGGCTTTGAGGTGTGTTATTAGATTATTTATTTGAAGATTTTCTGTTTTTCTTATGTGAGCATCAGTGCTACAAATATTCCTCTTAATACTGCCTTCAAAGTGTCCCAGAGGTTTTGATATGTTGTATTTTTATTTTTGTTTGTTTCCAGAAATTTCTTGATTTCACCTCTTATGTCTTCTAGTACCCATTCTTCATTCAGAAGTGTCGTGTTCAGCCTCCCCATGTTTATGTGGTTTCTCTGGGTCTTCTTGTAGTTGATTTCTAGTTTCATTCCATTATGGCCTGAAAAGACACAAGGAAGTATGTCACATTTTTTGAATTTGTTAGTGCTCACTTTGTGGCCCAGGATGTTATCGATTTTGGAGGAGGTTCTGTGAGCAGCTGAGAAAAATGTGAACTCCGCTGTAGTTGGGTGAAATATTCTATATGTGTCCAACAGGTCCATTTGATTAATGGTGTTCTTTAGTTTTGAGGCCTCTTTACTGACATTTTGTCTAGAAGTTTGGTCTTATGATGTGAGAGGGGTGTTGAAGTCTCCCAGTATGATTTTATTGGGATTTATGTGTGTTTTAATGTCACATAGAGTTTGTTTTATGAAAGTAGTTGTACGTATGTTTGGTGCATAAATGTTTATTATTGTTATTTCCTCTTGTTGGATTGTTCATTTTATATTATTATTATTATTATTATTAGTAGTAGTAGTAGTAGTAGTAGTAGTAGTAGTAGACTGGGGTTCCTGGAAGCCCTTCTACCTCCGGGCTACACTCCCAGACCTATTTTGTATATTTTTTTTATTTGGAAACAGTGTCTCTTAAGCCAGTGTGGCTGGCTTCAAACCTGCGTGATCCTCCTGTCTCACCCTCCCAAGTGCGGGGGTTACAAGCGTGCGTCACCTCACCCAGCCTGGATTGTTCATTTTACCAGTAAAGAAAATGACCTTTTTTTGCCTCTTCTAATAAGCTTGGGCTTGAAGTCTAACTTGGCTGATATCAAAGTTGATACTCCTGCTTGCCTTCGAGTTCCATTGGAACTCTTTACTAGTAAGTTGTGTTTCTTGCAGGCAGCAGATAGGTGGGCTCTGATTTTTAACCCATTTTGCCAAATTATGTCCTTTTTATTGGGGGATTGAGGCCATTTACACTCAGTGTGATTATTGAGATATGATTTTTAATTTCTAACATGTTAAGGTTTTATTTCATTTTGAAATACTGTTTGTTCTTTTTTGCTTAGTTGTCTGCTGGATGGAAAGTCTTGTTTCTCTGTTTCTGGCATGTATTACTTATTTCTTCTTTCTACTTAATCTCTTTGAATATTTTCTCTAGTGTTGGTTTTGAAGACATAAGTTCCTTCAGCTTCTGTTTGTCTTGGAAGCTTCTTATTTTCACATCTAATTTGAAAGATAGTTTTGCTGGGTAGGAAATGTTTGTCTGGAAGTTCTTTTCTTTCAGAGTCTGAAATATGTTACTCCATACCCTTCTGACTTTCATGACTTAGTTTGGGAAGTCTGAAGTGATACTAATTGGTTTGCCTCTGAATGTCACTTGGCCTTTTGTTTTTGTTGCCTTTAAGTTTCTCTCCTTGGCTTCTACATTGGTCATTTTGACTATTATGTGGCATGGGGAACCTTTTCTCTGATCTTGTCTAAAGGGATTTTTATAATTTTCCTGAGTACATGTATCAACCTCTTGCTCTATATTTGAAAATTGTTCTGCTATTACTTCTTTGAAGCGATTGTTGATCCCTTTGGTTTCACCTTCTTTTCTCTCCTCTATGCCAATAATTCTTAGGTTAGCTCTCTTAAGATATGCCCATATTTCTTCAATGTACAATTCCTGTCTACGAATTGTTTTTTTCTGCTATAAACTATGTGCTCATTTTTGGAGTTATCATCTTCTAGGAGTGAGATTCTGTTCTATTCTCTATGTGGTCTAATTAATTATTTATAGTTTGAATTGATGCCTTTACTCCAATTATTGCATCCTTTATTTCTTTCAAACTCTCTCTAAATTTTTTTATAAAATCCTGAATTATTTCTACAGTTACATTCCTGATTTTATCTTCTGGAAATCTCTGCATTTCTGTGTTATCAGGTTCTGTTATTGTGGAGTTTTGAGACCTCTTTGCTCCATTGTTGTTCTTCTTTCCCATGATTTCAGAAGTTTGTACCTGTTCCTTTGGGTAGATTTCTCTCAGTCTCTAGGTATCCGCTGGTATACTTAAGGGCAGGTTGTTTTCACCAGTGAAGGTTTAGTAAGGAGGGAAGTGAGGGAGTAAATGGAAGAATAGGGTAAGATCAGATAGGGTTGAATAGTATGAGTATATGAGTTTGTTAAGGTAGCATATACTATAGATTAGAGATAATACCATTATAGTAGAATTCTAGTAACCAATGTATGGTTTCTGGTATAGTGATATGAATTGGAATTAATATAGGACTAGGGAGCTATAAAAATGAAGAGAAAAGATAGAAGAGGGATAGAGAGGAGAGCATAGATTAGTACAAGGGAAGAAGCTTGGGAGAGGATTTGGTATGAGGGTTAAAAAACAACAAAAACAAACAAACAAAGCAAAACAAAAATCATAAAATCAAAACAGAAGAAAACCAAAAACCCCTCCAAAAAAAAAAAAAAAAAGAAAAATGCAATCAGGTATACACACACCAAAAGAGGAACCAAATAACCCAAACAATCTCAACAATGAATTGATGCAACTCTACAAGTAAATTCAGCAGTCGCTCTCTGTGTAGATACTGAGTCCTACCAGCACCTTTCCCTCTGTGAATCTGATTCTCTGAGTCTTCTCAGTCTATGCAGATGGTTGATATCAATAGGGTTGGATTTAGTATTGAGTGAAGGTCACCTTCCTCACTTTCCACAGATTTGGAGTCTAGGTCTCTCCCTGCCTCTTTTGGCAACATATGCCTCTCAGAACAAACTCAATGTAGGAGTCTCAGTTCTACACAGCTAGGGCTGGGCTAGTCTAACTTCTCCCTGTTCACCACAATTGGGATGTCTCTGGTGTTCCCAACAATCCTATTCATTGAGTTTAAAATTAAACATAAGATTTCCCCCACACTTTCCACTGATCTGAGCTTGAGTCTATCTGAGCTTCTGATATGATCAACAGCAGATCCCACTCCCACCTTCTCTGGGTTCTTCTCCAGTTCACTTCACTTATTGTGCTCTGGATCTCTGTGGGGTGTGGTAATCTCCACCACCAGTGCTCCTTTTCTGAGTTGTATCACAAAGTCTCAGACCCAGGGAGTTTGTCTCAACTGTTCCAGACTCTGAGGGCATTGTGCTGGGAGCTTTCCTTTAGGGAACTGCAACAAGGGTGTATTAATTTCTGCCACCCCTACTCCTGCACTGCATTGAAGCACTAGTTCTCAGAATCAGGAAGTTTATCAAAGCTGGTTGAGTCGCTGAGAGCACAACACTGGGATTTCCCCTGTAGAGACCACCATTTCACTTATGATTGTAGTGGCACTGGGCTGGAGTTGTCCCTGGAGCTTTCATGGGTGTGGTGAACTCACTGCCACACCCTCAGTGAGCTCCACTCTGAAGCCCTGGAGACTGTGATGGGCTTGGCCAGTGAAAATTTTAGCTCATCTTCTCACTGAAATAACTGCAGGAGTACATCCAACTGGACTGCAACTGATCGCTTCAGCTCCTTTGCTTTTCTTCCCTGGAGTCTGGTTCTGTGAGGAAAACTGGTGTCAGTGCAGTGGCCACTGCTGCTGCAGGATGGTTTTTTTCTGCTTCTCTGGTTGTTCTAGTCTTCTTTCTTTCTGTCTCTTGTATTTATAGCTTTTATTTCTCTATTAATA
The DNA here is from genome assembly GCF_963383645.1 of Muscardinus avellanarius. Taxonomy (NCBI): domain Eukaryota; kingdom Metazoa; phylum Chordata; class Mammalia; order Rodentia; family Gliridae; genus Muscardinus; species Muscardinus avellanarius. The sequence continues at coordinate 83,940,361 of NC_137789.1, read as the reverse complement.
GTATTTCCTGTCTCTATAAGGCATTATTTTTGATGCTATGGAGATTGTCAGCAATACTCATAGAAGCTGTTTTACTTGGTCACCATCTTCCAATTTCAATCATAATTTCTTATTTTTAAAGACTATAAAACTACATTATTTGAAGATATTCAATTTCACACACCTTGCTCTCATTAATGGCATTGTGTTTAGTTTTCTGCTACTATAAACAATAATGTAATAAATATCTTGAATATATATCCTTATATTCCACATTTTATTTTGATGAGATAAAGAATTTAGGATATACTACAATAGATATCGTTCTATTAATATATAATGGTACCTTTATTTTAATTTAATTTTATTTATTTGGTACTGGGGTTTAAACCCATGGGATAAATCATCAGCTCTATTTCATCTTTTATTTTGAACAGAGTACTGCTGAGTTGCCCAACTGGCCTTGAACTTGCAATCCTCCTGCCTCGGCCTCCTGAGAATCTGGGAACAAGTGTGAGCACCATGCTCAGCTGACACTTAATATTCTATTAGCCATTTAGAATTTTTGTCCTATCGACTTTCCTTTTTATATTCTTTATTCCCTTCTCTACTTAATTGTTCATGGATCATTGTTCTCCAACTATTCAGAGGGATTTATGTGAGATAAATGAAGCTGTTTTACTCATATGCAAATTCACATTTCATTTTACATTTTCATTTCCAAATTTTGACTATTACAAAAAAGAAAACCATGAGTTTAGGTGGGCATTGTATATCCACTTCACAATCAAAATTTTCACTTATTTTTAATAGTTCTACATTTCTCAAGTTTTCTACATTTACAAATATAGTCTCAGTAAAAATAAAAAATAGCAATGGCTCTAATTTTCAATCTTTATTCTAGTTATTTTATTTTCCTTTGTTATTTTATTTGGTAGAATTTGGAGTAATGTTGAATATTAACAGGGATTAATCCTCTAGAATTTTATTTAAATGAGAGAGATTTTGTTCGTTAAAATCTGGAATAACATTTACTGTTAGTTTTTAAAATATTCTTTAATATGTTTAAGTTACTTCCTATTATTTTTATACTGTTTTTGATAAAGATGGTTGCTAATACTCTTAAACTTTTTATTGTGTTATTGTTGTTGTTACTGGGGATGGAACTCTTCTACCTCCGGGCTACACTTCCAGACCTATTTTATCTTTTTTATTTGGAAACAGGGTCTCTTAAGCCAGCGAGGCTGGCTTTGAACCTGCATGATCCTCCTGTCTCTGCCTCCCAAGCACAGGGATTACAAGCGTGTGCCACCACACCCAGCAAAACTTTTTAGTATCTATTGGCAAAATCATAGTGATTTTAGTATTTACAGTAAAATCATACTGTTTTCATCCTTCAAATTATGCATAAAAGAATATACTAATATATTTCTTGTTAAATTGGATGCTTTCCATAATATGAAAAGCTAAGGAGAAATAGGTCATAGGAGGAACTCTAGATGAAAAAGGAAATCCTATAGAGGAGCAAACAAGATAACCTAAATGAGGAGATGGGAGGGGGGAAGAAGGAAATTCTCTAAAGCACACAATGTAGTTAAACATATTGAAGTCAACCACTAAGCCAAGCATGGGAAGAAGAGATGGGGAGGAAATGGGATGGGAACTGGGTAGGGGCTAAACGGGTGATGTGTATCCACACAAGTATTTTACCCCATTTTAATGTATGAATATAATGCACCAATAAAAATTTTAAAAACGAAATTATTATTTGTAGAATAAACCTTGCTGTATTAATAATATTATCTTTGGCTCTTTTGAAATTCTACTTCCACATATTTTTGCATCTATATTCATGTACAAATGGGTTTTTTTCTCTTGTTTTTCAATGTCTTTATTAGATTTGGATACTAGAGTGAGTCTAGCACAGACCACCTAATCATGGTGACCAGTGGGAAGTCAGAACCACCCAACCCTATCTGTGGAGAACACCAACTCCTATGTATACACTTGGTTTGGACCCAGGGGTACCCACTGCCTATGTAAGTAGAGAAAGACACAAGCTCAGGGCCTTTGGAAAGTGTGGAGGCTTAAGCTTACACTGGATCAAGCCCCTGCTCCTGGCCACCTACATAGACTGAGAGAATGTTAGAGACAGGCTTTTTTGAGAGCTCAGAGATCCAGGCTTGCATTGGGAGAGGAACAGGTAGCACTCAGCATCTGCACAAACAGAGAGAGACCCTAGGCAAGGATCCCAATAATTGAAGGAGACCAAAAAGTGGATCAACAAACTGATATCATTACTACAGGTTTAAGAGCAAATGAGAGTGCTTGGAAGTAGCTAGAGAACTTAATGTAGAAAGTGAACCTTAAATGGCTGAAAGAGTTCACAAAGACTCAGGAAGACTACAGAGGCCAAATTTGCTCGATATTGATATATTTGTAGGGTTGTTTCATTTTGTTGTTGTTTTATTTTGTGAGTGTTTGTGTGCACACGCATGTGCTTTTTAGTTTGCTCTTTTCCCCACTGTTTTAACAAACTTATTCTCTTATATCTACTCTCTTCTTTCCATTTCTTGTTTGTTTTTTCTTTTCTTTTTTGTCTTGTATTAAATCCACTTCATACGTAAATACTCTACACTAGTTATTAGAATATTACTTACTACACTCTTATTCTATTCAATCCTATCTGCTACTTAACCCTATTTTTTGCATTTACAACTTCAGCAAGTCCCTCCTCAGTCAACCTTTACTACTAAATACAATAAAAATTGCCTTTGTATGTGTAGCTGACAACTACAGAGTGAAAGAAAGCAATAAAAAGCAACAAAGAACAAAGATACAAGCTTAAAAAACCTGGTATTTTGAGAAGGAGTAAGAGCAAGGAAGCAAAGAACTCTAACAACAGTACAATAACAGGAGCCAACAACACATAATTGTAAAGATGGTTAAAAGGACAAATCAGAAATTTAATAGAAGAAATAATACAGGATTTTAAAAGAACTTAGAGAAAGCCTAAAAGAAATAAAGGAACAAATAAACAAAGAACCTGACAACCTGAACAGGAATAAGAAAGAAGCTCTGAAGGAAGTAAAGGATGTAATCATTGAAGTGAAGGCACCAATACAAACTATAAACAATAGATTAGACCACATGGAAAATAGAATCTTTCTCTTCAAACATAATAGCTCCAAAAATGAACATATGTAATTTAGACATTGAAGAGATATGGGCCCATCTTAAAAGAGCTAACCTAAGAACAACAGGCATAGAAGAGGGAATAAAAGGTGAAACCAAAGAAATAATCTTTTCAAATAAGTAATATCAGAAAACTTTTCAAACATAGAAAGAGAGGTTGATACAAAAGTTCAGAAAACTTAGAGAATTCAGTTTCAACAAAGACAGAAAAATGGCTTATCACACCACATACTAGTCAAACTGCAAAGGAGAAAATCTTAAAGGTGAAAAAAACAAAAGACCAAGTGACATTCAGAGACAAAGCAATTAGAATCACTATAAACTTCCCAAAACAAGTCATGAAAGCCAGAAAGGCCTGGAGTAGTAACATATACAAACAACTTGACAACTTGAAGTCAAAATTTTCTATCAGTAAAAACAGCTCTCAGATTTGATGGAGAAATAAAATTTTAAACAACAAACAGAGGCTAAAAAAATTTGTCTTCCCAACCAGCACTAGAGAAAATACTCAAAGAGATTAACTATAAAAAAGAAATAAATAATAAACACCAGAACCAGAGAAACAATAATTTCTATCAAACAACAACAACAACAAGAAAACTAAGCAAAAAACAAACACTACCCCAAACAGAACTTAAAACTCATGTTAGGAACTAAAAATCATCTCTCAATAATCACACTGAACATAAATGACCTCAGATCCCCAATAAAAAGATATAAGGTGAGCCGGGCATGGTAGCACATGCTTGTAATCCCTGCGCTTGGGAGGTGGAGACAGGAAGATTGCACAAGTTCAAAGCCAGCCGTGCTGGCTTAAGAGACCCTGTTTCCAAATAAAAATATAAAATTGGTCTGGAAGTATAGCCCAGAGATATAAGGGTTTCCTGGAACCCCAGTACCACCAAAAAAAAAAAGATATAAGGTGATAAAATTGATTAAAAATCAGAATTGATTTATATGCTGCCTGCAAAAACACACCTTACAAGTAAAAATACAAACAAAAAGTGAAATATCAGGGCAAGGTAATCCATGCTTGTCTCTAAATACATGTTTCAAAGACAAGCAGGAGAATCATCTATGATATAAGACAAATTAGACCTCATGCCTGAGCTTATCGAAAGAGACAAATCAGGTCACTTTTTTTAAAAAATGTGACATACTCCCCTGTCCATAGTGGAATGAAACTAGAAATCAACTATAAAAAGACCCAGAGAAACCACATAAACATATGGAGACTGAATACCACACTAGTTGATGAAAAATGGGTCATAGAAGTAAAAAGTGAAATCGAAACATTTTTAGAAATAAAAATAGAGATGCAACTTATCAAAACCTCTGGGACAATCTGAAGGCAGTATTAAGAGGAAAATTCATAGCACTGAGTGTCTACATAAAAACAGAAAATCACCAAATGAAAAACTTAATGATATACTTCAAAGCCCTTGAAAAACAGGAATAGTCCAACACAAAATTCAGTAGAACACAGAAAATAATTGAGATAAGAGCAGAAATCAATGACATACAGAATAAAATAATACAGAAAACGAAAAAAGCTGGTTTCTCAAAAAAGAAGATAAACAACTAGCTAACATAACCAAAAGAAAGAATCATTACAAATTACTACCATGAGAGATTAAAAAGGAAATATTTCCACTGACAATATGGAAATTCATAAGACTATCAGGAACTACTTCAAAAAATTTACTCCATCAAAATAAAAATCTGGAAGACATTGATAAATTTCTAGATACATGCATCCTTTCTAAACAGTCAAGAAAATATAGAAAATTTAAACTGACCAAAAGCAATCAAAGAGATTGAAGCACAGTGAAGGGCTACCATGCAACAAAAGCCCAGGACCAGATGGTTTCCCAAGTGAATTTTGTAAAACTTTTATAGAAGAGGTAATCCCAATACTCCTCAACATATTCTGTGAAGAAGAAAAAAACTTGGATTTTCCCAAATTATTTTATAAAGCCAACATAAAGTTAATACCCAAACCAAATAAAGACAGCTCAAGAAAAGAAAAACAGTGCAAATCTGCTGAACAAAACACTAGCAACATGCATTCAAAACCACATCAAGAAAATCATATATGTGATGAAGTAGAGTTCATCCCAGAGCTGCATGGCTGGTTCAACATACAAAAAATAATCCTTATAATTCATCACATAAGAGCTGGGAATGGTGGTGCATGCTTGTAATCCCAACACTTGGGAGGCTGAGGCAGGAGAATGGCACAGGTTCAAAGCCAGTCTCAGCTACTAAGTGAGGCTCTCAGCAACTTAGTGAGACCCTGTTTCCAAATAAAGTAAAAAAATAGATTGGGGAGTATATTTTGGAGGTAGAAAAGCCCCTGGGTTCTACCCCCAGTACCACAAAAAATAATTCATCACATAAACAGAGCAAAAGACAAAAATCATATTATCATTTCAATAGACACTGAAAAATCATTTGACAAAATCCAATACCCATTTATGCTAAAAGCACTGCAGAGAATCAGAACAGAAGGAATATACTTCAGGATCATAAAGGCAATAAACATAGGCCCACAGCCAACATCATATTAAATGGGGAAAAATTATGAGAATTTCTCCTAAAAACAGGAACAAGATAAGAATGTCCATTATTGCCACTTCTTTTCAATATAGCACTTGAGACTCTAGCCAAAGTCATAAGGAAAGAGAAGAAAATCAGAGAAATACAAATAGGAAAATAAGAACTAAAACTATTTCTATTTGTAGATGACATGATATTATGGTCATCTACAAATAAGTTTTAGTTTTTATTTCAAAAAGATTATGGAACTGATCAAAGAATTCAGTAATGTGTCTGGGTACAAAATTAATCTTAAAAAAATAGAAGCTTTTATGTATGCCAACTATAAATCCACTAAAAAATAAATCCAGAGAACACTTTCACAGGAATAAACCTAACAAAGGAGGTAAAAGGCTTCTACAAACAAAACTATAAAACACTGAAAAAAGAAATCAAAGAATATCTTAGGAGATGGAAAGATTTTCCATGGTCTTGGATAGGGAGAAAAATAGCAACAAAAGTCTTTCAAAAGTGACCAACATATTCAATACAATATCCATCAAATTAATAAGGTCATTTCTCACAGAGATAGAAAATTATTTCTTAATTTTACTTGAAAAAAACCAGAATAGCTAAAATAGTTCTCAGAAAAAAGAACCATGCATGAGGCATCAAAATACCTGACTCCAAACTAGACTACAAAGCCATAGTAATAAAAAATAGCATGGCACTAGCATAAAAGCAGACACATAGACCAATGGAACAGAATAAAATACTCAGAAACAAATCCTCACAATTATGGCCCCTTTGACAAAAGGGCCAAAAACATACACTGAATAAAAAGATAGCCTCTTTAATAAATGGTGTGGGCAAAATTGGTTAACCATATGCAGAAAAATGGAAATAAACCCCACTTTCTCAAACCTTGTACAAGAATCAATTCAAGGTAGATTAAAGACTTGAATATCAGGCCAGAGTCCTTGCAGCTTCTTAAAGAGGGCAGAGGTTCAATACTTCAACACATGTGGAAACTGAACACTTCTGAATGAAGAATGGGTCACAGAAGATTTAAGAGGTGAAATCAAGAAATTTCTAGAAACAAATGAAAATAAAGATACAACATATCAAAACCTCTGGGACACTCTGAAGGCAGTATTAAGAGGAAAATTTATAGCACTGATGCTCACATAAGAAAAACAGAGAGAATTCAAAATGGCGACTGAGGGACACAGCACTTCTCAGTAGTTGAAATAAATAAAGTCCAACTAACGAGAGAGCAGTGTCTCAACCAACAAAATAAATATAGCTCAGAAACCAAAACTGGCCCAGGAACCTCGCTGAAAGAAAACCAGGAACCTTGAACTGCAAGAGGGGGAGAAAAAAAAAGCTCAAGTTTTGGATCAGCTGCAGCCACAGCTGGGCTGCCAGCAGGCTGCTGCTGCACGGGCTACCAGCCCAAACCATAGCCCCGGGACCTGACTTACACCAACGTGGCAACAAAATTCTAAAGCTTATTCGGAGACCCAGGAATCACCGAGACCCAGGAATCACCTCTGCGCTGGACCTACAGCCACCGGTAAGCCGCTCTGGGGCCCCAAGATTCGGGCTCTACTCCTTCCAGAGCCCCCTGGGCTGCTACCATCTCTGGCCCCATCCCAGCCCAAGCCCAGCCCCAGCCCAGCCCTGGCCCGGTACCAGCCAGCAGCTTCTCAGAAGCTGCAGCACCAGGCTCCAGTACAGCTCCCGCCCAGCACCAGCTGAGCACCTTCACAGAGGCTGCAGCCCCAGGCTCCAGCACAACCACAGCCCTGCACCAGCGGAGCACCAGCCCAAACCATAGCCCCAGGACCTAAACTACACCAAAGTGGCAACAAAATCCAAAAGCTTGCTTGGAGACCCAGGAATCACCAAGACCCAGGAGTAACCTCTGCACTGGACCTACAGCCACCAAAGAACCAGATTCAGAAGAAGTACCAGCCTGTCAGAGCTTCTGATTGGGCTGCCAGCTACTCCACCATCACCCAATCCTTACCACTTCAATGGGAAGACAACAGAAGAACAGGCCTGAGAACGGTGAAAATATGAGAACCAGGAATAGTGGAGAAACAACAAAAGTCAAAAATACTGACCTTCAAGAAATGCAAGAAGGGGAGTTCTGAATCTTGATATACAATATGATGAAAGGATTTAAAACATGTCTAGAGGAGATGAAAGATGAGATAGAAACACTAAGAAAGAATCACAAAGAGGTCTGGAATAAAATGAAAGAGTCAATAAGTGAAATGAAGACAGCAATAGAAAGAAATTCTGGAAGATTAGATGAAATGGAAAACAGAATATCACTGTTAGAAGACAGTACATCCAAAACCAAAAACTCGGTCAGTGATATACAGAAATCTTTACAGCAAAAAACCTAAACATCCAGCAGATATGGGATTATATGAAGTGTCCTAATTTATGGATAATAGGCATTGAAGAAGGGATAGAGGTACGGACCAAGGGCATCCATAATCTCTTCAAAGAAATAATCTCAGAGAATTTTCCAAACGTGGAAAGAGACTTGGATCTTCATGTCCAGGAGACATACAGAATTCCATTGAGACAGGACCAAAGAAGGACCTCCCCATGCCACATAATAACCAAAATGACCAACATAGAGGCCAAGGAAGGAATCCTAAAAGCAGTGAGAACAAAAGGACGGGTGACATATAGAGGAAAAACAATAAGAATCTCCCCAAACTATACAACCCAGGTAATGAATGCTAGGAGAGACTGGTACGACGTGATTCAGACCCTGGAAGAAAATAACTTCCAACCAAAGCCTATTTACCCAGCAAAACTACTATTCAAAATCAATGGGGAAACAAGTGTTTCGGGATAAACAGAATATTTAAAAATTCATGAATTCAAAGTCTACACTAGAGAAAATTCTTAAAGAAATAAACCATAAAGAAGAAAAAAGAAGCAGACTTAAGAACCAGATAATAGAGGAAGTCAATATGTGGGCCATTTAATAAAGAAGAAAGACCAATCCATCCAATAGTAGGCAGAACATAAAATGGCAGAAAACAAAAATTATATTTCAATAATATCTCAACGTCAAAAGACTTAACTCACCAATCAAAAGACATATACTGGCAATGTGGATCAAGTAACATAATCCAAATATATGTTGTCTGCAAGAAACTCACCTTACAGCCAAAGACATTCACAGACTTAAAGTGAAAGGATGGAAAAAGATATATCATGCTACTGGAGACCAAAAAAGAACAGGGGTAGCAATCCTGATATACAACAAAACAGACTTTAAACTAAAACACATCAGCAGAGACAAATCAGGGCACCTCCTTTTACTAAAAGGAACAATACACCAAGAAGATATAATGGTAGTAAATATGTATGCCCCAAACGTGGGTGCAACCACATTTGTAAAACAAACCCTTCTGAACATCAGATCTATTTAGACCCAAATACAATAATAATTATGGGAGACTTTAATACACCTCTCACACCACTGGATCAATCTTAAAGGCAAAAGATGAGTAAAGACTCTGTAGAACTAAAGAAAACCATAAATCAAATGGACCTAATAGACATTTACAGAATATTTTAGCCATGAACTACAGAATACACATTCTTCTCAGCAGCCCATGGAACCTTCTCCAAAATACACCACATACTGGGACACAAAGAAAGTTCCAGCAAATTCAAAACATGTAATATAATTCCTTGCATCTTTTCAGACCATAATGGAATAAAAGTAGAAATCAACAACAGGAAACTCAAAAGAAATTATTCAAATACATGGAGATTGAATGATACACTATTGAATGATGAATGGGTAAGAGCAGAAATTAGGAAAGAAATAAAGAAATTTATGGAAACAAATGAAAACAGAGACACAACCTACCAAAATCTATGGGGCACTATGAAGGCAGTATTAAGAGGAAAGTTTATTGCATTGAGTGCCCACATAAGAAGGACAGAATCACCAAGTAAAGAACCTAATGACACAACACAAGGACCTAGAAATTCTGCAACAGTCTATTCCCAAAGCCAGCAGAAGGCAAGAAATCATTAAAATTAGAGCAGAAATAAATGAGATAGAGAACAAAAAAATTCAAAGAATCAATAAAACAAAAAGTTGGTTCTTTGAGAAGATCAATAGAATTGATAAATCCCTGGCCAACCTAACCAAAAGAAAAAGATAATCAACTCAAATTATAAAAATTAGAAATGAAAAAGGAGATATCACCACAGATAGTGAAGAAATTCAAAAGATTATTAGAAACTACTTTAAAAATTTATACTCCAATAGACTTGAAAACATGGAAGATATTGATAGATTTCTAAGCACAGTTAACCTTCCTACACTCAGCCAAGAGGATATAGCAAGCTGAAACCAACCAATAGCTACCAAAGAAATAGAAACAACAATAAATATACTTTCACCAAAGAAAAGCCCAGGCCCAGATGGGTTTCCAGCTGAATTCCACAAAACCTTCAGTGAACAACTAATACCAATACTTCATAACTTGTTCTGGGAAATTGAAAGAGATGGAACTCTCCCAAATTCCTTCTATGAGGCCAGTATCACATTAATCCCCAAACCAAATAAAGATACTTCAAGAAAGGAAAACTACAAACCAATATAACTAATGAACATAGATGCAAAAATTCTAAACAAAATTACTAGCTATACGCATTCAAAACTATATCAAGAGAATAATACATCATGACCAAGTTGGGTTCATCCCAGAAAAACAAGGCTAGTTCAACATATGGAAATCAATACATGTTATTCACCACATAAATAGAACCAAGAACAAAAACCACATCATCATAGCAATAGATCTGAAAAAGCATTCGACAAAACCCAACACCCATTTATGTTAAAAACACTGCAGAAAATTGGGATAGAAGGAACGCACTTAAACATCATTAAGGCAATATACTGTAAACCCAAAGCCAACATTATATATATATATTTTTTTTATTGGTGCACTGTATTTATACATCATAGTAGAATACATACTTTTGTAGACATACATGCACACTTTTCCCAGTCAGCCCCCACACAATCCCCACTCCATTCTCTCCCGATCCCTCCCTCCAATGCTTGGCTTAGTAGTTGACATCTAGTATTATGGCAATTTATCTAAAATTAAAAATGATAATCTCACATAACAGTTTCATTTGTCTGATACCAAGCTTTTGATGACTTAAAGATAACATTTCAATATTTCTTTTTGCTTTCTTTCTTACCAGAGAATATTTTTTTTCTATTTTTTAGGTGAAACTATCATATATTTATATATTTTTCAGAAAAAAATCTATCCTAATATGGAATATGGAGTCTAGGTACCCAAAATGATCTTGAAAAAGAACAAAGCTAGAAGATATATATTTTCTGATTTCAAACCATATAAAGCTACATTAATTGAAAGTGTAGTACTATTCTAAAGGAAGATATATAAACCATTGGAGTTAAATAAAAGCCTAGAGCTAAATTCTTCCCTATATTGTCAAGTTATTTTTGACAAGGTTTCCACGAACATTTGGTGGTGAAAATGATAATCTTTTAACTAAATATTGTTAAAAAATAATAATTACATGGAAAAGAATAAAATTGGACCCTTACCTAATCCCATATACAAATATTAACTCAAAATAGATAATAGACCTAAATATAAATCTTAAGACTATAAACTTTTAGGAGAAAATCTGGGTCATAAAACCTCACAACATTGAAATTGGCAGTGATTTCTTGGTTATGATTTCAATGGCACAGGCAACAGAGGAGTATACAGACTCCCTAAAAAATAAAAAAAAAATTGTATATCCAAAGACAATGTAAACAGAGTTAACAGTTACTAATAGAATGGGATAAAATATTTCCAATTGCTATATCTGAAGGTATATTAATATTCCAACTAGAAATCCTAAAAATTAACAATAATGGCAAACAATACCATTTAGAGATAGGTAAAAGACTAACATAAATAATGAATCTCCACAGATAACCAATCTTAATTGTCTGTTGGATGGAAACTCTTGTTTCTCTGGTTCTGGTGTGTGTTACCTATATCTTCTTTGTAGTTAATCTCTTTGAGTATTTTCTCTAGTGCTGGTTTTGAAGACATAAATTCCTTCAGTTTCTGTCTGTCATGGAAGCTTCTTATTTTTCCATCTAATTTGATAGAAAGTTTTGCTGGGTAGGAAATTTTTGGCTGGAAGTTGTTTTCTTTCAGAGTTTGGAATATGTTACTCCAAGCCCTTCTGGCTCTCATGACTTGGTTTGGGAAGTCTGGAGTGATTCTAATTGGTTTGCCTCTGAATGTCACTTGGCCCTTTGTTTTTGTTGCCTTTAAGATTCTCTGCTTGGCTTCCACATTGGTCATTTTGACAATTATGTGGCATGGGGATCCTCTTCTCCGATCCTGTCTAAAGGGAGTTCTATAAGTTTCCTGGACCTTTGTATCAACCTCTTGCTCTATGTTTGGAAAATTTTCTGCTATTACTTCTTTGAAGAGATTGTTGATCGCTTTGGTTTCACTTTCTTTTCCCTCCTCTATTCCAATTATTCTTTGGTTAGCTCTCTTAAAATGGGCCCATATTTCTTCAATATCAGATTCCTGCTGTCGGATATTTTTTTCTAGATTAGAAACTATGAGTTCATTTTTGGATTGCTCATCTTCTAAGAGCGAGATTCTGTTCTCCATGTGTTCTAATCGGTTGTTTGTGCTTTGAATTGAGGCCTTTACTTCATTAATTGCATCCTTTATCTCTTTTTGGCTCTCTCTGAGTTCTTTTCGAAGCACCTCTATTATTTCTACAGTTATTTTTCTGATTTGATCTTCTAGAAATCTCTGATTTTCAGTTTTATCAGGTTCTGATGTTGTGGGGTTGTGGGCATTTATTGCTCCAGTATTATTCCTCTTTCTCATGATTTCCGATGTTTGTGCCTTCTCTGGGTTCTTCCCTTGGGTCACTATGACTTCCCTTAAGGTGTTCTGGATCTCGAGTCAGTAGTATCTCGGACCCCACTACTCCTTTACTGGGTTTTATCACAGAGTCTCCGACCCAGAGAGTCGATAGAGGCTGCTTTAGACTGTGGGGGGTGCCAGGTTGCACGTTCTCCTATGGTGTGATATCTCTGCCACCGCCCCTCCCCCACTGGATCAAGTCCCAGGGAGTACAGTACTGGGATTTCTCCTCTGTGGCCCGCAATTTGACTCACTGTTCTTGAGTACGCAGATGTAGCTGTACTGGCCTCGCTGAATTCGCTGCTGCTGCCGCCAGTGGCAATATGGCGCCGCTGCTACGCCCTCGGCTATGGGGCTGGCGTTTTTCTTCTTGATTTTGATTTCTACTCTGAATCCCTGCAGCGTGTGCTGAGCTCGGCCACTGGGAGCTTTAGATGCTCTCTGCGCGGAGAAATCCCGCCTAGCTGTTCCGCAGTGGCTCACCTCGGCTTGCTGTAGCTGTCCCATGAATTCGCCGGTGCCTCCGGCAGTATGGCGCTGCTGCTGCGTCTGCAGCGTCCTCGGGCGCGAGGCCGGTGTATCTCCTCTGTGGCTCTGTTCTCAGTCAGCTTTCTCTCTGGAGCCTGGTGATTTTTTGTTTCACTGGTGATGGTGTTTTCTGGCTATGAAAGGTGCTGATTTTGTGGTCCCAACATTATATTGAATGGGGAAAAACTGCATGAATTTCCTCTAAAGTCAGGAACAAGACAAGGATGCACACTATCACCACTCCTTTTCAATATAGTCCTTGAGACTCTTGCTGCAGCAACAAGTCAAGAGAAGGAAATCAAAGGTATTCACATAGGAAGAGAGGAACTAAAATTATCCTTGTTCGCAGATGACATGATCCTTTATCTGGAAGACCTTGAAGCCCTTGAAAAGCAGGAACATTTGAACCCTAAGGCCAGAAGAAGACAGGAAATCATTAAAATTAGAGAAGAAATTAATGAAATAGAGAATAAAAATACAATACAGAAAATCAACAAAACCAAAAGCTGGTTTCTTGAAAAAAATTAACAAGATTGATAAACCACTAGCCAACCTAAAAAAGAGAGAATCAACCCAAATTTTGAAGACAAGAGATGAAAAATAAGACATTACTACTGACAGTGTAGAAATCCAGAGGATTATCAGAGACTACTTTGAAAAACTATACTCCAACAAAATGGAAAATCTGGAGGAAATTGACAACTTCCTAGATAAATACAACCTTCCTAAACTGAGTCAGGAAGATGTAGAACACTTAAACCAACCAATAACAATTAAAGAGACTGAAACAGCAATAAAGAGCTTACCATCAGAGAAAACCCCAGGACCAAATGGCTTTCCAAATGAATTTTATAAAACATATAGAGAAGAGCTAACCCCAATACTTCTCAAACTATTTCATGAAATAGAAAAAAAGTGGGACTCTCACAAATACATTTTATGAAGCCAACATTACACTAATACCCAAAATGAATAAAGACAGTTCAAGGGAGGAAAACTACAGGGCTATATTTCTGATTAACTTAGATGCTAAACTATTAAAGAAAATACTAGCAACATTCATTTAAAACCACATAAAGAAAATCATACACCATGACCAGGTAAGGTTTATTCTAGGGATGCAAGGCTGAATCAACATACAAAAATCAATCCATGTAATTCATCATATACACAGAATCAAAGACAAAAAATCACATGATCATTTCAATAGACACTGAAAAAGCATTTGATAAAATCCAACATCCATTTCAGATAAAAACACTGCAGAAAATTGGAAGAGAAGGAACATATCTCAATGTCATTAAGGCAATCTACACTAAGTCCACTGCCAACATCATATTAAATGGAGAAAACCTTCAATAATTCCCTCTAAGAACAGGAACAAGACAAGGATGTCCATTATAACCACTTCTCTTCAATATAGTACTAGAGACTCTAGCCAGAACAATAAGGCAAGAAAAGGAAGTCAAAGGAGTACAGATAGGAAAAGAAGAACTCAAAATTGCACTATTTGCAGATGACATGATACTACATTTAGAAAACCCAACAAACTCAACCAAAAGGCTTCTAGAACTGATCAATAAATTCAGCAAAGTGTCTGGATACAATATCAATCTTAAAAAATCAGTAGCTTTCCTGTACACCAACCATAAATCCACTGAAAAAGAAATTCAGAAAACACTTCCACTCAGAATCTCCCACAAAATAATAAAATACTTAGGAATAAACTTGACCAAGGAGGTAAAAGATCTCTACAAAGAAAATTATAAAACACTGAAAAAAGAAATCAAAGCAGATCTTAGAAGATGGAAGGATCTTCCATGTACATTGATTGGCAGAATAAATATGATTAAAATGGCCATCCTTCCAAAAGTGATCTACAGATTCAATGTAATGCCCATTAAACTACCAAGATCATTCCTCACAGACATAGAAAAATCAGTCCTTAAATTTATTTGGAATAACAAAAAGCCCAGAAAAGCCAAAATAGTTCTCAGCAACAAAAATGATGCAGGAGGAATCACAATACCTGACTTTAAACTATACTACAAAGCCATTGTAATAAAAAACAGCATGGTACTGACAAAAAAAAAACTGATACATAGACCAATGGAGCAGAATAGAAGACCCAGAAAAAATTCCACACACTTTTGGGTAATTGATTTTTGACAAACGGGCCAAAAACACACACTGGAAAAAAGATAGCCTGTTCAACAAATGGTGTTGGCAAAACTGGTTAACCATATGCAGAAAATTGGAAATTAATCCCACTTTCTCACCCTGCGCAAGAGTCAATTCAAGATGGAACAAAGATTTGGAAATAAACCAGAGACCTTGAAGCTTAAAGAGGGCATAGATCCAACACTGCAACATATATGCACAGATACACATTCTCAACAAGACCCCAAAGGCACAACAAATTAAAAGGCGAATCAACATGTGGGGTTGCATGACACTGAAGAGCTTCTGTTCAGCAAATGAAACTGTCAAAAACCTCAACTGAGAGCCAACAGAATGGGAGAATATTTTCACCACCTACACCTCCAATAGAGGACTAATATCTAGAATTTATAGAGAACTCAAGAAACTCAACACTAAGAAAACAAAGCATCCAATAACAAAATGGGCAAGTGAACTAAATAGACATTTCACAAAAAAAGAAATTCAAATGGCCAATAAATTTATGAAAAAAAGGCTCAACATCATTGGCAATCAGAGAGATGCAAATCAAAACTACCCTGAGATTTCACCTAACTCCAACTAGAATGGCCATCATTCAGAACACAAGCAACAACAGATGCTGGTGAGGATGTGGAGAAGTGGGAACTCTAAAACATTGTTGGTGGGATTGCAAATTAGTGCAACCACTTTGGAAAACAGTATGGAGAATCCTCAGAAGAATTGAAACAAATCTACCATTTGACCCGGCAATACCACTTCTGGGTATCTACCCAAAAGAAAAGAAACCAAACTACCAAACAAAAGCATGTGTTCATAGCTGCACAATTCACCATAGCCAAACTATGGAACCAGCCAAGATGTCCATCAACAGAGGAATGGATTACAAAACTGTGGGATATATACACAATGGAATTTTACTCAGCCATCAAAAAAACTCAATTACATCATTTTCAGGGAAATGGACAGAACTGGAGGACATTATGCTAAGTGAGATTAGTCAGTCACAAATAATAAGAAAACAGATGCTTTCCCTAATATGTGAAAGCTAAGGAGAAATGGGTCATAGGAGGAACTCTAGATCAAAATAAAATCCTATAGAGGAGCAAACAAGACAACCTAATTGAGAGGATGGGAAGGGGGAAGAAGAAAATTCTCTAAAACATACAATGTACTTAAACATATCAAAGTCATCCAGTAAGCCAAGCAAGGGAAGGAGGGATGGGGAGGGAATGGGGTGGGAATTGGGTAGGAGTTAAGCAGTGATGTGTACATGTATGTACACACAAGTTTTTACCCTAATATGATGTATGAATATAATGTACCAGTAAAAAAATTTTAAAAGGTGGCAAAATAGATTAAAAACCACAATCCATCCAGATGCTGCCTGCAAGAAACACACCTTACAAGTAAATATACTCAAAAAAATGCTCACAAGATACTCAATTCTAGATGGATCAAAGACTTAGAAAGCATACCAGAGACCTTGAAGCTCCTTGAAGAGGGCATAGGTCCAACACTTCAACACATAGGCATAGAAAATATTTCTCAACAAGACACCAAAAATACAAAAAATTAAAAGGCAGATCAATACATGGAATTGCATAAGGCTAAAGAGCTTCTGAGCAGCAAAGGAAACTACCAAGATCCTCAACAGAGAGCAGACAAAATGGTAAATTTTTGCTAACTACTCCTTGAAAAGAAGACTAATATCTAAAATATGCAGAGAACTCAAGAAACTCACCACTAAGAAAACAAAAACCCAATCAAAAAGTGGACAAGTGAACTAAATAGACACTTTATAAAAGAAGAAATTCAAATGGCCAATAAATGTTAAAAGGTGTTCAACAACATTAGCAATCAGAGAGAACCAAATCAAAACTACTCTGAGATTTCACCAAACACAATGAGAATCATTCAAAACACAAACAGCAACAAATGCTATTTTTGTGTGTGTGGCACTGGGGTTCCTGGGAGCCTTCTACCTCTGGGCTACACTCCCAGACCTATTTTTTATATTTTTATTTGGAAACAGGGTCTCTTAAGCCACTGCAGCTGGCTTCGAACCTGTGTAATCCTCCTGTCTCCGCCTTTCAAGCGCGGGGATTACAAGTGTGTGCCACCACGCCCTGCCAAATGCTATTTTTTAAAGTTCAACTAGAGTCGATTAGACTCAGGCTTTGAGAGGTAGGACAGCCCCAAGAATACTAATTTGGAGCAGACTAGGAAATGTGCATGCACATATGCGTGCACACACACACACACACACACACACACACACTGTGTGTATATATGCATATGTGTATATTGTAGAAGGCACACCTATGTCTTCTAAAGGCTCTTTTAATTCACTTTAATGCTCATAACATGCCTTTAATAGCAAATCAATAATAATTCAAAACTAATATTCTAAAAGTAGAATAAAGTTTGAGTAAAACTTCTAATCACCCATACCAGATCAAAATGAGAAAATAAGCTCAAAAGGATAAAAATCATAACTCAATCTTTGGATCTATCTACTCAGGGTTCTTCTTTTTAGATTATATGACTCATTCACCGAATGGTGTATTGGTAGGCTAATTCAAAACCATATAGCTATAAAATCCCAATCCCTGACAATAGAAGAGCATTAAAGAGCTGACTTATGATCAACTGGTTTGAAATCTCATTATTTATTTATCTGAGTTGTGAGAGTTTGAATGACTTTTGCCTCTTTTAGAGGATAAAATTATTATATGTTATTTTTAATTTATGATTTTATATTCTTAATTTTACAAAGCTATGACTAAAGCCAGGTGTGGTGGCACATTCTTGTAATCCCCGTACTTGGGAGGCAGAAATGGGGATCGCACAGGTTTGAAGCCAGCCACACTGGCTTATCGGTCTGGGAGTGTAGCCCAGAGTTATAAGGGCTTCCAGGAATCCCAGTGCCACACACACAAAAAAAGCTATGACCTAAACTCTGTGTGTGTGTGTGTGTGTGTGTGTGTGTGTGTGTGTGTGTGTGTGAGTAAAATGAACCTGGGGTGTTCTGCCTCTGAGCTCCACCTTTAGCTCTGTTTTAATTTTCATTTGGGAACAGAGTTTTGCTACATTACTGATCCTCCTGTCTCAGTCTCACAAGTAGTGGGATTACAAGTGTATGCTACCATGCCTGGCCACCTAACATTTTTAAATACTCAGAGTATGGTTTTGATAAAGATCCATACCCAATACATGAAGATTAAAATTCTACCTCATGATTTTGTTCTTTCCTTTTTATCCAGCTTTAGTGAAGTATAATTAACAAATAAAATTGTAGGAATGTAAGTGTATGTGCATACCATGAAATATTTTTATTTATTTATAAACTTTTTAAGTTTTAAAATTTTTTTGTGTGGTGCTGGAAATTGCACCCAGGGGATTCTTCTAAGCTACACCCCGCCTCTGTTTTAATTTTTATCTATTGAGACCCTCATTACATTTATGAATTTTTAAAACCACAAAATGCCACTTTTTCCTTTGTACATAAATTTTTTAGGTGATGTCCATTCTGAGAAGATGGACAGTCACTGAGATGGTGTGATTTAGTAGTTCCTCTCCTATGGCTCCAAATTCTAACACACCAGTTTCCATAAAAGAGTCTAAAATAACAAGATAGGAAGTCATTCATTTGGATACAAGCTCAACCTAGCAAGTGATTATTTGTTTAAATCACTTGTGAATTTCATGACTCTAGAGCTAGAAAGATCCTGCTGTAATTATCACTTTGAAAATTATTACAGTAAAGGCAAGAGACAGCTGAGTCAGATCACATAACTCATGATGAATAAAGCTTATTATTAGTAGTACTATTGGTATTAGTATTTATTACTATTATTTTATCATGCAGAAAAGCTATGATGTAAAAAATCTTATCAGAGTTAAAGTGTGTCAAAGTGTTTATCCTTACTGTACCTGTATTCTCATTACCTACGGTTTGCTCTCTACACCTATCTGCCTTGAATTACACCAAAAGTATTGGGAGGCTAAGGCAGGAGTGTCACAGGTTTAAGGTTAGCCTTAGCAATTTAGCGAGACCCTGTTTTAAAAATAAAAAATAAAAAGCACTGGGGTTGTAGTTCGGATATTGAACACTCCTAGGTTTAATCCCCAGTACTACAAGTACCACACACACACACACACACACACACACACACACACACACTAAACACTTTAACTCTAAAAGCACAGTAAGAATAAACACTTTGTCACACACAAGGATGCCATGTCCCTAAGAGTCTGGAAGGGAGCTCCTGAAGTTTGGGAGCAGCACACTGGAAGGACAAATAGATGCACCATCCACATGCCATGTCTTTGCCAACATTTCTAAGACAGTATCTGCTTTCCCTGCTTATCAATTGTTTGTCCATTGGCTTAGAGAAAGTCTTTCATTTATGCCTTCTTAAAACCAACTCATTCTCTGTTCCTGAATCACATTCAGTATTAGTTTGACTTTGGAAAGTTTCCAGTATCTGCTCTGTTCAATGACTGATCTGGCAAATATCAAAATGTCCTACTAAACAGAGTTTTGTGCTCTCTAACTCAAATTTGCCTGCATATCCCAATTTAAATACATAATCAGGAAGTTTAAAACAATTACTAAATTTTGATGAAATTGCAGCTTTGTATGTTGGGGACTACTTAGAGATTTGGGTTTTATTTCTTCTTTAAATTTGAGTTCTGCCACAAGACAAGCCATATGGCTATGAACAAGTTTCTTGATTTCTCAGAAGCAATGTATTCATTTATAAAATGATGGCATTAAAGTCTTAGACATGCATGGTGGTGCAAACTTGTAATCCCTGTACATGTGGGGGTCAAGACAGGAGGATCATAGGTTTGAGGCCAGCTTCAACAACTTAGCAAGACCCAGTTTTAAAATAAAAAATAACAAGGCCTTGGGGTGTAACTCAGAGGTAGAATGCCCTGGGTTCAATCCCCAGTATCACACACAAAAAAACAATTTATAGAGAATTGATGTTATTTGGCTATGCCAGACTAGACACATTTGTGTCTTTACAATGCATCAGAGTTTACTGAATATCAAAAAACTCACAAGTGACATCAATTCCATTCATTTTAATTCACTGGGTATTCTTGATTTCACTTGGTAGTCATGACTATGCCCATCACAAATTTTTGATCCATTCAAATCTTTTATTTTATTCTATTAATTAATTAATTTATTTATTTATTTATTTTGGTGGTACTGGGGTTTCTGTAAGCCCTTCTACCTCCGGGCTACACTCCCAGACCTATTTTATATTTTTATTTGGAAACAGGGTCTCTTAAACCAGCGCGGCTGGCTTCAAACCTGCACCATCCTCCTGTCTCCGCCTCCCAAGCACGGGGATTACAAGCGTGCACCACCATGCCCAGATCATCCATTCAAATCTTAACTACCAATATATATAACACTCGAGTCACATATAACACTTTATACAATGACAGAAAGGCTAAGAAGAGGTTAACATGGTCTTACCATGAGCAAAAGTAAAAATTCAGAAAGCTTGCTGCAAGTGTCAGGTAAGGATTTAAGTCCTTACTTAGTCCAGACCTGACCAGGGTAGAGCTGTCAGGAAAGGTCATAGTGAGAGGACTGGCTGCAGGCAGTTCTGAAATGTCAGGTTAAAGTCAGCTTGATGTGGGTCTTGGGCAGGAAAAACAGAACTAGGCTGTTTTCAGGGACAAAGAGTCAAAAGTCTGTTGCTGTGGCAACTGTTCTGGGCAAGCCTTGTGATTGGTGGCCAGGTGACAGGTCAACATGCTCCCTTGCCAAACGTTGAGGTATCCTTCCTTTTATGGGCCTCAAGTGAAGAAGTTATATCTGTTAAGCTTGATAAATTCCTATGTCAATATTTCTGATACGATTTGATGCATAGAAGCATCCATGTGTTCCTGGTTTTATTTGATAACTTGACAGATGGTCATTTTTTATTGGCACAAATAAGTTATTTATCAATTTGTGTTTTATAGTTGAGCTGGGCCTTTGGTGATTGTTTACTTGTACAGTCAAGGTGTGGAGTCATTCTACCTTAACATTTATACACAAAATAAAATAACTCATGACACTGCTGCTTTATAAATTGACACAGGGCTAACCACAGCCTGAAAGCTGTTTTTCTATATGTCACAGAATAACTCTTCTTTCCACAAGTATATAAAATTAAAATATTTTTTCTTCTCTAAATTCTGTAATTCTGTATAGATCATAAATAAAGTGAATGATACTGTAAAAACTGTAAGCTAGTTTCCCTGTTAAGATAGTGAACTAAACATGCTTCCTCCTGAAACTTCTTGAAAACTACATGCATACACAAGGCTCCTTATATTTTTACTTCAGTAAGACACACATACTTGAAAATAGAGAGAACATGAGAGGACCCAATAGCAGCAGATGTACAAGTGTCAACTACCTTAGCAACCCAGGAGAACAGAGTCCAGTGATCCCAAAGGAAAGCTGAGGTTCAGGTCAATGTATAAATCTAGATCCTTGAGATTTACAGAAACTGATGGTACCAGCTACCTCCGGAACCAGAGAGACAAGGATGGAAGTATGGTATGAAGGAGCCAACCAGCCACTGGACCCCAGACCACCTTTTCTACTCAGTGCTCTGTGGGTAACTCCGTAACCCTACCCCAATAGAAGGTTAGAGCTTTCTTCTCCCAAGAAATTTAAACCAAGAATAACTGATAGCTAAGAGCCAGAGTATGACTCAGTGGTAAAGCATGCACCTCACATGCACAAGCCCTGGCTTTGACCTCTGGTACACACATATGGGCACACACACACACACACACACACACACACACACACACACACTAATGGCTTGCAAATAAAAAGTAACTGTTCTCTATCAAGACAACATGGAGAATAAATGATCACATAAGAGTAATAAAGGATGTTAAATGCCCAGTCCTATTCTCCTGTAGCTCCTAATGCTAAAAGCCAGATCTCTAACTTTTAGACTGAGATTTGAAGTCTTTTTGGTGGACTTGTAACAGGAAAAACCTAGTTAATGGCCCATTCAAATTACCTCTCAGTAAACTCACAATCAGTAAGTTGCTGCTGTACAGTCAAAGCTTCTGGAGAGCTTTTTAGTTCCTTCTTAACCAGAAGCAGGCAGGCAAACATTACCAGATTTATAAGAAAAATTTGTTACATGGAGAACAGAGGTGAAAATAAGTATAAAAGAGCATCTGGATAAAATATAATTTATGAAAAGAAAAGAAAATGTCATTTAAAATGATCACTATCATCAGATATATAAAATAAGATATCCCATTATAAGATAAAACCAGGATACTCTAAAAAGAAACCTATAGAAAACAATAAAGAGCACTTTAATTAGCACCTGTAAAGTGAAAATGATTAAAAAAGTTGAAGTATTCCTCTAGAAAGAAGAACAAAAAGATGGAAATTTTTTTAAAAAGTGAGAAAAACAGAGGATCATATCAGGAGGTCCAATAATCAAACAACAGCTCTTGAACAAGAGAATAAAGAATACAAATTGAAATAAATCATGAATAAAATAATTCAAGAAATTTCCAACAACTGATAGAACCCACCAAGTGTCCAGAAAAAAAGGCAGAAAAAAAAACACCAAAACATCTTCACAAAATCTCAGCATGCAGGGTGAGAAACAAGTCTTGGAACAATTCTTACAGAAAAAAAAATTGGGAGTTGAAATACCTTGATTTCTTAACAGTAACATTAGTCCATATCTAAGCTATCAATGAAGCATGAGGATCAAATAGAGGCGTTTAAAACCTGAAAGACTTCCAAAAATCTATTGCCTTTGGGTCTTTTCTTAAAATGGTACCAGAGAATGTGCTTCACCAAGATGGAAGCAGAAGCTAATAGAAAGGAAGACAGGGAAAGAGGAAATAGGAGATTCAATATAGAAAAAAAGACAAGGCACTCCTGGGGAACAGAAGACGTATCACAATGAGAGCTTGTGCCAGACTTGGAGTCTGATCAAGAGACAGATCTGAGGCTGGCTTGGTAGCCCAATGTAGGCTTAGACAAGAAGACCATAGGTTTGGGGCCAGCCTCAGCAACTTAATGAGATCCTCAGAAACTTAGTAAAATTATGTTTTAAAAAAATAAAATAGCTGGGCATGTGGGTGGAAGCTTGTAATCCCAGTATTTGGGAGGCTGAGACAGGATGATCATGGTACAAGGACAGCCTCAGCTGCTTAGTGAGGCCTTTTGCAACTCAGTGAGATCCTGTTTCAAAATAAAGAATAAAGCCAGGCATGGTGGCTCACATTTGTAATCCCCGCGCTTGGGAGGCAGAGACAGGAGGATCGTGCAGGTTCGAAGCCAGCCGCACACTCTGGCTTAGGAGACCCTGTTTCCAAATAAAAATGTAAAAATAGGTCTGGGAGTGTAGCCCAGAGGTAGAAGGGCTTCCAGGAACCCCAGTACCACACAAAAAAATAAAAAATAGGACTGGGCGTGTAGCTTAGAAGTAGAATGCCCCTAGATTCCACCCCCAGTACCCCAACAAGTAAATAAAAATGTATAAAAAATAAAATAGGGCTAGGATCTACTACAGAGGTAGAATGCACCAGGTTCAATCCTTAGTACCTCAAACACATAAACAGAGACAGATCTGTTGAGAGCTGGAATCTCAAGTACTCACCTGCTCTCCCTACCACAATTTTTTGCCCAGGCCAGCTGCAGACACTCATCACCACTCAGCCTTGACAGCACAGTGTTAGATGGAGGTCATGGTGATCCTGAAAGCAAAATGCACAAAGCAGAGGCTAGCCCCAGGTCCTGGGCAAGGTGCAAGAGCTCAGTACCTAGCATTCTCAAGCATGCACTTGGGACCTGGCCCCGTGGTTTTCTGGGCAGGTGCTTGTATGAATTCTCAGAGATGCAGAGGACCTGCTCCCTACTGCGGGCTCTCTGCAGGTCATTTTCTCCTTCCAATGGTCATCAGTTTCTGGAAAATTGCCTCTGCTTCACAAAGATAGGATTAGGGTCATTAGTTGGATTTTTCTAAATAAAACAAGACAGTATTTCAAGATTCATATAGAGAGATTAAAATTGCTTTGTAAAAGTAGAAATATTATTAAAGCTAATTTGTCTGGGGGCAGATGAAAACTCAATGAGGAGAGCATAGCAGGAGGATTCTTACTCTACCCTGGGTGGTGGCACCCAGCCACTTGACTTACTTTATATGCTCTCTTTATGGTGATATGTTTTACAATTTAAATTTCCCAATTGTTGTATATCATATAAATCCTTCAGATACTGCATGAAGTTAATCTTTATAAATAATCATAGAGAAACCAAATAGGAGTCCACACTGACCATCACCCTGATGATTTATTCCAGCCCACTCTATGGGGAAAATCCTATTAGGGTTCTACACAAAACTATTTTCCTACATTGTGGTCAACATTAAAGACCTGCCTTCTTGCTTTCCTTCTAAAATGAACCATTTAGCTCAACTATTTTATTGTTGTAAAACTAGCTATTTTTTTTCTTTTTGTGGTAGTACTAAGGAATGAACTCAGGACATTCTACCTCTGAGTCACACCCCTAGCCCTAATTATTTTTTATTTGAAAACAAAGTCTCATTAAGTTGCTGATGCTGGGTTCAAACTTTTGATCCTCTTGTCTCAGTCTCCCAAGTACTGGGATTACAGGAATACATAACCATACCTGGCTAAATCTAGTTTTTTGTTTTGTTTGTTTTGGGTTTATTTTGTTTTGTTTTGGTACTGGTGATTGAATGAGACTTTAGTGCCATAGAAGTATGCCCTTGTAAGGGAGGGAAAGATTCCCCACTACTCCTTCCATAGGTTTTAGGTGGGCTCCTTGGATGGAATCTCAATTAGGATAAGAGCTGATGAACAAAGGAAAAGCACAGAAGTTATATTAAATTTACACATACATGGGGAACCTCAGAAATCAGTGGAATTTGAAGAAATAACTTAAGCAGGATGCTTTCATACTTTATAAACAAAGGACTATGAATGTGTAAAGGAATTGAAAGACAAATGGAAACCTGGACCACCACTATGAAATATGTGGATTGGGGTGTAGAAGCTAGTGGAAGATACTTCAGAGCTGTTTATTCAGGTTTGCTGCAGTGCAATTACTGGTATCTGAATTTTTAGGCATGTTCTAGCCTCAGTATGAAAAGGACACATCTCTTCCCCAATGTATGACTCCTTACATGTATATAAAAACAGGAAAAATGAACATTTTCAAAGTTCTATTTCCTCAAGTAATTTCAGCTCCAAACATTCAACACACCAACTTGGCCTGTCTTTAGATGTTACATCTTTAACTGCTTCCCCTCTCTTCAGACACTGTGTCCCTGTCACCAGGCAGACCCGCAGGGACACCTCATCCAGCCACCAGGCTGTCACATGGTTTCTTTGTATGTGTCCTCTTCCCTCCTCCAGCATTTTCCTCTCATTCTATATTTTACCTTTCAAGATGTGAGCACTGATAGCCCCTACCTTTCCTGAAGACATAAAAAAGAAAATGAGATAATTAGTTCATTTCAAAAAAAATATGTTGCAAAGAAGTTTGAAAGCTTTAAATTTTTTATCGTTGCATTGTACTCATACATCTTAATGGGGTACAAGATGGTAGAGGTATACATGCACACATCACTCATTTTGTACAGCCTTTGACATAGGTTCCATTGAAACTTCAAAGTGAGTCCAGAGAAGCCAGCCTCCTCCCACTAAGCCTTGGCATTGAAATGATATGAGTTTGCCTTTGAAGCAAATTAGTGCTCAAAAGATATCCTCATTTACCCCCTACCCCTGAACAATCTAGAAAGAACAAAACTCTCTTAAGAGTCTGGTTCCACAACATTCCTTATGCTGTGATTCTTGGAGGTTGAAGGAGAAGCAAAGTAAGAAGAGAGAGCAAAACTATGAAGCCTGAAAAGATCTATCTGCAAACTCAAGAGTGCATAGGTTTCACTATTTCTGTTGTTGAGAACATGAAGTATGTTCTGCTTAATTTGTGTGCTGATTTAGGGAAATCCAGCTGGAGTGATGGCTTCCACAACACACCTCTCATAGATAGAGATAGATAGAGAGATGCGTAGATAGATTGATGATGATGGTGATGATGATGATGATGATGATGATGATGATGGAGGAGATGAAGATGATAGATGATAGGTAGTTCTAACATAAGTGGAGATAGATTATTAGATAGACAGGCAGAGAGATAGATATCTCTCATAGATAAAGTCTACGAATTGAGAGATACAAATATAAACTTTGACCCCGAATTGTGCCTTTGATATCAGGTGGCAAGCAGGAACTCTTTCATATGCCTCCTTCCTCTACCTATGACCTTCTTTTTGGAGAAACATATGGAGCTGACCAGCCTAGAGAAATAAGAAGGAACATTACAATAAAGCAGTGAATGTTTAGAAGAAATTTAGAAGGAGAAGGAAGGTAAAAAAATGAGATAAGAGGAATTAGACTATATTGAATGCCATAACTTTTACCTGTTGAAAGTATTTGCAGGCATGCAGACACAGGTCCATGGTGGAGCACTGGTTTAACATGCTTAAGACCTAGATGGGATCCCAGCACCGCTGATGAGGATCATGATGATGATCATCATCATTTATAGAGAAAGTTTCCCACAGATAATGGAGCACTCCTGACTTCTTGTACTCCAGGCCAGGAGCACAAAAAGTCAGGCAAGAGATGTGACCAGTGGACTGGATCACCAAAAATCAAGACCCTTCCAACAACCACCCACCTCAGCCAATTCTAATCAGGCTGCTTGTGTTGGAAATACTGAAAACTTAGGGCCCATTAAATATTCTTTGAGAAAACACTAAACAGAAAAAAGGAGGAAGAAAGGTGGAGGAGAAGGCCCATGTAATGTCCTTGGACATCCTTTTCCATGTGCATGGGGTAAACTCCCTCTTTGGGTCTCTTATCTGGGCAGCTCTTCTCTGGGCATCTCCTTGAAACAGAACATGGAGCAGAAAAGTCTCTGCTTCAGAGAAGTAGGGTTTTAAGTAAGAAAGGTGTGATTTATTTTTCTTTTTTTGGGTGGGAGGGGGTTGTACAGGCTGTGGAACCCAGGAGCATTTCTACCTATGGGCAACACTTCTGGACCTATTTTATACTTTATTTGGAAACAGGGTCTCACTAAGTTGCTGAGAGCCTCACTAAGTAGCTGAGGCTGGCTTCGAACCTGTGTGATCCTCCTTTATCAGCCTCTCAAATGCTGAGATTACAAGAGTGCACCACCACACCCAGCGGTGTACTTTCTTACTGCTATCAACAGAATTACAACAAATTTTGTTACAAATATAATCAACCTTTTTTTAGTACTGAGATTAAACGCATGGGGCATTCTACTTCTAAGATACACGCCCCCTAATTTTATTTTGAAACAGGGTCTCACTAAGTTGCTGAGGCTGACCTTGAACCCACAGTCCTCCTGTTTCAGCCTCCTGCATACTGGGATTGCAGGCATGTGCCACCAGAGCTGGCTCCAATTGGCTTTTATACATGAATTGAGGCAGCCTCTATTCTATAGAATAGAATGAATGCTCCAGTGGATTTTGTAAGGTTTGGATCAAGTAAATAACAATAGAAGAAAATGCTTATGGATTGGCATCAGGTTACCTCAGTTTACTTTTTTGTAAGGGTGAAAGTGGGAGGAGGGGTTTCCCCCATTACACTGGTTTAGATAAACTGGAATCTCCTACTTTCAGGGTAACCTGGTCTTCCTAGCGAGTTATATCTGCTTTCAGAAGTTTCAATTTGATGATGTGACATTGAGCATGAGGGATTCTACTCTGATTTGATCTGGTCTCTTGGGGCTTATTGCAGGAGTTCAGACCAAAACATGGCCTTCCACAATTTTTGTGTAACACCTCAGGAACACAGAGGGAAGAGCCAGAAAGGAATTAGGACAGGGTGAGAAACTGTGCCATAGATCTCTTTTCTAAATAATCAGATGCCATATAGGAATTTTGTGGGAAGGAGTAAATAAGATCAAATACACAAACTTTCTATCACTTTCTCTTAAGCATATGAGGCACTAAAATAGAAATAATTGATTTATTTAAAAGTTCAATCCTTTTGTCATTTCTTACCTAATAATAGCCACTACTACAAATTATTGTGAGAATACAAAGAGTATCATTTCAAATCAAACTGATAAAAAAAAGTTTTAAAAATTGTGATTTGTTAACAACCAGGCATATTTACAGCTGGTCGAGATGTCTACACCCTCAAGTGGACAGGTGTAGACATTTCAATCAGTGCCTGCCATCTGTGTTGTTGCCTAGCCCTGCAGAGAGCAACTTCAAAGCTCAGCATGGTGCTGAATGCCTCTAATACCAGTACTTAGGAGGCTGAGAAAGGAAAATCACAGGTTCTAGGCTAGCTTTGACAATTTACTGAGACCCTCAGCAACTTAACAGAACCCTGCTTCAAAATAAAAAACAAAGATGACTGGGATTGAGTTCTGAAGTAGAATGACCTTGAACTCTATCTCTAGAATCAATCAATCAATCAATTATTTTTCATTGTAGGTACCTGCTGGGAAGACCATCTCTGCCTTTTGGTGTCATGAATAAATGATAAAAGAAAACTTTCAAAGGTAAAAAAAAAAATCCCTGCTTGAGGAAGATACAGGAAGTGAGGGGATGTCTGTGCCATAGCTCCCTAAGGTCAATTGTTCTGAGAATTAGTAAGACACGTATCTGGGAAGAAAGGTACCAGCACAACCTGGAAGAGGGGTCTACAGGAGCCATTCATAGGGCATAGGACATTCCCTAGCCTGTTCTATGGAGGTGAACACCAACTGAAATTCACTTCCTTGCTCCATACCCTATATGCCAGAAATTTTAATTTCTCCCAAATGTTGTGAGATGCTTTAGAAGAATTTGCTTTCTCCATCTGTGTCAATCTTCCTGTGCCTTGTTCACCTGTCAGGGTTCTTGTAAAATAGCTCCAAATCCTGGACCAGATAAGTTTTTCTCAAATAGAAAAATATTCCTTCTCAGGAGAAATCCTTATGTGCCTTGAATAACTATTGCCTGCCATTTGAAAGTTGCTTCAATCAGATTTAAAATAGAAAAAAACACAAAATTTTATATATTATTTTGGTTTTTTCTTTGTCTGCACCATTAAGTTTATAAATACAACTGAAAAACCAATGGAGGATAAAAGTGCTCAAGCTAGGTGGCACAGATTTTAACAAGTTATTCAAGTGAGTGACAACCACGTCACAATAGGATACTTTGAAGGGAAAATCCAGGCATTCTGTGATCAAAAGGACCAGCAAGGCAATGTGGGAAAATATGGTGGAGACTGGTTGAAAACAGAGGAAAATTAGACACCCTACACACTTTCAGGACCCATTAAGAGAAGCCCCTGACTAGCCCCTGACTCCAAAGATATGTGTAAAGAACTGGGAATAAATGGCAATCCCTTTTGGAACCCCCCATCTTGCATGGGAACTTTGTTGTCTGTCCCTGTCTGCCATTAAATGCTGAGTTTTGTTAAAGAAGAAAAAAATAAAAATAACTGAAGATAGGGGCAAAAAAAAAAATGACTGAAGTGCTGACCAGTTACTTAGGTTCAGCACTAAACTTAAGGAAAAGATCCCACTCTCCTGTTAGTCTTCTCCTAAAGTCAAGCATTTTTTCAACTAACATCAGAATTCTAGAACTTGGGAGACTGAGACAAGAACCTGCACATCAGAGTCAAACCTGGGCAATTTAGAGAGATTATTTTTCTTTTCTTTTTTTTTCTTTTTTTTTTTTTTTTTTTTTTTTTTGGTGGTACTGGGGTTCCTGGAAGCCCTTCTACCTCCGGGCTACATTCCCAGACCTATTTTTACATGTTTATTTGTAAACAGGGTCTCCTAAGCCAGCGCACGTGGCTGGCTTCAAATCTGCCCAATCCTCCTGTCTCTGTCTCCCAAGCGCTGGGATTACAAGCATGTGCCACCACGCCTGGCCTTAGAGAGATTATTTTTCAAAATTAAAAATAAAGAAGGGCTAAGATGTAGCTCAATAGTAGAGCTCCCCCGAATTCAATCCTCAGTATTGTGGCACCTTGATTAGACATGAAAAAGTGGAAACTGAGGCCATGAATCAAGAGAGGAAGGAAATGAGGTAGGATTGAAGAAAGAAAAAACAGGCAGAAAGGAGACAAGCAGAAAAGATAATGAGGACTATGGCTTTAAGTCTAAACCTCCCTGTCACCTTCCCCTTTACTCTGAAGGCCTGTTTTTTTATCCAAACCTGAATTTGTAAAAGGTCCAATAAATCTTAGGGCACTACAAATCCAATTAATTGGTGCCTATATATTTTATTTGCTTACAGAATGTACTTTAGATTGATAAGTGAAGTCCAATGATACGGGTACAACCTAAATTCTAACCATCAACCTGAGATGAACCAAAGCACCAGCCCCGCTCTGTGCTCTCACTGGGCTCATGCCACCACATGGACCTTTCAAGCTCACCATTTACAAAGGTTCCTATAAAAGAAGAGCTGTGAATTATTGGTGCATGCTCATGCTCATTCATATTCTCTCTCTCTCCTTCTCTCTCTCTCTCTCTCTCTCTCTCTCTCTCTCTCTCTCTCTCTCTCTCCTCTCTCTCTCTCTCTCTCTCTCTCTCTTTCTCCCTCCCTCCCTCCCACCCTCCCCCCTTCCATTCTCCTCTCTCCACTCTCTTTCTCATTTCAATGGTGTGATTTTTCCTTTGAATGTGCATTTCTTGCTTTCCTAAATAAGCCTGTTTAGAGTTTCACTTTTTTTCTAAGAAATTCTTTGCTATCTTGCACCACAACAAGTACCACACATGTACACACAAAAATTAAAATTTTAAGGTACTGGGGTTCCTGGAAGCCTTTCTATCTCTGGGCTACACGCCCAGACCTATTTTATACTTTTTATTTGGAAACAGGGTCTCGTAAGCCAGCGAGGCTGACGTCGAACCAGCGGGATCCTCCTGTCTCTGCCTTCCAAGCGAGGGGATTACAAGCGTGTGCCACCATGCCCGGCTACAGTCATTTTTTAAAAATACATAACAGTCAATACTGCAATCAGAAAAGCATGTAAACATTACAGAAAATTTAGTAAAATAAAATTATGAGGAAAATTAGAATTATCACTTGTCTCACAAAAGTGACCGTTTCTAACATTTCTGAGGCATATTTTATCATAAACCAAGGCTTAGGTTCCCATGTTATTAAAAATTCTCTGTAAAGATAATTTTTATGTAACATGACATTGATCAGTGCATATGGCATTTTAATTAATTACTCTTTGGATATAAAGTTGATTTCAGCTTTTGCAAAGTGTTTTTACATAAACTACTGCTAAGTCACGTATCTTACTTTTAAATAAATCCACATGATTTTATCCCAATTATAAGGCCTTCATTCATTCTTTATATATTTTATTTTGTTCAGATATACCTAGCTTGTTATTTATTTATTTATTTATTTATTTATTTATTTTTGGTGGTACTGGGGTTCCTGGAAACCGTTCTACCTCCAGGCTACACTCCCAGACCTATTTTATACTTTTTTATTTGAAAACAAGGTCTCTTAAGCCAGTGTGGCTGGCTTTGAACCTGCGCAATCCTCTTATCTCCTCCTCCCAAGTGCAGGGATTACAAGCATGTGCCACCATTCCAGGCATTTGTCACATATTTAAAGTGAAGAAGAAATATTAAATAAATCTAAAACCATTTCCTTGATTTCTGTTCTGATTTTAATTATCTTCTGCCTTCTACTTGTTTTGAGATTAGAATGTTCCTGTTTTCTAGGTCCTTAAGTTGTTTCATTAGGCTATTTATTTGAGGACTGTCTGTTTTTCTTGTGTTGGCACTCATTGCTATAAATATTACTCTTAAAACCACCTTCAAAGTGTCCCATAGACTTTGGTACTTTTTGTCTCACTTTGTGTCTCTATTTTCATTTAATTCTAGAAATTTATTTCTTCCCTTATTTCTTTTCTGATACAGTCCTCATTCAAGAATGTATTATTCCATTTCCATGTTACTGTGTAATTTCTTTTGGTCTTTGTCGGGGCCCACTCGGCTGGACCGAGATGGCACCCAGACTTGTTGCCAGCGTGTATTCAAGATGGCGCCTAGGCTTGCAGCCAAGTCATGAGACTCACAAGATGGACGTCTCCTTGAGCATGCCCAGTGTGCCATGCTACGTGCCTGCAGAATGATCAGTGATGCAGCACCTCGTGCTACCACCAGTCTACCTATGAGAGAGTTCGAAAACTTGGGGTTGGTAGGGAATAGAGGGAGGGATTATGATGCTGATATATATTGTGCTTGCTGTATGCATTGTCAGACATATTATTGAGACATATTAAGGATCC
Organism: Muscardinus avellanarius; assembly: GCF_963383645.1. NCBI lineage: Eukaryota > Metazoa > Chordata > Mammalia > Rodentia > Gliridae > Muscardinus > Muscardinus avellanarius. Next base: position 83,907,560 of record NC_137789.1, on the reverse strand, counting down.
ATTAAAGAAGAATTCATATTTCAGCTGAAGAGGTATCTGTGTCGTTCTCTAAGCCCCTGCGGGTCAGAGTCTTAGGGGACGATAAGTGGCGCCGAAACCCGGGAAAAACAACGTAGCAAAAAGTTCGCAGGTAAGCAACAAAATAAGATAAGGCTCGCGGATAAGCAAGGGACAGTGCTGTAAAGGTTCGCAGGAATTTGCGACGATAGGTTCGCAGGAGATTACGATGATAGGTTCGCAGGAGATTGCGATGATAGGTTCGCAGGAGATTGCGACGATAGGTTTGTAGGAGTTTGTGACAAAGTAAAACTTATCATGGGGTCTAAGGTTGCTACCATGAAGGTCAAAGAGGCTCTTTGTAACATTCTGTCTAAGGGAGGAGTGAAAGTGAAAGCAGCCACTTTAGAAAATTTTCTTAGCACAGTTAAAGCAGTAGCTCCATGGTTTTTGGAAGAAGGATATGTTAACACTTCTCAGTGGAAACGTCTTGGTCAGGATCTTCTTAAGGCCGATGCTGAAGGGGCTCTCCCACCTGGGACATTGGCTATCTGGAGTTTAATTAAAGCATGCCTGACAGATAAAACAGGGAGGTATCGCCAAGTTCTGGCTGAAGGCTCTAATGCTTTAGAGGAAGCAAAAGAAGAGATTTCAGAGCAAGGTCAACAGGCAGATTCTCACAGGGACGAGGAGTCCTCTGAAAGCAACTCCTCCGATTCCTCCGAGGAACAAGAGACATGGCCTGTTCCACCAGAAAGAGGTAAGGAGGAAGAAGCCTTGTTAGAATCTTGGCGCAGGTTCCAAATGTCTTATAACAGAAAAAAGAAACATCCTGAACCTTCCGCTCCTCCCGCTCCCTCTCCTAGTCCGCCACCATATCTTACTGAGAAAGGAAAGTCTGATAGGCGGAAGACATCTGAGGCTAGTCCGTGGGCAGAGATTTTGCCTACACCAGGAGCATTTCCTGTGTTTCTTGACCAGAATCAGCAAAGGTATCATGAGCCATTAGATTGGAAGATTGTTCAAAGATTAAAAGAAGCTGTGTCCACATATGGAGTGCAGGCCTCATTTACCTTGTCACTGGTAGAATCCTTTGAAAGATACTCCATGACTCCAAATGATTGGACGAATTTGTGCAGGGCTGTGTTGTCTGGTGGAGCCTATCTTAATTGGAAGTCAGCCTATATAGAATATTGCTCTGATCAAGCTCATGTTAATGCTCAGACAGGGAAACCTGCTTGGAATTTGGATATGCTAATGGGACAAGGACCATTTGCTAATAATCAAAATGGGTACCCACAGCAGGTGTATGGGCAGATTAATCAAGCAGCATTAAGGGCATGGAGGATGTTATCAGGGACAGGTAATTTAGGAGCCAGTTTGTCAAAAGTTACTCAAGGACCCAGTGAGCCTTTTGCTGATTTTTTATCATGGCTTGTGGAAACTGCTTCTCGGGTTTGCCCTGATGTGGACGCTGCCATGCCATTGATTAAACAGCTAGCTTATGAGCAAGCCAATAAGCCTTGTCGGGATGCAATACATCCCTATAAAAATAAGGGCCTAGAAATATGGCTCAAGGTATGCAGAGACATAACTGACTCTGTCATACAAGGACAAGCCATAGCTGCTGCCATTGTTGCTGGGTTGCAGGGCAAGCCTTATAATCAAAAGCAGAGAGGCAGTTCAGGGAATTGTTTCCGATGTGGTCAACCAGGACACTTAAAAAGAGATTGTAGCCGGGCGTGGTGGCGCACGCTTGTAATCCCCGTGCTTGGGAGGCAGAGACAGGAGGATCGCGCAGGTTCGAAGCCAGCCGCGCGCGCTGGCTTAGGAGACCCTGTTTCCAAATAAAAATGTAAAAATAGGTCTGGGAGTGTAGCCCGGAGGTAGAAGGGCTTCCAGGAACCCCAGTACCACCAAAAAAAAAAAAAAAAAAAAAAAAGAGATTGTATACAGACTAATTCTGGAGCATCTTCTAAACAGGCCCAGAGGATTCCCAATTTGTGTCCTTGATGTAGAAAAGGCAACCATTGGGCTGTAGAGTGCAGATCTCAGTGGGATGTAGATGGAAAGCCTCTTCCTCCACCACAATCAAATGCTATGCAAAAAAACAGGCAGAGTGGCCCTGTGCCTCAGGGCCCTCAAATGTATAGGGAAATTCAACAGGAGACAGGGAACGCAGGACCACAGATGAGGCAGGTGCCTCGATTTCAGCAGCCTCTCCCACCATACGGAGAGCAACCCCAGGGAGTGCAGGATTGGACGTCTGTGCCACCACCTGACTCATATTAACCCCTGAAATGGGAGTTCAAAAAGTAGATTCAGATTTTCATGGACCCCTTCCTTCTAATACTGTAGGACTGCTTCTAGGCCGAAGTTCCACTCCCTTATTGGGTCTAGTGGTGCATCCAGGAGTTATTGACCAGGACTATATGGGCAATGTAAAAATATTAGTTTCTTCCCCTCCTGGGATTTCTGTTATAAATGATGGAGACAGAATTGCTCAGATAATTCTGTTGCCTAGTAAACATTCTCTTTTTCCTAGCCAAAGACAGGCAAGAAAAGATAAGGGCTTTGGTTCTACAAGTCCTTCTGGAGCATGGCTCACTATGGACATGGGGTCACGTCCCATGTGTCAACTCACCATACAGGGAGTCTCTTTTGGGGGTCTCTTGGACTGAGGTGCAGACCGTAATATCATTAGATTATCTGAATGGCCAAAAGATTGGGGATTACAACAGACAGATCAATTACTTAAGGGGTTAGGATATGCAAATAGTCTAAGCTGCAGTGCTGTTCACCTTAATTGGGCATATCAAGAAGGTCATTCAGGGACATTCCAACCTTTTGTTCTGGAGCTTCCTGTATCCTTGTGGGGAAGAGATGTACTGCAACAAATGGGAGTAAAATTGACTACTGAATCTGTATATAGCCCCCAAAGTCAACAACTTATGCATAATGCAGGCTATTCAGGGACAGGTGGGCTTGGCCGATTTGAACAAGGTCGAAAGTCCCCTGTTCCCATGATGGGAAGAAATAATCCCAAAGATAAAAGAGGACTGGGTTTTTCTATGGGGCCACTGAACAATTAAAGATTAAATGGAAAACAGATGTGCCAGTGTGGGTCTCTCAGTGGCCCCTTCCTAAAGAAAAAGTTACAGCAGCCCACGAACTGGTACAGGAGCAGTTATTGGCAGGATATTTACAGTCCTCCACATCTCCATGGAATACACCTATTTTTGTTATCAAAAAGAAATCAGGTAAATGGAGATTGTTACATGATCTCCAAGCAGTAAATAATAGTATGGAGATCATGGGACCAGTGCAATTGGGGCTACCAGTTATATCGGCCCTCCCTGCCAATTGGCCCACTGTTGTGTTGAACATCAAAGACTGCTTCTTCTCTATTCCACTGCATCCTGCAGATACCCCTCGATTTGCTTTTACAATACCGTCCATTAATCACCAGCAGGTGGATCAAAGATATGAATGGACAGTACTACCACAGGGTATGGCTAATAGTCCCACGTTGTGCCAAATATATGTAGATAAAGCCCTACAATCTATTAGGAGAGAATTTGCTTCTTCCATGATTTGTCATTATATGGATGATATTTTATTATGTGCTAAAACCCCAGAAATTTTGGATGATATGCTTATAAAAACTATACTATGTCTTAAACAATGGAACTTAATTATAGCTCCAGAAAAAATACAACAAAGAAATGTTAAACAATACCTTGGCCCCAAATTAGAAGATACTATTATTCGTCCTCTTAAGGTTAGCTTGAGGGTGGACAATTTACAAACTTTAAATGATTTCCAAAAACTTTTAGGGGATATAAATTGGATTCGACCATATTGCAGGCTTAGTAATGCTGACCTTAAACCTTTGTTTGATTTGCTAAAAGGGGATTCAGATTTATTTTCTTCACGATCATTAACACTTGAGGCACAAGCATGTATTCAACTCGTAGAGGAAAGATTATCTGAAGCACAAGTAGATCGTATAGATTATCAGAAAAAACTGCTCTTATGTATTCTTACCACAGATCTCACACCAACTGGAGTGTTGTGGCAAGAGGGTCCCATAATGTGGGTACACCTCCCTCATTCTCCCAAAAAAGTGTTGCCATGGTATCCAGCCTGTGTTGCACAAATAATTATTAAGGCATTAAAGGCAACTCTGACTGCATTTGGAATGCAGCCTGATCTTATCATCACTCCATATACTAAAGAACAGCTTGCCACTCTAGCTGCCACCAATTCTGACTGGGCCATTGTCCATGTAATAGCCACAGGACAATTCGATAATCATTATCCACAACATCCATGGCTCAGGTTTGTTTTGGCTCATCCTATTATTTTTCCTAAAATCACTCGATCTGTACCGATTGCTGGAGCGCCAAATATTTTTACAGATGGATCCAAAGGAGGTATGGGAGTGATATTCAAAGAAGGCTCAGATCCACAAACTTTTCTTTTTTCCCATTCATCAGCACAGGCAGTAGAGATTTTGACAGTGATTCAAGTATTTATGCTCTATGATTCCACTCCATTCAATTTAATTTCAGATAGCTTATATGTGGTACAGGCACTTAATAGCCTTGAATGTGTAGGACATATTAAGGGACAATCTACTATTCTTCTATTATTGGCTAAGTTACAACACTATATTTGGAACCGAAAATGTTCCTTCTATGCAACCCACATACGAGCTCATTCAGGACTTCCTGGACCGCTTGCTGAAGGCAATGCTATTGCAGATTTTCATACTCGAACTGTACTTATTTTTTCAAATGAAGACAAAGTGTTACAGGCTCAAGAATTTCACAATAAATTTCATGTAAATTCCCAAACACTGAGACTAAAATTTAAAATCACTAAAGAACAAGCTCGACGCATTGTATTGCAATGCAAAAATTGTTTGACATTACTGCCACAGCCTACTATAGGAGTAAATCCTCGAGGTTTGCGACCTCTTCACCTATGGCAAATGGATGTCACGCATGTTCTTGAATTTGACTCTCTTAAATATGTACATGTTTCCGTGGATACATGTTCCGGAGTTATCTTTGCCTCTGCTCATACTGGAGAAAAAGGCCCAACATGTAATTTCCCATTGTCTGCAAGCTTTTGCTGCCTGGGGCATCCCTCACCAAATTAAAACTGATAATGGACCTGCTTATGTTTCTCAAAAATTTTCTCATTTTTGTGCCCAAATGGCTATAAAATTAAATCATGGATTACCATATAATCCACAGGGCCAAGGCATAGTAGAACGAGCCCATGCCACTATTAAATCTATTTTAATAAAACAAAAAGGGGGGATAGGGGCTCAATGGACCACTCCAAAATATAAACTAAATCTTATATTATTTATTCTAAATTTTTTAACGCTGGATGCCAATGGACGAACAGCAGCAGAAAGACATTTCAGGCCTCATGAGCGCTATGCAGGGCAAGCAATGTGGAAAGATATTCTTACAGGAGCATGGAATGGTCCGGATCCAGTGCTAACATGGGCTCGAGGGTCAGTGTGTGTTTTCCCACAGGACAAAGACTCACCAATTTGGGTTTCTGAAAGATTGGTGCGCCATGTACAGAAACCAATGGAAGATGCCAAGCAACAAATGGATATGGCTAACTCTGTTGGTAATGTTCAACATTGGAATGGGTGAAAAAGATCTTTGGGGAATTATTTCTGCTTTCCCTCTTCCTTTACCTGTGTCCACCACTGCTACCATTTTTCCTCGGTTCTTTATGACCAATAGTTCCTTAAATTTGCCATGGATTCCCTTTGATGAAGAAATTAGGCCTTATGCATTCTTCAATATAACTTTAAGTGGCAGTTTATGTTTTTATGCTAATAAAATTTTGTATGATACCTATGATAGTCCTAATCCATGTGTGCAGTTATATAATCAAACTATGGGAAAATTTCAGCCATTTAATTATTCCAGTCCCATAGGAAATGTTACTGTTTTAGAAGGATATGCTCCTTTAGCATTTTCTAGATATGAACATCCCGAAAATAAGACAGCTCCTTTGCAGCCGCGGTGGGCTCCAAAATGTTATAGCCCACGTAGCTGGCCATTTAAATGGACTGATTGCCAAGACTCTAAGGTAGTCTGGGCCTCTTCAGGCTATGATTTAAGTTTTTCTCCAGGCATATCTACTATGCGCAATCATACTTGGGCAGGATATAATTATACATATCAAAATCCTATACAGTATAAGCCGCCCAATCCTTTTAATATTTGGCTTCTCTGTGGGATAGCAGGAGGCTGTACTGATATAACAGCTATGTCTATGATTTTAGGGGGAACTGTAAAAAATTGCAGCTATTCTCAGAATTTTTCTGATACTTTTGAGGATAGTGTCAAAGTAAATTGTTCAATTGGACCACAACTCCCGTTTGGACCCACTCCTGTTTGTGTAACTACTCCATTTTTTTGGCTTGTTTCTAATACTTCCTTGGTTAATGATAGTCTAGGTTGTTTTATTGATACCTGTTTTCTAACTTTCTGCTGGAATGCTTCTATGCACCCTTGGGCAGTAGTAATGCGACTGCCTATAGCAGTTCCTTGGCCAATAAGAGTGGATGTAAATTCCCTTCCAGTTTTGCTGAACTGAGAAAAGAGAGATTTTGGAATTTCTGCTCTTATTGCTGTAATTGTGGCCTCTGTGACCGCGGCAGTTACAGCTGCTGCCGCTTTGGCGACATCTATAAATACTGCAGCCACTATGAATGCCCTATCCTCACATGCAGCTACTGCCATGGCTCAGCAAGCTCAAATAAATGGACAACTTAAAGCTGGCATATTAATGGTAAATCAAAGAGTAGACCTGTTACAAGAACAGGTTGACATTCTAGAGCAAATGGCCATGGTACCATGTATTCATAAATTATCTGGATTATGTATAACGTATGTGCAGTATCAGAATTTCTCCCAGGCAGGCAATTTGTCTCGGCAATTAAGCAAGATGCTTCTAGGGACTTGGAGCCGTAAATTTGAACACACCATGATTGAGCTTCGAGCGTCCATCGTTACAATTAATTCTACCCGTGTAGAAGTCACCACAGTACAACAATGGACGGACTTGAAACATGGAACGTTGGGTTTCTTAAAAGATTGGGGTGGCATGGCATTCTGGGCATTCTTGCTGGTGGTAGCATGCTGTTTCCTGGTTGGATATATCAGGCGAACTCGACAACGCACACTGCAACAACAGCACATATTGGTGCAAGCTATGGCAGCCCTTGAAGCTGGCTCATCTCCCCACATATGGCTCAGTATGCTGGATCGGTAGTCAGTGATGGGTAAGATCGTCCCCGGGACCATATCAACCTAAGACAGGGAAACAATCATGCTATTGTTCTCCCAATGACAGGTAAGAATGGTCCTTGAGGGTCGACAACCTAAGACAGGCATGATCCCGAGCCTTATTTTAATAAAACAAAAGGGGGGAGATGTCGGGGCCCACTCGGCTGGACCGAGATGGCACCCAGACTTGTTGCCAGCGTGTATTCAAGATGGCGCCTAGGCTTGCAGCCAAGTCATGAGACTCACAAGATGGACGTCTCCTTGAGCATGCCCAGTGTGCCATGCTACGTGCCTGCAGAATGATCAGTGATGCAGCACCTCGTGCTACCACCAGTCTACCTATGAGAGAGTCAGAAATGTGCATGCCCTAGCCGTGGGAAGCTTGGGGTTGGTAGGGAATAGAGGGAGGGATTATGATGCTGATATATATTGTGCTTGCTGTACGGATTGTCAGACATATTATTGAGACATATTAAGGATCCATTAAAGAAGAATTCATATTTCAGCTGAAGAGGTGTCTGTGTCATTCTCTAAGCCCCTGCGGGTCAGAGTCTTAGGGGACGATAGGTCTTCTCATTGTTGACTTCTATTTTCATTCCATTGTTATCTAAGAGGATACAGGAAATTATATTACATTATTTTTAATTTACTGGTATTGCTTTGTGGCCCAGAATGTACTCTACTTTGGAGAAGATTCTGTAAGCAGCTTAAAAGAATGTGTTATTATTACATGGCCTGGGGAAGTTCTTCTTTGATTTTGTCTTAATGGTTTTCTCTGTATGTCTCCTGTACATGAATGTCCAAATATTTTTGTATGTTTGGAAAATTATCTGATATTACTTCTCCGAAAAGGTTGCTGATACCCTTGGTTTGTGCTTCTAGACCTTCTTCAATACCTATTATCTATAAGTTAGTTTCATTATATCTCATATTTCTTAAATCTTCAGGTCGTGTTGTTATATTATCTTTTCTATATTTTTTAACTGTATTTTCAGTTTTAAATGAACTGTCTTCCAAGAGTAGTACTTTGTTTTCCATGTGATCTAGCCTGCAAATGGTGGTTTCTATTGCAGTCTTTAATTAATTTATTGACTCCTTCATTTCAAAGTTGTTGAGTTTGGGGTTTTTTTGTTGTTGTTGTTTTTATTTAGGGCCTCAATTTCTCTACTGATATGCTCTTTCATTTCTGTACACTTCCTTTGAGGTCTTTTATTGTATTGAAGATCAAAATTCAGAATTCTTTGGGCATTTCTTATAGCTCAGTATCTTCCTTGTTGTTCTTCATTCTCATTTTCAGAGTTCTAGGTTTGCATTTCTTTTATCTTGGCATCTTATTCCTCTTTGTATGTAAGTCTTGTGCCTATTTCTTATCCCTTTAAAATAAGGCCTAAGCTGGAGTATATATTTGCCTTTACAAATCTGTCTCATACAATAAGACTTTTGAATTTTTCACCCAGGGCCTCTTTAACAAGATATAGTTCTCGGTACAGGCAAATAGGAGTCTCTGATTTTCTGGAAGCCACCATATTCTTCAGGCCCAAATTTTGTAAGGCCGGAGACTCTTATATTCTGTTCAGAGCCTATAACCTGCTGGTAGTGATTTAATGCTCCACAGACACCATTTCTATTCTGTTGGTTGTGATTCTGTGAAACTGAAAAGTGCTGAACTTCAGCCTCTGTAGCCAGTGAGTCTAACCTCAGAAAGGCCAGAGATTTCTATGTTATGAGCTCCTGGCTGGTTTGCAAGGCTTTGATGGGTCAGAAACACCACCACTGATCTTTGCTGGCTACAATCTCATGGAGCACTGTCAGTCACTGGCATACATGCATGCCAGGCACAAATTCTGCTGGTGGAGAGTGTTGAGTTCGTAGCCTGTGATCACTCAAAACTCTGCTGGCCCCTGGTTCTCCTGTTCTCAGGGCCCAGGCTCTGGCAGGGAGATATTATTGTTCTGAGTCTGAGGCTTAGGTGGCTTAGTTATTTAGTCCCAGAGATACCATGTCTGCTCTGGGGGGCTGCCAGCACATGAGCCCTTTTTGGCCTCTGCCATTGGTACTTGTAGTGCCCAAATATGGCCAGGTGTGAGTTTATAGCTTTCCAAGCCTGCAACTTGGTAGGTTGAGTTATATCACTACATAGACACCATAGCTGGCTGTCCTATGGTCATGAGTAGAGACCTGGGAAGATGCAGTGAACTACCAGCTCTAGGTCCCTCCCACCTAAATGTCCCTCAGAATTGTCTGCTAGTTCACATTTCTGCTGTATCTGACTGTAGCTTCCATCCCCTCCTCCATAGGAGTGATTTGTAAGCACAGTTCCACAGGTTTGTTTGTTCATGCAAGTCCCTGTGGCTGCGCAGGGCACTCTCCCACTAGAATGGCTTGTTGATTTATGGTCTTGATGAGCATCACTGAGGTCACTGAAGGCAGAGATGAGTTCAGCTGCAGCAGTAGGATCTAGCTGGGTTGTCTGGGTTGTCTGGGTAGTCGGCTCTTTGTCAAGTGTGGAGAGAAAATTGCAACTGCTTTTCATGATAGTTTGTAGTTCCTGGCTCAACAAGGTTCTGCTACTTCTTTAATATAGTTAGTCTCTGGTAGACACCAGTCCCAATGTGGGCTCAAAAAGATGATGCTACCACCACTATCCCTTCACCAGATAAGACAGTTTTCTGTTCTTTCCACTGCCTCCATTTACACCACATTTAACTGTTGTTGTTTTGTTGAGTTCTGGCTGCTTTTCTTCTCTTGCCTAGAAGTATTCCTTCTGGTTGAGTTATGAGTCTCAGAGAACTTGAAATACACTATATCTCTCTATCTGCCCTCTTTAAGCCTTCCCCAAGCTGCTTTTCTAAGAAGGCTATATTAGCTTTTTTATTCAAAATGTAACTATTCTCAGTTAAAACTAAGAAGTGTATCTCTTTTAATTTTCATGGCTCCATTCATCTCCACCTAAGCTAAACTTGCTGCACTTTTTCCCAATGTCATTCTCTTTAACCAGAGTCTATGGTCTTCTTTTTCTCTTTTGCTTATGATCATGTTGTCTTTTCTAGAAAATGCAAAGGGCATTATCTTATTTTCCCATAAGCAACAAACTACTCACACACCTCAACAGCAAATAGACATGGTTGTGAAACAATAAATATACTCACCACACATATTTGGCAAGTCTATGTGTCATAAACATGTAATAAGAAAAAGTGACATCTGTCAATAAGTAAATGTGCATCATTAAATGTTATGGCAAGTTAATAAAGGAAACATAAAATTCCGTGAAACTAAGGTAAATTGTTTTCTATGATTTGTCTTTGACTCCCTTAGAATGAATCATTTACTAGAAAAGAGAAAAGTTATTTTTAGAGATTATTTATGCCGATACTTAGACTGAAAGAACACAGGTTCAAGGCCATCATCAGCAATGTAGTGAGACTGTTTCAAAATAAAAAATAAAAAGTATTTCTGGGTGTAACTCAGAAGTATACCATATCTGGTTTCAATCCATTGTACCAAAAATTTTTAAAAAATAGAGAAATGCTATTTTTTTTGCCTTTTTCTCCCCTACAAGGTAAAGTGAAGCTAACAACCAATGCCAATACACCTCAGCCTAGGACAGAAAGGTTTTAAACTATAGTGGTCAGGTGGTAGAATTATTATGAAACTATATTATTTCTACTTTTTTCCATCAAAATAAAGATTTCTGGAGAATTTAGCCATCAGGGAAATATCTACTGATGTCGAAGATTTAAGGTAAAGACAGAAAAACAATGAAAGCAATGGTTTGGAGTTTTGTGATTTTTGTTGTTGTTTTGTGGCTGTGTGTGTGTGTGTGTGTGTGTGTATTTTTACCATTTACAAACTGCAGCTGACAATCCTCAAAGAAACATGTCTTTTAAGAAAAATGTGCAGCCAAGTATGGTGGCACATGATAATAATGTCAGTACTTTGGAGACTGAGGCAGGAGAATCAAAGGTTCTAGGACAACCTTGGCAACTTAGTGAGAGATTCCTACAACCCAGACAGACACTGTTTCCAACTTTTTTAAAAAGTGGGGTTAAAAAATGGGGTTGAGGGTGTAACTCAGAACTAGAACACCACTGGATTCAATCATAAGTACCACAAATATACAAAAAAATGCATTATGTGTGTGTGTGTGTGTGTGTGTGTGTGTGTGTAATTACCAAAAATCTTACATATATATATATATATATATATATATATATATATATATATATATATAGTTATACTGTGCTGATTTTAACATTTTTAATTTATTATTTATTTATTTATTGTATTTGAGACTGAGTCTATGGGCATTCTAACTCTGAGCTACAACCCCAGCTCTTTTATTTTTATTTTGAAACAGGATCTTATTACATTGATGAGAGTCTCACGACTTGCTGCTGTGGCTGTCCTCAATTCTGTATCAATTCTGTAGTCCTCCTGTCTCAGCCTCCTAAGTACTGGAATTACAAGTGTGCACCACCATACCTGAATAAAATTTGGTAAATTAAAAGGTAAAAAAGTAATGCAACTAAAAGGCGAATCAATACTTGGGACTGCATGAAACTGAAGAGCTTCTGTACAGCAAAGGAAACTGTTAAGAATCTCAATTGACAACCAAGAGAATGGGAGAAGATTTTTTCCACCTACTCCTCCAATAGAGTACTAATATCTAGAATACACAGAGAACTCAAGAAACTGAACAGTAAAAAAATAATCCATTCAACAAATGGGCGAGCGAACTAAATAGACACTTCACGAAAGAAAAAATTCAAATGGCCAATAGATACATGAGAAAATGCTCAACATCATTGGCAGTCAGAGAGATGCAAATCAAAACTACCCTGAGATTTCACCTAACCCCAACTAGAATGGCAATCATTCAAAACACAAATAACAACAAATGTTGGCAAGGATGAGGAGAAGTGGGAACTCTAAAACATTGTTGGTAGGATTGCAAATTAGTGCAATCACTGTAGAAAACAGTATGGAGAATCCTCAGAAGAATAGTAACAAATTTACCATTTGATCCAGCAATACCACTTCTGGGTATCTACCCAAAAGAAAGGAAACCAAACTATCAAACTAATTCATGTATATCTATGTTCATAGCTGCACAATTCACCATAGCCAAAATATGGAACCAGCCAAGATGTCCATCAACAGATGAATGGATTACAAAACTGTAGGATATGTACACAGTGGAATTCTATTCAGCCATAAAAAAAACCCCACAGTTGCAGCATTTACAGGGAAATGGATGGAACTGGAGGACATTATGCGAAGCAAGATTTAGTCGATCACAAAAAAATAAGAAATCAGATGCTTTCCCTAATATGTGAAAGCTAAGGAGAATGGGTCATAGGAGGAACTCTAGATGAAAAAGGAGATCCTATAGAGGAGCAAATAAGACACCCTAACTGCGAGGATGGGAGTGGGGAAAAAGGAAACTCTCTAAAGCACAGGATGTATTTTATTCATATCATAGTCAACCACTAAGCCAAGCATGGGAGGGAGGGATGGAGAGGGAGTAGGGTGGGTGCTGGCTGGGTAATGTATGCATGGATGTCTACACAAGTTTTTTTTTACCCCATTATGATGTATGAATACAATGCACCAGAAACAAAATTCAAAAAAGAAAAAGAAAAGAAACCTTTGCGGAAAAAAAGTAATGCAGCCTTCCCAGTAATACTTCAAATAATTATAACATATTTTTGTTGTTGAGTGAAAACTAGTTTTATTTTTTTTTCATAATTTATTTATTTATTTTTAACAATTTTATTATTGAACATAAATAGTATACATTTAAACTATATTTGGTGCCCTCTCCCCCGCCCCCATTTTCACTTCCCCCCTCCCACCAATGGTTGTCTAGGTTAACCATGTCTTATTCATAATTTTACACATGTTCAGGTGTAGACCCTCATTAATCAAAATCAGCTTTCCTCCTCTCCTATCTTTCCATTCAAACTTTGCTGGTATTTCCCCTCCATTATCTGGAGTCTCACTGGTATCCTCTGTGTTTCCTAGTTTGGGCATATTAGAGGAAACATATGTACCTTCTTCTGTGCTTGGCTGATCTCACTTAACAATGTTCTCCAGGACTTTCCATCTTCTTGCAAATGATATAATTTTGTTCTTCTTTATGGCTGAATAGAATTCCATTGTGTGTATTTCCCACAGTTTTGCTATCCATTCATCTGTTGATGGTGGTCTGGGTTGGTTCCATATTTTGGCTATTACGAATTGTGCTGCTATGAACATAGGTATGCATATATTGCTGTATTTCTCTGAATTCAACCCCTTTGGAAAGATACCCAGGAGTGGTATAGCTGGATCATATGGTGGATCTATTCCCACCTTTCTTAGGAATCTCCACACAGATCTCCATAGTGGTTGAACTAGTTTGCATTCCCACCAACAGTGTAAAAGAGTTCCTCTTTCCCCACATCCTCGCCAGCATTTGTTGTTGTTTGATTTCTTTATGCTTGCCACTCTGACTGGGGTTAGATGGAATCTCAGTGTAGTTTTGATTTGCATCTCCCTGATGGCCAGTGATATAGAACATCTTTTCATGTATCTATTAGCCCTTTGTATCTCTTCTTTTGTGAAGTGTCTATATAGTTCAGCTGCCCATTTCTTGATTGGGTTGTTTGTTTTGCTAGTGTAGAGATTTTTTAGCTCTTTGTATATTCTGGATATTAGCCCCCTATCAGAATGGTGGCTGGTAAAGATCCTTTACTGTTCTGTAGGCTTCCTCTTTAGGTTATTGATAGTTTCCTTTGATGAGAAGAAACTTTTTAGTTTGATGTTATCTCACTTGTTTATTCTTGCTTTAATTTTCTGAGCTTTGGAGGTTTTGTTGAGAAAGTTACTGCCTGTGCCAATATGTTGTAGTGTTGAACCTATGCTCTCCTCTACTAACTTCACAGTCTCAGGTCTAATTTATAAGTCTTTGATCCATCTTGAGTTGATTCCTGTGTTTGGTGAGATATAGAGGTTTAGATTCATCTTTTTACAAATGGTTAGCCAGTTCTCCCAGCACCACTTGTTGAAAAGGCTGTCTTTTCTCCAGCGTATGTGTTTGGCCTCTTTGTCAAAAATTAATTGACTAAAGATGTGTGGGTTTGTTTCTGTATCTTCTATTCTAATCCACTGGTCAGTATATCTGTTTTTGTGCCAGTACCATGCTGTTCTTACTACTATTGCTCTATAGTATAGTTTGAAGTCTGGGATTGTAATGCCTCCTACGTGTTTCTTGTTATTGAGAATTGCTTTGGCTATTCTAGGTCTTTTCTTTCTCCATATGAAGTTCATGATTGATTTTTCTAGGTCTCTGAAGAATGTCACTGGTATTTTAATGGGAATTGCATTGAACCTATAGATCAGTTTTGGCAGAATGGCCATTTTGATAATATTTATTCTGCCTATACGTGAGCACAGGACATCTTTCCATCTCCAAGGTCTTCTTCAATTTCTTTCTTTAATGTTTTATAGTTTTTGTTGTAGAGGTCTTTTACATCTTGGGTTAGGTTTATTCCTAGGTATTTTATTGGTTTTGAGGTTATAGTGAATGGAATTGTTTTTGTTTTGTTTTGTTTTGTTTATTTCTTTCATTGTGGATTCATTGTTGTCAATCAGCTCCAGAAGTCTTTTGGTTGAGTTCTTTGGGTCTTCCAGATAAAGGATCATGTCATCTGCAAATAAGGATAATTTTAATTCCTCTCTTCCTATGTGAATTCCTTTGATTTCCTTCTCTTGTCTCATTGCTGCAGCAAGAGTCTCAAGGACTATATTGAAAAGGAGTGGTGATAATGGGCATCCTTGTCTTGTTTCCGACTTTAGCGGAAGTTCTTGGAGTTTTTCCCCATTCAATATGATGGTGGCTTTGGGTTTGCAGTATATTGCCTTAATGATGTTGAAGTAATTTCCTTCTATCCCAATTTTTTGCATTGTTTTTAACATAAAGAGGTGTTGGATTTTGTCGAATGCTTTTTCAGCATTTGACAAATTCAGAAAAGTCGCAGGTTACAAAATCAACCTAAAGAAATCAGTGGGGACTTCCGAGAAGATGGCGACCGAGAAAAGCGGGGCTTAAGAGTCCCGCTAACAACCAATCTCCATTACCACAAAAAGAGCACCTTTCATAGCCAGAAAACACCATCACCAGAAAAACAAAAAAACCACCAGGCTCCAGAGAGAAAGCGGACTGAGAACAGAGCTCAGGGCCACAGAGGAGACACACGCACCTGAGGACGCGGCAGCAGCGCCATACTGCCGGCGGCAGCGGCGAACTCAGCGGACGGCTACAGCAAGCCGAGGTGAGCCGATGCGGAACAGCCAGGCGGGATCTTTCGGCGCAGACAGCATTGAAAGCTCCCAGTGGCTGAGCTCAGCACACGCTGCAGGGATTCAGAGTGGAAATCAAAACTAGAGAAGAAAAAATACGCCAGCCTCATGGCCGAGGGCGTGTCAGAGGCGCCATATTGCCACCGGCGGCGGCAGCAGCAGTGAATTCAGCGAGTCCAGTACAGCTACATCTACGTACTCAAGAACAGTGAGTCAAATTGCGGGCCACAGAGGAGAAATCCCAGTATTGGGCCTCCTGGGACTTGACCCAGTGAGGGAGTGGTGGTGGCAGAGATATCACACCATAGGAGAGCGTGCAACCTGGCACCCCCCCATAGTTTAAAGCAGCCTCTATCGACTCACTGGGTCGGAGACTCTGTGATACAACCCAGTACAGGAGTAGTAGGGTCTGAGATAATACAGACTCGAGATCCAGAGCACCTTAAGTGAAGCCATAGTGACCCAAGGGAAGAACCCAGAGAAGGCACAAACCTCCGAAATCATGGGAAAGAGGAATAACACTGAGGTAATGAATGTGCACAACCCCACAACATCAGAACCTGATAAAACAGAAAATCAGAGATTTCTAGAAGATCAAATCAGGAAAATAACTGTAGAAATAATAGAGGTGCTTCGAAAAGAACTCAGAGAGAGCCAAAAAGAGATAAAGGATGCAATTAATGAAGTAAAGGCCTCAATTCAAAGCACAAACAACCAATTAGACCACATGGAAAACAGAATCTCACTCTTAGAAGATGAGCAATCCAAAAAGGAATGCATAGTTTCTAATCTAGAAAAAGATATCCAACAGCAGGAATCTGACATTGAAGAAATATGGGCCCATCTTAAGAGAGCTAACCTAAGAATAATTGGAATAGAGGAGGGAAAAGAAAGTGATACCAAAGGGATCAACAATCTCTTCAAGGAAGTAATAGCAGAAAATTTTCCAAATATAGAGCAAGAGGTTGATACACAGATCCAGGATACTTATAGAACTCCCTTTAGACAGGATCCGAGAAGAGGATCCCCACGCCATATAATTGTCAAAATGACCAATGTGGAAGCCAAGCAGAGAATCTTAAGGGCAACAAAAACAAAGGGCCAAGTGACATTCAGAGGCAAACCAATTAGAATCACTCCAGACTTCCCAAACCAAGTCATGAGAGCCAGAAGGGCTTGGAGTAACATATTCCAAACTCTGAAAGAAAACAACTTCCAGCCAAAAATTTCCTACCCAGCAAAACTTTCTATCAAATTAGATGGAGAAATAAGAAGCTTCCATGACAAACAGCAACTGAAGGAATTTATGTCTTCAAAACCAGCTCTAGAGAAAATACTCAAAGAGATTAACTACAAAGAAGAAATAGGTAACACTCACCAGAACCAGAGAAACAAGAGTTTCCATCCAACAGACAACTAAGATTGGTTATCTGTGGAGATTCATTATTTATGTTAGTCTTTTACCTATCTCTAAATTGTATTGTTTGCCTTTATTGTTGTTAATTTTTAGAATTTCTAGTTGGAATATTAATATACCTTCAGATATAGCATTTGGAATTATTTTATCCAATTCTATTAGTAACTTTTAACTCTGTTTACATTGTCTTTGGATATACAATATTTTCTTTTATTTTTTAGGGAGTTTGTATATTCTTCTGTTGCCTGTGCCATTGAAATCATATCCAAGAAATCACTGCCAATTTCAATGTTGTGAGGTTTTATGACCCAGATTTTCTTCTAAAAGCTTATAGTATTAAGATTTATATTTAGGTCTTTTATCTATTTTGAGTTAATATTTGTATATGTGTTAGGTAAGGGTCCAATTTTATTCTTTTTCATTTATTATTATTTTTCAACAATATTTAGTTAAAAGATTATTATTTCCACCACCAAATGTTCGTGGAAACCTTGTCAAAAATAACTTGACAATATAAGGAAGAAGTTAGCTCTAGGCTTGTATTTAACTCCAATGGTCTATATATCTGCCTTTAGAACAGTACTACACTGTTTCAATTATTGTAGCTTTATATGGTTTGAAATCAGAAAATATACATCTTCTAGCTTTGTTTTTGCTTCGAGATTGTTTTGGGTATCTAGAGTCCATATTCCATATCAGGATAGATTTTTTTCTGAAAAATAAATATATGATAGTTTCACCTAAAAAAAAGAAAAAAATATTCTCTGGTAAGAAAGAAAGCAAAAAGAAATATTGAAATGTTATCTTTAAGTCATCAAAAGCTTGGTATCAGACAAATGAAACTGTTATGTGAGATTATCATTTTTAATTTTGGATAAATTGCTATAATACTAGATGTCAACCACTAAGCCAAGCATGGGAGGGAGGGATGGGGAGAGAATGGGGTGGGGATCGGGTGGGGGCTGACTGGGCGATGTGTGCATGTATGTCTACAAAAGTTTGTATCCCACTATGATGTATGAATACAGTGCACCAATAAAATAAAATTAAAAAAAAAGAAATCAGTGGCCTTTCTTTATGCCAACAATGAATCCACAATGAAAGAAATAAACAAAACAAAACAAAACAAAAACAATTCCATTCACTATAACCTCAAAACCAATAAAATACCTAGGAATAAACCTAACCCAAGACGTAAAAGACCTCTACAACAAAAACTATAAAACATTAAAGAAAGAAATTGAAGAAGACCTTGGAGATGGAAAGATCTCCCGTGCTCATGGATAGGCAGAATAAATATCATCAAAATGGCCATTCTGCCAAAACTGATCTATAGGTTCAATGCAATTCCCATTAAAATATCAGTGACATTCTTCAGAGACCTAGAAAAATCAATCATGAATTTCACATGGAGAAAGAAAAGACCTAGAATAGCCAAAGCAATTCTCAATAACAAGAAACACACATGAGGCATTACAACCCCAGACTTCAAACTATACTATAGAGCAATAGTAGTAAAAACAGCATGGTACTGGCACAAAAACAGATATACTGACC
Organism: Muscardinus avellanarius; assembly: GCF_963383645.1. Lineage (NCBI taxonomy): Eukaryota > Metazoa > Chordata > Mammalia > Rodentia > Gliridae > Muscardinus > Muscardinus avellanarius. The sequence continues at coordinate 83,888,915 of NC_137789.1, read as the reverse complement.
AGTGGATTAGAATAGAAGATACAGAAACAAACCCACACATCTTTAGTCAATTAATTTTTGACAAAGGGGCCAAACACATACGCTGGAGAAAAGACAGCCTTTTCAACAAGTGGTGCTGGGAGAACTGGCTAACCATTTGTAAAAAGATGAATCTAAACCCCTATATCTCACCAAACACAGGAATCAACTCAAGATGGATCAAAGACTTATAAATTAGACCTGAGACTGTGAAGTTAGTAGAGGAGAGCATAGGTTCAACACTACAACATATTGGCACAGGCAGTAACTTTCTCAACAAAACCTCCAAAGCTCAGGAAATTAAAGCAAGAATAAACAAGTGGGATAACATCAAACTAAAAAGTTTCTTCTCATCAAAGGAAACTATCAATAACCTAAAGAGGAAGCCTACAGAACAGTAAAGGATCTTTACCAGCCACCATTCTGATAGGGGGCTAATATCCACAGTATACAAAGAGCTCAAAAGACTCTACACTAGCAAAACAAACAACCCATTCAAGAAATGGGCAAATGAACTAAATAGACACTTCACAAAAGAAGAGATACAAAGGGCTAATAGATACATGAAAAGATGTTCTTCATCACTGGCCATCAGGGAGATGCAAATCAAAACTACACTGAGATTCCATCTAACCCCAGTCAGAGTAGCAAGCATAAAGAAATCAAATAACAACAAATGCTGGCGAGGATGTGGGGAAAGAGAAACTCTTTTACACTGTTGGTGGGAATGCAAACTAGTTCAACCACTATGGAGATCTGTGTGGAGATTCCTAAGAAAGGTGGGAATAGATCCACCATATGATCCAGCTATACCACTCCTGGGTATCTTTCCAAAGGGGTTGAATTCAGAGAAATACAGCAATATATGCATACCTATGTTCATAGCAGCACAATTCGTAATAGCCAAAATATGGAACCAACCCAGACCACCATCAACAGATGAATGGATAGCAAAACTGTGGGAAATACACACAATGGAATTCTATTCAGCCATAAAGAAGAACAAAATTATATCATTTGCAAGAAGATGGAAAGCCCTGGAGAACATTATGTTAAGTGAGATCACCCAAGCACAGAAGAAGAAGATACATATGTTTCCTCTAATATGCCCAAACTAGGAAATACAAAGAATACCAGTGGGACTCCAGATATTGAAGGGGAAATACTAGCTAAGTTTGGATGGTAAAATAGGAGAGGATGAAGGCCGGTCTTGATTAATAAGGGTCTACACTTGAACATGTGTAAAATTATGAATAAGACATGGTTAACCTGGACAACCATTGGTGGGAGGGGGGAAGGGAGAATGGGGGTGGAGGGGAGAGGGCACCAAATATAGTGTAAATGTACACTATGTTCAATAAAATTTGTTATAAAAATTTTAAAAAAAAGAAATATGATTTTTGTTTTCTGCCATTTTGTGTTCTGTCTACTCGGGTGGTGTGATATTTCTTCTTTACTTAAATGGCCCATTTATTAACTTCCTCTCTTCTCTGATTCTGAAGTCTGCTTCTTTTTTCTTCCTTATGGTTTATTTCTTTAAGAATTTTCTCTAGTGTTGGCTTTGAATTCATGAATTTTTTGAGATTCTGTTTATCCTGAAAGACTTTGGTTTCACCATTGATCTTGAATAGTAGTTTTGCTGGATAGATGAGCTTTGGTTGGAAGTTATTTTCTTCCAGGGTCTGCATCACATCGTACCAGTCTCTCCTAGCATTCCTGACCTGGGTTGTATAGTCTGGGGTGATTCTTATTGTTTTGCCTCTATATGTCACCCTTCCTTTTACACTCACTGCTTTTAAGATTCCTTCCTTGTCTTCTATGTTGGTCATTTTGGTTATTATGTGGCATGGAGTGGTCTTTCTTTGGTCCTGTCTCAGTGGAGTTCTGTATGCCTCCTGGACATGAAGGTCCAAGTCTCTTTCCAGATTTGGAAAATTCTCTGAGATTATTTCCTTAAAGACATTACAGATGCCCTTGGTCTGTAACTCTATTCCCTCTTCAATGCCTATTATCCGTAAGTTAGGATGCTTCATATTATCCCATATTTGCTGGATGTTTAGGTTTTGTTGCTGTAGAGATTTCTGTATATTGCTAACTGTGTTTTCGGTTTGGGATGGACTGTCTTCTAATATTGATATTCTGTTTTCCATTTCATCTTAATCTTCCAGAATTTCTTTCTATTGCTGCCTTCATTTCACTTATTGCCTCTTTCATTTCATTCCAGACCTCTTTCTGATTCTTTTTTAGTGTTTCTATCTCAGCATTAACCTCCTCTATACTTGTTTTAAATCCTTTCATCATATTGAACATCAAGATTCTGAACTCCCCTTCTTGCATTTCTAGTAGGTCAGTATTTGTGATTTCTGCTGTCTCTTCATAATTTCTGGTTCTCATATTTATAGCATTCTCTGTCCTGTTTTTCTGGTTTCTACCCATCGATTGTGAGTATTATGTTTAGTCCAATCTTAATATTAGGAGTTTAGGGGTATCAGCAAGTCAGCAGAGCTTTTCCAGTTGAAGGTGGGTGATGTGGGAGGAGCTGGGGTAATGGGTAAAGGAGTCGGATTAGGTAGAGGATATGTTTAGGTTGAGAAAGACTTTAAGTATGATAAGGTAATATCTTGCTAAGAATGAGAGAGAGTTAACTAGTAGGGCTCTTGTCATTAGTAGAGTAAGTATGGATATATGAAATACTTTGAGTATTAAACAAGGAGGTATATTATGGGGAAAAGTTTTGGGGGAGAAGAGTATGTAGGTTAGTGTGGAAAAGTTTGTAAAGGGGGGTGATGGAAGGAGCAGACCAACATAAAAAAAAAAAAATCCACATAAGATACCAAGGCTATTATGTAATTCAAGAAAAAGAAAGGAAAAACCAGTCAAAGGAGGAGAATGAAAAAAGGAAGGAAAGAGAAAGAAAGAGGAAAAAATGACAAGAATAAAATAAAAGAAACTAGCAGCTGTGTGAAATCAGAAGATAAGGCACACTCTCAAATATTTATATAAAAAAAACCAAGTTAAAGTAAAAGAAGGGTGGGTTAAGAAAAAAATATATAAAACAGCAATAACCATACCAAAAACAAAAGCACTGTAAAAGCAAAACAAAACATCCACAATAAAAGTAAAACAAACAGTCCTACTTATTTATGAATATGGGGTCAGGTCCATATAATATTTGCATATTGATTGCTTTGGTAGCTTTCAGAATATAGTCCAATGTCTCTTAGTTTTCTTTGTACTCTATTTTTATCTTCTTAGGTCACTCTGGGTGTTTGGACACCTTTCTTTCCTTTAACTGCTTTGGGTTTATGTTTCAGGATATCTGGTTTCACTGTTATTAGATTCTGTACAAATCTCAGGTTCTGTGAAATTCCAACCTGTAGTCAGCACCTCTGCACTCACCACCCTAGACTCCCACCTGTTCTTTTCTACAGCAGGGGTGGAGGATGTCCAAAGTATACTTGGAGCCTCCCCCTGAGGTCCTTTGCAGATATTGTGTCTCGATGGATTTTCCTGTGTCTCTGGAAATTCCAACTGGGCTAGCCAGTGTGGTCCCAAGATGTACCCTGGGCAAAGGGATGCTGGTTCCTGGATGCCCACACTTACTGCCAGAGCTCTGCCTATTCCGAGAGTGCAGGCTGGGTGCGCTGCTATTACTGGGCCCAGCTATGAGTGGGTGCAGCTGCCTATTGCTGCTGCTATGCTCTTCCAAAGTGTATTGAGCTGTGTTCTCGATTAGAACTAAGCATCAGGCTACAGGGCAGGCAGGAACTCCCAGCGGTGGGCCAGGGATGCAGGATAGGTGCGCAAGAGCCCGGGTGCACATGCAGTGCGTGGTGACCAGCAGTGATCTCTGCCTCCCACAGGACGTAGGAGCTGGGGGTGCCCCGAGGAGATTTCCGGGGCGCACCAAGTTTTTGCTGCCTAGAAGGCAGGCTCCGATTTAGGGGTGGCAGTGGCGCAGGCACTAACTACAAGCAGGGGTCCGGGGCGCAGACTGGGTGTGCAAGGACAATGCTGAGTTCAGAGGCGTGAGACAGATGCCCTGGGCCAGTGCTGGGGTTGGGGGTGGGGCGCACGCTAGGATCCGCACTTTCCCTGGAGCACTCAGGTACCTGGCTTCCTTGGTTCAGGCTTCCGTGGGAGTCCCCGTGCTGTTGTGATCCAGTCGCTGGTGAGCACGCAGAATTCTGACGTGGGTGCTGCTTGCTGCTTAAGATGAGGTCCTATAACCGTTTTCAGTCCCGGATTATCTTGCCGTGGTTACTTCAGTCAGAGCGGGTGGCAGGCAGCCGCGCAGCCAGCCTGCCGGCGGGCATCCTAATTGTATCTGCAGCAGGTCCGGGTTCCGCCGAGATACCTGGATCTGTTTTGGTTCCTGGTATGTATTTATTTTGTTGATTAAGACACTGCTTTCTAAGTAGTTGAACTTTATTTGTTTCAGCTACTAAGAAGTGCTGTGTCCCTCAGTCGCCAAAACTAGTTTTATTTTAAAATTAAGTGCATAGCACTCATCTAATTCCATTGGTGTAGACTTTAGCACCATACTCGCTATTTGCAATTAATATCCTAACAGATACATTTTGGTTTGCAGTCTGTACTTGAGTAGTGTTTATTTAGTGGACTTTGGTAAAGCCCTTATACACATTATTAATCTCTTCACAGTACACACTTAACGATGGTCTGGTAATATAAAAAAATTTTAAAGACTAATCAATAAATTAAAACAAAATCCACATAACACCCACCCCCAAAAGCTAACAGCTGTGAATTGAAATATATTGAATATATTGAATATTGAAACCTAATGTTTTAAAAATAGTTCTGGTTCTTCAACCACCCCACCCCACCCTGGGTATGCAGCAATAGTATTATTTCTTTCAGTCCCCCCAAAGATTAATCCAGTGTTAACTTTTTTAAATATAAATTGGGAAAGTGTTAATAAGCTTTTAAAAAGGCATATTCTTCTATAACAAGAATGACATATAAACCAATCAATAAAAGCATCTGACAAGACATTGAATGGCCACAGGCACTGGTTGCTGTTTCAAGACAGGATCTCTATCCCAATATCTTACATTCATAGCATTACTGAGGTAGTTAATTAAATTTAAGCAAGAATAAACAAGTGGGATAACATCAAACTAAAAAGTTTCTTCTCATCAAAGGAAACTATCAATAACCTAAAGAGGAAGCCTACAGAATGGGAAAAGATCTTTACCAGCAACCATTCTGATAGGGGGCTAATATCCAGAATATACAAAGAGCTAAAAAAACTCTACACTAGCAAAACAAAAAACCCAATCAAGAAATGGGCAGCTGAACTAAATAGACACTTCACAAAAGAAGAGATACAAAGGGCCAATAGATACATGAGAAGATGTTCTACATCACTGGCCATCAGGGAGATGCAAATCAAAACTACACTGAGATTCCATCTAACCCCAGTCAGAGTGGCAAGCATAAAGAAATCAAACAACAAATGCTGGCGAGGATGTGGGGAAAGAGGAACTCTTTTACACTGTTGGTGGGAATGCAAACTAGTTCAGCCACTATGGATTTCTGTGTGGAGGTTCCTAAGAAAGGTGGGAATAGATCCACCATATGATCCAGCTATACCACTCCTGGGTATCTTTCCAAAGGGGTTGAATTCAGAGAAATACAGCAATATATGCATACCTATATTCATAGCAGCACAATTCGTAATAGCCAAAATATGGAACCAACCTAGATCTCCACCAACAGATAAATGGACAGCAAAACTTTGGGAAGTACACACAATGGAATTCTATTCAGCCATAAAGAAGAACAAAATTATATCATTTGCAAGAAGATGGAAAGCCCTGGAGAACATTATGTTAAGTGAGATCAGCCAAGCACAGAAGAAGGTACATATATTTCCTCTAATATGCCCAAACTAGGAAACACAGAGGATACCAGTGGGGCTCCAGATAATGGAGGGAAAATATCAGCAAAGTTTGAATGGAAAGATAGGAGAGGAGGAAGGCTGATTTTGATTAATGAGGGTCTACATCTGAGTATGTGTAAAATTTTGAATATGACATGGTTAACCTGGACAACCATTGGTGGGAGGGGGGAAGGGGAAACGCGGGCGGGGGAGAGAGGGCACCAAATATAGTTTAAATGTATACCATGTATGTTCAATAAAAATTTGTTTAAAAATAAAATTAAATAAATAAATAAATAAATAAATAAAATACTGAAAACTGTACTCCAGGTTGCTAGGTTCTGTTTGCGAATGTGAAAGATATATTATCATTTGAACTTATTTCCCCCAAATAATTCAAGTTTTCTTAAGGTAAGAACTACAATTAGCAGCCTTTTTAGAGGAAAAGTGATGATATTTTCAGAAAGCAATTTTCATGCCTGAAAACTGCAATTAGCAAGTGTTGTTACCTGAGTGTTTTTTATTTACCAGACTAATAAATGCACATTAAGCCCTAAATACTCTAAACATAAAAGTCATTTTACTTTTAAAGAAGGGACATTTCTCTAAGAATCTATACTGGCAGAAGCCATCCAGCCATGGAGCCACTGGACCAGTCCATTGCTGTGTTGAGCCCCTTCCTTCCCTTCCTAACAAAGGCCACCAGCTTGATTACTGAGACTCCTGCTGCATACCCACATCTCAATAGTAAGTTTGTCTTCAATGCCTACTGTGGCAGTCACTTATTTGCCATTGCCGATGCCCTTCTATTCAAGTGCTATCTTAAAATAAAACACAAATAGACATAGCTTATTAATTTTTAAACCAGAAAGCTTCCCTCCACCAAATCTCTTCTCCCACTAACACTCCCACAAACACTAGTTTGGAAGCCAGCAGCAGATAAGAGCACGATGTATAGTTTACCACATATTTCACTTTTTTCTCTTTTATTCCCCCCAAACATTTTCTCCCAAGTTGCCCTTGCTATAATGACTATTATTATGTTTTCACTCATTACCAGTACAGTGACAAGTCCCAGGGCAGTTGTGGGGCCAGCTAAATGAAAGTGGCTTTTGAAACTTAGTAATCAGTATCCATGCCTGCTTAGACTGCTAACTAGATCCCAAGGTTGCTTATAAAACCTGTCTTCCACATGACAAAGTGATGAGGTAGCACAACCTGAGTACTACCCTCCACTCCAAAATAAATCTATGAGACATTATTCTAGTACTGATTTACAGTTATACCTTTCTCTTGAGAAAACTTTTTAAAGAGTATTATCAAATCTGAGTATAAATCATCATTTACACTGAGAATTGCAAAACTTGTATACATATTATGAATCATAGGAACCACCACTTCATGCAGTTTTGTGCTACAATATTATGTTCTCATTTGCAAACATTCTAGCAGGAGTATTTTGACCTATGTTATAAAGGTAGTTCACACTATAGCATTCCCAAAGTGTGTTGCATTACAGTTACGTGTTTCCAAGTAGTACAAATTCCCTGAGTTAAATGTATTTTGAGGCTGATTACTTTTGGGAAAAAACAAAAGAGCAAAAACAAGAAAACAAAATAAAAATTATGACCATGATTTCAAGAGATCTACTCCACTCCTAAATTTGGTACAAAAATTTAGATATCTATATTATTTATGATAGGAAGTTATATAGAATCATCTTAAAAAAATGTTATCTTACTGCACAGATTGGTATAGCACATCAATTCACATTTCCCTTAGTAAGATATTAAACTGTAGGTAAAAAAGAAAACTCAGAACTACAGAATAAAAAAGGATCTCTTCAAAAATTAGTACTGAAACTTTCCTTCATAAAGACAGTTTGGCAAGTCCACAGATAAACAATAGTCTTTGACATATAAGTGAACATAAGGCTCAGGGCCTACCACGGGTAAATCTCAAAATGGCAAACTGGAGTCTGTCCTAATTTTTGTTGTATTGATTAGTTTTAAAATATGTGGACCACCAGCCAGGCTTGAACACTTGTGTCATACAGGGATTGGCTGTAACAGGATTTGACATATACACTGTTAAGGTGTTTGCTTAGTTCTCCTAGATATTCATGGTGCCTTGAAAGAGATACTGTCTTTCTTGTGCTGGTACCTGAAGACTTCTGATGTCATTTGGATCCCTTTCCTTTTGAAAAGAAGTTGACAAAAAGATTGCCCTAGAACTTCAAGTCACAAGAGCATCTAGGCCAGTTATTGTCTTTGCACATAATCACCTTTCAAAGCATGGGGTAATACAAGGGTAAGTTTCACTTATCTGGTAACTCCAGTTATAAGAAACACTCAGACAGGGCTTAACTTCTACTGGTATTGCCAGAGACATCCCAACACCAGTCTGCACGTGTCTGAGGCCCTGAACACTAGTTTGGAAGCCAGCAGGACATGTCTGTAGTGTGTAAGATGAGGTATGAGTGGGAGATACAGTCTGCTGACAGCTTGGTTGTTCTGATACAGAATAGCGATACTGCAGGGAGGTCTGCTGGGTCTGAGGGAAATACTGAGGTTGCCGAAAATGAACTGGCTGTGACAACTGGGAGGCTGTCTGGAACACACCTACTTGTGCAGACCGAGGGCCTGCCTGTCCTCTCTGTTTGCTTCTTTCACATCATTATCATGAGCAATCAACAGCCGTTCAATACACTGCACTAAGAAATCCCAGGAGTAAGCAGTAAGACGATTTAGTCTTGTCCGCCACGTTGGAGAAAGACGAAGTATAATCCTTGAAGAAGCCATACATGCAGCTGCTTGCACAGATCTCCAGGAAGTAATCTGCATATTTGGCCATGTAGAGTTTAGTTTTTACCAAGTATATCACTGGCCAGCCATCGTGAAGATCTGTTTCATGAACTGCTTCAGAGAGCTAATACTCAATGAAGTTGGCAGCTGTTGGAAGGCAGAGGTTCCACTGGGAGGTTTCTAATAATAATAGTTCCATATGGATCAAATTTTGTTTTGTTAACACTAGATTCATATTAGTCATACAACCCTGGCTGTTGAGCTGCTCCAGTTTAGGCACACTATCTTCTTTTTCTTCAAATTTACTTGCCAGAAGCAGACAGGAAAGCGCAACTAAATGCAGTTGCTGGATAGAGATGTCATAGCGATCCATGAAGAGGTTCAGCAAATAAACAGCAAGATGTCTGGCAGAAGGGCAGAGTGTAAAGTGATTGCTCACAATGGTAATCAAGTTAGCAAAATACCGCCTCAGACTTAGTTGAGGGGACAGGCCTTTGTACGAGGGGAACTTCAGCTCCTTGTACTGAAGCGCTCGGTGAATGTGGGCAGCCAGCTGTCCTCGCCACCACGGCCCCTCCAGCTCCATGGGACCCCACGGAGCTCCCGGCCAGACGCGGTGGCTTCAGTGCAAAACAGCTGCCTCACCGCACCAGCCCCGCGGCGTGCCGGAGGCGCCGGCCCAGCCCATGCTGCCTACATTCGGCCACCAAGCGCTGGCCTCAGCTGCGGCCCGGAGCCGCCCATTGTTAAAGGAAGGACCAGGACCGGCGGCAGAGCGCATACAACCAGCGCGGGGCACTGGCCGCCCTGCCGGCCCTAATTATAACATTTTAAAAGAGCATACTAAAAATCAAGAAGAAATTAACCACACCTAATAAAGAATTGTCAGCTCACCAAGTACCAATTAATTTTCTTACAATGAAAAGCAAAGGTCGTGAATCAAACAAGAAAACAAGAGAGGCAGATGGTTTCCCAGTGACATCCTAAGGCCGTGCAAAAAGAAACAGCTCACAAGCAACTTGAACGGAGAAAGAATGGGGAACATATGTTTCCCTAATTAACAAGTTGCATATAGTAAAAAAGAAAAAAACTGATCATTTTAAATTCAAAAAGGGACCCAAATTAGGACATGATTATAAATACTGAAGGGTGGGAAATGGATAAGCCACAATTTCTACCCCAAGAAATGCACAGGGCATGGACTCTAACCTAAGCAACCTGGGGCTGAATTCCATCTCTAGCCTCCTCCAACCAGCCCAGTGGAAATATTGCCACCCCTCTCCTCACCTTAATGAGCTAAGTGATGTTAGAAAAGTCATTTAAATTTTGTGGCCTTGATATAAAGAGAGGGATTTGATAGAAATGAGTTCCCATTTGCTGCGATGTTTTATCAATTAGCATGGAAGAAAATAAAGCCTCTCCCCCCTCTACAAACCTTAGATTCTATGATGGGTAACTTCCTGTGGGATTCTGCAGAGATATTTATACCTTCTCTGCTCCTCTCCCGTGACATGAGAGCAGGAAAAAGGTTAGAGATAGAAATACTTCTACATTCTATTCATTCATTCAGCCAGTACAATTAAGGGATTTATTCAGTACAAATAAAAGATGTCTGCTTTTCTGGGGGTTGAACTAAGGGCATTCTACCTCTGAGCTACACCCCCAGCCCTATTTTTTATTATTTATTTTGAAATAGGGTCTCACTAATTTGCTGATGGCCTCACAAAGTAGCTGAGGCTATCCATGAACTTGCAGTCCTTCTGTCTCAGCCCCCCAAGTACTGGGGTTACAAGTGTGCACCACCATGCCCATCTTTGCATTTTTTTGTAGTAATGGAGATGAATCCTAGGCTCACTCTACCATTGAACTACATCCCCAGCCCTTCTTGTTTTTTATTTTGAGACAGGATCTTGCTAAGTTGTTAAGTCTGGCCTTGAAGTTACATTCCTCCTGACTTATCCTCCTGAGTCACTTGGGATTACAGGGTACCAGGAAGATGTTTATATTTCATTTAATGTAAAACAGAACCATGCTGGGCTCTGAGGATGTAAAGCATCACAAAACACAAATTACTACTCTGAAGCCTTCAAATTCTGATGCCTCTAAGTCCAGGGTCAGTATAGTGAACCCAGTGTCTGCCACAAAAAAATAAACTTACCAACAACATATGCCACTAGTTTCATGTCCCACGACCAAAATCAGGTCATTTTTCATTGCCCAAAGCAGACTTGTTCAGAATTTCCCTGATCACTTTCTATCTTAGTTCATACCTTGTTGCTGTAACAAAATGCCTGAGAATGGAAAACTTATAAGGAAAGAGGTTTATTTTGGATCATGATTCTGGAGCTTGGGAGGTCCAAAGGCATAAACCCTACCTGGTGAGCATTCCTGGTGCACCATAACATGATAGACAGCATCCGAGTGCCAGATAGAGCAATCATGCTAGAGAGAGTTCACTTTAATGACAAAACTATTCCTGAGGATGCCCCAGGATTCACTCAGTGAGACCTTGTTTCAAAATAAAGAATAAAAAATAAAGCTGGGAGTATAGATTAGGGGTAGAATGCCCCTGCCCCTGGATTCTATCCCCAGTACTGAAAAAAAAAAAAAACTCTCCAGCAACTTCCATATAAAACTCCTGTTCCTTCCAGTTTCCTAACCAATAGGGTCCCATCTGCTTCTAAATCTTGATCTCCAGCTGTCTCATTAGTGTGTCAGGTCTTCACCATGCTGGCCTCTGTCCATCCATCCCATAAACATACAATGTCCTTCCTGTAGTGTCTACACATTCTCACCTGATCTTCTAAGGCAGGGGCTAGCCCAGCGCTAAGGCAGGCCACAGTTCTCACCCTGGAGGCCACAACTTTCCTTCAGTAGCACACACTCTCTCCATATCCCTCCTGGCCAAATTTGCAGATACTCTTGGTAGCAGCTTCTTATTTCAAAATGGCCATTGTGAAACCGGACACACAGTCACTGGTTGTTAGTAAAGGAGAGTCTTGAGTTTTTCACAGTAATCAGCAAACATCTGCTCTCAGCATCTCATCCCCTTCCTTGCTCACATCCGCCACAATGTTACATCTGTGCAGAGGCAGCAGATGACAACCTTCCTCAAATTCATTTTCCAAGGCTGCTGTCTGCACCAAACCCCAAGTCTCTAGCAGAGCTGATTTTCCTTGGCCCTCTGTCTTTTCATATAGTGTTTATATTATAGGCTCTCAACTATTTTTTCTTCTGCATGATTTCTAATTTCTTTTTTTGAATAAAATGTAAATTTATTCTTTAGAATTATAGTTAAAATCACAGACTTAAAATTTTATGTAGTTAATAAGCTTTCAATGAAAATAATAAATTGAAACAAAATATTCACTGAACTTCCAAATAAAGATGTAGAGGCCATATTCAATTTATAGTAAAGGAACTTAAAAGGTACCTATAACCATGAACAAGCATTCCAAAAGTTGGAACATCAGAGGTTAGGGAATTAAAATACATTTTGGGAGACTGAAAACAGATGCAGATGATTTCTAATTTCTTTCTGAAGAAAACTCCACCGTGAGAAATGAAGAGAGTTATTTAAGGTAATATTTCATTATCATTTTTCACAAAAGTATAAGGAAAATCTTTTCCATAGTCCCCAAAAGGCTGAAAAACAGACGTGAGCAGGATCCCTAATGCGTGCTTGAAGCCTTCCTTTTCTTCTTTAGGAAACCAGTTGAATCTTGGAAGTGACTCATAATTATCCTAATTGGCTGCAAATCTTAATTATTTCAATGCTACAGTCTGCCCCATGATCTCTTACTTGTTTTTGTTCTTAATAAAAAGCTATTTTTTCCAATTGGCTTCAGTTCCTCCAGTCCAACTGGAGAAAATAAGTCAGTAAGATTCACCTCAATACCATTCTCTTTTTAAGATGTCAAAAGCAATATTAAACTTGCCCTTTTTATATATTATAGTGTTGGTAAGCAAATAATTTTAAGTTTGCAGAATGAACCAGTATTTTTAAATTGTCCTGAAATTAGCAAAAATATCAGTCTTTCTTCAACTCCTAGCTTTTCCACATTTACTAACGTTCTGGAATAAGCTTTATCTATCTTATTTATTAAAAAAGCCAAGTATATGTGCAAATATCATCCTAGAATTACAGAAAAATGTTTCAAAAGGTTAAACAATTCACCATCAGTATGAGCAAATACAGCTGCTGGATGAGAGATGAATATCTAGATAAAAATAAGAGGTACTGAATTATGTGGTTCTGTGAGGCTATTAACAATGAACAATTTATGATTACTGTTTGTAACCAACCTCAGTTAACCAGAATTTGAAGACCTTAAATAATTGTAGGATTATACCAATTCTATTGCCCTGAAGGAGAAAATATTTTTTCAGTATCAACTGTTTAAATAAAAAATGCTTTATAACTATTCCTAGGATAGGCATATATTGAAATGAACAAGAAAGGCTTTTGCAGATAGTTACTCTTACCATTAGCAGCAATAACGAATTTCTTTCAAGTGAGTAGCAGCATGGCAGTTAACTTCATGCTCCTATAAGAAGTGCCCAGAGAGCTGGCCATCTTTATTTCTGAGTGTGTCTGTGATAGTGTTTCTAGAAGAGCTTAGTGTTTGCATCGTAGATGGAGTAAAGACGAGCTGCCTCATCAAGGAGGGTAGGCATCATTGATCCATCAGGGGCCCTGATAGGACAGGAAGGCAGAGGGAGGGGAAGTTGACTCTCCGTTTGAGCCATGGCTCCCATTTCTCTTTCCTCGAGGTTTAGGATGGAACTTAAACCATTAGCTTCCATAATTTGCAGGACTTTAGGCTTAAAATGAAGCCACACAATGGGCTTTCCTGGGGCCTTTAACTTGCGGATGGCAGATCATGGAACTTTTCCGTCTCTATAGTCATAGTCACATGATCTAATTCCTCACAATAAATATCTTTTCAGACATTTAAATTTATTAGACATATATGTATATATATGTATATATACACATATATAATTACATGTATATATTCATTAATCCACATACTTTAAAAATATGAAGGAAAATATGCTTCAGCTTTGGCTCTACCCAGCACCTAAAATGGCATCACCATCAGCCCTAAACTTCTCTACCTCTCTCCCATGCCTTTCTCTGCAGAGTTTTCCTTAGGCCCTTCATGGTGCTTCCCTGAAACTCTTGGGACTCTCTTGATGTTGTTAATGGCTGTGGTAGGTTAGAGTCGCATGTCCTAGACCACATTACACAGAAAAAGAAAGAAAACCTCTTCCAATGGCTGCCCCAAAAGATGGGGAAGTTCCTCTTTCCTTGGGGCCAATGTCTCACCACATCTCTATAATTCTGATAAGGCTACATGGCCATCTAGGATCCAGTCCCTTTGGCCAGAGACTGAATATCTAATAGGTAGAAGCCAACCTCATACCTGTCTCAAAACCTTAGTTGGATAGGGACACTGAGACTATATGGGGCAGTGAAATGGGAATTAATATTGGGGAGACAGTAAGCAAATGTCTACTATGAAAACAGACAAGAAAATCTCACATTTCCAAAATTAGAAAGCATACTGAGATCAGAGGATAGGAATGAAAGCAGAGTTCATGTAACCCATTGGCTATCTCCAGTTTTATAAGGGACTTATCCAGGCAGATACTTTTTACCATGTTTTATCAAGTACTGTAGGTGAATGAAAGACTGATGATAGCTCCAAGAAAGTGACTTTATTTACTGAGAGATTAGTGGCTTTGAAGGCAGACATATCTAGATTACCTTTAAAAGACATTATCTGTCATCCAGCTTTCAGTAGTTACTAACTCAGCATGAGTTTTTATATAAATACCTGGGTGTGGTGATGCACACTTGTAATCCCCATGCTTAGGAGGCTGAGACAGGAGGATCACACAGGTTCAAAGCTAGCCTCAGCTAATTAGTGAGGCTCAGCAACTTCGTGAGACTCTGTTTCTAAATAAAATATAAAGTAGGGCTTCTGGGTTCCACCCCCAGTACCACCAAAAAAATTTATATATATATACATATATATATATGGTGCATTATAATTTTACATTATATTGGGGGTGCAGAGTGTTAGAAAAATTTATACACACTCTTGTTGCCTTCCCCACCACCAGTTCCCCCCACTCTTACCCCAAAAGTCTTTGAGATTGGAATTTGCTATTTTTGTATAAGTTCATAGTGGTGTGTGTGTGTGTGTGTGTGTGTGTGTGTGTGTGTGTGTGTGTGGTAGTGGGGATGCAACCCAGGGGCCTTCTACCTCTGGGCTACACTACCAGAGCTATTTTATATTTTATTTGGAAACAGAGTCTCACTAACTTGCTGAGAGTCTCACTAAGTTGCTGAAGCTGGCTTTGAACCTCTGCAATCCTCCTGTCTTGACCTCCCAAGTACTGGGATTACAAGCATATACCACCATGCCTGGCTCATAGTATTTTTTAAATATTGTATTCTTTATAACTATGCCCCCCTTTCTTCCCTAATCACTTCACTCCCCTGAAGTCTCTGCTCTGATGTTTCAATCTGATGTTGTTTTTGTTGCCAGACATCTTGCTAGCTTCTAGGTATGATAGAAAACATACATTTACTCATTCTTTGGGACTGGGTATACTCACTTAGCATAATATTCTTAAGTTTCATTTGTTCCCTGAAAATGGTGTAATTTTGTTCATTACAGGTGAGTAAAATTTTATTGTGTGTATATACCAAGTTTTGTGATCCATTCACCTGTAGATAGACATCCATGCTTATTTCATAATTTAGCTATTGTAAATTGTGCTGCTATGAACATGGATATGCAAGTATCTTAATATTCTGATTTCATTTCCTTTAAGAGGATACCCAAGAGCACTATCAATGGGTCATATCATAGCACTATTCTCAATCTTCTGAGAAACCTTCACACTGATTTCCAAAGTGGTTATATTAGTTTGCAGTTCCACCAGCAGTGTAATAGGACTCTGTTTTCCCCATATCCTCACCAGTATTTATTATTATTTGTGTTCTTAATAATTGCCATCCTATTTGGAATGAGACAGAATCTCAGTGTAGTTTTTATTTGCATTCCCCTGATTGCTAAAGATGATGAACTTTTTTATACATTTTTGTCCACTTACATTTCTTCTTTTGAAAAGTGTCAATTCAGTCATTTGCCCATGTTTTATTTGTTTTTAAAAAGCTTTAAGCTTTTTAAGACCTTTGTATATTTTCTGTTAGACCTTCATCTGATGCATAAGTGATAAAGATCTTCTCCCACTCTACAGGCTGTCTCTGTAAAACCATGATAGATTCCTTTGCTTCACAAAATCTTTCTAATTTAATGCTATCCCATCCATCAATTTCTGTTTTACTGTTCCTGAGCTTCAGGGGTCTTATTGAGGAAATTTCTACCTGTACCTATATGTTGGAATGTTGGTCCTCTATCCTTTTTTAGTAGTTTCAAAATTGCTGGTCTAATTTCTAGGTCTTTGAACCATCTTTTCTTTTTGGACATGAAGCTTCCTTGGTTTATTACACAACTTGCTCACCAAAAGTGACAATATATTTAAGTTTTACACATATGAAATGAATTGTATGTTTCCTAGCAGGGGGCAATATAGTTCTCAGATTTAGAGATTTACTTAACTTTATTTGGTTTGGGTATTAATGTAATGTTGGCTTCATAAAATTATTTGGGAGAGTCCCATTTCTTTCTATTTAACAAAATAGATTAAAGACTATTGGGGTTAGCTCTTCTATAGAGGTTTTATAAATCTCACTTGGGAAACCATCTGGTCCTGTGATTTTGTTTGATGGCACACTCTCTATTGCTGTTTAAATCTCTTTGGTTACTATTGGTCAGTTTAAATTTTCTATGTCTTCTTGACTCAGTTTAAGGTTATATGTATCTAGAGATTTATTTCTTTCTGATTTTCATTTTGTTGGAGTATAGTTTTGCAAAGAGTTTGATTGGAGCCGGGCGTGGTGGCACACGCTTGTAATCCCCGCGCTTGGGAGGCGGAGACAGGAGGATCACGCAGGTTCGAAGCCAGCCGCGCGCGCTGGCTTAGGAGACCCTGTTTCCAAAATGAAAGTGTAAAAATAGGTCTGGGAGTGTAGCCCGGAGGTAGAAGGGCTTCCAGGAACCCCAGTACCACCAAAAAAAAAAAAAGAGTTTGATTGGAAATCCTTTATATTTTCATTCTGTAGGTGATAATATCTCCTTTTTAATCTATTTTAGTAATTTCAGTTGATTCTCTTTATCTTTTGGTTAGGTTGGCTAGTAGTTTATCTTGTTCATTTTATTTAGAAACTAGCTTATGGTTTTGTTGATTTATGCTGTGTTTTTTTTTTTCATTTCTACTTTATTGATTTCTGCTCTGGTTTTAATAATTTCCTGTCTTCTACTCTCTTTGGTATTAAGTTGTTCCTGTTTATCAAGGGTGTTTTTTATTTATTTTTGAGGTCTGGAGATGGAACCCAGGGGCATTTGACCTCCGAGCCACATTCCCTGCCCTATTATTTTTATTTTTTATTTTAAAACAGAGCCTCACTAAGTTGCAGAGGGCCTAAGTAGCTGAGGCTGTCCACGAACTATGATCCTCTGCTTTCAGCCTCCTGAATGCTGGGATTACAAGCGTGTGCCACCACGCCCAGCTTATCAAGGGTTTGAAGTGTGTCATTAGGTTATTTATTTGGTGATTTTCTGCTCTTCTTCTGTGAGTACTCAGTGCTATGAATTTTCTTCTTAATACTGCCTTCAAGACTTCTGAGAATATGCCAACCAAGGGAAGCAGTACATACCAGTCCTGCTGACACCTGACCTCCATTGCTTAAAAAACAGCATTCTACAGAGCCAGAAAATACTACTGGTATACAAATAACACAAAAAGTACAAGGTGTCAGGGGGAAAAAAGGTTATAAGACCAATCAGAGAGAAGAAACCCATCGGCCTTACAGTGGTGGGAGCCACAGTGGTGCCATGCCATCTTGCCTCACTGACTCCAGAGATAAACAGGAAAACAACCAAGGATGTGAAGTGAGCACCTGCAGATAATCAGAGTTGTAAGCCATCAGTTCTTCCTGCAAAAATACTGGCTACAACTTGCAGCAGTACCGGCTGAACATACCTCACCCTTCAGGGATCCAGAGCAGTGCTCAACACCACCAGAAAAGAAACCTACTCACCTCCCAGCTGCAGGCGCCACAGCAGCGCCATCTTGCTTCACTGCACCCAACTCCAGAGACAAACAAGAAAACAATGAAGGACCCGAAGTAATCATCAGATCATTGGAATTGTAAGTTATTAGTTCCACCTGTGGAAACACCAGCTACAACTTGCAGCAGTGGCAGCCAAGCCCACCACTCCCTCTAGAGATTCAGACCAGTGTTCAACAACACTGTAAGTGAACTGCCATCCCCATATAAGAATACATAGCAGAAATCAATGAAGTAGAAAATAAAAAATTTTCAGAAAATCAACAAAACCAAAAACTGATTTCTCAAAAAAATTTAACAACATAGATAAAACACTAGCCAAAAAGGAGAAAATCAACCCTAATTACAAAGAGATGAAAAAACAGATATTACTACTGACACTATAGAAACCCAGAGGATTATCAGAAACTACTTTGAAAAACTATACTCCAACAAAATGGAAAATCTAGAAGAAACTGACAACTTTCTAGATAAATACAACCTTCCTAAAAGGAGTCAGGAAGGTATAGAACTTTGAAACTAACCAATAGCAATCAAAGTTATTAAAGCAACAATAAACACCCTACCATCAAAGAAAAGCCCAAGACCAGATGGTTTCTCAAATGAATTTTATACAACCTTTATAGAAGAGCTGATCCCAATACTCCTCAAACTATTTTATAAAATAGAAAAAAAAATGGGAGCTGGGCATGGTGGCGAACGCTTGTAATCCCCACACTTGGGAGGCTGAGACAGGAGGATCATGCCGGTTCAAAGCAAGCCTCATCTGCCTTAAGAGACCCTGTTTCCAAATAAAATATAAAATACATCTGGGAGTATAGCCCAGAGGTAGAAAGCCCCTGGGTTCCATCCCCAGTACAACCAAAAAAAAAAAAAAGGGGGGGGGGGACTCTCCCAAATACATTCTATGAAGCCAACATCACATTAATACCAAAACAACATAAAGACAGCTCAAGGAAGGAAAACTAAAGGCCTATATCTTTGATGAACTTGGATGCACAACTGCTAAACAAAATACCAGCAACATGCATTCAAAACCACATTAAGAAATCAGACACCATAATTAAGTAGGGTTCATATCAGAGATGCAAGGCTGGTTCAACATATGAAAATTAATCCATGTAATTCATCACATAAACAGAACCGAAAACAAAAATTACACGATCATTTTAATAGACTCTGAAAAAGCATTTGACAAAAATCCAACACCCATTTATGCTAAAAGCACTGCAGAGAATCAGAATAGAAGGAACATACCTCAACATCATAATGGCAATCTACAATAAGTCCACAGCCAACATCTTATTAAATGGGTAAAAACTTCAAGAATTTCACCTAAAAACAGGGACAGGGGTGTTTTCATTTCGAGTCACCCCCTCATGCCATTTTGGCATGGGGATGTATTTCCATTTTCTGTATTTCTTTCTTTTAATAAACTTCTTTAAATCTTTAAAAAAAAAAACAGGGACAAGACAAAGATGTCCATTATCACCACTTCTTTTCACTATAGTACTTGACATTGTAGCCAGAGCAATAAGGCAAGAAAAGGAAATCAAAGGAGTACACAAATAGGAAAAGAAGAACTCAAACTTTCACTATTTGCATATAACATGACAATGTATGTTGAAGACTCAACATACTTAACCGAAAAACTTATAGAACTGATCAACAAATTCAGCAAAGTGTCTGGATACAATCTTAAAAATCTGAAGCTTTTCTGTATATTAACAATTAATCTACTGAAAAAGAAATCCAGAAAACACTTCCACTCAGGATTCCCACCAAAAAAAAAATACTAGGAATAAAGTTAACCAAGGAGGTTAAAAGACCTCTACAAAGAAAATTATAAAAATTTAAAAAATAAATTGAAGAAGACCTTAGATGATGGAAAGATCTTTCATGTTCATGGATAGACAGAAGAAACATCATCAAAATGGCCATACTTCCAAAGGCAATCTACATATTCAACAAAATACCCATTAAATTACAAAGATTATTTCTCACAGACATAGAAAAATCACTCCTTAAATTCATTCAGATCAACAAAAAGCCCAGAATAGCCAAAGTAGTTCTCAGCAACAAAAACCATGAAGGAGGAATTACAAAACCTGACTTTAAACTATACTACAAATCCATAGTAAGAAAAACAGCATATTACTGGCACAAAAACAGACACATAGAGCAATGGAGCAGAATAGAAGCCTCAGAAACAAATTCACACACACACACATACACACACACACACACACACACACACACACATACAACCAATTAATTTTTAACAAAGGGGCCCAAAACTTACATTGGAAAAAAGATAGCATGTTCAATAGATGGTGTTGGCAAAACTGGTTAATCATATGCAGAAAAATTGAAATAAACCCCACTTTCTCACCCTGCACAAGAGTAAATTCAAGATGGATGAAACACTTGGAAGTTAGACCAGAGACCTTGTGGCTCCTTGAAGAGGGCATAGGTCCAACACTACCAAACATAGGCACAGGTAAAGAACTGTCTCAACAAGACCCCAAAGGTACAACAAACTAAAAGGCAAATCAATATGTGGGATTGCATGAAAATGAAGAGCTTCTGTACAGCAAAGAAAACTATCAAAAACCTCAATCAAGAGCCAACAAAATAGGAGATTTTTGCCAACTAGTCCTCCAATAGAAAACCAATATTTAGAATATCCAAAGAACTCAAAAAACTCAGCACAAATAAATCAAATAACCCAATCAAAAAAGGGCAAGTGAACTAAATAGACACTTCACCAAGGAATAAATTCAAATGACCAATAAATTCATGAACAAATTTTACCTAACTCCAACTAGGATGGCAATCATTCAAAACACAAACCACAACAAATTCTGGAGAGGATGTGGAGAAGTGGGGACTCCAGGGAAGAAGCAAATGGTGACAAGTATGCAGAACATATCAGTAGCTGAAACAAATGAAGTTCAACTACCGAGTAGGCAGAGTCTTGACAAACAAAATAAATAAAGCTCATGAACCAAAACAGAACCAGCAACCACAGTGGAAGGAATCCGGTACTCTGAACTGTGAGATCTACTACAAAAGCCCGCGCACAAGACTGACCTGCTGCAGACTCAGCCCAGCCGCAGGCACCATTGTGGGCCATGGGCCATCAGCCTAAACCAGAGTTCCAGCTCTGGCCGAGACAGCAGCCCAAAAAAATCCAGAAAAATAATCCAAGAACTTGAAAGTGGTCACAGAGCTCCAATATCTTAAATGACTAGCATCATGCTTCAGGATCTCAGAAAAAGATCCAAGAGTCCATGCACTCACAAGAGGTGGCATCCGATGCGGCACAGTGAACTATCCAGAGACAATGCATTAGGATCAGGTAATAGCTTGTGTTACTCTCTACTCAGTGGAAGACCACCCAAAGAAGCCATGGGACCCAGTGGGCTAGTCCAGTTAGAACCTCCAGAGACACTGGAAAGGTGCTCACAGTGTAGTACCTGCACAGGGTCACAGGGTATTGCTCAAATACTACACTGGATGCCCCCTGGTGAAGGTTGGAAATCATAGGCACAGAGCAGGGGGCCTGAGCCCTGGGCGGAGAGCAGAGAGGCCCAAGGGCTCGCGGAGTACAGCCTGGAAAAAAGAGCAGAACCCTGAACTTACACAGAACTCATTAACAGTGACACTCAATGCTCTGATACCTAATCACTAAGCTGTCAGAGGAGAGAGGGGCACAAACACTAAGAGGGTGGGTTCAAAGGCTAACAATAGGATACAGAGCAAATAAGACACACTGGAATAGCCTCCAGAACCTACCACAGTGAAAAGATATACAGATATTATATGGACCCAGCCCTATATTTGTAAATTAGTGGAACTGGTTTTTTCTATTTTATTTGTTTTTGTTGTTGGTGGTGGTGGTGGTTTGTTTTGCTTTTTTTTCTCTCACACTGTCACTAGTTCTTTTCTTTCATTTGATTTTTTTTGTCTCTAATTTTTGTCTATTTTTTCCTTTATTTTCTTTTGGTTGTTTTTTTTGTCTTTGATTTATAATTGTTAGTTTTTGTAACTTGTTTTATTACTTTATTCATTTTTTGCTCCTTTCCCCCATTCCTTTTACTTTTCTTTTTTTCCCTTACTGTATCTCCTTGTTTTATATTCAAAGTATTTCATATCTCCATACGAAAATACTCTACTAACTATAAGAGTCCTGCTATCTAACCTTCTCTCATTTTCAACCAGATACTACCTTATTATACTTAAATTCTTACTCAACCTAATCATATCCTCTACTTTACCCAAAACCTGTATCCATCACCCCAGCTCCTCACCCATTACCTAACCCTCACCACTGAAAACAGCATTACTTACCTGCTGGCCCCTCTAAATTCCTACTACTAAGATTGGATCAGACATAATACTCACAAAAGACAAGATGCCAAGACATCAGAAGAACAAGCCTGAGAACCTTGAAATTATGAGAACAAGAATCAGTAAAGAAATAACAGAAATCACGAATACTCTCCTACAAAAATGCAAGGAGAATTTCAAATTATGATCTTCAATATGATGAAAGGCCTCAAAGCAAGTGTTTCAAGATTAGAAGAATCTAAAAAAAAATTAGGAATTCAAAGCCAACACTAAAAAAAATATTTAAAGAAATAAATCATAAAGAAGAAAAAAAGAAGCAAATTTCAAAACCAGAGAAGAGATGAAGTTGTTCAGCAGGGCATCTAAGTAAAGAAAAAAATAACATTACACCAAACAGAAGATAAAAAACAAAATGACAGGAAACTGAAATCATATTTCAATAATAACTCTGAACGTCAAAGGACTTAACTCACCAATCAAAAGATATAAAGTGGAAATGTGGATTTAAAAAAATCCAAATATATGCTGTTTGCAAGAAACTCACCTTACAGCCAAAGACATTCATAGACTAAAAATGAAAAGATGGAAAATGATATATCAAACTAATGGAGACCAAAAACGGGCAAGGGTAGCAATACTGATATCCAACAAAACAGACTTTAAGCTAAAACACATTAGAAGAGACAAAGCAGAGCACTTTCTTTTGTTAAAAGGAACAATCTACCAAGAAGATATAATGATAGTTAATGTTTACGCCCCAAATGTGGGTGAACTCACATTTGTAAAACAAAGCCTCCAGGATATCAGATCTCAAATAAACCCAAATACTATAATATTAAGTGACTTCGACAAACTTCTCATGCCACTAGATTGATCTTTAGGGGAAAAGATGAGTAAAAACTCTTCAGAATTAAAAAAAAAACTATAAACCAAATGAACCTAATAAACATATACAGAATATTTCAACCAGGAACATCAGAATACACATTCTTCTCAGCAGCCCATATAATATTCTCCAAAATATATCACATCCTGGGCCACAAAGCAAGCACCAGCAAATTCAAAAGATGTAATATAATTCCCTGCATTTTTTCAGACCACAATGAAATGAAAGTATAAACCAACAACAGGAAGACCAAAATAAACTACTTAAATACATGGAGACTGAATTATACACTATTGAATGATGAGTGGGTAAGATCAGAAATAATGGGAGAAATAAATAAATTTCTGTGATTAAATGAAAATAAAGACACAACTTATCTTTGAAGGTGGTGTTAAGAAAAAAGTTTATTGATTTGAGTGCCCACATAAGAACAGAGAGTCTCCAAATTAAAAAAAAAAAAAACTAATGACACATTTCAAGGATCTAGAAAGACAGCAACAGTCTAATTCCAAAATCAGCAGAAGACAAAAAATTATTAAAATCAGAGCAGAAATAAATGAAATAGAGAATAAAAAACAATTCAAAGAATCAACAAAAAAGATGGCTCTTTGAAAAGATTAATAAGATTGATAGACCCCTAGAAAACCTAACCAAAAGAATGAAAGAATACAAATTATTAAAATCAGAAATGAAAAAGGAGTCATCACCACAGACAGTGGGGAAATTCAAAGGATTATCAAAAACTATTTTGAAAATTTATACTCCAATAGACTGGAAAACATGGAAGAAATAAATAGATTTCTAAGCATATATAACCTACATAAATTGAACCAAGAGGACATAGCAAGCCTAAACCAACCAATAGCAAGCAAAGAAATAGAAACAGCAATAAAAATTCTGCCATCAAAAAAAGGCCAGACTCTCATGGGGTTCCAGCTGAATTATACAAAACCTTTAGTGAAGAACTAATCCAAATACTTCACAACGTGTTTCAGGAAATTGAAAGAGATGGAATTCTCCCAAATTCTTTCTACGAGGCCAGTACCACATTAATCCCAAAACCAAATAAAGATAACTCAAGAAGAGAAAATTACAGACCAAAATTCTTGATGAACATAGATGCAAAAATTCTAAACAAAATACTAACTATATGCATTCAAAACCATATCATGAAAATAGTACATCATGAACAAGTTGGTTTCATCCCAGAAAAGCAAGGCTGGCTTAACATACACAAATCAATACACATTATTCACCACATAAATAGAACTGAGACCAAAAACCACATGAACATATAAATAGATGCTGGAAAAGCTATTGACAAAATCCAATACCCATTCATGTTAAAAACACTGCAGAAAACTGGAATAGAAAAAACATATTTCAACATCATTAAGGCAATATACAATGAACCCAAAGCCAACATCGTATTTCATGGGGAAAAAAATGCAAGAATTTCCTCTAAAATCAGGAACAAGACAAGGATGCCCACTATTACCACTCTTTTTCAATATAGTCCTTGAGACTCTTGCCACAGCAATAAGACAAGAGAAGGAAATCAAAGGAATTCAAATAGGAAGAGAGGAATTAAAACTCTATTTGAAGATGACATGATCCTTTATCTAGAAGACCCAAAGAACTCAACCAAAAGACTACTGGAGCTGATTAACCAATTCAGCAAAGTTGTAGGATACAAAAATCAATCTAGCCGGGCGTGGTGGTGCACGCTTGTAATCCCCGCGCTTGGGAGGCGGAGACAGGAGGATCGCGCAGGTTCAAAGCCAGTCGCGCTGGCCTAAGAGACCCTGTTTCCAAATATAAAAGTATAAAATAGGTCTTGGAGTGTAGCCCGGAGTTAGAAGGGTTTCCAGGAACCCCAGTACCACCAAAAAAAAAAAATTCAATCTAAAGAAATCAGTTGCTTTTCTTTATGCCAACAATGAATCCACAATTAAAGAAATAAAGAAAATAATTCCATTCACTGTAACCTCAAAACCAATAAAATACCTAAGAAAAACCTAGCAAAGATGTAAAAGACCTCTACAATGAAAACTATAAAACATTAAAGAAAGAAATTGAAGAAGACCTTGGAAGATGAAAAGATATACATGGCTCATGGATCAGCAGAATAAATATCAAAATGACCATTCTACCAAAACTGATCTATAAATTTTATGTAATTTCTATCAAAATCCCAAAGACATTCTTCAAATACCTTGAAAAATCAGTCATGAATTTTGTATGGAGAAAGAAAAGACCCATAGTATCCAAAGCAATCCTCAGCAATAAGAACCAGGCAGGAGCCATCACAATCCCTGACTTCAAATTATATTTTAAAGCAATAGTAGCAAAACAGCATGGTATTGGCACAACAGGCATACTGACCAGTGGAACAGAATAGAAGATACAGAAACAAACCCACACACCTATAGTCAATTGATTTTTGACAAAGGGGCCAAACTCATACGCTGGAGAAAAGACAGCCTTTTTAACAAATGGTGCTGGGAGAACTGGCTATCCATTGGTAGAAAAATGGAACTAAATCCTTACCTCTCACTGTACACAGGAATCAACTCAAGATGGATCAAAGACTTAGATATTAGACTAGAGATTGTGTAAAGTTATTAGAGGAGGGCATAGGCTCGACACTCTAAGATATAGGCACAGGCAGTAACTTTCTCAAGACCTCCAAAGCTCAGGAAATTAAAGCAAGAATTAATAAGTAGGATGGCATCAAACTAAAAGGTTTCTGCTCACCAAAGGAAATCCTCAAGATCCTAAAGAGTAAGCCTATAGAATGGGAGAAGATCTTTACCAGCCACCACTCTAATAGAGGGCTAATATCCAGAATATACAAAGAGCTCAAAATACTCTACACTAGGAAAACAAATAACCCAATTAAAATACGGGCAACTGAATTGAATAGACACTTCAGAAGACATACAAATGGCCAATAGATACATGAAAAGATGTTCAGCATCATTAGCCAGGAAGATGTAAATAAAACTATGCTGAGATTCCATCTAACCCCAATCAGAGTGGCAAACAAAGAAATCAAGTAACAACAAATGCTGGAGAGGATGTGGGAAAAGAGGAATTCTTTTACACTGTTGGTGAGAGTGCAAACTATTTCAGCTATTATGGAGATCAGTGTGAAAATTCCTTGAAAAACTGAGAACACATTCTGGCTATAACACTCCTGGGTATCTTTCCAAAGAGGTTGAACTCAGAGAACTACAGTAACATATGCATACCTATATTTATAGCAGCATAATTCGTAATAGCCAAAATATGGAACCAACCTAGGTCTCCGTCAACAGATGAATGGATTGCAAAATTATGAGAAATAAACACAAAGAAATTCTACTGAGCTATAAAGAACAAAATCATTTCATTCATGAGAAGATGGAAAGACCTGGAGAACATTATGTTAAGTGAGATCAGCCAAGCACAGAAAGAGAAGGGACATATGTTTTCTCTAAATGCCCAAACTATGGAGTATGAAGAATACCAATGGGACTCCAGATAATGGAAGGGAAACCTCAGCAAAGCTAGAATGGAATGGTAGGAGATAAGGAAGACTGAGGTTGATTAATGGAGGAGCTACATCCAAATATCTGTAAAAGTATGAATATAGCATGGTTAACCTGGACACTCATTGTTGGGAGGTGAGAAATGGGAATTAGGGGGGAATCAAGCACAGTCTGAATGTATGCCATTTTCAATATGTTCCACATAAAAATAAATAAATAAATAAATAAATAAATAAATAAATAAATAAATAAATAAATATAAAAAAGAACCTACATCTCTTTCCACCTATGTAGGCAGCAGGTGTTTCTGTGACCAGACATAGTGCATAAATAGGAGGCTGCATTCTCCACAAATATGTCTGGGTTGTATTGACTTATCATGGGTCATGACAATTAAGTGGTCTGTGGTAAACCCCAGAGGTCCTATTGGGCTCTGTGTTCTGTATACTGTGGGCCTCTTGCCTGATTGGCCCTGAAGGCTGTTTGCTAATCTGTGACTGTGCTGTGTCCAACAGTAGACTCCACCCCTATCAGGGTGAACTCTAAAATCTCATACCCCTCAAGTCTACCACTTGCTATGAGTCCCTGCGGCTATGTTGGATGACCTTCCAAGATAATGGCTAGTTCACTTACAGTTCTGTTGAGCTTCACTCTGGATCTCTGAAGTATGAGGTGAGTTTGATGACTGCTTTTGCAGGATCTAGCTGGGTGTTTAGTAAGTAGGAGCATAGGATGATGTGCTACTGCTTACAAATTTGATGTATTGCAACACATCAAAAAAAAAAAAAGCATTGGTTTTTTTCCTTGGGGGGGGGGGTCTCTGGAGGCCTCAGTGCCAGCAGTCTTGACAAGACTAGACAAGATGGTGCTGCCATGACTCTCTTGGTCACAGTTGTTCCTCAGGGAATGTGGGCAGGGCACTTTTCTTTTCCCTTGTTCTGTCTTCTGGTTTTGTTTTCACTTTTCTATTTTTCATTGATTTGTTCAATTTTTTCTGCTCTTTTTTCTCGTTAAGATTCTGTTTTCATAACAATAAACATCAAGTGTCAGCATTACTGAAATGTGCTGATTTTCTCCTTCACCATTTTCCCAGAAGTTGTATATATGCAAATTTATCTAATCCAATCACAGTGCCATACATGGGAAGGTGAGGAAAGAGAGGGATTGGGATGGAAACTGGGGGAATCTCAATGAGTTCTTTGTACCCTGAACTTCATCATAATTATGGTTACAATGCAGCAATAAAAACAAATTTAGCTGCTGTACAAATTTAAAATGTGTCATGGCACAGACACGGGATGTAACAGCATTTACAACACAAAGATTAGAGATTCAGATGGGTTTATTTAGTGAAACATAAAATGTACAATCAAGGGAGACTGTGGACCATCTCCTGAGTGAGACAGATAGGTACTTCTGGGGAGCATGGCTCTTCTTTCAAAGAAAATTTTGTAAATGGTGAGACTGAGAGGTCCACGGGGTGGTGTCAGCCCAGTGAGAAAGCTGTGTAGGGCTGGCTCTGTTTCTTCTCAGAATCTGTAGGCTGCTGTGACCTGGTTGATGGATCACAGAACCTTCCGGTTGACATTAACTAAATGATGAATGAGTCTCAAAGTACCTTCTGTAAACTATAAAAATCTATATGCACCAATTAACTGGACTCTAAGATTTAATGGATTTTTACGAATTCAGGTTTGGGGAAAAACGAACTTTTAGAGTAAGGTGGGATGGAGGTGATCATAGAGTTTTTAGATTTAAAGCTGCAATGCCTCTTTCCCTCCCTGTTTATCTATTTTCTAGTCCCCCCAATATTTCACACACAGTTCTTTTTCCACATCTACACAAAGTGCCACCATGTCTGATTATAAAAAGAACAGGTAACCATTGGCCTAAAGCTGCTCGTGTGCCCTTGTGTCCCTCTGAAACACACAGCTCTAAAGTCCAAGGAAAGCAGCCTGTGATCTTAAAATCATGTTACCTGCTACCACTTTTCAAAAGTATCTTAGAAACAATATTTACCATTTACTGGACTAGCATTTCAATTATTAAATGCATATGAATTTTCATTGTGGTGGTATATTAATTGATTGATCACTTGGATTTCACTTTAAATGATCCTTTGGTTTAGGATGTGTCATGTACTATATCTGAGCTCCCTGAACTCCAGAGTTCTTTGAGTTTTACTTGCTGTGTTTGTATCAAGTTGACACAATGATAGTATGGACAGCTCATCTTTCTTCTCCTATAATTTGTTCTTTGGGGAACCTTAAGATGGTGACATAATTTAAAATATGAACTTCTAAAATAAGAAAAAGATCTGCAGCTCTGGATAATGCCAAGGAGAGTATTTTTTAGCATCATGTAAAGTCCTGTTGATATGAAATGTCTCATAAATGGCATGATGAAGAAACTGACATCTGTTAAACCCAGAAAAGCTGACCTTGAAGAACTCCACCTTCAGGATGTGGGTACTGGAGAGGGCTCATGACACATGCAAAAAGCCTCTTCTTGGCAGATGTAGAAACAAATTCTTCATTCCAACTGAAGAAATATAAACTCCTCTTTCTGAATAAAAACCACAGGAAGACTTTAATCAGCTAAAGAAATTATTTTCCTGTTCCCCATTGCTAGCCTTCCAACTCAGCTAATATTCACCCAATTATCATGTGTGTGTGTGTGTGTGTGTGTGTGTGTGTTATATGGTGTGTGTGTGTGTGTGTGTGTGTGTGTTTGTGTGCATGTGTGTGTGTTTGTGACTAGGGATGAACCTATGGGCATTCTCTCTCTGACATTTATTCCCAGTCATATTTTATTTTCTATTGAAATGGTATCTCAGTTATGGTACACTGCTAGCCTCTAATCTGTGATCCTCCTGTCTCAGCCTCCCAAGTACTAGGCCATGGCTCAATTATCTACATTCTTACATACTGACACACAAAAAATGTTGGAGCCGGGAAGGTCTTCAGCATCACACAGTATAGAGTTGCCTCTTTATCTGAAATGAGACACTAAAGCCTTGACTATTAGAAAATTTGAACTATGTCATATAGTTAGGTAAAACTTGATATTTGAAACATGGAGGCCCAGAAAGCAAAATAGAGGGTGGAAAGTGCTTCAGGGTCCCTGGGTCTTCTTCAAGGGCATGTCCCTAATGACCTAACCTCTTCCCACGAGACCCCATCTCTCTCTTTTTTTTTTTTTGCAAAACTGGGGGTGGAACCCAGAGTCATTCTACCTCTGAACTATACCCCTAGCCCTATTTTTTATTCTTTATTTTGAAACAAGATCTCACTGAGTTGCAAAGGGCCTCACTAAGTAGCTGAGGCTGTTCTCAATTCACGATCCTCCTGTCTCAGCCTCCCAAATGCTGGGATTACAAGTCTGTGCCACCATGCCCAGCTAGAGGCCCCACCTCTTAAAGCTCCTCCCTCCATAGAACCAAATACATGGGCCCTTGAAGGACATTTACCCAAACCATTGCAGACAGGGAGACAGAAATACACAGAGAGCTCCCAAACCTTTTAGCCTTGGATTTGATTAGAGATAGAAATTTTTTTAAAAGAAGAGAAAAGGGATGAAGAGAACCAAGAAAAAATAGTCACAAAACAGCCAACAATCAGCAAGGAGAAATCAGTTTTCTCCAAAGTCTGACTGAACAGATTGTATACATTTGCTTGTCACTGCCTTTTAGAAACAAGGATGACAGCGTATAATTTGGCAGCAAATTGGAACTGCAAAGCAAGTCACCTGCAAAAGAGCCCCAAAGGTAGCTCTTTCCCTTGACTGCCAGCAGCATCTCATATATTCTTTGCCAAGAAAATTGTCAAAGTCAGGGCCCAGCAGTCTTTCCATTTTGAAAAAAATGTTTAGTATACTATTTTTTTCAGGCCAGTATCTGTTTCCATGGAAACACCAAAGACTCTGAAGTTAGGAGAAAAAAAAACTTGTGTCTGGATCCACTTCACTTTGGTGTTGACTAAAGGCAAATCTCACAAGGTCTTCAGGTATCTGGCCCACTAGGTCTTGGTTTGGCTTCTTGTTAGAGAAAAACTATAATGACTGTTACTCTTGGATCTTGAAAAATTCTTACTATATTTGTTTAGACTAAACAATCATCACTCTGTGCTCTTAATGTGCTCCATGCTGACATGACAGAAACAGAAAAGAGAAGAGGAGCCCAGAGTGAGGACAGTCCAACGCATGTGGATGGATACTCACACTCCTCACACCCACACAGGTCATGCATATACCACTTACCATTCATGGCCGCCACATCACTAAGAAGCTAGAACATAAAGCGAGACCTTTGGATTCTTTCCTTCTACAAATAGCTGTGCAGTTTCAATGCATCTGTGCTGAGGCAGAAGGATCATGATGGTGAGAAAAGCAGGACTCAAGGTTTCATCGGCTTCTTGTCTAGGAATACAGGAAGCAGACACTTACATCACAGGGATGTATAGATGCTCCTCAATTAACAATAGGCTTCCATCCAAAAACACTCATCATAAGTTGAAAATGCATGTAATGTAACAAACCCACAAACATCCCAGGTTACCAACACAGTATATTGCAGGTAGTGGTTGTATACTTTTATGATGCCTTGGCAAGCTAATCAAATCTAATTTTTCTTAAGGATAAAATGTAGGCACATATATATAAAGATGCCTTTAAAATAATAATACAAAACATAAGAAAGGCATACAAGTTACAACTATTTTTGCCAGAAATTAAAGTTCAAACTTTATTCTCTAGCCAAGACATAAAGTAGACAGCGTCCAGACTCTAGCACCCCAGTAGGCACCAATAATACCCTACCTCCCTCTCAAGGATTCTTTCTCCTGGCTTTGTGCAGTGATTTCTTCATTTGGAAACAAAAGTACACCAAATAAATCCCTCCTCTTTTTCCTCCTCCTGGTAGCTTTAGTTCCTTCTTTAACCTAGGGTACATTGCACCTGTCTCTCTTATAATAATTGTTACATTTTTTATAACTATGCATTGATGTTTCTGTCTCCACCAGTAACCTGATGTCTTCAGGTACCATGAGCAATTCTTCTTTAGCACCAATTCTGAAGTTCTCCGTTGAATATAGTGGTCTATAATGCTCTTTAAAATATCCAGGCAGACTTTCCACAAGAAACATTTAATACATGAAAATGTGTTATGGATTGATTTTTGTCCCCTGATATTCATATATTAAAGTCCTAACCACTGCCTAGCACCTCATTATATAACCTAATTTGGAAATAGTCACCAAAAATATAATTAGTTAAGATAAGGTCATGGAGATAGACCCTAATCCCATTTTACTGTGTTCCTATAAAAGGGAGGGTTGGAAACAGGCACACACAGAGATAACATGTGAACATCAAGGCAGAGATTGGGTGATACACCTGGAAGTCAAGGAAGAACAACTCTTACCAGCAAACTACATGTAAGAGATGTGGACCACACCCTTGCACACAGCCCTCAGGAGGAACCAGACCTGCTGGCACTTCAATTTCAGATATCTAGGTCCTTGGAGCAATGAGACAATTGATAACATTATTTAAATAGCTCAGTTCTTGTTACTTTTGAGTTAAGAGAGAAGAAATAAAACAAATATATAAAAAGAGAGAACAAGAAAAGTGCAACTTTCAGCATGGAAGTCTGAGAATCACTCCCCAATGTCCTTGCTTCCCATCCAACCTGTTACTTCCAGGTTTCTGGGGAATTTATAAATCTTTAATAATTACCCTGTGACTATCCTCAGAGGAGTACTGATTGATCAGACAACAGAGACCACAAAAGATCTGGAAAAGCATGTGAAAATCATACTGGAAACTCACTCACTTGTAAAATCTGTTAATTTTCCAATCTAGAAAGAGTTAAGAAGAGTTATCTGCTGGTCAGAGGACAGAGATCATACAAAAGAGTAATCTCCTTAGACATTGTTACCAATCCCATCTATAAGTAGTTTAAACAGAGGAAACTGCAGCTATCTTTGAATAGTTTGTTTTACAATCACAAAGCATTTATATTTTAAAGTACAGCACCTTTCTAATCCACCCTCTACCCTCTTGCCAGAATGATGTTTTAAAATGCAAATTTTGAGGATTTTTATACCTCTAATTATTAAAATCATCCAGTGACTAACCATTGTCCAGAAGACAAAATCCCAAATTTAAGCTTAATATCTGAGGAAGCCTCCCTTTTATCTCAGCCCACTTGTGTCTCCAGCATCAGGTTTGATCATACTCTGTTCAGGTTTCAGCTTCAGGGAACTAATGTTATCTCAGCCCCAGGCCTCACCCCATACAATATCTCCTCTTTCCTAATCACACCATTAATTACTACTCACCACCTCCATATTCTTAGCTTCTGTCAATATGGAATATGATGTTACTCACATTTGTATCCCAAGGACAGAAAGGGCTGCAATCAATTACAGAGCCCTCAGCAAATGGTAAATAAATGAGGGGAGAAAATTAATCATTTGTTTCTGCTTTCTGAAAGAGAAGGGAAGTGATATCTTGGGAAGGGTTCATGAACAGAAAAGGCAATGTGTATTTCATGACTTAACCCACTGAACTATAACTTATATTTCCAATAAAGGATAAACCCAAATAATAACATTTTAGCATTTCTGAGCTAGGCACCTAGGAACCTTAAGATATTTGGCTTAGAAATAAAGGTCCCACTGCCCCTACAGATTTAGTGTCAAAATGTACAGCCTCCAAACACAGTTTCAAGTGAGTTCTTCTGACTTGATGTTCTTTCCTCTTTCTTTTTTTCCCAATCAAAGGGATCCATAGATCAAAATATGGATCTGTGTGATTTTTTTTTCTGAGCATAATATCCTTTAGGATTGATTGAGCGGGTATGGAGTCATGCTAAGATTGATGAGTCTCATGTCCCTCTCACTGACTTTCTCTGGCAAACCAACAAGAAGTTTGATATTTAAATGGCTATATATTTTGTGTTAAAAGAAATATCCCTTCCTAGGAATCATGTTCCCATCTTCCCTAAGAAGCACCTTTGATTCATTTCCATATTCTAATCCTTCCTATGTAATAAATTCAGTCCAATTAATCATTATCAGGTATAGACAGTTCAAAACTCAAGTGACATCACCTGGGCGAGCCAAACAGAAGCTCAAGTTGGTCAGTCCACGCCTTCTATGCAGTTTAGTTTCCAAGGGCTCCTCCTTCCTAGCAGGATGCCTGTGGTGCTAAAGGAGAGGATCATAACCAGAACCAGGCAGGCAGGCTCAGAAGAGTTCGAGGGAATCACATTCAGGGGTATTTGGGTCCTTTGGCAGCTAAGCCAGTTCAGTGATTTAAATAGCACACTTTTCCTGATGACTCCCCAAATTATATCCACAACCCTGACTCTGAGACTTACATAGTCAAATGCCAACTTGATATTCCCGCTGGGATGGCTCATCTTTGTCTTTAACCATGACACATCTAAAAATGAACGCTTTATTTTCCACCCCCTCCAACTTCTCCCAGCTAGGTCTTTCAGCTTCAGTTGGAATCACCTTCTGCATCCTTCAGCCACATCACCCTCCACCCACCTGCAGGGCTAGGAGCCATCCCTGTTCCCTCTCACCCACCCTTAAACAGCCCATCTGCAAATGTGGACAGCTCCACCTCCACCAAATATACCCACTCTACCCATCTCCCCCCAGCCCTCCACGCATCACCCTGCCACAGTTGTCTCTGGAGGAGACCAATGTTATAGTCTTCTAACCACCCACCTGCTTCTGTTTGTGCCCCCCAAATCCATTTTTACACAGAAGGCCAAAGTGATCTTTGACAAATGCAAATCAGACCATATCCCTCTCCTGCCACATCCCACCAAAAGGTTCCCTTGGCCCAGAGAACAAAATCCCACAGCCCAGGAGGCAGGTGGTAAACCCCCAAGCTCCAAGCTCCTGATTACCCACCTTCCACCCCCTCCACAGCTCTTATTCCACTTCTTTGGCACCCTATGTCCTAAGCTTGAAACATGCATCATGTATTCTTTCTAAAATGCTCTTCCTGTATGTAGGGTTCTCAAGCCATCAGCTGGGAGCTTGTTGCCAAGGCAACATGCTAAGGCCCCACCTAGAACTTCAACCTGGAAACCATGCAAACAACAGAATGTTCACAAGACCTGAAGGTGAACTGGCTCTTCAGGTACACAGGGCCAGCTCTCCTTCTCCTCCTGTTGTGTTTGGATTTGGCTTTCTCTCCTTTCTAGTTTATTGTAGAGGAAAGTTAGTTTATTCATTTGAGGTATTTGTTCCTGCTGTCTCACTTTCCCCCTCCAATCTGTTCCCCATGCTGTTTTATTTCACTTATTTACCACTCTAAAACTATTTGAGCTGCTTCCCCTCATTTGCTATTGTCATTCCCCCCAGCCTGCCCACCCATCTGGAATGCAGGCTCTAAAGCAGGGATTCTGTCTATATTGTTTGTCATTGTTCCCCACCTACTCATAGAAGCTCAATCAATGGATCTGAATCTTTGTAATCAAGGAAGTTGGTTCTGAATAGGGCTTCCTGTCAATGCATAGTCTTCTCCAGTAAATTAGAGGGATGTGTTCCTCTGCAGCCATGGTTCTTAAGCCCAAGTGTGTCTTGGACTCACCCTGTGGTTCAAAAGCAATGGACTCAGTAAGTCCAAAAAGGGACTGAGAATGTTGCAGTGTCTAGGTGAGGTCGCTAGCCCTTGGACCACAGTTTGCACAGTTTGGGTACCAAAGCTTAAGACTAAGTCACACCCCTCCAGGGGGAGTGGCGGTGATAAGGGAGGCTGTGGGAGTCACACAGTATTCCTGGGCTTACTTCTGCCATTTTAGCATCATATCTGGATGCAGGATCACCTCATCCCAAGCCTTGACAAGCAAAGGATTGTATCCTTCACTGATGCTGTGGCCTGGCTCTGACCAACCTGGAAGATGGCAACATTCCTCAGTCCAGCAATAGGATCCTCAGTAATCTGGAGACCACCAGCATTATGGTTCAGGTATAGAATGTCCCATGGAAAAGTATTGCAAAAAAAATGTTCAGAGGTTAAATTCTTTTTTTTTTTTTTTTTTTTTTGGTGGTACTGGGGTTCCTGGAAACCCTTCTACCTCCGGGTTACACTCCCAGACACCTATGTTTTATATTTTTATTTGGAAACAGGGTCTCTTAAGCCAGCACGGCTGGCTTCGAACCTGCGCGATCCTCCTGTCTCCGCCTCCCAAGTGCAGGGATTACAAACGTGCGCCACCACGCCCAGCCAGAGGTTAAATTATTGAATCATGAGATTTCTGAACTGCTCAGTGAATAAATTCACTAAAAGGATTAATGATTTGAATTAATTATCTGGGTGGTAACTTATGCAGATAGAGTGTGGCTGGAGGAGAATGATCATACAGGAGACTATAATATAGTTCCTGGTCACTTCTGGCCACTCTCTTGGCTTTCTGACTGCCATGAGATGAGCCACTGTCCTCTGCCAAATGTTGTGAAGTTGGCAAACTATGAACTATATTTCTGAAGCATTAAGTCCAAATAAAGCTTTCCTTCTCTATGTTGTTCCTATCAAGTATTTTGGTTACAGCAATGAAAAACTGACTAAAACAACCTGGCAGTGTGGCCATTAATGAGGGGCAACAAATACATGGGAGTTAGACACATTTGCACACCAATGACCAGATCAGTGTGGCTGGAACCTAAAACATAAAAAGTAGACATTGCAAGGGTAAGAAAAAATTAAATTAAAGAACAAAGCTGGGGCTAAATTGAAAGGACCTACTCTATCATGTTAAAATGTTCAGTTTCTAAGAAAAGGAGTAGCTTGGACAGATTTTAAGCCCTGGAGATGGCAGGATTAGATCCCAGTCTTAAAAGATCACTTTGAGAAACAATATGAGCCACAGACTTTAAGCAGTAGAAAGCAATGCAAACTCTCAAATGAATTTCTATTCTAACCTAATATATCTGTCTTCAAAGTCTTAATTTTCATTTGAGTTCATTTAAGGCTGAACACAATGATTATTTCATCTTAATCTGATATAACAGGAAAAATGAGCTCAACTTCTCAGGATTTGTTTCATCTCTGCTAGAAACTGTCATTATGAAAACAGCATCTGTCAGAGTCCACTGGCAGATCGCAAATATGCAGCCTCATCTTCTGTAAGGTCTCATCTCAAAATATTGACTTGATTTGAGACTTTAGCCCATAATATGCTCATTGGAAACAGGAGACCACAGATTTCCATGGCTGAGTGTTTTGTATGTCTTTCCAAAAATTATTTGTAGGATCAAGAAAACTCATCCTAGAGTGAAATTAAAAGCATATCACAAGCCAGGTATGGTGGCGCATGCTTATAATCTTAGTACTTAGGAAACTGAGACAGGGGGATCTAGAGTTCAAAGACAGCCTCAGAAATTTAGTGAAGTTCTCAGCAACTGAATGAGACAGTGTTTCCAAATAAGAAACAAATTGGTCTGGGGGTGTAGCTCAGAGGTATAATGCCTGTGGGTTCAGTTCCCAGTATTACAAAACAAAAGCCATATCACAAATGTCACAAAGGCCTAATCTATGTAAAAATATATGAGATAAAGTGAAAAATATAGACATGCAAAGAACCATAGCTTATGCTCTTAAAACCAGAACTTATTCCCTTAAAATCACAGACCTTTATTTGTATATAACTTTGTATACAACTTCTTTGCATATAACTTTTTTATAAAATCATAAATTGGCTAATGTTAAAATTTTTAACATTTGTTTTTACTTCTAGGAGTCCTCCAAATCCTATCCTCCTTCGTGTGTGTGTGTGTGTGTGTGTGTGTGTGTGTGTGTGTGTGTGAGAGAGAGAGAGAGAGAGAGAGAGAGAGAGAGAGAGAGAGAGTGTGTTTTGATCATTCTACCTCCAAGCTACACCCCCAGCCTTGTTTTATTTTTTGTTTTGAAACAGGATCTTACTAAGTTGCTAAGGCTAGCTTGGAAACTGTGATCCTCACAAATACTGGGATTACAGGCATGTGCATGCCCGGCCCTTCCTGTTCTTACTCTCATGGTTATCACCTCTAATGTGTCAGTTCATTTTCTCCCCTAGGTTACCCAGTAGCAGGCTTAAGTGGATGGCTCTGGTCTTCTCTGCCTCTGTGGCATCCCTGGAGATCAAGCAATGATACCCATAAGTCAAGAGCGGAAAGCAACATTTACCTACAGCATTGCTCTGACATTTTCATTTTACAACCTATTTACACATCAATTTTTAAAGTGTGCAAACAAATCTTAACTCTGGGTTATTTTCTGATTATATCATAGCACTTATGGTTATATGCTCTTTATTGACTTGTACCTGGAGGCTTAGGTACAAGGGTGAGGGTGGAGGCTTTTATTTCCATATCCCCAGCCTCTACCATATTGTGGGGCTCATAATGGATACCAAATAAATGCCCACTGAAGGAAGGAAGGGATTTCTTTTACACTAGCTCAGAGTCATCACTGTGAAATTTAACTTAAAAATTGAAAAATAACAATCATTGTCCAGTGGTTACAAGGGGATTTTACAGGAATCATGTTCTGCTGTACCAATTATTATACTTTAATGTTTATAAATGTGTTATTATATAGATGGAAAATAGGCAGACAGAAACCAATGTAGCTTTTTTAGGGGGAGAAAGGAATTAATCTGTTGTTTTTTTTTTGTTTTTTGTTTTTTTTGCGGGTCTGGGGATGGAACCCAGAGACATTTGACCTCCGAGCTACACCCCCCTGCCCTATTTTTTTTCTTTATTTTTTGAAACAGGGTCTCAGTAAGTTGCAGCAAGCTTCACTAAGTAGCTGAGGCTGTCCACAAACTGCAATACTCCGGTCTCAGCCTCCCAAATGCTGAGATTACAAGTGTGCGCCACCACACCCAGTATCCCTTTTAAGGTATAATTCTACTCAAACTTGGCACAAATGAAAAGGGCTTTTAAAATGAGCACTCCTATTATCCTGATGTGTCTTTTTAACATTTTTCAGTGACTGTCTTATTTATGTTTTAACTCATTCAACCACTTCCTGATACTTTCATTGAAATCACTTTAGCTCCCCCTTTTTTTCTCTACAGATAGTATATATGTTTAAAACTTAAAGAGATATTATCATGCTGGGTGTGGTGGTACATGCTTGTAATCCCAGTATTTGGGAGGCTGAGACAGGAGGATCACAGGTTCCTGGACAGCCTCAGCTACTTAGTGAGGCCCTCTGCAACTTAGTAAGACCCTGTTTCAAAATAAAGAATTAAAAAATACAGCTGAGGGTATAGCTGGGAAGTAAAATGCCCCTAGGTTCCATCCCAGCACTACAAAAAAAAATGAGAGATCATATCATCTTTAACCTAGATTAATTTTGAGCCTATAAAATCTGACCTATGTCCTCCTCTTCCAACCTCAGCACAAATATCAATTATATATAATATCTTCTTACTATATGCTGAATAGATGGAGGAAAACACACACACACACACACACACACACACACACACACACACACCCCTTAGTCAATCCACTTCCATTCATTGTTATTCATTAGGAATCTAGGTTTTCATGCAAATTAAAACAGAAATTCCCAAGATTAGCTTTCCTATTCTCTATTCAGATAAACAGCAAAAGTGCCTTTTTAGACTGAAGGCAAACTTTCAAGTCCTTTCTAATAAGCCAGAGATAAGAAACCATCTAATTCTCAAGGCCCTTCAGTGGAGAAGCACTTACACATAGATAAAACACTGTGTGAATGTAAATTGCAGGAGGAAATAGAACTTTCCTGGGCTTCCTGGCTGTTTTACTGGACTGCCTAAATTTGGGACATGGACTTTGGGGAATATTAATGCAGCTCATCTGAGGTGATTGTCACAGAAGGTGGCAAGTCAGGAAGAAGTTGAGGTGTTATTTCAGTTCACGTGGAAGCTGAGGCACCTGAGACACACCCAGTTCAAAATGAAATTTCCCAAAACACCCTGAAAAGCCATTTCTCCATTTCATGCAATTAGCACACACTACCCAGTTAACAATGGTCTCTGTGTGGGCCTTATTTCTCTCGACTGCCTGTAAACTTGGTGATAGGAGTAATAGAAGGTAACTCTTTTTATACCCTGTATCACCTACCAGTTATATAGACCAGCACAGGTGGCAGATGCCTAACCCAGCAAGTTATCCAGTATTATTCTAGTACTAATGGCTATATGCTCACCCAACCAATTTCCTTTTCTTCCTGGCCACACAGCTAAATATACTTCCTCTACTTCTTTGAAGGACCATGAGGCTGGGTTCTAGATAGAACATGAGCAGAAGAGGTATTCCACGTCTCCAGGGAGTGCCCTAGAACACCTTCCCGAAACCTCTGTATATTCTCTCCCTTGCTTTGCCCTGTGAGAATCAGGGAATTCAGAGAATAATGTCGAAGCCTTAGAGGATGGCAGAGACAACAGGAGCATGGCTGCACTCCATTATGAAGTGAATAAAAAATAAACCTTTCGATGTTGACCTAGTGAGATTTAGGGAGGGTCCTTATTACAGAAATGGCAGTTAGTCCTTTCATTTTTCTTTTGCACTGTATTCATACATCATAGTAGGATACATACTTTTGTAGACATACTTGCACACTTTTCCCAGTCAGCCCCCACCCAATCCCCACCCCATTATCTCCCTATCCCTCCCTCCCATGCTTGGCTTAGTAGTTGACATCTAGTATTATGGCAATTTATCTAAAATTAAAAATGGTAATCTCACATAACAGTTTCATTTGTCTGATACCAAGCTTTTGATGACTTAAAGATAACATTTCAATTTTTCTTTTTGCTTTCTTTCTTACCAGAGAATATTTTTTTTCTATTTTTAGGTGAAACTATCATATTTTTATATATTTATTTTTCAGAAAAAAAATCTATCCTAATATGGAATATGGACTCTAGGTACCCAAAACGATCTTGAAAAAGAACAAAGCTAGAAGATATATATTTTCTGATTTCAAACCATATAAAGCTACAATAATTGAAACAGTGTAGTACTATTCTAAAGGCAGATATATAAACCATTGGAGTTAAATAAAAGCCTAGACCTAAATTCTTCCCTATATTGTCAAGTTATTTTTGACAAGGTTTCCACAAACATTTGGTGGTGGAAATATTAATCTTTTAACTAAATATTGTTAAAAAATAATAATTACATGGAAAAGAATAAAGTTGGACCCTTACCTAATCCCATATACAAATATTAACTCAAAATAGATAAAAGACCTAAATATAAATCTTAAGACTATAAACTTTTAGGAGAAAATCTGGGTCATTAAACCTCACAACATTGAAATTGGCAGTGATTTCTTGGTTATGATTTCAATGGCACAGGCAACAGAAGAATATACAAACTCCCTAAAAAATAAAAAAATATTGTATATCCAAAGACAATGTAAACAGAGTTAACAGTTACTAATAGAATGGGATAAAATATTTCCAATTGCTATATCTGAAGGTATATTAATATTCCAACTAGAAATCCTAAAAATTAACAACAATAAAGGCAAACAATACACTTTAGAGATAGGTAAAAGACTAACATAAATAATGAATCTCCACAGATAACCAATCTTAGTTGTCTGTTGGATGGAAAATCTTGTTTCTCTAGTTCTGGTGTGTGTTACCTATTTCTTATTTGTAGCTAATCTCTTTGAGTATTTTCTCTAGCGCTGGTTTTGAAGACATAAATTCCTTCAGTTTCTGTTTGTCATGGAAGCTTCTTATTTCTCCATCTAATTTGATAGAAAGTTTTGCTGGGTAGGAAATTTTTGGCTGGAAGTTGTTTTCTTTCAGAATTGGGAATATGTTACTCCAAGCCCTTCTGGCTCTCATAACTTGGTCTGGGAAGTCTGGAGTGATTCTAATTGGTTTGCCTCTGAATATCACTTGGCCCTTTGCTTTTGTTGCCTTTAAGATTCTCTGCTTGGCTTCCACATTGGTCATTTTGACAATTATGTGGCATGGGGATCCTCTTCTCCGATCCTGTCTAAAGGGAGTTCTATAAGTTTCCTGGACCTGTGTATCGGCCTCTTGCTCGATGTCTGGAAAATTTTCTGCTATTACTTCCTTGAAGAGATTGTTGATCCCTTTGGTTTCCCTTTCTTTTCCCTCCTCTATTCCAATTATTCTTAGGTTAGCTCTCTTAAAATGGGCCCATATTTCTTCAATATCAGATTCCTGCTGTCGGATATTTTTTTCTAGATTTGAAACTATGCGTTCATTTTTGGATTGCTCATCTTCTAAGAGCGAGATTCTGTTCTCCATTTGTTCTAATCGGTTGTTTGTGCTTTGAATTGAGGCCTTTACTTCATTAATTGCATCCTTTATCTCTTTTTGGCTCTCTCTGAGTTCTTTTCGAAGCACCTCTATTATTTCTACAGTTATTTTCCTGATTTGATCTTCTAGAAATCTCTGATTTTCTGTTTTATCGGGTTCTGATGTTGTGGGGTTGTGTGCATTCATTGCTCCAGTATTATTCCTCTTTCCCATGATTTCGGAAGTTTGTGCCTTCTCTGGGTTCTTCCCTTGGGTCACTATGACTTCCCTCATGGTGTTCTGGATCTCGAGTCAGTAGTATCTCGGACCCCACTACTCCTTTACTGGGTTGTATCACAGAGTCTCCGACCCAGAGAGTCAATAGAGGCTGCTCTAGACTGTGGGGGGTGCCAGGTTGCACGTTCTCCTATGGTGTGATATCTCTGCCACCGCCCCTCCCCCACTGGGTCAAGTCCCAGGGAGTACAGTACTGGGATTTCTCCTCTGTGGCCCACAATTTGACTCACTGTTGTTGAGTGCGCAGATGTAGCTGTACTGGCCTCGCTGAATTTGCTGCTGCTGCCGCCGGTGACAATATGGCACCGCTGCTACACCCTCGGCTATGGGGCTGGCGTTTTCTCCTTGGTTTTGATTTCGACTCTGAATCCCTGCAGCGTGTGCTGAGCTCAGCCACTGGGAGCTTTAGACGCTCTATGCTTGGAGAAATCCCACCTGGCTGTTCCACAGTGGCTCACCTTGGATTGCTGTAGCCGTCCCGTGAATTCGCTGGTGCCTCCGGCAGTATGGCGCTGGTGCCGCTTCTGCCGCATCCTCGGGTGCGAGGCCGGTTATCTCCTCTGTGGCTCTGTTCTCAGTCCGCTTTCTCTCTGGAGCCTGGTAATTTTTTGTTTCACTGGTGATGGTGTTTTCTGGCTATGAAAGGCACTGATTTTGTGGTAATGGAGATTTGTTGTTAGTGGGGCTCTTAAGCCCCGCTTTTCTCGGTCACCATCTTCCCGGAAGTCCAGTCCTTTCATTTTTTAAACCAGACTCTTCCCTTTACTTTGGCAGGCAAAAGATTCCCCCTCTCCTTCATTCGAAGACTCTGTTCTTTATTCAGTATAACCACAGTGTGAGGATAATGTAAAACCCCAAAAGTAGTTTAGCCCCAGTGAAACTAGACTGCCAAGGCTTAGGAACAAAAACCATCAGCTAAAATCTACATATTCACAAATTCATTATTATTAGAAACCAGGGAAATGAGTGAAAAAGAAATCATTTCCAACACTGAATGAAAAAGGACTCTCATTTGCCAAATGATGGTTCCATTAGGACTTGAGACAGTAAGAGGAGATGTCATTTGAGTATCCAGCTTTTGTTTTTTCTTTTGGTATTGGGGAGTGAACCCAGGGGAATTCTACCTCTAAGCTATACTCTGGCCTTTCTTATCTTTTTTTTTTTTTTTGAAACAGGGTTTCACTAAGTTGCTGGAGTTCTCACTAAGTCCCCAATTCTCATTGGTCCACAGGAAGGAGTGCTGGAACATCAAGGTGCTGGAACATTTCAAGGCAGAGCTTAGTGAGAGGTAATTAGATTATTGTGGGCACTACCTTTGAAAGGGATTAATGTAAATCTTCCAGGGTAAGTTAGCTCCCACAAGAGAGTGTTCTTATATAAAAAGGAATCCCTGGATTTCTGTCACCATGTGATGTCTCCCTTCCCCTTGTGTTCCTGACATGATGGCATACACTGTATTGTGACCTGGCCAAGAGCACTCTCACTAGGCATCAGATAGGTGAGGCCATCAGATCCTAGACATTCAGCTCTCCACACTGAGCTAACTAAACTTCCTTTCTTTTTATGTAACCAACATCAAGTATTTTGTTACAGCCATGGAAAATGGCAATGCATGAGAAAAAGTCTGTTTTAAAATAAAATTCTCACATGAAATTCAAAGATATATGTCAGAAACTTAAAGTATCTCAGAGTTTTAGGGAAATCTGCAGGTCCATGAAGCTCCTTAATTCTTTCTCCTGATTTTGGCAACAGATTGAGT
Organism: Muscardinus avellanarius; assembly: GCF_963383645.1. Lineage (NCBI taxonomy): Eukaryota > Metazoa > Chordata > Mammalia > Rodentia > Gliridae > Muscardinus > Muscardinus avellanarius. The sequence goes on along the minus strand of NC_137789.1, from coordinate 83,844,869 downwards.
CTGATGTCTTCCACTAAGTTATTCAGCACTGTCTGGATCCCCATGTTTGTACAAGAACATGCAAATCTCTTAGGGGCCTGTCTGTGCTGGAGGAGCTTCTGGTGAGAGACTGGATATCCAGATCATGTTCCCAGCACAATCAAAACCTTTGCCTGGATCCAGGCTAAACCATGTCTTCCTGTTTATCACAAGCCTGCAGGTCGGGGAAGCAGAGAAGAGCATAACTGGGGGAAAAATATTCTCACCCAGCCCTGTGAAGTGCTGCAGTCCTTCAGCCAGTGCTGCTGACACACATCACATACAGTAAGTATCTCAGGAACTACAAACCTGCCCACACCCCTGGCTCCACTCTTCTCTGTCTGGGACTCTAGACTTGAATAACTATAAAATATACAAGATATACACTTAGTGTTATTTAAAACAGAAAAGAATCTCAAGTACTGTATTAAAAAGAAGTGGTGATAATGGCCTTTACTTGTTCCTATTTCTTTTTTTTTTTTTAGCTTTTATAACTTTTATTTGGCTTTCAGTGGTTAGTTCTCATCCACGTTGACTGTCTGCAGATTTTTGAAGGTGGTAACGGGAGCGCAGGTGACCAAGGTGTAAAGTTTGTTGGGTGAGTCTTCATCTTCATTCCGCTTTCTGGACAATCGCACACGAATCCGATATGGAATGTTCCTGATTCCTTTGGCCCAGATGGCTTTGTTGAGCCTGGTATCAATGCACACATCTGGAGTCCCCATCTCCTTCATGGAAAATTTCCGGATCTCCTTGAATGCCTGAGGGGCACACTTCTTGAAACCCACTCCGTGGATGCACTTGTGAATATTGATGGTGTACTCCCGTGTCACCACCTCATTGATGGCTGAACGGCCCTTCTTCTTCTCACCACCCTTTTTTGCGCGAGCCATTTTGCCAGGCCCAAGTTGAAAAGTAAGAGCTCAAGGGATTTTGGGAGGGAGAGCCACAAGTCGCAGGTATAACTTCTTGTTCCTATTTCTAAAGGAAATTCTTGAAGTTTTTCCCCACTGAATATGATGTTGGCTGTGGGTCTATTGTAGATTGCCTTTATGATGTTGAGGTATGGTCCTTCTATTCTGATTCTCTGCAGTGCTTTTAGCATAAATGGATGTTGGATTTTGTCAAATGCTTTTTAAATATCTATTGAAATGATCATGTGGTTTTTGTCTTTGATTCTGTTTATATGACGAATTACATGGATTGATTTTCATATGTTTAACTAGCCTTGCATCCCTGGGATGAACCCTACCTGGTCATGGTGTATGATTTTCTTGATGTGGTTTTGAATGCACGTTGCTAGTATTTTGTTTAGCAGTTGTGCATCCAAGTTCAACAAAGATATAGACCTTTAGTTTTCCTTCTTTAGCCATCTTTATTTGGTTTGGGTATTAATGTGATGTAGGCTTCATAAAATGTATTTGGGGGAGTCCCAGTTTTTCTATATCATGAAATAGTTTGAGGCGTATTGGGATTAGCTCCTCTCTAAAGGTTTTATAAAATTCACTTGGGAAAATATCTGGTCTTGGGCTTTTCTTTGATGGTAGGGTTTTATTACAGTTTCAGTCCCTTTGATTGCTATTGGTTTATTTCAGTTTTTTATATTATCTTGACTCGGTTTAGGCAGATTGTATTTATCTGGAAACTTGTCAATTTCTTCTAGGTTTTCAATTTTGTTGGAGTATAGTTCTTCTGAGTAGTTTCTGATAATCCTCTGAATTTCTACACTGTCAGTAGTAATATCTGCTTTTTCATCTTGTTTTTGTATTTGGGTTGATTCTCTCTCTCTCTCTTTTTTGTTTAAATTGGCTAGTGGTTTATCTATCTTGTTAACTTTTTTGAGAAACCAGCTTTTGATTTTGTTGATTTTTAATTGTTTTTTTTTAATTCTCTACTTCATTGATTTCTGCTCTGATTTTAATAATTTCCTGTCTGGCTTTGGGGTTAGATTGTTCCTGTTTTTCAAGAGCTTTGAGGTGTGTCATTAGGTAATTTATTTGGTGATTTTCTGTTCTTCTTATGTGAGCACTCAGTGCTATGAATTTTCCTCTTAATACTGCCTTCAAAGTTCCCCAGAGATTTTGATATGTTATATCTCTATTTTCATTTGTTTCTAGAAATTTCTTGATTTCACCTCTTACTTCTTCTATAACCCATTCTTCATTCAGCAGTGTGACATTCAGTCTCCACAGATTTATATGGCTTCTCTGGGTCTTATAGTTGGTTTCTAGTTTCATTCCATTATGGTCTGAAAAGACACAGGGAAGTATGTCACCGTTTTTAATTTGCTAGTGCTCACTTTGTGTCCCAGGATGTGATCTATTTTGGAGAAGGTTCCATGAGCAGCTGAGAAAAATGTGAACTATGCTATAGTTGGGTGGAATATTCTATATGTCTTGAATAGGGTTTGAGGCATCTTTACTGATCTTTTGTATAGAAGATCAGTCTAATGGTATAAGAGAGGTGTTGAAGTATTATTGTATTGGGGTTTATGTGTGACTTAATGTCACATAGAGTTTGTTTTATGAAAGTAGCTGCACCTATGTTTGAGGCATAACTCTTGCCTATCATTTCCTCTTGCTGTATTTTTCTCTTACCAGCAAAAAAAAAAAAAATAACCTGCTTTGTCTCTTCTAATAAGCTTGGGTTTGAAGTCTTAACTTGTCTGATAGCATAATTGCTACTCCTGCTTGTCTTCAAGTTCCATTGGAATGGATTACCTTGCTCCAGCCCTTTATCTTTAGCTTGTTACTATCTTTACTTCTAAGATGTGTTTCTTGCAGACAAGAGACAGATTGATTCTGGGTTTTAATCCATTTTGCCACTTTATGTCTTTTTATTGAGGAATTAAGTCCATTTATGTTCAATGTGATTATTAAGAGATGATTTTTAATTCCTAACATATTGAGATTTTACTTCTGTTTGAGGTAGTGTTTGTTCTTCTTTGCTTAGTTGTTTGCTGAATGGAAATTCTTGTGTATTTGGTTCTGGCATGTATTACTTACTTCTTTGCGGTTAATGTCTTTGAGTATTTTGTCTAGTGCTGATTTGGAAGACAAATTCCTTCAGCTCCTGTTTGTTGTGTAAGATTTTTACTTCCCTGTCTATTTTGAGAGATAGTTTTTCTGGATAGAAAATATTTAGTTGCAAGTTGTTTTCTTTCAGAGTTTAGAATATGCTACTCCAGACCCTTCTGGCTTTCATGATTTGGTTTGGGAAGACTGGAGTGATTCTAATTATTTTGCCTCTGAATATCACTTGGTATTTTATTTTTGTTGCCTTTAAGATTTTCTCCTTGGCTTCTACATTGGTCAGTTTGAATATTATGTGGCATGGTGAACCTTTTATCTGATCTTGTCTAAAGGGGGTTCTATAAAAAAAGAAATAAAATAAAATTGAAAAGAAATTAAAAAAATTAAGGCAACCTATACATCTGCCATCACAGGGATGACTAAAGCAATACTGCTTCCCAGAGTATGCCATGGCATGCAGCCAGGAATGTCTGCACTTCAGTATTGAGTTTCCTTTAAAAAAATGCTGCATGCTTATGGGAGGAGCAATACGTGTGTGTGTGTGTGTGTGTGTGTGTGTGTGTGTGTGTGTTAGAGATGCACTTCAATGTAGTTTTCTCCAGGAAGGGAAAGAATAAGAATGAAATGACAACATAGAACTTTGAACTTTAAGTACTTTTCTATTATCTGAATTTTTTTACATAAGCATATATAATTTTAGTAATTGAAAAAAATTCCTCTTGGGATTAAAAGAAAAAAATGCCAAGACTGGGGGTACATGCCTGTCATCCCAGTACTTTGAAGGCAGAGACAAAAGGATTGCAGGTTCAAGACCAGCTTCAGCAAGTTAGCAAGACCCTCAGCAACTTGGTGTTTCAAAATTTTAAAATTACAATGATAAATATTTTTTTTTGGTGGTACTGGGGTTCCTGGAAGCCCTTCTACCTCCGGGCTACACTCCCAGACCTATTTTATATTTTTATTTAGAAACAGGGTCTCCTAAGCCAGCGCGCGCGGCTGGCTTCGAACCTGCGCGATCCTCCTGTCTCCGTCTCCCAAGCGCGGGGATTACAAGCGTGCGCCACCACACCCGGCAATGATAAATATTTTTAAAAGGAGTTGGGAGTATAGCTTGGAGATAGAGTGTCCTGGAGTTCAATTCCCAGTACCAAAAAAAAAAGAAAGGGAACAAAAGCCAATTGATTTTAACTCATGCAGAATAAAGTGAGTTAATACAGCCCTGTAGATGCATGCTTCAATGTCAGATTGGCCTGAAGTTTATTCTGTCTCTCTCCTATATTAATTAGCAATTTAATTTTAAAAAAAGTACCACATATCACCTTTCATCAGTAAAGAAATTGCACATACCCTGGTTTTCAGAAATTGCCTCAAAACAAGGTTTCAGCACTAGCCAATTTGACACTGCCTTCACAGAAGCACGAGGCTGGGAGAGCTGAGGCTTCTTCACATTTGACAAACCCTGAGGGATATGAACACTCCATAGCCATAAAACTGCCATTAATCTATGGAATCACATTTAAATAAATGTCCCATATGTATTCTCAACACAGCCATGCTCTTGTGCAGTTGACAGTGAACCCCCTGCAAGAGGATTCTTTTAGGCTGAGTATCTGCTTCCTCCTATGACATAATAAATATGTTACTATACAGATTTGATGTCTGCCCCATTGGTTCCTGACACAGAGATCCTAAAACCCTTGAATATTCTGGGTGATGGTGAAATCATTTTTTTCTAATGAGGCAACTCTTGGTGAGCTCCTTAATAATTATAGAATGGGGCCTGCCTGACTGCCATGAAGACCAAGCCAGGATTAGAAGCTCGAACCTTTGAGCACCACCACTTCCAGGGATGGGAGAAGGGCTGGAAGTTGAATTAATAGTCGACCATGCCTACACAAGGAAGCCTCCATAAAAATCCTCTAACTATGAAATTCAGAGAGCATCCAAGCTGATAAATGCATCCATGTACTGAAACAGTCATGCAACCCAACTTCTGGGACATGGAAGATCCTGTACCTGGGGCTCTGCATCTCACCCTATTACCTCTTCTACTGGCTGGTCATTGCCATCCATGGTAATTCTTAATAATAAATTGGCAAATATGGTCCAAGTGCTTTCCTGAGTTCTGTGAACCATCATACAAAATTATCAAACTAAGGAGGAAGTTATGTGAGCCCCCAGTTTATAGCTATTTCAGACAAAAGTTGTGGATACCCTAGAAACCCATTATTTATGATTGACATCTGAAACTAGAGCCAATTTTGTGAGAATGAGCCCTTATCTGGTGGGGTTTTTCACTAACTTAAGTAGTTAGTGTCAAAAAGGAGTTAAATGGTAAGACACCCAGATGTGTGTAGAGAAATTCTTGTTGTATAAACCTCTCATGTGTGGTGTCTCAAGAATGGCACATAGAGGAACTGTTTTCCTCTACCCTCTAAAATTCATATGTTGAAATCCTAAACCGCAAAGTAATGGCAATAAGAAATAAATCCTGAAATCGGAAGTCTCGACTTCCGGGAAGATGGCGACGGAGAAAAGCAGTGTTTACGAGTCTCGCTAAGAATCAGTCTCTATTACCACAAAATCAGCGCCATTCATAGCCAGAAAACACCATCAGCAGAGAAAAAGAGGGATGGTAGAACAACCAGACACCAGAAAAGAAACCAGCCTACACAGCCGAAGCCGCAGCGCAGAGCCGCGGCGGTGCCATCTTTCCTCACAGCATCAGGTTCCAGAGAGGAGGGGGACTCAGAACTGAGCTCAAAACCAGAGAGGAGATATGCCGGCCTCATGGCCGAGGATGCAGCAGCAGCACCATACTGCTGGCAGCAGCGGTGAGTTCAGAAGATGGCTCCAGATCAGCTCACTCAACAAGCCACCAGGCTCCAGAGAGGAGGGGTGGACAGTGAGCCGAGGTAAGCAGCTGGGGAACAACCAGGCAAAATTCAGCAGTTTTATCGGCACAAGGAGAGTCTAAAGCACCCAGGAGCCAGGCTCAGCACACCCTGCAGGGACTTAGAGCAGAGCTCAAAACCAGAGAAAAAATATGCCAGACTCATGGCCAAGGGCATGACAGCAGCACCATATTGCCAGTGGCGGCAGCAGCGAGTTCACCGAGTCCACTACAGCTCCATCAGGGCACTCAACAACCATGAGTCAAATTATGGCCCTTAAGGGAGAAATCCCAGTACTGCACTCTGAGGGACTTGCACAGATAGTCTCCCTGGGTCTGAGAGTTTTGCAGTCCAACCCAGTGGGAAGTGGCAGTGGCAGAGATATCACACCATAGTTGCAGCTTCCCATGGGGGAATGCCCAGCCTGGCACCGCACCCCCCCCCATTGGCTCAAGCAGCCTCAATTGACTCCCTAGGTCTGAGACTTTGTGATACAACCCAGGAAAGGAGTAGTGCTGACTGAGATACCACAGACTCGAGATCCATAGCACCTTAAGTGAAGATGTATGGACCCAGGAAAGAACCCAGAAAAGGCACAAACTTACAAAATCATGAGAAAGAGAAATAACAATGCAGCAATGAATGCCCACAACCACAACATAAGAACTTGATAACATAGAAATTCAGAGATCTCTAGAAAATCAAATCAGGAAAATAACTGTAGAAATAATACAGGACTTTCAAAAAGAATTCAGGGAGAGTAAAAAAAAGATAAGGGATGAAATCATTGAAGTAAGGCCCCAATTTAAAGAATAAACAACCGATTAGACCACATGGAGAATAGAATCTCACTTCTAGAAGATGATCACTCCAAAAATGAACACATAGTCTCTAATTTAGAAAAAAAATCCAGCAGCAGGAATTTGACATTGAAGAAATATGAGCCCATTTTAAGAGAGCTAACCTAAGAATAATTGGAATAGAGGAGGGAAAACAAGGTGAAACCAAAGGGATCAATAATTTCTTCAAGGAAGTGATAGCAGAAAATTATCCAAAAATAGAGCAAGAAGTCGATACACAGGTCCAGGAAACTTATAGAACTCCCTTTAGACAGGATCAGAGAAGAGGATCCCCATGCCACAAAATTGTCTAAATGACTAATTTAGAATCCAAGGAGAGAATCTTAAAGGCAACAAAAACAAAAGGCCATGTGACATTCAGAGGCAAACCAATTAGAATCACTCCAGACTTCCCAAACAAAGTCATGGAAGCCACATGGGCGAGGAGTAACATTTTTTCAAACACTGAAAGAAAACAACTTCCAGCCAAAAACTTCCTACCCAACAAAAATATCTATCAAAATACATGGGGAAATAAGAAGCTTCCATGACAAACAGAAACTGAAGAAACTTATGTCTTCAAAACCAGCGCTAGAGAAAATACTCAAGGAGATTAACTGCAAAGAAGAAATAGGTAATACATGCCAGAAACAAAGAAACAAGATTTCCCCTACAGCAGAAAATGAAACAAAGAAGAATAAACAGTGTTTCAAACAGAAATAAAATCTTAACATGTTAGGAATTAAAAGGTATCTCAAATTAGATGGAGAAATAAGAAGCTTCCATGACAAACAGAAACTGAAGGAATTTTTGTCTTCAAAACCAGCACTAGAAAAAATACTCAAAGAGATTAACTACAAAGAAGAAATAGGTAACACACACCAGAACCAGAGAAACAAGATTTTCCATCCAACAGACAACTAAGATTGGTTATCTGTGGAGATTCATTACTTATGTTAGTCTTTTACCTATCTCTAAATTGTATTGTTTGCCTTTATTGTTGTTAATTTTTAGGATTTCTAGTTGGAATATTAGTATACCTTCAGATATAGCATTTGGAAATATTTTATCCCATTCTATTAGTAACTGTTAACTCTGTTTACATTGTCTTTGGATATACAATATTTTTTTTATTTTTTAGGGAGTTTATATACTCTTCTGTTGCCTGTGCCATTGAAATCATATCCAAGAAATCACTGCCAATTTCAATGTTGTGAGGTTTTATGACCCAGATTTTCTCCTAAAAGTTTATAGTCTTAAGATTTATATTTAGGTCTTTTATCTATTTTGAGTTAATATTTGTATATGGGATTAGGTAAGGGTCCAACTTTATTCTTTTCCATGTAATTATTATGTTTCAACAATATTTAGTTAAAATATTATTTCTACCACCAAATGTTCGTGGAAACCTTGTCAAAAATAACTTGATAATATATGGAAGAATTTATCTCTAGGCTTTTATTTAACTCCAATGGTTTATATATCTGCCTTTAGAATAGTACTACACTGTTTCAATTATTGTAGCTTTATATGGTTTGAAATCAGAAAATATATATCTTCTAGCTTTGTTCTTTTTCAAGATAGTTTTGGGTATCTAGAGTCCATATTCCATATTAGGATAGAGTTTTTTTCTGAAAAATAAATATATAAATATATGATAGTTTCACCTAAAAAAATAGAAAAAAATATTCTCTGGTAAGAAAGAAAGTAAAAAGAAATATTGAAATGTTATCTTTAAGTCATCAAAAGCTTGGTATCAGACAAATGAAACTGTTATGTGAGATTATCATTTTTAAGTTTGGATAAATTGCTATAATACTAGATGTCAACCACTAAGCCAAGCATGGGAGGGAGGGATGGGGAGAGAATGGGGTGGGGATTGGGTGGGGGCTGACTGGGCGATGTGTGCATGTATGTCTACAAAAGTTTGTATCCCACTATGATGTATGAATACAGTGCACCAATAAAAAAAAACCAAATAAATAAATAAATAAAATAAAAAGGTATCTCTCTATAATCATACTGAATGTAAACAGCCTCAACTCCCCAATAAAAAGACATAAAGTGGCAAAATGGATTAAAAACCAGAATCCATCCATCTGCTGCTTACAAGAAACACATCTTACAAGTAAAGATAGGAACAAACTCAAGGTAAAGGGCTGGAGCAAGGTAATCCATGCTAATGGTACTCGAAGACAAGCAGGAGTAGCAACTATGATATCAGACAAGTTAGACTTCAAACCCAAACTTATTAGAAGAGACAAAGAAGGTCATATCTTACTGGTAAAAGGAATAATCCAGCAAGAGGAAAAAACAATAATCAACATCTATGCCCCAAACATAGGTGCAGCTACTTTCATAAATCAAACTCTTTGTGACATGAAGTCACACATAAATCCCAACACAATAATACTGGGAGACATCAACACACCTCTCACAACACTAGACCGATCTTCCAGACCAAAGGTCAGTAAAGATGCCTCAGAACTAAAGAACACCATTAACCAAATGGACCTGCTGGACACATAGAAATTTTCACCCAACTAAGAGTGGAGTTTACATTTTTCTCAGCTGCTCACGGAACCTTCTCCAAAATAGATCACATCCTGGGACACAAAATGAGCACTAGCAAATTTAAAAAATGTTACATACTTCCCTGTGTCACTTCAGACCATAATGGAATAAAACTAGAAATCAACTATAAGAAGACCCACAGAAACAACGTAAACATGTGGAGCCTGAACACCACACTTTTGAATAAAGAATGGGTTATAGAAGAGGTAAGATATAAAATCAAGAAATTTCTAGAAACAAAGGAAAATAAAGATACAACATATCAAAAACCTCTGGGACACTTTGAAGGCAGTGTTAAGAGGAAAATTTATAGCACTGAGTGCTCACAAAAGAAAAACAGAAAATCTTCAAATAAATAACCTAATGATACACCTAAAAGCCCTTGAAGAAGACATAAAATTATTAAAATTAGAGCAGAAATTAATGAAATAGAGAATTAAAAAAATACAGAAAATCAACAAAACCAAAAGCTGGTTTCTTGAAAACAATTAACAAGATTGATAAACCACAGGCCATCTCGCTAGAAAAAGAGAGAATCAACCCAAATTATGAAGATAAGGGATGAAAAAGGAGACATTACTACTGACAGTGTAGAAATCCAGAGGATTATCAGAAACTACTTTGAAAAACTATACTTCAAAAATTGGAAAATGTGGAAGAAATTGAAAACTTTCTAGATAAATACAACCTTCCTAAACTGAGTCAAGAAGATATAGAACACTTAGACCAACCAATAACAATCAAAGAGATTGAAACAGCAATAAAGAGCTTACCATCAAACAAAAGCCAAGGACCAGATGGTTTCCAGGTGAATTCTATAAAACCTTTATAGAAGAGCTAACTCCAATACTACTCAAACTATTTCACGAAATAGAAAAACTGGGATTCTCCCAAATACATTCTATAAAGCCAACATCACACTAATACCCAAACTGAATAAAGACAGTTCAAGGAAGGAAAACTACAGGCCTATATCTCTGATGAACTTGGATGCAAAACTATTAAACAAAATACTAGCAACACGCATGCAAAACCACATCAAGAAAATCATACACCATGACCATATAGGGTTCATCCCAGGGATACAATGCTGCTTCAACATACAAAAATCAATCCATGCAATTCACCATATGAACAGAACCAAGGACAAAAATCAAATGATCATTTCAATAGATGCTGAAATGGCATTTGATAAAATTCAACATTTATTTATGATAAAAATACTGCAGAGAACTAGAATAGAAGGAACATATCTCAACATTATTAAGGCAATCTACAAGAAGCCCACTTTCAACATCATATTAAATGGGGAAAAACTTCAAGAATTCCCCCTAAAAACAGGAATGAGACAAGGATGTCCATTATCACTTCTCTTCAATATAGTACTAAAGACTGTAGCCAGAGCAATAGGCAAGAAAAGGAAATTAGAGGAGTACAAATAGGAAAAGAAAAACTCAAACTTTCACTATTTGCAGATGACATGATACTATATTTAGAAAACCCAACAAACTCAACCAAAAGGCTTATAGAACAGATCAATAAATTCAGCAAAGTATCTGGATACAAAATCAATCCAAAAGGCTTATAGAACAGATCAACAAATTCAGCAAAGTATCTGGATACAAAATCAATCTTAAAAAATCAGAAGCTTTCCTGTACACCAACCATAAATCCACTGAAAAAGAAATTCAGAAAACACTTTCACTCAGGATCTCCCACAGAAAAATAAAATACTTAGGAATAAACTTGAGCAAGAAGGTAAAAGATATCTACAAAGAAAATTATAAAACACTGAAAAAAGAAATCAAAGAAGATCTTAGAAGATGAAAGGATCTTCCATGTTCATTATTGGCAGAATAAATATCATTAAAATGGCCATCCTTCCAAAAGTGATCTACAGATTTAATGCAATGCCCTTTA